>NW_026535807.1:0-1340000 GCF_028551555.1 Melozone crissalis | reverse complement strand
GTTAGCCAATATAATTGCAGGGTTAATGAAGAAATCGTGGCAGAGGCTTGGGAGAGCCCGGAGTGCTTGGCAGCAGGCCCTGGGCTGCTGGAAACACTGTGTCATAGGCACGGCTGAGCTTTGTGCTCACAGGGGAGGAACGTGTTCCACCCTTGGTGCAGCCCAGGAGCTGCACTGGGAGAAAGGAATGGCCAGCCTCACCTTCCCCAGCTCTGGCACAGGCTGCCCAGAGCAGCTGTGGCTTCCCCATCCCTGGCAGGGCCCAAGGGCAGGTTGGACAGTGCTTGGAGCCACCTGGGACAGTGGAAGGTGTCCCTGCCATGGCAGGGAGTGGAACAAGATGAGCTTTAAGATCCCTTCCAACCCAGTGCTTGATTTTTCCAGATAAACCACCTGGAAATATATATATATATATATATATATATATATATATATATATATATATATATATATATATATATATATATATATATATATATATATATATATATCCATGCTGGGAATCTCGGGTTGGCATCCCGGCTGACCAGGCAAAGGTTCCCCTTGGGCTGAGCGTGTGTGTGAGCAAGGCCTGGGTGGATGAAAGCAGAAGGAAAGGCTTGGGGGCAGTTCTGGGGAATGGATGTTTGCATAACGCGCTGGCTTTGGGTGGATCCCAGACAGCTGCCAGGGTGGGTGCGTGTGGAGAGGGGGAAGGATCCTGCCTGGAAACCCTGGGGTGACACACGGGGAGCACAGACCCTGGGGTGACACACGGGGAGCACAAACCAGCACGGGGAGCACAGACCCTGGGGTGACACACGGGGAGCACAGACTAGCACGGGGAGCACAGACCCTGGGGTGACACACGGGGAGCACAAACCAGCGCTGGGAACACAAACCCTGGGACCAGAAAGCCCCTGGGGCCGAGCATGCCCGAAGCGGCCCCGGGCTGGGGTGAGGCCGGCCCTGAGTCATCCCCTGACCCCGCTGGCCCTTGAGCAAGAGGATGTGGGTGACAGCAGCCCCTGCCAGCAGCGCGCAGCTCAGCCCCTTGGGGAATTGCTGCTCCTGCCCGGCTGTGGGGGCATAGCGGGCCCCACTTCAGTGGGATCAGGAAGCCCAACAGGACGCTGCTGTGGAGAGGAGGCCTTGTCCTCTCGGCAGGCAGGACGTGGCCCTCAGGAGCCCTGTCCCCATCGGGCTGGGGACGCTCAGCTGGGCTCCAGGCACTCACCCACAGCAGAGCTGTCCCAGGGGCAGGGCCATGGTCATCCTGCACCTTTGGGAATGGTGTCTGTGTTCCAGGCTCCCTGCTCTGTGCCCGCCCGAGTGCCACCTGGGTATTGAACAGAGAAAAGGAAATAATTAGTTATTGCACCCTGAACCTTGTGTTGTCAGCCTCCTGTGGGACAACATGGGCCTTGTGAGGAGTTGAGAATGTTCTGAGTGTGGAGGGGGGAGACACCATCAAGTGCTGGTTTTCATGGAGGGGAGCAGTGCAGCTCGGTGTGGAAGAAGTGATGGTGAGCCCTTTGCAGCAGACAGAACCTGATGTGGGGATTTTTCCAGGAAGCTCAAGAAAGACCCAAGAGGAGTCCCATGTCACCACAAACAAACAGATGCGTTTTCAGAGTGCTTCACAGAGCTCTTTTGTAGCTGTGTGGGTCTGATTTTTAACTTCCCATGACAGAAACTGAAATTTGCTGCTGCTGCCTTTCCCTGCTTGTGTTCAAGAAACAACTGGATGTGGCACTCAGTGCTCTGGGCTGGGTGACAAGGTGGGGATGGGACACAGCTTGGACTTGGTGAGGTTTTTGGAGGTTTTTTCCAAGCAAAATAATTCTGTGATTCTGTAAGTGATGCTGCTGGGCAGCCCTTTGGTGGCAGCTGTGGGGATTTATTTTGGAGAGGGCTGAATCAGCCCGTCAGCACCGATAACTCTGAGGCACAGGGTACACGGGGACCCTGGAGAGGAGTGGGGAGTCCTTGGGGCGAGCAGAGCCCCGCTCTCTGCCGTGAGCTGTCATTCCTTGCCCAGGAGGAGCAGGATGGTGCCTCTGCTGGCACAGCCCGTGCTGAGGTCACCTCCCAGCCTTTCTCAGAAGCACTCTTCAGCAGAAGGCAGGAGGAGCCGGCGCTTCTCAGAATGAATGGCAGCAGCGCTTCCTCTGCCTTCCCAGGGCATGGCAGCACCCCTGCTGCTGCCCTTACAGCAGGGACTTTTCCAACTTTACCTAGAAAAGAGCTGCGGCCCGAAACCCAGAAACCCAGCGCTTGTGGTCAGCCCGCTTCCGGCAGCGCTGCGCCGGCCCCGGCTGCTGCAGCACAGGATGGGCCTGGGCTGGGAACGGGGAGCTCAGGGGATACTGGGAATGGGGAGCTGGGGTAACCTGCATACTGGCAATGGGGAGTTGGGGTACCCTGCATACTGGGAATGGGCAGCTGGGGTACCCTGGATACTGGGAATGGGGAGCTCAGGGGATACTGGGAATGGGGAGCTGGGGTACCCTGGATACTGGGAATGGGGAGCTGAGGGTACCCTGGATACTGGGAATGGAGAGCTGAGGGTACCCTGGATACTGGGAATGGGGAGCTGAGGGTACCCTGGGATACTGGGAATGGGGACCTGAGTTTACCCTGGATCCTGGGAATGGGGACCTGAGTTTACCCTGGATCCTGGGAAGGGAAGAGGAGCTGAGTGCGCCCCAGGATGCTGGGAAGAGGAGCTCAGTGCACCCCAGGATGCCAGGGCAGAGGGTGCAGAGGGCATCATTGGTGTGTGGGTGCCAGCAGCTGCACAGGAGCTCGGCAGCCTCCCCCCTCCAGGCTCACTCAGTGCCTCTGCAACACCTCCAAAGCCCCAGGGTGGACATGAAGCTGTGCCTTTAAGGGCCCCCCAGGGCTGAGCTGAAGTTCAGCAGAAACTGGATCGTGGAGATATAAATCTTTTATTGACCCCTGCGTGGCAGTGCTGGGAGCCAGGCTGGCCCAGCAGGATCACCATCCCCTGACCTTTCAGCATTCCTGCTCCGTGCCGTTGGTGCTGGCTCTGCTTAAATATTTATTTATTTGAAAGCAAACACCCCCACGCTCGCAGCAGGGACAGGCCAGGCTGTGTGTCAGCAGCCTGGTCACATCCAGCTCCTCTCTGCGGGGCTGGGGGGGCTCGAGAGCGGGCTCAAGGTTTCCAGGGAAATCCAGAGAGTGTGCACAAGGCAGAGCTGAGTCCTGCCGTGCTGGCAGCTCCCCTCTGTCCTCTCTGTGAGTGCCAGCCCAGCCTGGCCTGCAGCACTGCCTGGTGCCTCCACAGGGATGTATCTGCCCCTCTCCTGTGCTTTCCCAGCCTGTTTGGGTGGACACCCCCTGTTTCCTGCCGGGTGGCAGCTGGACATGCCCAGATAAATGCTGGGTTAGGGTGGTGCTGTGGAGTGGGGAGGCACAGCAGTGCAGCCCAGTCAGGGTGGGCAGCGATGTCCAGGTCCTTCCTGAGCTGTCCCTGCACAGGGAATTTCCAGGTGCCCATTAACCCTTTCCAGGTGGGTCAGTGCCAGTTCCAGCTGAAGTGGGAGCTCAGACACCCCCAGGGCTGTGTCTCCTTGTCCTCAGCCCTCCCCTGCCTCAGCCTCTGGAGTTCACGGCTTGGTTTTCATCTTTCAACCTGACATGAGAACCAGAGGTGCTTTGTTGGTTTTGTTCAAATCAAAGCCAAGATTTCCTGACTTTGAGGGCTGGGGCTTTCAGAAAGGCAGCGGGTTTGCAGGCTCTGAGCAGGCTGCAGGAGCTGTGGGTGCTGTTTGATTTCACCTTCCGGGCCTGCAAGGATCAAGTCGCAGCCTCTGCAGCAGCTGCAGTGCTGGCTTCAATTGCAGAGTGATGTTGGAAAGTGCTTGGGGTATTTGTTATGAAACACTGCAGGTAGGGGAAGCTGGTGCTTCCCTCATCCCTTTCATCCTTCTCAAGGATGGGGCCTGGGAACGCTCTGGGAATGGCCTTAGAAACGTTTTTGGGAATAAGGAGAATATTTCTGGAGCAAGAATGGGGCAGGCAGGAGCTTCAGGGCTCCTGTGTCTGCCTGGAAACCTCAGGACATGGACCTGGGGCTCCAGGCAATCCTGCAAATATAAATTGCATTTTAGTCTAATTTTCCTCGTCCTCTGCCCTTGTTTCTTCCCTGGATAAACAGAGGGAAGTGCAGTTGGTGTTGTTGGTTTTCCCTGGGTGGGAGATGCTGGACCTGAGCACAAATGCTGAGCTGCCCCCTCCTCCCTAATGAGCCTTTTACTACAGCTGGAAGAACACAGTGCAGTGCTGCCTGTTCCTGCTATTAAACCTTAATTGTGGGACTGCAGTTCCCTAAAGTCCAAAATATTTTGGCACTTGTCTTGGTAAAGGCATATTTTTTTTGTACATAGATTTTTTTTTCCCTTTTATTAGCAGAAACCATCTGCCCTGTAAACAGAGATCAGGAGCAAACAGCCTTCCTGGCAGTTCTGCATCACGTGGGAATGCTGTGGTGCCTGCATGGGAAAGGGCCTGCTTTCTGCTTTCTGCCTTCTCATCCTGGCAAAAGGAAACTCCAGGCACATCAGAGACAGCTAATTTAAGCTGATGAGTCTTGGCATCGCATCTGAATTGCAGAGAGGATGTGACTGGAGCTCTCTGTAGAGGTGCACAGCCCTGATTAAGCAGGATGGATGCTCCTGGGAACGAGGGGGAGCATGGAGGGAAGGCTTGGAGCTGGAGATTGAGGCAGGGAATGACAAAAAGCCAGGAGTTTGCAGTGCTGCTTTAAAAACGAGCTGGGAGCCCAGAGAAGAGCCTGGCCAGCCAGTGGGGTGAGCTTTGGTCGCTGTTAATCAGCAGTGCCGATTGATTTTTGATTAAGAGCATCCCTTGGTGTCAATGCAGTCACCCTTCAGCGTGGCTGGTGTGTTCAGAGCTCCCCAGCTGTGTCACCTGTGAGAGCACACACACCTCACCTCAGCCAGCCCGAGTTCATCTTCCATTTCAGAGCATATCTCCAGCGTGGGAGGAGAAGCAGACTGGATGGGAAACCAGTTTGATGTTGAAGTGTAAGGTGTCAGGACGTGGGGTGCACCCCTCCTCCTCTTTTGTGGCTTTCTGTTCCGCTCCTGCCTTTATTTTTAACATCTCTGGCGAGTACCCGAGTGCCTGTGTGAGTCTGTACAGGCTCCTCAGGCTGAGTGTGTGTCCGGTGGCATTGCTGTGTCCATGGCATTGCTGTGTCCGGTGGCATTCCTGTGTCCGGTGGCATTGCTGTGTCCATGGCATTGCTGTGTCCATGGCATTGCTGTGTCCGGTGGCATTGCTGTGTCCATGGCATTGCTGTGTCCGGTGGCATTCCTGTGTCCGGTGGCATTACTGTGTCCATGGCATTACTGTGTCCATGGCATTGCTGTGTCCATGGCATTGCTGTGTCCGGTGGCATTGCTGTGTCCATGGCATTGCTGTGTCCAGTGACATTCCTGTGTCCATGGCATTCCTGTGTCCATGGCATTGCTGTGTCCATGGCATTGCTGTGTCCGGTGGCATTGCTGTGTCCGGTGGCATTGCTGTGTCCATGGCATTGCTGTGTCCATGGCATTCCTGTGTCCGGTGGCATTGCTGTGTCCATGGCATTGCTGTGTCCGGTGGCATTGCTGTGTCCAGTGACATTCCTGTGTCCATGGCATTGCTGTGTCCATGGCATTGCTGTGTCCGGTGGCATTGCTGTGTCCAGTGACATTCCTGTGTCCATGGCATTGCTGTGTCCGGTGGCATTGCTGTGTCCAGTGGCATTGCTCTGTCCGGTGGCATTCCTGTGTCCGGTGGCATTCCTGTGTCCGGTGGCATTCCTGTGTCCGGTGGCATTGCTGTGTCCATGGCATTCCTGACTGCAGCTTGGGCTATGAGAGACTTTGTATGGCTGAGGGAAAGCTCTACAGGCAGTGCTTTGTCATGTATCTGCCCCTCATTTTAGCCTGAACCAGACAGTCAAAATAGGATTTTCTTTTTCATTAAAAAGGAAGTATCTCAGCTATGGAAGAATTTCCAGAACTTGGTTTCTTTTATCAGACAGCACAGCCAAGCTTTGCTTGACCAAAAAAGCAGAAAATCTTCCTCAAACACAAATTAAAAGATAGTGAGATGGCAGCAGGTTTCTAGCACTGGGAAGTGCTTGTCCAGATGTGAAATCTGGGCTGGTTTAATGTCCAGGGGTTGTGCATTTATGCTGAGGTGTGTGTGAGGGAGCAAGGGCTGGGGACAGCGAGTGGCTGGAGAGGAAACCCGAAGTGAGCAGCCCCAATTCCCAGCAGTGCCTCGGGCTGGCACTTTGCAAACTTTCCAGCGAGATGCAAATGCAGATAAGTGCAGATAGCTACAGATAAGTACAGAGCTGCTGCATCGAGGAGTGTCCCGTGGCTGCAGAGCTGTGCTCTGGGGGCAGGTTTTCAGGTGGCAAACGCTAATTGTGCCCTGCTGTGTGCCCCTCAGGAGAGAAACCTGGACTGGTTCCCCCGCATGAGGGCCATGTCACTGGTCAGCAGCGACTCGGAGGGAGAGCAGAACGAGCTGAGGAACCTGCAGGAGAAGTTGGAGTCCACCATGAAGCTCGTGACCAACCTCTCTGGGCAGCTGTCAGAGCTCAAGGATCAGGTAAGGAGCAGGCACACACCGTGGTGGGCAGCACAGGCTGCTGCCGGCCCCTCCTGCAGCTCCACAGCTTCTGCAGACCCCAGGGAGAGCTCCCCAGAGTGGCCCGTGGGTAGCAAAGCAGTGACAAACCAGAGTCCCTCCAGAGCCCCATGCTCCAGCTGACCTGCCTGGTGCTGGCCCGGCTGGTGAGTTCCAGAGTGGCCACATCAGAAAGGGAAAACTCGTGTTAAAAACATCACCAGAGTTAACTTCAGTCAGTCCAGGCTGGGAGCCTGCAGGTGTTGTTGTTGTTGTTGTTTGGGGTTTTAACCCCAAGAGCTGAGTGTGATCCTGTCAGCCAGAGGGTGTGACACTGACACCAGGGCTGTGTCACCCTGTGCACCTCAAAACCCACCGAGAACACAGGAGGAGCCTCGAGTGGTTGCTGGTGGTGCTGGTCGCTCTGTGCTGCGGCTGTGCTGCTGAGCAGATGAGATTTGGCTGCTGCCACCCCCAGCCTGCAGCTCACACATCCCAGGAGGGTTTGCACGGCACCACACGCTGCTGCTGCTGCTGCTGCGAGCCAGCGAGTGCTCACAGACCTCGCAGGGTTCTCCTGGTGCAGCAGCTTCTCTGCAGCAAGAGCTGGGTGGCTTCTGCCTTGCCTGGGCTCGAGGTTTTCTTGGGGCTGGTGCCCAGCCCAGCAATGGCTTTGTGAAGGACAGAGGCAGCAGGGCTTCAGCTGGTGCTGTCCCTGGGTATTCCAGCCTGACTGGAGGGAGCAGGGAAGGAAAGCACTGCTGCCTGCGCTGTCAGCAGCTGTTTGTGGTGGCTGCTTATCTCTGTGCATTAATAACCTGAGCCAGATGGTTCAATTAGTGAATTGATGGAGGTATTGGCACTGGCTGAGATGAATTGCTGACTTGCACCTGGGTGGTGGATGGAGCAGTTCCTGTCCCAGCACCAGTGCCATCCCTGCTGCCCAGCCCTGCTGGCCTGCCTGGGTGTCTCCGTGCAGCTCTGCTGTGTCAGGAGCCCTGGCAGCCAGCACTGAGATCAGCTCCTGCCTCCCAATCACGCTCTGCAGCTGGGCCCTGTCCCCAGCACCCTGTGGAGGCAAGGAAGGGATTAACTGGGGGCCTGGGAGCTGACAGCCTCGCTGCCCAGGGCTGTAATTAGTGCTCAGGCACGGTGCCACAGAGCCCCTTGCTCCACTTGGTCCGAGGATGGAGGGCAGAGGCAGTTCTCTTTTGTCTGGGCTTTAATTCGTGCTGGGCAGGGGTTTGGCTGTTTAGCCTGGGAACGATGGCCCTGCCCTGTGTCCTGGTGTCCCTGCTGAAGGCTCTGACTCCAGGTGCAGGCACAGGAGCTCCCCATGGCCACGACACATTTCTTCCTTCTGAAGCTCGCAGCCCTCTTGGCTGACCAAGCACTAAAACCTCTCCTTGCTCTTTGTGACAACAAGAATGAAGGGTTTAGCTTTTAGAGAGCTATTTGACTGTAAAAGCAAGAGAGGAAACCAGCTTCATTAGTGTGGTGATAGCTTTTAGGAATTCCCCTAAGTACCATTGTTGAGAGCCCTGCTGAAGATGCAGGATGCTCCAATTATGTGACAAAGCCAGTATATCCCTCCTCCGGATCAGGCACTGTCTCCAGGAAAGGAACTAACTCAGGGAATTCTTATTTGTATTTATTTTCTTGTAATTAAATAAAGGGAAAACCTCTCATTCATTTGCTCTTCAAGCTTGTTAGGTTTCTGGAGACTCTAATTATTAGAAGCCGAGCTCCAGCCCGCCTGCTTCCCCAAAGTGCACCAAGAGCCATTAAAATCCTGATCACTTTAATTCTGTGTGAAAAGATTACACCATAATTGTCTGCAGCAGCAGGGGATTAGATGTAATCACCCAGAAATCCTTCCCAGAGTTCCAGCATCGCTCCTGGGGCTGGGCCTGGCTGGGGACACCCCCTGGGCTCCAGGTGAGACTCAGGGTGACAGGTACAGGTGATGCTCCTGGGGACAGCCCCCCTGGGCTCCAGGTGAGACTCAGGGTGACAGGTACAGGTGATGCTCCTGGGGACAGCCCCCCTGGGCTCCAGGTGAGACTCAGGGTGACAGGTACAGGTGATGCTCCTGGGGACAGCCCCCCTGGGCTCCAGGTGAGACTCAGGGTGACAGGTACAGGTGATGCTCCTGGGGACAGCCCCCCTGGGCTCCAGGTGAGACTCAGGGTGACAGGTACAGGTGATGCTCCTGGGGACAGCCCCCCTGGGCTCCAGGTGAGACTCAGGGTGACAACCTTTGGAGCCAGGCTGCCTCTGTCAGGCCCAGGCATTACTGGGGAGCCCAGCCTGGCTCAGCTGAACCCCTGGGCAGTGTTTGGGTGCTGGCAGCACAATTCCAGGGCCTGGCAGCTCCCTGGGGATTTGCTGTGCCTGGCTTTTATGGCCTGGTAGCCCAGGTGTGCTGTCACTGGAAAGCTTTTGCAGGAGATTCACTCTCCAGTAAATGTGATGGCAATAAGTTGCTCCCTCCTGCAGCCCTGTGCTCTCCTCACAGCATTAAGTGTGGTGCAGGATTAATAATGTTCTGCATTGACACCAAAATTGCATTTCTCCCTCTTATTTATGGTTGGTTGCTTTATTCTTCTCTTTTTTTAAAGCCACATCTTCTACAAACACCTGCACCAGGGTGCACAATCCCTTTTCTACACAGCATGAAAAATATCTCCTACAGTCCCTTTTCTTTATTCCTCTTTCTTTCCTTTTCATTCCATGCACCCTCTGAATCAGTTTATTGGCAGTGTGAAATTGTGCTCTCAGTTTGCTCAGTGAAGATAATTAATGTAAAGAGGCATTTTTAAGCCAAGTCCTCGTGGCCTCTCTGCATTTCCATAACTTGTGGGTTGTCCTAGCAGCAGTTTAACATTTGGGTTCAGCAGGCGTGGGTTGTGTGTGTGCTCAGGGAGCTCTGGGAAGAGCCCTCTCCTCCTGCTCCCATTCCCTGTGAAGTGTCAGAAGCTTTTTGTGGAGAGAATTGCAGAAGTGTGCCCTGTTCTCAGGAGCCTGCAGTCAGCCCTGGGGAGAGGGAGGACAGCAGCTCTGCCTCTCTTGGGCCTGGCAGTGAGCAAGGTCAGGGTTAATTATGGTGTCAAGAGGAATGCTGGTGTTTCAGCCCCTTTCCTGCTGGTTCAGGGAGTGCCAGTGGGCACAGGGTGAGCTGTGGGTGTGCAGCAGAGCGGCCTTGCAGAGGCTGCCCAGCACTGCCCCTTTGCAGCAATCCCATCCCCACAGAGAGCCCCAGGTCAGCCACTGGGCAGCCACCGGGGTACCCTGCCCCAGCTGGGAAACTCCATCAGTGCTGAAACCGGGGATTTAAACAGACACGCTCAGGTGCTTCACTGGTGACCAGGGTGCTGGGGCTGGGTTGACTGTTGCATTTGATCTTGGAGGTCTTTTCCAACTTTACCAATTCTGTGATCCCAAGTGTGTTACAAATGAACCAAACAGGTACACACCACCTCCCTTCTGCTGGGGTTGCTGCCACAAGCAGTGACACTGGCTGGCATTTGTCATTAAACAGAAAAAAACGCAGAAGTTAAATGGTGGCTGTAGCTGGAAGGAGCAGCAGGAGCAGGATGGGAGTGTGGATCATGTGCTGAGCCCTGAGAGTGTGGGGGTTCTTGGGGGGGCCCAGGTGCCCTCAGTGGGGCAGGGATGAGGCTGTCCTGGTGTTCCCTGTGAGCCATCCCGTGTTGTGGCTCCTCTGCAGCCACAGCACAGCGGGAGCTGTGGGATCCAGCTGTGGGATCCAGCTGTTCGCTCCTGAGACCCTGCCCAGCCAGAGTCATTCCTTACATGGCTTATGCAACTTGTCAGAAACCTCCCAAAGTTTTAAAAAGCAGAGTGGAGCCATTGGACTGTGGCCATTTCTCAATATCAGCAATACTAGTGATCCATTTCCCGTTCACGGTTCACCGATCGGGAGAACGGCGTTCCCCATCTGCTTCCCACTCATGAAATAACGAGGTTTGGGCTGTGTGGCAGTGAGGGGGTTAAGCCCTGCCTTGGCAGATGGGGAGGGCTGTTGGCTCGCTCGGGGTGAGAGCAGGGAGTGCTCCGTGTTTTCCAGCAAAGGCAAGGGTATTCCCAGCCTGACTGCAGGGCTCGCCCCTTTTCCGCCCCCTCTGCTGGACTGGCTACAGAGAATTCCTGACAGGGGAGGTTTCTGCAGGCTGCTCCCCGCTCTGGTTCCTGCTGGCTGCCGGGCTCTGCCGGGTGTCCCTGGCAGTGTCTGGGCTCTGCCAGGCTGTCCCTGGCACAGCAGTGTCCGGGCACACAGATGAGCTGTCCCTGGCACAGCAGTGCCCAGCACACAGATGAGCTGTCCCTGGCACAGCAGTGCCCAGCACACAGATGAGCCGTCCCTGGCAGTGCCCAGGCTCTGCTGGGTTGTCCCTGGCAGTGTTTGGGCACACAGACACTCGTGGCCATGCTGGGTCTGGAGTCCCCCCTGGCCCGGGAGCAGGCTCTGGCTGTAGCCAGGGCTCTGCGGCCAATGCCAAGCACAGCAGGCCCTCGGGCGGGCACAGGACGCACAGGAAGCGCCGGGGCCTAATGAGCAAACTTGTTAATTTTCCAGATGACAGAGCAGAGGAAGCAGAAGCAGCGCATCGGTCTCCTTGGACACCCCCCGCCCATGAATGTGAACCTGCAGCAGCAACCAGCCTGAGCTGGGAGGGTCACCCCCAACACCCCCGGCCCGGAGGCTGCTCCTGAACCTTCTGTGCATCCTGTAAATACCCTGGTTTTATACTTAGATGTATATGACTGCTACTCTTATCAAGCTGGGGGCGCGTGGATTGTGATTAGAACTGTTGGCACGGGACAGAGGTTAAACTTTGTGCCAAAACTATCAAAATTGCCTTTTCCTTGGAAGGACTTAAGAGAGCACCTGAATTGCACTTGAAAAGATTATTTGACTATGTGACATGTATTTTGTATTTAAAAAAAAAAAAGAATAGAATAGCTAGTATTTATGTTTTTATACAATTGTGCAATATGAATTATGCAATCACAATATATTTGGAACTCCTGGATGTCCTAAGGGAGTGCACATCTTTGGATCTGGTGTGTTAGTACAATGTAATAAATGGTATAAAATTACAGGTGTAAATGAGGCTGCTGCAAAATTGTGTAACTGGTGATTTTTTCATACCCTTGGACATTTTTGTACCATGTGTGTAAATATCTTGCAATGCCATATTTGTTGCCTCTTCCTCCCAGGGATGATGCTGGGACTCCGTGAGCTGTTCGATTGGTATCGATTAAAGCAAAACATTATTTTGAAGCTTCCGAGTGAGGAAAGCAGGAGGTATTTTTCAAGAGATTTCTTTAGAGTACTGAAGCTAGAAGAGCTCAGACACCGGGTTTTTTAAATGCTAAGATTTCTTAAAGGGAACTTTTTATGCAAAATGAAGTTTGGAATGAGGATGCACTGCTGGCGAGTCGGTGCAGTCTCCCAGGACCGAGCCGAGGCTGTCCAGGCTTTGCATTCTCAGTGTGTAGGATCCTCTCCTTCTATTTTTTCATTAGAGACCTACGTGCCTGCTAAAGCTTTAGCAAACAGGCACTGCACCGACTGAAACGTGTCCTGTAGCTGAGCACTGATGTGTGTAATGCTTGTGTGAGAGCCACTGGTTTGAGGCTGCTCTGTCCCACCCCTTCCTCTCCCTGCCCCCTTTCATTTGGTCACTTTCTTTGGTTTCTGATTCTCCAGTGTGAAAGGAAACTTGTTGGGTTGTTGCTTGGCTGGTTTTTTTTTCCTCCAATCCGCTGCATAGTTTTATACATGGACCTCATTTTACAGAAGCTGACTTCTCTGCAATACTGTCTACAAAAGAAAAAAAAATGAAAAAAGCTAAAGAAAGAGCTATGAAAATTTGTAAATGCATAAATATAGGTATTTAAATAAATGATGCAAAATACTCTACGGTCAGAGGCTGCTGGTGGTTTGTGTCCCCTCCAAGGTGGTGTGTGGCAGTTCTGTCACACACAGGTGTCCTGGGATGTGGTGTCACAGGGGCCTGGCAGGTAAGGATGGGGCTTTTCCCAGAGCCCAGAGGAGCAGAGGTTGATTTTTTTAAAACCGGAGCATGTCCCTCCTCCAGCAGTGAGAGGCACTGGCACCCAGGGAACTTCACCTGCGGTCACTCCGGGCTGGGATATTCACACTCTCCCCACTGATAGTTCAGGTTTGTGGCTGTCATTGGAGCATGTGAGAGTTAAAAACCCCTCCAGCTCCAAGTATCGTGTGCACAGGAGCGTTGCTGATTATGTGTATTTGATTAAGATGTAGCAGGAACTACCTGGTACAATTAATCATCTTTAATCTGGTAAGTGCACACACTGTCTGAGGTGGGTGCGTGCCCCCAGCTCAGGTCATCAGGAGAGCTCAGCTTTCAGGAGGGCACCCGAGGGGAGGGAGGAAGGAGGGCAGCCTGACCAGCAGTCTCCCAGCCAGATTTATCGGTGAGATTGTGACTCCTTAATCGCATGTATTTCCATATATATCTCCGGGCAAACCTGCCTTCCCCTCTGCAGCAAGGTGTGTGCAGAGGGAGCGCGGCGCTGGGCTGCCGCCGGCGTGGTGGAGGAGCAGGATTTCGTTTTCCCTGAGCAGCAGAGACACGTACCTGAGTCACTCCTTCCCCTCCTGCCATCCAGGGATAAGCAGACACACAAATCTGTCAGGCTTCCCGGAGCCTGTGCCAGTCAGGTGAGAGGGAGGCGGCTGAGCCCAGCCTGAGAGGGCACCCCTGAGGATGGGCGCTGTTGCTTCATCTTTACCTTAAAAAGGCAGAAGCAGCGAGTGCTGGGCCCTGGCACAGCCTGCTCTGCTCTGTGATCCGTGTGAAAGCAGCAGGGTGGAACCCGGGCCTCTCAGCGCGGCTCTGCCCTCCCAGGAGCTGCGGGGAGATGCAGAAAGGGAGCTTCTGTCCCTGCAGCAAGAGGAGCAGAGCACGGCCACCACCCCGGCAGTGGGGATGCAGGGCAGGTGGGTGGATCCAGGGGTGGCACGGATGGCTCAGGAGGTCACACCGTGTCCCCAGCCTGAGCAGAGGCTGTGTCATCTGGTCAGCAGAGGAAAGTGACTCTGTTCCTCCCCTCAGCCCACGAACAGGTCATTCCTGACTGCAGATTCATTTCTGCAGTGACATTTCATGCATGACCATCACATTTTTCCTTTTTCTTCTTTCACTCTTGGTTCACTCTAAGTTTTTTTAAACTTTTCTTTCTGGCTGAACTCCTCTGCCCATGATGGCTGTGCCAGCAGACAGGGAATGGTGAAAACCCTGCTGGGGCTGGTGGTGGTTCTGTCCCTGCAGCTTCCGAGGTCAAATCTGTGTTAGGACTTTCCCATTCTGGACTGAGATCTGGTGCCCCCATGGCAACTTCCTGATCTCAGAGAAAAGCTGTGTGAGGGATCTGTTTAATTTCCCCATTTGGGTACTCTTTTCCACAAAAGCTGAGTACCTCTGACGTCACAAAAAGCTTTATTCACAATTTTTGGACTCTCAAGTGAAAAAAAATCCTCCAAAACCTGAGAAAGTCATCTGCAAATTAAGTTTAATTTTGGTCCTGCACAGGAGGGAGCTTTCTGGCTCTAAAAACACATCGCTGACATCCAGTAAAATTAATGATTGGGTGACAGAGAGATGGCTGTTGGTTTAAGGATTAGATTGAAACCAGGGAGGTTCCACCTGCCCTGCACACACCTGAGTTTTCCTTTGGCATCCGGTTTCATTAAGCAGGACTGCTGGATGTTAAAAGTTTGGGACCACTTTGGGATTACTTTCTCTCTTAAATAAGACCTTCCATTTGGAGGTGGAAATCAAAAGTGACCTTCTGAAGAGGAAGGAACAAACTGAATCTACCAATTTTGCTAATAATGGCAAGTCCTAGAGGGGAAGGATCTCCGTGCATTCCTCAATTTGCATGACTGGCTGAGTGTGTGGAGCAGCCTTTTCTCCGCTAATGAAGCAGGTGACATGCTAATCAAGGCAATGCAAATAACTGCTCTGAAAGCACAGCCACGGCCCCAGCACCGCCTCAATGGCAAATTCAAGCCTCATCCTCAATTTTGCAGCAAATTGGCAGAGGGCAGGACAAAGGAGCCGGGATTGCAGCCTCGGTGCTCGCGGCGGGGCCTCGCGCTGGGGCGCGCATGATGGAGACCTCGTTACATAATGGGGGCTTGATTGATATCAGGGAAGTCATAATACAGCTCCATAGCAATCCCCCTGGTCCCCCTGGATGGGAAATGCTCCTACACACAAGCCTAATAGGGGTTTTAAATTGCCCATTGTGTTTCTGAACAAGAGAAACTTATTTGGAGTACTTTCCCTTTCCCGTTTCCAACATAAGCAGCTGAAGACGCTGCCATGTGTGTTCTCTGTGCTCTGCAGACCCCCTGGCTGCAACTCCCGGCACACATCCCATCCCAGAATGGGTCAGGTGGGAAGGGACCACCTGGTCCAACATCCCTGCTCCATCAGGGCCATTGCAGAGCCTGTCAGGAGTGCACAGGAGTTCCCAGGGGTGCCTGTGGAGCCACCCCGTGCCAGAACATCCAGTTCCACGTCAAGTGCCTTCCCACCTGGGGACACAAAGCTCCTGCTGACACACTGGGTGGCTCCCCTGTTTCCCTGGGAGACTCCCTGGCTGTGGGCCAGCGCGCCCAGGTTCTCCCACGCCGCGCTGGAAGTTCCGTGCCAAGCTGTGAACTTCCTGGCCCCGGCCAGCACAGAGAGTAACCTTTACACCCAGCACGGTGCATTTACCCCTACAAACACACTGACCAGGCTGTGAGCTCGCTCAGGATGAGCTGGGGGTATTTGGAGTAAAATCAGGACAAATATTCCTTCTAAGTGAAACTGGCATTGTCACCGCGACATAAGGAGTAGCTTCTGGAGAGATGCTGTATTTCTCCATCCAATTTTTTATTTACTACCTTTCCAACATTCTTTCAGACTAAACATGTTAATGAGCTGAATGTCAAAACCACCCACGAGTAAACTGAGCTGTCCCATCCAGTAGGCTGATGTTGGTTTGTTTTTAGTAACTAGCAAGGATGCTGGAAAACCCCTATAAAGATTTCATTTTTAACAAAAAGTACCAAAAACTCCACCAGTTTTGCATCACAAAGTTGTGGTTAAAGTCAAGATTTGAGTCAAGCAGCATGTCTGTGGTTTTTGTGGGTGGATGCATCTCGGAATGACTATCAATCTGTCAGAGGGAGATCTGCATGTCATCTCTGCATATGACAAGCAGAATCTGCAGTGACAAATATCTTTCCAGTACTCGCTGCGCCGAGCCTCGTACCCCTCCTGCCATCCAGAATCGCCAAATCTTGTCAGCACATAGCTTGGAGACGCTTTATTTCTTTTAAACCGCCACAAACAGAGGAAGGAAAGACAAATATAGAGCAGTGCTCTAGAGATGCCACTGAAAGCCACTGCCAATGTGCTTAGTCACCCCGAAATTGTGACGTGCACACAGGGGGTGCCACACCGGACACTTGGATCAGGGCAGCCTGCCCAATCCTGGCTGCTGTGCTGCAGTTACGTGTGTGAGGGGGACACTTGGAACTGAAGTTGTGTAAGGAAAAAAAATTAAAGAGTGACTCTGGACTGAATCAGGGTAACTCAGGAAGTGCAGCTGGAATTCCAGGGAGAAGTTCACAGGGGAAAAAAAAAAGCAAAATAACAACAATCCCCCCAGAAAATCTGATTGATTTAGAGCTTGACTGCTGGTGTGGAAGCGCCCAATCTTCTCCCTATTTTCACGTCTCCATGGGAGAAACAGGAGCAGTTCGAGCCAGTGCAACACGGGAAAAAAAGCCTGAAATTCAACAACAACCAGGAGACGGGAAAAGCACCCTGTGCGCAGCTCAACTCCCGGTGCTGGGATGCATCCAGAGTCTGTGTGAGAACATGCTGACAGCTGAATAAATTGCCTCGAGGCAGGTGCTTCCCCAGGAGCCCCACGGAGCAGGAACAGCCAGCCCCATTTCCAGGCAGCCCTTCCCTCCAGAAGCACTATCATCCCTCAGACCTGTCTCTCGGCTTTCTCACCCATTAGTGCTCCTCAGCTGGCTCTTCTCACCCTGACTCTCAGCCCTTTTTTTCCTCTTTCTCGTCTCATCTCAGGAATGACTTTGCAGCTCTTGCTTGCCCAGAGGCCTTGCACTGCCTGGAAATGGTGCCTGGTCCCAAGGGAATGGGCAGGGGCAGAGCCCGTTCCTGGGCTTTATTGAGGCAACGCGTTTGTTTTCACTTTCCTTTTCTAGCGCTAAGTAAATACACAGAACACCAAATCTGAAGGCAGTGAAGAGTGGAATTCCATCTCTGTTCCATGTGTTCCAATATAACTCTTAAAATAGTGGAGATGCTGTGTTATGATTTCCATTTCGCTTGTGTCCATAACACTGTTTTTACGCAGCAGAGATGGAAACACAATCTGTTAAGTCTGTAAGAAACTTTTCCTTATGAATGATGGGTGCAAACATCATGTACAATCACATTCCAAGAAGAAAATTCTATCCCCTTGATGTTAGCAACCCCAAAAGGAGCTAAAAACTGCAGCTTGCCTCTATTTACATACCTTGGGAGTTTTCACATCAATTTAATCACAGGATCATTCATTATTCACAAACCAAAGAACGTTATAATCAAGTAGAATCATAGAATTGTTAAGGTTGGAAAAGACCTTTAAGATCATGAGGTCAATGGTCAGCCCAGCCCTGCCACCATGTTCACCACTAAACCATGTCCTCAATGCCACTTACACAGGTTTTCTGGGACACTTGCAGGGATGGTGACTCCTCCACTTCCTTGGGCAGCATGTTCTAATGCTTTACAGCCCTTTCTGTGAAAAAATTTCCCTAACATCTAATTTAAACCTTTCCTGGTGCAACTTGTGGTTGTGCAGTAGCACAACTACCTGCAGGACTCAAATCACAGAGTATCTCCCCATGTCCAGCCCCAAAGTGGTGGGAAAACTGCCCCACATCTGCAAGAACATCTCCATGTGATGCTAAATTTGGTGTAGATTTCTGCAATGTGACTGACTGCCTTTAGTGATAAATGTACTTATTGCCTTTAATTTGAATGTTTGCTGCCAGTGAATCTCATTCTGGCACAAAAGGTCACCTCAACAGCCAGCAGACTTCTGTGGAGAGCAACCTGGATTGTGTCCGCTTAGATCCAGAGCTGATGAGAGAATTAAGCTATTTAAACCAAAACGCATGGAAATCCAGACTCACCCTGGAGACACCCCCAAACCTACAGCTGCTCCAAGTCTGGAAGAAGCCAGGACTAGGGCCATGGAAAACCTCAAACAGGCAGGGCTGGCCGGGCAGGGTGAGTCACCCACAGGGAAATGCTGCTGATGGGCTCCTGAATGTGCTCCAGACATCCTGCTCTGCTGCGTCAGGAGCCTCTCTCCCAAAGGTGTGTGTTTGTGGTTGGCAACCAGAGCTCATTCCCTTTTTTCCCTAAAATTAGGAAGTGGGAGGGATAGAAGGAAATGGTGGCCTCCAAAACCAGCTCAATGTAAATGCTGGGAAGAGATGGAAAGGCAGGTTCCTCTCAGCCCTTTGATGTCAGTGCCATCACAGCCACTCCTAAGTTTCTTCCTGGCCCTGTGAAAATTTCCTGCATGGAGCCAAGGGCATCAGTGCAAAGGATGTCTGGGATGAGTGGATGGCCCTGAAGGAGCCACCTTGTACCACCCCAAACAGAGCAATCCATTTATTTAGGGAATGCTCTACCAACAACTGCTCGTCAACACTGGCACAGATGCACTGGGCAGGGGTGGAGCGAATAAAAATCCTCGGCTGTTGCCTGGAGGAGGCATGGATAGATAGCAAGGCTGTGGGCTGCAGCATCCCCTCACCTGGGAGGGGTTGGAAGGAATAAGTATCCAAGGAGGAATGAAGCAGCTCCTATCTCAGGGACATCTTGCTGGTTAAAGCTTTTACCTGGCTCTTCCAGGCTGCTGCCCAGTGCATTCTGTGCTTTGCTTCCACCTCATCCTGGGCAGAGCTCCCAGCTGTGATTCCAGCATGGAGAAAAGCAGCTGGAAGCGTGTTCAGTGCTGACCAGAGGCCACATCCCTGCGCCAGAGGCTCTCCTGCCTCCCATATACACCCACCCTTCTCTCCCCAATGCCATAAGAAACAAGACCCCAAGCTCGGGGCCTGAGCTGGTGCCTACAAGGAAAGAACATAAACTCTCAGATTTTTGCTTTTCAGATATTTTCTAAGCCTAGTTCCTGATCTTTCTTTGGGTCTAGCACTCAGTCTGACATGGCTATAGGAGAAAATCTTGCTCCTTATCCACACCCTCACCCTAAATCTGAGTAATTGGAACTGTAAAGCAAGAGGGAAGATTACATGCTTGTACAGTACCTACAGTGCTGCCCCCTCCCCTCTCTCCCAGCTTGTCTCTCTGGGAGACCAGGGTTACCTCAGCCTGTGCCAAACCCCACATTTTATACAGTGACAAAATGAATAGGGAGAGCATTCAGTTTTCCTGAACCAAGAGCCCAGAGGTGGTGCATGAAGTGGAGCAGGAGCAGGCCGGGCAGACAGCGTGAATCAGAGGTTTGGGTGACTCCAGGGAGCAGGAAAGCCCTGGTGGCAAGCGGCCAGGCTGAGGCACAGCTCCTGCGGCGCATTCCCGCAGCATCCTGCCCACCCCGACAAACCCCTGCAGGCACCAGTGAGTAACAGCGGGGAGCTGTGACCAGCACCCTCAGTCAGAGCTCCTCTGGGGTGACTCTTCCAGGTGCTCTCTGAAAGTGAATGGCCCTTACATTCACAGCTGGGGTATGCCTTGTGATTCGAGCCTGTCACCCACAGACAGGAGCTGTGTGTGACGTACAACTGTGTGTGAATAGACCAGAAATATCAGGGTGCCACCTCCAGAGATGAAAAGCACCTGGTTTCAGTTCTGGATGCCCTTGAGCACAGGCTCAGCTGCTGGTGGGCAGCAGTGGGTAGGGAGGGCCCTTTGCTGCTCCCCGGTGCCGTTGTCACTGTCTCCAGGTGCAGGTTAAATTGGGCTGGTGACGCTGGGCACGGCTGCTGACCTGGCTGCTCACCTTTGCACACCGTGTTTACAGTAAGCACGAGCTGGCTGATGTCTAAAAATTATTGCCCCTGCATTACACCCAATCCTTACTACACCTTTTTGGGGACGAACTTAATTTTTAACTCCAAATCGAGACTGATATAAATCATTAAGCCATCCATCCTGCCTAAATTAATATATTGCAGCCTTTTAGCATATCCAGGGAGGAGCGTGTGGGAGCTGCCTGGGAGGGGTTTGGGGAGGAAAGGGCATTTGTGCTCTGGCCATTCCGATGCTGTCCCCCGCAGCAGCGGTGACCGTAAAGGTTAAGCCTGCCACAGACTATTGTACCCAGCGGCACTGCTTGGCTGGGCTTTGCAGTCTAATTGCCACTGACCCCGTGACAATGAGGTAATGTCTCTGCCTCCCGGGTCAGATAAATACTGCTCATTTTATAACCACCAGACACGTTACTGAAAAACAGATAGGAAACGACCCAAAGTCCCATGATCACTGGAATATAAACTCTACTACAGCTGCTGCTCTTGTCCTTCATTTGAATGCTCAGGGGGTTTTCTCATAACACCCACTCAGAGGCAGAGCTCCTGCCCAAACTCCGGCCGGGGATCTTCTCAGGTGGCCTCACCTGAACTAAGAGGGAAAGGCAGGAAAATGCCAGAGTGGAAGGATGTGATTGGTAGGAAACAACAGGGATAAAATTATCTCCTAACAGATATCTAAACCTCAGCCACCAGAACAACTGGGATGGGAATTCAAGTGAAGAGCTGTGCCCGAGAGCCAGCACCCTCACACAGCTCAAGGGAGCTGGCAAAGCCCCCTGAACACCCCAAGTTCAATGGCATGAGCTGCAGTCCTGCCGGTGCAGGCACGGTTCGGCCCAAAGTCCTCGTTCCCACCTCTCTCCCTGTGCCCCGGTACAGCTCCCTAACGACGGGCCCTTTGGAGATAAATGCCCGAGTGACGGCAGAGTGACGAGGAGGACTTTGCCCCCCTCCTGCGAGCACCAGCGGGACACAGCACAGTGATAACCCTCCCTCCAAATCCATCCCCTGTGCTGAGCCAGCCCCAGCCTCCCTCCTCGGAAAGCCACGGGCAGGGGGAATGGCACGGAATGCTGAAGTTGTTTTGCTGCAGTAGCAAAGCAGCTTTTCTCCCCTGTGTCCCCACAAACTCCCTCCAGCACCACCCTGCATCCCCAGCTGGCAAAACCAGGGCTAAGATAAACCCTGCAGCCTTACACCAGAACCTCTGCAGAATGAACCCCAAAATATTTAGAGACATTAACCCAGAATTACTGAGAAAATCATGTCCTTTTCGTTGATACATTTTTATTTTATATAAAATACCCCCAGAGATGATAGCTGGTTTTGCTGCTATTCAGAATTTTACCCATCTACTCTGCTGTACCTTTGACTATAACAAGTTGAGGGCTTCTTTTTTAAGCTGTTGAAAAATGCTGAGATGAAAAATATTTTTGCAGTTCCTTACCTGATATTTACAATAATTGGGGCTTTATAAATGTTTGATTAAAGTTGTTCTAAGCATTTCTTATCTCGATATTACTGTCCCCTAACTGTGCGCTGTGACTGTCATGAAGGAGTGGTTCAAATTCCAAACTCAAAAGATTTTTCTTTCCCTCACGATGTTCTCAGGTCACACTTTAAATTACCTTTTTTTCCCCCACTCTGGCCATGACTCAGCAGTGTTGATTTGCATCGGGCTGGCACTTTGCATATAAGCTGTAGAGAAGTGATTTAAATACAAAATGGTCAAATATTTAATAGACCTTCTTTGACCTTCTCCATTCCTGTACTATCAATTTCTCTTCCACACGTTTGATGGGAAGGGTGACTCCTGGCATGGGATGCTAGAGATTGTTCCAGGTTTCTTCACTTGACTATCACCTCTCTGCACCAGCCCCAGTGGGATTTGGATTCACCATCTCTTGCACTATGGAAAAAGCTTCCTGCTCATTCTGAAGATACATGTGCTATAAAAAGTGGGAATAGAAGAATTGGTACAATGAAATGAAAAGGTGTTTGGGAAAAGTCAGTAACCATTTGTTGATGCACTTAAAAATTTCATTTTAATGTAAGAATCCCCGTGTTGTAGTCAACTGACTTTTTGTGTGTGTGTATATATATATATTTTTTTTTTTTTAATATATATATATATAAACACCCCAGACCCCTCCATGCATCCAGCTGGCCAAGGCCACCCGCTCTGGAACACTCAGGTTTAACCCACAGATGCTCCTGGTGCCAGGGCGAGGCAGCAGCAGCCTCTCCAGCCCCCTCGATGTCATGTGAAAATACAGCAGAAAACATTTTCCCTCTCAGCTTGGCACGACCTCGGTTTGACTTTAAAAATGACTGTGCCGGGGGTTTTTCTCTTGGTTCTTGTTAACCACCACCACCTTTCCCTCATTACTGGAACAAACATGAACACACTTGGACTGCATTTCATATTGTTTTAAAGAGAGATCGTATCTCTCTGCGCCCTGTCAGGGCTCAACTTTTACTTAAGGTATCACTTATACATTAAGCATATTTTATTTAAGAACAACTGTTTTTTTCAGGATTGTATTGGGGAAATACAATACCTACAGCAGATTAGGAGACATTGAATTAAAAACTCTGAAAGGTTTCTTTCTTCAAGGAAGCAAGACATCGATTGTGCTAAATTACCAGTTTCTGCTGAACCACTATAATGCACTGACTGGGGCAGATGAAGCATTTAAGACCAGCCCAGAATGTCTCTAATGGCACTGGCACATCAGGCGTGATGTTGCAGCCATAAATTGCCCACTGGGTTCCAGATATATAAGTCCCAACACAATAAAATCTGGAAAATCACATTGTCCTTGCAAGCCCGAGTCCAGTGGATCAGTGAGATCCCAAGTAACTGCAGTTCTGCGCTGATAGATAATAAACTGCAAGGTAACAGCATGAAGCAGTGTTTTAAATTTTTAAGTAAAATATCTATAAAATCTATAAAATGTTAAAACGAAGAATTATTAGTTTCTGCAGAGTGAGGTTTTGATTGAACTTTTTTTTAATATTGTGAAAAGTAAAACCTAATGTAATTACAGGGATAACACTTGAATATTATGCAAGTGCATGCTTAGGCCTTTTGGAAAGAACAAGGTCTCATATGTTCTTCTATTTTAAATGCCTGCTGCACCTCCCGAACTCCCTGGGGAGTGTGCTTAGCAAAAGGTGAACTCAACATTTCCGAAGGCACAGAGCCGCTCCGCTGGGCGGGGAATTCGGGATTTCGGGAATTCGGGATTTCGGGCATCGGCGCTGTGCGGGATCGGCACAGCGGGCGCGTCCAAAGCTACGCGGGACCCCGGGATCACTCTCGGAGCTGCGGGTGACAGCCCTGTCCATGAGGCAGCCCCGGGATAAAAATCCAGCAGTGCTGTGTTTTTATTTTATCTTAGAATGGCTGAGAACAGCCGGGCTAGCGGCGGGCTCAGGGGACGGACGGTGATGCGCGGCAGCCGCTACCTGCACCCCGTCCGTCCCCAGCCCCTACCGGGGCTCGGCCGAAGGCGCTCTTGGCCCCGCGGCTGGCGCAGCTCGTGGTTTGGGGGCTTTTCTCGCCTTTTGGCCCCCCCGTGCCGGGCGCGGCGGCGGAGCTGGAAAGCCCCGCGGGGCGGCTGCCAGGCGGCGGCGGGGGCGGCAGGAAGGCGGGCGGACACGGGCCGTGCCCGCGGGGGCCGGGCTGACGGGAGGGAGGGAAACAGGACGGGAGCCGGCTGCCCGCACGCCCGCGACACGCCTTGGCCGCCCGCCTGTCCCCGTGCGGAGCCGGGGCTTGGCCGGGCGGGAGGCGGCGCTTTCCCCGCTCCCCCGGCGGCGCGGCCCCGTCACGTTCCGCTCCGCATGGCCCGGGCGAGCCCGCCCCGCACGGCCCGGCCCGCCCTCAGGGGCCGCCGCGGGGGCGGCTCGGGGCCGCGCAGCGCCCGCCCCTCACGGACCGCGCCGGGGCCAACGTGCCCTCAGAGCCAGCCCGGTCCGCCCCTCACGGACCGCGCCGGGGCCAACGTGCCCGCACAGCCGGCCCGGTCCGCCCCTCACGGACCGCGCCGGGGCCAACGTGTCTGCACAGCCGGCCCGGCCCCGGGGCAGTCACACGGCGCCCGTCCCTCACGGGCCGTGCCGCGGGGAAAGCACCTTCACAGCCGGCCCGGCCCCGGGCAGCCGCATACCGCTCAGCCCTCACCTCACCCCCCCTCAGAAATGGTGTGAATTCCGCTCCCCAGGGACACAGTGGATGTCCCGGCCGGGCAGCGATCCTGCTGATGGAAGAGCGTGGGAAACGGTGTAAAATGAATGTGACATTTCCTTCTTCACACCTACGCGTGTGTGTGAGCGGCCTCAGCGCTGCCTCGCTGCGTGTGCTGCGCGCAAGGGACGCTCACTGTCCTTTCCAAATTCATGGAATCATAGAATGTTAAGGGGTTGGAAGGGACCTTAAATCCTGTCCGTGCCTGCCATGGGCAGGGGCACCTCCCACTGCCCCAGGTTGCTCCAAGCATCCATCCTTGGATGCTTTCAGGGATGGGGCAGCCACAGCTTCCCTGGGCAACTTGTGCCAGTGTCTCCCGACCCTCACAGGGAAGAAGTACTTTGCAGTATCTAAACTAAATTTTCCCTGTTTTGATTTGTACCCATTATTCCTTGTGCTGTCACTACAGGTCATGGTGGGGTCCCTCTCCAGCTTCTCTGTAGCCCACTTCAGATACTGGAAGGCTGCTCTGGGTTTTCCATGCAATCTCTAAATTGCCTCCATGAGTCATTAGTGACCATCCCTCACCCACCTGTGGTAGCTCAGTGTCCTCCTGCCTCTTGTACCCACCTGTTTTTTTTTTTTTTTTTTACTACACAAAAGTGGCTGCTGGGTCTATTTTGGCACACATAAATGTCTCCTTGGTCATTATTGTCCCCACTTGTACCACAGCTGGCACAGTGAAGCCCCAAATGATTAAAGCACAGACATGAAACATTCCTCAAAGGCCAATTCTGTGGCTGCCAAGTCCGGGACTGAAAAGAGATGCCTGTGCAAAATTAATTTGGTTTATCTCTGGGCATGGATTAGAAGCCTTATTAGATATTCATCTCCTGCTTTTTGCACGGAGCCCTGTCTAGCCGGTGAGCAGAGCGGAGGGTGTTTCTTAACGAGCAAGAACTCGGTGTGCTGCTTTACCTTTGTAACTTGGGGTGTTGCCTGTGGCTGGGAGACCTACATGCCACAAGCCACCTCTGGGGCAGTCAGCCATGCTCTCACAGCTTTTTGCATGGGGCCAGAAGATTTCATGGACACTTGCAGCTGGTGGAAGTGCAGTGGGAGTTAGAAGATTTAGGATCTGGTTGAAGCTCTGAAAGGGAACTGCCAGGCATTGGGCTTGAGCCCATCAGGTCTTGTCCTTCAGCCTGTTCCTCTGCTTTCCCCTCTCAGGGCTGCTTGCGTTTACATGCTTGCCTGGTCCCCAATGTCCCTTCCAGCCCTACTGCTCTCTACCAGTTTCTGAAAAAAAATCAGTTTGAGCTAAAACAAACTGCAGTTTCTCGAACACAAGTGCAGGTGTTGCCCTCCTAGTGCTTGAGTGGGGCAGCTTCCACCCCCAAAGATCCCTAGGAAAACAAGGAAGTTAAATATCCCATCTTCAGCCCAAGTGCCCAGGCTGAGCCCAGAGCATCTGCAGTTGCAGAGGAGAGCCCACTGGCCCTCACAGTGATGAGATCCTCGGGGAATTCAGCTGGGAGCATCTATCAAACCTCTGCTGAGAAATGCAACAACTGCAGCTTCTCGGAAGCTTATCAGTTATTAGCTTATCAGGTCAACGACCTCGTTAAGGTGGCAGAACTAACCCTTCTCTCCACTGCCAGGTTTTGTTGGCATGTTGGCATCAGACCTTTCCACAAAAAACGATTTTAGAATCATTTTAGCATGGATAAAATATCCCTGCCCCCTTGCTTCCTTGGCAGAGTGAGCCAGTGAACCTTTACAAAGTTGTAATCAGCTTGAGACAGAGGATTTATGGTGGAGAGTGTTGGACAACCTTTGTGATCATCTGGAATATTCACGCAACAAACAAGAGCAGGGCGGCGTGCTAAGGATGCGTGTGGGTTATTAAGATAAACGTCTGGAAGGAAAGTTCAGTCGCGGTGCTTTCTGCAGCCTAGGAGATGTTCGTGCCAGGCACCTTGTGGGCAATGACGGGGTGGTGTGGCAGCGAGGAGAGGCCAGAGTCCACTGGGAACAGCACGTCTGCGGGGAGGCAGCACTGCCGTGACCTCTGCCCGCGGCCGTGTGCTCGCCGAGCACGTCCGTGCTGGACCAGGCTCTCCGGACAGAGAAGGGCCGTGGGGCTGAACTTTGGTGGGACAGGGAGAGAGACATGCAGCTGTCCCAGCTGGAAAAGAAGCAACGTGACAGTCTTTGAGCACATAAATCTGTGTGTCTGTCAATGATTTATGTGCTGCGCGTTGTGACTCCCCTCACCTGGGCAGGGACCTGAGCCCCAGGCTCACCCCAAGGTCCATCAAGCAGGTCTGCAAATGCATTAGAGTCACAATAGGATGGAAGAAATAAATCTTTACACAACCAGCTGTTTTCATATACCAAGATACAGCCACCTCTTCTGTGTCCTCAGCGATGATAAATGTGCTTGTTTGGGTGAATTTGTGCCCTTCAAAAATCTGTCTTGTGGTGATTATTACAATTTTGATTAGAAATCTCATGCTCTTTCTGAGAAAACATGGCTCGCATAACAAAATAAATGTGACAGACAATTGGCTTGCTAATAAGTGCAATTAAGCAGTATGGGGGCTTGGTTTTATCACACTTTATTGGGAAAGCCACAGAATTTTTTATGCAGCTGGTTTCACGGAAATGAAATCATTAATACTTTTGTACAGGAATGCCATGGAAATCCTTTTGTTTCCTGGCTCAGAAGACACACACCATTCTTCAGAGTGAAGGAATTAATTTGGCTCCTCTTTGTTACTCACAATTATTTTCTGAACCCCTCACCCAGGGACCTCTGTGAGGTGGTCTCACTTGAAGAACCTCACCACCGGGTCAGATAAAGTTTACATCAAAGATGGTCAAAATACAGCTGTTTGTTAATAATGCAGTGAGGGATCAGCCAGGATCCAAGAAAAATTATCCATCTTGCTTGACCTGTGGAGTCTGAAAATGCTGTAGCCCCATACTGGCAGTGTCCCCAGTGCCATGGGAAATTTGTACAAGGTGTTATAATCCCAAAGACAGGTTTTCTTTTATTTCTGTGTGGCTGGTGGGCTCCTCATCAGGAATAGGGATTGAGCCTGGACCTAAGCCCCATCCAGCCATCTTCATCAGAGCACTTTGTGCTGATGAACTTATTCAGGGACTCCAGCATGCCATTTTTAGGGCATATTTTCTATTAAAAGGAAATATTTGCTGGAAATACAGTACCAGTACATTAATTGGAATATAATTCCGAAGAGATGGGGAACCCATAAGATGTTGTGCTACAGAAGTTGAGAAATAGATGTAATAGGCAAAATAAAGCATAAACCACCCCTAGGAAAAACTGTTGTGTGATCTATGAATGAACCCAGGCAAGGGCAACAAGCAAGAAATCAGGATGGTTAGCAGGTCATGGATTCATGGGAGGGCACAGCTCAGAGACAGCTGTTAGCACAAAACTGCTGCTGGAATGATCAGATCAATAGTGACCTGGGTGGAAAGGGGAAAGGAGAGGGAGCCAACCTTCCCATGAAAGCAAACACAAACAGCAGGAGAGAGGAGCATGCAGCTGGTTGGGCTGGGGCTGGGTTGTTTTTCAGGAAAAGAAAACTTCGTCTAGTGAGAATCATAAAAGGTTGCAAAATCAAAGAGCCATAGACTGGAAGGGCTTTGGTAAATATTAACAAATAAAGACGTGCATGCTTTGAAAGACTAAATTAAAGGCAGTGGGAGCCTTTGTGGAGATTTGAATGGCTGGGGGTCAGTTCTTAGTGAGGTTACACAGGGCTCACGGCCGAGGGGTGCCCGGGTGGGAGCTGGGATCCTTCCTTAGGGCATGTCAGTGGCTGCTCCAAGGAAAGGGCTGTGCCAGCAGCACATCTGGGACAGATACTTCACAGATAATCTTCCTGCAAGGCACAACATGGGAGCAAAAAGAGGCTGGAGAGGAGTCAGCAGCTCAGAAGGGGTTGTGAGGCAGACCTGGGTGGAGGGGCCCATTCATAAAGGCTGGCAAAATCATCTCCCACCTCTATAAATGAAGGATTGTCAGTTCCATTTTTGAACTTTGCCCTCCCTCGATGATTTGGCACTTGCACGGTGGCTGTTCCTGCTTGTCTTCACCTCAGCAGTTATCTACCAGCAGGGTCTGATTATCTCGGGGCAGCGCTCCGTGCCTCTGACATCCCTTAATTAAACTATGACAGTTGGTAACTATGGAAAAGGAAAATACTGGAGGGAAAAAAGCCTCACTGCATTCTCATTAGACCACAGTATTCAAGAGACTTTGGGTGCCACACAGGAGAGCAGTACAAAGGATATTTTTAATGAGCTTCAGTAAAGGTGCCCTTGATTTTGGTTTGTCTCTAATTGTGCGAGCTTTGATCTTGATTTCTTCAAGAGATATTTTACTGTGCACTTAGCACTGAGAAACCTGAACAAATTTTCTTTGTCCAGTTTCTAAGAGAGGAAAAAAGTTTCCACTGGAAAATGGTTCCAGGGAAGGTTTCACCAGGGAAAGCAGCATCTTCAGGATCTGTCCCTCTAATTGCCTCCAAAGAGGTTCTACAAAAGGAAATGTGCTCAAGTGATATGGAACACATGCATTGGGACAGGTGAAGTCAAATGCTGACTCCAGGGATGTGTTTCATGCTTGGCTATCATGTGCAGGGAGAGAAAGGTTTTAGAAAGGCAGGAAAGCAGCTGAGGACTATTGCAAGGCTGTGTAGCTGCACAAACCCAGCTCACGGCCTGGGACTTCTTGGCCCACTCACTCTCCCTCACATTATGGCTCCAGTTAGGACTGGAAGCCTCGTGGGAGGGAATTTCTGCATTTATCACTTGGAGTGAGCTCCTGGCCTCCCTGGGAAGACTGTTGAAATCTCTTTTCTAATATGAATCATTTAGTGTTTTGCTTATTAGTAAAGCAAGAAAGAAGATGCAAACTAAAGGTATTTGTAAAGCTGTTTTTAAATTAATCTTGACATTTAGCTGCTTGACAAATCCGAAGCCTCTGAAATCATTGCACAGCTGTAACAAATGAAGTTTTTATTCAGAAGAGAACAAGACTGGAGGTTTTTGTGTTTCCAGCCATGGCTTTACAGCTAAGGCTGCCAGGAATTAAGCTTTCTAGAGCTAGACTGAGCTCACAGAGGGAAGAGCCTTCACTTCAGAAGGAGCTCAGGCTGCCTCAAATTAATACTTGATTCAGTGGAGCCTCAGAATTGGGCTGAGGCATAGCTGGCATAAAGGCAATGCTGGAGAATATCTGTGGTGTGAGAACAGCTGCACTCAGGCTGTGAACCCTCCTCTTCCCAGCAAGAGCACAGGATAAAACCTGCTGAGACATCCTTGGTACCCAGCCACAAGCTCCCTTCTTCGGTGCCTTTTCATCTCCCCCCTTGCATGAATATTAACAGCAGTTGTTTCCCTCTGAAGAGCTGCAGTGTTAAATCCAGCCAGCGGTGCCTCCTCAGTCGTGGCAGAGCCCAGCTTAGCAGAGGAGCTCACTGAGACCCTGACACCGCTGTTCTGCAGCGGTGCCATGGACATGTGGGACACTGGAGCAGTGCTGGTGACTTCTTGCCATTATTGACCTGGGCTGGGTTTAATCAACAGCCGTGGCGAGCACAGCATTTCCAGCGCTGTGCCCTCAGCGCGGGTGCCTGGAGGTCGGCGGTGGGAGGGAATGCCAGCCTGGAACCCGGGGCTTCCCTGCCGAGAGGCTCACAAAAGACAGGGGGAAAAGAATTCATCTGAAACTTCACATGTTCCCCGGAATAACGTTCCAGCACAGTGAAAGTCTAGCTGCAGTGTCTGCAGCTCCTTCATCATGAGTCAGGGGAAAACCTCATTTTTATTGGTGTGAGTGAGTGAGTGCTTTAAGGGGCAGGTCTGCAGCTGAGGGAACATCCCGCTCCCAGGTACAACACTAACCTTTAGAGGTGCTGTGAAAGCACTTTTGGCTCGTTGTCTCCTGGCTGTTTATTTGCCCCCCCCCCCCCCGTTTTTTTTCTTTTGCTTTAGCTATCTGCAGATTCCTCCGACGAAATTACTCAGGGAATAAATCACTGCCCCGTGAAAAGCACCTAATCAAACAGATAAGTCTTGCGTTTCACCCTTGCCTCTCTCACTCCCACACATGACTTTGCATGTGAATCTTTAAGACCTGTATGCCCTATATTTTTTCACTCTAATGCTGCAATTAATCACATTACATAACCAGCCTACTGCTGTTTCTAATTAAATTTTTCGGGGAGGGTGGGGAGGGAAGAAAGAACCCTGCATTTAAATACCGTGAAGGGTCTGTCTTGAAATGACAATGCCAGGAAGTGGCGAGGGAAGGCTCCCTCCATCCTCCTCCTCTCACCCCCGTGCGCCGGGAGCTGCGGCGCAGGCCCGGCTTATGCAACATCCCACGCCGGCGTCTGACTCACGCGCACTTACCTCACCCAGGGCAGGCTAAAAATAGGGATTCATTCTTAACTCTGCACAGCCGGGCTCTGCCTCGCTCCCGAGAAGACCCTTGAGGGATTAAAATAGAGCGCGCCGTGCGCTGTGTTTCCTGCCGGGGCTGCGCGCCCCGCTCCGGGGAGCGGGCAAACGCCTTCCTCCGGCCCGGGGGCTTCCCTCGGCTTCGTACAGCGAGAGAACCGGGAGGGATGGGCAAACGCCTTCCTCCGGCCCGGGGGCTTCCCTCGGCTTCGTACAGCGAGAGAACCGGGAGGGATGGGCAAACGCCTTCCTCCGGCCCGGGGGCTTCCCTCGGCTTCGTACAGCGAGAGAACCGGGAGGGATGGGCAAACGCCTTCCTCCGGCCCGGGGGCTTCCCTCGGCTTCGTACAGCGAGAGAACCGGGAGGGATGGGCAAACGCCTTCCTCCGGCCCGGGGCTCCCCTGCTCCAGACACCGAGAGAACCGGGAGGGATGGGCAAACGCCTTCCTCCGGCCCGGGGCTCCCCTGCTCCAGACACCGAGAGAACCGGGAGGGATGGGCAAACGCCTTCCTCCGGCCCGGGGGCTCCCCTGCTCCAGACACCGAGAGAACCGGGAGGGACGGGCGGCGGGGCGGCCACACTCGGGGAGCAGCGCTGCAGGAACTGCGTGCCAGCAGTTACCGCAGCTCTGGGAAGGGACGCCGGGCTGGAGGATGTGAAATCAGCCCTGGGCTGGCTGGGAGGAGGCCGCTGCTCCAGCAGTCGGGATGCACCGGGGCTGCGGGAACCAGGCTCCCTCAGAATTCTCTCTGCAGCTGCGGCTGAGACCGGAGCGCTGCCCCACGTCCCCCCCTCGCTCCGGGGTGCAGCCAGCTCTCTCCCCACACCTCCCATCTCCTTTTGGGAATGGTCCAGCACAGGACAGGGCTGGCACAGGTCATCTCTCCCAGGAGAAGAAAACATCCGAGAACATCCCCTCCTCGGCACAGGGATGTTCCCACCTTTGCTGTAGCAGCACTGCCCCGGCTTTGCGAGGCTCAGGGCATGTGCAGAGCCCGCACTCCTGCTGGGGGGTGTCTCAAGAGCTCTGCTGCCAGTTTAAAACAAAGCTGTTTTCGAGCTGTCCTGGTGGCTACAGAAGGAGCCAAAGCGCAGACAAGCATCCCAATACTCAGAGCAAGTAAACTTCCAGATGAATTAGAAAACTTCAAAAATATTCTGGCAATTCCAATGAATTTTCTGGCTGCCCTGAAGAAAAAGTCCTGGAACCTCGGTTTGGTGTAATTGGCATCGGGCTTTTCCCTTCCCCTCTGCTTTCTCAGCACATGCATCTTTGGCTGAGAGTCATTTAGAGGGGCTGGAGATGTTTTCCCTTACAAATTCTACCTTAAACAATTTGAGAGTGAAAAAACCCCCCATACTTATTTTGCTTCCATTGGTTTTTTTTGAAAACATTTATTTCTAGGTTTATTTTCCCTTATTTTCCCTGGAATTTCAGTCTCAGCCCATCTTTAACCGGGCAGTCGGGATGAGCAGTGAACCAGAGGCTCCTGTGGCAGCGCTAACCCAACTGGACACATTCTTCATGGATTTACCATAACAGTAGAATTTCTAAAACACAAATCCTTTGCTTGAGGAGATCCACGACCATTCCCTGATTCTGCAGCTAACTTTAAAGTGTATTTGTAAGGAATTTTAATCAGATTATAATGAACGTATCTAATTCCTAAAGGCCACGTAAAGACTTGTCTTCTCTAGCTTTCTGCTCCCCCCCGAGAGCACGGGCAGTAGCGGGGTAAGGTAGCTGCGTCCCGGTTATTTTGCCTCGGGCATCCGATCCCGGTGAGCCCTAAGCTCAGCCCTCACCCCGTGGCCGTCAGCATCATTCGCTTCATTCAGAGCTGCCCTTGCTGGCCTGGAGAGACGCACAGGAGGATGTGGTTTGGTCAGCCAGGACACGGTTCCCTGGTGGCTCTGGGGGTGGCAGCGGGGCATGGCAGTGCCTCACACACTCTGTCACCTCGGTGCCATGGGAAGCTGAGCTCCTCCTTCACAGAGCCAGAGTTCAGTGGGATTTGGGGAAAGGAGCAGGCAGGAGGCTCTGATGCTATGCTGAGGATGTCTGAGGTGTTTTCCTGATTGCTGCTAAATTGAAATCTCCTGTTTGATGTGATTGAGAAAGAATGCAAATGGCCTTACAGGAAAGCCCGGGGAAGAGGAAGGAGGCTCTGGTTAACTGTGAGAAAGAAAAGATGATAAGGAAAGGGAGGAAGGAATAAGACAGACAGAGGGAGAACTATTTAAGGAAACTGGCACCTTGAGCAGATTAAAAAAAAACCCAAAACAGTGGGACCAGGGTAAGGGAGAGCAACAAGAAGCAAAAGGTTTAAACAAGCAGGGAGCAAAGCTCATAGACCAGAGCACAGAGTAAAGGAGGAAAATTAAAAGCAGGGAGCTGATTTATATACAGATAAAGAAAAACAGCCTTGTGCAACCCGGGTTTTCATGGCATCACATGGCACATGTCCTACATCAGTGGAGCAGTCAGGAAAGGGTGTAGCTGAGGGATGCTGCTTTGGAGTGCTGGAGCCTAATTACTACCTCCTGTTATTTGGGACAAGTGTTTTAAATTTGCATTCTGCCCTGAGAGGCATTACTCCCTCGAATAATTTCAAGTCTTGGTTGGAGCTGGGAGAAGGAGATTTCGGAATAGCATCAAAGTAAGTCGTGGGCCTTGGAGGTGGGAGCAGAACTGGTGTGAGTGTGGCAGGAGCCAAGTGCTCAGGTTTGGCATTCTTCAGTGCTGGCTGCTGGCCAGAGGAGAAACTTCTTCTTGTGTCTGCCTGGCCACCACCTGAATCCAGAGCAGGGAAGGTTAATGGAGCCCTTGTTCCATGTTGAATTTTCATGCTTGCGGGCCAGGTTCTGTCATTTTCTGTGTTGGATGTGCTGCTCTGTGTTGTGTAAGGCAAAGCTAACCCACCCAGAGAGTTCCAGAACAGAAATTTCTGTTTATATAAAACTGAGAGGTGTCCTCAATGCTTCCTGCATTGTCCAGACAGTTTGTTGTGACATAAGGGACAGAAAGTGGAGGAGCAGGGCTGTCAGCACTAGCAAAGCCTGTGAGTTGGATATGGCACACTATGGACTGGTTACAAAGGCTGGAGAGGTGGGACCAGCATCTTTGAAGGTTTAGAGTGAATGTTAGGAAGAAATTCTTTACTCGGAGACTGGTAAGGCCCTGGCACAGCTTGCCCAGAGCAGCTGGGTCTGTCCCATCCCTGGAAGTGTCCAAGGGAAGCTTGGATGGGCCTTAGAGCAACCTGAGATAATGGAAGGTGTCCCTGCCCATGACAGGGTCCCTTCCAACCTAAACTCTTCTGTGATTCCCCAGTTCTGTGGCACAGTTTTCACAGCAGTGAGGCAGGAGTTGAGGAGCAAAGCCTGTTCCTGTGGGCTGAGGCCCATGGCATGCCAGCCCATGGAGAACACAGGGCTGGGAGCCACTGGCTGCCAGTGGCCCAGGGCCAGGTGCTGGTTGCCCAGCTCTGTGCACAGCCCTGCTGAAATGGGTGATTTCTCTCCCAGAGAAGGGCAGTGCTGTTCTCATGTTTTACTTGTCAATGCAGCGTGGCCTGACGCTGCACTGGTTTGGAGGTCAGAGTTTGCCCAGGCACTTGTGGCAGGTCTTCCTGAGATCCGTGTTATCCCAAGCACAGATCCCACTCTGAGTTTCCTAACTGGGGCATTAAATAAACAAACACAGCATAAATCCAGTGTGGGCAGTAAACTCCTCAAGCTGGAGAGCCCAGAGACATTGCATTGCTGCGGGGCTCTTCTCAGGGCGAGGGAGGGAGTTTGGAGTTAATGCAGGAGAGGAGGAAAAAGCTGATGCAAGGCTGGAAAGGAGGAGGGAAACAAAAGCAGGGAAATATCTTGCATTTCTTTATTATGTATTGGATTCTGTAATGCAATTCACCTGTGACCCAGAGGGACGTGGCTGGGGGGGACAGCACGTAGCACCCTCAGAGTGTGAATCCCCAGCAGCTGCTCGGGCAGTGGGGCAGCCTCCTGCCAGGGAGTGTGGGCAGCAGTGGGGCACAGAGCTCCCCTGGCTGCAGAACACCAGGGCGCTGTGCCAGGGGCCCCTTCAAACAACCAAGCACAGAACCAGAGCCTTTCAGCCCCTCTGGGGGTCTCTGTCACCAGTGCTGGTGCACTCGCTCCCACGGGTGAGGGGATTCCCTGTGCACAGGGGTCCCTGGGCTGTGCCAGCTGTACAGGCAAACCAGACAGGGGGGCAGAGCAGCTGCCAAGGCCTTTGTGTGCCCATGGGCTGGTGTTTGGCCCTGTCCTGTCCCACTCCAAGGGCTGTGCTGGAGGGTTTGGGTCTGTCAGCTGATGGCTTTCTTGCCTGTGCTCTGGTTGAGCAACGTTCTCAGCCATTTGCTTGGGGCTGTGTAAGAGAGTTTGTGGCATTGCTGTGAATAGAGGTCTTGTTCTAAGCACTGGGAGGGAAAAATGGACTGTAACCCCTAGAAAAATAGCAGCTAAACTCTGTTCATGACCTGAAGGGAAGGAGGATATCTTGGGAGTACCATATAGGCATAAAACCCACCTCTGGCTCTGGTGTGGCGTTGCTCACCCTGCTGCTGTCACACACAGAGCTCCACAGGCCATTCTGCCACCCAGCAGAACAGAGCAACTCACCCTGGAGCAGGTCTTACTCAAACCACATATTCCAAGGAGTCTTCATTCATTCCTGAGAAAATTCGGGAGGGTTTGCTGCTATTTCTCTGCAGAGCAGCCCATTTTTCCCCCTTTGCAATAACCAGTCACTGTTCAGCCCGTGAAGGTGTTTGTCCTGCCAGGAACTGCGGTCTGACCATGCTGGCCATGATCTGCAGCTGTGTCAGCTGGCAGGGAAAAACATGTCCCATTCCAGGATGGGCTGCCCCAAATCCCAAAGCCTGATGGATTGGCCTTTTCCCTTGAGGATTCCTGTCCTGACTTGTGGGCACAAGTCAAGCCATTTGGAAGTGGAGGAAGGTACTGCTGATTGGTACTGATTTATCTGGGACTGGCGCTTAGTCTGAGAATGTTGCTGGATAGAATTTGGAGAAGATCCCAAAAGTGTTGCTGCTAGCAGTGGAATACTGGGATATATAGCAAGTGGGGGAAAACTCCTCCACTGAGAGTTGAGATGTGGCAACCACAATTGCCAGTCTTGGGAAATTTCAGCCACCCATCAATCTGTGATAGTTGTCATATTTATGAACTTTTTAGGGGAAGTTATTTTGGGGTGAGAAGCTGAAAAAGTCCTTGGCTTAATGTAAACACTGCTCAGCAGCAACTAAACCATCAGAGCGTTATCAGCATTACTCTTATCCTAAATCCAAAGCACAGCCCTGTATCAGCTACTGGGAAAAAATATTAACTCCACCCCAGCCAAAAGCAGGACATATGATGGTGAAAGCTTCTTCAGGCAGCATGCTTTGTTCTTTTAATATCAGATGCAAATGTAGAATTGGAACCTTAGAAAACCCCTAGAGAGGTATTTCTCTGTCTTATCCTCAAGAGGGTGAATGGGAAGCTCTGGCTGAGGAAGAGGTGCTTAGAGATTGTAAATTGACTTATGCAGTCTTCTTCTGATAAGCTCAAACTTCAGTCCACATTTCCAAGATTTCATGTCTTGAAGAGCCTGTTCTGCCACTTGCCTGACTTTTGTCCCTTGAATGAGGAGGTTTGTTCTGCATCAAGTCACACAGATGAGGCTCAGAGTGTTTTACTCCCAGTAGCAAATAGGGAGTCCCTGTGCATTTCTCTGCTGGCCCTGCCCTGGGACTGTGGCTGGGTGGATTTGGCAGTGCAGGTGCTGGAGCCTTGACCGTTCCTGCCTGGTTTCACCTGCTCCCCTGGCGCTCCCCAGGCACCAGGACTGTCTGGCACTGCTTGCTTGCTCAGGCGCTGTGATTCAGCTGTTGATGCTGTAGTTAAAGCAGCATTTCATATCTTCCTTCAGAACTCTGATTAAAGAGAAATCTATCAGATGTGTGGCCCTGGCAGAGGAGGCAGCTGGGTGGTCCCAACCCGGTGCCTCAGGTGGCAGCAGCTGGCCCGGGGCAGCCACCACGGCCCCAGCTGTGGCAGCAGGGCTGGCGTGACTCTCGGAAGTCATCTGGGGAGGGTGCAGAGCACGAATCAGTCTGGATTTCTCTGATGGTTTCCTAGCCAGAGTCTTCAGGCAAATATGTAGTTTTGCATCATAACAGCTGCTGCCCTTTCTGCCAGTTCCTAACACTTGCGGTCACCGGCTTGGCGCTCGCTCGTCCTTCCACCCAGTGTAAACAAATCCCACCCATGTTATGTTTGGGAGATGAAAGCAGAGATCAGTGTGTGAGGCAAGGAGCTGTGAGTGGGATGTGTGCTGCTCAGTCATGTGGCCAAGCATGGTTATCAGGAAGCACGTGAGCTCCTCACTGCTCCATCTGCTCCCAAACCAAGGGTTAAAGGTTGGGCTCGGTGATCTTGGAGGTCTTTCCCAACCTAAATGGTTCTGTGAAACCCAAACTCAAGGTCTTGAGCAAAAGGGCAGTGTTATTGTTAATGCAAAGTCATCCCTGTTTAAAATCAGGAATCGAGACGTCTTCATGGCTTAAACATCATGGCTATGGTTTGCCTTAAGTTTTCCTGGGAAAAGGCATCCTTTGTCTCCTTACCTCAGGGCCTTGGAGAAACTCTTCTTAGATGTCTTCTGATGCCTTGTGCTTGTGACTTGAGGGAGCACTAAGCAATTACATCTGTGAGTAATAGCTGCTCCAGAGTGTCTGGAGAGAAAAGTATATGGCAGTAACAGATGAGATATGAGAGGGGATGGGGAAAGGGTCAGGGAGGTGACAGAGCAGGTGAGAGAAGGATGCTGCTCCTCTGATCCAGAAACCAGGACCGGAGCTGCTGGCAGCAGGAACTCTGTAGGATCACCACAGCTTCTCCCTGCCCTAAGAGGAGTGGGAATGTTGGAGTTCCTTACCACATGTGTATGAGTTGATCCTGTTTTAATGATGCTCAGTATTTGCACATCCTCTTTCTCTCCAGTAATGCTTTTTTAAATTTTGTTTTGCCGTGTAAGACCTTTAAGTGGGTTAATAGAAAAAAAAGTGACGATCTATATTTTGATTTTGCTGCACAGTGAATTTCTGCATCTGCACTGGGGGTTTCATTGGTGTTTGTGCCCTGGACTGGGTTGGAGCCTGATGGAGCCAGCCCGGAGGTGCCGGCTGGCTCCAGCCCTGTTGGCAGCTCCCTGCAAGGACATGAAGGAATATGTTTGAGCAATGACAGTCAAAGCTCTCCTGTGACGGTCCCTGTGCCTTTATCCAAAGGGAATTCCGTGCATTTGGAAAGATTGTTCAGGCTCAGGAACTGCAGCCAAGATCCTGAGACAGGCAGCAGAGGTCCGGGTAGCTGTGACAGTAATGAAGGAGCAATAGGGACACTCTTTCCCTGGCTGCAGTCCCGAAAGCATTGCCAGATCAATTCCCAGAGCAAAAAAAGGCTTTATGCCTCAGAACAAATGGCCTTGGGAGGCAGTTAGTGCTGGAAAATTGGCCAAGGCAAAGCTTGCTGATGGGAGGTTGGTGGTGCCACTGTCTGGTCCCAACCTCAGGAGCAATGGGAATCAGGAGCAAACCAAAACTGGGGACCAAGGGAAAGGTGGGGAAGGAAATGTGAGATGTGAGAAAACTAATGACAGTTCTGTGTAGTGTTTTGCATCATCAAAGGGTCATTTTGAGCCCTTTTGCATTTTACTTTGGGTTTTTATGCCCCTTGACTCTCCTGTGAGATGCACACCCAATGTGTTTCTGCAGCCCATTATCACAAGGAAGTTCCACAGAAACTGTGGCTTGTGCAATCCCTTTGCCATGGGTCTGACCCATCCCGACTCCAAAAAATTATAGAATGGTTGGGTTGGAAATGAGTCATAGAATGGTTTCATTTTAAAACTTATCTCACTCCCTGACCTTGGGCACTTCCTGGGATGGGGCAGCCACAGCTTCTCTGGGCAACCTCACCACCCTCACAGCCAAGAATTTTTCCCCATATCCAGTCAAACCCTGCCTTCAGTCATCTTAAGTTTATTCCCCCTTGTCCTGTCACCCCAGGCCACTGTCCAAAGTCCCTGTCCAGCTCCCCTGTAGGCCCTCTAACCAAGGCTGATGGGAGCCTCCAGAGACACATCTCAAATTCAGCAGAGGTTTCCCAATTATTTGAAATTTTTTTCCCAGAAAATGTTCACTGGTAGAGAAGCAGTGCCTGGCCACCATTAGCAGCACTTTGGAGTCAGCCACAGGCATTCCCCCACTCCAAATGTGTGCAGGAAACACTTGGAGAGACAGGCAAAAGCAAGGGAAAAGCTTTTTTAAATTATCAGGACTTCTGGTTTGTTGTGGTCCCTCTCTGGTTCAATGGCAGCAGCAGCCACCGGCCAGTGGCGCCGTTAAACGTCTGCGTGACTCAACTGGGCTGGGATCTGCTGGGTCAGGAGGGGACAGGTTCATGCCTGGGGCACGAGGCTGCTGGAGGTGAGACAATGCCCTGAACACCCTCGTGCCCGCCCTGCTCGCTGCCCACCCTGCACCTGCACAGCCCTTGGGGTTTTGGAGGGACCCTGGGACAACCTGGGCACCCCAGAGCCGTGCTTGCCCTCCTCAAAGCCACTTTTGTACCCAAACGCTCAGGTCAGCCTTGGTGAGGCTTCCAGCTCTTGTTCCCTCTTGCTCTGACCCCTTAATTTAATGCCTTTTTAACCGAATTTTATTTAAATTTAACTCCTGTAACAGTTGCCCACTAAAATTCTCTGCTGTCCTCTGGATATCCAAGGATCTGTGGGACACCAGGCTTTGCTGGAGCTATTGATTAAATCATTAAATGGATACAAATGAGCTTTTCTTGGGATTTTGTTTAGCTGGTTCTTGGGTGGAAAAAAAAAAAGTAGGTGGCCTGAGAAGAGCAGTATTCTGCCAGGTCTCATTCCTGTTTGGAAAGGGTTTTTGGAGTTTCTCACTGCAGGAAATTGCATTGCCATCAATAATTTATTTCTCTTTAGCAAGGAGACCTTTTCTATGGTGATGCCTGTGTCAGAGGCCTGTCCTGCAGCACACCCAGCTCCCTTCCCCCAGCCCCACTGCAGACATCCCAGTGATCCCAGGCTGGCATTTCCCTGATTCCCACTGAAGGCAGTGTCAGAGTCCCTCAGTGGTGGGGAGGACGCCGTGGCTCTCGTGGCTGTGCAGGTGAGCACCCTGCAGTGCTTTCCATGGCAGCCTCAGCCCCGAGTCCCTGTGTCCCCAAGGAGGGCAGGGAGCCATTGGCTCTGTGGGACTCTGATTTTCTGTGCAGCACTGCAAATGTGATCAGTGTCATAAGGATGGATTTGTGCAGCTTTTAGCAGCTTTGGGGAAGGTTGGTGTTTCCCGATGAGGTCTCTGGGTGCCAGGGCAGTGCTGGAGGCGCCGCCTCACATTCTTGGAGATGCTTCAGGAACCGCTGGGCACAGGAGGGTCCGTGGAAAAGGTGGATCACAGCCCTGGCACGCCCCAGCGTGAGCTGGAGCTGTGCTGACACTTCCCACAGCCTGAATCTGTCCAGTCCCTCCAGGGCTGGCTCTCGTTTTGGGTTCACCTGTTAGAGAGTGAGACTCAGACACCTCGTGAAATAGGATTGGTTTTGTCTGAACACGCACTGTTCCCTCTAAAGCTTCTTTGGAACCCTGTTTTACCATTAAAAACAGCTAAAATGAGGAAAAAAATGCAGAGAGATTTCAATATTAAACCAGGGCAATTCTTACTGTCTTTCCCCCCTTTTTAATTTTGTTTAGAGCTGATGGGAACTGTTTGGGAAAAAAAGCTGGAAAAGTTAATCTTTGAATAGCAAACGTCCCTGAAGGGAGAAAGGGGGGAGAAAAAAGGGAGAATGGTCCTTTCAAAGAATCATTGACCTAAATTGCACTTTAATGCACATACCACGCTGTCCACACCACCTACGTGTCTCCAGGAATCCTGCTCAATAACAAGCACTCAATGTTTAGTCATTTCCTGCAGCACGTTTGCAGGAGCCGGTGGCTCCGTGCGATCGCATGTGTCAGTGCTCGGCGCTCCAACAGTTGCTTTCCATATCAGCAGCTGCTGGCTTCCATCTCCTGTTGGGAAAGGTGCCACGGGCAGCCCAGGTTAATGTTTCAGCTGCCTTCCAGCAGGAGTTCCAGCAAGGGCTGCGGTGACGTGGTGACACCTCGCCCCAAACTGGGCTTTTCGGCTCGCTCTGGGAAATCCTGCCTTCAGAGCCCAGCGGGCTGCACCGCAGGAGATGGGTTTGTCCTTTCCCTAGCAGGGCTTTTCAGGAGGTTTTATTTGTGTGTTTATGAATCTGGTGGGTTTATGGGCTGGGTGGCAGCGAGTCACGCAGGGGCTGCTGTGACCTGCGCAGCTCTGCCTCGCCCAGCCCCGGCTGCTGCCAGGGGTGCCAGGGCCCTGCCCGTGCCGGTCCTGCCTTCCCTCTCCTCACATCAGCCCAGCCCACTCCCTGCTCCATGGGGGACCAGAGAGTCGGGAATTTACACACACAGGTGGTGCTAGGACAAGAAGGAATGGTTTTAAACTAAAAGAGGGGAGATTAAATTAGGTATTAGGAAGAAATTTTTTCTTGTGAGGGTGGTGAGACCCTGCACAGGTTTCTCAGAGAAGCTGTCGCTGCCTCATCCCTGGAAGTGTTCAAGGCCAGGTTGGACAAGGCTTGGAGCAGTCTGGGATAGTGGGAAGCGTTCCTGCCCATGGCATAGGGATGGAAAATAAAATGAACTTTAAGGTCCCTTCCAGCTCAAACCATCCTGTGTTTCTATTATTTTATTATTTTAGCTGAGCCGTGCAGGGAGGATGATCTTGCCCAGAAAGATTTGCAGTTTGTGCACTGCCCTTTCAGACAGGCACTGGAGCTGCTTTCTGCCCAAGGAATCGAGGGCTGGATCCTCTCACTTTTTAAAGTGTCTGCCTTCAAAATGGTGGCTGCTTCTCACTTGAAGTTCATGAGAACAGATGGCTGGATCTCAGAGACAGGAGTTACAAGCTATAGGGTGTTTTTCACCACATGTCTTGCTAGTTTCCCTCCTAAAAAAAAAGATCCGTGTGAGAACCCTCCCAACATGCCAGGCCAAATCTGACCGTCTGTTAAGTTCACTTTATATAATCTCTGTTTGGAGCTGAGTGCCCTTTAAACACCCGGGGAGGGCTCCTGGCTGGGGGCTCCCGGAGCCCAGGGCGGGCAGCAGCTGCACAGCCAGCCTCCCTGCACAGATATTTGGTGTTTGGCTCTGGAGGACGCTCTGTTAAACGCGTGTGGGGGGACCCTGCGTGCGTGCTCGGGGCACAGCCAGGGCTGGTTGGCAGCATGTGCTGCCCACGGGCACATCCAGCAGGAGAACACGGCGGCATCTCGCAGCTCCAGAGCAGCATATGCTCCGGGAGACCTCGCTAGGTTGCATAAGCCTCCCATCCCTGGAGCTGGCTGAGCACAGCACATGAGTCAACAGCACAGCGAGACTTGTGCCGTGGGAGTCACACCTACTCTTGGCTGCAGAATTATCCAGAGAAGCAGAAGGTTAATAGGAACAAAATAAAGCCTAAGGAAGCCTTAAAGGTTAGTTGCAGGATTTGATTGTGCGGGAAAGAGAGGGGAAAATGGGTCAAGCCAAGCCGGGGAAAGCAGGGTAATGCAGAGCCATGGTGTCTGTCTCCTCAGGAGACAGTCCAGTTCAGATCAGTAAAAATGTGATCAATATAACATTTGTATTTTCAAATTATCTGCTTCTGGAGAGGGTTATTGTTAATCACAGAAGGAATGAGAAAGAATGTGGAGTAAAGCTCCAGGATGCTCAAGAAATATTAACACTGCATGAAAGCAGTTCAGCAAGACAGGGAATGACTCCTCAAAGTGTGAATATACAGGCACAGCAAACACCTGACCCAGGGCATCAGCACCACCAGCACGGTCCTTGGCTTTGCTTCTGCTCTGTAGATCGTTGCTTCAGCTAGAGATCATTATTTTATCTTGGGACAGTTTCAAAACTTTGATTGAGACAGAAATCAGAACCAAAGCAGGAGCAGGTCTGTCTGTGGCACCTGAAAGCTCTGAACATCTCTGGTCTATGGAGGGCAGGGCTCGTGCTGCTGTGCAGTGCCAGCAATGCATGCACAGAGGAGGGACAGCAGGGCTGGGCTCCCCAGTTCTCACCAGTTCAGCCCCAGTTTGGCCTCAGTGCCCCAGGACTCTGACTGGTGTGCTGCAGTTTGCAGGTTGAGTCCCCACTCAGATCTGATCCAAATTTCCCAGTGGGCTCTGGAGCAAGGTGGGAAATGGGGATATCCTGAAAAGATGAATTCACAAGATTTCAGTTTATAAAGATGCTCCATTGAGTAAAATTTATCTTGATATTGAATCCTTACTGTAGGCTCACATAAATGAGTTTGGTTTATTGCATTTGTATTTGTCAAGAATGCAGTGGGGCCTCCCTGGCCTCAGCAGAAGAAAAAGAGGGAATACAGAAAGTTGTGTTTAATTTCCAGGATGCTATCTCGGTTTTTTCCCCCTAAAACAAGATTCCCATGGCCAGAGCTGAAATTGCTTGTGATGCAGACTTGCCTGCCCGAGGTTCACCTCAGTCCCAAATCCGTGCTGTGAAAATTGGGGATTACCAAGGTGGGAGTGGGAGCCCTTGGAGGCTCGGAGCTGCCTGGGAACTGTGTCCTTGTGCAGGTCCTGGCTGCTGGCCACGTCCCAAGGCCTGAGAGCAGCACGGCCGTGGGGAGCGTTGGGCAACACAAGGGATGTTTCATCCCTCGCTCCCGGTGCTCTTGCACAGGGAGAGATCATCTTGTGATCAGGGCACAAGACCAGGAGTCAGGCGATGTGTGTGGGTTACTGCAGAGCCGGGTTTGCCAACAGGAGGGGAGGGTCCCGACACCTCCAGAGGCACAGGCACTCGGAATGTGCAGGCTCCCTTCTGCCTCTTGGGGCTCTTTGTGATGGTCCTGCTGGGGAGTAACAGCGCGAGGGGTTTAGCACAGTCATTTAAGTGATGCACTGTACACTGATGGAGCCAAAGAACACTTGGTGGCCTTGGGCTGAAGTTTGGGAACCAGGCCCTTAGGACGGTGGAGAGGGGTGATGGAGGGAGGTGAATCAGCTGTGAATAGTCATCCCAAGTGAGAGGGCACTCACAAGGTGCTTATCTCACCATCAAACCCTGCACTCCCGCTCATGAAAGCTGTTTCTCTCTCCTGAAGGTGCCAGAGTGCCCTTTCCTTTGCAGGAGTGTGGAATGCCCGGGGAGGTGCTGGGGTCCTGCACACGCGGGGAGCACAGGGGTGGCTCCCCTCCTGCCGAGGCTCTCTGGGCTGGAGGTGTCACCCTGTCCCTGACTCCAGCCATGCTGGAAGGGGACACCACACCTGGCCAAGCTTCTCTGACAGGCAGGGTCCCTCCACAGGCACTGGGCAGTCACAGGTGTGGCCATCACCTGTCCCCCCCTCAGGCCCAGGTGAGGGGACCCGGCTCAGGTATTTGGGTGCAGAGCCCAAAGGGGTCCCCAGGAGAGCTGAGCACAGCCTGTGCTGCATCCCTGGCAATGAGCACAGGCTCTGAGCTCCATCCCTGCCATCCCACAGCATCTGCCATGGGTCCTGGCACAGGAGACTGCTCAGTTTTTCCTAAATCTGGCTGATCTGTCTCCCAGGAAATGAGAGTCAGCTTGCTCGAGCTCCTGCTTGCATCAGTCCCAGAGTGGCAGCTGGGAAGTCAAAGTCCCTCTTTAGCTGTAGACACACAGAGGAGCTTTCATCCCCAAAATGTGCAAGTTTGAAATGTTCATGGGAGAAAAAAAGAACATTTCCTTATAGGGGAAAAAAAGGATAAAATTCAGTAAATCGGTTTGCTTCCTCTGGGCCTCCTTTCAGGTGCAGACTTGAGGAGCTGGAGAGAGGCAGAAAGGAGGGAGAAATCCCAACTGAGAAGGGTGTGTCCAGGTGGTGGGAGCCCGAGCAGAGGTCCCTGCTTGGCTGTGGCCTCCTCCTTGCACCACCCGGCTCCCAACCACTGGTCTTGTGATTCCTTTTTTTCCCTTCTTTTTTTTCCTTTTTTTTTTTTTTTGTTTTAATTCTGATTATTTCAGTCCCATGATTTTGTTTTCACCATTCCTAATTCTTTGCCTTGGGGAAGGGAGGCAGGGAGCAGCACAGATTTGTACTGCTGTGATTTTCGGGATGTCACGGGCCATAATGTGGCATTGAAGTGATGAGGCATTGCCAGCCAGGCTGCAGAAATCAGATTTTTGATGGAAAGGGGGTAATGCACTTCTAATGAAGCTGTGGGTTTGCTTCTATTCATTTCAGTATCTCATTTCTTCCCTTGCTTTACCCAAGCAGTGAAAATCCATCAGTTGTGAGCCCCAGAGCAGAACCCTGGAGTGGTGGTGTCACTTCAGGTGCTCAGACACCTTGGGGAGCACAGGACTGCCCAAAGAGGAAATCTGCCTCGTGCTGAGGTTCCAGAACTGAAGGGCTTATTTTATTTCCAGGTAATTTCAGTGGCACTCAGTTTCAAACTTACACAGGGCTTTTCATCCTAAAGAGGCCCAGAGCAGAGAATTCCATACAGAAACTGCATGGAGATAAAATATGGCAATGGAGTGATAGTGCCTGGCAAGAAAAGTATAGAACAACTTTCTGGTTTGCATGCTGAGGGAGGGGGCATGCAGACAGACAGATCTGTGTGATATGTGTACAGGCACACCCCACACCCTCGTGGGAGGCACGAGCAGGAGCACTGCTTCCCAAACCCCAGCTGGAAGCAGCCCAGCAGTGCCCCTGTGCCCCTCTGAGCCAGGGCCAGGGGCCTGGAGGGACCCTGTGACCAGGCTGGCCTGGAGCCCCCTGCCCTGAGTCACTGCTGTCCTGCTCAGCTGCCCTGGGGGCATGGCCAGGGCAGGCTCCAGGGGCTTTCCTGCCTTGCAATTGGAAAGGAGCAAGAAAGGACAGTGGTGGATCATCAGTGTCCCATGGGGAGTGAGGTGTCTGTCACCCCCTGTGGCATCAGCGTGGCTCCATGGCAGCTCTCAGTGTCACACAGGGAAAGCTGTGTGTCATTAAAAAGGTGCCCCTGAGCCAGCTGGGAGAAGTTCCCCAAATGGCTGGCTGTCCTGGGAGGGTGTGATGGAGGTCAGGCCTTCCTTTGGCCGCTGCATCCTGTCCTTGGCTGGGGCTGAGGAGATTCCTGCTGTGGCAGTGCCGGGTCCATGTGTGTCCATGCTCTCCTCACCAGGGATGGGGCTCTGCCTTCCACCTGTGAGCCCAGTGTGCTGTGGCAGGTGTCTGTGTGTGCAGGGGAGGTGTAGGGTGTGGGGTGCATGTGCACCCACCTCTTGCAGAGCTGCTCCTGCAGTGGAACCAGGAGCATCCCCGTGCAGGAGCCTGGGGAGCAGCGTGTCCTGCAGCTCAGCACCAGCACCCACGGTCCCTGGCAGTGCCCAGCCCGAGGGGTCTGAGGCACCTGAGGGAGGCTGCAGCTCTGGCACCCCCAGCTCAGCTCCCAAAACCTCCCCAGCACGTTTCCCAACAAGACACAGAATAGAAACAGAAGCTCCTGCCAGGGAATTTCCACCCCAAATCAGTAACGTTGGAGTAGTGGGAATAAACCGCCAAAAGAGTGGATTTTTTTGGTTGTTGTTGTTTTTTTTATTTCGATTTTCTGGAAAGTTGGCCGTGCTGATGTGTGATGTGGTGGTGGGTGTGGTGACCCCAGCACAGCACAGAGCCTTGCTCATAAGGGCTGCTCAGTGATGCCTCAAACGACAGCCACGGCTGGGGAGAGGCAGCAGCCCGAGGGCAGGTCGGGCTCCCAAATTGTTTTATGGCTAAAGGAGATTTCGGAGTTTTCTTTGCAAACACAAATAGAATTTATCTGTATTCTTAAGTCCCATAAGAAAAATAAGCCCCAAGATCTCCCACTAACTTTTTGAGGAAGTTACTTTCTGCTGGAAATAGTTTGGTATCCAAAATACACAAGGCTCGGCGGCTCGGGGGAGGTCATGGCAGGCAGCTGCGCTGGTCCTGTTACTCAGTGCTCTGGGAGGGGGTTGCTGGAAGTCTGGAGGAGGTTTCATGATGGAAGATTGGGCTAAATAAAGGTCTTCCACCTCCATAATTCCGGCAGCTGCATTTCAGCACAGGATCCAGTCACAGTGTGACACGGCGTCTCGGATGGAGGAGGGAGCCTCAAACCTCGCTGCGTCTGGGGGCAGCCAAAGTGATTAATGGAGCAGCCTCTGCTCAGGTGGGCTGTTCCTGAGGTGCCTGTCCCTGCAGATTATGTGCAATGAGGCCTGCTCCTGGTGAGCTGGCAGTGATAGCTCAGTGTTTCTCCTGTCTGTCCCCAGGAAGTGCCTTTTGTGCACGTTACACCGACAGGGCTGGAGCCTGGCAAAGCCGCAGCACCCGGACGTCCAGCCCAGCCCGTCATTTCCAGGGAAGCTGGGGTTGTCAGGGGCATTCAGCCAGTCATGTCATGGTCTGGGCATCCTGACAGCTCCTGGCTGCTGGCTGGGAAAAATACCGCTGTTCCCAAGGGATGGCAAACCAAAGGCAGGGTATTTTAGTATTTCCGATGAGTTTGGAAAGAGTAGCCAAAGTTGACAGGCTCCAGGCAGCTGTTTACAGAGTCATGGAATGGTTTGGTTGGGAGGGACCTTAAGAACCATCCCATTCCACTCCCTGCCATGGGCAGGGACACCTTCCACTACCCCAGGTTGCTCCAAGCCCCATCCAAGCTGCCCTTGGACACTTCCAGGGATGGGGCAACCACAGCTGCTCTGGGCACCCTGTGCCAGAGCCTCACCTCCCTCACAGGGAGGAATTTCTTCCTGATACCCAATCTGAATCTCCTCTTCTAGGTTTAAAACCACCCCTCCCTGTGCTATTGCACCAGGCTCAGCTGAAAGAACGTGGTGGGATGTTTTGTTTCCATGTGCAGTTCCTCATGCCCGCCCGTCTCCTTTGGTTGTCCACGGGGTCAGGAATCAGCCCCCACTGGCCCCCTGGGCTCACCTGGGGCTCCCCATCCAGGCTGTGCAGCCAGAGCAGAGCAGGGGTTAATGGGGGAACTTGGGCTGCTGTGAGTGGGGAAGAGGAAAGCCCATCTGGGGCGTAGGAGAGACTTGGAGGTTGTTGTTCCCATCAGGAGAGGTCGGGGCAGAGGGACAGCAGGCCAGGTCCCACCTTCTGGCTCAGCCTCCACGGGGAGTTGCTTGTGAGGCCAACTTCCTCTGGGAGGAAGAGAAAGAGAGCCATGGAAGCTGTCCAAACCCTCTGCTGAGAAAGAGGGTGAGGCCAGACAGGGTTGATTTGGGACTTTATTTGGGTGTGCTTGGAATTGCCGGTGCCGGGGAAGCACTGGGAGCCAGAGGACGCAGATAACCCGAGGCTGTGCAGGGTGAATCACCCTCCCACACCTGCACAGCACACCTTGCTGGCTGCAGGGGCAGCAGCGCTGCTAAACTGGGCTTTTTTGGGATGTAAATAGGAAATGAGCTGTGCCTGAGCCTCCGCAGGCACCGGGGCTCTGCCGGCAGGGAGGAGGTTCGGCCAGCACAGGCACTTGGTTAATAAGCAAATATATGTGGCTCCATAGGGTTTGAATAACTCCTGGAAGCAAAGCACTTCTGAGGGTTGAGTCCTTTGCCTGCTCTAAATGACTGAAAATAATTGGGTTTATTTCTCTTCCCAAGTCACAGAACCCACACATTTCCATGTAACACACCTGACCCGGCTGGCTCTGGAGCCTGAACCTGGCTGTGTTGGCTGGCCCTGGGGCTGGACCCCATGACTGCTTTTCCAGGTGTTTGTGTGCCTGCACACCTTGCTCTGGCTGGAAAAAGGCTTGGAGAACCTGAAACCTGCTGTGGGAATGAGCCATGAGGAAAAGGGACTGCTGGGGGCTCTGGCAGCTCTGCCCACGCTGGGCAGGGACTGGGGGTGACACTGAGGGGCTCCAGCAGCTCTGGAACCCAGCAGGGGCTCGGCCTGTGGCTGCTGTCATGACCAGGGCACCCTTTTCCATGACACTGTATCATGGCGTGATTCAGCAGCTTTCTAGAAACACAGGGGTCTAAAAGAAGTGAAGAAGGAAGTTTTCCTTCTCTGTTTTCCTTCTCTGTCTCTTTCCACATTAAGAAATAAGGCAACTTGGGTTCTCCCTTCAGGGAAGAGGGAAATTTGGCACCAAAAAGCCCCTCCATCCCTTCCCACATCTCTCTACCACATGTCTCCGCTTCACTTCTCACTTGTTTTGACATCAAGTACTTTCCCCAAAAAATATTAGTCACAACTTTGGCTTCAACCAGCCAACTCTTAACCTTCCTCAAAGTGGTTTGCAGGGGTGACGTTGGTAATGTGTGATGGAAATGGGGACGGGTGGGCGGATTCTGTGTTTCTGGAAGGTTCTGCATCCAGGTTTGGGAGCCCTAAAGCTGCTGCCTGCTGCTCTAAGGGAATCCCACGGGACCTGCCAGCAGATCCAAGGAGCTTTGGTGGATCCTTGGAATAACACAAAGTGTGAGGCTGGAAAACCAGGACATCTGGTGGGGGTGAGATTGTCAATGGAGGCTGAATGAGCAGAGTATGAGTACGGTGTAAAGCTGACTAATCCGTGCTGGGGGGTGTCAAACTGGAACCAGCTGCCTGAAATCTGGGTTTGGAGCAATAACAGCTCTATTGAGCACTTCAGCACCAACAGGAAACCCCAAGGGCATGTGGGATCAGGTATGGATTCCTGGGAATTCCTGGGAAGGAGGGGGTGAGGGACGCTTGGGTTGGGCAGAGCTGTAAAAGCACAGAGCTGTTCCCGTCCTGCAGCAGCTGCACATGAGGAGCCTGCAGTGGCTGTGGGATCCAGGGTGAACCCAGCCCTGCCTTCCCTGTGCTTCCCCAAGTAATTATTCACACACCTTGCACCTTAATGAGAACCTGCTCCATCTTCTCATCCCTCTGCTCCGTGGCTCTTCCCTCATGGCTGCTCCTTCAGAGCTCTTTGTAAACCCCATCTGCTAAAGGGCTTGGATTTTCTTTTTAAAAGGAGAAATCATTGGAAATTAGTAGTTTCTCTGTGCGTTATTATGCTTATAATCCTCTAATTTGGTAATGGGGCTGTAATCACAGCCGTGCAGGGTGAGGAGCAGAGCCAGCCCGGAAAGGTGCCCTGGGGATTCCCAGGCACAGCATGCCTGGACAGAGCGTGATTCCATGGCAGGAAAGGCAGGAGAGAGAGGATGGAACTCCCAGAGACGGAAAAGCAGAGTCAAACACAGCTCCTGGGTGAGGAGCCCTGAAACAAGAGATGTCAGTGGCAGACCCTGTGCCCAGAGCCTGTGGCTGTGAGCAGCAATTGAGCTTGACAGCCCCATCCCTCCCCAAAAAGTCAAGAGAAAACAACAAAGTCAAGGGAAAGCAGCAATGCTGTCCCTTTGCCAGGGACACTTCCTGCTCAGAAACATTATTCAAGGCAGGTGAGGTCCCAGGATGCAGAGGAAGATGAGGTCAGGGATGTGAGTGAGGCCCTTCCAGCCCCAAATCACAACCTGCTGCTCCTGAGGCTGCTGCCCAGCCCAGCCCATTCCCACTGCAGGATTTCCCCCCTTCCAACCCCATAGTGAAGGAAATTGGTGCAAATATGCAGCTTGCTGAGGGAACATGTGGTGCTGAGCCACACCTGGATAAAAAACCAAGCAGAGACTTACAGATTGTTGGACTGGAAAGGTGAGGGGAGCTAACTGGGATCTGCAGAGCCTGGCTGTCCAGGCAGGAAATCCACCCGTGCTGGGGCTGGTGGCTCTCAGGGAACTGCTCATTCCCACATCCTGGGAAAGGTCTCCTGTTGTGCCACCCTTCCACTGCAAGGTGCTGGCAGCAGGGACCTTGCTCTCAGCAGAGCTAAACCCTGAGTAAAGCCCTGTCAGCACTGTGGAAAGGAGACTGGAACAGGTCTGGCTGATGTTGGAGATGAGTTATATTCCAAATAATGTTGAAACTCAGTCCCCGTGCAGGAGAGGTGGATGGGAGAGGTTCCCAGGGGCTGAAACCTCAGCCCTGATGGGCAAACTGGAGTCAGGGATGTCTTCACTCAGCACAGCTGGCTCACAGATCCAGGGAAAACCCTGAGCCTTGAGAACCAAGGGACTAGAAATGCAGAGCAGGGATGAAAATGATGAAAATGAGACAAAGTCACCACTTCCCAAAACCTTCACAGTGAAGGAAACACCTCCCACTGTCTGGAGGATCCATGGGAATATTACAATATTTGTTCCAAAAACATGACTGGGTGGATCCAGACTCGCTGACGCAGGCACAGGCAGCTAATTGAATTCATACGTAGGAGCCCTGGCCACCATCTGGCCTCAATAAAACGTGGGTCCGGAGCTGCTTCTTAGCAGATGGTTCCTCATTTTCATAATCTGAAATCAAAAGATCATTTTTCTATCTGGAGATCAAAGGCACCTAATGTCTCCTTGGTGGAGGGTTACAAAGGGAGACCTGTGCCCTCTGGTTTGGCATTTGGTGCGAGGCAGACGGGGGTTTTCCCCTGAAACCTCTGCTCAGGCTCCGGGCAACCACATCTGGGCAGCAGCTGCAGATGTTCACAGCTCTCAGGGCTGGGCTCTGTTTCCATGATAGGGACGTGCAGTTTATAAAATCAGAAGGGACAGCTGGAATAAGCTTGTGTGGCCGTTTCTGTTTCCCCAGACTACTGCAGTACAGCCCATGTGAATATTTGGGGATGAAATGATTCCTTTTGCCTTAGCAGAGGAGCTCAGAGCCCTGTCTGACCTCTCAGAGCCCCCAGCCCTGCAGCCCTGTGTGTGGGATCAGCTCGGTGGCCACTGTGATGTGGTGGTTGGGGTGTCCTGTGCAGGGCAGCAGCTGGACTGATGGTCCTTGTGGTCCCTCCCAGCTCGGGACATCCCATGATTTTCTGATGCCTCTGGGATTCACCCCTGCAGAGGAATGAGATCAGCCTGGAGCAAAGGAGGCTCAGGGGGGACCTTGTGCTTCTGCACAACTCCTGCCAGGAGGGGACAGCCAGGGGGGCTCAGCTCCCGGGAACAGGGACAGGAGGAGAGGGAACAGCCTCAGTTAAGGAGGAATTTCTGTACGGAAAGGGTGGCCAGGCCTTGGCAGGGGCTGCCCAGGGAGGTCTGGAGTGCCCATCCCTGGAGCTGTCCAAGGAAGGGCTGGGTGGCAGGGTGGGGATCGGGCACAGCTTGCACTCGATGGTCTCGGAGACCTTTTCCAGCCTCGGTGGTTCAGGAATCCTGTGAATCTGGGCTGCTCCTGGGCTGGTGCGGGTGGGCGAGCGCTCTCCTCCCCGGCAGCAGCAGCGGCACTGGCAGGGGAGGAGAGGGGCCCGAGGCGGCTGCGGCACTGCGGGAACGCTGCACACCCACCCGAGCTCCGGGACAGAGCCACAGCCGGTGGTTACTCCGAGCAGGTTGGAACAAACGAGTCCCGCTCACAAAGCTCGTTTTCCCGCGGGTACCTGTGGGCTCAGGGCCGCTCTCATGGCCCGGGTGGAGCCCACAGCCCCTCCCGTGCTGCCAGCCCCGCTGCCCCGCCGCTCCCTGCAGCTCAGTGGCCGATGCTCCAGGTGAATATTTGCGCCGGGATCAGCGCCCAGAGCAGCTGGAGCTCTTCCCTGCCGTGCCTGCTGCAGTATGGAAATGATCCTCCCGGCAGACAGCTGAGTCCCACCTCGGTTCCCATTCACCTGGAGATGAAAGTGCTCCGGCTGCCGGTGTAGGCGGGGCAAAACTATTTAAAAACCTCATTAGAGAAAGTATTTGGGGAAGACAGCAACAGCCTCAGTTGTGGTTTGCTCCAGGACTTCTCAGTCAGATCCCTGCTGATACAGAGGGAAGGGCACTATGAGAGACATTCCTGTCGAATACTACTCCTCGTGGGGATGCCTTGGGTGTCCTTTGCCTTTCTCTCTGTCCTGGTGGGCTGTGTTTTACCTAAACCTAAACGTTCCCCTCCAGGTGGTGTTCTGGGGGCTGGAGTCAGGGCTGTGTTTGGCACGGAGGGGTCCAGGAGTGATGGAGGAAGGTCCCCACAGTCAGCAGAACTATGTGTGATCTTGATTAGAAATCCACCATGAATATTTCCTATTCCGTTTCATTCCTGTTTGTGCTTATTTCAGCTGAATTTGCAGCAGGAGTAATGCCCAAGCCACATCTGGCTCGTCAGGCACATGGGATCAGACTGGGAGTTTGGGAGGAGGTGGATCTGGATTCAGAGGTTTGGCTTCTTATTTAGAAAATGACGGGTTGCATTCTCCCACGGCTGCTCCAGACTGCCCCAGAGCTCTGTGATATTCCTGGCCAAGGGTTTTTTCAGTCTGCCTGACGAGGAAACAATGTCATGTGTATGGCTTGTCTGGCTTCGTGCACCTGCACTTCCCCTTTGCCTTCATTTTCTCTGCATCCCATTTATTCCAAAGGGCCAAATATTCATTAAGTGCTGATGAGTTGGAGTGCCAGAATCCCTTTTCCTCTCCCAACACAGTCACCCACCCACCTTAGGCAGCCCCAGTCAACACAGACAAGTGCAGCTCTCAGCCAGCTGAGGGACATCCCGAGCCCTCCCAGCAGGTCCCCTGGGATCACACAAAGACCAGACTGAGCCAAGGAAGGCCACGTGCAGCACCTGGGCTTGCTGTCCCTTGGCTCCAGCCACAGGAGCTGGTGGCACCTTGGCAAAGCCCATTGGGTTCCTGGCGTACCCCTGTCCAGAATCACATGGAATCACAGAATCAGCAAGGTGATCTTCAAGATCCTCCAGTCCCACATCACCCCTAAACCATGTCCCCCACCCAGACAGCTCTCGAGCACTTTCAGAGGTGGTGACTCCACCATCTCCCAGGCAGCACTGCAGCCCCAGCTCCCCACTCTGGCCTGCCACACTCCCACCTGTGCCCCGTGCCCTGAGGAGCAGCCCCTGCTGTGCTGATGGCATTTGCAGCTTGTACCAACTCCCCCCAGCCTGGCCCTCGGGTCCCTCACACCCCGTGGGCAGGGGGGTCACACAGACCTCGTCCCAAAGCCTTGATTGAGAGGTCAGGGTTTAACTCACTCATGTCCTCACATGAACTGCAGGAGGAACACACTCCTGGCCTCTTCTGCTGCCTGTCCCAGCTTTATTTTATTATTATTTTTAGGGGTAGGTGTGTAATTTTTTTTGACTCAATTAGCAAGTTGAGAATATTCTCTGTGTTAATATTTGAGTCAGACATGATGCACTTCAGCCCCGTAGCTGTTGTTACCTGCATCCCCCGAACGAACAACATCTCCCCAGCCTGGGAGCCTCAGTGGTGTTGATTCCTGCCGGGGTCCGTGGGTGCCAGTGGAAAATAAATAACGTGGTATTTTCCAAGTGGCAGATCTGAAGGCACCCTGCTTTCCTTGCTTTGCATACTCACAGAGCACCATCCTCTCTGCTTCCCAGATCTGAAAGCCGAGGCAGAGACATCTGATGGGGCTCCAGCGCTGACTCACTGTTTGATGTGAGGCAGGAGGAGGGATGTGATCAGATCCCATTGTGCAGAGCATCCACCAGACAACGCCAGCAGCGGGAGGAGAAGCCATTCCTCATCCTGCCTGCCCCTCCAGACCATGCTGTCACCCCTCGCTGTCCCTGCCCAGGACAGGGGTGGAGCTGGATAACTTTAAGGTCCCTTCCAAGGCAGCCTTTCCATGAGTCCCTGATTCCGTGGTTAGGCCGTGTGCAGGCAGAGCTGAGGCTGTGCAGCCCCGGGGTGTGCCGGGTGTGCACGCCCGGGGTTCTTTCTCACGAGATGGTGCAAGAGCCGGGGGGGAACTGGTTAAACAGCGTGAGCTGCTGGGCTTGGCAGGGCAGCATGTCACCGGGAAGCCGATGTTTTATTAAACACACTATCAAAGTGGGCTAAAGTCTCTTATTAATGTCCACAAATTCTGCCACTTCCAAATAGTTTCCACCTACATGTTCCTCCCACTGCTGCACTGGGTGCTGGCAAACATCTCTGCTCAAAGAGGGGAATGGCTTTCATTTGAATAGTCCCCGGGCGAGTTTCGCTGAGCGATGCCAGCGTCATTCCCTGTTCCCGCAGCTCTCACGTGCCCGGCAGCGCTCCAGGGTCGTGCCGGAGGGAGGGCACAGAGACAACAGCTCCTGCTGTGTTTTCCCAGTGCTTTATCCAGCCAGAGCCCATGGCAGCCTAAACCAATGCAATTAAGCAGCGATGGATGCGCATATTTGCAGTATTAAATCTCGACTTCTGACTCGTGACGGTTCCTGACGGTTCCGCGGCAGTGAGCGCGGCCAGCTGTGCTATCGAGAGTCACACACAGCTGAAACCGCCCGGCTTCACACCAAACCAGGCTTCTGCAACTCCCAGAAGGCTGAGGCAGAGCCTGGTGGGTGTCACACTGCTGCTCACACCCTGCGCTCTGAGGTCCCACGGTGTCCCTTGGGACCGGCCGTGGCTGAGGGGTGTGAGCTCTCCCACGCCTGCCTTGGACACTGCGGGTGGGAAAGGAGATGGGCAGCTCTCCTGGGAGCTCCTGGCTGGCTGCATCCCACACTGACAGCACTGTGCAGGACACAGACCCGTGGGGATGGAGGCCCACACTGTGCAGGACACAGACCCATGGGGATGGAGGCCCACACTGCCCACACTCTGCAGGACACAGACCCATGGGGATGGACCCCCACACTGCCCACACTGTGCAGGACACAGACCCGCGGGGATGGACCCCCACACTGCCCACACTGTGCAGGACACAGACCCACAGGGATGGAGGCCCACACTGCCCGCACTGTGCAGGACACAGACCTGCGGGGATGGAGGCCCACACTGCCCACACTGTGCAGGACACAGACCCGTGGGGATGGACCCCCACACTGCCCACACTGTGCAGGACACAGACCCCATGGGGATGGAGGCCCACACTGACAGCACTGTGCAGGACACAGACCCATGGGGATGGAGGCCCACACTGCCCACACTGTGCAGGACACAGAGCCATGGGGATGGACCCCCACACTGCCCACACTGTGCAGGACACAGAGCCATGGGGATGGACCCCCACACTGCCCACACTGTGCAGGACACAGACCCACGGGGATGGAGGCCCACACTGCCCACACTGTGCAGGACACAGACCCATGGGGATGGACCCCCACACTGCCCACACTGTGCAGGACACAGACCCGTGGGGATGGACCCCCACACTGCCCACACTGTGCAGGACACAGACCCATGGGGATGGACCCCCACACTGCCCGCACTGTGCAGGACACAGACCCACAGGGATGGAGGCCCGCACTGCCCACACTGTGCAGGACACAGACCCACAGGGATGGAGGCCCACACTGCCCACACTGTGCAGGACACAGACCTGCGGGGATGGAGGCCCACACTGCCCGCACTGTGCAGGACACAGACCCATGGGGATGGAGGCCCACACTGCCCACACTGTGCAGGACACAGACCTGCGGGGATGCAGCCGCTGTCCCCCGCCCGAGCCTCCCGCCCGTGCCGGGGGCGGGAGCAGCAGCTGCGGAGCCTCCGGGCTCGCAGCGGAGCCGTCACGTTTGCTGAGCACAGGAGAGAGCCCCGGCTCTGTCCCAGGCAGCCCGGCTCCCGCAGGAGCTCTCCCTGGTGCGGAAAGCACGGGCTGTTCCTGCCGCCGGCTCGGGCCGAGCGCATCCCGGCGCGTCCAGCCCCGGCAGGGCCGAGCTTTCACCTCCGGTGCCAGTAACCCGAGCCGGGATTGCTGGAAACGGGAGAGAGGGAGAGTCAGCGATTTGATTACAGGCCACGGGCACATGCCTGGCCTTCATGGATATATTAAGTAAGAGACATTTTAAAACAAAACCACCCTCAGTAACCTTATCGTAAGCTCGAATCCACAACCCATCTGTTAACTCCCGGCGCTGCCCACATAGGCTTCCATCAGACAGCAGTGCCAGGGATTTTTGGAACGTTTTCCCCCAAATCCCTGCGGTCGGAAGGGGACAGTCCCGGGGAAGGGGCAGATCCTGAGTCTCGGATTCCCAGCCCACCAAACCAGCCCCCAGACTCTCACCTTCTCGTGCCTCTGTGAATAACTGCAAATCCCCCTGGACACGAGCTGTCACCGTCCTGTGACTCCCAGCCCTGTGGAGGAGCGCTCAGGAGAGCCGCTGCTCCACGGATGGCTGCAGGGAATTCAGCCTTTTTAAACATTTTGTTACTGCCTGAGTCCTGTGGTGTAAGGGAGCCCTCCATGTAGAAATAATTCAGCAAACACACGCGAGAAGGCGAATTGATGATTGCATCAGTCCTTGCTCATGAAAGCTGATCCCCAGGAAAATGTAACTCAACTCTCGAGCAATCTCACTTGATGCCCAAGAATGCAATAACTTCATTTGGATCCTCCTTTTAGGGGGACTCCTAAATCCTTGGCAACGTCCCTTAAGGTCATGAGCAAATCCTGATATGGAGAATTGTTTGGCAAGCACGAGAACAGTAAAAGGGCTAAATAATTGGGGATTACCTCTGACCCTGATTTGTGGCTCACCACCCACTGCAGGAATGTACCGAATATCTGAAGGAGCATGCAGGAGTCAGACAATCCACGGGCATGAAGCTGTCCACGTACTCTTGGAGCCTGAACTTTAAATGCAGAGCAGGTTGGCCCCAAACCTCATTTTTCATTAGCAAAAGGCTGCAGCAAGCTCTAATTATTTCTGTTGCCTTGGACAAAGGGTCAGTGATGGGACAGATGAAAAATTGTCTGTGTTTTTTTCACCCTTTGTTTGGAAAATAACATCTTTGGTCTTGGGGGCACAGAGAGAAGGAACCGTCTGCTCCAGGGCTCCTTCCTGAGGCTGGTTACGGTCCCCTGAGCTGCAGCAGGGGACAAACACATCACCCCCACGTCTCCTGGTGGTTATTGCAGAGTCTGTTCAGTGCCTGCAGGAAGGAGCAGCTCTGCTGTGGGAGGGCACGGCTCGGAGCTGTGGGTCTGTGCTGCTCTGAGCTCCGTGCTCAGCCCCAACTCCTCTCCTCCACGGTGCACCAGGGCTGTGGCACACAGAGACCCTCGGGGTCCTGCCCAGAGCAGGGGGGTGGATTGAGACGTCTTTAAGGTCCCTCCCAACCCAAACCATTCTGGGATTCCACGATCCTGGCCATAATCACCAGGTTTGCAGGCTTGGATGTCAAACACTGAGAGGACCATGCTGAGTGGGACAAGCCAAGCATCTGTTTTGTGGGAGCCCCATGTCACTGATACAGTGCTGTGTGTTCACACTGGAGGGGATTTTGGGCTTTTATAGACCTTACATTTATAGCTAGCATCTTTCTGAGGCTCTGGCTTCCCTTGGGATTCTTCCTGGTAACAGCAGACACCTTTGGACGGGGGTAAGCCTTAACAGCCTGTCTCCATCACCCATGTAAAACCTCTCTGTGCTCTCATGTAGCACCTCCTGCCCTCGGATTCCTCCCGAGGTGGAGCAGCCAGGACTCTGCAGGAAATAGCAGCAGCTCAGTGCTGGAGCTCTGCTCTTCCCTTATCTCGGTAAATGCACCTTTTATCAGCTGAGCCTGTCTCTACTCGCTCAGCACTCAGCAGGGAAGTGACCACGGCCCTTCAGCAGAGCTCTGCCTTGGCAGGTACACACAAACCATTATCATTGCTCAGCGTTGTGCAACCGCTGGCGTCCACGGGCTGGCACGGGCATGGCATCTCATGGGAGGGTCTGGGCTGGAGGGGACCTTAAATTGTCATCATTCCACCCCTGCCATGAGCAGGGACACCTTCCACTTGACCGGGTTTTTCCATGCAACACTTCCAGGGATCCAGGGGCAGCCACAGCTTCCCGGGGAACCTGTGCCAGGGTCTCCCCACCCTCACAGGGGAGAATTTCTTGCTGATCATAGAATCCCAGAATGGTTTGGCTTGGAAGGGACATTAAAGCCCACCTCATTCCAACCCCCTGCCATGGGCAGGGCTGGATACCTTTCACTGGAGAAAGTTACTCCAAGCCCTGGATACCCCCAGCGATGGGGTCCTACCACCCCGAGAGTTCCCTGCAGCGCCACCACCTCCCCAGAGCCACATTTTATCGACTCTCACTTATTTTATTTTTCCCCTCCACATTTCCAAACTCCCATGGCTGCAGCTTTCTCTGAGTCCGTGCTTTGTGCCTGTGCTGCTTTGGGGGGGTGATTTTTTTTTTTCCCTCCAGGATCTCGGGACTCAGCAGCGGTACCGCACGGTATGGCAGGGCATGGTATGATACTGTGCAACATGGTATGGAACGGTATGGCACGGTATGGCACAGCACGGTATGACACTTTATGGCATGCTATGGCACAGCAAGGGACTGTATGGCACGGCACTGTATGGCACGGCACTGCATGGCACGGCACGGTATGACACCGCACGGCACGGTATGGCACAGCAAGGGGCTGTATGGCACGGCACGGTATGGCACGGCACGGCACGGTATGGCACAGCACTGTAGACACTTTCTGGCATGGGGTGGCACAGCAAGGCGCTGTATGGGACGGCACGGCACAGCACGGCCCGGCCCGGCCCCGCGGCGCCAGCCCCGGCCCCGCCGCGCCGGGACACACGTGCGGGGGGGCCCGGAGGCGCGGCCCCGCCTCCCCCCGCGCCGCCGCCACGTGAGGCTCATGTGACGGCGGGGCGGGGGCGCCGGGGCCGCCAGACGTGCCGGCGGTCACAGGGCTCCGCACGTCGCTCCCGTCCACCCACTCGCCCGCATTTAACCCGGCCCGCGGCCGCCCGCCGCTCCTCAGCCCGCGCGGCGCGGGCGCGGCATGAGCAGCGGCGGCGGCAGCGGCCCCGGTACCGGCACCGGCAGCGCCCGCAGCCCCTGCCCGCCCTGAGCGCCCCTGCCCGCCCGCGCCCCCCGCCATGGAGCGCATCCCCAGCGCGCAGCCCCCGCCCGGCTGCCTGGGCAAGCTGCCCGCCCTGGAGAGCGGAGACCTGCCCGGGTAAGCGGGGCTTCGGGGGCTCGGGGGGCTCCGGGGAGCGGCCCCGCCGGCTCCGGGACCGGGGTAACGCGCTGCTCTCCTCTCGCCCGTGCAGGCTGGACTTCGCGCACATGTACCAGGTGTACAAGCCCCGGAGGGGATTAAAGAGGAGCGAGGACAACAAGGTAAATGGGGGGTGACGGGATACAGCGAGGGGCGATAAGGTAATTGGGGTTAACGGGGTGAATGGGGGTTAACGGGGTGAGTCGGCCGGTGCGCGCCCGTGACAGCGCTCCCGGGGCGGGGGCTCGGCCGCTCCCGGCGCGCTCGGGTCGGGACGGGAGCAGCGGGGCCGGGCCGGGCTGGGCTGTCCCCCCGCTGACCCGCTGCCCCGGCCCCGCAGGAGACCTACAAGCTGCCGCACCGGCTGATCGAGAAGAAGAGGCGCGACAGGATCAACGAGTGCATCGCGCAGCTGAAGGACCTGCTGCCCGAGCACCTCAAGCTGACGGTAGGTGCGAGCGGAGGGACGGGGCTCCCCGCGGCCGGCGCTCTGATGCCGCTTCGCCGCCGATTTGGGATGGGTTTTTATTTTAATTTTTTTTCCGTGGCGCCGCACGCCCGGGCAGGCTGTAAGCGCGTCCCAAAGTTCCCCGGGCGCTGCGGGTCCCTGCGGGAGCTGCCCGCCGCACCGAGAGCCGTCCCCGGCCGGGCTCCCCGGTCACGGTGCCAGCAGGGGCAGCAGAACCGATGAATAAAACGCGTCTCTCCGGGCTATGCGGCTGGTCCCAAGTACCCCCAGGGTTCCCTGAGAGCCTTTTCCGCAGCCTGCTTTTTAACTTATTTCCGCGGAATGTTGCCGGTGGTGCTCCTGCCCGCTCCGGTCTCACCGTGCCCGTCCTCCCGCGGCTCCCGGGAAGGCGCTGGCGGCTCCTGCCTGCGTGGCCGAGCCGGCGGCGGGTGCCAATCTGTCCCTGTGCTCCCAGACTCTAGGTCACCTGGAGAAGGCTGTGGTTCTGGAGCTCACCTTGAAGCACGTGAAGGCACTGACCAATCTCATCGAGCAGCAGCAGCAGAAGATCATCGCTCTGCAGAACGGTTTGCAGGCGGGTGAGTGTTGAGCCGGCAGGGCGAGAGCCTCTGTGTGTGTGTGTGATGGGCTTTCCCTGGGGAGCCTGTGAAATGCGGTTGTGACACCTTGTTCCCGGGAAGGGAGGAGGCAGGAATCCTGGCCTTTCATGCTGTTATTTTCTCAGGCTTTGCTTGTGAGCTTTCACAAAAAAAGATGTATTGCTCAAGATGGTCAGTGCAGAGTGCCCTGGGAGTTGTTTGGAATTAAACTGAGTTTGAAGTAGTTTTAGTTACAGCCCAGGTTTGCTGTGAGGTTCTCTCTAAAGCCATTTGGTTCTCCCCATTTGTGTTTGTGAGCTTTAGATAACCCAGTCTGGTTTATTTGGCTGTTTTCTCTGGAAACAGATATAAATCTGCTTTCTATACACACCTTTTTAAGTTTCTTTATAACCGAGCTGGCCTGTGCTCTGCAGGCAGAGGGGACCTGGTGCTTCAGCTTATCAGCCTCAGATGCACTTCCTCCTGCTGATTTCACATGTGGCTCTCACGTGAATCGGATACAGCAAACCCGAATTTTTTGGAGGCACGGTCCGTGGCCCGGCAGCCACAGGGAGTGCAGTGGAGCTGCGGGAGCAGCCGCGTCCCCTGGGGCTGGCGGAGCTGCCGGCAGGGCTGGAGCTCCCTGCCCCGAGGTGCGCCCTGCCTTCCCCGGGGCTTTCCTGGAGAAGCCGCAGCTTGACTCACTCCCCTCTCCGCACTCCAGTACCTGCTGAAAGTGGATTTTACAGTAAATAGCAAAAACGAGCAGGCAACACTTTTACTTATTACATAAAAGTGGACAGGTGGATGTTCCAGTGAAATTGTCCTTTTCTGCAGAAATCTGGGGATTTCTGTTCATAGAGTTCAGCCTGGCCATCGTGTTCCCCTCTAGCTGTGCTGTAACCCAAGTCCAACATCGCCTCCGGCCCGCCTCGGAGCTGGAAATGGAACTATTTAGCATGTTGTTAATTTTTAATTTCTTTCTGTTAATGTTTCCTTAGGTGACCTGTCATCGAGAAACCTCGATTCCAGCCAGGAAATGTTTCGATCTGGTTTCCAGATGTGTGCCAAGGAAATGCTGCAATACCTGGCAAAGCACGAGAACGGCAAGGAGCTGAAGTCGTCGCAGCTGGTCAGCCACCTGCACCGGATGGCCAGCGAGGTGCTGCAGGGCGGGGCGGCCCGCAAGCCCGGGGACATCCCTCCCAAAATGCTGGACCTGAAGGAGAAGCCGGCGCCGCTGGGCGCGGCGGGCGAGGGCCACGGGAAGAACTGCGTGCCCGTGATCCAGCGGACATTCGCTCACTCTAGCGGGGAGCAGAGCGGCAGCGACACGGACACGGACAGCGGGTACGGGGGAGAGCTGGACAAAAGCGACTCCAAATCGGAACAGCCCTATTTCAAAAAGGATACCGACCTCAAGTACGCTGTCCAGGAGAGAATAAGCTCTATTAAGCAAGAGACTGAGGACCCGCCGGCCAAAAGGAGCAGGCTGGAGTCGCCGCAGGACGAGGGCCCTTTTGGCAGTGACGTGATGGGCCCTGCCGGCGGCTTCCTGGGCCCCCACGCTCACCAGCCTCCCCTGTGCCTGCCTTTCTACCTGATCCCGCCGTCCGCCACCGCCTACCTGCCCATGCTGGAGAAGTGCTGGTACCCGGCCTCGGTCCCCGTGCTGTACCCCAGCCTGCCGGCCTCTGCCGCGGCTCTGACGGGCTTCATGAACCCCGACAAAATCTCCCCCCCTCTGCTGATGCCCCAGAGACTCCCTTCTCCTGTACCGGCCCATTCCCCCATCGACTCGTCGGCTCTGCTTCAAGCTTTGAAGCAGATTCCTCCTTTGAACTTGGAAACCAAAGACTGAGCACAGTGTGACTGGTTTTACTTTTTTTCCTTTTTTGTTTTTTTTTTTTTTTTAGTTTGAGAGACTGTTTCACTTTTATATATTGGCTGGACTGAGGTGTGGGGACGAGGTTCACTGTGCGTAGGAAGCTAAATCCCCTTTTCTCTGACTTGTCAGGTAGCTTGGAGAAGGATGAAGGATGCGCCCAGGTTAGCGATTGACAGCTACTTCCAAAAGATTAAAGAAGGATTTTGTGCTTGGCCCCTTCCCTTCTTCCCTCTCCACATCTACAGAGCGACAGTTGACTCGGTCAGCTGCGACTCTATTGCAAAGCTGTGAAGAAATATTCCATTGGGCAGGCCTGGTTTGAGGGTCTGTGAATACAAAATAGATTAATATAAGCCACGGTACTTCCCTGAGCGCCTCTGGAGGCAGCGGCCCTGCTGGTTTATCTCAGCTGGGCTGCTGTCCCAGTGACCCCACAGGGTGATGGTGGCAATGCCACCGTGAGCACAGCAGGAGCAGGGCAGTGGTCACTGCAGGGGCAGCTATGTCACCAGGAGGAGCAGGGTAGTGGCCACTGAGGTGGTGGCAGTGGTGGCAATGCCGCCAGAAGGAGCAGGGCAGCGGTCACTGTGGTGTGGTGGGGGCAATGCCACCATGAGCACAGGAGGAGCAGGGCAGTGGTCGCTGCAGGGACAGCAATGTCACCAGGAGGAGCAGGGCAGCGGTCATTGTGCTGTAGTGGTGGCAATGCCACCGTGAGCACAGGAGGAGCAGGGCAGCGGTCACTGCCTGGTCACACACAGATCAGGCAGACAGACCCAAGACGGGTTTCTCTCCACACCTTTGCTGATACATAGACATTTTTTTACAAAAATAAAAGGTAGCTGCTGCTTGGAGCTTTCCATGGCGTACATCTAATAAATAAATTAACCTGCGCCCTTCCTGTAACTTGAGCTGCTCCGTTGGGCCGGCTCGGGAGGAGCTGTCCCGGGATGGCGGGGTCGGGAGGAGCCGTCCCGGGATGGAGGGGTTGGAAGGAGCCATCCCTAGGATGGCAGGGTTGGGAGGAGCTGTCCCGGGATGCCAGGTCGGGAGGAGCTGTGCTGTCCCCAGGGTCGCCTCTTGTGTCCCTGGCTCCTGCACTGCCGCTCCCCCGGAGTCCCCGCGGCTTTCCCGGCCGGAGGGAGCTGCAGCGCCATCCCTGCCCATCCCCGCTGAGCGCGCCCCTGGCAGTGCCCTGGGAGAGTGGCAAGGCTGGCATTGCCCAGCAGCCCGATCCCGGCAGGGCTGGAGCAGCCGGAGCCCTCCTGGCACACCTGGCTCGCGTCCCGCGTTAAGGGGAGAGGGGCCGGGTGGTGACGCTTGTCCTGTGAGCTGCAAGGGGCTTTCTCCGCAGAGGAACATCCTCTCCAGTTTAGCTTCTTTTTAATTAAAAACCCCCAAACTGCACTGCTAAAGGCGGTGCTCTTTGGTGGTTTTTTTCTTACTGGTTTTGAGAACTGGTGAGCAGAACCCCTGTCTGGATCCTCATGTTGCCCTCCCATTGCACCAGCTGTTGAGATGCACTATGCTTGATTGCAGATTGTGTTCTAACGTTTATTTTGTTGTTGGTTTTTTGGGTTTTTTTGGTATAAAGTCGTTGCCTTTATTTGTAAAATCCTGTTATAAATATATATATATATTATATAAATATATTAAAAGTTAAAACGTTTCAGATGTCTATTATTTGTATAACTACTTGAGCATAAAGAAGTGAGAAATATGAATGTATTCTTGTTTCTGGGTTGTCTTTTTTTTTGAAGAGAAGAATATTCCATTTTTCTCTCGGGAGAGGTACAGTGTTTATATTTTGGAGCCGCCTTCAAGGTGGGATATTGTACATATTTTTATCTTGAGTAAATGTTAAGTAGCTGTTTAAAAATGCTTAATAAAATAATTCTTTTCCTGTGGAAGATAAGGGTTTGCCTCCTTTGCTTTGAAATGTTTGAGCAGGGTCATTCCTCATGGTCTGGTCCCGCAGGGGATGGCACGGCGGGGGAGAGCAGGAATTTGGGGTGCAGGAGTGATGGGGGATCTCAGGGTGCAGGGAGGAGTGGGGATTTTGGGGTGCAGGGGGGAGCAGGGCTCTCCTTGCTCCCCCCTCAGCTCCTGTGCCGTAGGTTCCTGAAGGAGCTCAGGGTCCCATTACCCGTGTCACCGGGGATATTTATTTATTTTAACTCCCTTGGCACCTCCAGGGATTTTTTTCCTTCCAGACTCGAGGGAGGTGCCGGGAGAGCCTGGCTGCCTTTCCTGCTCTCTCCTGATGTCACGTTGTGCTCCCTGTGTCTGGCATTTGGCCCCTGGGCCCCAGGCTCCGTGGCAAGGAGGCAGCCCCTCACCCCGGAGCACGCAGGGAATCCAGAGGCTTTGCCCAGTTCCTGGAGGAAAATGGACTTGCTGCAAACCGGTTTTACTTCAGCACCCTGTGTCTGAGGTGCCCAAGCACTGCCAGGGACGGTGCCCACCAGCCCCTGGGGCTGAGGGGTGCCAGGGTCGCGTCCTGCCTTTGTGGAGTGATCCCTGCCGCCCCCACATGCCCCAGGTGCCCCCGATTTGGGAATTCCAGCTGGCACTGTGGGTGGGGGAGCAGCTGCTGCCTCCGTTCCCCGAGGGCAGGGTCCTCATCCCACCACGGCTCCCTCCCAGCAGCAATGCTGGCTTCTGGTCTCCAGATGAAATGACAACAGCCCCAAACCTCCCCCAAGGCAACGAGGGGTGAAACAAAGGGATGGGTGGGAGGACTCTGTTTCCCAGTGGCGCTGCCCGTGTGCGGATGGGCAGGGGCAGTTCTGAGGGGAGATTTGGGATTTTCACTGTGCAGATGAGTCACAAAACGTGGGGAGGGGTTTAAGTGTCCGACTGGGCCAGCACTGCTCAGGTCTGGGCTGAGCATCTCCAGGACCCCACACGGAGGGGCTGATGCTTCTGTTAGACTGTGGCTAGAACTAAAGAAACCTTAGCTTAAGTAATGCTGGAAAAAAGTGCTGCTTGGTTTAATGTGTTTGAAAAAAGTGCTGCTTGGTTTAATGTGTTTGGGGTCCACACACATCTCAGTGTTCATGCTATGTTTGCTTTAATTAGGGCTAAATATTGATCTTACTGAGGCTGGCTGTGACAACCCCATTTGGGGACAGCATTTGGTGCTCAGAGCAGAGGTGTCTCCAGCCTCAGGACCCCCTGGATTTCTGGCTCCTTTCCATGGCTCTCACTCCCCTTTGGTCCTCATATTCTGGCCCCCTTTTCCTGTGGTGGGACGACGTGCAGGACTTCCAGATCCTGAGTATCAGAGAAAAAAAAAAGCAGAAAAAGTGGAAGAGAGAACATTTACTCAGGAAGCCAAAGATTATTATGGGCTGGGAATTTTCTCTGCCTGTCTGGCCTGGTGCCAGCAGGACAGGTGAGTTCTGTGGGGCACAGTGGGGCAGGGGCTGCACCCGTGGTGGGGACCCCAACAGCCCCTTCAGCCCTGCCAGAGCTGCATCCTTGGGCTGTCCATCCCAGCCCGGCAGGATGGATGGATGGACGGATGGATGGATGGACGGATGGATGGATGGATGGATGGATGGACGGATGGATGGACGGATGCAGGGGCGACCCCGGCACGGTGCCAGCCCGGGACAGCCCGTGCCGCCCGCCCCGCCGGGGTGTGCTGAGTTCCCGGGCTTGTTTTCATGGTCTCACCCAGCTCTGACCTGCCTCAAATGTTGACACAATGTCACGTTTCCGACTGCAGTCTTTCATGTGCAGCCGGAGGCTAAATACGGCTGCTGGTTCCTGGAAAAAGACGTGCCTGGCACCCTTTCAGCAGAAACCCGATCCCCATGCAGGCTTGGCACAACAGCTGAATAACACGGCAATAACTCTTTCAGCAGCATTTCAACCCATAAATAGGGCTTCCCGAGCGACTCCTTGAAGTCAGACAAGGAGGATACAATGATTTTGGGCAAAAAATTAAAAATAAATGAAGTTAGTGTGCGTGAAGAGCGGCTGGGAGGGGGCAGCGGGGTCAGGCAGATCAGAGGGTGCTGTGGAGGTGCTGAGCGAGGTTTGCTGAGTGGGAGAGCAGGACTGCCTCAAAAGGAAAGAAATGCTCCTGAATTTTTTAATGTCTCGGTCCTGTTTCATACCAGCCCCGTGGAGGCACAGGGAGAGCCTTCCTGAGAGCCAGGGCCTTTCCTAACCCCGGTGAGGACACACAGACACATAATTTTAGCTTTTCACCACCTGTTTGGAAAGCTCCCGTAGCCGGGCGCTGTGGGACTGGATGGTTTTTACAGGCATGTACCCCGGGAGCTGCTTATTTGCATTATGCATGGACCAGGGCCTAAAATAATCTGCAGTGACGCACTTTTGTTTTTTGCTGCGATTCTCCCCCACCTCCCGTACCCCCCCATCCTTTTCCAGGGCTCCGTTTTTCTGAACGTGCCGTGACTTTTGGGGAGCGCGCGTGGCTGCCCAGCCCCGGGGCTGCCCGGCCTGATTCAGCAGCGGGGGAGCCGCCCCGGCCCCGACACACCGAGGGACAGGAGAGGAGAACAGAAGAGAGAAGTGCCCTTGTGCTCCGCCTCGGCTTTCATCTGCGGAGCGTGTAGCTGCAAGTGCGGCGTGTTTACAAATGCAGGCATTGCAAGATCCCTTGAACTGTGTCCTAGTACAAAAGAGGCTTTGAAACGAGAAACACGTTGTCATGGCATGTTCCAGGCCAGCAGCACCAGACTGAACCAGATAATTGCTGTTTCTGCTTCAGCGTGGAAAAAGCAGCAGGTCTTGAGCAAGTCCTTTTTTCCCCTTAGACATTTGGTGCGATGCTGGGGATGGGAGGAGAGGGCCGGGAATGCCCGGGCAGCGGGGGCAGAGCGGGCTGGGCTCCCCGGGCAGCCGGCACGATGACTCTGCTGGGCTCAGCCCGTGTAACCGTAGCCCGGGGCTGGTGACACCGACCCCGGCTATGTGACACGGGCTGTCCGTGTTTTGTAACGCTGGCGCGCTGCCGGGGCCGGGAGATGCGGCTCCCGCTGCTCCCTCGTGTTCCAGACCTTTCGCACTGCCCTTCTGCGAGCGGTTCAGGGCACTCGAGAGCTCTCCCGGTGCCTCCCGGTGCCAGGAGAGCTGATGATTGCAGTGGGCACTGCTGGCCCTGGGCACGGCAGCTCTGCCTTGGGAGCGCTGGGCACGGCTCAGGGCGCCTGTGCCCTCCCTCCCGGGGGTAAGAAATGGAGGGTAATATTTCTACCTGTTTTGGAATTATTGATTTCTTAGACACGTGTCTTTGTCGCAGGTGTGTTTCTGCCCCAGGCACATCACCCCGTGGATGTTATATCACAGTTATATCACAGCCAGGGCCTTTGGAAATGGCCAAACAGGAAAGCTCTGCACGGGAAGGGTTTTTCGCCACATGTGCCCTGTTAAAGCTGCAAACGGGGCAGGCTGGGTAACACCACACAGCTGATGGAAACAGGAATGCCTGGAAATAAAAGGCAGCTCCCGCAGCTCCTTTCGTGTCTGCTGCTGTCCTTGGGCTGCTGGGAGCTGCCTGGGCTCTGTCCCGGGCTGGGTGCCCCTGGCATCCAGCTCCTCGCACCCACACAGGGGCAGGCCCGGCTGAGCAGGTGGGTGCTTGCTCTGCATGGACCCTCAGCCCTACCCGTGTCCATGGGTGACCCTCTGTGGGGTGCCAGTGCTGATGGGACAGGGCTGGCTTCCCAGTTCAGCCCTGGCCTTGCCCCCAGTGCTGCTTTCCTCCTCTCTGACCTCTGCTCTTTATTCCAGTACCCAGGAGGGGCTCTCACGTTGTTGATTTCTGAGCACCAGCTCAGCCCGAGGATGATGCCCACAGTCTGTGCTGCCAGAGCTGTTGCACCAGAGGAATAATTAGCTTCTCTCTGGAGCACAGCTTTATCCTCCCTTCAGCCCCTGAAGTGCAGCAGCTCTGCCTCCTCTCCGGTCACCTCTGTGCCATGAGAGAGAGAAGAGCCGGAGCTCTACCCTGCTTTGAAAGGACTGATGAATATGCAAACTCTCAGGGCTGGAATATTGCTTATCCACGTCACGGGGTGTGCACGGAGCTCTGCTTGTGCTGCTGCTGAGGATGTGGACACCACCGGAGTGCAGCTGAGCAGCTTAGGGAAGATTTAACTCTTATTTCTATTCTCGACACAGAATCATTAGTAAGGTTATGGCTGTGTTGGGGGCTTTTCCCAGTGCCCTCCTCCTGCTGTGGCAGGGCCTGGGGACCTGCTGCTGGCTTTGGCTGCAGCTATTGATCAGGGTGAAGCTCCGGCCCCAATGGGAGCAGTCACTGATGATTATCTCGTGCTATTAGTGCGCGCATTGTGAAATTGGTGTGATCTGAGATGAAATGTGACCTATGGGCATAGGCAACATGTTCTAATGTATTCAGAAAGGCCAGGGCTGACGAGCTGTTGCTGCTGGTACCACGCTGATTAAACCCCAGCTCGCTCTGCTCCCATTGAAGTCAGTGGGAGGTCTGTCCCTGCCTCCGTGAGTGCTGGACTGCATCCAGGCTGCACTGCATGGGATGCATTATTCCCCGGGATTAGAGAGGCACAGGGAGTGGGATTCCTCTCTCTCACTGATCTCTGTCCTCAGATGTTTGCCTTGGAGCTGGCTGGGACATGGAGCACCCGGGCTGGTTTTGGTGTCAGCCCCAGGAGGAGATGAGGGGTGTTTGCTCCTGAAGGTTGCCAGGGCTGGGGTGCTGCTCTGGGAAAGGTGAGGGGCTGGGCAGACCCTGATGCAGAGCTCCTGGTGGCGTGGGGATAAAGGAGGCAGGGTTCCCATCAGCGTTGCCCGTACCGGTGTTTGACCCTGCAGTGCTGGGGTCCTGTTCAGGAATGAGCAGCCCAGTCCCACAGAGGGGCCTGGCTCTGCACGCTGCTCAGGACAGGGCCGGGCAGGGGTTTTCTCAGGCTCTCCATTTCAGACGAACGTTTGACCTCAAAGAGGTGCCAGTTGTGCCAGGGCTGGGCTCCCCCGCGGCAGGGGAGGTGCGGGGGCACCTCAGAGCCCATCCCAGCCCCGCCACACTGAGCCCTGGGGTGGAGGATGACTCAGGGCCCCGTGCAGGGAGGGAGGGGTGGCACTGACCCCCCCAGTGCTGCCGGGGAACTGAAGCAATCTGTTTATCGTGGAAAAACTGCTCTTTGCGGCAATTCAAATGGAAACTTCCCAGAATGAGTGTTGCAGAGCTTTCCCCTTGAATCACCGGGCCTCCCAAGGGCCGCTTTCTAAGACGATGCCCTCGGGAGAGCAGTCACGGTCCCTGCTCCCTGCCGGGCGTGTGTGGAGCTCCCTCGATGAGCACAGCCGCTCCCAATCCCTCCTCGGGCCCCTTCCCATGGGAGCGGTGCCCTTCCCCGGGTGGGACACGTACGGGACCCCCATACTCAGGTGTGCCCGGAGCTGCTGGGGGCTCTGCGGTGGTGCCACCCCCAGCCCGGTGCAGGCTGCAGGGCAGCACCCGCTGCCATCCCGCCGGCCCGTTTGCCCGTTTTCCCTGCCCTCTGGCTGCCCATCACCTTTTCCGTGGCTGAAATGAGTGTCCAAAGGTCACGGGGAATTCAGGCGCTGCCGAGTGAATAAGGAGTGAGTGAGTGAGTGAGTGAGTGAGTGAGCGATGCCTGACTCGCTCCGCTCCCCTCCCGAGGCTGCCTTGCCCCGCTGTGCCCGGCCATGCCAGCCCGGTGCCCGTGTGGTGCTCCCGTGCTGTGCCCGCGGCTCGGGCTGCCCAGGGATGCTCCGGGCAGTGGGCACGGCACGGCCACAGCTGTGTGTGAGCCCTGAGCTGGCAGATCCGGCCGAGATAGCCCCGGGATGTGTCACAAGGGCTGGGAGGGCACCGGGGCAGGGAGGGACGGCAGCTCGGGCACCCCGGTGATCCCAGTGCCACCCGCGGGGCGAAGCTGTGATTTTTATACATTCATTCCTGTCGGCCCCGCCGTGCTTGTCCCCATAGTAACGGAGCAGGCTGGCACTGCAGCGCTCGGTGACATCCCTGTCCCCAGGGGGAAGCCAAGGACCTGCGTGCTCCGCGTCCCCAGCTCCTCGGCGATGTGCAGGAGCCGGGGACAGCTTTGCTGAGCCTGTCAGGCTTTCACCGCATCCCTGCGGCCCTGGGAAAGCGGAGAGCAGGCAGGGCACGTGTGGGGCTGGGCCAGGACGTGGCAGCACCGTGCTGGGCTAGGGGCTGGCTTGGTGGCAGGTCCCTGTCCCCAGGGCAGGTTTGGTGGCAGGTCCCTGTCCCTGGTTTGGTGGCAGGTCCCTGTCCCCAGGGCAGGTTTGATGGCAGGTCCCTGTCCCTGGTTTGGTGGCAGGTCCCTGTCCCCAGGGCTGGTTTGGTGGCAGGTCCCTGTCCCTGGTTTGGTGGCAGGTCCCTGTCCCCAGTGCCAGCAGCAGTGCCGGGATGTGCCGCACGGGTGAGAAGCAGGCCCGGCTGGGGCAGGAGCCACAGAGGGTTTTTCTGGGCTCCAGCGAGCACCTGAGGTCAGGAGGCATCTGCAGCTCGAGCTGTTTGAACCCACAGCGGGGCGAAGGTGTTTGGAAGGAGACCGGCAAGACAGAGATCTCTGCTCAGGTCCTGGAGGATGAGTCAAAGGATTCCTGAAACAATTAGAGCTGCGAGCTGCAGCGGCAACAGCACATCCACCGTCAGCAGCCCTGCCAGGCGCCCTCGGCCAGCTGTTCGTGCTTTCCCTTTAATAAGGCACATTAGGCAATTTCCCATTTAAAAATGTTTATGGGAATATATAAATATTCGCTCGTACAGAGCCCGCCTGGCCCTTGGTGCGCAGAGCGGTGGCGAGAGTGACTTGAATTGTTATGAACCCATCCAGACAGCCTGGGATGGAGCCTCAGCATGGGCACAGGGATGTCTCGGAGCCCCCTGGGCGCTGAGTCCTGCAGGTGCCAGCGTGGGACACCCTGCTCCGTGGGACACAGTGTCCCCGTGGGCAGGACGGGCCGCCCCAGGCTGTGGCACATCCCCTGTGCCAGCCCAGGCAGCTGGGCAGGGTTTTCCCTCCGTGATTTCCCGATGGCCACAGGAAGAGCTTGCACAGACCCGATCTGGATTTAATCAAAGGAATTTTTTTTTTTTCATTTGCTGTCTTATGTGCTGACCACCAAACCACATCCTTCGAGCCTGAGCCCAGCACAGTGAAACAAAAACTAGGCCAGGGCTTTTTGCTATGGTTTTTTTTTCTTTTTTTTCTTTTTCCCCTTAGTGCATCAGTTGGGTGCAAAGCTGGCACACGCCTCTCCTGCAGCCCCTCTGCTCCCACACAGCCCCTTCCCAGGGCAGCCTGGCATTTCCACCCCCTGAGCCAGCACTTGCAGCTCCACGTGAAACCTGGGAACTATCCAGATTATGTGCACTGAGCACAGCGCAGTGGGAAGGGAATACAGAGGAATAATGAGTAATGACGTGCTGGCAGACCACGTCGGGACCTAATAAGGCACAAGGTGGGGACTGTCCTTGGCTCTCACTCGCTTGGTGCAGCCTGGCTGTGGGGTCAGAGCGAGCCAGAGGGGCCCCTGGTGTGGTGGGAGCCGTGGCTGTGCTGTGGCTGTCCCTGGCAGCATCCCACAGCATCCAGGGCCGAGGTGCCTGCGCAGGGAAGTTCTCACGTTCGCAGAACAGAGAGCAGCTTTATTGTTGTATTTTGCAAACCAAAACCAGCCGGGAGTTTCTGAAGCGTCTGCCATCCCCGCAGAGAGCTGTTTAGTCATGCCTGGTGTGTGTGCATGTGAGACAGCGAGGGGAGGGAGGCTCGAGGACTTTGCAAAGATTAAAGATTTATGCTGACCCTTGAATCTGATCCAAGGCTACTAATCTGCCCTGATCCTATCATCTGCTCAGGGTGGATCTATTTCACTTTCCTTTATGGTACTCCTGACTCATTCCACTCCCACTCCAGGCCAGTCCAGTGGGAATGGGAAGCGCTACCGCATATTTGTTTGGGTTTGCATTTAAAGCTCTGGACCTGTAGTGGGTGCAGCTCATAAAGGAAACCAGTGTGGATAAGATATGGGCGAGCTGAATGCTTGGAAACCACTCCCAAACGCGAGCTGAAGTGGTTTGAAATCAAGGTGGAGTGATGTACTGGAGGCACAATACTTGGCAGCTACGCCCAGCGTGTGAGAAAGGCATTTAAATCCAAGGTGGTGAGGTAGGCAGGGCACCCCGTGTGCTTCCCACAGGACAGCCCGTGCCTCGCAGGGTGTGCAGTGCCAGGGCGCTGTGCCACCCCTGCCTGTCCCCTGCCCTCTCTGTGCTCTGCACCCCGTGAGCCCCCACAGGAAGCTGTGCCAGGGTTCTGCTCTGCCCTGGCACCTGGGAAAGGGCTGCTCGTGCTCCATCACCCTGCACTGAAATGGCTGCTGGGGCTTCGGTGTAAGGAGCAAGGTGTGGAGGAGAATGCAGACCCGATTGTTTGGAGGGCAGAATAAATCTCCCCTGCCTTCACAATAAAAAATAGCGTGGCAGAAAGAGAGATGGGAGCTTTCCACCCCTCAGCTCTGCTCTGCTGCAGACACACGTGTCTGGAGGGAGGCTGGGGATGCCACAGCAGCCTGGCCTGCGTGCCAGCCGGGCTGGGTGGGTGACAGCCCCGGGCAGCCCTGGCAGACGGGCAAACAGCATCAGTCACAGGGCCTGGCCGCGGCCGGACCGCCGGGAGATGGAGTGTGCTGTATCCTATTTCAGATCCCCTGGGACATCCTGTTCTCCTGATAACTGATGATATGTAAATATAGCAAATGCAAAGCCAGGCACTTTGCTAGGGTGCCCGGCCCAGGCTGCTTATAGAGCAGGGCTGAGCCCAGCGGCGCTCGGGAACGCCCATCTGCCACACGGGCAGCGCGCTTTATTTTTAGTTTAACAGCAAGTTCCTGTTTGTAAGGCCAGAGGGGTTACAGGAAGAAAAATTACGAAGTGGGATCATTTACTGCTATTTTCTTTTCACGTGTCCTTCCTTCCTTCCTCCCTCCTGAGAAATGGGATGTAGCACATCGCTATTCCAGGCTGCCATGCTCGCCGGCTCCTGCTCCCTCTGAAGAGGCCCATGAAGCCTCGTGTGACGAAAGGCTCCATCCTCCCAGCCCCCGGTTAGCCCTGGTTTGTGCTGCACTGAGCTCTTATCTCACGGTGCTGACTCGCACCCCGCTCTCCCTGGGCAGGGTTTGGGCAGACAGGGTGACAGCCAGGGCATGGGGCTCCCTCCCGGCCCATCAGTCCCTTCCTCCCCGCCGCCGAGCAGCCCCAGCAGCCACGGGACCGAGGGAAACAGTGGGAAGCATTTGGTGGGGTCAGCCAAAGGAGCCTCTTTAATGAGCAGAGCGCTAATTAGTCGGTGCGCAGCCCCTGCCCCACGGCCGTCCCTGCAGGCAGGGTCACGGTGCGGGGGAGCCGCAGGGATGAGCCTGGCAGGTGCCCGCGGGTTTTTCTCCTCCCTGCCCCGTTAGGGAACGGTAATCCCGAGCTGACAGGGGGGAGACTGCGGGCTGCTGACGGGAATTCCCAGCTGAGAGCTGCTGAGAGCGGGGCGAGCTTTGCCGTATGGATTAGGTTGCTTATATACACTGCGGTGTGAAGGAAAGGGGCGGTTTTGCTAATTCCCTTGCACTTTGGTTTAATAAAGCAGGATTTGTCTGCTGGGAAAGCGTACCAGTGGGATTTGAGCTGTGTGAGTCTCATGACTGGTGGGAAGCAGGGAAGCATCGATTGATTCTGTCTCTCCTGTGTTCTGGTGTTTTTAGACTTGGTTGGAGTGCCCACAGCTTGGGATGAGCTTTATTTGGGATGAGGTTTATTTAAAAAATCCATATGCAGATACTTGCACTGAATTCTGTTTTCCAGAAGCGTGGTGCCCTTGTGAGAACCAGGATTGCTCAGTTTGTCAGTGCCTTGTGACAGAGACTCACCTAAAGTGAGAAAGAGTAAAAAGGGGGTGGCCAGGACACAGGGGGAGAAGGGGCAAGTTAGTATCTGGTACAGCCTCTGTAAGCAAACGAGATCCTTCTGCTTCTGCTTTTCATGGGAAAGGCCCCAATGGAAATTTAAAATCTGGATCTGCATCAAATCCTCAAAGTTCAGGCAGTTTGGAGAGAGGACTTTGGTCCATTCCATCACTCATCAGAGCTGTCTGCAAAATTCACATCCCAATACTTTTTTCCAATCATAAATTCTGCCAAAGATGCGTGCTTGGATGTGAGGTGTTTTTCTTCTTTTTCATCCCTTTTGCTAATTTAATTCCCAGATCCAAATCAAGTTTTCCGTGCCAGACTCCCAGGAGCTGGGATGCCCTGTGGGCAGCTGGGGAGCTTTGCTGTGCCCTGTGTGGTGTGGGGGGGCTGGACAGGTTCACCTGCCTGCAGGTGACCAAGGGGAGGGAGGCCTCGGGGTCAGGCTGCTTTATTGCCAGAGTTTTGGGATGTGCTAGGGAGCAAATCATTACAGTGCTCCTGCCCTTCTCCCCCTTATTATCAAGAGGATAAAACCCAAGCCATTTTTGGGATATGCACAAATATGCTCCTGATGAGGGCCCTGAGCAAGCAGGCAGATTTTCTGAGCAGCCTTGAAGCAGCAAGGCACAGCAGCCGCATGCTGGGCTCTCCCTTATTCTTATTCTTTTCTGTTTTCTTGGGTGTACAATAAGAGCTAATCAAAGTGATGCTCTCCAGCAGGCTTTTGTGTATGGCATTACAGCAAAATCCTAAATTCCCCTTCCTGCTCATGCATACAAAGCAGGAAGAGCTAGGATGGCTGCAGTCTATTTTCAGGTGATTTAGCCAAGGAGAAAATAACTGGATGGCTGGGAGAGGAGCATTTGATAGGAAATAACCTTGAAGCCCAGCTCTGGCATGTTGGTGTGGGGTGCCCAGCTCCCTGTGATGGCCCCACTCCGTGAAATGCCAGCAGGGAAGGTGGCTTCCAGAGGTGACAAAGGGCAATACAGACAAGCAGAGCACCCAAAATCCAGTGCAAGAGGGACTGCAGAGTGGGCTGGGTGCTGGCTTCTGCTCCTGATTTCAGCACTGACACGCACGAAGGTCCCCTGCTCACTTCAGGATTGTCACCAGGTGCTGAGGCAGCAGTTGTGTGTTTGGCTGGAGTAAATGAGTGCAGCTCAGCAGGCTGGGATCCTGGGAGCCCCTTTGTACCTGTGGATTGTTCCTTCTTCCCTCACTAAAGGCACCAGCTGGGATTTGCCCCTCACAGCATCTGACACAGGCTGGATGCTCCTTCAGCACAAGGTGAGAGTGTGGTGACACCTGTGACACCTCTGGGGACAGCTCCTGTGAGATGTCAGGGGAGGGTTCACACAGGATTGGCTTTGCTGTTCTGCTGTCCATCTCTTGGGAACGGCTGATGACATCCCTCACCTTGGATTTATCCCGAAAAATGGAGAGGAAGATTTGCTGTGGTGCCCGTGTGCCAGGGAGGGCTGGGTGAGGGTGCTGGCACTGCCAGCCAGGGGCTGTGCTGGGCAGGGAGCCCAGCCAGGGCAGGCAGAGGGTGAGGATGAAGGTGAGGACACAGCCAAACCCTTCGGGGAAGGAGGACGGCTTTGCTGAGGCTGCATCCCCCTCTGCTGGAAAATCCAAGCAAAGGCAGCAGAGCCGCTGGCCAAGGGGAAAACCTGAGAGGAAAAGGGGAAATTAGAGTGCAAGAACACAAGTGGGACCTGCTGGGACATCGCAGCGTCCAGTCCGGGCTCTGTCGTGTGCCCGTCGCAGTGAGAGGGCTCCTGCTGGGGACAGGCTGTGCAGAACTGGGACACATCTTTGTGCCAGGCACAACCCCACTTCCCAGGGTGGGAAGGGATAAGTGAGGCAGGGGCAGCACCCAGAGCCGAGGCTCAGGCTGGTCCTGGTGGTGTGGCAGGGTCTCGCAGCAGACAGAGGATCCTGGCAGGAATAAACAGAATTGCACAGGCGGGCTCAGTGCTGTGCTGCTGGGTTCAGGGCTGCTGCATAGCCCAGGTGGTGCCCAGGTGTGCCAGGGGCCACGGCTGATGGGCATGAGCTGCACAACACCTGAAATGCACAGGGCAGCCCGGACGGTGGGCACTGGGGTTTGTCAGGAGAGGGGCTGCAGCACTGTTTGGATATTGCCTGGCAGCTGGGAGGGAGCTCTGTCCCAAAGCAGGGGCTGCAGAAACGCCTCCCCTGGCCTGGCACATGTGCGTGGCGCCTGGTGGGCAGCTCATGGCTCAGTCTCACCAAGGAGTCCCTGCTGTGGCATTCCCAAGGTGCTGCTCCCCTGAATCTGCTCATACAGGTGTGTGTGCAGGGCTGGAGCCCAGGGCTCTGTGCCCGCCTTTCAGAGCCTCTCTTGGAGGCTGTTTGTGCCCAGGCTGGAAGAATGGGTTTGTTTCCTTGTAGGTTTAAAATTTAAATCACAGAAAGGGTGAGATGTGGCGACTGGGCTGGCCAAGGCCCTGAGTGTGCACTAAATCTGCAAGCGTGGGCCTGGCTTTTGTGCAGGGGGCTCTGCAAGTGCCAAGGTCACTGCTAATAAATCTGACTGGAGGACCAGGAGAATTTTATTTAATTTACTGCTAACAGCAGCCTCCTTTTTAACTACCTCTTTTTTTTTCCCCTGCTCCCTTCTGCTGATTCATGCTCCTGCTCCCTCAGCACCGGGAGATGCCAGCATTCCTAAAGGTCATCACTTGCATGCAGCAGCTCCTGCTGGGGAGTGTTTGCCAGCACCTACGAAACCGAGATGCTGGAGCGAGTGCCATCATTTATATTGTCCCTGGCAGTGACAGACACTTGCACAGCCTGCCGGCCACCCAGCTGCCACGTTTCCAGCCTTGCTGCAAGGTGAGGGAGGTGTGTGGAGAGCGAAGTGACACCAGGTCACCTTGGGATGAGGATTGTCACCTGCAGGCACTCCTGGAGACACCCCGGTGTCCGAGCACGCAGCCCTGACTGACACCCCGACCCTGCTGCAGGGCAGCGAGCCCGTGGCTCTGGAAATGGGATCCTGCTGCTCACGTCAGGCCGCGCGCAGCAGTCACGCTGCTGCCCTGGCTGCTGGGGAAGCAGGGCTGGGCTGCCCTCCTGCCTCCCCTCTCCTCCCCACCGGGTGCTTTCCTGGGCTGCAGAAACAGGCAGGGTTTTGTGGCATGCTGGCAGCGTGCAAACATCTCTGAGGGAATAAGTTATGGTTTAATTTTCACCGTGTGTCTCGCTCTTCATGGCAAAGGAATACTTTTGCTTTAGCTCAAGCAGTAACAGCACAACTGACACGTTTATTTTTTCAGGACAGAAGTGAGGAAGACACAGAGAAGTCCTTCCTTTGCCTCCTCGGGTTATTTAATGACTGTTTATGCTGTGGCAGTACTAAAATGCTGCATAGAATGACAGGAGGACACTTACAGGCTGTGGCAGCTTTAGGAACCAGCTATTTAATGTCCATCTCTCTAGAGGTGACCACTAACAGTACCCTTTCCTTTAAGAGGCTGTAACATAAGAAGACACATATCTTGTATCTGCTATCATCTGCCTCCGTTTCTTTTGATATTATTTTCAGTGAGTCTTGAAAGAGCAGAGCTGGAAAGAGCCCCCAGCTGCCTGCCGGCACTGCAGAGAGAGGCTCCTGTTTGTCCTCACAGCCCTCAGATTCCCCAAATCAAAAAGCTTCTCCCTCCCTCCTCAAAAGAGGATCCCAACCTGGGAGGCACCCACAGTCTCTAAGACATTTTATAATATTTTCTATATTATTACATTTTGCATCATATAGTAATATATAATATCATATATATAATTTTATTATTACTATTAATATAAATTAAGACATAATGTAATATAATATATTAAATAATTATAATTATTAATCTATATTATTAATATTATAATTGTATACAACGACATTTTATAATATTTTCTATATTATTACATTTTACATAATTTATATTATGAAAGTAAAATATCTATTTTACAGTTTATATAATTTAAATTATTTCTATAATATAGATGTCTATAAATATTGATTTTATTAATCTAGAAATTATTATATTAATGACATCATTATTAATTTATAAATTATTATAATAATAGGTAATATTTATATATTATATAAGTTATATTATTATAGAATATAAATAATATGAGATTATATAATTTATATATAATTATATTATATATTATATATAATTATAGTATATAATATTATATATAATATATATAAATATAAACATAAATATAAATATATTATAAGATTAAAATTTACATCATTTTCTATTATAACATTTTATAACTCAGCTGAATCCTGGGAGAAAATCAGCACCCAAACGAGCAGAGGGCACTCCCAGGGCACGTGTGTTTGGCTCCTTGGAGCACGGAGTGTGAAGGAGCAGGAGAGCAGGAGCTCAGAGCAATATTGTCACTGTGTTTTGGCTGCAGCTCCTGGCTGGGCAGCAGGGGAGGTGCCACGCAGCAGGCTCTGTAACTCATCAAATCAATTAGCTCCTTTGTCTGCGGGAGGAGGCGTCAGCCAGACACAAATTAAAGGAAGAGCCCGTAAGATATTCTGCTCTGAGAGGAGCTGTCCTATTTTCTCATACTAATGACAGGCTCCGAAATCTGTGCACAACTTAGCTCGTTATTAGAACTAATTGGTGCCAGGCATTCCATCCTCTCTGATAGGGCTAACCATGGGGATGAAATTTTCTGAGTTAATGAACCAGAGAATGGATTAAGAACTTTCAAAGTGCAGTTCATATCTCAGCTTAATTGGAAGGAGTATATTAGTTGGCTTTTTATATGGATACAAAGGAAAGCCGTGTTTTGGGGTGGAAAAGCACAGGCACAAATGCCTTCCCTGCTGCTGGGAGCAGGGAATTCCTCATTTCAGCGTGGCAGAGCTGTGGCAATTGAAGGCAGTGCCTTCCCCAGCCCTGTGAGCCTGAGGAGGGATGGAAATGGGATTTATTCTCTGTGTGCAGCACTCGCTGCTCCTCCTGTGCAAGGCCCTGTGAGCAGAGACCAATTAGTCCCATCCTGTAGCTTCCTTGTGATTTTTTTTCTGCTCCCTCTCCATTTGTTCCTGCCTGGCCTCACAGTGCACAAGCCACTGTGTAACTCCCCAGAGAGCTGGAGCCACAAAATTTGTGAATTTGGCCTTACTTTGACTGGGAATTGAAATAACCCCAGTTACAGTGACAAGAGCCCTAAAGTCCATGCAATGTGTGCTGCTCTTTCAACTCCACTCGGAAGTGCTTCCCGCTGGAAACTAAAGTGACCTCAATAAGTTGTGATAAATGCACCTCATTGAGTGGTTTGGTCAGTGTTACCTGTTTAGATACTACTTATCTACTCATAGTTTATTTGGCTCAAGTAGAAAGTCAGTTTACCAAAGTCCATGCAAAAGGCAGGAACTTCTGGAGAACGTCTGATTTATGTGAAGGTAACTGGGAATAACGAGGTGAAGTGGCTTGTCCCTTTGGTTTTGGAAGTTCTGTGAGCACACAAAAGGTTTTGTATTTCACTTGATTAAAACATACTTGGGCTAACTGGGAATATTGCAGTTGAAGTTTTTTTAATCCTTATTCCTCTGCGAGCTGGGATTGGATTTGTGGGTGGCCCTGAGGGGCCCTCACAGCACTGCAGTGATGGTGTGTGAGCGGTGAGGGTTGGCACCTTTACCCCATCCCCACCATAGTAGGCAAGGACAAGAGGACACGGACGGAATCTGTGCCAGGGAACACTCAGGTTGGACACCAAGAGGAATTTCTTCGTGGAAAGGGTGGTCAGGTGCTGGAAGGGGCTGCCCAGAGTGGTGGAGGAGTCTCCATCCCGGGAGGTGTCCAAGGAACGACTGGATGTAGTGACAAGGTCTGGGTGACAAGGTGGTGCTGGACTCGATGACCTTGGGGGTCTTCCCCAACCCAATGGAGCCTGTGATGGAGAAGGCAGGGCACAGCCTGCTCCATGGCAGGGTCACGGGTGTCACCACCGCCCACCCTGCTCCATGGTGGGCTTGGGTGACACAGCCCTCCTCACCACACCGAACATGGCAGCTCAGGTGTGTCACATCTCACCACACCCGACATGGCGGCTCAGGTGTGTCACACCCTCCTCGCCACACCCACCATGGCGGGATCAGGGAGGTGTCACTCCTCACCGCACCCACCATGGCGGCCCCGCCCCGCCCTGTCCCGCCGCGGGTCCTCCGGCCGCCAGGGGGCGCTGCGGGCCGGGGCGGGGCCGGCGGGGCCGGGTGACCGCGGCGTCACGTGAGGGCGGCGGGGGGAGCCGGGCCCGGACGAGCGCGGCTGTCCCGGAGCGGCCGAGAGCAGCGCCCGGCACAGCCCAGCGCGGCTCGGCACGGCACAGCCCGGCACAGCCCGGCCCGCAGCGTCCCGGCCCGCCGGAGCCATCGCCCGGCCCGACCCGCAGCGCCCCCGGCCCGGCCCGCAGCGCCCCCGGCCCGCCCGCCCGCCCGCCGCCACGATGCTGGCGCTGCTGTCCCGGCTGCTCGACTGGTTCCGCTCGCTCTTCTGGAAGGAGGAGATGGAGCTGACCCTGGTGGGGCTGCAGTACTCGGGCAAGACCACCTTCGTCAACGTCATCGCGGTGAGCGGGGCGGGCGGGGGCCGAGCTGGGCCCGGGGCCGCGGGCATGGAGCGGGGCCGGGGCCGCGGGGATGGAGCGGGACCGGGCCAGGCCCAGCCGGGCCGCGGGGATGGAGCGGGACCGGGCTGCGGGGATGGAGCCGGGCCGGGGCCGCGGGGATGGAGCGGGGCCGGGCTGCGGGGATGGAGCGGGGCCGGGCCAGGCCCAGCCGGGCCGCGGGGATGGAGCGGGGCCGGGGCTGCGGGGATGGAGCTGGACCGGACCGGGCCGGGCCGCGGGGAGCAGCGTGTGAGCCCTCGCTGGGGCTACGGCCGAGCCTCGGGGGCTGCCGTGCCTCCGTAAACCTTTGGGGATCCGTGGTGCCACCGATCCCCCAGCAGGGTCGGCCCCACAGCGGGCTCGGAAGGCGCCTTTCAGTCAGGGTGTCGGTGTGGCGGGGCTCTCTTAGCAGATGTGGAGATAACTTTGTGTGTGTCTTCAGCTGCCGCCTCCCTTTGACTGCTTTTCGGTAGTCCTAAATCACTTAAGTGTTAGCACCTACTCACGGTTCTCCTCTCAAATATTTGCTGATCGATTGCTGGAACCCATATCAAATAATCTTTCTCTTAAGGGGTAACTTACCCGAGAACTACAGCTTACAAGCCCATCAGCAGCCCATCAGCACTGGGGCCTGCTGATCTGGTGATGTGCCTGGAGCAGGTAAAGGAAGGGTGTGGGAATACTCCTACACGAAGCTTTTCCATTGTTGAACGAGATAAAGAGTGGCTTTGCCTAAATGGCGTGTTCAACTTCATCAGTGTCCTGCTCTGCTGATGAATGGGATGGAAAACATTCCAGGAGACAAGCTGGACTTTGGCAGCTCCTGAAATGGGCAGCCAGGGGTCTTTTGGTTTTTCAGGGAGTCTGGGTGACCTGAGTGCAGTGCACCGGAATCAGAAAGCTGATGTCTCCAGCTTTAGAGTGAGCACACCTTCAGCTTGTCTCTTGGTTGTTGAGGCTGTGTCCTTAGCACCATGGAATACTTGTAAATTTGTATTTATTTAAGTGCCAGTTGAATGAGTTAGTGGCTGGGAAAAGGACTTTCATTCTCTTGCAGTTATGCATCATCCTTGCACACTGACAAACATCCTGGCAAACCATAACCAAGCCCTCGTGTAGCTCAGGTGTGAGCACTCAGTGGGCTCCTGATGATCATGGAAAATGGGTTACTTCATGAAAGGTAACTTCTCTGGCTTGTTGCCAGCTAAAAGTTGCTGGAATAACCCAGGAATGACAGGAACCTTTTCTTTCACACTCTATCAATACATCTTGGCTTGGATTTGTAGAAATGGAGCTCTGAGAGTGTTGTACAGCCTCAATCTGTGGCTGCTGAGCTGGTACTGTTGGAGTGTTTCTGCACCTGGGGGCTCTGGGCAGGCTGTTAATCATCTGGAGTCCTCCTGGTGATGACACTTGACCAAAAAATGCTTTGCTTCTGTATAGTAGCAGCAGCACGAGTTGGGGGAGTTACCTGTGAAACTCACTGCAGGTATGTGCAGCAGTCACAGCTGTAGTAACTGCACCTAAGTTGTCTCCAGTTGGAGAAGTTTCCCCAAGTAAAGCTGGAGCTGTTTCCGCCTCCTCTGCGGGGGTTGGATCTTGCACGGTTTCAGCCACATGTTGGGATCACACCCAGGCATTCATCTGAGTGAGTGCCATTCAGGGAGCCTTGCAAAACCCCGGACAGGGAGGAAGCTGCTGAGCGTGCTGACCCAGCCTCCTTAGCTGGTTTAGTTTGGGAGCATCAGGTCACATTTCTGAAGTTTTTAATTAGGAAATCTGGTGAGCCTTTACACAAAAAAGCAGAGGGAAAGGGTTTGCCCAGGTCTGTATTATTGGTTTAAACAAAATAATGGCATAAGCTTCAGCTTCCAGTGCAAAATCACTTTTCAGAGCAGTGCAGTCCATGGCACGCAGAGCTGTTTCCTTATTTGCTTCCTTGACTGACTTCAGTTCAGAGTCTGTATCTGGGGATGAGTGCAGGAAAAGAACAACTGCTCTGTGCAGGCCAGTTAATGGTTTGGGTGGATGAGGCTGTTGGGATTCCTCAAAACTGAAATGAAGGAATGACACAGCAAGATGTCCTGTAGGACAGCTCCAAAGGCTGGAGTGCTCACCAGGAGCTTGCTGTGGCTCAGGAGGTTGTGTGCTGCCTAACAAAAGGCTGCTGCCAGTCTGCCAGCAGTGAGTTTAATCCAATATAAATGTCTAATGTAATCTCTGCCCATCCAATCAGGCATATGGAACCAGAGGGAAAACTCACCCAGTTACACAGGGAAGCTGGTACAGGGCCTGGCTGCTGCTGCAGTGGACAGGCCACGAGAGGCAGACAGTCCAGTTCTAGAATAATCCTCTTCTAGATCGGTGGTGGGTTTTGATCACGTTTATTCCTCCAGTGTAAACAAACACTTGATTTGTAATCAGGCTAAACAAGGGCCTGGAGAGAGGACAAGAGGGAATGGGTTTGAACTGCGAGATGGAGAGGTTAGATTAGATATTGGGGATAAATCCTTCCCTGGGGGTGGGCAGGCCCTGGCACAGGTTCCCAGAGCAGCTGTGGCTGCCCCTGGATCCCAAGGGCAGCTTGGACAGGGCTTGGAGCAGCCTGGGACAGTGGGAGGTGTCCCTGCCATGGCAGGGGTGGCACTGGATGGGCTTGAATGTCCCTCCCAACCCCAACCCTCCTGTGTTCAGTTTGATTAGGAGGTTTAAAACCCAACATTAGCAGTGAAATCTCGTTAGAGCTGGATTCAGCTAATGCAGCTTCTGCTTTTCTAAGGCTCTGCATTAGTCACTGTCTCTAATTAGATATTAAGCATAAGTTTTCCATGTGTGTGAGTAAACTTGCTCACAAGGGAGGATATAATTTCTTCCTGGTCCTAATTTCCCTAATGTGGATTGGCCTGTGGCTCTTATTCACAGAAACTGCGTGTCATCCCGGGATCGCATCTGGGATTGTCGGCTCCTGAGCCGAGCCCTGCGAATGCCCATTATTTACAGCCTCTGCAGGACCTGCTGGTGTTTGCAGCTCGTGGCCATTCCCTCAGCCCAGAGCTGGAGCTGGCAATGCTGCTGTGGGGAGCACGAGGGGCTGCTGGGGCCGTGTGAGGCCACTGAAACACGACTCAAGTAAGCTGAGCCTGCCCACGGCCCTGCAGGTGTGCTGCTGGGGGACAGCAGGGCTCCCCTGCAGATGGGGGACAGCAGGGCACCCCTGCAGATGGGGGACAGCAGGGCACCCCTGCAGATGGGGAACAGCAGGGCACCCGTGCAGCTGGGGAACAGCAGGGCACCCCTGCAGATGGGGGACAGCAGGGCACCCCTGCAGATGGGGGACAGCAGGGCTCCCCTGCAGCTGGGGGACAACGGGGCACCCCTGCAGCTTGGGAACAGTGGGGCACCCGTGCAGCTGGGGGACAGTGGGGCACCCGTGCAGATGGGGGACAACGGGGCTCCCCTGCAGCTGGGGAACAGTGGGGCACCCGTGCAGCTGGGGAACAGTGGGGCACCCGTGCAGATGGGGGACAACGGGGCTCCCCTGCAGCCGGGGAACAACGGGACACCCCTGCAGCTGGGGAATAGTGGGGCCCCCCTGCAGCCTCCACAGCCTATTGCACGGAATAGTGGCGTGCACTGGGGTTTCTGTAGAAGCCTTCCCTGATGCCTGGCAGGTTGATCCTTGATCCAGGTGTTTGGCACTGAAGCTCATTAGCCTGATAGTCAGTGAGCAGAGATCTGGAGGAGTGGGAAGAAGTTGGACTTTTCTGATATGGTTATCAGGTTAAAGAGCTAAACTCAAGCTGTTTGTGGTGACAGGGTAAATAAGGTCCCTCTTTAGGATTTGTGTCAGAGCCTGAATTAGTGTGGTTGGATTTTTAACTTTGGAATATCTGGCAAGTGTTGGAATGAGACTGTGGTTTCTAGAGAGAGGCAATTCCTGAAGTGCCTCTCAAGGAAAGATTCGTTTGGCCAGCTGGGAGCTGCAACTTCCTTCTGTTCTCATGGCTGTTAGAAGTAACTTAGGCTTGAAGAAGTCGCACCAGAGAAGTGCAGGAAAATATTGCTCTAAAGAGCTGCACTGCTGTTTTAATGCCTCTTGAATACCCAGGCAGGCCATAGATCCCGTGTGTTGTCACTTCATACACACCGTGGCTAAGGGAGAAGGCTGATAAAATTTGAAGTGTTTCTTAATGGCAGAAGTCTCTTGAAATGCATTGCATCACTTCATTAGCTAATAAAGCTCCTAGGAGGTGACTCAGACCTTTTCTTTGAGGTCCTGCTGCCTGCACCCTAGATGGGCTAAAACAGGTGACTGAAATCAGAATCTCCTTTTTCCATCTTGGTACTGAGTTCCTTTAGAGCACTTGGTAAGCAATGGCAGAGCTTTAAGTGGTAACATCTGGATAAGGACATTTTTCTTGACTATCAGAAACATGAAATGTCCTGAGCTCTTACATGACTGCCTTCTAGACAGACATATGCCTTCTTTATGGTCAATATTTGCTAAGCAGTCCATGTCTTGTTAAACATTCAGTTAAACTCAGGGCTGGGGAAATAAAAATGCCTTTTCTTGTCATATACCACTGTTTTGGTTTCTGCAGGAATCATTCCTGGAAGTGCTGTTGGGAAGCCTTTCAGGGATTAAGTTTCTAATCTGGAGTTCAGGCTTCTGATCGTGATCTCAAGTGGCTGGAACACTGAAGTATTTCCTAAAGAAGGAAGCTGGCCTGTAGAAAGTTGATTTGTCCATTTATGAGGCACTGCTTGGTTGAGGCTATGAGTGTTGCAGAGGAGGCTTAGTGTAGGGGTAGCTTGATATAATGCTAAAATTGCACTGCTTTTTAAATAATTTTTTTAAGAAGCCATTTTGGAGACATGCAGCATTTTTTCTTAGTGTAAAAAGAAAGAAATTTTTAGGGATGAGCAGCAGGGTTTAGTGTAATATTCTGGTTCAGGTGGATTGGGAGTGTCCTGGCTGCATTCCATACTCCAGTGGTGTTGTCTCTGAGTTGGTTAAGCTTGTTTGTGATCTCATCTAGCTGGATGAAAGGTATTATGATTAAAGATAAAACAATCTTTCCTGTGTGATACAGAGTCCCTATGAAGAAATGGGTCCTGTAACAGTAATGAATCATGTCAGCTTTATGAGATGCAAACTAAAGGCTGCCCTGACCTTCTCTGATGATACAAACAATGTCCTTGTGCAGGCTGTGCAATCAGAATCAAGCTGCTTAGGGGGCTGTCCAGGGCCAGGCTGGACAGGGCTTGGAGCAGTCTGGGGCAGTGCAAGGTGCCCCTGCCCGTGGCAGGGGGGAACTGGATGGGCTTTGAGGTTCCTCCCAAGTGAAACCACTCTACTGCTCTATAACTCCCTGGAATTTGAGTTTCTGGCTGTAGCTTATGGTTTTGGAGAGGCAGATGAAGAAACCAAAATGTGTTTTGTTTGGTTTATGGTTTGACTCGAGACAACTGGAAATGGTAGGTTTAATAAGGTTGTTGTAATATTAATTAAATTATAGAAGAGACTAAACTTGCATCCTTATACACTTCTGGAATGTCAGGAGATGACAAGTTGTCACTTGTCCAAAGTTTTCCTCTGGGAAATGAGCTGTACCTGTAGCTGGCTTGCTCAGAAATGCTGCAGTCTGTGCTTTAGTGCTGCCACTGATACTGGGTGAGCTGAACCCAAACTGATCCACGGAATAAAGTCCCTTAGTTCAGTCTGGATGCAGTTCTGCTGCTCTCAATAATAAGTACTCATCTGGGTAAGTGGGTTCATGCTGCACTAAAATCTCATGTTTGGGTTCTCCAGGAGCTTTGAAGGGAGCATCTCTCAAACCAGGAGGCTGAAGGATTGGTCCTGGGGGCTCTTGGTGGCCTCTGAAATGGCTCTGTTTAGTCTCCCCGGCCCTTATCTCCCACAGGCTTGGAGTTAACTTTGTTTGGTGACCTTGGGTTTGTGCTGGTGCTGTGTCTGTGTGACCTCGGGGCTGAGGCTGGCAGCAGAGTCGCTGCTGGGACAGCTCCTGCCCTTCCGGAGCCCTGCTGGGGTGGGCTGCCGTGCTGGGAACAAGGCTGCTGTCCTTGATGAGCGTGTGTGACAGCAGCCAGAGGCTTTCCCATCGGCAATCGACAATATTGCTGTGCATATCAAGCTTGTTTTAAAGCTGGTGTTTCAGGAGAAAGCATCTAATTGTGAGCACACAGCGATAGCACCAGCACCGAGCACTCTGCTCTGGGAGGGAAGGCTGATTCAAACCAAGTGACTGCTAGTAAAAGTATGTTCCTTTTGTGCTGCTCTTCGAGTAGCTTTTGCATATGAATACACCAAGTTGAAGCTGAATTCCTGGCTTTTTTCCTCTGAGGAGGTAGTAAACACAAGCCCTCTAAATTCTGAGTGTAGAGAACAGTTTCTGGGCCAAGGCAGTTGAATGTGGTAGCAGAATCCATCAAAGGAGATCACTGTCTGCTGCTAAAATCCTTTACAATCGTTTTAACCAATTTTTGACCTGTCTTAAAAGAGAAGGGGACTTCCAATAGCTTCTTCTGGGTCCAGTGAGCAGAGGAACACCCACACTCATGTCAGGGGAGGGTCTTTCAAATGAAGACCTGAGCTGACCCGTGTGTTCATGTCAGCTCTGGATCATCCCTCTGCAAAGCAGAGAACAGCTGAAACTCAACTGGGTGACTGCAGGTTTAAGGGTTTGAGGTTTTAAGCAAGTCAGAACAAGTCAGGGGATGTGCAGCGTGGGTAGTGAGCACTTGGGAAGGAATCAGATGCAGCAGCTTTCCTGAAGATTCTGTAAAAGTTTCCCTGTGGCGGGTCACAGTAATTTCAACATTACATTAAATTTGTGGCAAATGAAGCGCTGCTCCAATCTGCAGGAATCTGTGGCCTGAAAGAGCAGTGGGAGAACATGAAATGGGTGCTGCAATTAGTGGGATGACTGGCACAGGGAGTGCTGCAAGGGAGGGCTGTAAACTCCTCACAGGGATGGGCAGGGAGTGTTTGGGCAGCCTAGAGCTTGATGAGGATCACGATAAGGTGGTTTATGGGCAGGAATCAGCCAACAAGGCAGATATCCCAGTGGGAGTCTCCTCTAGACCACCCAGCCCAGGATGAAGAGGCACCAAAATCCTCCTCGAGCTGCTGGGAGCAGTCTCACTGTGGCTAGGCCTTGTTCTCATAGGACACCTCAGCTTCCCACGTGTCTGCTGGAAATAAACGCAGCAGGGAAGTGATGAGTCCTGCGGGTTCCTGGAATGTGTGTTCCTATTGATAAGAACAGCTCTCGAGAGAAGGATCTGGAAGGATCTGAGTGGGAATAGTTGGCAGCATGTGGGGTAAGGCTCAGCAGCAGAGGTGGAGGCTCAGGGAGTGCTTGGGAGACGCTGGGATAGGAGCTGTGGGTGTGGGATGTGACTGGAGGCAGGAATGTGGAGGCAGGAATGCTGTGGTGCTTGAGCGACTGGCAAGTGACCCTTGAGAGGCAAGGTTGGTTTGAGGAGCTGAGCTGAGCTGCCCAGGCGTGGCAGCACAGCTGACCATGGGCTCTGGGCTGTGCTGGTCACTCTGGCTGCAATGGGCAGCTCAGGCCCTGGCATTTGGGGCAGGAATGGGCATTTCCTGGGCTGGCATTCCCATTGGGCACCCGCCCTGCCACGTTAGAAGGGGTAGAGTGGCTTCTGGAGCAGTGCTGCAGGTCTGACCCAAGCTCCTCGTGCAGCCCTGGTCCTGCTGCCCACACTGCTCCGGATACAAGCCAGGAGCTGCTGCCCTTCATGGCCACCTGGAGTTGCTCCTTGCAGCCTGTGGGCAGTCAGGCCCTAACTCTGGGGTGGTGTGCCTGCTTCAGAGATCCCCAAAGCCTTTGAACCCCAGGAAACTTCTCTGGCCAGTGTCAGGGGAGAGATGCAGACTTTGCTGCTGTGATACCAAACCCTAATTAAACAACTGAATGCTTTGGGATCAACCCTAATTTTTCCAAGTGTGCTTGACTGTCTGTTTCTATTACACATAATGGATGTAGTGAGCTTCGTAATGGCCACTGTGGCTGATTCACCTTCTGCCAAACAGCCAAGGGAGAAATCTGTAGTAGTGTTGAGAACTCTTGTTGTGGCTGCAGGAGCTAGTTGGGAACTTGGCTCTCAGGCTGCTGCAGATGGAAGTGTTACAGGCAGTAAAACATCTGCTGCTGGAGAAGCTCTCCAGTGCAGTGCCGCTTGCAGCAGCTCTGTCCCAGCTGGGAGCGATGCTGGAAACAGGCTCAGATCCTCTGGAGCTGCATTTCCCGCTGCTGCGCACGCCGGACACTGGCCCTGCAGGAAGCTGACCCGGCAGGTCCTTCCACTTTGCAGCCTCTCACGCTCCTCAGGGAGTCACCCCATACCTGTGGGCTGGAGGCTTCCTCCACAGGAGTGATGGATTGCTGCAAAGGCTGGCCAGAGAGCAGCTTGCATCACAGGGAGCCCTTCTGGATGTTTCTAGCTCCCAGGTACCTGGGAGATCCCCACGGGCAGGCCTTGGCTCCAGCAGGTGAATGGCTCCTTCCTCCCTTGCCCTGCCTGTCCATCTGCTGAGCTGTGCAAAGCTCTTCCCCAGGTGACTTTGCTCCCCTGGCTGCCTCAGGGCTTGAAAAACGATTTCAGTGCTTGTAAGAAATGAGTTGTCTGACTGCACACAAGCTCCAGTACACATGGATTTAACATCCACGACTTCTTGGCCGTAAAACCTTCAGTTGGGAGGTGAATGGTTAGAAAAAGCTTGTGATATTTTACTATGTAAACCACTTGTGTCAGATAAGCACTAAATTTAACTTTCTCTGTTTTTCTTTTTTCCAGTCAGGTCAGTTCAGTGAAGATATGATTCCTACTGTGGGCTTCAACATGAGGAAGGTTACAAAGGGTAATGTTACAATAAAGGTATGTTGCCATTGTTGACTGTTTCCTTTAGGTTCTAGTTTGAAATTTACATGTTTGCTCTGTTTTGCTTCCAGCCTTGAGGCGAATATAGAACACTGAAGAGGCTCAGCTAAATCTGTCGAGCTTAAGAAGACATTTATGTTTATTTATGGAGTTTCTGAATTGAGAATCTGTGTGTGATTCCCAGGTTCATGGACTAGCTAAAGCACTGTTGTGATGATGCTGTCTGGCTTAGATCTGAGTGTTTGAGGCCCAGAGATGCTGCTTTCCTGCTCATCAGTTTGCTTAGGGGAAGGATTTTGAAGTGAATACATTGTGTTTTCTTGTGTAGCTCAGTATGTAACCTTCATACACAGGATGCTGTTACATCTGGTGCTAGGTGCTCCAGTTTGCACCTCCTGCTGCTGGCCCTAAGCTCTGAGCAGCTGTGCAGGGAATTGTTCCTGTTTTAGCATGGGAGGGGTCAAGCAGCTGCTTAAGGAGAAAGGAAAAGCTGTAGTGATTTCTTGTCTTATCTTTGCCTGACATGTTTGAACACAGTGCATGGCTAAATTGTCTTTCTCCCCTTGCCTTAAGATTTGGGATATAGGAGGGCAGCCCCGATTCCGGAGCATGTGGGAGCGATATTGCAGAGGAGTTAATGCTATTGTGTAAGTGTCCTTCCTTCAGCTCTGCTTCCTTCACACGGCCTTCCTTCTCTGGGAGCCTCCCTGACACTGCATGCCTCACTCTGTAGTTCTCCTTGTGGTTCTGAACCTGCCCTGCAACCACACGGACCTTGTTCACCCTTCAGTTCAGGGCTCAGATGGGTTATGTTATCAGTGTCTGATCTGGAGTACTAACTCCTCCCTGTCTGAACTGGGTGGCAGTGCTAACTCAAAGCATCTTCCTTCTGCTCTGGTCTTAAAATATTTTTTTAAAAGAACTAAATTCTTTGCTCAGAAATCCTGACTCTGTTGAAAGCCTTGTTGAGTGTGCCCAAACCTGGCAGTGTAAAGGAAAAAAAAAAAAAAGTGATGTTTCTGCAGGAGCTCAGTGTCGCTGACCTAACCTGAAATTCTCTTTAAAGCTACATGGTAGATGCTGCAGATCGTGACAAAATAGAAGCCTCTCGGAATGAGCTGCACAATCTTCTAGATAAGCCCCAGCTACAAGGAATCCCTGTAAGTAACATCACCTTAGACACCATTAAATGTCTCTGAGGAATGTGCACACTTGAGCAACTCTGAAGTCTGCCTTGAACTCTGAATTATAGGGCCCAACCTTACTGGTCAGTATAGACATGGACAGTGCCTGCCCCCAGTGCCTCAAACCAATTATTGACCTTCAGTGGTCTTATTTCACTCAGTGCTCACAAAACATAATAAATACAATTAAGGCAGAAGTTTAGAGGATTCCACAGTATGAGTTTGTGCTGTTGACTAAAGGTTAACCACAGTGTAGTACAGAACTGTAGAGTAAGTTTGGGGAATCTCAATGAGTGTGCTGCAAATGTTCTCAGATTTATCAGCTGACATATTCTTTTGCTTGCTCTTTGCACAGAACAGTTTATTTGTACCCCCTCTTTCCCTGTGACTAGGTCAGTCTTCTTTATTGATCTGGTTTAACTGTGAATATCTTATTCCATTAGATTTAATAGACAGATCCACACTGCTCATGAGACTCCCTTGAAGTTTGTTGGTTTTCTGGTTTTGATTGCGGTTTTTGTCTGTTTGGGGTTTTCTAAAGCAAAGCCACAACCATTTCCTTCTCTGGATTTCAGGTTCTAGTACTTGGAAATAAGAGAGACCTTCCTAATGCTTTGGATGAGAAACAGCTAATTGAAAAGATGTAAGTCTAACCCTTGCTAAGAAACATTTCTCTTCCTCAATAAATTCATGTACATAGGGTTGTTATTAGATCAGGGAGCTCGCATTTATGAGTGGAAAACCCAGCAAGAGCAGGTAACTGAGTATTGTACAGAACAAGTTGTGTGGGGAAGGGGCAGAGGAGCAGCTCAGATTGTCAGTAAGAGCCCTTGTGTCAGTGAAATGTGTGTTGACCTGTTCTCTCTTTCCTAGGAATCTTGCTGCTATTCAGGACAGAGAAATCTGCTGCTACTCAATTTCTTGCAAAGAGAAAGATAATATAGGTAACAACCCAAACCACTGAGAATTATGAAGTGCTGTCTGAGGGTGGACTGGGGGGATTTTAAGTTCTTAAACAAACTTCTTGTCTTCAGGAAACCAGGAACAAATCAAGGACCAGTGTGTGAGTGCATGGATTAAATTTAGTATGACTCCTGATGGCAGTGAGGAGGCCTGACTGGGGTTAAAGTTTTAGGGGTTGTAGTTACCAAAAATGCCAGTCCTGTGAAATCTGCCCCTTTCTTCAGTCAGCTTGTAGGAGAGAGCTGGCTAGTCCATTGGCATGGCCTGAATGATTTTATACTTCTGTCAGGTGCTCTCACCTCTGCCTCACTTGGTCAGGATGCCACGTCCTCACAGCAAGTTTTTCCTCAAGTTTATTCCCCAAGATTATTTCCCTTGAAATAATCACCTTCCCTTGCTGTGTTATCAGAGCAGTTTGTGTTGTGGCATCTGCCAGTCCCCTGCAGCCAGAGTGCCTTTTTCTGGCACAGACATCATCTACTTCAGAACTTGGGGAGTTCAAACAGAAACCATGTCCTGTAATCTCTGGTATTTGCCATAAGCTTTGTGAGTAAACTGAGTCATCTCAGCTGAGTGAAAACGGAATTTAACAACACTTTCCACCCTTTTCCTGGTGCCTTCTATGGCTGCCATGGGATTAACACTGGTGCATTGCCAGGGTAGTGGGAGTTTGCTGATGAGGAAACTTCAGGGTGATGCTCTCAGGAGAAGCTCTAAAGGATACCAGGATGGCTTTATAGGGGAAAAAGCTTCTTTCTAGGAAAATGGAATAGTCTGTGGAGCACTTGTGGCTTCCACTCTGTCACCTTAGCATCAGTTCAATGTTCAGACATGCTGGATGGAAGCAGAGACTCCTTTCTGTGGAGATCCACACAAGGCAAAAGGCAGGGCCTTTCCCTTCCTTAGGAGAGCCCCTTCAGGCAGGGAGGAGCACGATGCCTCGTACCACAGGGCTCAGCCAGCTCTGTGCTCATCAGGGCAGGAGCTGCAGGCTGGCTGAACAGAGCACTGCTGGTCTGAAACTAATTATTGGAGCCACAGTGAAGTGTCCCATGCAGGAATATCTTATTCCTAGAAATGGACTGGACTGAGGAACCAGGATGTGTGGGGCAGTGCCTGTCATTGTTACCTAAAGCATGCTGAGCAGTTACAGGAGCAAAGCAAGGACAGCAAACATCCAGGAAATCATTGTGCTCATCTGCCCTGGCCATCCTCTAGAGAAGGGCTGGGATATTCCTGTCCTGTGCTGGGGACACTGGGATACCAAAGCCTTATCACTTACACCGATACAGACACTTGAATGTGGAACTTCTCTTCTCTCTCCTGTAGATATCACGCTTCAGTGGCTTATTCAGCATTCAAAATCTAGAAGAAGCTGAAGTCTTCCTGGAATCTCCAGTACCAGTTGGCCATAATCTCAATTGTCCACTTCCCTCCATAATGAGATACTACCCCAAAATCCTGTATCAAGAATCTGCCTTTTCACGGTTCATTTCTCATGTGCACTGCTGAAGACTTGTATTCCTATTCTGTCACAAAACAACTAGAGTTGTCATGATAAAGTCAGCACAAATATTTATTTTACAACCATCTGTGGTGGGAGGGTCGTGGGGGGGCTTTTTAAAGAAATATCTCTACCATGTTAACTACGATGGTACACTCTGTTCTGGTTTTTCAGGGCCAGGTTTTTATATGATTTTCAGCAAGTGTTTTATTTCTAGTGTTTAGTGGCTTGAAGATGCTGATGCTTGACAGCATTAAGATTCTGTAAGATGCCACATACAGTAGTTAGAAAACATTTAAGCGTGAATTGTGGGATACTGATTGATCTCACAGATGCATGTGATGTGTGTATGTAAGCAGAGAAATGGAAACTGTTTGCAGAGGGGAGCACAAGGCATAGATCAGCATCACTAATCTACAGCTGAGATCCTGTCACTTGAAAAAGAAAACTCTCGTGATGAATTAGGAAAGACATCTGTTTAAAATCATTCTGTTGCTTCTGTTTAACATTTACGTGGGGGATGGGAATGGACTGTTATGTCAAACTTTCAAAAATTGGAGTATTCCAGCATGAAAACAAATCGCTAGGAACATCAGGCTGTGTTCAAATACATTTTTCTATCTCCAGATACTCGTGGTCTCTCTCTGAAACCAGAACATGCATTCTGAGCAGCTGCATGACACCCAAATTACTGATGCTCTTGTATCGAGGCAGTCGTTGACCTTTAGCACAATCTGTGTGTAATTGTCAGTGTCTCTCCTGCTCCTGGAATGGCTGGGCACAGTTTCACCTGGTGCTATGGAATACCTGGGCTATTGTGACAACTCTAGACCCGCCTGCTTTCTCGATGTAACCATGTGCAAAGCCTGTCACATGCAATGAAATGTTTTGCTGTGTCAAAGCACAAGAGAGCCAACGAATCGATCCTGTCTCTTGACTAGCTCCTGCAGCTTAGGAAGTGTGTATAAACTCAAGACTGTAACGTTTCTGTAGCTTTACTTTCTCAGTGACTTCAGCATATTTAAAGGGACAGCCTTGTTGGGACTGGTTTGTTCTTCAGCAGTGTCAGTGTAGCTCCTGGTGTGTGCAGATCCATGTGCAGCTGCTTGTGTTGCCTCACACTGTGTGTGACTCCTCACCTCGCGTGGTTTGCACCCCTGGGAGCAGCCCTGTCCCCTCTGTTCTGAGAGCCAGTGTTACTGCAGCCTGCCATGGCCTTACTGTCCTGTCCCAGCTCTGGCGCTGCTGCGCAGACACTACAGCTGCCTGCCTTCCGTCTGAAGTGACATTTGAACTTTCTGTCCCCTTTCAGTTCTCTGAAGCATGGTTTCAATTAATCCATACTCTGGTGCTGTAGAGGAGAGGGTGTATTAACTTGCTACTGTAGTCCCGAGTTCTCCAGGACTGCTACAGTTACTTTTATTTAGCAAACTTGCTTGTGCCTATCATGAGGAAACTAAACTAGAATGTGTGAGTCTTTGTGGGGGACCAGGTCACTGTTTAGTTAACTGGCCTATAGCTAAACTCGATGTGTTTGGTGTTTATCTACTTCACTGCTTTCAGCGTTTATGGCATCCAAACACTACCAATTGTTAACCTGTGCATTACTCTCTGCATGTGAACAACTTATACAATTACTGAACTTTGTAAATACGTGATTTTTTTTTTTTATTTAGGTGGATGCATATGTTGGTTTACTGCTCTTCAGCTTTATTCAATAAACTTATGTTTTGAGGGTTGTATTGACACTTAACTGCCTGACTTGAGTTGGTGTGGCTGAAATCATGGAAAAACACAATGGGATGTTTGTCTCCTCTGCCAAAGATTCCAGTGGGGGAAGAAGGATTGGTAAATACCTGAGCTGATTTATATTCGGTGGTTCAACTCTTCCAGTGAAATGCTCACAAAACTACCCTTGAGGCCTGGGGCTTGCTCCCCTTACCTGAGCAAGCTGGGATAGTCAGTCTGAGCAGATTGCAGGGCTTTTTTGTGTGTGTGAAAAGCACTGGTCAGCTGCAGGGTCTGAAGCAGGGGCAGCCTTCTGGAGCTCAGTTTTCAGGAGAGATAGAAATGCATGTGTCTGCAAGCTTGGTTCTTGTGTTGAGCCTAGAGTAAAACCTTTGTTTTTCTACACAAGTGGCAGATCTTGCAGTGCCTGATCATTCACTGCCAATTAAAGCAGAAGGATTCTTATCTCAGTGGAAAGTGAGGCTTTTGTTGACTGAGGTCTTGAACAAAATCTTTACTGTGATTTTAATGTGAAGTTTCACTGACTGTTCTTCCCAAAGGTTTTTGTTGTATTAATTTCTCTTAGGACACTGATTAATTAATAGGAGTGTCTGTCAGCATCTTCCAGTTAATGGTAAGAAATTGGATGTCTTGTTTCAGGCTTGTCTCCATGTAAGCTTTCAGACTTACTGGGCTGTGTCAGGTCAGTTTTTAGTCCTGAGTGCAGGTGTTTGAGCATCCTTCATGTGTAACTCAGCTGGGGAAAGGACTAGTGACCTGTTAAAGATCCTGTGCATGTGTCTTTGGGAGTGTCCTGCATGCAAAACAAGCTCCCTGCAGCTCATGGTCAAAGTAAAATGTCTCCAGACACCAATGTGAACCCAGTGTTAGTGCACTAAGCCTTGTCGGCCTGGTTGGGGTGAGAGCAGCAGCAGCCATTCAGTAAATCAGCTGTGCTGTGAGCTGCCCCACAGCTCTTTGCTTGATGTGCTATCCCAGTACCACTGTGTTTCTGGGTGTAAATAGCAGGGAGAGGCACAGGAACCCCCGTGATGTGTGTGCTCTACAAGGTCCATTTGCAACACCCCAGATGCCCAGCTGGGTTTCACAGCTGTGCTGGCACTGCTCTGCCAGCTGCCCTTGGCTGCTGCTGGGGCGGCAAGGAGCCCTCAGAGGGGCTGCATTGTTCTGGTCTTGAGTAACTTGCCAGGTACCTTTCTTTGAAAATGGAGGAATTCTTTCCTTCTCAACACCTTCCAGCCTTGGACTGAAAACAACATTCATCTGGCACTTTATGTCCAAGGTTAAATCTTTTCTGGCCTAATAAAGGTGTGGAGCCCAGCTGCATTAGTGGTGTTTGCTGAACTTGGCTGCTGCAGCTGTGTTCTAGAAATGTAATCTCACCAGGATTACTTGTCTCAGGCTCTGTAGGGAGCATGGACAGTAAAAAGAGGCTGATTAAATTTCTCATTCTCTTCACAAGAGTTGCTTTTGGGAATGCATTTTAGTTTATTGCATTTGACATCAATATAGCCGTACTTATGTCACATACGAAACTCCCCTGATGCAGGTCCTGACTGTTGGCATGTTCAGAAAAGCAGCTCTTGTGAAAAGGCAGACCCTGTGTGGTGCTGGATACCTGGGGGCTGACAGCAGTCCTGCCTCTGTGGGGTGTGGGCACTGTGCTGTCCCGGGTTTAACTCAGCTCCCAGCCCTCGGTGGTGGCTCTGTTCAGTGCAGGTGCTCCTGGAGCAGCAGAGATGGGTGAGGAAGGGTTGTGCTTGCCCCCACAGCTCTGCAGGAGTTTCCTTGGAGTGTCCCTGTCCAGCTGCAGTGTGGGTGGTGGTTCCATAGGTGCAGTTACAGAGCAGGGGAGCTCCCATCACCCAGGACAGCTGAGGGCTGGGCAGCTGCACAGAGCAGCTCCTTCCCATCACCTGGCAACAGGAAAGATGCACAAATGTGCAGCTGTTCCATCATCTGTGGAACCAATCATCCAGTTCCTCAATGATTTATGTTTTCCCTTTGCATCGTGATGGAAACAGGTTGGAAAGATTTTGGGTGCTGACAAATCAAACTGCATAATTTTCACTTTCTGGTAGAAGTAAAGGCCAAAGAAAATGCCTTAAGCAGTCTGTTGACTCTAGGAGTGTTGTGCAGGGATCTGTAATAACCTGAGGCATGGCTTAGCAGGATTATCGAGCTTTGAACTCCCTGAGGTTTCCCTTATCGTTTGTGGCTGTGCAGTGGCACGTCCTGGTTTGCTTTGTGCAGGAACTGTGCTCCCCCCGCATGCCCACGCTGCTCCCCTGCCTTGCTCCCGCCCTGACCTGACAGTGTGGATCCCAAAAAGGGCTGCAGAACAGATCTAGCTGTGTTTCTGAGGTGACGTGGACAGTGAATCGTGTCAAAGGAGAAATCATGTGTGTGAGTGCCTGAGCTTCAGGGCTTCAGTTCCCAAAAGGTGAGTGCAGCACTTGTGTCACCGGAGCATGACCCTGAGAGGGCTCTGCTGCTCAGGGCTGCAGCTGCTGCTGCTCAGCATGGCTTGGTGAAACAGGGGCTCTCTCTGTGTGCCACTCCAGTGGCAAACTCAGAATGGCACTCACAGGGGCTTTGCACATACTCTGTAAAAGGAGAAGTGAAATACTTGATGTTTTTATTTCCCTCCCGGGGGAAGGTGGGTAAGTAGACCTTTGTGCCAGGATTAGTGCCTTTTAATTATGACATGACAGGTTTTATTCTGTTAAAGGCAACATGTATCATTGTGATAATTTTGAAGTGCTTCAATAAAGTGTTGTTGAAAACCACTTTTTTGCATACTCATCTGTAGTAGGATAGCTGATTTATTATTGTTAGAAATAGCTAAGAACCCTCATTACCTAATTTAACTACATAACTTCATCTGGAGAATGACTGGAAACCTTGTGCTCAGTGGGGGCAACTTTGAAAGGCCAGGCTGTGAAATTCCCATTCCTGATTATGTTCTGGTGCTGGAAGCATTGGTTGGTCTCATTTGTGTTTCTCTGAACAGACCCATTGGGTTGAACCATATTATTCAACAAACAGAGCAAATTTGTCAGCACAGAAAGAAAAAATTGTGGTGTGTGAAATTTAAAGCTGAAATTTTCTCAGGAGTAAGTAAACTGTTAAGGTGCTTTTGTGTAATTGTGTTAATTTGGGGTGTGGATACTTTAGTCTTTGCAGGAAGAAGGAATTTTCCTCTTGTTAGAATCAATAATTAAGTCCCTTCTTGGTTTGGGTAACATTTAAAAGATCCATGAATTCTGCAGACTGAGGAAGGGAACTGAAAGATTGTCCAGGCTGGAGGATTTTATCCAAAGTCAGCATCCAGAAGTCTGGATGGACCACTGAGTTGTGATACTTGGTTTGGATTTATTCATTCTAGTTTTCCTGTTGCAATAACTGGAAAACAAAGACCTGACTCCTAAACTACTCTCCAATACAGGCTGAAGACAGATCTTTATTGTCTGCTTGTCTGTGTGTGCATAACAAGCCCTTTATTTTTTTTCCTGTGCAGGCATTTTTCTCATTCTGTCCCGTTTCCTTGTAACCAACCAGGCACTTCGGTAAAAGGATGCAGCACCAGCGTGGAAGGACAGCTCAGCTCGGGGACAAGTGACCAGTTCACAGCCAGTGACTCAGTGCTGCTGAGGGTGCTGGGGTGGCTCAGAGCTGGGTTTCCTCTTTACCCCCCTGGCTGTGGTTTCCTTCTATTCTTTTGCTTATTTTCAAGAGGTTTTACCAGTACTGCTGGAGTGTGTTCACTCACATCCACATCCACACCTGGTATCTGTCAGCTCTTCTCTTCCTGCAGCTCTGTCCCTGAGCAGTGCCCGGGGCCACCAGTGCTGCGGTCACAGCTGGTGTGAGCTCTGCTCCTCATGTACTGTCCTGTCAGCGCTGGCACTGCGGGATGGCAGTCGCTGTGTCCGTGTCCTGCAGGATCCCGGCCCGGGGGGTGCCTTGGCTCCCTCCCACGGCAGCTCCCGGACCGCGGCTCCTGCCCCGCCGGGCTCCTTCCCTGCCGCGGTCACAGAGTCCCGGAATCACTGAGGCTGGCACAGCCCGCCCAGCCCAGGCAGTGCCAGCTGTGCCCGATGCTCACCCTGTCCCCGGCCCAGAGCCCCGAGTGCCACCTCCAGGTGCCACCCGCAGAGATGGGCAATACAGAGCTCCCTGGCAGTGCCAAGGCCTGAGCACCCTTTCCATGGAGGAATTCCTCATGCTGCCCGCTGCTGTCACCGGCACCCCGGGGCGTTTCCGGGAGCGCTGTGGCAGTGCCCGCAGGGCAGGGCAGGGCAGTGCCCACAGGGCAGGGCCCGGCGGTGGGCAGGGCTCCCGGCCCGGGCCTGTCCGGGGAGGCCGCGCCGCTGCCGGGCCCCGCCCTGACCCTGCGCCGGCCGTGCCACGACAGCCCCTCGCCGCCCCGCCCCTTTAACGCCGCAGGGCGGTGCCTTTGAGTGACATACCGCGCGCCCAATGGCCGGAGGCCACTCCCTCCTCCGCGCCGTCTCCACCAATAGCAGCGCAGAGTGGGCGGGCGTTGGGACGCTCCCGACCCTTGTTTCCCTTCCGCTCTTAAAGGGGCCGCGGCGCGGCGCGGGCGGCGCCGCTGCGCTATGCGCGGGCGGCCATGCGATGGCGGTCGGTGGTGCTGGGGCTGCTGCTGCTGCGGCTCGGGCTGCAGGCGCTGCTGGCGCTGCTGCCCGCGCTGGCCCGCGGGCTCTGCCTGCACCCGCGCCTGCCCTGCCCCGGCCCGCGGCCGCCAGCCCTGCCCGGCCCGCCCGCGGGCGCTGCGGGCCGCGGGGCCCGGCTGTGGGGCGCGGCGGCGGGCGGCGATGAGTACGAGCGGCGCTACAGCGGCGCCTTCCCGCCGCAGCTGCGGGCGCGGCTGCGGGACGCGGCCCGGGGCATGTTCGTGTTCGGCTACGACAGCTACATGGAGCACGCCTTCCCCCGCGATGAGCTCGACCCGCTGCACTGCCGCGGCCGCGGGCCCGACCGCCGCGACCCGTGAGTGCGGCCGGCAGCGGGGAACGGCTGTGGGGGGGACGGCTGTGGGGAACCGACCGGTGGGGAGCGGCTGTGGGGCCCTGCGGGGTGGGCACGGCTCCGGGCTGGCATCGCTCCGTGTGTGCCTCCCTGGGGGTCAGGCTGGGCCCAGCCACGGCGCAGTTGGTAACGGCCATAAGCTAAAATACAGCGAGTTTCACCTCCGTATGAATCGGGGAATGGTTTGGGTGGGAAGGAACCCTAAAGCCCACCCAGTGCCACCCCTGCCATGGCAGGGACACCTCCCACTGTCCCAGGTGCTCCAGCCCCAGTGTCCAGCCTGGCCTTGGGCACTGCCAGGGATCCAGGGGCAGCCACAGCTGCTCTGGGCACCTGCGCCAGGGCCTGCCTACCCTGCCAGGGAACAATTTCCTGTTAATATCCGGTATAAACCTATTCCCTTTAAGCTGGAAGCCATTTCCTTTTATCCTGTCACTGCAGTCCCTCTCTGTATTTGTTGTAGCTTCCCTTCAGGTACTGGAATGAACTTTGCATAGTGGGGTAGAGCTGTGGAACAGCTGCCCAAGGAGTCATGGAGCTTCCCCTTTTGGAGACATTCCAAACCTACCTGGATAGTTCCTGTGTCACCTGCTCCAGGTGACCCTGCCTGCACAGGGGGTTGGACTGGATGATCTGCACAGGTCTCTTCTAACCTTAATAATTCTGTGATTCTGCTCTTCCAGCTCCAACCTGAACATCAATGATGTGCTGGGGAATTACTCCCTGACGCTGATCGACGCGCTGGACACGCTGGCGGTGAGTCCTTGGTGTGGGGACACTGCCCTGGGCACCCTGGGACTGCCCTGGCTGGGGCAGCTCCCCAAGGCTTGCCCAGGTGGTGCAAACAGCTGGATCATGAGCTAACAGCTGGATCAGAAACCAGCAGTGTCACATGGGGTAACAGAATGAGAGCAGTTGGAGGTGGCAGCAGAGATTTCCTGAAGAGACAGAGGAAATTTTGGAGCTCCTCCCCAAGGTTCAGACGAGATCTCTCTGGGATTTGCCCGGGGTGGGTGGATTTGAGCTGGAGCTGCTGTGAGCTGCTGAGAGGTCCATCAGGAGGAGGGTTCATTGTGTGCACAGTGGCTGGAAGAGCCCTGGTTGTTTCACTTGGCAGAGAGGGCCTGACTGACACACTGGTCTGTGTGAAGTGGTGAAAGGAAGGGGGGGAAAACCTGTACGGCTGCTTCTCACCTGCATTTCTGCTAAAACTGAAAGATAACGTGAGGAGCAGCTCAGTTCTGTGTTAGAGCCAGGGCATGGGCTCATGAGGAGGAGCATTTTCAGAGACCCCAGCAGTTTGACTGTTCTCATCTGTGCAGCCAGGGCAGGCTTTGTGCCTTCTGGAGTGTCAGGGCTCACTGATGTGCAGGAGCCACAGGGATCTGTATCTCCTCTGGCTCTTTGGGATATAAAACCCTTCCCACTCCACCCTGGGCTGCAGCAGTGGTGAGGAGCTGCTGGAGCAGAACTGAAAGCAGAAGTGAGGGAGATGTTGGGTTTTACTGACAGAGAAGTTTGGGATCTGTGCTACGTGCCTGATAGCAGTGCCTTCCTGTCCTCATCACCAGTGGGGCTGTGCTTAACTTCTTTTCTCACATGTAAAGGTTCTGCTTGCTAAATCTCCTGTGTTTCAGAAGCTGCTGCATGGGGCAAGCCTGTTCTGCTCCCCATTGCTCAGACCAACACATGATGCTTCCCCACTGGGTCTGGGTGATGGGGACAGCTGGCACCTGGTGCTTTTGTTAAAAATGTAGGTATGTCCCAGCCTTTTCATGAGCTCAGGCAAGCAGGAACCTGTGTTTTCCTTCCCCATTCCTGCTCCCCAAAGCTCAGGCTGAACTTACATGTCTCTGGATGCAGTGGAAATCAATTCCTAGATTAGACCTGTGGGAGTCAGGCACAAGGGAACTGCTGGGTGTGCAGTGCTGGGTCAGGAGCATGAAAGGTTGGACTGGCCTTTGGTCAAATAAACATTCAATCAAACTTCATTGTTCTGCGAGTTGTGTTACGTTTTAAGCTAACCTTAACTCTTGAACTGATAGTTCAGGCAGTTTGGATACTCAGTGTGCTAAATCTGACTGCTGGGTTAAGATGTTAACTTGCCATTCTCTTCCCCAAGCCTCTTCTGAAGCAACAATTGTACAAACTAGCTTTGTTTTTCTGTAACAGGTAATGGGAAACTCCTCAGAATTCCAGAAGGCAGTGAAGTTGGTGATTGACACAGTTTCATTTGACAAAGACTCAACAGTCCAAGTTTTTGAGGCAACAATCAGGTATGTGGTGCTGAGTTTCTGTCTTTAAAGGTTAAAGATCTGGTGTGTGTGATTCACAGTGAAATCATTGATTAGGAGGTCTTTGGCAGGCTTTATTCCCTAAATGGTTCCTCAAGTAAGCTGTTTCTTAATCTCCTATGAAAATATTCCATCCTTTCATATAGGAAACGATTTTAATCAGTCCCGTTGAGCAGTGAGGCAGTGGTTGGCTCTGGGCTTGCAGCAGAGACAGATCTGTGCCCTGATCAACAAACAGCCCTGGGACAGCTTTTCCCTGCTCTGTTTTTGGTTCATGGACTTCTGCTCACTTTCATTTTCATTTTAGATGAAAAAGACTCTTCTGTGTTGGAAATGGGTGTAGATACTGTCTGAGTTTAAAGGGTTTTGTTTTCTGAGTGCCTCAAGCAGTGTTTATTCCTGCTTCACATGGCTAGGCTTTCTTTTTTCTGGGTACTGAGTTTATGCAACACCCTTTCTGCCATTTGCAGGGACAAGGAGGTCTTCACTCCTAAACAGATTTGTTCCAGCAACTCCTGGGTTAGGTAAATTTTGCAGAACCAGGTTTTGGAACTGTGGCTGACAACAGCATGACTTCTACATGTGTTCACTACTGCTGGGGGAAAAGCCAGGTCATTTTGTGTAGTGCCTGTAAGGAGCACAAAGTCATAATTCTGTCAGACATGACAGCAGTAAGGTGTTTAGGTGAGGAATGAGCTTCAGAACAGACTGAGAACCTGGATTTTCCTTTTCCCACAGGGTTTTGGGAAGCCTGCTGTCTGCCCACATCATCATTACAGACACCAAGCAGCCCTTTGGTGACATGACCATCAAGGATTATGACAATGAGCTGCTGCACCTGGCTCATGACCTGGCAGTGAGGCTGCTGCCAGCCTTTGAGAACACCAAAACTGGCATTCCCTATCCTCGGGTGAGTGACAGCAGCCCTGGGGAAACAGGCTCAAAGCAGTTTCACCTGTGCTGCACCTTCAGTTTGGTGCCCTTTTATGTGCACTTGGGGTATTGAGCCTGCCCTAAGTTATTCTGAAGTGACACAGGGGAAACTGCCCTGAGTTTTGGTGACATGGATAGTACAGTTTGCTCCTTCTGACTAGTGAATGTTTTCCCTGGGCTGATTTTCAGTGTGTTTATTGTTCCCTGTGGCTCAGGAGTCATTTGTTCCCTTGCTGGTTGGTGGAGCATTCCCTGCCCTGTGTCACACAGCAGCAAACAATGCTGTCAGTAACAAGGAGTACTGTAAAGGCAAAGACAGGAAAGTGACTCTTTGGGGACTTGCTACTAAAACAATTCTGTTAGAATAAAACTCTTCTGAAATATTTATCATCCTGGGCTTGCAGTTTATAATTTTCCTGAAGACTGCTCAGTGTGTCTCAGTACTCTGGGATTCCTGGATGCTGCAGCCTCTTGTTTTAAGCAGATGCAGTTGGCAGGGAGGAGGATGTCACTACCACTGGAACAATCCGAAACTGCAAAACTATAATTAGCACTTGCCTGGCTGCTCTTAATTTCTGGAGACAGCAGCACTGCTTTTCCCCCTGTAGAAATGTGAATTTAGAAATGTGAATTTTCACTTCTGTTCAGAGCCTGGTAAAGCAGCTGAGGGTGCTGTAACTTCCCTCCAGCACCCTGTCCCATGGGGAAGGGGAGGAGCATCCACTGAGGAAGCTCTTGGTTTCACCAGCACAAACTGAGGGGCAGCAAAGAAGGAAAAGCCTGAATGTTTAGTGGAAGGCATGAAATGGTGAAGTTTGCAAGGGTTAGCAAGTATAAGAGAAAAATGAGGCTTGCCCACTTTAGGCATGCTGTTGTAAAGCTGGAAGAAGAGTGTCAGGAATTCTACAGGAAAGCTTTCCCAGTGTGCTGGTTTTGTGTCTCTGTGCACGTTCCATGCTGCACTATGTGCACCAGAAAGGCTTGTGCTAAAGGGAGGGTGCAGCTGTGAGCACAGCTGGGAGTGCAGCCTGTCCCTGCCCACAGGTGAACCTGAAGAAGGGGGTTCCCCCAGACAGCCACAACGAGACGTGCACAGCAGGAGCTGGGTCCTTGCTGGTGGAGTTTGGGATCCTCAGCAGGCTGCTTGGAGACTCCACCTTCGAGTGGGTGGCCAGGAGAGCTGTGAAGGCCCTGTGGAGCCTCAGGAGCAATAACACTGGACTGCTGGGTAAAGTCTGGGTGCTGCTGTGTCCTCACGTGTCCTCACCTTTGTCCTTCTGCTCCCTCTGTAGCTGTTCACTCACGTTCTCCTTGTGTACCCGGGGCTTGTGTTGAACTAATGGCACTTTGGGGCTTTCCAAGAAAAATGGAGTCTCTGAAAGACTCCTCAGGGCACAGGTTTTCAACTCAAATTTTCCACAAAACTGGGGAATGGAACTGAAGGCCCTGATTTGTGTCCCCATTAATATAATTCAGATTGGCAGATAACTCAAAGTACTTAAAATAACTGCATGTGTGTGGGTGTTCCTCAGATGAATGCACCGCTGTAACACTTCATCTGATGTTAATCTTTGATTCTTCCTCCTTGGGAATTTCTGAACCCGTGATATTGCCAAGTCTTGACTGGATTGTTTCTCTCTGATATACTCAGCAAGCTCAGACTAAACTTGTTGTTTGTTCTGAAAGGAAATGTTGTGAATATCCAGACTGGTCACTGGGTTGGAAAGCAGAGTGGACTGGGAGCAGGGTCAGATTCGTTCTATGAGTACCTGCTGAAGTCCTACATCCTCTTTGGGGAAAAGGAAGACCTGGACATGTTCAACTCTGCCTATCAGAACATTCAGAACCACTTGAGGAGAGGGTATGTGATTCATGTCAGCATCAATTCCTTGAGCAGTGGATCCTCCAGCAGGATCTGAAACACATCTGTTTGTGGTGCTTTGTGTCAGGCTCTAGAAAATCTGTTCTTAAATCCCCTTTCCGTGGTAGTCTCCTCATTCCTCAGCAGCTGATGGGGTGCAGAGAAGCCAGACTGCTTCCTGTCCCATTTAGAAATGTTGAGAAAAGTCTGGCACTGCAAAAGAAATGTATTAAATTGTCTGCTTTGTTCTTCTGAAAGCCTCATCCTGCCTAGCATGACTTTTGGTAGAAATTCTGCTGGCAGAGCTCTAAGATATGATCCCTGTATGAATTAACATCCCTTTATGAATTAACTCCTCTGAGAGCATGACAGTGTTTGGGTTCCTTTCACAAGGGGCCCAGCAGAGCAGAGCAGTGCCTGCCTGAGCTGTGGCAGTGTGCTGTGTGCTGCCCAGGCAGAGGCACTGCCCTGCCTTGTCCCCTGCGTTGTCCCTGCATTGTCCCCTGCATTGTCCCCTGCATTGTGCCCCTGCGTTGTGCCCCTGCGTTGTGCCCCTGCACTGTCCCCTGCATTGTGCCCCTGCATTGTGCCCTGCATTGTGCCCTGCACTGTCCCCTGCATTGTGCCCTGCATTGTGCCCTGCATTGTGCCCTGCACTGTCCCCTGCATTGTGCCCTGCACTGTCCCCTGCATTGTGCCCCTGCATTGTGCCCTGCATTGTGCCCTGCACTGTCCCCTGCATTGTGCCCTGCATTGTGCCCTGCATTGTGCCCTGCATTGTCCCCTGCATTGTGCCCTGCATTGTGCCCCTGCATTGTGCCCTGCATTGTCCCCTGCATTGTGCTCTGCATTGTGCCCTGCATTGTCCCCTGCATTGTCCCCTGCATTGTGCCCCTGCATTGTGCCCCTGCATTGTGCCCTGCATTGTGCCCTCCATTGTCCCTCCATTGTCCCTCCATTGTCCCCTGCATTGTGTCCCTGCATTGTGCCCCTGCATTGTGCCCCTGCATTGTCCCCGCACTGTCCCTTGCATTGTCCCTTACATTGTCCCTGCATTGTCCCCTGCATTGTCCCCTGCATTGTCCCTTGCATTGTCCCCTGCATTGTCCCTGCATTGTCCCCTGCATTGTCCCCTGCATTGTGCCCCTGCATTGTGCCCCTGCATTGTGCCCCTGCATTGTGCCCCTGCATTGTCCCTGCACTGTCCCTTGCATTGTCCCTTGCATTGTCCCTTGCATTGTCCCTTACATTGTCCCTGCATTGTGCCCCTGCATTGTGCCCCTGCATTGTGCCCTGCATTGTCCCCTGCATTGTCCCCTGCATTGTCCCCTGCATTGTGCCCCTGCATTGTGCCCTGCATTGTGCCCTGCATTGTGCCCCTGCATTGTCATTGTTCCTGCATTGTCCCTGCAGCAGGGAGGCCTGCAATGAAGGAGAAGGGGACCCTCCCCTCTACGTCAACGTCAACATGTACACGGGCCAGCTGATGAACACCTGGATTGACTCTCTGCAGGCCTTCTTCCCTGGGCTGCAGGTGAGCTGTCCTGCTGGGAAAGGCCATGTGGGAAGGCCCATCCTAATCCTGGCCTGGGAGTGAGCCTGAGTCCTGAGCTGGGAGTGAGCCTGAGTCCTGAGCTGGGAGTGAGCCTGAGTCCTGGGCTGGGAGTGAGCCTGAGTCCTGAGCTGGGAGTGAGCCTGAGTTCTGGGCTGGGAGTGAGCCTGAGTCCTGAGCTGGGAGTGAGTCTGAGTCCTGGGCTGGGAGTGAGCCTGAGTTCTGGGCTGGGAGTGAGCCTGAGTCCTGAGCTGGGAGTGAGCCTGAGTCCTGGGCTGGGAGTGAGCCTGAGTTCTGGGCTGGGAGTGAGCCTGAGTTCTGGGCTGGGAGTGAGTCTGAGTTCTGGGCTGGGAGTGAGCCTGAGTTCTGGGCTGGGAGTGAGCCTGAGTTCTGGGCTGGGAGTGAGCCTGAGTTCTGGGCTGGGAGTGAGCCTGAGTCCTGAGCTGGGAGTGAGCCTGAGTTCTGGGCTGGGAGTGAGCCTGAGTCCTGAGCTGAGCTCCCACCTGTGGCTTTGCAGAGTTCAGTTCAGCCCTGCATTAACACAGCCATGTGGGGAGCCCTGGCCTGCTCTCTGCTAGATCTGAGATTTTCAACTTCCCTCTTTTAGCCTCAGCATTTGTGTTCTGTGCTGTGAGGCTCTGCTAGAGCTTTTACTGCAAAGAGTGAATACAGTAGTACTCTTGGGGGGTTGTTTTCCGTGTGTTTTATGGGAGAAGAGTTGTTTTAGGTGCCACACTCTCATCTTTGCTGGCCTGCAGCACTAAGTGTGCGTATCTCTGGCTGCTCTGGTGCCCAGGTGTTGATAGGGGATGTGGAAGATGCCATTTGCCTCCATGCCTTCTATTATGCCATCTGGAAACGCTATGGGGCTCTCCCAGAGAGGTACAACTGGCAGCTGCAGGCCCCAGATGTTCCCTTCTACCCCCTGAGGCCAGAGCTGGTGGAGTCCACATATCTTCTGTACCAGGTATCTGCCTTCCCTGAGCTGCACGTCCTGGCTGGGCCAAAAAGCTTTTGTTCAGGAAGTCACTTTATCCCCCTGACCTCTGGCCAGCTGAATTGTGGCAGCCCTGGAGCTGCCTCCTGTCCTGTGGAGTCTGTGGGCAGGCACTGCAGGGTTGTGCAACGTTGTTGTTCTGGTGTTTGCTTCAAAAACAGCCTTTTTTATAAGGCAAGCAAAAACAACACAAAACCACCTTTTCTAAAAGCTGCTGGCAGATTTTTACCAGGCAGAGACCTGTGACTGCTCAACCAAAATTGCTGAAGTAAATGTAAGAGCTTTCCTTGCAATGCTGCCCAGGCACAGCTACAATAAACTAAAATAACTGTCTGCCTACAAGGAGGGGATCAGAGAGTTTGGATTTACTGCAGGTTTTCCAGGATTTGCTCTAAAGCAAATGTGAGAAGCTTGCACTGGCTAATCCAAGTCATGCTCCCATAGAGATAAGTTTGCTGATACAAGACTCTGGTACCAATAGGCCTTTGTTGTGTTATTTTTACAGGATTTCAAAATTGCTGACTCTAACTCTTGTCTGTCTTCCTTATTTAGGCCACAAAGAACCCGTTTTACCTTCATGTGGGAATGGATATTCTGCAGAGTTTGGAAAAATATACAAAAGCAAAGTCAGTCTTCAATGTTCTTTTCTTCTCTCAGTGCTATATATCTATATTTTATTCTACAAATATTGTATAGAATCCAGTCTGCCACATGTAGGTAAACCAGAAAACCCAGCCCTCCTTGAAAGCCACAAGTGATGATTTATTTATTGAGCACTTCTTTCTTTCCCATCTGAAAATGAAATTATAGTCCAGTGGATAACTTTATACCTTTGGAATTTTATCACTGCCTTTCAAAATGCACTGCTGATGATCAGCTGCTAAAAACTGCTGAAAACAGTAGTTGGGATTTTTCCTAGGGGTCCTGCAAGATTATTTCTCCCCTCCTGGTGTTTAGCTGAACTGAGGGATGGCCCCTAAGGCAGATGCTGTTGGATATCAGCTTCCAGTCAAGACAGCAGCAGTGAATCCTGACTCTAACACTGAGTAGCTGAACTTCTTGCAAGGCTCAGGGGGAAGACAGTGAATTTTTATTCCTTTTTATTAATTGACTCATTTTCTAGACAAATGTGTGATGGCTGGCCAGGTCAGGCATTGCTGGTGAGTGGGGTTCAGGTGATCACAGACCAATACCCAGTGAGTGCTGCACAGCACAGCTGTTCCATTGGAGCTTCCCCTGGCTGCTGGGACGCTCTGAGGTGAGGGGGTGTCTGAGAGCAGCAGGGCTGGAGCTGATCCCAAACCCTGTCCAATGTTGCAGGTGTGGCTATGCCACGTTGCACCACGTGGTGGAGAAGACCAAGGAGGATCGAATGGAGAGCTTTTTCCTCAGTGAAACCTGTAAATATTTGTACCTGGTACGTGTGTGCTCCTCACTGCAAGGCACTGCACAAAAATTGCACAGGAGTGGGCAGGAGTTATTAAATTGGGTTGGGGATGGGGCATCATTAATGACAGCCTGCTGGGCTCTGGGGTTTGTGTGTGGGAGTGATTCAGCTGAGCTCCTCTTCTTTGACCTCACCGCACTCTCTGAGCTGCAGCAGCTGCCCAGGTGTGGTTCCTGCACCTGGAGAGCTGCAGATCTTTGGGAAGAGGCTGGGAAGGAGAGGGAGCAGGACTGGAGGGAGCTGCTGCTCAGCTCTGAGCTAAGTGCTGCTTGCAGCCCTCCTGCCTGGGGCAGCCTCTGCTTTCTCCCTGCTGGGCTTTGGCACTCACCGGAGAAAGCATTTGGGCTGGCATTGCCTAAACCCCTGTTCTCAATCTCCTTTAGTGCAGAAAACCAAATAAATCTGTGACTGAGTGGATGCCAGCCTAGAAATGCCTCACAGAGCAGCTTAGAAAAATAAGGGCACTTTAAGTTGTGTGAGAAGTCTTTCTTTTGCTCTCCTCTTCTAACTACTCAGATCAATCCCTTGCATTAAGACTATTTATTTCCATTTGCTCCAGCATTATTTAGCACTAAAAGGTATTTTTGTGTGATCCTTCAAAGTGTGAGTACCTGTTCCCAGCTGCTTGTTACTGGGAGGTGAAGGATGGGGCACACCTGCAATGGCTGTCTGTCCCATCTCTCCTTCAGCTGTTTGATGAGGAGAATCCAGTGCATAAATCTGGAATAAGTTCATGTTTAGTACTGATGTAGTACAGTCCCTGTCTCTCCTGTCTCTCCTTCAGCTGTTTGATGAAGAGAACCCAGTGCATAAATCTGGAATAGGTTCATGTTTAGTACTGATGTAGTACAGTCCCTGTGTCTCCTGTCTCTCCTTCAGCTGTTTGATGAGGAGAACCCAGTGCACAGGTCTGGCAATAAGTTCATGTTCACCACTGAGGGCCACGTGGTGTCTGTGGACGGGCGGTTCCGGAGCTCGCTGTGGGAGGACATCCTGCCTGCAGGGGAGCACGGCCTCAAAGCCAAACCCTCGGAGCCCAAGGCAGCCAACTTCAGCTCCAACGTAAGCAACACACTGCCTGGGGCTGGGGAGGGGCAGCCAGGACACACTGAGCCTCTGGGAGGGCTAATGCAGAGAGTTCCCTTTAGAAATGTCAAACACCTGAGGAGCTCCCCTGAAATGCACTTTCTGCAGCAGCATAAATGGCATCATGTGTGGGATGCTGGTGAAGGTGAAACCTGTCCCCTTTGAAGTGTTTTGCAGCAATTGTTTTGCTCTTTGTTAATTTACTTCCAATTATTTTTCCCTTCCCCTTTTCTTTGCCCTTAAAACTCGCCAGTGTTGCTGTCAGGGGCAAAGGGAGAAGCAGAGGGTCATCTCAACCCAGCTTTGTCTTCCTCAGTGGGGTTTTGGGGGATGTAAAAGGGGACCTCTCTCAGCAAGGCCTCAGCTGGCCCCAGAGCTGTGGCTGCAGTGCCCATCACCAACCAAAACAGATCTGGTTTAGTCGCAGAACGTTGGAGTTGAAAGGACCTTAAAGATCACCTCATTCCACCCCTAGTGGGACACCTGCCACTAGAGCAGTTAAGGACAATTTAAAAAATATCTCCTGGTAGGTTCTGGTGTGGCTCCTTCCCTCCTCCCCACAGAGCTCCAGGAAAAGAGCATTATTTTAAACGTTCACAGTTGTCATAGTGAAGGAAATCTCAGTTGCACAACAAGCTGTGCTGTGTGTTTGGAAGCTGCAGCCTGCACTGAGGAAACACTTGCTGCTCATTTGTGGGATTTGTGCTGCAAGTCTGCACAGAACAAGGGAAAGTTGGGGGAAAAAGTGTTATTGGGTACAGTTTTCTGTACTGGGAGGATCTGAGGGGATTGCAGAGGGGATGGGCTTGCTTGGGTTTGGATCTGAGTCTTTAAAAAGATGTAAATTTTCTCAACAGTGTAACAGAGTCCCCGATGAGAGGAGGTACCTGCTGCCCCTGAAGAGCAACTACATGAGGCAGATCGACAGAATGGTGGGGCTGATCTGAGGGACTGCAGGGGAACTTGGGGGAGCTTGGCATGCTCTGCAGACATTCCTCCCCTTCAGCTGCCCCCTGCAAGGCTGGGTCCCCCAGTGTCCCCCAGTGTCCCCAGTGGACACCCAGGAGATGAGCTCATTCCTCCGAGCTGGGGTAACCTCCCGTGCCCCCTGAACAAACAGCTCTTGTTTCAAGACTTCTATGAGAAATGTTGTTGCAAATGAAGGCTGAATCTATTTTAAAAGAAAAAGAAGGCAAATTGGCCTGTGCCACTTAGCTGCCTCCTTGTAGCTGTGTTACAAATGTCCCTCTAGAGCAGGGTCTGCTGTTTAATTTGAAATGATCTCGGGGCTTGGGGAAGGAGTGGGGAAGTGCAATTTTTTACACCAAGTTGAACTATTGAATTTTTCTGACTAGCAATACACAACCTAAAGGTCTACTCAGGTAGGAACCCACTGGGTTTGCTGAAACAAAACTGCTCTGTGTACTCTTGGAGAGATCAGTGCTGGTGGTGTGAGAGCTGCTGGCAGAGTGTGACATCCCTCCCAGCCCCAGCTGATAGAAGCTGCAGGGCTGTGAGAGCCTGTGGCTGCAGAAACCAGTGATCAAACCAATCCAGGTGCCTTTTTGGGAGGGGGAATTGCAGAGCCACTCAGGCAGAAGTTCCCAAAGTTTCCTTGTTTGCCAAGTTTTCAGTGCCTTTTCAGGAGAGATGCTGCTAAGAACTGGTGTCACAGTACATGAAGAACAAACTATTTCACATTCCTGACAGGATTCATGTGTTAGTGCCTTAAGTTCTCTTCACTGCCAGGGAAATCTGAGCTTCCTTGGGAAGATGGAAAAGTATTTCTGATGAGTGGGTTGCAAAATACAGCGGAACCCAAAGTCACTTAAGAAGAGGTGTTTGGAGTTTTTTTGAAGATACTGGAAAAATATCTGTGAACTTTCAGGAAGAAGGCAGTTAAGGGCTTGAGGGATGACAACAAACTGAGGCCAAAACAACTATTTTAAATATACCAAGTTGGGTTTTTTTTCTGGTCGTTGTTTATATACTTCTAACTTTTGACTACAGTTGAAGTAGTAGAATTTCATTTTTGGGTTAATGACTTTTAAATTGAGGCATAAATACGAGGGCAACTTGATCTGCTGTATTTTCACCTTCTTACAACAACATTGGTTTTCATAAACCACGTGTTGCAACTCAAAACATTTCTAATAAATATGAAGTTTGTGCTGGAGAGGTTATTGTTGGAATCTTTTAATGTACAGATGCATCTCAGGGACTTTGTTGTAGAATCTTCTATTCCATGATAGTTGAATCTTGTATTCAGGCAAAAAAAAAATTATCATCAAGTCTTCTTAGTGTTATTATGTGTGTTTGAGGGGATGAAGGGTTGGAGGGGGGACAGGGAAATAGGTTAAAATTTCCCAAAATATTGCAATAGAATGGGTTGCCTTGGTGTTTGAGGCAGCTGGTGATTCCAGCTCCTGTGGCATTGGCTTTGCCAAAGGTGTTTCTGCAGTGTCTGAGTTTGTGTTTCAGGGGAAAGCGGGACTGGAGGTGCTGCGATGCAGGGAGGCTCAGGCAGTGCTGGGTGCAGGGTGAGCAGGGCAGGAGGGTGGCAGGGGCACTGCTGCCCTCACAGAGCTCTGGGCTCTCGGTGCTGCTCCTGGGCCCGCCCTGCCCAGCCCAGCACCCCCAGGGGCTGGGGCAGCTCACGGGGTGGGCAGAGTGTGGGGATGGCCAGGGTAACCAGGACAGACACACCTGAGGGTTCTGGTGGCTCCTGCTGCTCCAGTTTGTCCCTGGCTCCCAGTTCAGCTCCCTGGCTGTGACTTGGCCCTCTCCCTGTGATGGTGATTGTGACTGTGCTGTCTGAGCTCCCGAACCCAGGGAGGCTCCCAGCCCAGCACTGTGCACAGAATCCATTCCAGAGCTTTCCAGAGACAATTCCAGGACTGGGAGGAAGTTGCACAACTCCTTTGCCATTGTGTTTTCCTTGTGATTGCCAGGAGTAGTGAAAGGTGGTGAGAATGAGAGCAGCCCAGACAGGAATTGCAGCTTTCCAGGCAAACAGGGTCAGCTTCCCTTGGGAATTGGTGTGGAATTTCTGCTGCCAGGTGATGTGACAGTCATCTTTCCATGGGAATGCTTTTATCCTCCCAGAAGCTGCTGGTAAAAGACACTGTGTTCCTTCAGGAGCCAACTTTTCTCCCTCTTTGCTCTAAAACTGCTTGGATACGTTTTTACTCTGTAAGGACAGGGCACCTGTTGTGGACTAAAATGAGCTTTTGTACAAGACAATGGCATCAAAATGGAGCTGATAACAGTGCTGGAATCATTTGCTGAAATAGACTCTTGTATTTCTTGGTATCATGTGCAATATCAAGTTTTCTGAACTGAAAGTGCCATGTATGCTTAATTGTTATTTATCCATGAAGTATTTAACTGAGGAAACTTGGAAGAGGACCAAATGTGCTTTCATGAAATGTCCTGAATTTTCAACACTTGGCTTGCCTTTTGCAAATCTCCATTAAAAAATAGTGTGTTTGACTACTCTGATGTGTGTTTGTCCTGTAGGGGATCTCCCTGCACCCTCTGTACACTGGGATTTCATCTGGTTAGAGCTGGGACAATTCCATTTATCCTTCCTGCAGGAGAATAAACCCACCTCAGTTTCTTCTCCCCCTGTTCCCCCTTCTCTCCATGAGGGTTTGGGGACAGCTGAGAGCAGGGATTGGTGTGGGATAAGTGAAGTAGACTCATGAGCAGGTCCTGACCTCCCTGCTGGGATTCCCAATCCTTTGTCCAGTCCATGGAAAACCTGGAATTCTGCACTGAGACCCTTGCTGGGCTCTCTCCAGCCCATGGAGAACCAGCCTGGGAAACAGCTGGTGCTGGGTTTGAGAACAGAACGTGGAAATGAGCTGCCTGACCATCACTGTGATTTATTGTTCTCCTTTGCTGCCTTTCCCTCCTGGATTTGTTTTCTGTCTGATTGCCATTATCTCTGTGCTGTTTCCTGGCTTGCAGCGCTGGTGAGTGGCTGTTGGGGCTGGCAGGACTTTTGCTGTGTCTGGATCAAGCTCCACGTTCCTGGGAAATGTCTGTGGAACACTGGGGATGGGGATTCTGCAGTGGTTCTGAAGTTCCTCTGGGTTTTTGGATAATGAGATCTTTGCCTCGCTTTACTTTTGCTGCATTCAGATTTCTAAGAGGCAATTCCAAAGTGAGTGTAAAGGGGCTGAAATGCTGATTTTGGGGCAAGCACCCCAGCTCGGATGGTTTTCTCCCTGTGGCTGCACATTGATCAGCGGAGTCTCTGCTTGCTGTCATTCCTTAGCTTGTCACCTGCCTCATCTGCTCCCACAGGGTTGAGCAGCTCTGAGTGCTTTGCTTGCAGCTTTTCCAGCCCACATTTCAGGAATTATCTCCAAAAACGCCACTCTGCCATTGTTGCTTTCCTGAGAGACTGGAGTGGAGTAGGATCGCTGGTGATGCAGGATTTAAAATCCAAAGATGAGATTGCAAACTCGCTTTTTTAGGGTGAAATGCAGGAGAGCAGCCGGGTTTCAGAGCCGGCCAGAGCAGTGCGGTGCTGTAGCTCCGGCTGGCTCCAGCAGAGCCCTCCCTTGTGCCACGGTTCGGGGCTTTGCATGAGCACCGAAACCCCGCTGGCCCCAGCGCCGGGAAAAGCAGATTTACAGCTGGGAAAAGCAGATTTACACCTGGGAAAATGCGGGATCAGCGCTGTCCAGAGCACCCCCGGGAGGGAAGGGACACTGAACTTCTCATTCCTGCAGATGTTCACCTTTATCCGGGCTTGGAACTGCGTTTTGGGAGGGATTTTGTGCCCCTGATCGCCTCTTGTGTGGTTTATCCACCTAAAGACACCTATAAATGTTGCCTGGAGCTGCTGTGTGCCCTTCAGCCTCCTTTGTGCCCACACTGATGAGAGGCCGCTGCTTTGGAACCATTTTACTGAAAAACCTTTTTTCCCCCAAAGGTTTTGTTGCCTGGCAGTTTGCAGGGATGGGGAGGAGGAGAACTCGGGAGCAGCCCCAGCCCAGCCTTGGTCATGAGGGCTGGATTTACTGGGGCCAGGGAGGAGTTCCAGTCCCCATGGGGAGCAACTGGTGAGACTGGGAGTGCCCCAGTGCCCCCTGCCCTGGGGACAGTGGAGGTGGTGGCAGAACTCCCTGGAATTGGGATATTGTGGGGAAAAACTCCCTGGAATTTGGATTATTGTGGGGGGAACTCCCTGGATCTGGGATATTGTGGATTTGGGATATTGTGGGGAGAACTCCCTGGAATTGGGATATTGTAGAATTGGGATATTGTAGAACTCCCTGGATCTGGGATATTGTGGATTTGGGATAGTGTGGAATTGGGATATTGTGGAATTGGGATATTGTAGAACTCCCTGGATTTGGGAGATCATGTGTACAACTCTCTTGGTTTTGGACATTGCGGGGAGCACTCCCTGGACTTTAGAGATTTTGGGGAACACTCTTTGAAATCTGGAGATCATGGGGAGATCTCCCTGGAATTTGGAGATCATGGGAAACACTCCCTGGAATCTGGAGATTGTGGGGAGAATTCCCTTGGCATTGCAAGATCACAGGGAGAACTCCCTTGGCTTTTCCACACTCGAGGCAGGTGCTCTAAAATACAAAAAACCCAGACAAATTAAGCGATGGGGAAAAAAAAGGAATATTTCAGTTTATTAATACTTTTGAATAATTGAAATCACTCGCTGGGTAAGGCCCGGGGCCTTTCCAATAATGGCAGTCTGCATACTGTTAATTATTTATAATGTTCACAGGGATTAAGTCATTGCTGACATGAATGGCTCTTGGAAAGCTCCATGGATCACCATCCTGGGCTGTGACAGCAGCGTGGCTCTGGCACAGAACTTGGTGTGGAATCCAAACCTCTGGCCTGAACAAACACTGCTGTTCCCCCTGCTGTGTTCCAGAGGAGATGGAGCTTTTGCAGCAGCTTCAGGAGGAAAAATTAACTCTAGAAGGAGTATTTAAAGAAGCATTTTTAATAGATCAAATATCCCCGTGCTCGCAGACGCTGCTTAATGAAAAAACAAATTATATGGGAGATACAGATTCTCTTTTTTTAATATTTATGTGCAAATGATTCCCTCTCCTTTCCTTTTGCTTCCCTGCCTGCAGCTGAGTGCACCACGGCAGAGCTGGGATCTGGGGGAGCTGGAGGAGAGCAGGCAGGATGATTATCCGTCATTTGGTGGCAGAAAAATCAGATTCAACACAGCTGGGGTTGTTTGGGGTTTTTTATCTTTTTTTTTTAATTTTTTCTTTTGTTTTATTTTCCTTATTTTTCCTCCCTTTTTTTCTTCCCTTCCTTTTCCTTCCCTTTTTCTTCTTTTTTTCCCTTTCTTTATTTTTTTCCCCTTATTTTCCTGGCTGGGAGTGTGTGATAAGGAGAAGGGCAGGAGGTCTGATGTCACATCGGGGATTCCCTGCAGTTCAGGCTGTTTGTGGGAGCTCCCAGGTGTTGGGATCCTCCCCTGTGGTTCAATCCTGGTTCATCACTCCCTGCTCACCCTGGGGATGGGGAGATGGAGCACGGGGCAGAGCAAGGATGGTCCCTGGAAGGGGTTAGAAAGTACATTTGAAACCTAAAAAATGCCATTTGAAATGTTTATTTTACATTTATTCCTGCACTTTGTCCGCTGGACTGGCCATGATAACCAAAATCCCAAAGCCATGCTCAGCCCATCCTTCCCCTCTCTTTTCTCTTTCCCTCCAGATTCACCCTGGGATGATTTCTCCTCAGTGCAGAGGAATGCTTCAGCTCAGTGATTAATTAGTATTGCTATTAATGCAAGATGCAATTCCATTGGACTAATCTATCTTATTGGTCAGGCTTTAATTAATTAGGTAATAAAAGCAACCCTAAAAAAACCCCTTTGAACGCTGGTTAATGAAACCCATGGATCTACTTATTAAGAATTAAAACCTTTCTCTCTTTGATACTTCTCTGCTTTATTAAACTCTGCTCCATTGCTTTGTGGGGTTTGTCCCATCAATAACGAGGCTCTTTCTTCTGAATTGCTTGGTGTGAGCCAAGAAATCTCATATAATCTAATTAGGGCCAGCTCTGCCTGCATAATGAATACAGCAGCAGCAAAAGCCATTCGTTCTGGGCATTTTGTGGTGGTTTTATCATGAAAAACTCTGGTCTCACCCCCTACACCTGTTTAAATATAAAGCCAACTCTGTAAATAAACTGGTTGTACCCCTGGGGCAGCTCCAGTGGGACACAGCCTCAGCCTGCCTGAACCCCAGAGGGGCTGGAGGAAAACTCCCTGTCAGGGATTTGGGTTTTGGGTTTTTGTTGTTGTTGTTTGGTGTTTTTGTTTGTTTGGTTGGTTTTTCTGTTTGTTTGTTTGTTTGTTTTTTTTAATTTTCTTTTTTCCTTCAGTTTATTTTCCCTTTTTCTCCTTCCCTTCCCTTCCCTTCCCTTCCCTTCCCTTCCCTTCCCTTCCCTTCCCTTCCCTTCCCTTCTCCTTTTCCCCTTTCTTTCCCCCCCCCTTTTTTTCCCAGCTGGGGATGTGTGATAAGAAGTGAGGAGGGCAGAGGGATTTCTCTGGGATTCTCTGGGATGAAAGTTCAGGGAATTCTCTGCAGGAGCAGCTCGGAGGTTTATTTAGGAAGAATCCAGAGGTTCTCTTTCTGAATTTCACCCTCTGTGTCAGAACACGTCTGGCCACAGCATGGCAGGAGCTGCAATTCCCTGCTTTGCGGCTGTGTCCTGAGGGATTCCCTCCTGCAGCTTTTCCGGCCTGGAAATCCCTGGTTTGCCAAGGCCACGCTCTGCCATGGGCACAGATGGCACCTGGGAGCGCGGGAGAGCTTCTTCCAAGAAACAAGAAATTCAGAGAAAGCCAAGGAGGCACAAAGTGATTGCCGAGATGTAATTATGGCAGGGAATGGGAGGCAGGCAGGCTGCTTGAACCTGCCTGCTCGGGGCTGGATTAATGTGGAGCATTTAATCATTAGGGAGATGGAATTAGCTCACCCAGACTGATCTCCAAGCTGAACTGGAGAGTTGGACGCAATAATAATTCCATAAACTTCCCCAGAATGATAATTCTCCTGGACAATCGTGCTGAAGGACATCACCTTGTGGGGCTCTGCTTTCCAGGTGTGCCTCACCTGGGAGGGAAGGTGGAAAATGGAGCTGCTGCTTTGAGAGGAAGGAGTGAGAATGTTTTGTCTCCCATGCTGAGGCTCAGGCCTGGGGCAAAGGTTTCCTGGATTTTCAATGTTTCTGCTTTATTTATTTTATTGAAGGTTTGGTTTTGGTTGGGGAACATTTAAGGGAAGTGTCTTTATTCTCTCAGTTTTTAATTACCAGGCAGGAGCTGTGATTTTAGCGGCTCCTCTTCAGTTTCTAATCCCAAGTATAGTTGGGTTCAACTGCCAGAATTTGTCTGAAGGATGGAAAAATTTGGGAAAGTAATTGAAGAAAAGGGTTGGGAATTGTTACAATGAAACAACGAGAACCAGGGGACTGTAATTAACAGGTAATTATCAGAGGGGTTTTGCAGCGGGTCAGGACCTGCCCTTCCAGCTTCTCCTGGCTTTGAGGGATGTTTCATAAAGCCTTTTTGGGGTGAAATGTTGGAAAACCGCTCCTCATCACTGCTGCGTGTTCCCATCCCTCTGTACAGGTAACTTGGCGGGACTCTGCTTTTCCCACCCAAAATTTGGGACGTTGCTGTGAGCATGGCAGATTTCAGAGCCTGTCACTGGCCTGGGTGTTTGAAACGAGGGGAGGAGGTGGAAGTGGAAGGTGGGGACTGGTCAAAGGCTGCGCTGATGGCCTTGGGAGTGTTTTCCCAGCTCTGTGAAATGAGAAATGAGGAATCCATCAGCCGAACTGGGGGTGTGATCCCGGGAGCAGAGCCTCCCTGCAGGGACAGGAATTCAGGGCTGGCCTCACCTGTGGGCTCTGTGCATCAGGAGGGGACTCCCAGTCTGAACTGGGAGCCTCCCAGTTCGCCAGTGACCCAGCGGCAGCGCAGCCTGGTCGTGCTGGATTATCAAAGTGGATTTCAAACTCCTCTAACGCACAGATGTTCTGTTTGTCCTTGAAGTTTACTATAACAACAAAAAAAAAAGTCATTTATAACCTACAAATGAGTGCAAGTTTTAAAAATGCATGCAGGAGGATGCAGAGCTGGGGCACGGGGGCTCTGCTGGCTGGGATCCCCAGCACAGAGCAGCTGGAACGGACCCCAGGGATGCTCTGCCACAGCTCCGCTGCCACAGCCAGCGAGATCGGGGAGAAAGGGAACATTTCACAGCCCGAGGAGCTGCCAGGCACCTGGGCAGGGCAGCAGCCCCGCGGTGCTCCAGGGGATGCTCTCTGTGCCGCTTTCTGCCGCGAACAAAGCCAGCCCGTAGCTGCCTATTGCCAGATGACTCAGAACTCTGACACTGCGAGCAGTAAACAGTTTTAATTTATACAGGTGACATTTAAAATGCAAATCAGACCTTAAGATAATTGCTGGAAAGAAGGGAGCCTCTGTTGCTTTGGGGAATGTTTCCAGTTTCTATGGAAATTGTTTGCAATGCGGTGAGAGGGAGGAAGGAGCTGGAGCTGCTCCTGCCTGGGCACAGGGGCTGGGCCAGGGGAGTTCTGGGGCAAAAAGTTCTCAAAGCTGTTGGAAAAAGAGCATTTTCCTTTCCTCTAGACATTGCAAGAGATGAGGTGGTGTCCCCATAAATGTGAGTGCCTAAATCTGCTGGGCAGGGCAGGGTTGGCTGGGGTTTGGGAGGGATCCTGCCCTGGGAGGGAGCCCTGAGCTGTTTCTGCTGCTCAGTGGATTTTGGGAACTCTGCCCTGACCTCCCAAAGCAATCATTGCGTCTTTGTGCTCAGAGCATCTCCTGGGGACCTCAGCATCTTTATTTACCTGGTTTAGAGCAGATTTGTGCTCTCTGTACAAACCCCAATCCTGTTTTGCTGCTCTGATCCCATCTTCCTCTCCTGGAGCTGGACTTGCAGCAGAGGCTTTGGGGACTTTTTGATGGGAATTACCTGAGTGCTTTTCCCCGATTAACCTCCCACAAACCCTTTAAGTGACCTGCCATTAATCCCCTTTGTGCTCAGCTGTTCCCTGCTCACCCAGCTGCCCGGAGATGCAATCTCCTCCTCCTCCCCATGGCTGGGAATGTGGAACAGCAGCTCCCACCTTGCACTGGAACTGCGAGAGGTTCTGCATGCATTTTTCATTTTAATGTTACCTTTTAATTCTTTGCATCCCCTACCCTGGAATAGAGCAACAGGCTGTTCTGTCTGCTCTGTCTTTAATTGGGCCTCCTTAGCTGGTTTAAAGAGGTTTTCATGCTCAGGTTAATAACCTGCACTTGCACTTCACTCAAATGTTTTTATTCAGTGATCAGCTGTTGGTGCGGGTTTGAGGACTCAGCAAATCCCTGAGTTATTTATAATAAATCCTGAAACCACCTGATAGCTATTACAGACTCTTTAAAATTAATGCCACCCTCATTTGCTGCTGTTTGTAACAGCCCCAGTTCCTTAAGCGCTGATAAATAATGCATAAAAAGCAGTGTTAGGAGCAGATTGGTGTCCGTACCCACCTTGCCTGTCTGAATTGCAGGAGTGGCCCTGGCTGGTGTGTGGCCCTGGCACAGGTGAGCAGGGCTGGGGCTGCAGGTGAGCAGGGCTGGGACAAACTGAGCCCCAGCAGATCTACCAGGGCTCTGACACCTCCTTGTCCCTCCCATCTGAGCACACACACGCTGCACAAGGCATTGAATCCAGGCGTGGCAATTAAGGGAACAATTATCTCCCGTGTCCTGGGCTGATCTCTGGGTCATCCGAGCATTATCCCTTTTGATCTCATTATGAATTTAAAATATGTAATAAATTGGCTCCTGATTCGGTGGGAAAGGTCAGGCTTGCTTTCTGCAGGAGACAAGGGTGGGTTTAACGGGAAGATCTCAAGGACAAGGGAACATTTGCTCAGGAGGGAGGGAGTGAGCAGAGCTGAGCAGGAGCCGTGCAGGTGCAGGTGCAGGAGCTGTGCAGGTGCAGGAGCTGTGCAGGAGCAGGGTCTGTGCAGGTGCAGGAGCTGTGCAGGAGCTGTGCAGGTGCAGGAGCAGGGTCTGTGCAGGTGCAGGAGCAGGAGCTGTGCAGGTGCAGGAGCCGTGCAGGTGCAGGAGCTGTGCAGGAGCTGTGCAGGTGCAGGAGCAGGGTCTGTGCAGGTGCAGGAGCCGTGCAGGAGCAGGGTCTGTGCAGGTGCAGGAGCCGAGCAGGAGCCGTGCAGGTGCAGGGTCTGTGCAGGTGCAGGGTCTGTGCAGGTGCAGGAGCTGTGCAGGAGCAGGGTCTGTGCAGGTGCAGGGTCTGTGCAGGTGCAGGAGCCGTGCAGGTGCAGGAGCAGGAGCTGTGCAGGTGCAGGAGCCATGCAGGAGCAGGGTCTGTGCAGGTGCAGGGTCTGTGCAGGTGCAGGAGCCGTGCAGGTGCAGGAGCAGGAGCTGTGCAGGTGCAGGAGCAGGAGCTGTGCAGGAGCAGGAGCCGTGCAGGAGCAGGGTCTGTGCAGGTGCAGGAGCCGTGCAGGAGCAGGAGCCGTGCAGGAGCCGTGCAGGAGCAGGAGCTGTGCAGGAGCAGGGTCTGTGCAGGAGCAGGGTCTGTGCAGGTGCAGGAGCTGTGCAGGTGCAGGAGCTGTGCAGGAGCAGGAGCTGTGCAGGAGCCGTGCAGGAGCAGGAGCTGTGCAGGTGCAGGGTCTGTGCAGGTGCAGGAGCTGTGCAGGAGCAGGAGCCGTGCAGGTGCAGGAGCTGTGCAGGAGCAGGAGCTGTGCAGGTGCAGGAGCTGTGCAGGTGCAGGAGCCGTGCAGGAGCAGGGTCTGTGCAGGAGCAGGAGCTGTGCAGGAGCCGTGCAGGTGCAGGAGCCGTGCAGGTGCAGGAGCTGTGCAGGTGCAGGACCCTTCCAGGGCCACTCCTGCCCCAGGGCATCCCAGGGGGTGAAACCTGGCCCGGGGGCAGCTGAGGGCGGGTGCCCCATCAGCAGAAACTCCTCTTTGGGGATCCAGGCTTGGGGAGGCCTGGTTGGCTCCAAAAGGGGCACCTGAGGAACCCCAGCTCTTCATTCCCTCTGGGGAAGGTGGGTGAGCAGGTGGGGAACAGCTCAGTGCGTGGTCATGGCAGGTGCAGGACATCCACTGCACCCAGCTGAGCTTTGCTGGCCCACCCACGTTAAATCTGATTTATGTTCGTTTTGTTTGGTTCTTTTTTTATGTGTTTATACCATTACGTCATAATCAAAGCATCCACTCAAAAAAGTGGATTTATTGCTCAGTGTAAGCAATAAATAACTTTGTTTTCCTGTCCCAGAGGTGTCATTGCAGCAGAGCTGCAGGGCTGGCAGCAGTGTGGGGCTCTGGCATCCCCACCTGGCAGGGGCACCCCAGGTGGGACAGGCCTGGTTCTCACCTGGGCGTGCAGAGCAAGGCTGGGGCTGCCCCTGGGTCCCCGGCAGTGCCCAAGGCCGGGCTGGAGGGGGCTGGGGCAGCCTGGGGTGGTGGGAGGTGTCCCTGCCATGGGATCATCTTTGGGGTCCCTCCCAGCCCACAGCACCCACAGTTCAGTCATGGGCCCCTCTGGGTCTGTCCTGGGCTGTTTGTGGAGTGTCACCCTGTGGGGAATGGCAAAGGGAAGAAGATTTGCAGGGAGCTGTAAAAGCAGATTTTAGAAACAGAAAGAACAGAAAACTCAGAGCTGCAGCTGCAAAGTCTAAATGTAGAGAAAGTTACAATGGTATGGTAAGCAAGGATATTAAACAATAGCTGGAGTTTTAGGCTTGGTTAAGATAGACATTAAGACTGTAGGAAAATTTGTTTAGTAAGAGTAGAAGGCTTTAAACTTACTAATGGTGCATTGTGTGTTGTTAATAGAATGAAGACAAGCCTTTTCCACCTGGATTTGCTGACACACAGGGTGGAAACCATCTCATCTCTGGTACCAATCCAATTCTTAATGCCTAACCCCAGCTCCCCTCCATTGTCTGCCCCCGTGCAGCACCTGCCCTGGATTAATTAAAACAATTTGTGCTGCAATTTGGCAGAGCAGCCTCGATGGACACCTGTTTAGTGAGGAGCTGCAGGGTTTTATCAACGTTAATGAGTGATGAGAGACTCTTGGTGCCCTTTTCACCCAGGTCCTGCTCAAATCACCGCCTGATCAGCCTTAATTACAGCAGTTAATTGGCTGTTCCCTGCCTGGCAGCTGTTTAGGCAAACATTCCATGGCTCAGGGACTGAGTGGGGAGCCCCTGCAGCTGGGCAGGGACAGGGCTGATGAATGGTTCTGCAGGGCCCCACCTGCCAAATCCAGCAGTGACCAGCGAGTCCTCATCACCAGCTCTGTCATGGTGGTGTGGGATGATTAACAATAACAATAACAATAATTTTATTTATTATATAATATATGTTGTTAATAATAATAATAATAATTATTATTATTATTATTATTATTACTACTACTACTACTACTACTACTACTACTACTATTATTTCCTAGCCCCAAGGTTAAAGGAGTCAGAGCTCTTAATTTCTTGGTCTCAAGGTTGTTTATTGTATTTTATCTATAAAATTCTGTCTCCTGTCCAGCCAAGGTCCGCTCTGCAGGACAGTTCCAGGCATTCTGCCCACCCTTGGGGCAGTGTTATCTTTTTATTCTAAAAGCTACCTGTACAATATTTACAATCACTTCCCAATACCCTTCACCTGTGTTAGACAGTGAGCTTCTACTCTAAACCAATCCAAAAGTGCCAACATCACAACAGAAGATGGAGGCCAAGAAGAAGAAGGAGAAAGGCTGGACATGCCCAGATTCCTCCATCTTGCCCCCTGAACCCCCATTCTAAGACCCCAAAAATCAATTTTTCACCCTGTGATAAATTCACTATCATTCTACTTAAACTGTCATGGCTTGCAGGTCTTCATACAAGGTTGGTGATTTGCTCCATGGGTCATAATCAAAGTCACAGGTGTCTGTGAGCCCCTGGCAGGGTCCTGGCACTCCAGGACAGCCACAGGGATGCCCTGAATTCCAACAGGTCTGGTTTTGGCTGTGCTGGGAGAATTGCTCAGCAACCCCGAGGGAAAACCCATCCCTGGCACCATCAGTGCTGCCCTGCCCTGGCAGCACCGTGCACGGGCAGCCCAGGTTTATCCCAGGGCAATAATTCACATTTATTTCCACTTGCCATCCGGTGTTTGCAAGCCCCAAGGGATCTCTACCCCGAATTAACTGGCGTAAGTGCAGAGGTGTTGCTGCAGGCCCAGGGCTTTGGTTTGGGGGATTCTCCCCAGCCCCCGGGTGCCGGGCAGGCGAAGGGGTGCAAAGGTGAGGGCACAATCACAACTGGTACAATCGCTGCTTTTCCTTTTCCCCTGTTCTGGCAAGGAGTCCTCTACATCTTGTAACCATTCCCAGGGGACAGCATGAATGCTGCAGCCAGATTAAGTCAGCATGAGCAGAATCACATTTTCTGAGGGTTTGGGAGGCTGTAGCTCATTATAATTATCCAGAGGACGCAGCCAAATTGTTTAAACACCCTGTGAGTGTCAGAAAATGAGCTGAAACCCAAAAAATGAAGACATAAATAGTGATAACAGGCTATTCCAGACTTGTTTTCAGAAATGGATGCCTGGATTTGGGAAAGGAGTTTTAGAAGGGCTTCATAAGCCTTATTTAAAAGTGATTTTTGAAAATCCTTTTGAACAGTTGCTGAGACTCATCCACCGATAATTACGTTTGTGAAAAATGAGACTCAGGAGGAACCTGCTGGAGTTCTGCTGTGCTCTGGGAGGGTGGGGAGGGGGTGAAGGGAGGCTGGAGCCTGGTTGGAGCCCGCAGGTGTGAGCAAGGTGAGAGCAGAAGCAGAGGGAAGGGGCTGCAGGCTGGGCTGCTCTCCTCTCATCCCCTCCCCTTCATGGGGAGCACAGAGGGAGCGGAGCAGGAAGGGCACAGGCTTCACTAAATCCTGATTATCCCTTGATTAAGCCCGCAGCAGGGAGGAAGTTTTCAAAAGCGCCGTTTCTGCAGCAGTTCCAGGGATTTTGGCTCCGTGGTTCTGCAGTTCCATCCCCAGCCACGGGGCCGGGCTTCGGGCTCTGAGATGTCTGGAAAACCAGATGGTGCTAAAATCTGCTAACATTCCCCAAAATATGCTCCTATTCCCAAAATCTGCTCCCATTCCCCCAAATCTGCTCCCATTCCTGCCATTCCCAAAATCTGCTCCCAGTCCCAAAATTTGCTCCTATTCCTGCTTCTTCCAAAATCTGCTCCCAGTCCCAAAAATCTATTCCCATTCCTCCATTCCCAAAATCTGCTCCCCTTCTCCAAACCTGCTCCCATTCATGCTTCTCCCAAGATCTATTCCCACCTCCAAAATCTTCTCCCATTCCTCCATTCCCAAAATCTGTTCCCAGTCCCAAAATCTGTTCCCATTCCCAAACCTGCTCCCCTTCCTGCCCCTCCTGGAGCTGGAGGAAAGCTTTTTCACCTCCCTTTTCTTCCCTGCCCCGGGCAGGAAGCCTGTTCAGCTCAGGTGGTGTCAGTAATCCTGTTTATTTAGTCTGGGATTTAAAACTCCCCGTGATTTTTGCTTCTCCTTTTCCCCCCTTTTTTCTTTGTTCCTTAATCCTCCTTTCTTGAGCACTGAGGAACCCCCAGAGCCGTTCAGAACAAACCCCAACCTTTCTGCCCGAGGATGGAGCTCTGAACTCCCGTTCCCTTTCTGCAGGTACTGAATTCCCTGGGAATGAGCAAAAGGGATGTTGGATGGGTCTGGCTGCAGTTTGCTCTGTTCCAGGTGCCCCAGAGCTCTGAGCTCACAGGATTTTGGGAGATGAGAGGTTTGCTGTGCTGGGGCAGCCCAGCAGGGATGCAATTCCCTGGGCTCTCCCTGCTGGAGGTTTCTGGCTTGGTGCTCTTTATTCCCAGTGCCCAGGCACCCAGCCATCCTCTGCCGTCCCTTCAGAGACCAGCTCCAGGCACACCAAACCTCTCTGCATTAGAAAGAGCAGTGGGTGACAGGGATCTGATTCCCCAGGCTGACTCTGAGATTAAAGTGCATCCTCCAGTGCCCACAGCCCTCTCTGCCTGGCTCTGGGAAGCAGCCCTCCATAAAAATAATGGCGTTTGCATGTTTTTCTAGTAGGAATTGCCCAGAGTGGTGCTTTGGGCAGGCTCCAGGAGCTCTGTTCCCCTTCTCCACCGATTCCTGCTTTGTTAGGCACTGTGATTCCATGGGATTCTTGAGGCAGGAGTGAGATCCTGCCCAGGCTGGCAGCACCAGCCCCAGCGCTAATGGAGCAGTGCAGGGCTCTTAATGAGCTCGGGTTTATTTACAGCTGGGGAAGATGGAAACAAACTGAAAAACCTCCTGGCACTCTTCTCACAGAGTTAAATAAATTGGCTGCACACTTAAATGCAATGAACACGTACAAATACAGTTAGCACACGGAATAAATACAAATTATCTCTGGCCACTGACTCCTCTGATGCCCAGGGAGTGCAGCCAGCCACTCAAGGAGCATCAATGCAAATAGTACAAGAATGGTAATTATTGGAGCAAATAATTACAAGGGCAGTGAGAGGACAAGGGGGAATGGTCTCACACCGACCGAGGGCAGGGTTGGATGGGATATCAGGAGGAAATGGGGCTGGATGAAAGAGCAGCAGCAGTGCCAGCTCCTGGGCTGCCTGGAGAGGGAGGCACAGCCTCAGGAACAGCAGAGCCTGCAGGCAGAGCCCAGCCCTTCCCAAATCCCGGGGTGAATGGGCTCTGTGTGCCTGCTGTGGGCACCGTGTGTGCCATCCCTCCCTGCCATCCCTCCCTGCCATCCCCAGGCTCCACATCAACCACCCAGCCTGCTCCTGCCCATTCCCCAGCCAGCTCAACCAGCTGCAGAACTGCAGCAACTGCAGGAATTGCAGGAATTTACCCTTTTCTCCACCAGTTCTGGCCAGTTTGGCCGTTCCAAGGCTGCCCTCCAGAGCTGTGGCAGCAGAGCTGAGTAAGGAACATCCTCACCCCAGCTTTGCCTCTCCTGCCCACAGCTGCAGCCAGAGGGGATGGGATGGGATGGGATGGGATGGGATGGGATGGGATGGGATGGGATGGGATGGGATTTCTGGGCAGCAAGGTGAGGTTTGTGAGGGCAGCTAAATGGCAAAAATATCAGTGCTCCGTGTGTGGTCCTTTGGTAATAAAAAGATAAAGCAGAGCTGTTACGGGGGAAGGAAAAGGAGCGGAAAGTGGGTTTGAACAGTAAAGATGGCTTTTTAAAATTAAGAAAAAAGAAAAGTTGAGATCAAAATATTTTTGCTCAGTAATTAGGGATTTCATTTTTCCTGTAGCTAATGCTGTTTGCGAGGCAGTGCCTTGCTGGGTAATTTTTAATTAGAGGCTGGGACATGGATTCAAGCTCCAAAACTATCTTCTGCTTATGCTCATCCATTTTCTCCACTCTTTCTGGAGATAATGAGTCCTGCCTCCCTTCCTCACTGTCAAATTTCAATTCGACCTTTTTGCTTGTAAATAGATTAGAAAAAATTAATCCCAGGCTGTAATAAGGTCTTTCATTATGCTGTGGGGAAGGTTATTTATGCTTTTAAGGCTTGTTCCAACCTAATAGGTGTGAAAGGAAGAGCACTTAAGCTCTCCAGTGCTGACAAGGATGTTGGATCTGAGAAATGGAAGTCACAGTGGGTTCATCTCGCTGCTGCTCTTTAAGATGAATATCAGCACCACATGCATGAACTGGAAGATAAATCTTGAGAGAGAAAGGGAGCGAGTTTTGCACCATTGCAGATGGAATTACAGCTGCACATGGCTGAGGGTGAGCAAAGGTGGGGAGCTGGGAGAGGAGCTCCCTTCCAGCTGGGGGCTGGCAGCGATGGAAGCAGCTGTGGGTGCTGCATGCTGTGTTCCCCCCTCTTGGGCCATTTCCCCAAAATGTGTGAGGGGATCTCTGCGATCTCAGCTGTCAGGGTGAGGGGAGAGGCAGCTGTGGGTGCTGCATGCTGTGTTCCCCCTCTTGGGCCATTACCCAGTGCTGCACCTGGCGCTACAGGACACGAAAAACACGACGAGGGCATGCAGCTTTCTTAAGGTAAAAAGAGAATTTTTATTTTCTGACTCCAGCATTTATAGATTTTCCAAAGTGACAGTGGGTTGGAGGGTGACGGTGCCACCTCTCCAATGACACTGGACAGACCAATAGTCCATCAAATTTCTCCTCCTCCATAAAAGAGTACAAAACAGTAAGTTATTTACATAAAATGTGTAAGTTCATTACAAGAATGCAAACATCAGAAGGCTCAGAAAAACTTAAAAAATCAGGGTGACACAGCACTGGCCTCTGGCTCCATGTTCTGCAGCTCAAACCTGGCTGGGGCTGGCACATCTGGTCCTGTCACCTGGCCAAAGCATTTGACACAGGTCCCTCAACCCAAGTGCTGCCCAGGGCAGGGGGAAGCTGCGAGGAGCAGAGGAATTAATGACAGATGTGAGCAAAGCCTGGCCTGGCTGAGCCTGGCTTGGGTTGCTCATTGCACCTTCCACCTGGGCTCTCTGTTTCCTCCACAGCTGCTCTTTTAAAGAGGACATTTGTCCTACACTGTCCACCAGAAGGTGCAGGGAAAGGCTCTCTGAGAGTGATCTCATCACGGGTAAGCCCCAAATCCTCAGTGAAAGCCATCAGTGACCACTCACTGCCCTTTTAACCCTTCTTGCTGGGATGTGTCTGGGTGAAGCTCCACAATGCCTTCGGAAAGGTGAAACCTCTGCAGACTCAGGTGACTCAGTGTGCTTGAAATTCCTGTGAGATGGTGCCTCTGCTGCTGGGGATGAGCCTGGAGTGCTCTGCTGGGCATTGATAACATCACTGAATGCCCAGGCAGAGAAAAAACAGGCACTGCTTTGTCTGGGGTAAGAAATATATTTACATCTTACCCGAGTTGTTTAAGTGTTGCTTAAATTATAATGAGTAAATTGAGGGTGCTTTGTTAATATAATTGATGTCACCAACTGGAATTTATAGTTACTGGAGCAGTAACAAAAAGTAACTTATAATAACCAGATAATGCTACACAATCTTTGAGATTACAGTGGATAGGCTTTAACATCCCTTCCAACCCAAGCCATTCCATGGTTCTGAAGCCTTTAAATATTTGCTGACAGCCTGTGGGCATCCCACCCTGGGGATAACAGAGATATGGGCGCTCCTTGTTCAGGAATGAGCCCTGTGGAGTCAGAGCCCTGGGACAGGCTGGCTGCTGGCCCTGGATTTTGGCTCCAGCTGTGCCCGGGTTATTGCTGCTTTACCAAGAACACATCCCCAGACAGGGTTTCACCCCAGGGCAGAGCCTGAGGGCGGCTGAGCCCAGACCTGAGCCCAGCTGGGCTGCGCCCAAAGCCCAGCCCGTGCCCTGCTCCTGCTCTCCTCTCTCCTGGGCTCTATTTGTGCCCACACTGCTTGGTTCATTACCAAACCTCTTCCCTGGCAGGGCAGGCATCTATCATTAAATCAAAATCTGTCTGGAAACAGAACAGAGGCTCCAACTTCAAAGCTGCCACTGCTTTCCGTGGAGCTCTCCTTGCTGCTTGCCTGGGAGGCTTGTTGGAAATGATGCAGGGAGAGGGGCAGGGAGAAATGAGCTCCACACTCCCCATAATGATGCCCTGGGGTGGGTGAGCCCTGGAAACACTTGGGGTGCAGCAGGGACAGGGACAGAGGCAGCTCCATCCCTGCAATCTCAGCCACGCTAGGCTTAAAAAGTGTTATTAAAAGGCCATTTTGCCTTGAAACATTTCCACTTTTACAGTCTAAAGCACCCAGGTCTGTGTGCTGCAGTTGGTGTAAGCAGAGCAGGGCAATGGGAGGTGATTCAGCGTCAGACAGAGTTTGCAGTGCCTGGGAGGATTCAGTGCTGGGTAAACAGAGCTCGCACACCATCAGGTGGGGGTCAGGAGGGTTAATTCTGAACAAGTTTTAAGGGCTCATTAATTCCACCAGCGATCCAAAATGTATTTTTTAATGTACACAAGCCTTCACGTGTACTGTGACTGCCTGGTATAGCTGTGTGTGCAGGTTTGATTTGGTTTCCGTGGAATATCTGAGCCCAGGATCGGGTCACAGGGTCCAGGGAAGCACTTCCATGGTTTTGCTGGGACTTTGTGTGCTGATAAACACTGGGCAGACTGTGGCAAAACATGGAATGGCTCTATCACGTTTTGAGAGACTAACAGCAGTCAGACACTCTGATGTCGTTAATGTCTGCTTAATTAGGCTCGAGTGGGTGATTTCAGAGCAGGAAGCCCAGTGGAGGTGGAGTTGATAGCAGAGTTACTCAGGAAATGCAGAGTCCAGGTTTGCCTGCTCCATCTCACAGCACAGCTCCACGGCAGGGAGCAGGAGAGCCCGGTCCTTCAAACGATCCCTGCTGATTCATGAGCACTCCTCAGCCAACACCGCAGTTATAAGTTATTTATTCACTCCTGGCTACTTGGGCTGTCCCCACAGTTCACCTTGGGGGATTGTGCTCTCGCTGAGGGTTTTGATAAAAAATTGAAATGCCCTTTTTGTTGTCCTGCAAGTCATTATGTTCACCTGATAAAAATGATTTCACACCTAACTCCACCCATTAATCAAAAAGGTCAGTACAATAAATAGTTTTTATCTTTCCTGCCAGAAACCTTCCTTCCCCGTGCTCTTAGGAGCTGAGTGCAGGAGGAGATGTAGACAAAAGAACAGGATCTCAAAGCCTGGCTGATCAATGCCATGCAGAGACATGAATTATTGTTGAGAACTTCGGGCAGAAATGGAGTGCTCTGATGCCAGGGAGAGGCAATATTGCCTGAGTTTCCATCCTCCAGGCACTAAAGGGGAATGAAGTAGCTTCATTCATCTTAATAAATTCATGTCCAGCGTCTGCTTCTGAATGAGATGGATTTTCCTTTTCAGGAGATCTATAGGTGTGAGAATATATGGATATAAAATATGTATATAACCCCCACACCACTGCTCTCAAACCTGGCACTCCTGACTGTTCCAGTGTGTCTGCCTGCAAAGTTTGGAGCTGGAGCTTTTGCTCCTGGGCCTTGCATTGATTATCCTGAAATCCCCCAGCCCCAGAGCTCCTGGTCTGCAGGGCTGGGCAGGGCTGTGCTCCTGGGCCAGCTGTGGAAATGTGGATTGGCTTCCCTGGGAATCTGCACCTCCTCCTCGTTCCATGGGCCCTGTCCTGAGCTCCACTGATGTTTGCCCATCTGCAGTGACCCCCTTGTCCGTCCCTGCAGTTCCTGGAAGGCTGCAGCAGTGTGGACATGCAGAATGTCCAGCCAGGGCTGCTCCTGCAAATGTCACGGGAAATAAATCCCTGGAGTGGCATTTGCCTTTGTGATTATTATTGTGATTGCCTTTGTGATTATTATTGTGATTACCTTTGTGATTATTGCCTCCCATCCTGGCACGGGCTGCACGCTTCCATTCCAGCATCCTGTGTGACGAGGAGGAGTTGGATTTGCACTGTAAATGGATTTTTAAATGTCCTCACATCCTCCCAGAGCCTCTCCAGGCTCGGCTGTGCCCTCCTGGAAGGGGAGCAGCACCTGCAGCCTCTCCCCTGTGCCCAGCTGCCCCCCTGAACATCTGCTCTGCACCCCAAATCTGCAGGAATGGCAGCAAAAGGGCACCCACAGATGGGGGCAGATCTGTTCATCACCCAGATGGGTTTGTTCCATTCCATCCCCCAGACCCAGCACGGGGCTCAGGGCTGGCTCCAACCTGGAGTAACTCACTCAGAGCAGGAACTTGGGGTCTGTGCAGGTGTCCCGATGGGCACAGCACTGCTGGGGTGCCCCCAGCTCACCTGAGAGCAGCCTGGCAATGAGCCACCAGCCTGCACCCAGCTCCTGGGGAGCAGATGGGTGTTTGGCCGTGTGATGCAGCCCAGCAGACAGATTTGATTGAGGGCACCATGCCTGTCTGATGTTAAACCTGCATTAACGGGGTCTCAGCAAGGCGGACTCCACAGAAAGCCCTCAGCCAGCAGAGCACCGGGCAGGAGGTTACAGAGCTCTGAAAATTATCAATTAATTCTCCTTTCATCCAGAGGGGCAGATGGGGATGAATATTTATTTACTTTGACAGCTTTTATTAGAGGGGAAAAAAGGTCTTCATTACGTGTTTTGATTTCACAGCACAATCAAGGAAATTAGTACAAAGCACAAAGCAGTAATTCAGGCTGCCAGGTCTGTGGACTCACCCTGCCGAGGCACATCTCCCCCTGCTGCAGGGCTCCTGGCTCTGTCCGGGCACTGAGGGCATTGTGCAGTGTCAGTTCATCTCGCTTTCGGGTGGATTGTGTGGTTTCCCCACTCAGAGCTGTCTCTGGGTGCCCTGGCCCTGCCAGCCCGGGGAAAGGCTCCAGCCGTGCCCAAATTACCTGGGCTGGAGCTCTGCCTGCCCCTGCCACAGTGATGGCCAATGTACAGGGGTGTGATTGGGCTCCTGCACGGGGGCTGGCCCAGCAGGGCTGAGATAAACGGGGGGAATGACCCTGCCTTGGCCCCAGGTGCTCATTTACTGGGGTTTGGGGCTCCCTGTGGTTTCCTGGGCTCGTGTCACAGACATGATGTGAGAAATTCCTGTGTGGCTCCACAGGCACTGCTCAAAGGGCTCCACAACCTGCTGAATATGTGGTAAATATATCAAGATAGACCGTATTTATTAATTAGCTTATATAAAAATGTGTTTATTAATTAGATAGCTTCCTAGCAGGAAAAATGGTGGTTTAGCAATAATCTGGAATTAGACAAAATAGGGAATTATGACTGTAAAAAAGAGAGAGTTGAGATCAGATCCGTTATTGGGGATCTGCTCAAAGGGCTTCAGACCCTCCTGAATATGTGGTAAATATATTAAGATAGACCATATTTATTAATTAGCTTACATATAAATGTATTTATTAATTAGATAGCTTCCTAACAGGAAAAATGGTGTTTCAGCAATAATCTGGAATCAGACAAAATAGGGAATGATCACTGCAAGAAGGAGAGAGTTGAGATCAGATCCTGTGTTGTTCTGGGCAGTGTCACTGGGGGAAGGCACCATATGTGGTTTTTAGTGTTGCAGTGAAGAGGGAGAGAGAGGAAGAGTGGGCTGCCCTGGATTTGGCAATCACAGGGCACCAGCCTGACCTGTTTTCACAGCTGAGAACCTTCGGCCTGCAAAGTTCTCGTTTAAAGACTTTATCTCACTGACCAGATGGTGCAATTTGTCTGCCACGGACATTTGGGAATATCTGCTGAATTTTGCATAAGGACAAGTGTTTTAATCAGGCAGTGCCTCGCTGTGCTAATCTCATTTGTGTGCAGTGACCAGCCCTGCTCTCATCCCTGCAACCCTGGAGCTGTTCTGGGGGGGCTTTAGCGCAGCCACCTCCCCATCCCTGGATTCTCACTGTCCCGTGGGAATTCCCTGGGGTTTAACTCCTCCTGTTGAAGCACTGTGGAAATACAGCAGATGTGTAGGAGCTGGGATATTTAAAAGCTCTCTGCCAAGTGGATCCTTTCATCAGAATGAATTCTGTCAGAGATGGAGGCAGCATTAGGGCACAGGAGGAGCTGGGGAGCTCCTGGATGCAGAGGAGGTGAGTGTGTGCCCAGTGCCCCTGCTCAGGAAGGATGCAGGGAATTCCAGAATTTGAGGAATTATTCAAACCAGCACTGAAAGTCATTGACCTCCCATGCATTACCTGAAGGAAAAATCTCTTCCTGAGCTCCCTGGTGCTCTCCCAGCTGTGGGATGGGCTGCAGGGATGGAGGGGCTGCAGCTGGAGCATCCCCACAGCTGGGTGACACTGCCAGTGCTGTGCCAGCTGTGACCCCAGCCCTGTGTGCCCAGGAATAAAGGAGCAGCAGGTCTGTCCCACAGCCCCTGTGCTGTCCACCTTGCTTTGCGATGCACATTCCAAAGTTTATTTTTTATTTTTAGTTTTATTTAGGAGGTTCAGGATGGGGTTTGAGCCTTGTTGTAGTTTAATTGCTGGGGTTGCCTGGAGCAATTCCTCTGCATTGGCACAGCACAGGAAAGTGGCACCCTCAGAGCAAACCTATTGCCCTTGATTGCAGTGGGAAGGTTTACTGTTTATTATTTATTATTTATTATTTATTATTTATTATTTATTATTTATTATTATTTATAATTTATTATTTAGGCTGTGTTTGTGGTCATGCAAGGCAGGGAATCGTGCAGCTCCTCCCACACCCCAGGGCAGCTCTGTGCTCACCTGTGAGGGACACAGACCATGGGCTGTGCTGGTGAGGGTGTCAGAGCAGCTCCCTGTGTGCCCAGGCCATGGAATTCCATGGCTGAGGATGTGTTAAATGTGCTGTTACCCCTGGAAACTGTGATGGATTGTGTGCAACAACTCTGGAGCACAACTGAACAAGCAGGCAGTTAATTACTGCAATGATAACATGTTATGGGAGGGAGCTGCACTCGTGGCCATTCATTATGATGATGAATTTCCCACAGCTCCTCACTGGCCATCGGCAGCACTTGCATGACAAATGGCCAGGGTGCCGTGCAGAGGGAAATCCCTCCCTGCCCTCCCCTGCCCATCCAAGGAGGAGGTGTTGTTGGCGTGACAGCGCAGAGCTGCTCCGAGTTCAATATTTATATCCATTTGTACACATCACTGACATCAGAGCGTGCTGGGACACTCTGCAGAGCTGGCTTTCAGAGAGGAATTCATTCTGGGCTTCCTCTGGCCAGGCAAATGCCTTGCACTGCTCTGAAACCCTTGGAGGGCCGGGGCAGGGCCAGGATTTGGGGAATGGTGTGGAGCAGTGGCTGGGAATGGGAGCAGTGCTTGGGGCAAGGTCCCCGACTCCTGCTGGGGATTTGCCAGCGCTAAACAGCTGGCACAGTCTGCTGCAGGGGGTGATGGTGCCCATTCCCAGCTGCTTGGAGGCAGGACGGCATTAGTGCAGGGAAGGTGGGCGAGGAGCAGGGCTGGAGCCCCTGGGTGCCTGTGCAGGACTGCAGCAGCAACTCTGTGTGTGCCTGTGGGCACCCAGAGGGCAGGGGCACCACCAAAGCACTGCTTGAAGGGAAGAAATTGAGCTTTTCCCAATAAGGAGCCTGATCACAGTATCAGAATGCCTCGTTAATTAGAGCCAGCCTGTAATCAATAGCTCAGCTCGCTGCTGCACTGAGGTCCTGGTGCTCAAAAAGAAAAAAAGAGGCTGCAGTGATGTGATGTGCAAACCTAAAGGGATAAATATTTTAGAGAGGATATCGAGCTCTGCGGTTGGAAAAACCAAGGTGAGACCTCCTCAAATGCTTGGCTGACCCGCTGCCCTCCTCATCCTCTGGGATCCTGCTCCGCTCTGTGCGTGCTGGAGGCTGCCAGGGGCAGCTGCTGGGTTTGGGCTGGGTCTGGGCTGGCTGCTCGTGTTCCCCTTCTCCTGCAGGGTGTGCAGGGCGTGCAGCTCATCCCCTGAATGTGCAGGGTGTGCAGGGTGTGCAGGGCGTGCAGCTCATCCCCTGAGTGTGCAGGGTGTGCACAATGTGCAGGGTGTGCAGCTCATCCCCTGAGTGTGCAGGGTGTGCACAATGTGCAGGGTGTGCAGCTCATCCCCTGAGTGTGCAGGATGTGCACAATGTGCAGGGTGTGCAGCTCATCCCCTGAGTGTGCACAGTGTGCACAATGTGCAGGGTGTGCAGGGCGTGCAGCTCATCCCCTGAGTGTGCACAGGGTGCAGAATGTGCAGGGTGTGCAGCTCATCCCCTGAGTGTGCACAGGGTGCAGAATGTGCAGGGCGTGCAGCTCATCCCCTGAGTGTGCAGGGTGTGCACAATGTGCAGGGTGTGCAGCTCATCCCCTGAGTGTGCAGGGTGTGCAGGGTGTGCAGGGTCTGCAGCTCATCCCCTGAGTGTGCAGGGTGTGCACAATGTGCAGGGCGTGCAGCTCATCCCCTGAGTGTGCACAGTGTGCAGGGTGTGCAGGGCGTGCAGCTCATCCCCTGAGTGTGCAGGGTGTGCACAATGTGCAGGGCGTGCAGCTCATCCCCTGAGTGTGCAGGGTGTGCACAATGTGCAGGGTGTGCAGCTCATCCCCTGAGTGTGCAGGGTGTGCAGGGTGTGCAGGGCGTGCAGCTCATCCCCTGAGTGTGCAGGGTGTGCACAATGTGCAGGGCGTGCAGCTCATCCCCTGAGTGTGCACAGGGTGCAGAATGTGCAGGGTCTGCAGCTCATCCCCTGAGTGTGCAGGGTGTGCAGGGTGTGCAGGGTCTGCAGCTCATCCCCTGAGTGTGCACAGGGTGCACAATGTGCAGGGTGTGCAGCTCATCCCCTGAGTGTGCACAGGGTGCAGAATGTGCAGGGTGTGCAGCTCATCCCCTGAGTGTGCAGGGTGTGCACAATGTGCAGGGCGTGCAGCTCATCCCCTGAGTGTGCAGGGTGTGCACAATGTGCAGGGCGTGCATCTCATCCCCTCACAGCAGCCCCTTCTCACAATCATTTATTTTTGGCAGCCAGCATGCAGAAATTCTGAACCCAAATGATATCGGCTCAAAAATGCCCATAATGTGAATATTCCAATGATATTAGCTCAAAAATGCCCCTAATGTGAATATTCATGTGATATTAGCTCAAAACCACCCCTAATGTGAATATTCAAATTATATAAGATCAAAACCGCCCCTAATGTGAATATTCCAATGATATTAGTTCAAAAATGCCCCTAATGTGAATATTCGAATGATATTAGCTCAAAAACACCCCTAATGTGAATATTCCAATGATATTAGCTCAAAAACACCCCTAATGTGAATGTTCAAATTATATTAGCTCAAAACCGCCCCTAATGTGAATATTCAGCAATGGAAAATTTTCTCACTTCTCCTCCAAGCTGAGGAACATTAAAAGTCCCTGGATTTTGTCCCTCCTGCACCCAGCCCCAGGTCTGTCCTCATCTCTGAAGGTCGGCACCTCCAGCCCCAGGCAGGTTATTATCCCGGGGATGTTTTATTCATGCTAATGCTGCCACATGGAAATGATCTTTTTCATGTTAATGAGGAGTAATTTGAGAAATCAGAAAAATCAGCATTTCCCTGAGAAAGGCTGGGGGAGGCACTGGCAGGACAGGGAGCAGTGGGTGACACCTCAGTGGGTCACACCGGGATGGGGGGCTCACCTGGAGGGGAGAAGGCTCCAGGGAGAGCTCAGAGCCCTGCCAGGACCCAAAGGGGCTCCAGGAGAGCTGCAGAGGGACTGGGGACAAGGATGGAGGGACAGCACACAGGGAATGGCTGTAAAAGCTGAAAAAGCAGGTTAACATTGGTGTCAGGGAGGAATTCTTGGTTCAGAGAGTGCCCAGAGCAGCTGGGGCTGCCCCTGGGTCCCTGGCAGTGCCCAAGGCCAGGCTGGACACTGGGACAGTGGAGGTGTCCCTGCCATGGCAGGGGTGGCGCTGGATGGGATTTAAGGTCCTTCCCACCCAAACCAGTCTGGGATTCTGTGATCTCAGAAGTTTTGCTGGTTCCAGATGAATACAGAGTGTTTTTCAGTGTTTTCCAGATTTTTCAGAAATCTGACCTTTCAGGATCCAAGCAAAGAAATGTTCTGTCTTTGATCTCTCCTTGTCCAGAGCAAGAGGGAATTTCTGCAGCTTTTAATGTGTTTTATTCCTCATGTTTATAAAGGAAAAAAAAGCCTTTTTGAACTCCTTGTTTGATGAGTGAGGCTCATTTAAAAAATGACGGAGGTTAAAACAGAGACCAAAACACTGCGGGCATCACTTTGAGCCTATTGCAGAGCGGGGGGATTAAAAACCTCTGTGGCTGTTGGGTGTGGCACTTGGGGACACGGGCCAGTGGTGGCCTCGGAGTGCTGGGTTTGACCTTCAAGCTCTTCTCCAGCCTGAGCAATTCCATGCTGTGATTTTGTGATCTGTCAAAAGGAAGGGACTCAGAATCTCAGAATCTCAGTAATCCTGCAGAGCTGTTTCCATCACTCCTCTCAACCCAGGCTCCCTGCTCCTGCCTCCATCAGCACCTCCTTCTGCAGGAACTCGGGTAATTTCTGGAAGCTTTTTGTCTTCCCCAAGCCTCGTCTTAGACAATAAACAAAGCCAGACAAACGCTTTTTTCAGTCTGGAAAGGCACAAATAAGCAACCTGTACTTGTTAAATTAGGCACTATAAAAATGCTGAGATTTAAATCATTGTCCCAGTAATTATTGTCATCATTGTGGTTATTAGATGACATAAGATTTTATTGCTGATAATTTGGAGGCTTTGATACATTTATTTGAACTGACTGCTCCTTTGGCTAAGAATAATTGCTTAAATTTCTCTCTTGGGTTTTTGATTCTATAAAAGGATTGTTGACCTTGAAGCTTTTGCTTTATTTTGAATTCTTGTTCAAATCTAATGCAAATACTGAGAAAAATACCTAGAGAAAAAAATGTGACTTTTTCCAAGCAGCAAGTGGAATTTGGAGAGCCTGGACAGAACAACCAGGTTTTGGGTTGTCAGAGACCCCCAGCTTCTCTCTTACTCCCTTTTTAATATTATTTTAAGAGTAGAAATTAAGATTTGCTTTTCCCTAAGCAGCTGTTGATGTGTTTGGGTGCTGTGGCTGCTGAGGGTTTGCTCTGGGGGTGGATGGAGGTGATGGATCCTGTGTGGAGCTGCAGGTTCCATGGCCAGGAGCCTGCCCAGGACCTGCTCTGTTTGGGGGATGGATGCTCCTGTTCAGCTGTGGGGAGAACAAAGAGTTAGGAAATAAATTAAAGAGAAAGAAAGAGCTGGGTAACAGCAAGAAACGGTGCCAGGCAGGGTGACAGACTCTGGAGAGCTCTGAAATGTCATGGTTTCATGCAGTGTGCAAATAAGGATGAAATTGAAAATCAGCTCTTTTAGGAGAGGTAACTCTTAATTTGCATGAAATAATAATCAAATCATTATCAGGCCACCTTAAACAGCCCCACTGAAGGTCACTTAGCTGCACAGACAGCACCCAACGAGCTCTGGCTGGCATCACTTGGGAAGGAGGAGGATAATTACCCGTGGGATCTGTTAATTTGTGTGTCCATTAATCAGGTGTGTGTTCCCAGCTAATAACTGCCTCCAGTCTGCAAACTCTGCCAATGTTTGACTCTCAGAGGGTTTTCCAGGACTGAACAGGTCTTAGCCTGAAGTGGGAGAAACTGAGGCAGAGCATGAACGGGACACAAAGTTCATCAATAATTCAAAGCTCCTCAATAATTCTCGATCAGGTGAGTGAGATTAGAGAGTGCAGTGCTGAGGAGCCTCCTTGTGGATAACAGGCAGATGAGTAAAAAACCTTCCATCCATCATTTAAAACAACATTTCTTCTGTGGGAAATGGAGGAGGGCATTTAAAAACACCTTTTTTCTGTGGGAAAGGGAGGAGGGCATTTAAAAACACCTTTTTTCTGTGGGAAAGGGAGGAGGGCCCCTTTGCTGCAGAGCTGAAGCGTTGAGGGCTGAGCAGAGACGTCCCAGGGCCACTCTCAGAGCTGTCGCTGGTGACATTCTCACCGAGCTCCTGGCCAGGAAAAGGCTGCAATCTTGGCAGCACAAAGGAATAATCATGTCTGGTCAAGTGTGGCACAAAGGAGCTGAACTCCAGCAGAGGGGAGAGCCACCTGTTTCTGGATGATTTATGGCCGTGGCAGGAGAGGGTCGGGCTCAGCTCCAGAATCAGAGCTGGAGTAAGCACTGAGCAAATGTTTTCTGTTTGTACTCACTGATTTGAACTGCACAGCCTCTGTTAGGCTCAGACAGAAATGTGGGAGTTATCCCAGCAATGTGGTCTGAGCTGTACATTTTCATTGTTATTCCTCCTATTCATGCCTCAGATGGTTTTTCTATTGGGTTAATGGCAAACACTCTTAAGTAATGACAGGGGTGCAGGTTAATTACTCAGTAAGTGCTGTTAAAGACGGCAGAGTTTCCTCTCCTGTTACAAAGAGGCTCCATTTCCCACCGTGTCATTAAACATCCTCGCTTAAGAGGCCCGAGAATGAATCATTGCCTCTGATTTAGGATCATCAAAAAGCACAGAGCTGCTGCCTTATTTAATTGACTTGTGATTTAATGTTAATGGCATCCGCGCACCCCTGCTCTCAGGTGTTAAAGTGGAGCTGGGCTGGGGGTCTCTGTGCTGGTTTGGGGGATCTCTGTGCTGGGCTGGGGCATCTCTGTGTTGGTCTGGGGATCTCTGAGCAGGTTTGGGGGATCTCTGAGCAGGTTTGGGGCATCTCTGAGCAGGTTTGGGGCATCTCTGACCTGGTTTGGGGGATCTCTGTGTTGGTCTGGGGCATCTCTGAGCTGGTCTGGGGTATCTCTGAGCAGGTTTGGGGCATCTCTGAGCAGGTTTGGGGCATCTCTGAGCTGGTCTGGGGGATTTCTGACCTGGTTTGGGGGATCTCTGAGCTGGTCTGGGGGGTCTCTGAGCCACTGGAGCCCAGCTGTGCTTGGTGGGGATGCCCCACACAGGTCCCAGGTGCTGGAGCTCCCTGGAGCAGCGCATGGAGGTCTGGGCAGCCCAGGCTGCAGATAAATCCCATCCCTGTGCAGTTCTTAATTAAATTAAAGACCCTGCATCCCTGTTTAAATCTGTGCTGGGTTTAGCAGCTAAAGAAGAGTTGCTCAAAGGTTGGTGACTGAGGTCTGGGCAGGACGATCCGGGTGTTTTCCAGCCTCCACGATCCCCTGGCTCCCTGCAATGTGCTTTTGGGATGCCGTGGAAGCTCAGGGCCGGGTGTTCCCCCGTGTGAGGGGTGAATTGTCCCCCTCAGCCCCACCAGTGCTGGGCTGGGGGCACGAGGGGCTCCTCTGCCTCTGCTCCCCTCGTGTCTGCACAGAGCTCAGGGCTGCAGGAGTGCTCGGGGATTCTGCCCTTCCAGGGCCAGGCCCTGCTTAATTAGGAGTGATAGTGATAATGGTAATAACAATTATGGTAATAGCAATAATAATAATAATGGTAATGATAATAATTTTAAAAATCCTCTCAAGCTGCCCGCCTTGCACAGCTTAGCTGAGCGTTATCCCCCAGCCAGCCCGGGGCACTGGGGTTAATTGACTTGCTCTGGGCTGGTGCTGGAGCCTGAAGGGATCTTCAGTCAGGAGAAACCCACAGCAAACAGCAGCACTTGAGCAGGGCTGGGCCAGGGCAGGCACGGGAACAGCAAAATCACAAATCAATGTGAAAAGTACCAGGAAATGAGAGGAAAAGGGGGGAAAAGCTCTGAGGAAGGTGGGATTTTGTGGGGTTTAACTCCAAGCAGAGGCTTTTCCTGCTCCTTTCCCCTCAGCTCTGTGGTGAGGATGGTCCAGCCCCAGTGCAGGGAGGTTTGATGGCAGAAACTGTCCTCATTCCTCCTATCCTGGTGAGCAGTGAGGTTTCCTGGCAGAAACTGTACCCATTCCTCTCCATTTGCCCCCATTCCTCCCACCCTGGTGAGCAGTGGGGTTTCCTGGCAGAAACTGTCCCCATTCCTCTCCATTTGTCCCCTTTCCTCCCATCCTGGTGAGCAGTGACCAGTGGCACCTCCAGCCCAGCCCAAAGCTGCCCTGGCAGTGCCTGGGGTGGGTGACATTCCACGGGACGATGATTTCTGATTCCTCCCTGAGTTATTACCAAAGTGTAACATCTGTTCACATTACCATCTCAGCCCCCTCCCCTGTTTTGGGGGGCCCTGGAAGCCTGGGTGATACATCAATGACCAAATGTAATTGCTTTCTCTAAAATATGGCTCTCCAAAAGGAAATCTGACTGGGATGCATGTAGTGAAGGATTTAATTTATGTCGAAGCAATGGGTCTGAAAAAGGAGGAGGAGGAAAAGTTGTGATAGGGAGGCTGAATTCATCTTCAGTTATGAATAATAGATGATTCACTTGGGAATATTTTTTGCTGGATTTAAATGAAATCTCATCAAAAACATGATAATTGGGTGTATTTATAAACCTGCAAAGCCCACTCAAGGGGGTTCCAATAATATTGACAATACCAGAGGTTAACCATAAACCCAGCCAGAATTTATTGTTGCAAGGAGTTGTACCTGGTGGCGATCCCTGCAAAGTGAGGGCTGGACAGACTTTGTCATGCTCTGTTTCTGAACTGTCCCCCAGAAATGAGGAGGTGCTTCTAGACTGAGCAAAGTTGGGAAAATTTGTTGAAATTGGCCAACAAATTGAAATGTTGGTGATATTTGCCCTCCTGGTCAGGGGAAACCATTGATCTGAAAACATTTCCCCTGGTAGGGTGGGTAATATATTATATTATATTATATTATATTATATTATATTATATATTATAATATACATTATATTTTCTGAAAAATTTTCTTGGCTCAGGATTCTTCTCCTGGGAAGCTGGGAAGCCTGAGAGAAAAAAGGAAACAACATTATCTCATTTGCTTCTGCTGTGTTTTGCTGCTTTAGAATGTAGTTTGGAGATTGTTTGTCCAACAGGTTGTTGTTTGATTGGTTTCATGTGAATGGCTTTTACCTAATGACCAATCACAATCCACAATCTCTCTGGAGAGAATAATGAGTTTTTCATTATTATCTTGCTAAACCTTCTGTATGTAGCCTTTCTCTAGTCTTTAATATAGATATGATATGATATGATATGATATGATATGATATGATATAATATAATATAATATAATATAATATAATATAATATAATATAATATACTTTCTAAGAACATAGAATCAAATTCATCTTTCCTCCCCATGACAGGAGACCCCAAAAACAGCACAATGTCCCACATCTGCCCCTGCTGCATTTTCCAGAAGCAGGGATTGATGGTTATTTCCACATAGTCTACAAAACTCTGTTAATTTGGCCTCTCTAGGTCATGCTGGCCTCATCTGCATGCAGGGAGGCGCCTCCTCCTTGGTTTGAGGGCTGTAACATTCTCTGCTGATGAAAATACTTTGATAGGGTTGTTTTTTTTCCTTTCCCTTCACAAATTATCAGGTCATTTAAAGAAATGAGCTCATTTTAATCTAATTCTGCATGTGCAACTGTCTGGAGAGTTATTTTCAGCTCCAGTAGTTGCAGCTTGCAATTATTCTGCTTCCTTTAAGAAAAGAAAAGTAACAGCTCTATATTTTATGCAAATTACTGGTGATCTTTCAGAGCAACTCGTGTTTAGGAGAAGAAATAGGAGAAATAAGGGGCCCAATGGATGGTAATGTGGGTTTGAAAAAGCGCAGAGGAAGTAGGAAAATGTGTAAAGATCATTAAAATATTAACATTTGACCACTTAGGCAGGAATATTTCAATTAAAAGCCATGTAATTCTCGTAGAAGTGAAAAGAACAGTTCCTAACTAACCGTGGCTCCTGTGAAAAAGGAACTTTTAAATTTAATTTCCTTAATTGCTGTGGTTCAGGTGTGCCCCCAGACATTGCTGCAGCTCCCACAGAGGCCATGGAGTTGAAGTGGGGTGCAAAGGGGAGCCCAAGCACCTTCACCATCCCCACAGGGGTGAGGAGGTGAGAATTGCTGTTTCCCTCTGTTTCCATCCTCCTTTGGGGCACAAGGTGCCACCTTGTGTGCTGTGCTCAGTACAGGCATGGCCGAGGTCATGTCCAGTTCCAATGTGCTTTAAATTTGATGCTTATTTTGTGCATTCCTGTGGAACCTGCACTGATCTGAACACAGCTCAGCAGCATTTTTGCTGCTGGAAAAAATTTATTTTTCCAGTATATTCGCTGGAAAAACGCTGTTGACTGGAATGTCACCTTACATGCCACGATTATTGCTGTTTAAGGGCATCAATCAGCTTTTGTGTCCCTTGTAGAAGAAAGCTCCTCTGATAATGTTTCCCTTGGAGCTTTTCTCAGATCCAGGGATGGCCGCTGTGCCTGTTGGTGGCTCTGGCACAGAGCAGCTGGGGCTGCCCCTGGATCCCTGGAAACGCCCAGAGCCAGGCTGGACATTGGGGCTGCAGCACCTGGGACAGGGGGAGATGTCCCTGCCATGGCAGGGGGGGCACTGGGTGGAATGGATAAGATGGGATGGGATGGATGAGATGGAATGGAATGGAATGGAATGGAATGGAATGGAATCCATGGGATGGGATGGGTTGGGATGGAATGGAATGGGATCCATGGCACGGGATGGGATGGAATGGAACGGGATCCATGGGATGGGATAGAATAGAATGGAATGGAATCGATGGGATGGATGGGATGGGATGAGATGGGATGGAATGGAATGGGATCGATGGGTTGGGATGATGGGATGGGATGAGATGAGATGATCTTTAAGGTCCATTCCCACCCAGGCCACTCTGCAATTCCATGGTTCCATGACACAAGCACCATCCAGCAGGCAGCAGCCAACCCCCTGGCAGGGACCAGCCCTCCAAGGCTGAGGAATGACCCTCCAGAGAGGCCCCACAGCACTGATACTGCAGAGGAACCTCTGGAGCACCTGCCCCAGGCTGCTGGAACCTCCTCTTGCAGGATGTGAACACCAGGAATTCACCAGGAGTTCACCAGGAGTTCACCAGGAGTTCACCAGGAATTCACCAGGAATTCACCAGGAGTTCACCAGGAATTCCGAGGCTGGGAAAGAAGGGAGTGAGGCTGAAAGGGCCTGGGAGGTTTGAGGCTGCCACTGGAAACAGAGGCAGTAAATACTTCTGGCTGCTCTGATGAGATCCAAGATTTACTGAGGAGGTTTTTTTAGTGTTGTCTGTGGTGCTAAGGCAGAGGTTTTTGATAGCAAAGCGGCACTTTTGGAAATTTACTGCATTCTCAGCAATCTGTCTGTGTTCAGCAGAGGGAGGGGGATAAGCTGGGGAGGGCAGGACAGGAATGTGGGATGGGAAGTCCCAGAGCAGCTCCGGGAGCAGAGGAGGCAGGGAAAGGCTTTTCTGTGGCTTTGCATTGGTTTTGTGGATGTGCTGAGCCTGGGTAAAGCAGGTGCCTTGAATCCCTCCAATCCTGGTTGGAATGTGTGTCCCTGGACTTCATTCCTGCTCCTGATTCTGCTGTAAAGCAGCAGTTTTGGGTAAAACTCCCCAAAAGCTTGGCTGTGCTCTCTGAAAACAGCCTTGTTGTCATCCCAGCCTGAGAATTATCCCCCAGCTCAGCAAGAATTCAGATTTTTGTTCCTGCATTCATCCCTGCTTTTCTGCACCCAATGCCCTGGGTCTGGGGCAGCAGGGCCTGAGGGGAGGCTGGACACCCCAAAAGTGTCCAGGTGTGATCCTGCAGAGGCTCCCCTCGCCGCAGAACCCTTCATCCACCCCGTGTAAGCCCCAGCACCAACGAGCTGATGGGTTCCTAATTAGATTTGAGCATTCTGTTGTTAATTAATTGCCTGGAATGTTTCAGGATGTTTCCCCCCCACATCCCTCTCCCCGAGGAGCACACGTAGCACAAATTAATCTTTACAGCTGTCACATGTCAGCTGAGGAACAGCAGCCACCATGGAATGTTTGTTCCCTACAAAATACAAAGTGGTGGAACATCTTCCTCAACAAACGGATAATTAACTTTAAACAACGATGTCAAAATACCCTTTTGAAAAGTTTCTGGTTTCGCTTGGCTGATGGTTGTAGTCTGGTGCTTTGGTGTTTGGTTTTCCTGCTGAGGAGCTCACACAGGATCCCAAAGGGCTGGTTTGGATTCTGCAGGGTGGAAGCTTTCCCCATGCCAGGGGTTTGGGATGTCCTGAGGGTCCCTTCCAACCCGAACCACTCTGGGATCCTGGGATCCAGGAGGGTTTTGTCATCTCTCAGTGGTTACTGGTTAAATGAAATGCAGCCCAAAATCATTAATAGCTCCTCATATGATAAAAATACAGAGTCAAACTGTTCCCAGCAAGGAATTTCCCAGAGTTTCTGAGGGGATTTCTGGAAAAATTTCTGAAAATTTTCTATTTATTGCCCTCATCACTCCTGCTGAAAATCAGGGCCATGCACTCCCCTGTAGGAATGGGAAGTGAAATATTTAAAGGCCCTTTCTGCTGTGTAAGCTCCTGCTAAATCACCTGCTTGAAACTAGAAGGGTTTAAAAACATGGTTTAAAAACATGGTTTAAAAACTTGGTCATTGGAATCCTGCCCTATTTGTTTGATTTTTGTGGGTTCTTTCAGGCATGTAGCAAAATGAAAGAGTGTCAGGAAAGCAGCTCCTACACTCAGAGAATCAGTAATTTGTTCTCTTAACCCTCTGAAATTCCTGTGATAAAGAGAAATCCCCCCTTTTATCTTCTGGGGAGCTGTCCTGATGGTAGTAGGGGGTGATGATGGTGAGGATGAGGAGGGAGGACCCTCGAAGGAACCCAGTTTGTTATGGATGGTTGGAACTGGTCTGTGGCACAGCTGAAGGGTTTGTTTGAGCCTCAAAAGGCCAAAATTGAAGACACAAAAACTTCAGGATGCCACGAGACTTCAGGGGAGAGGATTTGGGACCTTTGGAGTTAGGTTTGGTTTGGAATCTCAAATGCAGGGGAAGGAGGAAGTTTTGTGGAGTCCAGAACTGTGACAGGTGAAGGGTTTTAGTCTGAGTTTCTGAGTGATGGTAACCTGCAATTTATTGTGAACTTCTGTTTTAATTTACAAAAAGAACCCCCAAACCAATATTTTGGAAGAAGAGGAAGGAAGGATAGAGGAGAAAGGATAACCCCAGGTTTGGTTCAGGATGCCAACGGACAAGGGAGAAGCAATTTGGGGAATTCTAAATGCAGGAGTCTTGAGAATGGGCAAGGCAATGCCAGAGAGGAGGAGGCTTTGGGCAAGGGAGATAACTGAGATGGAGATGGGATGTTTGTGTGTGCGCCCAGGCAATGTTTGCTGTGGCTGTAATGAGTGCCATAAATCACAGTGAGGGCTCTGAGCCTGGCACTGTGCTGCTGCTGCAGGGAGGGAGCAGAGTGAGCCCCCCTTGTCCCTCTCCTGTGACACGGTGGCAGCTCCTGCATTGGGACACCCTGGGGCAGCTGCACTGCCCTGGCACCAACGCCAAAAGGCTGCAGGAACCTGAGACAGAGTGGAAATTTTCTAGAGTAGAAATCTACTTTGGTTTAGGTGAAATGCGCATCTTTGAGTAAAGTCTGTAGTTTGAAAACAAAGCTCTTTAGTCTGCCTGTTCTGGTAAAAAGGCAATGCTCAGAAAAACTACTGCAGATGAAGATCAAGAAATAAGAGAGGAGCAGACAGAGAGACAGACTGCTGTGAGAGCAGGCCAACCTGACCCAGGAATTCTTTCTGATAAAGAAGAATTAGCAGCAAATGTCAGGCAAAATCAGTAAAAGTGAATATGTATGAACCTATTGTGAGATTGCATGGATATGGATTTGAGAGGGGGATAAAAAAGGATCTGGAGTTCCCAGAGGTGTGCATGCCTTTTAAAGAGAGGAATCTCCACATGTGTCCAGCACTGTAATAAACACACTGGCTTTACAACTTTCACAAAGATGTTGAGCTTGTTTGCTTGTGCAAATCAAACCCCATGGCACCATCCAGCAGTTCAACATCATCCACAGCTCACCAACACCCAACATCATGGCATCATCCACAGCTCACCAACACCCAACATCATGGCATCATCCACAGCTCACCAACATCCAACATCACGGCATCATCCCACAGCTCACCAACACCCAACATCACGGCATCATCCACAGCTCACCAACATCCAACATCCAACATCACGGCATCATCCCACAGCTCACCAACACCCAACATCATGGCATCATCCACAGCTCACCAACACCCAACATCCAACATGCAACATCATGGCATCATCCACAGCTCACCAACACCCAACATCATGGCATCATCCACAGCTCACCAACACCCAACATCATGGCATCATCCACAGCTCACCAACACCCAACATCCAACATCACGGCATCATCCACAGCTCACCAACACCCAACATCCAACATCCAACATCATGGCATCATCCACAGCTCACCAACATCCAACATCACGGCATCATCCCACAGCTCACCAACACCCAACATCCAACATCACAGCACCATCCCACAGCTCACCCATGACCTCCTGAGCCCAGCAGGGTTTGGGAGGGGTCACTGCAGGTTTTTCCAGCCCCAGGCTCTGCTTTGGCTCCCATTCCTCAGGAGTCAGGGACCAGAGCCTGTCCCCATGCTCTGGGTGGGAGGGGGTGAGTGTGGTGATGCTCACAGGGGTCCCAGGATGAGGGATGAGAATCTTGACTCCATGTTTCAGAAGGCTGATTTATTATTTTATGACATATATCCCAGCTTCCAGGAGCAGGGAGCTGTGGGGGACCCCTGTGTTCCCTTCCAGCCTGACCCACTCTGGAATTCTCGGAACTTTCCTAAAACTCTCAGAATTTTAGGATTTCAGAGTTTCCTGTTTGGCCCCGTGCTCTGCTTGAATTTAAAAGACAAGCAGCAGGCTCTGTGGCTACTCAAAAAAACCCCAAAAAGCTATTTTTATTTCTTTTTTTCCTTTTGTGTGCGAAAAATGAGTTGCCCATTGAAAGAAGAGCCTGTTCCACACCACTACATGTGTTTCATGCATATTCACAAAGAAGCAGTTTGAAAAATACACTGCTGTGCTCTTGCTGCTGGAGATGGAGGAGAATATTACAAATTCCATTTTTTTCCTACTGCTCCACTTGTGCTGCTGTGCAAACAGCGAGTGTTTGTTGTGCTGTTGGGATTAACTGGTGTTTGTTTAAGGTGGGAGAGGTGTTTTTAGCAAACAGATGGATTTGGACTGTTTGCTTCCCCCAGGAGCTGCAGGGATGGAAGCTCATTTAGAATTGCTCTCTGTAATTTTTGCTGCTGGCTCCGAGGAGGTGCTGAGAGTCTGCGTTTCCCTCTGTCCTCTCACCTCCCCTGCCTCAGCTCAGCTCCTGCTGCTGCTCTCTGCCTGTGGGGCTCCAGAGGATGAGAAATGCTCTGCAAATGCACTCAGACCTCACCAGCCACCTTTGGGGGCATTTTGGATCTTTTATTCTGGGTTCTGTTGGGGAGAATAACCCACACCGGGTGGGTGTGCAGATAAATGAGGAAAGGCAGTGGAGCACTGTGGTGGGGTTTGCAGGGATCCCAGGACCAGGGAAGGGATGAGAATCTTGACTCCATGTTTCAGAAGGCTGATTGATTATTTTATGATATATATTATATTAAAATGCTATCTTAAAACTATACAAAAAGAATAGAAGAAAAGATCCATCGGAAGGCTTGAAAGGAAAAGAATGGAATGATAATAAAGTCTTGTGACTGACCAGAGAGTCTGAGACAGCTGGGCTCTGATTGGCCATTAATTACAAACAATCAACGTGGACCAATCACAGATGCACCTGTTGCATTCCACAGCAGCAGATAATCACTGTTTTTCTTTTCCTCTGAGGCCTCTCAGGTTCTCAGGAGAAAACATCCTAGCAAAAGGATTTTTCATAAAATATTTCCATGACGGAGCACTGAGATAACACCTGGTGGGTGCCACGGGAGAAGCCCACAGGGAAATTGCTGACTCAGAGCAAGGCCAGGACACGAGGACAGCTCTGGAGCAGGTGCTGGGCTCTGGGGAAGCAGCAGGACCCGGCCCCTCTGTGCCTTTGGCTGGGCCAGGTGAGCTGAGCAGCTCAGGTGTGCCCAGGGGCAGTGCCAGGCTGCAGGCCAGGAGCAGAGAGCTCTTTTCAGAGTTTGGTGCCCAAAACCAACCAGAGTTGGGGCAGAACCCTCAGAGCTCTGCTGCTCATGTGCACCCACTGCCCTTGGGAGCTTCCAGAGGTCAACCCATGTGTGACATTAGGAACACAAAGGTCCTTTGGTAACTCATTTATAGCACTGAAATATCAATTTTAGGACATTTGAGGTTATTTTAAGGTTTAAGGAAAAATTCCTTTCACACAGACCAGGAGGGGAAAGCCCCTGCTTGCTGTTTATTTTAATTATCAGGACACACAGAGGGTGATGTTGGCATTGCCAGTGACATGAGCAGCACACAAATCCCAGCCCATCCTCTCCACTGCCAGCACAAACAATGAAGAAAGCAAAGAAATAAAATTTCAGGCTTCCTTTCAGCAGAGGACACCTCAAGTTTCCCCTCTGTTGTAGTTCAGTTCTGCTCTGCCAAAGGAAACAGCTCCTCCTCCTGCAGAGAGGGCTTGAGGGAGGCTGAACATCAATTCTGGGGGAAAAAAGAGAGAAATCATTAACAGCAGAGAACGGAAAGTGCCCAGAACTGCATAACTTTTTCCAGCTTACAGATGCAAAAAGCAAGAGAGCATCTTGGAGGCTGCTGGGGTTTGCAGTGGCCCTGGGGGTTTATTTGATGTATGATCTGCCTGGGAGCCGGCAGGGACTGTGGATTTGGGGGCAGTGGAGCTCAGCCCCATAATTCAGGAGAAGTTTAACCCCAATGGGGGTTCAGGAGGGGCTGTGCTGGGGTCCCTGGGGGTTTTGTTGGGGGGTTTTTGTTGGGGTTTTGTTGGGGTTTGTTCCCAGGCTGGGAGCTGTGCTGGGGTTTTTGTTGGGGTTTTTTTGGGGTTTTTTTTGGGGGGGTTTGTTCCCAGGCTGGGAGCTGTGCTGGGGTTTTTGTTGGGATTTTTTTTGGGAGTTTTGTTGGGGTTTTGTTTGGGGTTTTGTTGGGGTTTGTTCCCAGGCTGGGAGCTGTGCTGGGGTTTTTGTTGGGGTTTTTTTTGGGGGGGTTTTGTTCCCAGGCTGGGAGCTGTGCTGCTCAGGCCACCCTCTCTGTCCCTCTGTGCCCTGCAGGACCTGCTGAGCTTCCCCTGGCACCTGGCTGGGGGTGACCCCAACTCAAACAGGGCTGGGGAGCTCCTGCTGATGGCCAGGGGAGCAAAGCCATGGATTTCATTGACGTGTGGCACCTTGGCAGCCCCAGGATCAATTATCAGCAAGGACCTTTTTGTTTTCCCTGTTTTCCTGGAAGCTGCGCACGGGCTGGAAGGTTTGCTGCCATGTTATTGACTGAAAACTGCTTATCCAAGCCAGCCAAGCTGAATTTATCCCCTGCTCTGGGCCATGACAGCTTGGGGGGTGTCACACAGATTCGAGGGGGTCAGTTGAGCTCAGCATCCCCGAGACCCTGCCCTGACATTTCCAAGGAAACCTCCTGAGCCCTGGAAATGCGGGGCGGTTTCTCTGAGCCGTCACCACAAAGGGGTCAGGAGGGAGGAGCTGAAGTGGCTGCTCTGAGCCCAGCGGGTGCCAAGGCCCCATCCAAGGCGCAGGGAAATCAGGATGGATCCTCTCACCTGTCCAAGCCCAGCTCCTGGGGGCACGGGAGTGTTTGTGCCACATCCTGCCTGAGATCTCAGGGGCTCTCCAGGAGACAGGACTGAGAACAGGTTAAGGGAAGCATTGCCACAGGATTGTAGGCCAGGAAATTGAAGGGTTTAGAATTGCTTGGGCTTTATTTTTAAAATGAGAGCTTGCTAAGAAAGTGGCACAAAAGAGTGCAAAATCCTGGCTTTATTGTGAAGAAAAGGAAATGTATTTTAAAGTGCAGTAAGTAGAAAATATTCCAGACAATCCTGAGTTTCTGATATAACCATGTTACACTGGGGTGCCAGTCACCTGCATTTCTGCATTTCAGAATTTTGTGTGATGCTATCAGAGCTGGTGAGAAGTTTGGAACATTTGTATGTCTGTCATCAAACAAGAATTATTTTCAGAAGCAGGAGGTGGAAGGGGTTTGTCCCTTTGTGGCTTAGGGACAGTGCATCAGACAGATATAATTAAGTTCCTCTCATTTACACATGACAGCAGTGCTGCTCTCAATGTTCTGCTAAAATAAACTTTTTAATTTAAATGGAAGACATAAAACTTTTTTCCCCCTATATATATATATTTTTTTTTTTTTACTTGGAGAAAACAAATTCTGAATCTATCCTGATATCCAGCCAAGTTTCTCCTCCTGCTCTCCCATTCCAGCAGAGCAGGGACTACAAAGCTCCCAGACTGGCACTTCTTTGATCACAAATATGAAGATGGTACATGAGAGTAATTAAATTTTTCCTCTCAACTAATTGAATTTGTTAGCAAAAGAGGGGGAAAAGCTTCATTGCAAACAGGAAGAGGCAGCTTCTTCCACCTGACTTTACTTGTACTTGACTAAGTGCTTCATTAGAACCCAGGCAAGTCCAGTGACACATCATTAATTTCCAGGGCTGCAATCTGGGAAGAGAAGAATCAGGCTCTGCCAAACCCAGCCTAACTGAGTTAATGCTCATTAAGGCTAAGCCTTAAGTCTGTTCTCGTGCTGCCTCTGTCATGTTATGGATTAATGGAATGTATTAAGACAGCAAATGCAAAGATGCAAAAGCAAATGCTTTTTTTTATGCAAAAAATGCAAAAGCAAATGTCATTCACTGTGGTTATATCAGAAGGATGTGGTTTCCTATTGGAAGAGGTGATGGCTGCTGAAAAGCGGGGCCACAGCTGAGTGGGGTCTGGGCAAAGCAATTCTATTTGGTGCTATTTGGCCTCCGTGGTTTTATGCCCCTTGCATCCAAGTTCCCATCCCTGCAGTGGGTTTTGGCATTTGGGGACATGGACTGGGTGTTCTTGGTGGGTTTTGGCACTTGGGGACATGAACCTGGTGACCTTGGTGGGTTTTGGAGTCCCCACCCTCTGGGTCATTGCCTTCCAACCCCAGCTCCTGCAGGACATGTGAAATTCACTGGTGTAACAGAAACCTGTGTAGGAATGCACAGCTGCATTTCAAACCAAATAAATCCATTTAAATTTATTAGATTTATTTAATGTCCATAGCATTTCTCCTGCTCAGCCATCAGCTCGTTAGGGCTCTGCTTGTTTGTTCTCTGCACATCCATTACTGCAAGCTGGGGGAATGGGGCTGGCACTGCCTTCCTCTGCAGTTACCTGTTGCTAAAACCCCTTTTATTTGGGCTGTAACTTTTTTTTCTCTGCCTTTATTGCCTCTGCAAGGACCCAGCCCAGCTGCCAATAGCCCCGTTGGTGGGACTGAAGGTTGTTTGCACAGAGAGAACACTCTGCCCAAACCTGCTGCAAAACCAGGACAGAGCCTTTGTTTTCTGCAACACACAGACATGAAATTTGATGGCAGCACTTCCAGCTTCATTAAGTTCTTTCCAGGGCCTGATAAAAGTGGCATTCATGGGAGAGGCTTCTGGAGGAGTTCTGTTGTTTGTTTCAGTGGGAGCGGGGGCCCAGCAAGAGGAAAATAACATTTATTTCATGCACAGGCAGTGGGTGAAGCTCTCTAACGTGAGGCACAGGGAACAGGGAGCATTTTGCAGGGTTTTTCCGTCTCACAAGCCTTGCCACGTATCCACTCATTCCAAACCTAAAAAAGCTTTACAGATTTTTGATGCTCATTCCTTTAGGCAACGTTACAAGGGCCAGGAGAGGAAAAAGTGAATCACTGGGGATTCAGAGAGCTTCCATTATTTCCACAGCCATGCAAAGCATGAACTCCTGGAGAACCTGCCAGGTTTGAGGTCTCTCACCAGGGGGAGGGGGTTTGAGTGCTTTACAGGATTGCTCTCTGAGCTGTTGGATGATGTGTGACAGAAGCCAGTCTGGAGCTCCCAAAGACTGGCGGTAGTAAACATAATTCTGTTTAGTGTTCTGCAGCTCCACAAAAGGATTTGTTGATTCCCACAGCGGTTACATTGATTTTATACCTTTCTGAGCACACAAAATAGCAATTAGTCAATGCTGCACATTGCATTTCTGACAGGTATAAAATTATAGTGCCAATTATTCTGCACAGGTTGATGAACAGCAGTAGGGGTTTCTGAACAGTCTCTGAGACAGTGCTGGCAGAGAAATCTGTCACTTCAATGTTTGAAAGGTGTGACTGTAATTTCCAACACAATTGAATAAAAATCTTTGTGATTTGTGCATGCTGTACACTTATTACAATGATGGCCTCCTCTTTAAGTGACACATAATAACATTTGTTATATTTTAACCACTGCAGAATAATTTAGTACCATGTGAGGTCTCTCTGACTTTACCCTTCCCAGAGGAATAATGTAAGGCGTTCTGAGCTTCCAGTTTGAGGGAAATAAATCTGATCACACCTGACCACAGAAAATCTTTACCCATTTGTGCCACTTATTTCACTTCCAGGCAGCTGGAACTGAACATTTTGCTCCAGGGCAAGTGGAATTCCACACCTCCAAGAAGGTGGGGTTTGCACAGAGGTTCAGTTTAATTTAAACCTTTATTTAATTTGAATTATTTCATCTCTGCCAAACGAGTAAATGACAATTCCAATAAGCTCTGCTGCTGGCTTGGGCTGCTGAGAGACAGCTCAAGAGTTCTGCTCTGTCCTGCAAGGGAGTTTTCCAAGCAGGAACGCCCTGCGTGGGAGCTCACACAGTGTCATTGTCACTGCAGAGCCCATCAGTGAGAGCAGGGTTGGGAATTCCAGAATTCCATTTCAGAGCTGGCATGGGAGCTCACACACTGTGATCGCAAAGCCCCATCACCCAGCAGGGTTGGGAATTCCCTGTTTCAGAGCATGGGAGCTTGTGACCGTGTTCACAGGGGTTCTTGGATGAGGGAAGAGACAAAGATCTGACTCCATGTTTCAGAAGGCTGATTTATTATTTTATGATAGATATTACATTAAAACTATACTAAAAGAATAGAAGAAAGGATTTCATCAGAAGGCTAGTTAAGAATAGAATAGAATAGAATAGAATAGAATAGAATAGAATAGAATAATAACAATAACAAAGGCTTGTGGCTCAGACAGAGAGTCTGAGCCAGCTGGGCTGTGATTGGCCATTAATTACAAATTAATTATAAATTACAACTCTATGAGCCCAATCCCAGATGCACCTGTTGCATTCCACAGCAGCAGATAACCATTGTTTACATTTTGTTCCTGAGGCCTCTCAGCTCCTCAGGAGGAAAAATCCTAATGAAAGGATTTTCCATAAAAGATGTGTGTGACAGGAGCTCACACACTGTGATTGCAGAGCCCCATCAGTGAGCAGGGTTGGGAATTCCAGAATTCCATTTCATGGCACAAATCCCCGCCCGGCTCTGGCAGATCCTGGGGCGCATCCCAGGTGTTCCCCATTCCCTTGTTGTCCTCACGGGATGGTCCCTCCCAGGGGTGGGGGCAGAATGAATTTAAGGCTCCAATTTCCTCCTCCATTGTTTTCCCTGAGCTGGAGCCTCGTTTGTGGTTTCCCTCCATCTAAGGACCTCATCCAGCTCCTTCCAAAGGTAATTTTTTAGGCCTGAAGTTTTATCAGCCAACCCAAGTGCTGCGGTGAATTTATTTAACCCAAACTGAACAGTAGTATTTAATTTCTGTGCTCTCAAAATCCATTTTTGTAGCCTGAGTTTGCCTGCTCTGCCCCCCTGCAAGCAGCTCTGTGGTGCAGGTCACCCTCCAGGGAAAAGGGAATGAGGTCCTAAAACTTTCTTCTTTCCTGATGGCATTGTAACAATTTGATAAAAGTTTATTAGCTGGGAATTTGGGTTGTAAATATAGATGTCTCCTGAGTGAAAGGTTTTCATAAATGTGTTTAAAAACCTGAACTGCACCCAGCCGTTGCCCTTTGGTTAAGGGGAAGGTTTTTCTTGTGCCAATAAAAGTAAATTCTCTTCATTCCTTTCACCTTTACACTCCTTAATTTAGGATCTGTGTTTAGCAACTTGCTGAGCCTGTTGAGTTTTATAGAAGTCATTATTTTTCCTCTGGGAGAGTTGGAATTTTTGGGAAGGAATCTTTGTGCTTTTGGCCTCGGGTGGCTGAATGGGGCTGTGCAGGGTCTGGCTGCTTTTAGGGGGGTTAAATGTGACCCCATTTGTCCATTCCCAGCTGGGGACCCTGGAGATGGGGCTGCTCCATGGGGAGGGATGGGATGTTCCCTTCCCTTGGATAGGGCTGCTGAGATGGACGTTTTAAATCCAATATAAACCAGTAAAAGAGCTTAGTAAAAAATAAACCCCTACAAAGGTGATGGTCATTTAGAGACAAACAATATTCTGGTTTTTGCTGTTGTTTTCCTGCTGCATTGATGATGTGCAGCTCGGCTCAATTCAAGCCCCAGCTATTGTTTTTCAGGTCGACTTTTGATTTTAATGAAGTGGAATAAGTGGTTTTGAATCGGTTATCACGCTAAGGGAAGGAAGGCCAGGGAAGTGTCGGGTTGGTTTGACGGGTCAGGTGAAATATTTCACAAATTAGCGGCACATTTAGCTCTAAGGAGAGGCGATGCGTGGAATTTCCCTGCTGATGTTATCGGCTGGGAGGGAATTACAGCAGCCCTCGGCAGGAGCAGGACGGGAGCCAGGTGCAGGAGGAGATTTTGGGAATTGGAATGGACCTGCCCAGCCTGGGGGGTGCAGCACACCCAGGGCTGTGAGCAGCTCCGAGCTGCAGCCCAGCCTGGCCAGGGCATGTCCGGGGTTCCTCCTGGGGACTCAGAATCGCAGAATGATGGGGTTGGAAGTGACCTCTAAGAGCCTAAGAGCATCATCCAACCTGTGCCCTCACACCTCAACTATAGCGCCCAGTGCCATGGCCAGTCTTTGTTAAACACATCCAGAGATGGTGATTCCACCTCCCTGGACAGAGCATTCCAGTGCTTTATTGTTCTTTCAGTGAAGAATCTCTTCCTGATATCCAGCCTGTCCCTTCCCTTGGTGCAGCTTGAGGCTGCGTCCTCTGGTCCTGTCAGACCGACCCCACCTGTCTGCAGCCTGCATTCAGGAAGGTGTAGAGAGCGGTGAGGGCACCTCTGAGCCTCCTCCAGGCCAAACAACCCCAGTTCCCCAAACGTTCCTCAAACTCGGGACAGAAATGAAGGAATTGGGACTGGGAAGGGTTTTGTAACTCAAGAGTTTGTAATTGCAGCCACCTGGACCTCGTGTGGCTTCTGTGGGAGATCTCAGTGCTTGATTGCTTTTCTACATTAACCACAAAGAGCTTTCTCGCTCAACTTTGTTCCCACCATGTCTTTCGCCAGAACAACAAAAATAATTGGTGGGGAATTGCTCAAGGGGTTTCTTTCACCACTGAATGTGTTTTATTTGTATGGCAGCACCTGTGCTTTGTCTCTGCAGAGGAGGAATTGAGCACATTCCGTTCCCTACCAGCCCTGGCAGCAATGCAGTGTGGTGGGCACCTCCTGCTCCTGGAGGCACCAGATTTACCCTGCTCACGGATGCTCCTCAGCCTCCTTAGCTGTATAATTGATTCACAAAGCTCTCTTCAGGGAATGGCTGCTTTATTGCTGAAAATACATTTGTTTTAGTTTGTTTTTGAAGCATTGTAGCTGTCCTGCGGGGAGCCCAGAGTCTGGGTTTGCAATTCCTTGAGATTTTGGGGTCGGTGTGAAGAGGAGCAGAGCCAGGGAAGGACAGGGGTGCCTCCAGCACCTCATTCCCAGGGGCTCTGTCCCCCTGGAGTGGAAGGCCAGGAGAGGCATTTTGGGTGTGGATGTTTCTGCTGGCTCCCATCAGAGCTCGCTGCTGTTACTGCATCAGGAGCAATTGCTGCTTCCCTTCTGCTTGCTGGGTCTCAGCAGTTAAATGGAAACAGCCTGTTCTGATTTTCTTAACAAAAACAATCCGAGGCGCTTCCCAGAAGGTAGGGATCATGAATAATGAAAGATTTTATTTTTAATTTCCAGAACAAAATAAGACTATGAAATGGTTAGGCAAAACACTTGAATCCAATTAGGAAACAACTCGGTGAAGAAGAAAACATTGACACTTATTTTGAGTATTTGATTCCCTACAATATCAATTTAAATGTAAATTGTGCTTTGGAGAAGAATGCTTCCATCAGAGGCTAAAAGCATGTGGTTTATGCTCAGTGTTTTACAGCTGGATTATCTCAGACCTGGGTTTATAGTTACTGCCTGTGGGCAGAATTCCACCTCAGCACTCAGAGCACAGGCAGTAATGCCCTTGTGCATCTATTTTTTCGGCAGATTGGTGATAGAATTGTGTGATTAAATAAGGAATTTTATGATTTCTTTTCCCGTGGTAGATTGCAATCGGTATATTTAGGTTTGATTTTGGCTATAAAGTTTGTAGCCTGCGAATAAGTGGGGTGAGGAGTCGCAGGTTGAATTGTTACTGGCAGAATCGAAGTGCTGAGATCTCAAATATTTAAAGATGAAAGGTCTCCGGGGGAGCCCTGAGCTGTGTTTAGTGCCAGGTGGGGAGGTGTGTTCATGGCTGTGCTTCATCATCTCAGAGCTGGGCTCTGCTCAGCTGGACCCTTCCAGAAAATTCCGTGTCCAGCGTTCCCCATGGCAGCTCTGAGATCCCTCTCAGGTGCTGCAGGCACAGCAAGAGCCCTGAAAGCAGCCTGGATCAGCTCCTGCGCGGGGATCAGAGCACCCCCAGGTAATTTGGGCTGTGAGAAGGGTCACAGTGCCTGCAGGAGATGCCCTGAATAATCCAAGGGCATGTGGAGTACCTGGAGGGGGAAGAAATGTCAAATAAAATGATGCTGACTGTTAATCCCAGGATCTAACAAGGTTTATTTGAAAGTATCTCGAGTGTCTGAATGCATTTCAGACAAGGTGTTAGTGCAGGGCTTCGATCCCTTCAAATGCAGGTTTCTCACCAGCCTGGCTGGTTCAGGTCTGGTTTTGAGCAGCTCCATCCAAATGTTGAAGGTAATAAATGCTCCTGTATGGCTGCACTCGGAAATAATCTCTTGAAGCAGTGAAAATTTGAAGGCTCAGTGGTTCACACCCCACATTTGTGGTGTGGAATACGAGCAGGCAATGCCGTGGCAGGGAAGGGAAGGGTGGTGACCCTGCCAGGAGCTGAGGAGCACCAGCCTGGCAGCCTCCTCACCATGGACGTGTCCTGTGTGTTATGGATGATTCTCACATGTGCTCTCGGGCTTTTCTTATTTTTTGAAAGGGAGATTTAGTTCTTCCCATTTTAATCAGTGCCTTAAGCCTCATTTTTCCTTGTATTTTCCTCAACAACCCCACGGCTGTTGGGTGTGGAGCTGAGCAGGGGCTGCGTCAGAACTGTTCAATCCAGGAGATTCCTTGCACTGCCCTGCTGTCACAGACATATTTTATGAAAAATCCTTTTGTTAGGATTTTTTTTCTCCTGAGAAGCCTCAGAGGAAAAGAAACCCAATAATTATCTGCTGCTGTGTAATGCAACAGGTGCATCTGTGATTGGTCTCATGTGGTTGTTTCTAATTAATGGCCAATCACAGTCAGCTGGCTCAGACTCTCTGGTCAGTCACAAGATTCTATCATCATTCCTTTCCAGCCTTCTGATGAATCTTTTATTCTATTCTTTTAGTATAGTTCTAATATATAATTTTCTTTTAATATAATATAGATCATAAAATAATAAATCTGCCTTCTGAAACACGGAGTCAAGATTCTCATCTCTTTCCTCATCCTGGGACCCCTGTGAACACCACCACACCCTGCTAACAGGGATTTGTCCCTTCTTACTCCCAACATGTGTTTGTTACACCTTGGATCGATGTGTCAGGGCTTTTTTCCCCTTTTCCTTCAGGAACTTTCCTCTGTCTTGGCATTTGGCAACTTCGTACCTCAGCCTTGTTGTTCTGCTCTGTTCATATTTTTAAGATGTGTGCTCCACAGGCAGAAAATAAATTCTGAGGTGGAGGGCACCCGTGTGGAACAGCCCCGTGTCAAAGGCAGATAAAATATCTCCCACTCACTGACAGCATTAGATTTTTGTCACCCTGCTAATGCTGCTTCCATATCACTCAGGAGGAGAAACACTTTGCTTCTTGATTTATGGGCCCTGACAGGGAAGTGTCCAGGATGATTAATTACAGCCCTAAATGACAGTGCCCTCATTCACACCTCCCCGGCCCGATGATTGAAATTAATAAATATATCTGTAAGGCTGTGGAATTTGCCATTGCCTGTTCAAATATTGATACACTTGACATGCTGGGAAGGGATTTAGCAGAGGCAAAGCCCTGCAGTCAGTACCTTGCTGCATTTAATAGCAGTTGGTAGGGAGGGAAAGAAGCAGAAGATTCTGGAACTGATTGGAAGGCTATGAATAATTTTCAGAGAAAATGTTATGACATTTCTTTGGCAGTTTAAACCCTTGCTTTCTGCAAGTGTTTTGATGATTTTGTCTTTATATTTGTCATTTATTTTTTGAAAATATTGGCTTTGAAAGCCTATAAATTATTTTTGGGGCTGTGTCTGGCACGTTGGGACTCGCGCAAAGCTCTGTCTTGCCAAGAGGAGAGCACAGCCAGTGGAGCATCCAGAATTATTCTGTCCTTGTCTAGAGGCCTCCTTTGAGCCTTGTTTGGGTGACTCTGATGGGATTCAGTGAATTGGGATGTGAGCAGGCTGTCGGTGGGTGCAGAAGGAGCAGAATCCATCTGGAGCCAGAGCTGGGGGTTCGGGGTGACTCTCAGGAGGGATGCTGGGCTCCCTTTCCCAGCTCCTCCAGGTTGTTCTTACCCATGCTGGGTGGAGATTCCAACTCTTGAGACTCTGCAGTTTGCACTAAAATTCTCACCAATACCCCTGGGATCAGTCAGGAGGTGCCTCTGCCTCCCTGGTGGCTGCAGCAGGGCTGGGGGGGCTCAAGCAGCCCCTTTATTCTGTTATTGCTTTATTCTGGTGGTGGAGAACAGGGAAAGTGAGTGCTGACCCCACAAAGCAGGAGCTGTGCAGTGCGGCCCCTCAGGGATGCAGCAGGTGCTGAGGGGATCCCCAATTACCTGAACTTGGAGAGTGATGTTTGCTTCTTTATTAGCAATGAAACCTTTCCTTTAGATCCCTTAATATTGCCTTTAGATGCCTTAATGTTGATTTTTTTGGGGCTCTGTTGATCCCTAATTATGTGAACTAGGAGAGTGATGTTTGCTTCTTTAGCAATTGAAACCTTTCCTTTGGATCCCTTAATATTGCTTTTTTTGGGGCTGCATGGATCCCTAATTACCTGAACTTGGAGAGTGGTGTTTGCTTCTCTATCAGCACTGAAACCTTTCCTTTCCTTTAGATCCCTTAATGTTGAGGTTTTGGGGCTGCATGGATCCCTCATTACCTGAATTGGGAAAATGGTGTTTGCTTCTTTATTAGCAATGAAACCTTTCCTTTAGATCCCTTAATGCTGATTTTCTGGAGCTGTGTAGAGCCCTCATTACCTGAACTTGGAGAGTGGTGTTTGCTTCTTTATCATCACTGAAACCTTTCCTTTAGAAAGGTTAATGTTGTTCCCTTAATGTTGCCTTTTTGGGGCTGCATGGATCCCTCATTACCTGAACTTGGAGTGTGGTGTTTGCTTGTTCATCAGCTCTGGAACCTTTCCTTTAGATCCCTTAATGTTGTATTTTGGGGCTGCTTCACTTCCAGTTCCATCCATGCGTTCACATGGGAAGCCCAGCATGGAATGTTGGAATGCTGCCCCCCCAATGTGGGGCTGCTCTGATCCAAGCTCTGTTTTCAGGCTCAGGGTGTAAACCCAAGCCTTCAAAGGCCAAATGGAAATTTTCTGTGTTCCGGCTGCATTTTTTCTGCATTCACCTGAAACGTAAGCTTGTCCAGGTCCTCCTCTGCGCCCTCATGGAAAGGCAATGCTGCTTTTGGAGTTTGTTTCAACCACAATGTTTCTGTGGAGTTTATGGCCAGCGTTCCTTTCAACTTGAACTCTCTGCCTCAGCCCCCTGTGTGCAGAGTGGAGATAATTTTGCTGCCTTACCTTGTCAGTTTAATTAATGTTGTGGAGCATTCAGATAGCGACAAACAGGCGAGAAAAGCCCAAAGGAAATGAAAAATTCTTTCTTGGGAGCAGTGTTTGGACAGTCGGCGGCAGATAAGGCTCAGGCACACACTGAAAAATGAGGCAACCCCAAAATATTAAATCCAGGCTGGTTTGGGAGGGAGGATGGAGCTCGGTGTGCTTAGAGCAGTGGGAAGGGCTGATGATGTAATTAAAGACTTGCAAATGAAGGAGCAGGTGGGGCTGAGGATGGAAAGACAAAATTATGCCATGTCACTAATTCCTGTAATTATCGAGGGCCTTAAATGAGATGTTCTGGCTGGTTTTGCCCTGAGCTTGTACTAAAAACACTAAAAACATGAACACTTTTATTTAAAAAAATGAACCACTTAAATTTCAATTAGGAAAAATATTTCCCTGTGAAATTCTATCTTCTTATTATTTCTGGGTGGTTTCGGATAGGAAAATGTGTTATGGATTACAGGGACAGATGTTCTACAGGAAAAAAATATATTATTTATTCTCAATTGAACCTTAAAAGAGAAAAATAAATGTAGACAGTCACTAAAACTGGGTTTTTTGATTGGGTTTTCTTTTTATTAATATGAGAATATCCCCTGATGTGCCTGAAAGCCCACCTGCTTGAGGGTGAATTAATTTGGCCATGATGTTGTGTTGGTGGCATCAGGGAAATGACGGTCAGTGCTAGGAGGAGATGGGATGAGCGGCTGCCACGTGTGAGCTCCTGCCCTTTATTGGCTGCCAGGCCTTCCAGAGGCTGCTGACAGCTTCATTCCCATGCAGGCCAGGGGGAATTGCAGCCTGATTAGGTCCAGGTCATCCGAGGGTGAAGATGAACATCTCAATTCGTGCTGGGAGCCCTTGGTGTGGTGGAATCCACACCCAGAGCAGTCGTTGTCCTTCATCTGCCTGCTGAAGGGCCCTCCAATGCACAGGGCTCCTCCCGGAGCGGGAAAAACCCTGAGATTAATTGCAAATTCCATTCACATCGTTCCCCAAATGATTTTTAATTTCCTTTGAATGACAAGCAATTATGGCCTTTTTTCAGGGCTGCATCGGGAGATAAAATGTCTCTCAAATTCTTTCAGGTATGTTGTTAAACTGTGCTCGTAATTGAGGGCTACAGGAATTAGTGTGAAGTCTAATTGTGAGTAAAGAATGAAATGAAAGATTCTGTAAAGCATCAGAGCTGTTGCTGAATCGTTCAGGTTTAAACAGGTGTGGCACGTTCCTTCAAGGGCTGGGAAAAATAATCTGGGATAAACTGTGGGGGAAGGGAGTGAGCTCTCGTGGAGTGATTTACATTTGTCTTAGGGGTCTTGGAAAAGACAAAACTGGAATAAAATCTCTTCCTGAATCTCCTTTTTCTGAGAGCCTTCCTGCTGCTCTTGCTTTCATCAGCGCTAACTCCGAGCAGGTTCAGTGTTGTTTGTGGGACAGCATAAAGCCATCTGCCATCCCCAAAATCCCAAAAGGATTTGGGGTTGGAGGCCATAAAAACCCCTTTTCTATCAGCAGCAAACCCCTCTGAGCCCTGTGGGTCTCAGCTCCGGTTTGCATCCAGCCCTGGAAGGGGTAAACGCCAGGAACACCAGTGAGGAGGCTGCCACAGGACAGGGAGGGAAGGAAGGAAGGAAGGCTCTGCTTGGAGAACAGATTTGAAACGCTGGGGAGAATCCCCATCAATCTGGGGCTGCTCAAACCCAGTGGCAGGCGGCAGGGAGGATAATTTAAGTACTGGATGTGTGCATGTGAATGGGCTCGTGTGCATCATAAATTGTTACTGCGCTCCAGCCTGGCTGCCTTTGTGCCAGGTCTGAGGGAAGGAGCATTGACTCGGGGGATAAAACTGACTTTTATTGGGATAAGGAGATCATCCAGGAGGGGCTAGCAAGGAGTTAATTGTGGCTCGTTCTGTGGTGGAGCTTTTGGTGAATGGTTCTGGTGCCCGCTGAGGGAATTTTCGTGTCTTTGGATGCTGTGATCAGTGAGTTCCACTCCACCGTGATTTGTGAGCTGTCTGAGGCGGTGGAGATGTTCTCTGCAGAAATACAGCCCAAAGGAGTCTCCTGAGGCTGTTACTGCTCATTTATCCTCTTGTGGCACCATGGGATCAGCAGAGGTTTGGTTCCAGCGTAAATCATGGATTCCTCAGGGACTATGGGCTGAGTCTGTGTCTGCACGTGGCATCTGCTCCTCACAGTGACCCTCCTGCCCCCAAAATGCTTCACCTTGGCCTGAGCAGAGCACGGTCCCCATCAGTGACCCATCCCTGGGACAGGGGAGCCTGCAGGGAGCTGCCCCTGCATTTCCTGCAGCCTCTGTGGTGCTCCAGTGCTTGGATTGCCCTGCTCTGGCAGGGATGTGCCTGGAATGAGCCCCACAGGCTGCCCCAAAGCCCCCAGACCCTGCCGGCCCAGAGGAGCCCCTGTGCAGGGATTGTCTTCCTGCAGTTCCTGCGATGTCGGGGAGTTGAAGGCACACAGGGCTGTGAGCACTGCCCTTGTGCTGTGCTGGGGGCTCTGCTGGGATGAGCAGAGTTCTGGCCCTGCCTCTTTGGAGGGAGCAGGGGAGGAATTTGCTGGGATTTTGGGTGCAAGAGAGACCCAGGGTGCCTGGAGAGCAAGTGAAGAGGGGAAATGGAGGTTGTGTACCAAAGGAATTGTTCCCTGGCGGGGTGGGCAGCCCTGGCACGGCTGTGGCTGCCCTGCATCCCTGGCAGTGCCCAAGGCCAGGCTGGGCACTGGAGCAGCTGGGACATGGAGATGTCCCTGCCATGGCACTGGATGGGCTCTAAGTTCCCTTCCACCTAAGCTGTTTGTGATTCTAATAGAATTTCTTGCCTTCCCTGTCAGTGCCTCCACATGTTTGACAAACAGCTCAGCAGCCTAATTCTTATTTTTACAGTTCACTGCTGTTTCATATTGACAGTGTCCATCTCCCTCCCTTTAGAGTGAACCTTTCATTGATTTATTGCGATGGTTCTTTAAATCCCTCGTGGAACAGCAAATAATCTCTTGGCATTTCACACACCTTTTAATTATAAATAAGTTAAAGAATGGAAAATCGCTCAGAAGCAAAAAACACCTGCAAACAAAACCTGTGGTTACATCTTTTAGAAGAGAAGAAGTGATTGTAAAGAAAGTGAAGAGTCTGTAGGACCATAAAGGAGCTTACTCAGAGTTGTTTATTCCCTGTGTGCCTGGTGTGATGTGTCAGTGAGGCTGAACTCTGCATTTTATGGATTCCTCCCTGGATTGTCTGAGACACGTGTCCATGAAACCCTGCTGGGTTACAGCAGCCTGAGGAGCATCACTGCTGCTCTTCTGGAGCTTTTTAATTCCCTGGTTCTTCCCAAAGCAGCCTCACCTGTGCTTGGTGCCCTGCAGGGAGGTGGGGTCTGAGCCCGGGGCTGTGGGAAATGGAATATCCTGGGCTGGGATCATGGAAGGGGCAGCTGAGAGGGGTCAGGAGCAGTAATATCAACAATAACATCAATATCAATAATATCCACTGCCCCTTATTCAGCTCTGGATAACTGACGTGCAGGGAGCCGGCAAACAAATGCAGTTATCAGTTCGCTTTGGCCATAATTGCAAAGTACAGCTCAGTGCTGCTCACTTCTGCTTTGCTGCAGGATGGATGAGGCTCTCACCCTCTGAGGCAACACTTGAGCCCTTTTAATCGTGCTTTTAGAAACAGAATTTCTTGTTGTACCCACCAGTGCTCCCAGTCATCCTGTGCCCATTCCTGACTGGGTTGGATTCTCCTGGTTCAGTGGGATTCTGCTGTTAGATCAGCACCTGCTCTCTCTTCAGGGAAATCACAGGAAATTGATCTCTGATTTGGTGTTTTCCTGAAAAACCTGCACATCAGGAGAGAGAAAAGAGCCCTGCCATAACTGCTGAACAGATGCCTCATGAAATAACTCCTAGAATTTTTTATTTTCAATTAGGAAATTGCTCTCAGGGAAGTTCTCAGTGGGGCAAACTGCCCCTGCTGCTTCCATGGGCCTGAGCTCTCCTGGATGCTCTGGTGCTTTCATCAGGATTTTGGCTGATCTTTAGGCTTTGTTACATCCCTGCCCTTCTGCAGCGGTGAAATGGGCAAATACTTCCTGTGAAATTCTGCTCAGCTCTTTGATCCCCGCTGTTCCTGACTGCACAGGGTCTCTGTTACGCGTGAGCTTCTCCAGCATTTCCTATGAGTTGGAGTCAAACTGAAATTTAGGAACTGGTATTGTTGCCTTGGATGAGTTTCTCTCTCCTGAACAGCAGGTTTTAATCCCAGCCCTGCAGAGACAGGCACAGCTCTGCTGTGGAAATAAATCCAGGGTAAATCCTGCAAGTCCGCAGAGTCCTGTGTGTCTGGAGAGCCCAAACCCTGGCTCACAGATCCCTCTGATCCCTCCCGTGCCTCAGTTTCCCCCAGCACATGTTCCTGCCCCTGTGGCTGGGAGGTGAAGCTCAGCTCTGTTTCTGTGTGGTTTGAGCCCCATTCACTGAGATAAATGAGTTCCTACAGAAACAGCCCTGCTAAAATGACTCATGCCTGGGAGGTCCACAAAAATCTTTATAGACACACAAGGTAATTAATTAGAAATAGTCCATTACTGGGGAATCGGTTTAGGATTCAATTTTTAATTTAGTATTAAATTGCTTAGGGACTATTTTCTTTTACATTTTCTTACATCCTTAGCTTGCTCTGTAATATTTGCCACTCTGCTGTCCTGCCCAATCCCTTGGATTCCCAAAGTGGGAACAAATGGGAGCCCCAAAGCCCAGACCTTCCCAGCAGTTTGGACATGGCTGTTATTGGCAGGGCTGGGGTGGACAGAGCAGTTCAACATTCAGCTGTTTTATTTAATATCAGTTGTATCTAAACCAGCAGCAAAGCCACAAGCAGGACAGTCCAGCATTCCTGAGGAGTCCCTGCAATAAGGGACTCAGATTTTGGGAGGAGGCAGACCCAGCTCTGTGCATGTCAGACAAATTCTGCTCTTCTGCCATCGAGGGCTGGTTGCTGATTATTTGGAGTTGTTGCTATTTCTGTCCCCTTGTTCCATGATGAGTTAACTGACAGACAATTGCCTGCTCTGTCTTTGTCTTTTCACAGTTTTAAATGCTTGGATGAAGCTGATTCCAACCCTTTTTAGCAAAGCTTTTCCTTCAGTTCTTGAGAAAGGCTGAACCCCAGACACTGCCCTGTGCCAAGGAATTCCTGCCACAATGTTCTGTAGAACCTGCTGATGCCAGGGGCACTGAAAACCCTTCTGGGAGGGTTAGTCAGGGTGGAGCCGGAGTGCATGGAAATGTTTTGGAAAGAGCGTTGCAAAAAGCAACAATGTGATTTATGAATCAGTGGAAATGGACGTGATAGGCCATATTTTCACTGAGAAATATCATAACTGTCAGGGAACAAAATTGTCTTTTGATTGTAGCAATATGCATTGAAATCACTGCTGGGGAAGTTCATCTCCTCAAGGTTATGGGATTTTTTTTTTGGCTGAGGATACACTTGTAAAAGCTGTGGTTTCGTTGAGTTGTTTCCCCCATCTAAATTATCCAAGGGTGAAAGGAAAGGACAGAGACCCAGGTGCCCTGTGGGGTGGTGTTCCTCCAGGAGAGGGGACAGGCTGGGTGACACCCCCTGCCTGTTCCCTGCAAACCCTTGGGTCTGGGAAATGGTGTGTGTCCTGATCCTGGAGAGTCAGGGGGGCGAGGCATGGGGTGGCTGGGGCCGAACAGATCCCTGTGCTTGTCCTGCAGGATAGTAGGAGTCCCAGTAAAATATATGTATTGCAATTGTATAATTGTTAAAAGTAAAGGGGGAAATATTGTACTTGAATATCTGTATATAGGCCTTGGCCTGATAAGCCCCGGTTGTTTTTGATGGGCTGCAACTTCGATGTCCTTAACTGGGCTGCAGCTGTAGCTAGTGAAGATAACTGGGATGGGATAAAAGGGGGTGGGCTTGGCCAGTCAGGGGGAGCCTGGAAGGAGCCCTGGCTAAGAAGCAGCAACAAGCAGAGGAAGAAGTCTGTACTGTGAAGAACTGCCCCCAAGAAATATCACTGAGAAGGTACGAGACTTTAGAAATGTGTTTGCGACAGCACGGGACTCTAGGAATAGGAAATACAATAAGAGAACAGCACTGCAGGACGGGGACAGGCTGATCCCTGTGCTTGTCCTGCAGGGTTCCCTGCCGGGCTTTAAAATTCCTGTGGGTGTGGCACTGCTGGGTGTGGCTGGAACCGATGGCCTTGCTAACTTGCTGGGGAGCTCACTTTTAACAGAAATAACTTATTTATATGCTTAGTTTGTTCATCACTCTCATTTAGGAGAATGTTACCCCTGAGCTGCCTGTTAACCAGCTGAACTCCAGGAAATTCACGCTCCCCTGGCCTTGGAGGGCTTTTCCAGCCTCAGTGATTATTCCATGACCAGGAACAGCTTTTCCATCCCCAGTGATTATTCCAGGAGCCATCCCCTGCAGGTTTGGGGGAAGTCCTGCAGCATTTTGTTTCACAGGGTTTGGTTTTTGGAGGCCAAGGAGAGCCCAGGATGTCCCAGCCCAAGTAGAGGGAGCCCCAGGGGAAGGGTCCAAAATCCCATTTTGTGCCTCACTGGCCGGGTCACAACGGGCTGATTGATATTCTACATGGAAATTGGATTTCCAAGCACCTTCAGGAGAGCTGCAAGGAGGCAGCTGGGCTGATGGGGAGATTATTCTGTGGTATCAGTGATGATGGAGCTAATGAATTAGATCCAACCACCTACGGTGAAATCTGTTTGCTGTGTACAAAAATGAACAGGAAAATGAGGTTTTTATTAAAAATATCACAACTATTTTTTCCTTCAGCCAGAATGTGCAGTGCATCAATACATCACCCATACAGCTGTAAGGGCAATGCTGCTACACCACAGACATTTCATCTAAATAACAAAGTTAATATTGAAATATTGTTTTCACCAATGGCAGGGTGGTTTTTAGCAGCCCATTGACATCAAGGCATGTGAGCAATATCCACTGCAGCTGCATTTTTCAGCTCTTCAGGCAGGTGGGAATTCCCTTCAGGTGCCATCTCTCTCCCCAGACAGGGATGGCCACCAGGTCCCCTCTCCTCCTGCTGGCCCTTGCTGGGTGTCAGGGGAGGAGAGATGAGAACTGGTAGTGAAAAGAGCATTGTGTGGTTTTTTGCTGGCGGTTGTGAGGCTGGTGGAGATATTTTGATGTTTTTGGAGGGTATTGGTGGGAACTTGATGCTGTTTGTTTTGTCATTTTTATTTAGGAATTGGATTTTAAATGTAAAATCATAACCAGAACTATAAACAAAACAAATATATGTGTAGAAATGGGCATAAACATTTATGTGACAATGCCACCAAACACTGTCAGCTCACAACTGTTTTGTTTTGGAATTGTGTTTAAGGGGGAGGTTTGGGTGCTTGTCCCAAAATGTGCTGGGGAGCTTATTTTTAATAGAAACCACTAATTTATGTGCTTATTTTGTTTATCACTCTGCATTGCAGGAGGCTGTTACCCCTGAGCTGCCTCTAAACCAGCTGAACTTGAGGTTCCTGCTCACCTGGGCTGCAGCCAGGTGAGAGCTCTCCTGTCTCACATTTGTTCTGCTCAGAAACCTCTCCTGGCAGCTCTTCCAGCTCTCCCTCTTGGTGGGGCTGCCTGCCGGGGCCAAAGGGGGCTTTGCTGGAGGCTGGGCCAGCCCTCAGTGTGGTCTCAGCAGCACGTGTCCCTCTGAGAAGGTGTCCTCCTCTCCTCCAAGAGGTTTTCCATCACTGCCCAGCACAAGGTGCAGATGAGGAGAGCCTCCAGAAGGTTTTGTGCTCCCCTCCAGCAGTGCAGTTTGTCTCAGGGGATGGTTTATTTCCATTAAACAGCAAACAGAGGATTCTCTCTCATTAACCTGGGCTCCAGGGATTTGCTTTATCTCTCCCCAGCCCAGGGCTGAGACCCCCAGCCCCTCTCTGCCAGGGAAAGGTGGGGATGCAAATAGCCAGACAAGCCTCAGCCTTATTAAAATTCCAGGAGAGGAATGAGCTTTGATCAGATAGAATCTGTTCTCAAGCTCAGTCTAATATCCCTGGATGGCAGCTCTTCCCTAAATCTCTTCTGGGTTTTTTTTCCCCCTCTTATTTTATCAGGCAATTTTCTCATGAACTTTCTCCTTTCTCCCTGCAGGACCTTCAACGTGGAGAGGTTTTTCACAGTGATGATCTTAAATAGGGATCAGCTGTGCCAGAGGAGGGATTTTTTAACCCGTCCTAGAGCTCAGCCTGCAGCAGCTCTGTCCCTGCTGCCCCTCATGGATGCACTGACTGGGTCTCCTGGACATGCAGAACATTTCCACCTCCTGGAGCTCTCCAGCCTTTGCTTTGTACCTGTGCAGCTTTACCGCAAGCAGCTGACAGTCTCAACAGGAGGATGTGATTTTTTTTCCCAATATTTGAATTTGCTCCAACATCCCTGCCTGGTGGTGTTCCACCAAGCTGTTCCTGATCCAGAGGTGCTGCTGCATCCAGAGGGACACGGCTGGCTCATGGACCAGGCAGGAGTGTGGCTGCCATGGCAACAGCCTGAAATTAGGAATCAATTAAGGCTGAAAAAAGCGCTATCACTTCAGCAGACTAAATGCTTTCCCCTATCTCCTCAGTCTCTGTAGCTTCTCCATTTTGACTCGCAGGTAATTGAAGTTTTAATTTGTTGCCGTGTATCAGGTTAATGAAAGGAGCTGGGAATGGAGCTGAATTCCCAGAGTGAGTGTGGGAGCTGCAGCAGCCTGGGGGGGAGCAGGGCCCTCCCCGTGCGCCTGAATCCCTGCAAAACACGGCCTCGAGGGCCGACTTTGGGACTGAACCTGGGAAAATGCTCATTATCAGGCAGGGAAGGGGCATCCAGGGCCTGCTAATGGCTCAGTCAGTCTGCAGAACAATTTGGGATTAAAAAAAAAAAAAGGAGTTTTCTATTTCTGCTGATTTCAGGAAAGGAAGAGAGTGCTGAGCAGTGACAATAATTGGCTGTAAGCAGGCAGTGTTTGCTTTATGAGCTGTCTGGGAGTGGGGTGTGGAACAGCTCTGGAGCAGTCCCTGCTCATCCTTTCCAGGTTAATAAACCCTCTGGCACAGGCTCCTGCTTCAAAGAGCAGCTTGAAACTGCTCCAGGAGCTTGGATGGCCCTGCAGGTGCTCGGGGCACATCCAGGTGGGATTGTGGCACTCGGATCCCAGCCAAAACTTGCTCCTTGCTGGCCTCTTTATTTGGCATTCAGATCAGGATTGTCACCTGCCCAGGGAGATCGAGTTCCACTGAAAATCAATGGGATTTTCCCACTTCTAATCACTGAAGCACTCAGAAATCCCATCTTTAGGGCTCTAAATGAGTCTCTCATTTCCAGGAGTACTCACGGCTGTGGTTGGGTTTTGCAGCTCCTCACTTCCACCTGGGCCTGTCTCTGCTCCTTAAAGGTGAGGAAGGTTCTGGGAGCTGTGCTCAGGGCACACCTTGGGGGGTTAAATCACATTTTTGGAACTCTTGATACCAACCTGGAGCATAGAGGTGAAGCTCTGTGTTATTCCCTGATCCCTCTTTGTCAAGGCCTCAATTCCCTGTCTGATTTCTGGGATCTAAATAAATCAGCCTTGCCCAGTGTCTAATCAAATATGGAGATTGCAGATCTGCTTGAACTGAACAATGAATGCTTGGTGCATTTTCATTGAGATCTGGGGTTATAATGAAATTATTTGTAACTCCCAAATTGGAAGCATCAGAAGGAGCCCTAGTGTTTGTGCTGGCTGCAAACTGCTTTGTTTGCATCTCATTTTTTATTCCAGCACCTCCCTCTTTGGTCAGAGGCTGCCCTGAGAAGGTGGCATTGCCCATGTGGGACCTTCCTTTTCTGACTGAAGCTTTTCCAGACAGAGCAATGCCTCAGGGAGTGGCTGAGCTTTAATCTCTCACATTTCTGGTTCCAGTAGCTGAACTCAATCTGAGGCTTGAAATGCCACACTAAAAATAACATTTGGGGCTGCTGCAGCTCTTCTCCTGCCTATAGTTTTAACTTTGGCTGAGTTCCACAAACTCAATTTAACATCAGTATCTAGTTTGATGTTTTTTCAGGAATAGTTTTCAATTGTTCCATAGGTTCAGGAAGTGTGTGGAGGTCAAAAATGAAGTTCTTGCTGAGGTGATTATGGTGGCATGATAAACTTGGTGGTAAATCCCAATTTATCCTCATGGCAATGAGATGACCAAGGCAGAGGGTTGCAACCAGAGGCTCTTTAAGGTCCCTTCCATCCCAAACTGTTCTGTGGTTCTGAGAAGAAAAAAAATACATCTAAACACTGATGGGAGAAGTCCTATTTGCAATATTTACCAGATAGTTGACAGATGAGATTAAGAAAAAGACCTTTTTAATTTAATTAAAATCCATATAAATTGTGTAATGTATTAGTGAAAATCAACTCTTGTCATCTTTGCTTTGGGTTTCCCATGATCTGGCATAAAACTAATGTGTAATGTAAATGTTTGTACCTTGGTGGGTCTCGTTAAGCCATTTAAAGTTAAGTAATGTTTGCCTGTTTCAAAACTTTAATTAGCATTTAACAAGAAAGCAACAGTCTAGCCAATTAGAGATTTAAGCAATAACACACACTCACTTCCATTTTCTAGCAATTAATTGATAAGTAGTTTACTCTGGGCTAATAATTAAAAGGGAAAACATTCTGAGCAAATTGAAAGCATTGATGCAAATGAGTTCTGCATTTCTTCTTTTCAGACTCACTGACCACAGTATCTAATCTGCTGTGAGCAGAGGAAGCTGAATTGTCCCAACCCTGCCTGGGCTGGCTGACAGCCTTAAAGGGACTGCAGGGAGCAGAGCTGGGGCTGGGAATGAGGGGTGAGGGATGGGCTGGGAGTGGGAATGGGCTCCTCTTGATGCCTCAGGTTTGGCTTTTCCATTTGTCAGATTCTGTGCTGCTTTAGTGTGTGAGCTCCATATCAGGGCATGGTGAGCTCTGTGCACAGAGCAGGGAGACAAAACAATTCCTGCTCCAGCTGGGCACCAAGGACAAATGATCCAAATCTCAGCCCAGGAGCACAAACACCGTGGGCTGGAGAGAGAAAAACAAGCAGGGTGGGAGTGCAGGGGCTAAAGCTGGAATGGGACAATGAACTGCAAGGTGCAAATGGAGCAGAACTGATCCCAGGGACAGACCCCGTGCCCGGCCGTGCATTTTGGAGCCTTTTGGGTTCATCTTGGGCTCATTTTGTGACCATTTGGGTCCATCTCGGATTCATTTTTTGACCATTTTGGTCCATCCTGGGTGCAGCCCTGGCTGGGCTCTTGTGCTGCCCAAGGTGGATCCATGGAGGAGATCCTTTGTATAAATCCCTGCTTTATTCAGTGTCTCTGCACAGGGCACCACTCTCCTTGTGCTTGGGATCAGGGCAGGGGCAGGAATCGTGGTGGTGCTCTGGGGCTCTGCACCCCTGTCTGCCCACGGTCATTCCCAGGGGAAATCTCCCCTGTGCCTGGATCCAGGGGCTGTGGTTCCACTGAGCAGCAGGCCTGGCTCTCGCTGCTCTGCCAGGAGCAATGGAATGTTTAACAAAGAAGGATCGGAGTTGGCCAAATCGCTTGGTGCATTCTGGCGGTGGAAATTGAAGGCATTTTTCTCCAGAATGCAGCAGTGATCACTGGGAATAGCTCCTTACAAACGGGAAATATCCCTGGCTCCTGCACTTCAGGTGCAGCAATCTCCCTGGATGGAGGAAAAGGTCTCATTTTGTCTCGGAGTTCACTCATTTATGAGCTCTTCCTCATCTGGACGGGCAGCGAGGTGAAATTGCCTGAGCTCTATTAAGCTTTAAACACGAGCCATCCATCCATCCCAACAAAACACTCCTCAGGAGATTGTGCTTCTCAATTCCCCTCCTGCCTGCTCCCAGTGTGCAGGAATAAACCCAGGCCATGTCCACTGCTTCTCCAGCAGGATGGAGCTGTGAACCTGGGAGGTGACACCAGCAGTTCCTGTGACATTCCCGTTTGTTTATCCTCTCTAAAATAGCAGCTGCTGCTTTTCCAGGGGGAGCCCAGTGTATGCGACCTCCTGGCAGTTCTTGAAATAATTAATTAATCCCTTTAATCTCAGCAAGAATTGCCCAAAATATTCATTTGTGTTTGAATTTAATGCATTGTGTTTAATATAGTGTTTTCCCTCAGTAGGCTGGAGATGATGGAGAAATGAGAATGTCAACTATGCTGAACTGCAGGTTTAAGGCTTTAAACAGATCCTTCTGCTTTCCCTGGAGCAGAGCCTTGGCAGAGGAGCTGAGAGCAGCCCTGGAGTGGCCATGGGAGGATGAGGACCTGGAGCCTCCTGTGAGTGACCATCCCTCCCCTGGTTCCAGGTGTCCTGAGAGTGACCATCCATCCATCCCCTGGTTCCAGTGTCCTGAGAGTGACCATCCCTGGTTCCAGGTGTCCTGTGAGTGACCATCCCTCCCCTGGTTCCAGGTGTCCTGTGAGTGACCATCCATCCATCCCCTGGTTCCAGGTGTCCTGTGAGTGACCATCCATCCATCCCCTGGTTCCAGGTGTCCTGTGAGTGACCATCCATCCATCCCCTGGTTCCAGGTGTCCTGTGAGTGACCATCCCTGGTTCCAGGTGTCCTGTGAGTGACCATCCATCCATCCCCTGGTTCCAGGTGTCCTGTGAGTGACCATCCATCCCCTGGTTCCAGGTGTCCTGTGAGTGACCATCCCTGGTTCCAGGTGTCCTGTGAGTGACCATCCATCCCCTGGTTCCAGGTGTCCTGTGAGTGACCATCCCCTGGTTCCAGGTGTCCTGTGAGTGACCATCCCTGGTTCCAGGTGTCCTGTGAGTGACCATCCATCCCCTGGTTCCAGGTACCCTGTGAGTGACCATCCCTCCCCTGGTTCCAGGTGTCCTGTGAGTGACCATCCATCCCCTGGTTCCAGGTGTCCTGTGAGTGACCATCCATCCATCCCCTGGTTCCAGGTGTCCTGTGAGTGACCATCCATCCATCCCCTGGTTCCAGGTGTCCTGTGAGTGACCATCCCCTGGTTCCAGGTGTCCTGTGAGTGACCATCCATCCCCTGGTTCCAGGTGTCCTGTGAGTGACCATCCATCCCCTGGTTCCAGGTGTCCTGTGAGTGACCATCCCTGGTTCCAGGTGTCCTGTGAGTGACCATCCCCTGGTTCCAGGTGTCCTGTGAGTGACCATCCCTGGTTCCAGGTGTCCTGTGAGTGACCATCCCTGGTTCCAGGTGTCCTGTGAGTGACCATCCATCCATCCCCTGGTTCCAGGTACCTCCCCTGCCCTTTCCTGGCTGTTTTATTGCCAGAGAATCCATCTGCTGCTTTTCCCTCGATTGCTGTAAATACAATTTCTCCCAAGGCTGCTGTGGCCATCCCCAGACAAGCTGAGGCAGGACCTGTCCCTTCCCAGTTATTTAATAACCAGCATTTACTGGGATCCCCAGTAAGAGTCTCTGCCTCTCCCTGAAATGCTTTCTGAGCTGAAAACCAGATTATATTGGGAGTAACTTGGACATTTTGGGATATTTCATGTCAGAGAAACATGGTAGAACTGCACAATAAGTATTGGCTCCCATTTATCACTGCTTCATAATACTTTTTTATTAAACTTTATTTAATCCTCGCTGTCCAACTCATTCTGTTGTCTCTGGCTGTGCCAGGCTTTGATGATTTATTATCTCCTGTTAATAGATATACATTTGGAGCTCCAGAGGGGAGAGCCAGATTAGTTCCTTCAATCTTTCCGGTGCCCAGAGAGGATTACTTTGGGGAACACTTGCCTGAAAACCCTTGCTAAAGCTCATTTCCAGTTGGAAGTAACTCCAGTGATGGGTTCAGAGCAACCTGAGCCAGGGTTTGAAGAAAAGGTTCCAATCTGGGAATCATTCTAAAATCTCCATTTATCCAAATTTGGTTTTTATTCCTGTAGAATGTCACATTCCATAGGTCTGGGGTAAAGGGGTTGTTTTACATGGAAATAAGGGCAGAGCAAACCTCATCCTTCCAGTTTGCCCCTCCTTCCCAGCAGCTGTTGGGAACACAAATATTATCCTGCTGTATATGCACAGCTATAATTTGAAATTATAAATAGTGCCTAATTTTACTGGTATTTACTCCACAGACATAAATAGAGCTCAAATGAACTGGAAAATAAAAATAAAAGAATGTTTCTATCTCGTGGAGATGTCAGTGCTAGGTTGAATTTATTTTGATCTGATTAAGTATCACATATAATTTTTCATCACACTGTATATTTAACAAAATCAGTCTGTGATTTAATATTTAGAAGAAAAATAGTGACAAATATAAATGCTATTTATTAAGCAGCAAATAAGCATGCCCAGTCACCAAAAGGGTTGAATTTTATAGTGAGTGAGTGTCAAAGTAATATAAATAGTATGGATATTTCAGGTAAAAATGTATTTTTTTTTATGGGCAGATTGAAAATTCTGAAATTTGGCGAAATAATTATTAACTATAATGCTCAGGAAACAATTTATTCAAGAAATAGAGCTCCTTATTTGTGGAGTTTTGAGACATTTCTTGCATTTATTCCCGTGTTACAGCTTATTTATGGTTTATTCAGATGTCCTTCAGAAGTGTCCCCTCTGTGGGGTGGAAGGGTGTCGTGCCATTACCATGTGCAGTGGGGACCCCTCCAAAAATCACCAGTGTTGGGTTCATTCATTGCTGTGATACCCCTGAATGCTTTTTGCTCGTTTATTTTAAACCTGCTCGTTTCTCCTGGAGCCATGACTGAGGTTTGTGATTGCCATCACCCAGTGCAGCGTTTTCAAACCCAAACCACGTCCTCCAAATCATTTCAGGGAGCAACTGAGACAATTTGTTAATGAGCTGATGTCTGGAGTGGCTCCTCATATTGAGTAGCACCCTAGAGCATGGAAATTTTCTTTATTCCTGGCTGTTAATAAGTTATTATTCCCCCATTATCATCACTATTATTTATTAATGGCTGTTCCAGTGCTTTGGTCATGCCCATCATCCCCTTTTCCAGCAGCAATGCTGGGCTGTTGATGCTGTCCCACTTTCCCTGCATGGCTCTCCTGCAAACACAGCCAGAGGTTTCTCTTCTGCAGGAGAAAAATCCTGATTTGGGTCCTGGTGGCTTCTGAGGGGTGGAATTTCCTGGGAGGCAGGAAAATGAGCCACTGTCGGGGATTGGAGTTGTTCCTTAAATTCCAGAGAGGTGCTGAGAGCTTGGAGTGGCCCAGAGCCGCCTCTGAGACCCTGGAGCTGTCCCTGGTCCTGACGGGCAGAACAGCCCAGGGCTCTTAAAGGCTCCTGGGGAGAGCAATAAATTGGTTTTTTGTACTTTTGCACCTGTTTGCTGGGTTTTATCACTGAGGAAGTGTGGTGTTTGAGGTCCCCAAGACGAGGTGAGAGATGAGAATCTGACTCCATGTTCTCAGAAGGCTGATTTAGTATTTTATGATATTACATGATATTAAAAGAAATTATGTACTAAAACTATACTAAAGAGAGAGGAGACATCAGAAGGCTGGAAAGGAATGATAGTGAAAGCTTGTGACTGACTCCTCAGAGTCTGACCCAGCTGGCTGTGATTGGTCATTAATTAGAAACAATTCACATGGAACCAATCAAAGATGCACCTGTTGGTAAATGATCTCCAGCCCACATTCCCAAGCAATCAGATAATGATTGTTTCATTCTTTTCTGAGGCCTCCCAGCTTCCCAGGAGAAGAAGGGATATTTCAGAGAATATCCTGGTGATGAGGAAGTGTTTGACCAGCTCCTGCCCCTCTCTGTGTGTTGGGTAAGGTTTATCCTGTTCAGGGTTCAGGGCAGAGCTTTAGGAAGGCAGCACCTGGAGTGAGGGGTGCCAGAGCCAGCAGGGCTCAGGGGCTGTTCCCCTGGCATTGCCCTCCTTGTGTGCAGGATTTCTGCTCTCCTCCAGCAGAGTGCATTGCAGCAGTGCTGTTCAGCTCTGCTCTCCTTGTTTTGCTCAGTGCGCTGCTGTTGGTTGTGTTTATTTTTATTTATTTATTTCCGGTGGATTGCTTTCAGGGAAATATTCAGCAAGCACATGAAGAGCCGTGGGACTGTGCTGCCCATAGGATCTGCAAACTCCAGTGAGATGGGATGGGCAGGAGCTGCTGCTGCCTCAGACAGAAGGAGCCTCTTGTTGCACCTGTGGGAATCCTTTCTCACTGTGCTTTACCAGGCTGTGCCCAGCTGGGCATGGGGGAAAAGGGGGCAGGATGTGCCAGGAACCCCTCTGCTTCCAGCAGAGTGCTGATGGGCAGCTGGCAGATCAGTGTCCTAAAGGTGATGAGTTCCTATTTACATTTATGAAAACTCCCCACTCTTCTGCCTTCTGCTGGGAATTCACTCACTAACTCAAAGCATTTGGTGAAACTCTTGAATTTCCACATCAACACAGCTCCAGGGGAGGTGTCCCCTCCTGCCCAGCCCTGCATGCCAGCACCCTGCCTTTCCAAGCAGAAATATTTGTTTAAATAGTTTGATTTGTCTCTGCTGACTCACAGCTTAATGGGATTTTAGATGTGTTTGTCTCAGTGCCTGGTTCCAGTGTCTGGTGTTCCATGGGACAAACTCCAGCGTCTCCCAGGACACCCAGCCCAAGGGCAGGTCAGGGTCCAGGGCACGGCAGGACCAGCCTGCAGAGGGAACAAGGAGAGGAGCAGGGCTGGTTTGTGCTCTGCAGGAACCTTCACCAGGCAGGAGATCTGCTCCCAGTGTTTTTCCACTTGACTGCACTGTTTTTCTATGGAGGGGAAAAACCCAAGTACTTTTTAATGTTCTGTGTTGTTTTTAATAGCTCAACGCTCGCTGGATCTGTGCAGTGTTCAAGACCTCATGAATTTTTAAGAAAACCCAACAGAAAACACAAACGGAACATGTTTGTACCCGGGAGGGATTGTCACGCCTTTCCTGACTCCTGTGTGAGCTCCTTGGGGTCACAGCTCCTCCTGCAAGGCTGGAGAGCTCCTGAAGTCCTGGGGCTTCTCCTTGGTGCTTTGAGAGTCACAGGAGCCACAAAGCACTGCTGGGTTTCACCTTGCTGGTGGGAAAACTCAGTGTGGAGTATTTGGGATTGCCAGCAAAGCTGGGATTGTTGGGGGGCACTGAGGGACACCCCAGGGCTGTCACCCACAGGGCTGGCACTGCCAAGCAAACAGGAGCAAGGAAGGTTTCTTCCCATTAACCAGTGGTGGTTCCAGTAAGGATTTTGGTGGTCCAGAGGGGTTCCTGATCTGCTCCAAGTGTTTCATGTCAGGTGATGCCCTGGCACAGGTGCCCAGAGCAGCTGTGGCTGCCCCTGCATCCCTGGCAGTGTCCAAGGCCAGGCTGGATGGGACTTGGAGACACCTGGGACAGTGGGAGGTGTCCCTGCCATGGCAGGGGTGGCACTGGATGGGCTTTAAGCTTCTGTCCTATAATTCCAATTTCTCCAAGGTTGTGCCTGGATCAGGCAGCTCCAAGGCCTCTCCTTTCCCTGAAACATTCTGCCTTACATTATCATTCTTCAGTGAGAACATTTTCTCTTTTCAGCAGTCTTTCTGATATGGGCTTTTTTTTCATTCCCTTCTGGTCCATTTTGTGAGAAAATTGAAGCACATTTCAGGACAGGTTGTTTTGACAGAAGGGAAATAACCCTTTTCTTCCCTGGTGGAAGCAGCTCTGTCCAAATTGGTGAGATTCTTTCCCTCCCAGCCATTTCTGCTCTCCTGGAAGGGAAGCTGGGCAGTCATTCTCTTGCCACATGGAAAATGAGAGTTCTGCTGTTGGATTTCAAAGTGAGAACAGGATGCAGATGCCTCCACGTTATGGGAAAACAGTATTGCAAAATCTGCTGCAAACAGCTCCTTGGGAAAAACTGCCCATAACAGGGGACAGGCACTTTGAACCTCATTTTCTGAATTTATAGAAAATCTGTTGTGTACCTCAATGGGCTTCTTGGAATTCATTGTCCTGTGCCAGAGGGAGGGTGCAGACTGGAGGAGGGACTGAGTGAGAGGTGTCTGAAGTGAAGCATTCCAGCTTCTCTGGACATCTCATTTCCCTCACCCTGTGCCTGCACAGCCACGTGCCCAGAGCAGCAGGTAGGGCTGGAGAATTCTCCTTCTCTGGCAATTTCATCCTACACAGGCTAGAAACTCCTTGGGATAGCAAAATCCAGGAAAAATACTGCTTTTATGGCCTTTAAATCAGAGATTCCTGACAAGCTAATAATGGGTACTGTGCTGCTGGTGACAGGGATTGTGCAGTGGCAGCGTTAGGAATTGCCTTTGTCATTGCTGCTGGCTGGACAGGGGTTATGGATGGACCTTGCCAGGGTGCTGCAGAGCAGGAGTGGTGCCTGGAGAAACCCAAGCTCCTCTCTGGGAGCCTTGGCAGGGTAAGGACAGGGCAGAGCATTGCAGCAGTGCTGAGCAGCAGCTCATTGCCATGAGGGTTTTATCTGTAGGGTGATGTGAGTGAGGTTTTCCTCCTTGCCAGCACTAATTGTTGAGGATTTCCATAAACATTTGCTGTGCAGAGGGAAAAGGGTCAGGATCAGCTCTTCGGGGAGATGTTCTATTAGGAAGCTGCTTTAATAGGCTCCCTTGTACTTTTGAGGCTTCATGAGGAAAGGTTGTGGATATTCTAGCCTTGATCTTATAAATTGCTTTTTAGCGCTGTTTACAGTGACATTATTTGTGTGCTGGAAATTGTCTGGGTGCTGGACTGAGGAAATGGGCCCTCCATGGGGAGAAGGCTCCCCTTTCCAGCACCTTTTAAGTTGTTTTTATCAGCTTTCAGAGAGAGCCCTGGTGAAAATCTCTTGAATCTCTCCCTGGCTGGGAAACAAACAAACGTATATTTAGAATAGATGTTGAGGAGGGGAGATTCAGAATTTGCATGTTGGCCCAGGCTCTATGTGTGGGAAGGGCCATGTGTGGATGGGGAGGAGTGAGAAGGTTCCTCAGCCAGGTGTGGTTTCCAGGCCAACTTTGGAAAGTCTCCCAAGCAAACTTGTTTATCCCCTGCCATTGTATTTCTCTCTCAATGTGCGCTGGAGGTGACGTCAGGTATACATCAAGTAAATGGCTCAGGAGAAGGGAACTGTCAGGCAGCCATAAATTACTGAGAGTTATGGTCCAGTTTATGGTTCTTCAACTCTTAATACACTTTGCAGCCTTAGCATAGCACTTGAGCTCTCAGTGAGACAACAGCTGACAGGATTATATTTTATTTTAAGAAGTTTATATTTTAAGAAGCCCATTTGCTGCTTTCTTTTTCTCCTACTTCAGTTTTTGTCTTGGAAACAAATGATTATGGAATTTGGGCTTCCTTGTCACTGTCTGAAGTGCCCCCTCGGGTCAGTTTTTTTTTTCCTTCCCTCTCTTCTTGCAGGTTTAGGAGCACCTGGCCCAGAAGATGAAGTGTGGCTTAGTGAGATGCTGGGTTTGGAGCTGGGCTTTGCCTCTCCCAGGTACCTGCAGGATCAGGATGTGGAAGGAAGGCATGGAACAGCTCAGAGCTGAGGTTAAATGTGTGTCCTATGGCATCTCCATGGGATAAATACAAATATCTAAATGGCTTACTGATCTATTAAAAAACAGATGTCTATAAATATCTTCATTTTTACACATTCATAGAAGGAGGGAGGTGGTTCTTCCCCTCTGCTGCCCCTTCCCACCTTTCCTGGGGCGAGGACAGAGCCCGGTCCCAGGAGGTCCCTTGTGCTGAGCCTGCAGGTGTGCAGGGATGCTGGGGCAGGGATGGCTCCCAGCCCACCACTGCCTCCTGACAGGCAGGGATTTGGCACTCTGCTCCCATGGCAGGCTCCAGCTTAATGTTCCCGTGCTTTCAGCCACTTCTGACTCACTGGAACATCCTGAACAGCACAAAACTGACTGGGAAAAGGACAAAGCCCAAGGACTGTGTGTGGTTATTTACCCCAGTTTGTGCCTGGGGCTCTGAAGGAATTCAGCTCCTTGTCCTGGCTCAGGTGAGAGAGGGCAAAGCTGGGGTGGGGATGTGCTGGGCGGTGTGCTGGGCACTGGGGGACCCCTGGGGACACAATTGAGCAGCTGAAGAGAGCAGGTCTGCCCGGGGTTGCTGGTAGATCTGCCAGAAGCAGCAAAGCCTCTTTGCTGCTGCCTTTCTGCTCTGGAGCTCTGCTCTCACTGCCAAGAGCTGCAGACCATTTCCACAGAAGCAGTTCTGAGCCATGACAATATCCTGTAGAACAGCAGGCTCTTGGGGATAGGGAGAAAACAGCATTTAAAATTAAAAAAGAAATTGTGTTCAAATAGACCAGTTTATGGTTCTCACATTCATTTTTAACTGAGTAAAAGGAGGAAAGCCCCATGAATTCACCTTTCTGTGTACTCCTGCAAACTGGAACACCCTGTGCCTTGTTTATTTGCAATTCTCCCTGCATTTTTGCAGGGTGAATCAGCTTGGATGAAAGGAGAGCCAGCCTCATTCCTGCCAAACCCTCGGGGACCTGGGGACAATGAAACCGAGCTGGATCCTGCAGGATGGGCAGAACTGTGGTCGTGCAGTGCAGCCCAGCCAGGGTGAGTCTGACCCTGGTGTGGGTGAGCTCTGCCTTGGGGACAGACCTGGATGTGCCCTCACCACGCAGGGCTGGCCCTGTTTGCCTGCCATGGACAGTGCTGGGGGTGCTGTGGCAGGGTTGGGGAGTGGGGAGCTGCTGCTGCAGGGCTGGGGGGTCATTGATGCTGAGCCACCTCCAGAGTGGTGCCAGAGCCTGCCCAGACTGGGGGCTGCCCCAGGCAGCGTCAGATGGAAGGTCCTGGTCCCTCCCAGCCCTGCCCTGGAGGGGGACACAGTATGGGTAAATGAAGGTGGTATAGAATGTAATCTTAACCCCCAACAAGTTGCACCTGAACCAATTACTGAAGATTGGGAGCAGGCCTGATGTTAACAGGCCACAGCTGTACCCGATAAGAACAATTGGCACAAAAGAGTGGATTGGTGGGAACTGGAGTCAGATGATGACTGCAAGGACCAGGAACAGTCAGTGCTAGGAGGAGCTGCCTGTGAGAAACATCAAGGAGGTATGAAACCCTGGTGGTATGGAATCCTTGCACTACAATGATATTAGAACTCTCGTGCTATGTAAGACAACACTGCCCAAGGGCTCTGACCATGCAGGATCAGGGGCTGGCCCTTGCAGGGCCACTGAGCCATGCCCTCAGTCCCTTACACTCCCATTTTGTGCTGTACGTGATCTATAATGGATCATTCACAGGAGAAATGCAGCTGCTTTGGGTTGCAAACGGCAGCTGGGGCAGGTCCCTGGTCCCAGCTGAAGCTCCTGAGCAGTGCTCTGATGAAAGCAAGGGGCAGAGAGCTCGTGGTCTCTGCTGCCAGGCTGGCTGCTGACCTTTGGCTGCCAGGGCACCAGTGAGGGATGCTGCCAGCTCCCAACTGCAGTGCTCCGCAGGTGGATTTGTAGTCAGGAATGAACAGGGAATGTGAGAGAGCCCAGTCAGTGCAGCTGGCTGCTTTCTGCAGAGAAAGCCCTGGCTGATGTGTTAATTATCCCATTTTTATCTTGTCTGGCTAATGCCATGTGAAAAAATAAAATCCTGTAAGGGGAGAAGAGCCTGAGGAGAGCAGTGTGTGAAACATGGCACAGCACATCAGAGGGAATGTCCTTGTGGGTAGCTGCCCATGATAATGGTGATTACCTGGGTGAGAGAAGCAGGAGCTGCTCCTTCACCCCGTGTTTGCTGCCAGCCCTGAGCTTGAGGAAAGAGCTGAGCCCTTCCCAGCCTTGCTTTGCTGTTGGGCACAAATAAAACTGAATTAACAGAGCCTTCCCCACCAGCTCCCATTTGTGAGGATGCCTTTGGAAACTCCACAGTAAATCAGTAATTGTGTGTTGGGAGATGGCAGAGACGAGTTCATGTACATTTGTTACGCACAGAGACCTCTCCAGGTGCTCCTCTGCTCTGCCATTACTGTAATACATGGTTTATTTTACCAGCTTGTGTATCTCACTGAGAAATGGAGCCATCAATTTATGTAGGCATTGTAGTCCTCTTTCCATTCCTGTAATAGCTGCCGTATTTCAGCCGTTTATGCACTGCACTAAACTCTTTATTTTTGTTCAGAAAACATTTTTGCCTTAAAACACAAGTTGTAGCTGATACAGTTGTAGAAAGGCCCCATTCTCTGGGAACTTGCTTGGAGTAAAAAGCTCATTTTAGTGCAGGTTTTTGGAGATGTCCCTAAAGGCAATTAAAAAAGCAAAGCCTAAAATTCTATGGAGCTCTGAGTGCCCACAGTGGGGGTTAAAGTGATTTTTAGCTGTGCCTGGGATGTTGCTGATCTAGGGGTATAATGGGCAGATTTTCTGTCTACTCAAGCCTGATACTGCGGGGTCTGAAGTACCCAAGGCCCTTTGGGGTGTTCAGCCCTGGTGCCCCTTAGATTGACCACATTTTTCCCCTTGAATTTTTCCATTTAAAATATTCCAGGCCCATCCCAGCACAATTCTGGCACTTGTCTCATTCCTGAGACAGGCACAGTTGTAGAAAAGTCTCCAGAAACTGAGCTAAAGATGTACAAAACTAAGGTCAAAAGGATTTCTGTGGAAAACTGGGCTGTTTGAGTCCTTAAAGAGAGCCCAGAGAAAAGATGGTGTGCCCAAACTTGGTTTGTTGTCTGTCTAGACTTCGCAGCCCTCAGGATGTTTTTGTTTCTGCAGCTCTGAATTATGAATGGCCTTCACTTTTTCTACCTTACACTCCAACAAAAGAGCAGGAGGCTCAAAGCAGCAGGGAGAGTGATCCCAGTGGGAATGGGTGGAACTGTGGCGCGTCAGTGTGTGACAGTCCAGGACATTTCTATTGTCTCTGCTGGGTTATGTCTGAGCTGACAAAGCTCTGCTGCAGGGAGCGAGGCCAGATCCCTCTGGATTCATCCTTTCCTCCAGCAGATCCCTCTGGATCCAGCAGATGCCTCTGGATGCATCCTTCCCTCCAGCAGCACCTGCTGTGGTGTCCTGGGGCACCTGGAGAGGGTGTTCCAATCCCCCTGCCTGTGCCAGTGTGGCACACACAGTGCCAGTGTGGCACACACAGTGCCAGTGTGGCACACACACTGTCAGTGTGGCACACACAGTGCCAGTGCCACCCCTGCTCTCTGCTCTCCCTGCATGGGCATGGAGCTCCTGGAGCAGACAGTTCCTCATCCTGAGCTGTCCCTCTGTCACTGTAGGACACAAAACAACATGATGTGGACTCGTTGCTTTTTCCAAGGTAAAAAAAGGGACTTTTATTTTCTGACCCAAATATTTATAGATTTCCAGAAGTGCCAGTGGATTGGAGGGTGACAGTGCCACCTCTCCAATGACACTGGGCAAACCAACAGTCCATCAAATTTCTCTTCTTCCATAAAAGAATGCAAAACAGTAAGTTATTTACAGAAAGTGTGTGAGAAAGTTTGTTACAAGAATGTAAATGTCAGAAAGCTTAAAAAATCTTAAAATTCAGCGTGACATCCCTCCAGGTGCAGCGTCCATTCTGGAGACCAGGCTGGCAGTGGGCAGCACCCAGTGCTGGCACAGTCCCAGCAGCTGCTGCCACTCACCAGCTCCCTGCTCCACCACACCAGGGCTCCCTCCCAGAACGCCACCAAGTCTGTCAGCTCTGATTAACCTCCTGTCTCCTCCTTTCATCTCCCCTGGACAGTTGTGGGATAAAAGATGTGCTTAAGATCAAAGGAAGAGCACCACCACACAGAGGCATTAAAGCTCACAGAGCTCAGCAAGAGGATGGAGTCTTTTATCCCAGCTGGAGCATTTCCCCCAGTGAAAACATGACCAGCCTGGGACACTTCTCCTCCAGGGCAGCCTGGGGCTCACTGCAGCCCTGAGGAGCTGGCCAGGCTGGCTGGAGCTCCACAGCCACTCACTGGGCTCAGGCTGGGTCACAGCAGGACACAAAATGAACGGCAGGCACAAGCTGAGGGGTCCAAGGTGAGAAGAGGGCAGTTTATTTCCAAACTGCAATATTTATAGGCTTTCAAAAGTAACCATGGATTGGAGGATGAAATTGCCACCCATGAGCCAGGAGCTGTATCCAAACACAGCTGTCCAAAATCCCCTGGAGCTGCGGGAGCTGGGAGGGGTTTGGAGCAGCCACTGTGGTAACAGCATGGGCTCAGGATTTACCTGCAAGCGAGGGTGTCAGACCCAGGGAAATGGAGCAGCCTCCTACACCAATATTGATCTGGAGCGACAAGTTCCTTCAGGAACGTGTGTAACTCAGAGCTGCCCAGCAACATTGCAGAGCTGAGGGTTCCAAAAGCTTCAAAATCTATTTATAAATAGTGGGGGTTTTCCTGTAAATGTAACTGATTTTTTTTTTTCTTTGAAATTAGGGGATGTTCACAAGGCCATGCACAAAATAAGTCTGAAAATTGTGGCTACTTCAAACGAAAATACATGGAGATAATGTCTCAGGGTGGAGGTGGTGCCCTGAACACTGTTCTGGACAGTGCCTGCTCTCTCTCCATGGAGGATTTTGGCTGCTGTGCTTAAGAGTAAGTGGAGCTGCTTTGCCACTTCATTCCAAGTTTTAATATGGCAATGAAAAAATGTTTTGAATGATCACATTCTCTGATGGGGCCTTTCCCTCATTTGTGTTGTTAAACAACATTAAGATCTGCATTTTCATGCCAGCAAAGTCTCCACAGGTAAAACTTTGATCTACAACATATGGAATACATGTTTTAATAATTCAGTGTAATTGTGATGGAAAAGAAACCATTGGTGCTGGTATTTGAGCCTTAATGAATATTGTGGTGCCTTTAATCACCTTGATCTCATTGGCATTTCAGCAGAGCTGGGTTTAGAAAAGGTGATTATAATATTTTAATATTACCATCAAATATTCATGAAGCAACAGCAGTAGTTAGTTCTTCCATATTACAACTTTGATATTGTTGTAGTACTTACTCCATTGTTTTGGAGATGGTTGGACTCATGATCTTAAAGGTCTTTTCCAATCTTAATAATTCCTTGATTTCTGACACCTTCCAAAGCATTGCCCTCATCCCTTCACTCAGTTCTAACAATCCCAGTGACATCTGTGAATGAAATTAATTTGTATTTGAGTGTGGGGGTCAAAGAGCAATTAAACAGATCCTAAATACTGAACAATTGCTCAAGAAATACTCATGGTTAAATATAATAAATAAATTAAATATCTGTTTGTTTTAATCTTATTCTCTGATGGCAAACAGTTGTTCTTTATGGCTTATGAAACAAATCAGCTCAAAAAACCTCAAGCACATGGTGTAAAAACAAATATATTTGACTGATTAAAGAAATGAAATTATCATTTGATTCATTTGGACGTTTTGTGCTGTGCTGCAGGTGAAAACCAGGAGCTCCTTAGTTTACATTCATACCTCTCCCATCACCTCTTGGCTTCTGAGATGATTTTGTTGTTCAGAGCGGCTCCAATCAGTTCCTGATTTTACTGTCAGCCTGAAAAGAGCATATCTGAACTTGAAAAAAAGAGTTGAGGGGGGAAAAAGAAGAAATAGATTCAAAAATAGATTCCTGCAGAGAGTATAATCAGGAGTAATTTTCTTTCTGCAGAAATACTGCAAAACAAACCGTGCTTGTTCTAAAGCAAGGGAAATATTGGAAGATCACTCTCTAGTGGTAGCAGCCAAATAGGTTTTTGAAAGTGCAGCGAGTCCAGAGCAATTTTACATCTAATTCTGTGCTCTCCTCATAACAATTTACTGTTTGTTTTCCCTGTGTTTTCAGCCTGGCTTGCAGGGCCTGGTGGAGCCGTTTTCCCTGACACAACAGAGGGGTTGAGGTGCATGGAGGGGAAGGGAGAGCTGCAGGGCAGGGTTTGGTCTCCAGAGCCTGCTCTGTTCCTGGGAGCCTTGGGCAGGAGCTCACAGAACATCAAGGGGATGCTCTGAGCCTTTGCTTTGAAGCTGTTGCTCTCAGATTTCACGTTATTAATTCGTTATATTGCTTGTTAATAACATCATCCGCCCCTGCTTATTGCGAGGCGATGGGTCCTGAGCAGGCTCTTGTGGGAGCTTGTTGTGTTTGCTGGGAGGTCAGCTCTCCATCCCCTCCAAGGTGGCAATTCAGGGTGTCCTCACTTAAACCAGCCAGAGCCCCAGGAATCCTCAGCCAAGGTGATTTCAGCTGTGTGTGCTGTGCCAGGCTGCCTCCTTGGGGTTTATTGCTGTGCTTGCCCTGTGAATTCTGCCTGGGTGGAGAATGGGAGCCAGTGTTGGTCACTGGCAGTGAAACTGAGGAAACATCTTTTCTGACATGGCCCAGCCCATACCAAACATTGCTGATGGGAATTTAAAGGAAATCATCAAGAATGCCCAGTGCAATGAGATCTGCAGGAAACTGGCCGCAGTTAGGCTGGGATGCCGCAGGATTTGGAGCTAGAAGAGAAAACCTGTTTGCTAAGCACAGGAGGATTTTTTCCAGGTATAAATTCTGAATTTAAGCTGTAATATTTAAACCGAGTTAGTCCTGGCGAGGAGCAGTTTAGTCTGGGAGGAGATTTAGATTGAGTTAAATGTTATTGCATTCATCAAACCAGCTCTGGCAGACTTGGTCTTAAAGGCACCAAATATAATTTTCAGAAGTGTTTATCTAATCATATCAACAGGATAAATGCTTGGGTACTTCTCAAAATACCACTGGGAATGCCAGGAAACAGTTAAAGTGTCTGGAGCATGGGTAGCTGTGTTTTTATTGTCATTAATACTCAATTTCATACCACAGGAGCTGCTGGCATTGCTAATTTGTCACAATGTCACATTCTTGTTGTACCTGGAATATTTAGGGTTTGTGCCAGTGTCATTGTGGGCCCCTCAGTCTGCAACCTCATTTCAGATTCCCTTTGTCCACTGCCTGCCAGTGAAACATCTGCTGCTCATCTGAAATGATTTAGTCACTTAATCACCCCGGAGCATTGATCTGTCCATAACCTTCTGCAGAATAAAGATTTAATGTCAGTCTTGGAGGCTGTGGCAGATACCTCCAGTCTGGTCTTGCTGCAGTTTAGCCAAGCTGTTAACACATTTTTATCTTTTGAGAGTCCTTTTTGAATAAGAAAAGCAAGCAAAGAAATTTTTTATCTCAGTTGTCTTAACAAGTGTTTAACTTGTTGTTGAATATTTCAATAAAAAGGAGTCAAATGCTATGCAGAGGACACTGGTCTGCTTTTAAAACCTGAAACTGAGTAAAGCAAGATGGTCAAACAGCCAGAGCAGGTCTGGCCCTTTCTAGCTGTGAGGAGGTGAAGTGACAACATCCCCCCTTCCCTCCTTGCCCTGGGGCTGCTGCAGGTGTGGGGTCAGGACGGTGCCCAGCAGCAATAAAAGGGTTTTGTGAAGGCTGCAGTTCATCACTGGGATCTGGGCACTCTCCCCAAGGCTCTGCAGCCTGCAGAATCACCCGCATCCATCTCTGCCTCTGAGTGAGCTCTGCATGGCAGGACTGCTCTGTCCTGGAATTGAGTAAACGTGACAGCCACAGTCTCATTGTTATTGGCTGGATGCCATTAATGTTGATGTGACATATTTCTTGCTAATGGGAACATTCATATTATCCGTATTTTCAAAAGGCAGCAGGAAGGAAAAAAGCTCTCCCACAACACTATCAATATTTCCAGGGCAGGCAGTGCAGGAGGGAGCACTCTGCCTTCTGGAGCCCTGCCTTTATTGATTGCTAGAGGTCTTATAAACATTTTCACCTTTTTTTCTGCATGCTTTTTCCCTTCAGAGGCTGCAAATGAAGGGGAACATTAACATAAACAGGTAAAAACATGGAAAAGCAACACATTTCTGTGAGGAATCCTGAAATACCAGCTGTGTTTGGGCAAAGGGAGCACTGTGATAGGAACAGCTCAAAAGGGAAATGGAGTTTAAAGCAGATTAAGGAATGACTGCTGGACCCTGAGTTATCTGGATTTGTAATGGGTTGAAATCCTGCTTTCCCCTGATTTTTGTGAGCTGGGAAAAGCTGATAGAGGTTTTGGTGTGGGACCAGGTAAGGTGGTCACGGGGATGGGGGCGGTTTTTAAGGAATGGCTGCAGCTGCCCCCACATCAGCTGAATCTGATTTCCAGCTCTGGATTAGCTCTGTTTAAAATCAGGTAATAATAAGGTAGAAAACTCTGAGTAAGAAGAGTAATAAAGTAGTAAACAGGCAAACTGAAGGGGGAAGGTGACTTTGGAGCAGTGTGAGAACAGCTCTTTCTCTGCTGCCTTCAAAGGAAGTGCTGTGTTTGGGTGAAAGAGGATTATGAAAAGAAAACAGGTTTAAAAACACCTAGAAATCCCAAGAGGCGAGGAGAGTGATTTTTATTTTTTTCTCTGTTTATAAAATCGGTGGTAACTGATTTCTGGATCCATAATGATATTAGAAAATAAATGAACAGACTTTCTCTGCCCAGTGCATTTTAACTTTGCAGGTACTGCCAAAGTTCCAAATTGAGGCTGACTTGAGACCCAGCTTCCCTGAAATGAGCCATGACAAAAAGTTAACAGGATCCAGCCACTGTGCTCCGAAACACCTCATCTGGGCTGATTTCACAAAGCTGAAGGAGGGAATAATTCAGTCCTGTGGGTGAGTTTGGTCAGAGATCTCGGCGTTATTTCAGCCTGTTATTTCTAGCTCAGCTTTTCAGATTTGCAATTACTTGATGCCAGTGTGAGAGAGGCACACGGAGTGAACTGAGCAGCCCCTGTGCCACGCCTGGGGACGCTGAGCTCCAATCCCAATCTCCTCAGAGCAGCGTGGGAGCTCTCCCTGCCCTGCCAATGAAAGGGCCACGTGAAATCAGAGCACTCTGTGTCATGCTGCTGGAGAGGATTGGGGTTTCATGAAAGGAAAACGCATTTCTCAGCAGAATTAGAGCTAATGTGTGACACCTGAAAAGCCATGTGAAGTTCTGCATTGCGATTTGCTTTCAGAATGGGATTTTCTAGTAAACACCAGGAGATATCAAAGCTGGAGAATGAAAAGCCCTTCAGATGGGCACCTCCACAGGTGTCAGGAGCCATCAGGGAGGCTGGAAATGCTGGAGAAGCCCCAGGGCTTGCAGCAGATCAGCCCCCACAGGCTGAGGGTGTGCCCTGCCTGCCTCTGCTCAGGCTGTGCCTTGAGCTGAGCATCTTTAAATGCTTTATCAAATCTTGATCCGCATAGGAGATACTGTGAGGCTTCAAGTTCCTGTGCAAGAAAAGAAAATCCTGAAATATCCAGGGATGACCTTCAGCAGTTCAGCCACAAATGTATTTAAAACAGTCAGACCCCACTGCAGAGGGGCCAGCACCTTCCCAACATCATCTGATTATTTCCTGACCTTTGGCAGCCCCTGCACTGCTCTGGTGTGAAAAGATTTTCTAAATTCAGCTTTTCTTGATGCACTGCCTTAGCTGGCCAGGAGAGAACACTGAGTGGGCTCTGATGGCAAACAAACTTCAGATCCATGCAGGATGTGCCAGGTGGGTGCTCTGTGGGAATGGGGTTTGGGATGTGGGACTGCACTTTCCCTCACTGCTCCTGGAGGTGAACCTGCCTCACTTTTAGAGCCTGGCTTTGGGCATTCCATCACCTCTTACAAATTCACCTGCCTTGCTCTAAAGCCTGGCTTTGGGCATTCCAGCATTCCTAGAGGTTCACCTGCCTTGCTCTAAAGCCTGGCTTTGGGCCTTCCAGCACCTCCAGATGTTAACCTGCCTTTCTCTAAAGCCTGGTTTAGGCATTCCAGCCCCTCCTCCTGCTGCCCCCACACATGGAATGACAGCACTCCTGGTACCTGTTCCCTGCACATCTGTGGGTTGTGAAAGCCTTCTAAGGCTCAGAATTTACCCTTTGATTTTTAATCCAGTGACAGCTTATCTAACTTTATTTTCATTAAATAACATGATTCTCTGAAGTGCCTGGGAATATTATTTTTGAGAGACTGCAGGTTAATTATTGAAAACTTGAAAAAGGAAATATTAAGCCAATTATTAAATTAGAGTTGATTATTAATCCCGGAGAGATAATTACCAAGGCCTGAGGCAATTTGTCTTCTGTTTGAAATAGATTTTTCCTTGATTAAGTTGTATTTGTCACTTAGTCCCATGGTTGTTACTGCAAAGGACTTTATTATCCTGCAAAGTAGAAAACACTTCTCTGAAGTTGACCCCAAATATTTGGGAAAGTTTTGAGCTGAATTTTGTGCAAGGGCACACCAGCATTGGGGAATAATCTGTCCTTGCTCCACTCAAAGGCAAACTGCTTCTGAGTGAGTAGGATTTCTACCACAGCAACAAAACAGAGCAATTTATAGATGTAAAAATGCATAAAATGCGATTTTTGTTTCAGAAACCCACAGGTAATACTGAGCATTAAATGCACATCTTGTAGTGTAATCAAATGATTGTGGTGAGACTTAAAAACTGCAATAGTAAAAGACAAGATAAGTGATGTTTGCTCTGAGGCAGCATTAAAATTCTGTGCTTGAGTAAAGCAGAGGCTGAAGACACTTTAACCCTTCAGCCCACGAGCTGAGAATCTCAGTGCATTAACTGGATCTGACTGCATTATTCTGGGCTGTGTGTTGGTTGCACTGTGGCACGCTAAATACAAAGGGTCTGGGAATGTTCTGAGTGTTTGTGCTTAAACCTGAGTTTAAATCACTTGTGAAACAGCTTTTCTGGATATCTGAGTGATAAATCTCAATTTAATTGCTGTGGAATGCTGGAGAAGAACTTGGAGTGAAGTGGTTCCAGGAGGGCAGAGCCTGTGGGTGCCTGGCAGGTTTTCTGAGCTGTGGCAGCCCCTGGGTTTTGAGGAGCACTACAGAGGACACTGAGAGTTGTTTTCTCTTTAATATTTCTCTAGCAAGGTGAAAATGTACCCATGTTTTCCCTAAAGATGAGGCTTGCAGTGCATCCAGCACAGAGAGGATGAATGTTCTGTGCTTCCTTTCCTGGAAGAATCAGCTTGACAGAAGAACACTGATTCTTGTGCTCAGTCGCTTTTCATCCTGGAATTCAAAGAGCATTATTCATAACCCCCTTCTGGAAATTCACCAAAAAAGGCTCCATTTTCTCCTCAGCTTAATTTATTTTGTTCTATGTACAGAAAGAGTGAGGATGCTCAGTGTCCATTATGTCCTGCCCTTCCCAAACCCGGGAGGAGGAACATTCCCTCAGGGATCTGTAACAAATGCTGTGTGTTAGCTCAGACTGAGCAAATCCAGGTTCCTCTCCGTGGACAGCGTTTGTGAGGAGGTGCTGCAGTGCAGAAATGGGGTGCCAAGAAGGCTTAGATGGACAGCTTAGAGAAAAAATGGAAACTATTTTACTAAAGAAGGCAGAATGCTGTTTATGAGGATTCTGATCTGACTTTACACTCCTGTGTTGGCAGGGAGCGGCGTTCCTGCCACCAGGAGCAAGAGGGAAAGGCTTCAGGCTGTGCCAGGGGAGGGTCAGGCTGGGCAGCAGCAGGAATTCCTCCATGGAAAGGGGGGGTCAGCTTTGGCACTGCCCAGGGAGGGTTGCAGTGCCCATCTCTAGAGGTGGCACCTGGAGGTGGCACTCAGGGCTCTGGCCTGGGGACAAGGTGAGCATTGGGCACAGCTGGGACTCCATGGGCTGGGAGGGCTGTGCCAGCCTCAGTGATTCTGGGATGCTCTGATTTCTGAATTTAAAAAATTAATCCCAGTATTGAGCTTCCCTTCCATTCAAGGACGTTTGGCACCCAGGGCAAAGTGCCCTTGACTCCTCTGTCTGTACTGTGGTCAATTCACCTGTTTGCTGTGTGGGATGACAGCCCCAAACCCCTTTTCCATGATGGAACACTCCTGGATTAGGAAACCCCTCAGAGGTCATTTGGAGCACAGTTTGCCTGACCTTTGCATTTACTGCTGTGCTGCTCCCCCACTCCAAGGCAATTCCACACTTGGCATTCCCACAGACAGCGAGCAGGCCTGAGCTTATTAAACCTCCCCCCAGCTGTGGGAGGGAGGCAAATATTTATTGTCTCATTTCATGGTTAAGGCAGCACGAGCTGAGACAACATAATGATAAATGATGAGCAAACCTGCCGTGGTGCCTGGCCAGAATCCGGCCAAGCCAAGGAACTGGCGAGGCTCCCGCTGAGCCCGAACTGTGCAGAATCAGAGCTCTGCAAAGAGCTTCTGCTCCTCAAGAGATTCTCTTTAGGTGTTTTAAGCCCTCCCTGCACGGGTCCCAAACAAGATTCATAGAACAAAATAACTATTTTTTTTGGTAATTTACAGGCTTTGAAAACCTGGTGTCGATTCTTTGTTTCTCCTTTGCTATTTCATTCTGCTTGAGTGAGGATTTTATATCTTGGCTCTTCCTAGGATGTAAGTACACCTGATAGAGTCTGAGCCCATGCCCAGAGGAGGGGTTTTGCTGCCCTGTAAGGCTGGGCACGACAGGAGCTGTTTGTCCCTCGAGTGACAAACAGCAGTGGGGCAGTGCAGGGTGGGAGCTGGCAGCCTGTCCGTGTCGGGATGGCAGAGGTGCTGTGGTTAATGAAGCTGCTCTGGAGGAAGAGCAGAGCTCTGTTCAGCAGCAATGGCCCCAGGGACACTCTGTGCTTTCCTGGGGAGAGCACCACGAGCCCAAATTGCAGCCGAGCTCCCTTGGGACGGAGCTGCGGGGAATGGGCTGAGCTCCGGCTGCTCTCAGCTGCCAGCCCCTGACAAATAACAACACCAGCAGCCAGGCTGGGGAAACAAATAGGATATTATAGAGTTTATTCCTGTGTGCTGCTTCCACCCCATTTGTCAGCATTTCATCCCACCTGCTGCTGGAAAGGATTCTGCTGCTCCGCGATGCCTGCGAGGCGTTGTTGGCATCTCGTACTACACGAGAATATCAATATCTGCTTTGAATAACCTCAATGTATTTTAAACAAGACATTTCCAAATGGCTGCTCTGTAGCTGTGCGTGAGCTCTGTGGAGCTCCAATTAAGAGTCTGTCAGCATTTGCAATGTGATCCATTGTGAAAATTTATTCTGGGTAGAAATTTGGCATGTAATAACCCAGACCTGGAATTCTCTTTTCTCCTTTCTTTCCTGTTTCACCGGTTTTATTCCTCTTCTGTGTTGGAAAACAATATCTGATGCTGTAAGTGCTAAATAATGGAGATAAAAAATTGCTCTGCATGAGAGGCCAGAGCAAGGCAAAGGAATGGCTGTTGCAGGGTGATCACAGCTCTCTACTCCATGCAGTGAGGCAGAATGGAAAGGAGGTGTTCAAACAGACAAGGGTTCTTATGAAGTAACAAATAACGGCTTTAAGCTGAAGGAGGGTACATTTACATGGGGTATTGGGAAGAGTTTCTTCCCTGTGAGGGTGGGCAGGTCCTGGCACAGGTGCCCAGAGCAGCTGGGGCTGCCCCTGAATCCCCAAGGCTGGGTTGGACATCCACCTGGGACAGTGGGAGGTGTCCCTGCCATGGCAGGGGTGGCACTGGGTGGGATTTAAGGTCTCTCCCAACCCTGGGCAGTGTGTGATTCCATGGTTCTGAGTTAGCACATCACAGTTTGAGGCCTGGAGGCACCTGCAGCTGAAGCAGAGCATCAGAGGTGCTGCAGGATTTCTCCTGTGGTGATCAGACTCTGATGGTGTAAGTGGGACAGATGTGATGGGAGATGCACTCTGTGAAGTGCAGCTGGAGCTGCATCCCCAGCCCTGCTGGGTGCTGTGCCAGGCTGTGCTGCTTCCCCTGGGGGCACTGAGTGCTGGGTGTCATCCCAGCTCTGCACTGAGCCATGAACTCCAGTTAAAAACTTAAAAACTGGAGCTGCTCTCACTTGAAGTTGTGAACTTGTCCTTCAGGGTGCCCATGAGCTGCTCCCTGGGGTTGCCTGGCTGCAGAGGAGGCTGGGTGCCAGTGCCAGCATTTTTGGGATGGTTGAGTGGCCTCCAAGCTGCTTTGTGTGAAGACTCTGCTCCCTTCCAGCTTGTGCTTTGCCAAGTCCATTATCTACCTTGGATGGCAGTTTGCAAACTGCAGCCACCCGTTATCCCAAGATGTTGCTGCTGGATTTTTCCAGGTTCTCATCACTGGTGAGCACTCACAGAACATCTGCAAGCAGCAGGAGGGGCTGGCACGGCGTGTTCCCCTGGCAGATGACATCTGTAACACTGTGCTGAGCTCCTGGACAGCACCCAGAGAGGGGAGCTGGGAGACATCACCTCCAAAATTTAGCCAGGGTGCCACCTGGAGAAAGGAAATCCTGAAGAAAGCTGGCCTGCAGCAAGGTAGGATTTATTATTAGGATTATTTTTCAAATATTTCAAATATTATTAGGTTTATATTTCAAATAAATGAGGCCTTTTTCTCCAGCAGCAGTGAGGTGGAAAGGTGTTGGAGGGAGGGAATGCAGGTGCACGTGGAGCTGCTGCACTTGGCTCTCCTCGTGGCCTCCAGTGCATCTGCAGTAAATGTTTGATCTGAGTTGTTAGAGGAGTGCTGTGAATCTTATTATGCACCTCAGAACCGAGCTTGGCTCTGAAATTTGCAGTGAAGAGTCCCTGATTTCCTCCACATTCAGAAATTAATTTGATTGCATGCTGTGCTTTTAGATGCGGCAGATCTCTGTGGTTGTGGGAATAATTCTGTAACAGAAAATGGAATGGGCATGAAATGGAAAATTTGTGTTGAAAAAACCCAGTGCACTCCTTTTTAGCCCCAATTCCTGTTTGCTGCAGCCATGGGGGTGTGTGGAGGCCCATGGATACTGACCTCAGTAAAGAATGGGGCTGGTGATGCCTGGTTTTAAGTTCTCATAATTTAAATAATAGTGTTTCTTATCAAAATGATAACAGCTGTGGAGGGGTGCCATATTCAGGCTTTTTCAGGTATTCTTTAGTATATCTGAAATCTCTCTTGCCACAGCCTCTTCCCTTGTGTCCTTGCGTGTGTGCTCCTTTGGGGAACAGCCTGAGATGTGCAAAGGATGCCATCACCCTGTGTGCCTGGGTGCTTTGGGGAGCTGTGATTGATGGTTGGGAGTGCTTTGCCCCACCAAGGAGCTGTGTCAGAAGGGCAGCTCCTCCTTTCTGGGGCTCCCAGTCTCAGCTCTGTGCTCACTGGGCTGCCAGAACTGGGGATCCCCCAGCTGGGCTCTGCACTGGGGCTGCTGTGGCCAAACATTCTGCCTGCTCACTACCCTGGGCTCAGATTGTGAGCTGAGAAATAATTCCTTTGTGTTTTTTTTCCTGCCATCCCTGGTATGGTGTTCCATTCCCTGAGGTAAATGGATCAGGAGTCTGCTGTCTGCCATGGCTGAAAATCCAGTTTAACTTCTCCTCCCTCAAGGTAACATCAGAGCTTTTAGAAATCTATTTTATACAAGGGAGCTCTGACTCTTGTGGCTGTTTTCTCTGAGGTTTGTCATGCTGAAAGCTGCCATGGCACCGTATCCTTATGGTGCATTTGGGGACAATTCCCATCCTGTGTGTGTGGGAGGAGCAAGGCAGGTGCCCCATGTGAGCAGGGCAGGTACAGTGATGGCACAGCTCAGAGCTGGGCTGATCCTGGGGGGCAATTCCTCCTAGAGCTCTTCTACTCTGCAGTTCTACTCTTATGAAACCAAAAATCCTCATAAAATAACTTCTAGTCATTTCTCTGTGGGGAAAATGTATGGCAGCAGGTGGTCACAGAGAACTGAGTTAAATATCATGGATTTTGCAGAGAAGACAATGAGATTTTAATGTTCTTTCCTGGTTATTATTTTTACAATTTAGATTTGAGATTGGATAAAGGAAAATTGTGGAGGAAGATAAGGATGCAGACCTCCAAGGATGTGGTAAACATCTAGAAGAATTTATTGTATCTAATGATTTGAAAATTATTTCATGCACTAAAAAGGCAAAGGAAAAACAAGCTAGAGACAAAGGCAATAGAGCATTTACTACAGAAATCTTTGTGTAATGTATCTGCAGGCGCAAGTTTCAATGACCTTAAGGCAGGAAAAGAATTTACTGGTGTTTTTAATCCTGTGTAACCCTCTGCCTCTGAGCTTGGCACTATTTAAAAGTCCTAAAGTTCATGTTAGAAACTCTGTGTGTCTGTCACAAATATATTTACAGGCATGCTTGGCTTCCTTTTTCCCTTTATAGCTCTCAGGGCACTGAGGGAAAGTTTTTGTCCCTTGCAGTATTTGTTTAGGGCAAAGTTAAATCTGCAGTTTGTTTAGGGCAAAGTTAAATACAGGTTGTGTAAGTAGGAGGAAAATGGGAAAACAAATCAACCTCAGCCTCTCCTCACAGCGAGGATGCTCAGAAAGGAAACTCTCAGTCCTTGTGCTCCTCTCTTGTCTGGAGCCAGAGATGCTAAGTCGTGTCCTTGTCCCTTGGGAGGCTGGGCAGAGGGATGGCCTGGCAGCAATATGGCCCAAATAGGCTCCTAAATCTCTAATTAGTGTCTCCTGGAGGCATCACCTCATGCTGTAAAAGCCTGGTCACCCAGGGGATGCTGAGGGTGCCCAGCGGCCTGGCTCTCCTCAGCCTGCCTGGGCCCAGGCCAGGCCCAGCATCTGCAGCACTGGAGTTTCATCAACTTCTGCTAAGGACTCTCAGCTCAGATGTTTCTGGGGAGAGGCCATTTGGACAGCAGTGATCTGGAAGCAGAAGTTTGCAGTTCTCATCCCTGGAAGATGGTGCTGGGAATGCCCAAAGCCAGCTCATTAAATGTTCGTGTTACTGATGGGCCCTCAGGGGCCTGCTCTTTATGAGCAGCTGGTGGTTCCCAAACTCAGCTGGAACACTCGGCCAAGTTTGATTGCTTAGCTTTGAGGATATTTAGATCAGACTGATGCCCTTTTGTTGCAATCCAACGGTTTTGGTTTCTCTTGGATTCTTATTTATTTCCTCTTATTAACTTATGTTTCAAAACCTGCAGCCAGCATCTCTGTGTGCCTGTGGCTGGGGCAGGCTCTGTGTGTCAGCCCTGCACTGATGGCTGGGTACACTTCACCACAAATAATCCCAGAAGCCCAGACTGCTTTGGGTGGGAAGGACATTAAGGATCTGTCCCCTCCCGCTGTCCCAGGCTGCTCCCAGCCCTGTCCAACCTGGTTTGGGCACATCCAGGGGCAGCCCCAGCTTCTCTGGGCACCTTGTGCCAGGGCTTGCCCACCCTCCCAGAGAACAATTAATTTAATGAATCTAAATTAAACTTACTCTCTTTCAGGTTAAAGCCATAAAATATTTTTTTCCCTTCTGATGCTGTGTTTCCGAGGATAATCTAAAGCAGCAAAGGTTTTTCATTTGCATTTTGAATTTCTGCAGGAGTGCTTGTTTTCCCAGAACACAATGTCCCACTGGAAGCAGCACAGGTGTCTGAGAGCAGAGAAAGCCACGTGGAGTGCAGTTAGTCCAAGGAGAAGAGGAAACTGTTGCTTCTGCATAATTCCTTTATTCACTGTGCTGAATTATACTTCATTACGAGAGGCTGCCCAGCATCCCTGGGGGTGTAATGGTATTATCAGCTTCAAGGAACTATAGCAATAATAGCTTACCTTACATTTATGTAATGCTTTTCATTTGCAAATGCTTTGCAAACAGCAGTTCCTCTTCTCCCGACATCTGGAATGCAGATAAAGGTTATTGGATCCGTAAAGCAGCAGAGGAAGAAAGAGGGAAATGTTGAGCTTTATTTAATATTGAATACAATGTGCACAATCTCAGATCTGCTGTTATTTCTCAGAGCTATTCATGTCCAAGATCAGGTTTTATGTCACAGTGGAGGGCTGAGATCAATGAGGATACAACAGCAGAGCTCCAAAGTGCCCAAGTGTCTGTGGAATCACGTGGAATTTCTCCCACCAGTGCACAAATCCCTTTGAAAAAGGGGATGTAACTACTGCAGCAGTTGTTAAAAATGCATGTACAGCCCTCACATTGGCACACTCCATCTGGAGTTGCAGAGGCAGAATGGTTGCACTGGGCAGGGCAGGACTTGCACGTGCAGCTGTGAATTCAGCTGCACCCAGTGGCTGGGTTACAGAGCTCTTGGGCCCTTCTCTCTCTCAGATGTGCTCAGTGACCCTGGGAGCTGCTGCTCATCCCAAGGAGCAGCTCAGGAGCTCCTCAGCCCTCTTTGGAAGGAGTGATATAAGGGATAAGGCTTCATTCCCTGCCCTGTAATCCTGTCCCATCATTTCCTGGGCAAACACTCCTGGGAAGGCTGGAGCTGAGCTGGGTCTCAGCTCTGCAATTGCAGGGTCTGAGCAATAAAATGTCCAAAGCCCTTCCTGAGGGGACAGCAGGGCTCAGGGCTGTCCATGCCCAGCCACACTTCTGAGCAGCTCCCACAGTGAGGAGAGGAGTGTTTTAATCAAGTGAAATTCCAAGATATTACACATGAATAATTCCTTATTTTATGAGCTGGTTTTTGGGCACTTGGGGATGTCTGTATTATGAAAAAGACACTTTTGTGATGTAGATATTTGTGTGTATGAATGTAGTGTGCCCTATCACAGGGTCCTATAGTGGCAGGACAAAGGGGAATGGCCTGGAGCTGATGGCATAGATTGAGGTTTTGTTCTCTTTTCTGTCTCACTGAGAGTTGGTGACTTTTCCTTGTTTGAGCTCGAAAGAGGAGAGGACTGGTTGTTGTCTTGCTGTAGGTTCTGTGTGCACTGGATTGAGTGGGAGCTCTATAAAAACCAGGAACATTTCTGAGCTAGCAGCAGGTCTATCTTCTAGGGACATCATTATCTTCTGTGAGTCTCATTACCCTGACACTAATTCTGCAATTAGCAGCCTTTAGTAAATATTACGTATTATTTCTACTTTCCAGCCCTTCTATGCTGGCAGGACTGAGTTTTCAGAAAGCCATGGGGAGTGCTCAGTCACCCATGGGTGCAATGAGGGACTCGGTGTCCCCAGCAGCCCCTGGGTGCTGTTTCCCCCTGGGCCCAGGATTTCCCAGCCCATTTGGAGGATGCTTTGGTCCTGCCTTTGGCCAAGCCTGAGGGCCAGCCAGCCGCCCCAGCTCCAGGGAAACATTCCTGATGTGGCACAAAGCTCAGGGATGCAGAGCCGCAGCACAGCCAGAGGCAGCTTGTTTAATGCCTGTGAGCCTTTGTATCTCACACGGTGTTTGTACAGCTTTGCTGAACTTTTTAACCCACTTTGGGTGTCCCACTCTGTTTCCTTCAATTGGCAGCCAAAGTTTCCAGGAATTCCCTCTGCCAGAGCTGTGATCATTTGAATTACCTGAATAATCTGAGCAAGCCTTTGTTTTGAAAGCCAATATTTGGACACAGAGCTGCTCATTTGCATTTATACCCCCTGAGACCTCAGATGGGTTTGTTTGTCCCAGAATTCAGCCCAAACCCTTTGTCCTTGTCCTTTGCTGCTGCTAATCCTCAGCCCTGGGACCTGCAGCATGCTGGATGTGGGACTAAACACACTCAGCCAGTGCAGGCGGTGTTTGCAAGGTGTTCCCTCTTTATTTACCTTCTGCAGAACATTAAATAAATCTGCAGTTCTTCTGTGTCAGAAACCTGGGTGATTTAAAGGCTGTGAATGCCTGGGGAATGGAAGGCTCCAGGGAGACCTTAAATCCCCTTCCAGGAGTTAAAGAGGGCTCAGAAAAAGGAGGGAGAGCAAATTTTTTTCACAGGCAGAGAGTGACAGGAAAGGGAGTTGGTTTTAAGGTAAAAGAGGGTGAAAGGGAATGTCAGCATTTGTTAAAAAAAGCACTTAACTCATGAGAAATAAAGAGTGGCAGGAAGCTATTTGGGAGCTCAAGTTGAAATCGTTATGACTTAAGAGGGAAATTGTTGCTTGTCAGGATTAATTAGTTAATACAATTCCTAAGAAGAACATTACCGATTCCCTTTCCCTAATATTTTCTCTCTCTGATAGTTATACATTCATTTTAGTGACTCTAATGAGAGTATAATGCAGAAAAATAGTTTTTCCAGTGTGATCTGAAGACGTGATGAATATTCAAGGTGCTTTTAATCTTTGTCCATTTGAGGTGAAGTTTTCCACGTATGTTTCCTATGAAGGCAGGACTCCTGTTTCATTTACATGTCACATGTTATTAATTTATCAGTTTTTAATGCACTTTACCTAAGCTTCAAAATTTTGATTCAATTTATTTTTGGAACCTCATTAAGTAGATAATCTTGGTATGCTGGAACACTTTTCCAGTGCCTAAATGCCTAATTTTAGCACTTTTAAAATTCCTATCCAAAAATAAATTTAGTTTCTCCACTTTCCTAAATAAAACCATGAATGCAAGACTTCATTTTTCTCAGCACTTTATAAAGTAAACTTTAAATATTTCCTTTACTTCTTTATGTGGTTTTTTGTTTTTTTTTTTGAGTTGCCTGGTGAGAAGATGCAAATGTGGCACATATAAAGATCTTTCATTTTAATTTAATTGCTGAACATTTTCTCTCCAGTGCAGCCATTATGTGTTTGGCTTTTATTGCCTTCTCCAGCAGTTCCACCAGTGAGTCAGCGAGTCCATGGGAGCAGCAGGAATTCTGTCCCTGCCTGTCCCCTGGGTGTGCTCCTGGATCCATGGAGCTGATGGAGAGCTCTAAGCACCGTAAAAGGGGATGGTAGAAAAAGGCTTTTTAAAGTATTTGTTTATTATTTTAAAGAAAATATAAAATTCTTTCGGGCGTTCTGAAAGTGGGAGTGAGGAGTTTGTCTCCACAGAATGAAAATTCCTCCAGCTTCACTGAGGGTTCCTGGCTGGGGAAAGCAGGAGTGAAACGCCTGAATTCTGCACCCAGCTGGGCAGTTCAGGGATTTAAATATCAGATTTAAATATCAGAGAATATCCTGAGTTGGAATGGACCTATGGGGATCATTCAGTTCCCATTCCTGGCCCTGCACAGGACACCCAAGCACTCGCAGCTTAAATTCATGGATATCAGCCATGAACAATTTTTCCATCAGATCTTTGCTGGGAAAGAAATGGGCTCAAAAGTAATGAAAAGAAATTTCCTTTTTTGGAGCAACATTTGGGCTTGGTCCTGATGCTCTTTTCCTCTTAAAGCCTGAGCTCTGTTTCAGCCACTGAGAGATGATTTTGCTGAAACATCCCAGCAGCTGAGACTGCTCTTCACAAACCAGCACAGAGAGCCCTGTTGTCCTCCTGGTTCTGCCTAATTAATTAATATAAATATTTTTCTCTCACAGGTACAGAACAGGACAATTTAAATCAAGCAATCTCTCCCCTTTCTTGGCCTGGAGTTGTCTGTGTCAGTCTTCAGTTTTCAAGGGAGGAAGAAACCCAGCCCGTGGGTTTTGTGCCTTTCTAAACCTTTCTTTGTGTGGTGATTCCACATGGGAGCAGGTCCTGCTCCTGCAGAGGGGTGGGAGCAGGAATTGCTGCTGCACAGGAAAAGTGGGTGAGTACCCAGTGATCACAGCCCTGGGCTGGAGTGAGTCTGTTCACAATTTCCCTGGCAAAGTGTTGCAGTTTGGGGGGTGAATGATGTCTGGGGATATAAGATTATGATTTATATATAATGTGATGTCTGGGGTTATAATACTCTGATATTTAGGCCAGGCTGGATGGGGCTTGGAGCTAAGTGATATAGTGGAAGATGTCCCAGCCCATGGCAGAGGCTGGAATTAGATGCGCTTTGAAGTCCTTTCCAGCCCAAACCATTCTAAGATGTATTCTATAATTTTCCTCTTTGCTGTCCCCTTATTAAGGGAGACCAATATAAACAGTGAATTCCAGCAATAATTCAGAGATTTGAGGTGGTTTTATTTTTCTGCCCTGTCCCTCTGCAGTTGCCAAGCACTTGGCACACCAGTGGTGGCCTTGTTGACAAGTGAATGCCCAGTACCTCCTGGTTGGGGCACTGTGGGGTTTTGGTGCTTGCCCAATCTCAAATACACATCCTTTGCTCCCATAAGAAGTCTCTGGTGAATAAAATGGCTTTGGTGGCTGTGGTGTTGGAATCCCCAGCTGGGTTTGGGACAGGTTCTTGAGACAGGCCCGAGTTCACCCAGAGTTTCTCTGCGGCTCCAACAGGTTATGGGAGCTCTTAAATCAAACCCCAGTGCCTCGCACAGCCTTGCAAGGCTTCTGTAAATTACAGCAGCTCTGGGAGGGAGCTCTGACTCTGGGCTTTTATACCTGATTTATGGCCCTCCTCAGGAGAGCACAGTGAGGACAATGACTTCCACATGCTGAGTCAAACAAGAAACAGCCCAAACTTTGAATTGTTTTGCTCTTTAGCTACTCCAGGAAAGCACAGCACATATTTTGGACCTGTCTGGGGCTCATATATCTTCTCTGATAGATGTTATCTGGTGAGAAATGATGTTCTGGTTCAATAATGAGTGAGAATTGTGGGCTGAGCCCACCCTGAGCCCCTGCTCTCTGCAGGGTCGTGTTTTCATTTGCTTTATGAACTGAAGCTGCTCCCACTTGTGATGTCCTCTCCTGGCTCCAGCAGCATCCCTGATCCCCAGGTGCCTCCCTGACCTTCCAAATATTTTATGGAATATAAAATATGTTTCTATAACGCAGAGCTGTTTTAGAAGGTTTATTACCATTTTATATAGTGTACAATGTATGAAAGTAATGGTCCAGTTATTTATGTGACAAGATGTCCCTGAAAATGTTCCTGTCTGTGCTGTTTTAATAAGGCACTAAAAGTACCATAACCCTCTGCTGCTGCAGCTTCTCTGGGTAACAGCCCTCAATTATATCCCTGCTGCAGCTCCATGCAACATCTGCATTAAATCTATTTTGTTCAGGTTATCAGTTAATGCAATTAAACACTAACAATAAATCCTGGTGGAGTTTGGGTTTTACCCTGTCCCAGTGAGAAATGCAGTAGCAGAGTGACAGGGACATGCTGCTGTTATCACTCTGTGTTTAACATCTCTGACAAGTGTATTTATCCAGGGGAATGAGGGAATTCAGGATCAGGCTCATGTGGAGCAATGTGTCTCAAATTGATGGAGTCCCCAGCCCTGGGGTGTCCCTGGAGATGGCACTCAGTGCTCTGGGCTGGGGGCAAGGTGGGGACTCCACGGTCTTGGAGGTTTTCCCCAGCCTCAATGGTCCTGGGATTGTGTTCAGGCCATTTTCACTAGAAACAGTATTATATCATGTCACAGGTCAGCTTTTTGGCCTGCTGGTCACATTACATTACAAAATATCACATGATTGGTTTGGTTTTTTATTTTTAAGTATTTTTTCAAGCATCTTCAGCAATTTGGCAGTTGTGTTATAAAGAATATTTTCCCTCAGGCAGCAATGGGTATGTTTGTTTATTTCATGCACAGTTGGATAAGTACCTTCCACCTGGCCAGAGGAGATAAATGCACGTGTTTTTGTCTGGAAGTCTGAACAAATTAACCACGAAAAAAGCCACGTGGAAAACAGATAAAATATTTTAAGTTTGTCCTTATAAATGCAGGAAAGTGTGAAGGTGCATTTGTTTGACAGTGAGGAGATGAATGAATAAATGAAATGTAGTATCTACTGATGGTGGACAATGAAATGCTCTGAAATTCCTTGAAGTTTCAGCTTTAAAAATAAAGTGAGGAAAACATTTTTTTTTTTTGTATTGTGGGGGGAACAAAAGGAAGAAGCAATAGCTATTACTGCTGTCAGATAGCTGGTGGGTTTGTGTTTAGGAATCAGTCTGAGACAAAAATGAGCTCTGGAGTTATTCCCATTAATGGATATTGGCAAAATCTGCAGCAGTTTTATATCGCTGCTAAAGCAGAGTAAATGAAACACCTCCAGCTCAATTAGCTCTGGAAGGAGCCTCCTGGCCTGGAGGAGGAGCTGCCTCTGAGGAAAGCCTGTGCCAGGTTATTGACGGGCCTCTTGCCTTTGGATCCTGGCATTGTCCCCTGGGCAGAGCGACCTGGCACAGCCTCTGGTCTGCCTGGGGAGGGCCTGGGCTCAAAGGGAGGGAAATAAGGGAGAGCTGTGACTGTCGTCTGAGCCCAGGGGAGGAGACTGGCATCAATCTGACTGTGAGAAAGGAGGAAACACTCCCCGGCTGGACTGGGCTGGAAGGGACATTAAGGATCACCCAGTGCCACCCCTGCCATGGCAGGGACACCTCCCACTGTCCCAGGTGCTCCAGCCCCAGTGTCCAGCCTGGCCTTGGGCACTGCCAGGGATCCAGGGGTGTAGGAGGACACAGTATGGGTAAGGTAGAATGTAATCTTATCCCCCAACGAGTTGCAGCTGGACCCTAGGGAGTGCCTACAAACTCAATTAGCACCTGGCTAATCACCTTCACCCCGTTCCCTCTGCCTTGCTGCATTAGCGCCACATTTCTCTGCTCAGAGAAAAGCCAGGCAATCTTCCCAGGAATATTTCTGGGTTTCACATTCTCTAAACCTCAGAGAAAGGAAAAACAATTCTTATCATTTGCTGTGCCTGTGTTTGTGCAAAAGCGGAACGCAATATGGAGATTGTTCACCCACAGTGATGGTGGTTTGGTTCCTTGGCCTGTCAGGGCCAAGTGTGTAGCCCCACATTTCTCTTCACAGAGAAAAGCAAGGCACAGTTCTTCCCAAGAATATTCTTATTTTCTGTTCCTGTGTTGTGCCACAGTAGAATGCAATATGGAGATTGTTCAGCCACAGTGATGGTGGTTTGGTTCCTTGGCCTAGCAGGGCCAAGTGTGTAACCCCACATTTCTCCTCACAGAGAAAAGCAAGGCACAATTCTTCCCAAGCATATTCTTATCTCATTTGCTGTGCCTGTGTTGTGCCAAAGTAGAATGCAAAATGGAGATTATCTACCCAAAGTGATGGTGATTTTGTTCCTTGCCGAATCAGGGCCAGGTGTGTGTGTTTGTCAGGACTGAGGGTGACAGCCATGGGATTCTGTGCAGTGTGTGCAGAGCTGAGTGCTTGGCAGATTCAGTTTGGATGTAATGTAATATAGTACAGAATAATATAGCATAATAAAGTAATTAATTAGCCTTCTATCAATAGAGTCCTCCTCATCATTCCTCCCTCCCACAGGGATCCCTGCAAACACTATATTAGCCAGCTTGCCCGTAAAAGAGGAGAATCAAAGTCTCTCTCACTGTTCTGTGGCCCTGCAGAAGCAGTGGAATGAACTGCAGACAGGAGTTTTAGTGTCTGATTCAAATCACTTTTAAAATTTAATGAGCTCACAGCTGTGGCACCCATGTGCTTCAGCACTTGTCCCTTCCACAAGTTATTTTTGTCCTCAGAGTCTGGTCAGGGAACAGCTGCATGAGTGGTGGTTCTGCACTGAAGTATCCAAAAGCTGAATATTTAGCAATATTTAACTGAGAATATTGGGGAGAATCACCCACGTTTGTGAAGGTTTCACTGTTTAAGAAAGAACTACTAAATTCAGAATTGCGCAGTAGATCTCTTTTCTTTTTCCTCTGGAGGCTGTTGTATGTGGTTAAATCACAATTTATACTGGTTTTTGGGGTGAAAATCTGATTCTGAAGGGTGCTTGTTGTAAACAAATACATAATTCCATTTATGGTGGTTAATGTGAACAACTGAGGTAAGTCCATGATTCTGGTTATTATGGAAAAGAGGTGCATGTAAGAAGTATTTAAATGAGACAGGTAGAAGTAGAAATGCTAAATTTAATCAGTTAAGAAAAAGTCGAGGCAGGAAAGGGGTTAATATGAAATCCTGGTTGGTCTAAATGCAATAAATCTTATTCTGAGGGGAAAAGCTGATTCTCTGAATGTGGGGCATGAACCAAAGCAGCTGAGCAAGAACTAAACCAGAACCCATTTTCCTGCTTGTAGATGGAGGAAATTCTGCAGTGTTTTCTCCATGTGGGAGCACAGGAACATCTCTGGGTGCCTGACACACACCCACGATAAATTACCAGCAGTATCTGTGGCAGCAAATGAGGATTTCTGGGGGACACACTGGATTTAAAGCTAAAACGGATTTTTCTGTGGTGATCCAAGGCACTGCTGGTGTTAGAATATTAAAAGGACACTCCTGTGAGTTGCCAATTAACTTGAATTTACCAAAGGGGGAAAAAGAGAAGTTGTAATGTTACGGGAAGGGGTTTTGCCTGCCTTTTTCTGTGCAGTAATTGCAGATGGGAGCTGTGGCCATGAGATGAACAGCTCAGCAGGCACGGGGCAGTGTCACAGCTCAGACCTGCCTGGAGCACTCTGCAGGGACAAGCTGAACACAAATTTGGAGAAGTGTCAGGTTGGCTGGGGGTTTGTGACCTTCACCTGCAGGTTTTGCCTCCACCTCACACCAAATGCTCTGATTTCTGCAGCTTTGCAATAAATCAGCACAAATGCAGCCAGACAATATCACAGCCATTCAGAGACCTGGTAGTTCTATCATATTGTCTGGCTGCACATAAGAATGGAGTATTTGGCACTGGAATTTGTATAAATGTCTCTTGTAAATTATCATCCACCTGGCTGCTTTACATAGCAGTACATTTATTTATTACTGGGTTGTTGATGATATTCTTCCCCTTTATTTCAACCCTGACATTGACCATAGAGAAAAGCCCAGATCAATGATCTTCAATGACTCTCAAATACCTGCCGTGTGTTTGTGAGGTTGTTTCTGAGACCCTTTTTGTGGGCTTTAATGAGATGTCCTACCCACTAATGAAGTGTATTTTTCCAGAAGATATCACAGCAAAAGAAGCAGCTTGTTGTGGTAAATAGCATCTCTGGTGAAACACTGGAAAGCTTAATGTGTGCAGCAATTTCAAATCAAGTTACAAGTTAATCAAATAACATCAGCTTTGCCTCATTTCAGTCCTGAACAAGCTCTAAATTGTGGATTTTAAACAAACGCGAGCACACGGCTGCAGCAGGTCAGGCCCAACCTGGACGTGCGTTCCTTGGCTCCATCAAACTCCCATATTTTCCACCTGGATGTTGTTTTCATTGGAGCCCTCCCAGTCGTAGTTTGCTGGCTGCAGAAGGGGGGCTGATTGATTTTTATGCTAATCCTAGGTGAAAAGCAGCTGCTGTAGCCACGGCTTGCACTCGGCTAATCCAGCTCATCAGGGCTGTAAACAGGCAGATAAAGCCGGGGGATTTCAGCCTGGAAGGTGCTAAATCCCTGCAGTCTGGGGCTTTCCTGGCCTGGGATTTGAGCCCCTGGCCGGGCTGGGGCCGGTGCTGATGGAGGGGGCAGAAAGGATGGGAGGGTTTCCCACCCAGCTCTTCCCAAGGAGGAGAATCCCTGGGATGGAAGGGCAGCCCCTGTGCATTGCTGCTGGATCCCTGCTTTCTTGTGGGTGTCCTTCCCGTCCCTCTACCCCCAGCCACAGCAGAGCCATGCTGTAACGAGGGAGGGATTTACGGCCCGCTCTAAATTTGATTTGTTCCCACAAATGTTGTATAAAAAGGAGCTTGTTCTTTTATTAAACACTCCCAGCCTGAGGGCACGGTTTATACAGCATCATTACACCTGGTAGGAACGAGTCAATCCTGTTCCCTTTCAAATGATGGATGGCAGGGGGTGTATCCAGGAGAAAAGGGTTGGGCTGCTCATTCATCCACCTGCTAATGAGCACTAGTGGATTTTAATGTATTCTTATAAATATCTCTATATATATATGTATGTGTGTATATATATATATGTATATAAAATTTTTGGTTGTACTCTGGATGGTGCTCTGATTAACTTGTTCTAGTGGAACATTTCCTGAGCATGGAACAGGGTTGTAACTAAATGGTCTCTAAGGTGCCTTCCAATGCCAGCCTTTCTGTGGTTCCATGATTTTCTCTGTACAGGACTCAGGGATGTGTCCCCACACCTCCCCTCTCTCCTCCATTTAATTACCTCTACATTCACTCAACACCTCTAAACAGCCACACACAACACTGAACACAGAATTAACTTCTTCTAGTGCCTATAACAGAATTAAACCCCAGCTTAAGCAGGGCAGGCTTCAGTTATTAATCCTCCCATGAGGAACTATAATTATTTTTGCCAGCACTAATTTCATTTGCATATGTGTTGTTAAGTTGCAGATCACAGGGAAGCGAGGGGGGCTCGGGGGTTTTGCTGAATGAAGCAGCGCTGTCAAAGCACAGAGACTGGGGGGAGCAAAGTGCTGATTTAAAGGAGGGGAAAAGCAGCAATGCCCTGCCAAAAAAGGCAAATGAACCACTCGGAGTGTTTCTGATCTCTCTGTTTGTGAGAGGATTCCTGGGAGAGGTGGTTGTCCTACATCTGTCAGGAGTGACTGGATTTGACAGTGAAGGTGACAGGGTGGTGGGGCTGAACAAACACTGCTCAGTTCTGCTTTCAAACCCAGCAAAAAGAATGACAAAGAGCTCCAGTTAGAAATGGGAAATCAGTTTTGTTGGATTTTGTCTCTCATCGCGTGTGCTCGGAGTTCTGGGCTGATACCAACACCTGACTTTTGGACAAAACACAGGAGCAAAATTTCATTTGGGCCAGTGGACGTGCCACAATCTTTTCCTTCAGGGATTTTTAGGAAACTTCAATCTGTGTCACTGTGCTTTGTTTTGCAGGTTGTGGTGGCCTTGGCTGTCAGAGTGTGGGGGTTTGCTGGCAATAATTCCTGTTCTAAGCCAAAAAAAGCACTCACGTAAGTCAGCTCAGATGGTTCCTCCTTTCCCTCCTTTCTCACCACTTATTTTTGGGTGCTGAAGTTGTCACTACCAGTTGGATGGGACAGCACAGGCTTTGCATTTTCCTTGTGCTGTAGTAGGAGAAGCAATTTCCATAATTTTTGTTGGGATTTGCCTGGAAATGTATTCAGTGCCAGCTGGTGCAGGAGAGGTTTGGGAGGGACGTGGGTTGGCTGATGCGTGTCCACCTTTGCCCCTGTGGGCTGTGCAGTGAATAACCAGGCTTCCCTTTCCCTGGGGCCCTGAGATCCATGGGTGTCTCTTCACTTCTTGCTGATATTTATTTTTGGCAAACAAGCTCAGCTTTCTGTGCTCAGGGATGACCTCGAGCAGGTCTGAGGATCAAAAATGTGAGAAAAGAAGCTACAAATGCAACAGAGCTCACCAAACCTCTGCAGGGCACCCAGCGAGCGCTGTGACACCGAGACACCATAAAAACATTATTAAAATATTATAAAAATAGGCATGTTAATAAGGGAGAGGAGTTGCCAAGAACTGGGGAGCAGCAGTATCTCAAAGCCACAGCTGGGAGTTGCACAAAGCTTTTCTCTTGCTCAACAGGCAGAGTGAAATAAATTTATTTTATTAAAGGAAATCTGGTTTTCCAATAAGAGAGCTCACAAGGCAGAGGGCAGGAAAAGGGGAATGGTCAGCTTAAGTTCTTAATGCATAGCATTTTAAACTCCTTCCTTTTTACAAATGTTTAATTCATCACTAAATATTCCTTCATTTAGTGCTGCTGAAATGGAGTCAGAAATAGGAAATCCTCCAAGTCATAAATGTTCCACATGATTTGTGTTGAAATCTTCAGTGTTGGACACCTCTGTACATTTAATATTGAACTCTTGATTTTCCAGGTTGTTTCCTAAACTGCACAGTGGGTTTATGTGTCAGTCCAGTTCTCCCACACTGGCTCTAAATTTATCTAATTAATTTGCTCAAAGCCAAATGTTTAATGTCTAGATAAGCCTTGTTATTTAATTAAATACCTTCCCTCTATATTGCTGCTCATAAAGTGAATTTAACATTAAAATAACACCACATTATTTTTATCCCAAAAGCTCTCAGTGGTTTCTAGAGCTTCTGTCAGTGCAGTCTCCTGTCACTGTGAAATCAATTAAAGCACAATTAACCCATTTGTCTGAGGGCTTCAAACACTGACCTGGTGCGGGACCCAAATGCTGGGCTGGAAGCAGCTGGTGATGTGAAGGGAAAAGGGGAGAGGATGTTGGGCAAGGGAAATAAATGAAAATAATATTGTTCAGTGAGATGTTAATGAATTTCAGGTGATATTTGCCATGTTTGCCATGACTGGGTCTGCCTCTGGGATGGGTTTCCATCTTCCAAGCAAACATCCAACAATTCTGCTGGCCCATCCTGTGTGGATGCTTGCTGTAAAACTGCTGTCCCAGCTTTAATACCCCAAAGCTCTCTGCTAAGTGGAGAATTGTTCTCAGGCTGAGGAATTAATAGCAAAGTTTCCCTGACAGAAAGAGCCAGGCATTCATCCCACAGCAATTGTTCCCAGAACTGGCAAATACAAATTAAAGCACTTTGCTGCTGCATTTCTTCTTTCTGTGAAGGTCTTTATTTATAACATTTGCTGTTTAGGTTTGCAGTCTCAGCCCTATATACGGTTACACACAAATTACACATGAAACCAAAATGTGACTTGAGACAAGAAGGAATGTTATCACCAAGAGAAATGATTGCTTTCAGAAATATATCCAATATATACCCTGTTTTCTTGTGTAAAAACGGAGCTTTGCTCCTCAGGACTTTGTCAGACTAAGTAAAAAGATGTTCTGGCATTAACTCTTTTGTGCTGAGGGTCTTTCCTGTCCTTCAGGGAAGGAGGAGGCTGCACCCTGAACATCTCCTGAGATCCGCACGTGCCAGGGCCAGCGCTGGTGTGTGAAGCACCATCCTCAGTGTCTGAAGAGGGCACAGGGACACTCTCACCACTAATAAAGGGTTCTTTGGAAACCTCTCAACACAGCTGGAGTGCCAAAATTACTTAAAGTGCTCCCAAACCCCACTTATGGGGCTGGAACTCAGCTGAGAGCAGCTCCTGGTTTCTCCACAGTACATGGGAGTTGTTCCATCCCATCACTTTTAATGACTTCAGAGTAAAAGGAAAGTTATTTCAAAGGGAGTAAAACATTTTCACTTCCACCAGTGAAAAACGTCCCCCCAAGGTCTAATCCATGGTTGAATGAGTTCTCTAGACCAGAGCTGCTTGAGGTGTCTGCTGGGTGAGGGGCAGGGGAGCAGCTTTGGGTGGAAACAGCTGAGCTTTGGTCACAAATCTGTTCTTGCTGTTGCCTTCAGTGTGTGCTGTTATGTAATGGAAAGAGAAAAACACATCTGAAAGCAGCAAATATGAAAGGTAAGAATGCATTAAAATGATACCAGATAAGCACTGTGCAGGAGGAGGAGACCCTGGGCCAGAGACTGTCACCCCTGAGGAGGTAAAAACTGAGCAGCTGATGGGAGCTCAACACTCTCCATTTCTGTTCTTCAGTGGCAGAGGGATTTGTTTCATTTTGGACCTGAAGTAACAATTAAATAAGCTTTTCTAGTTTTTCTAAGAGTCAGTTTTTCAGGCCTTTTTAATTAATGTGTATTTGTCTAAAGGTGTCAAAGCCTGGAAAGGATCTGGCAGTGCCAAAGCACCTTTCCTATTTCCCTGGCTTGAGGTGTAGAGGCAGCAGAGCGAGCCTGTCTGCCCTGCTTAGGCTGATCTAAGCAGGAGCCTGAATTCAGCTGACACACAGATGACACCCCCAGCCAGCTCTTCCCTTCCCCAGAGTCATTCCCATCTGTTTCTGAGGAGAGGAAAAGCAAATCAGGTGCTGGGTTGGTTTTCTGCGGTTTTGTTCAGGAGAGAGCAGGCTCTGCTCCCTCCAGGTGCAACATTCACCCACCAAAGCAGATTTATTTTCTTCTTTAACCTTTAGGCTTTAATGTGGGGCTGGAGGGATTTCATTCTGTAGGTGTGGGAGCAGGACCTGCACAGGGGCTCCAGCATCCCCTGCTGGAAATTCTTCATGGAGCTCCAGGTTCAGGGCGCGTGGATGGTGGCTTGGCCACCTCTGGACATGTCACCTCCATCTGCTGAGGGACATCAATTGGTCATGGGCTTGGCAAAACCACAGAATAGCCCAAAATGAAGGGGTTTCCAGGGCCCAGGGTGGCCCTGCAGCACCAAGCTCCCCCTGTCCCCTGCACAACCTCAACGTGAGGTTTGGGAACATCTCCCTGAAATCCCTCTCTGCCGATGCCCAAATTTGCAGCACAGGGAAAATCACGGCCTTCATGCGGCACTGAAGAAAATAAGCAAAACTTTCTGTTCCTAAACTGTTAAAGTAAGAGCTGAAAATCCTGGAAATGCTCCATACACTTCAAAAATCCAGGGTTCCATTTCTGTATTTTCTGATTGTTGCTGCACTTTCAGAAGCTCTCATTTCACACGTGGAAATTGGTGATGAGCAGATTAAGGGATTTCCTACCACCTGTGGAGTTATTAGAAAGAGCAGATGCTGCTAATGCTGGAAAGAGAATTCTGGCTTGGAGTTCAGACTTCTTTCATTTGCACATTTCTGAGAAATGGAATGTATGTGACTCCTAATGATCTAAGTTATTAGGAAAAGAAAGCTTTAAGGGATCTGCCCCGAGACTGTGTCCTATTAATTCTAAATGTAAAATAATTTCTCTGATGACAATGGAAAACTGCACAGTAATTACAGTGGCCCAAGAGAAGAAATTACTGTGCAGTCTCAAGTTATCAAACAGCTCCAACCTTTTTTAATATCACAGAAATACTTAGGCTTCATGCAAGAAAAGCAAAGTACCCCAAGGTAGTCTAATTTCATCTCCCAGCAAACAGAAATCTTTTTTCCTGAGAATGCAAATCACATTTTTATTACAGCAAAGAGCAATGAGTACTTGATTTTTTTCCCCTTTTAGCTCATTGGAAACACAGCTGATGTAATTGGACAATTGATGTAATTGCAAATGCAACTGCAGTAATTGCACATGCAAATAAGGGATTGTTCTCAGGGCTATAAAGCTTGTGGGAGCAGGTACAATGTACTCCTGCATTGCCTGGCTCATAATTGGATGGGTATTTTGCACCAAGGCTTTAATGCAGCTCCTACCTCCTTATTTATCTGGGAACAGCTCCGTTCCCTAAATATGAAATATCCTTTACACAGCAAGCAATAAAAATAATGGGTTCCCCATAATACTCAGGGCTGGGAACGCATTATTTCTAAACTGTGGTGCCTTTTACTTTATGGAGAGTGAAATAAACACTTACTGGAGATAAAACCTCCTTTAAGCTCCACAGCCACCAGGAGCAGCCGGAACATTGGCTGGCTCTATGGCAGTGGGAAGGGAACGTGGCAGGCAGTATTTATGACGGGTTTTGTAAACCTGTTGGTGCTAATGATAACATTTTAAATGTAATAACTTTTCCTCTCACTCCTTATCTTTGCAGTTTCCTTGGCATCAGCAGCTGCTGCCTGGTGAAATCTCCTTTGTGTGTGAGGAAAGGCAGCAGTTTGTGCAGCCCAGGTGTTTTACAGCTCTGTGCCCGAGCTGCTGGAGCTCAGCACGGAGCTGGGCACTCTCAGCTCATTCCTTGGGCTGGGAAAACTCCTCTTTTCCTTGTTCTCCCCTCCTTTTTACCCCCTGACTGCAGTGGAGGCATCAGCAGAGTGTTCCAACAGCACCAGGCCTCAAGGGAACTGCTGGAGCCAGATCCAGGTAAAATGAGCTGAATACATTGAATTTATTACTTTTATTGTCTTCTGTTCCAGAGTAGGACTGCATACAAACTCCAAATCTGCTGTGAAAGAAAACTTTGAATTTTTGAGGCAAGCAAAACCTCATGTTGGGACATCATTGTTGGTAAAATCCAGTGGCACTACAGGAATCAAATAACGATCCCAGTGATGCCCCCTGACATTTGAGAGGGCCAGGCAGGTTTCTGCTGCGGACAGAAACATCCAGGTGTGTGTGGCACGAAGGGAAATGAGGGAGAACAGGGCCATGTTCTCAGCTGTGGGGATTAGCAGAGAGCAGTTACAGAGTACAGGAAATGCTTTTCCATACCATCCCAGAAATATCTCCTCCAATATGTATTTAGAGCTAGAGGGATCCCCAGGAGGAGCTATGACACTTTATTTCCAACACTTTGCTGGGCCAAGAAAGGGCCAGGAAAACATACCTTCCCCTTCACTTAATTATGGCCCAAGGAATGAATTATTCAGATTAAACCATCACTTTTATCCTGGTGTGGTCGCTCTGCATCCAGAATTGGTGGCCTGGCACTGCCAAGTCTGGGTTACTCAGATTTTTGCTCAGTGCAATTCTTGACTTCTCAGTCTGGAAATTCTTGTTCTGCAAACCCAGAGGTGCCCAGAGCCCCAAGGTGTGCCCTGCACACACAGGGCTGTGATCTGTGTCACCAGGATATTTTCTGAAAAATCCCTTCACCGGGATTTCTTCTCCTGGAAAGCTGAGAGGCCTCAGAAAAGAATGAAAACAATAATTATCTGATTGCTTGGGAATGTGGGCTTGGGAATTGTTTACCAACAGGTGCATCTTTGATTGGTTCTATATGAATTGTTTTTAATTAATGACCAATCACAGCCAGCTGGGTCAGACTCTCTGAGTCAGCCACAAGCTTTCATTGTCATTCCTTTCCAGCCTTCTGATGTCTTCTTTCTCTTTCTGTAGGATAGTTTTAGTATTAATATAATATAATATAATATAATATCAACCTTCTGAGAACATGGAGTCAAATTGTCAAACTCTCATCTCTCACCCTGTCCTGGGGACCTCACAATACAGATCTGCAAGCAAAAACTCCTGCAAATGGCCTGAATCAGGTGGGCAGCTCCAGCCCCGGCCTTCAGCAATGCTCTGTGGTAGTCTGGACAAGGCAGGGTTGTGGCACTGCCCTGGATGAAATTTGAGAGCAGGATTATTTGCAGGTCCTTGCTCTGTTTAAGCTCCCTGGGAAAGCCCTGCTGTGCTTTGTTGAACAAACACTTCTGTGAGATGGAAACTTGATCTTCACATGACATTTATAGCTTGATAGGAAGAACCTCTGGCTTAATCTGTCCCACTGAGAGATGGGGATTTATTCTATTTATCAAATTAAAGTACTGTTTTGGGGTTAGTTCTTCAGCTGGTGTGCTCCAGTGTGGAATAGTGTCAGGTCTGGTAGAGAAATTCTAATGTAACAAAAGGCTTTAGGATTCCCTCATTTCACCTGCTGTCATTTTCTTAATTGCCATAGAAAGACAACGTGGTTTACCTTGGATCATGTTTATTCTCACAGTGAGAGCTTTCAGTGCTCACCCACGGCTGTCCATGGATTGGGAACGGCACTCCTCTGGATCCAGGGTATCCTCACACTCCTGCTGGGCAGGTGAGCTCATTTTTCCAGAGAATAACTCAGTGGCACAGTGGGTTGGGTTGGAAGAGACCTTAAAGGTGCTGTGGTTCCATGGGCAGGACCTTCCATGGAGCAGGAGATGAGGGAACAGTCAGTGACATTGATCCTCCACTGATCCTTCACTGATCGTTCCAGCAGAGCTGGGATGCTGCAGTTCCTGACCCACAGAGCTGTGGGTGACACCAGTGGGTGAGACAGGAATGAAAACAATGCCATGGGAGCAGAAAGTGGAGGTTTGTGAAGGGGAAGGTAAGCCCAGCCCTTTGGGGACAGAGCTGTTTGTGTGCCTCAATTCCTGAGGCTGAGCTGGGCCTCCAGCAATCTCCACCTGCAAAACCCCAACCTGAGCCTTGTATTAAAACCAATCCCCCATATGGTGGCAGCCTTTTGAAGGAGATGGGGAAAACCTCCCTCGCTGAGTGTTTGTTTTAATGCAGTCAGAAAGAAAAACAGAGCGTGTGGAATGGCTCTCCTCAGGTCCATGGGGAGCAATGGGCATCTCTGAGGCACTTCCACAGAGCCCTGAGAGAGGCAGAGGCTTTCTAATTGCTTGCTAACAAGATTATTTCCATTCTTGGCTTTATATCAGGACAGGAGTGGTTTTAATCATTTCCATCACTTCTCAAGTGCTTACACAGTCATAGTCTTAGATAAATACAATTTTTACCTTTCTATAATATTCTTATATTTTCATAGAGTAAAACTACGTTTTAGGCTAAAAAAAGAGGTGAAATTTCAAATGGGCGGTGCAATGATGCAGTTTTAGTGTATTGAGAGCGGTAAGGACACAAACCCATAAGCACATAATCAAAATCAACCAAATGTGTCTGCATGCACGGGTATAAAAAATACCAGCTTCATAAGCAAGGGGAAGAATTTGTGTGAGTCCCTCTGGGGAGCTGCCAATACAACAAAATAGAACCAATATTATAAATGCAGAACCCAATAGAACAAATCCAGGTTAGCAATATCATAAATGCAGGACCCAATAGATCAAATCCAGGTTACTAATATCATAAATGCAGGACCCAATAGAACAAATCCTGGTTAACAATATCATAAATGCAGGACCCAATAGAACAAATAGAGGTTAGCAATATCATAAATGCAGGACCCAATAGAACAAATAGAGGTTAGCAATATCATAAATGCAGGACCCAATAGAACAAATCCAGGTTAGCAATATCATAAATACAGAACCCAATAGAACAAATCCAGGTTACCAATATCATAAATACAGAACCCAATAGAACAAATCCTGGTTAACAATATCATAAATACAGAAGCCAATAGAACAAATCCAGGTTAGCAATATCATAAATACAGAAGCCAATAGAACAAATCCAGGTTAGCAATATCATAAATACAGAACCCAATAGAACAAATCCTGGTTAACAATATCATAAAATGCAGAACCCAATAGAACAAATCCTGGTTAACAATATCATAAATGCAGGACCCAATAGAACAAATAGAGGTTAGCAATATCATAAATGCAGAAACCAATAGAACAATTCCCACTTCTGTTATCTGTGTTGTGGTTCGTGCCTCAGCAGAGGCTGCACGGTGATGTTGGAAGAGTTTGTTCCTCTCCCCTGAGCCGTTCCTGCTGCTATTCAGCAAATTCCAAAATTAGGTGTTCAGCAGAGTCCTCCTTGTTCCCAGCAGCGTTTCCAGAGCGAGGAGCCCTGTGCTGGCAGCTCCTGTGCTCTCTGCTGCTCCGGGCAGGCAAAGCCAATCTGTGCCCTGGGGGCAGCAGGGAACATCTCTCTGCTGGAGGTGGAAATCCTGTAAATCAGGGCCATGGAATGGAAAGCACGATGGGGACAGTGGGGATAATTCCCTTTGCTGCCCATTAGGCTTTGCTGAGGAGAAGGTTCTGGGGAGCTGTGCCACCCCTGGGGGGTTTGGGGCTTTCCAGAGGGCCTGCTGGGCACACTGCTCTGCTGGAGGAAAGGCTGCATCTGCTCTGATTGCCTCAGTGCAAGGAAGGTTTCTTTTTTCCCCCTTTTCCCTCTGTTCAGTGAGTGCTGCCCAGCAGAATCGCTCAGCTCAGGCAAGCCCAGGTGTTGGGAGGCAGGACAAGGCCCAGCACATGGCAGAGTGATGACAGTGTGTGCCCCCGAGCTGTGGCAGGGAGGAGCAGAGCACCAGCAGAGCCTCTGAGGGCAGGGTTAGAGCTGTGCCTGACAGTGCTTTGTGTTCCTCGCTGCTGCCCTGGAATGACCTGCTCCTGCAAGCCTTGTCCCCAGAGGAGATACAGGAGAAGGAGAGGAAGGCAGGGGAGATGTGCAGTGTGGGAGCTCTGGTGCCTGCAGTGCCAGCCCCACCCCTGGCACCTGCAGCTGCTGCCTCCCAACAGCTCTGAGGAGGTAAAACCTGATTCAAGGGAGAATGGAGAGATCCAGGAAAGGTGGAGAGGGAGTTCTGACACAAGTGGGGAGTGACAGGAGAGGGGAATGGTTTAAAGCTCAGTGGTAGGTTTAGATTAAATGTTGGGATGAAATCCTTTTCTGTGAGGGTGGGCAGGCCCTGGCACAGGTGCCCAGAGCAGCTGGGGCTGCCCCTGGATCCCTGGCAGTGCCCAAGGCCAGGCTGGACATTGGGTTGGACAGTGGAAGGTGGCCCTGCCATGGCAGGGGTGGCACTGAGTGGGATTTAGGGTCCCTCCCAACCCAAACCAATAGGTTTGAATACCCTGGGTTGGAAGGAACTCCCAGAGATCACCAGGTGCAGCTCCTGGCCCTGCACAGCCCAGCAGTGATGGGTCCCCCCCCAGGGAATGATTCTTGTCCTGGACCCCTCCCTGTGCTCAGCCCAAAGTCCCCTCTGTGCCCAGGGGAAGGGACCCGGTTCCTTGGCCCCGCTCCACCTCTGGCTGATGGAAATGCAGTGTCTGTGCTGACTGGCGGCTCCCAGCCTGCTTATTGTTTTAGAAATAAAGATATTAGCATGCAAATGACTCTGGGAGGTGTTTCTCCTCATTAGAGAATGGAGATGGTTTGATAAAAGATGCAGCATGGCTCATCTGTAAAAGGGCTCAGCAGATTTGTCTTGTCTGCGGGGCTCCCTCAGCACCAGAGCTCGGGGAGTGCAGCGGGGCAGGCTCAGGAGACAAATGGTTTGTGACACTCGGGTTACCTTTGCTGTGCAAGGTGGGCGTGAAATGTTTTATGGGGAGACAAAAAAGATGATGGGCAATTAACTACAAACTCATGCAGCAGGTTTATCATATGCTCAGCTCATCCATCTGTGTCTCAGTCTCCAGCAGACTCATGAGTTTCATCAAGAAAGCCATTTTCAAACTGGCAGAGCAAAACTGATCGCTTTTGCCTCCGAGCTCCAGCGAGGCTTGCAGTGCTTTTATCATGTGTTTATGGTTTACAGATGCAAAATACACATGTAGGAGGAGAGAGGGGGGCAGATGCTTCTCCCCTTGCAGGGGGCATGTTTTGGAATATTTCTCACCCGGGGAGCAGTTGTGCAGATGCTCGTGTGCATGTGAATGCTTCACTCAGATGGAGGCAGAGGAGCCCTTTGGGATGAGGTGCTGAACAGGGAGCGGGACTGCGCTGAAATCCCAGCCCCTGTCTGTGGTGCTGGGAGCATGGCTCAGGGACTGGGAGAGGGAGGATGAGCTGGGGTTAACCACTGGACTGGTCTCGAACATGTTGGGCTGGTTTTGCCTCTGCTGCAGGTGGTTTGTGTGACCCTGGGTCAGTCACTTGGTCTGCCTGTAACTCACTTTTGGTCTGTAAGGTCACAGAATCCTGGAATGGTTTGGGTTGGAAGGGACCCTAAACCCCACCCAGTGCCACCCCTGCCACGGCAGGGACACCTCCCACTGTCCCAGGTGCTCCAGCCCCAGTGTCCAGCCTGGCCTTGGGCACTGCCAGGGATCCAGGGGCAGCCACAGCTGCTCTGGGCACCTGTGCCAGGGCTGCCCACCCTGCCAGGGAACAATTCCTCATTCCCAATATCCCATCTGTCCCTGTCACTGTGAAGCAGCTCCCCCTTGTCCTGTCCCTCCATGCTCTTATAAAAAAATCTTTCTCATCTCTTGTTGACTCCCTTCAAGCCAGAATAGTTGTTGTTTTTTCGACCTGTTTGTGCTAAGTCAGTTAACACTTCACAATTACCCCCTCAATATTATGCCAATGAATATCTTATTTGAGACATTTAAGTACTAATCTTACATAAATAATTTTTTCCTTAACTAATTACTTGGACACACTCTTGCCAGATTGGTTAAGAAAAGATATTGATTTTCAGAATCAGAGGTAATTATTTTTATCCTCTGGATCTCCAAGGGCCTCTTCTCTTTTCAGCCTCTAAGTGTAAGTGCTGCATGAAAAGCACCCAGCTCTTCCCTGGGGAGGGAATCCATGGCCTGGGAGCTCAGGGCTGATCAGTGGCAGTGCCCCAGAGCTGGACCCCCCTCACCCTGCACTGGGGAGGCTGCTGAGCCCTGGGGATTCCCCTGGATTTGATAAGGAATGGGGTGGTGCAGGTCCCTGGGTGTGCCAGGGGTCACTGGTGCACAGACGCCTCCCCACAGCTCCCAGCTGTACTTTTCCATGCCTTGCTCCATTTTCCCTCCAGGAAAATCACTCCAACAAAGCAGTGCCCTAATTTTGTGTTAATTTGCCTGGCACATGTACATTTTTATTGCCTTAGAATGCTGCTGCTGCTGCTGGAACACTGCAGCTCTGAGGCTCCAGTGAGTGAAATGCTGCCTTTAAATCCCTCCCTGGCCACTGGCAGGGAGCTCCTGGAGGAATATATTGGCCTTGTGGACTCTGCTGACAGTCCATAAATCCCAGCTCTGTCAGCCCAAGGAGGTGCCATAAAGAGAGCAGATTAAAGGAGATTGGTTCTGCCAAGTGCCTGAGGAGAGGATTTACAGCTCACCTGGGAGCTGCAGGTGGGGCCCAGGAGAATCCTCCTGCTCTGTGGCACCAGCAGGGATCTGCTGTCCTGGGGAGGGTGAGCAGGGATCAGGAGGGGCTGGGGTTATTCTTCCATCTCTGTGCTGGTTTTGGAAGAGGATAATTCCTGATTTTTGTCACCTCAACTCATTTTCATTGAGTTCATCTATGTGATCACTGACTTGTGTGTCTTCTCTGAGCTATCAGTGAACACTGTGATCTTGTCTAGAGGTTCTTCACTTATTCTTGGCTTTGCTTTGTAGCACATTTGTGATTGCAATATTTTGTGTTGTGGAAAATTAATTGTGCAAACTCTTGGAAAGGCTAACAATGCAATTAACAAATCTTTTGATTTTTGCATCGCTTAATTGAAATAATCTTTCTTCAAAGGTAAATCTGCAATCTGAAGAACCAAAGGCTGCTGGGATGGAATGTTTTGGGTGGGAAGGGACCTTAAAGCTGATCCCATTCCAGCCTGCCCTGGCAGGGACACCTCCCTCCCTGTGAAATGGTGATTGATCCCTCAGGAGACTCGTGGGACAGCGAGGGCAGGATGTGAAGGCAGAGGAAGAGGAGAGCTCTCCAGCAATCACCAGTTCAGGTACCATCATCAGCTGGGTCCAGCTGAAAACATCCCAAAAGCAGAGCTGCAGTTGGTTCTTGGGGTACCCTGGACTCCGGGCACCAGAAAAGTTGTGGAAAATGCAAATTCCCTTTGGAAATGACAATGGGGTGTTGGCCTGGATTTGTGCTGGCTCATGAAGGCTTCACAAGCCTGGTTTGCATGGCTCAGAGCTCCCCTGTGCTGAGTTTGTGAGGGTCCCCAGGATGAGGTGAGAGATGAGAATCTGACTCCATGTTCTCAGAAGGCTGATTTATTATTCTATTCTATTCTATTCTATTCTATTCTATTCTATTCTATTCTATTCTATTCTATTCTATTCATACTTACAGAAGGCTTAACAAGAATGAATAATAAAACTTGTGACTCCTTCCAGAGTCCCTACGCAGCTGATGGTGATTGGTCATTAAGTCAAAACAGTTCACAATCAACAACAATCAAACATGCAGCTGTTGGTAAACAATCTCCAGACCACATCCCAAAGCAGCCAAACACAGGAGAAGCAATCAGATAATTATTGTTTACATTTTTCTCTGAGGCTTCTCAGCATCCCAGGAGAAGAAATCCTGGGCAAAAGGATTTTTCAGAAAATATCAATATGACACCTCTGGACTCAAACAGGAGCACCTGGGAGGGGTTAAGAGCACTCTCCTCAGAAAACACCTGGGAAAATGGGATAAGAGAGTCAGGAATTGTGGAGGAATGAGGAAGGGAGAGTCCCAGAGGGAGTGAGGGCCATCCCAAACTGGCTGTACTGAACATGGTTTGGGATCTGGCAGAGCACAGAGCTTTGATCCCTTGGCTGGGAGCAAGGGCCATTGACTCACGGAGCCACTGCCAGCTCAGGTGGGACAAAATGTGCCTTTATTCCCTCTTTGGTGCACAGAAAGGCAGCAAAACCTTGTCCTCTGCTGGAAACCCTTGTCCTCTGCTGGAAACCCTTGTCCTCTGCGGGGAAACCTTGTCCTCTGCTGGAAACTCTTGTCCTCTGCTGGGAAACCTTGTCCTCCTATGGCCAGGCTTTGATCCTCCCCTGAACAATGCACCAGGAGCCTGAGCTGTGTGTCTGCATCCCTAAAGAGTGCAATAAATGTGTCTGCTAGGATTTCACCTGAATTCTGCACGGGTAAAATGCCTTCCATCCCGCTTTTTCTGCCTCATTTTCAACAGCAATTTCCTATTTTCCAATATAAATGCAGATATTTGATAAGTGCTGATAATGGGATCCTGCAAATCTGTCAGTGTAATGATTTCTCTGCAGTCTGGAAGGTGCCACTGTGGTTCTTGTTTTGATCCCAGGATGCTACAGACAGAAAACCTCTGGAAAAAGGAACTGTGAGCCTGTGGGAGAGCACCTTTCCCATTTTCCTGCTTCTCTCTAATTTTTTTGTAAATTCTTTGGAAAATCCTCTTTTACATTATTTTAAAAAGGGATACAAGGTGAGGGCATGGAAGTTTAAATGCTTGTTGTAAATAAATAAATATAAAAATCAGAATTTAAATAGAAATATTATTGTGTACCTTATCATTTTGAAAAGCTAGTTTATTTCTCCAGTCACTTTGAAATACTTGGAGATAATTTTCCTTTCATATTTTCCATTTCTAGTCTATCATATCCATGAGAATTACTTGATAACCTGAATTTCCCTGTGGTTTATTTATCTGTGGAGGAACTGGTCTGGAGAGCACAAGTTCATCCAGAAGTGTCTGTTTTGCTTGATGGGGCATTTGCTCCCTCCCAGAGATGGAATATTCTGTCCCCATCTGCTTCACTGAAGAAAATGAAAGGCACAATAAGCAGGGACAGGGAAGCTGTGATGATAAAATATGGGATATTTGTTAATGTGCATCATGCACACGTTCAGAGCCTGCAAATGGGGCCCTAAAATGTATCAGAATTTATTCTGCAGTCAGTGTTCCCTCCTTGCTGAGGAGTGACAGCCCCTGCCAAGGCGGCAGCACAGGGAACTGGGCTGGGGCTGTTTCAGGTGTTTCAATTCCAAATAAATAACCAACCCATTCTCAAAGTGGCCAGCTCTTATTGTGATATTTTCTGAAACATTTCTTTGCTAGGATTTCTTCTGCTGGCAAGATGAGAAGCCTCAGCTTCTCCATGTTTTGGTCCCCTGGAATGTGATTTGGAGAAATGTTTACCCAGCATGTGAATTGTTTTTAATTAATGGCCAATCCCAGTCCAGCTCTGTCAGATTCTGGTCAGTCATGAGTTTTTATTGTTCATTCCTTTCCAGCCTTCTGATGGCTCCTTTATCTATATAATATAATATAATATAATATAATATAATAAATATAATATAATATAATATCATTTCAACCTTCTGAGAACATGGGGTCTCATATTCTCAGAAGGTTGAAATATTCTCATCTCTCACCTCATCCTGGAGACCCTCACAACACCACAACAGTCAGCTGAATGTATTTTAAAGCAATTAATTGCTGGTTAATTGCCATGCAGGTTACTATGCTGTGCAATAGAATTCCTGGGCATTTTTGCTGCCACAATGTGAATATTTGTGTCGGGGCTGACAACCCTAAGGCAGCTGCGCAGCTTCTGCCTGGTGTACAAACCTCATAGAGGGGCTCATCAATTTTTTAAAAACATGAGCTGGCACTGGTTCAGTGAAACAATTGAACGGAGTGAAAATCATGACATTGGGAAGCTTAATTAAAATAACTGCTGATGTGAAGTGCTAAGGGATAGGAGCTGTACATGATAATAACAAAAACAATTAGAAGTCTGTGAAAGAAACTTTCCAACCTGCTGGCCCCTGGCTTTCCATGGTCACTGCAGCTCTGGAAACGGGGCAGGGGAGGTTTGGGCTCTGTCAGCTGTGCTGGGATAACCCTGAAAAATCCTTCTTTAGGATGGGACTGACCCCTGATGCTTCAAACTCCTCCTGGAGCCAGGAGCTGGACCCATGGAAACTCTGCTGGCACCTGAGGAGCCTCTGGATGGAGAACAGCCTGATGGAGATGCATGGCTCGGCACAGGTAAAATGCAGATTTTCCTTTGGATGGAGCTGCAGGTGTGGGGCCTGGGTTGGCACAGGTAAAATGCAGATTTTCATCTGGATGGAGCTGCAGGTGTGGGGCCTGGCCCGGCACAGGTAAAATGCAGATTTTCCTCTGGATGGAGCTGCAGGTGTGGAGCCTGGATTGGCACAGGTAAAATGCAGATATTCATCTGGATGGAGCTGCAGGTGTGGGACCTGGCCCGGCACAGGTAAAATGCAGATTTTCATCTGGATGGAGCTGCAGGTGTGGGGCCTGGCTCGGCGCAGGTAAAATGCAGATTTTCCTCTGGGATGCAGCCTTGGCCATAGGGAGGAGCTGTGCTCTGCCTGGGGAACATCCAGAAAAGAGGCTGCAGATATTTTAAAGCCAATTCTGGTTGTTTTTCAAACCTGAGCTGTGCTTTTGTACGTACTTGGATATCTGAAAAGCCTAAATTAGCATTCAGAGAGCTGTTGGCAATTTGGGGGCCAGATTTTGCTCTTATTTCCCTTTGTACAAGGCAGGAATGTGCAAGGAGAAATTGGCAGCGCACCCAGCCAGATCTGAGCTTGTTTAAATGGAGTTTCTGGAATTGCTCTGCTCTTCTCCAGGCTGTGTGAGCCCCCAGGCTGGTTCTCCACTGGGCAGGGATGGGTTAGGGCTGGGTTGGGCTCCTCCGGGGCTGCTCTGAGCACATCCCAGCCCAGCTCCTGGGGTTTCCCTGGTGAAACCCTCCCTGCCACTGAGCTGCTGTTTGCTGCTGCCCTGGCTGCTGCCACAGGTGTTCCAGGTGTTCTGTGCCTCCTGCCAGCTCCCCAGCCCTGTGCTGAGCTGCTGCAGGGCACTGCTGGCACTGCCACCCTGGGCTGGCATTGCTCATTCTGGGTTTGGGCTGGAAAGCACAGAATGAGAGCTTGTAGGAGCAGAACTGAATTGCTGCAGCAGAAAGGAAATGGTGGAAGTTTGCAGCTCCTCCATCCCTGGCAGTGCCCAAGGCCAGGTTGGACACTGGGGTTTGGAGCCCCCTGGGACAGTGAAGGTGTCTCTGGGACAGGGAGGGTGTCCCTGCCATGGGGGTGGCACTGGGTGGCCTTGGGCTCCTTCCAACCCAAACTGTCATTCCGTGATTCTATAAAATCCCACCTTGCAGGTTGTTGAGCTGTTGGGCACCCCCTTTGTGTCCCCTCCTGTTTTCTGCAGGGGATGGAGGGTTTGCAGCAAGGTGGGGAGGAAAGGAGGGGCTGAGGTTTGGATCCATGAGGGTGTCACTCACAGGCAGCTGCACAGCTTTGGAATTATTCTGGGAAATGTTTGGGCTCTGAGACTCAAACCCAACAGATTGAAAGCCTGTGGGACACGGGATGAATGTGAAGCCCCTGAGCTGCCATGGGCAGTGCCAGCACCCCCAGTCTGCCTGCAGGGAACAGCAGAAATGCTTTGTGCCTCAGTTTCCCCACCAGGAATGAGAAACATTCCTCATTTAGGAGCTCATTTTCATTGTTCACAAGAAAGGGATAAGTTTTAAGGTCGTTATCACATGAAGCATTCCCTCAGTGCAGACACAGGGCTCAGGTTTGAGGGCTGGGGGCTCCTGAAGTGAGTCCTAAATGGAGAATTAGAACAACAAATGGATCATTCTTTGTTTTGGTGCTAATGGAGATTCTGGCCCCTCTGGGCTGTCAGGAGATGCAGTGACTGGGTCACTTTACCCTTTCCTAGCACTGTAATGAGCTCTGGATGAATTCCTGCTGTGTTTGTGTCTCCAGCAGCTCCCACTGGGGGAAGGAGGTTGGGGAAATATTATTGTTCAAGCAGTTTGGGATTGAGAAGGGATCAATAACTTTTATGGGAGAAGAAGAATATGTTTAATTTTGAATTTGCTATTCCTTGGGCTCGGTGCAGCCTGCTCTGCTCTCCTCTGGGTTTGTGGCAGAGGGAGACAGGAGCTGCTGCACTATCTGGGATGATTAATGCCTGGAGGAGCCCAGTGCTTATGGAATTACTGCATGTTGGAAGGGTCTGACATGGCAGATAATTTCTCCCTGCTCCCCCTGCCCTGGCAGCACAAGATTCAGACTTGCTGATGCTCCTGAGGAGCTGTCCCAGGCCCAGAGATGGTGGGGATAAGGTAAATAACCTCTCTGGCCACGGGCAGCTTATCTAAATGAAAAGCCAGCTCCAGGCCCCTGGAATCTTTGCCATCGCTCCTGCAAAAGCCCATATTTAAAAAAGAAAATGAAATGTTGGAGTTTTCAATTTCAAGTGGGTGCAGGTATTTCAGTTCCAAAAAAAAAAAAAAAAAAAAAAGAATAAAAAATTAGATGGTAGATTGTTAAAAAAATAAATGCTTCAGTGCCCAAAAATGACAGAGTGGAAAATGCCACATTTTATTCAGAGCAAACAAAACCAATCAAGGCCTTTCACAGGGTGTGAATGGAAGGGACCCACCAGGAGCTCTGAGTCCAGCTCAGCCTGCTCAGAGCCAGCTCTGGAGTTCCACCAGTGCCTCTGTGGTAGGAAATGGCAGCAATGGCATTGAAACTGTTCATTGCCTGCTCCCCTTTTCCCTGGGATTAAATTAAATCTGTTCACCCCAGCTCCCCCTTTTCCCTGGGATTAAATTAAATGTGTTCTTCCCCAGCTCCCCCTTTTCCTGGGATTAAATTAAAGCTGCTCATTCCCTGCTCCCCTTTTCCCTGGGATTAAATTAAAGCTGTTCATCCCCAGCTCCCCCTTTTCCCTGGGATTAAATTAAATGTGTTCTTCCCCAGCTCCCCCTTTTCCCTGGGATTAAATTAAAGCTGCTCATTCCCTGCTGCCCATTTCCCTGGGATTAAATTAAAGCTGCTCATTCCCAGCTCCCCATTTCCCTGGGATGCTCCCCGGTTCCCTTTCCCCACGGCAGCAGCAGCTGCACCAGCTGCCCACAGCTCCCACCAGGGAAATAATGAAAGCATGGATTTTTTAACCTGGATCAAACTTCTGCTATTTCCAGGCTTGTCTGGGCATAAATTGGAAATCAAACACCCAACAAGTTCCTTCCATCCCTGCTGAAAGGCTCCAGGCTTCGTTTAGTCAAGGCTCAGAATTAATTTTCCTATTAAATGAATGCTTTCTTAAAATGAGGGGGGGGAAATGTTTTCACTGATAAGATTGCTCTGTGAACCATTCCTAATGAGCTGCTGTGTCATCCCCTTCTGCCTTCTATTTATCTTGTTTAGATCCTTCAGTATGAGCTACTCCAGTCCTCTCCTGCCTGCTAAGAGTTTGTTTTGTTTTGTTTTGTTTTATTTTAACTGGGAGCTTCAAATGCCTTTTGAAAGCTGTTAGTGAAATATTTTATTTATTTATTTATCATGGCTTTTTTTTCAGGAAAGTGGATATAACATATATATTATATATATATAAAATATATATATATTATATAAAAATATATATAATATATTATACAAATATATATAATACATATTATATATTTTATATATATAAACTTTTAATCTATTTCTGTAAGGCTTATAATCTAAATTCCCATTTTAATACATGGCCTTGTTTATTTCCCAAGGACATTTTCCTTCTTGCCCTGGGAAAGGGCTTGACCTCCACCCTGGCAGCTATAGAACCACTTGTGGGGCTGCCTTTAAAGTGATTTTAATAGGAAAAGGATAATTTTTCTCAGCAGAGGCACATTTTCACTGCCTGTTGTGCAGCAGGTGCTGTGTGGTGGACCCAGCAGTGGGGTTTGGCAGCCCTGCACTCCTTTCACATGGCAAAGCACTCTTGTGGATAAAACAAATACTTACAACTTCTCAGAAACATGTCTTGAGGTGCCCTTAAACAGGAGAGATGAACACTGAGGAGGGAAAGAATCCCTCAAGATCAAACTGAGTCATTTTCAAACTCTGCAGGCCAAGCAAGGCTTTATTGTGTGACTGCCTCATCCAAGGGGGCTCCCAGGGCCCCCAGCACCTTCAGGCACTGCTGGCATTGGGATTTCTTTCACACAGGGGGATTTTGGGAGCGTTTCTGGGATTCACATGGTGGGATTCACGTTCTGTTGTAGGTGGGGTATTGCTGTTTATCCTCCTTGTCCAGCCCAGTGCAACCATTTCCCACTCTGTGGGCAGAGCTCAGGCTCCTGCCCAGGGCTCTTGGTGTTTGTTGGATTCCATGGAATCTCCCTCTATTTAATCCCAATGTCTGGTGTTTGTTGGATTCCATGGAATCTCTCTCTATTTAATCCCAGAATCTGGTGTTTGTTGGATTCCATGGAATCTCCCTCTATTTAATCCCAATGTCTGGTGTTTGTTGGATTCCATGGAATCTCCCTCTATTTAATCCCAATGTCTGGTGTTTGTTGGATTCCATGGAATCTCCCTCTATTTAATCCCAGAATCCGGTGTTTATTGGATACCATGGACTCTCCCTCTGTTTAATCCCAATTCCTGGATGCAGCAGCTGTTGGTGTTTATTGGATACCATGGACTCTCCCTCTGTTTAATCCCAATTTCTGGATGCAGCAGCTGTTGGTGTTTATTGGATACCATGGACTCTCCCTCTGTTTAATCCCAATTCCTGGATGCAGCAGCTGTTGGTGTTTATTGGATACCATGGACTCTCCCTCTGTTTAATCCCAATTTCTGGATGCAGCAGCTGTTGGTGTTTGTTGGATACCATGGACTCTCCCTCTGTTTAATCCCAATTTCTGGATGCAGCAGCTGTTGGTGTTTATTGGATACCATGGACTCTCCCTCTGTTTAATCCCCGTTTCTGGATGCAGCTGTTCCAGAGGTGCCCATGGGCACAGGAGGATCACCCTGGCTGGTGAAGCCCAGCCTGCCTGGGGACCACACCGGCACTGAGGCTCCCCTCTGCCCCAGCAATGTCAGTGAGAGGTGCTCAGCTTCCCAGTGTATTTGAAGGAATTGAAGCAATTAGAGGAACTATTGAAGCAAGAGCTTCCCTCTGCCTCTGTCAGGTAACACCACGCTCGGAATTTATCTGAGGGAAGAAGAACTTTCACAGCCCAGTGATCCCGCCTTTTATTCTTTCTACACTGTGAAGTATCATAATATTCTTTAATAGTGTCATACTTATATTTCACGGTCTAATCCCCTTTTTTCCTGCGTTCCATTGTGTTTTATCCAGCTGGAAGTCAGCAGCGTGCTCACCATCAGCTGCTTGGGGCTGAGGCTCAGCCTTTCATCAGGAATTGGCTCCTTCTCTTCAACTGAAACACTGCAAACTTGGTGCTGGAAAGAATTATAATGTCCTGTGCATAGTGCACATTTTCTTTACCTTTTCCACTCTGTGCCTTGCAGCACAGCACACTTGTCACTGGTTTTCTCTCCTCGTGCCTTAATGAGAATCTCGGGTTTGGGAATGTGCTGGTTCTGTCCTTTGTGTCTAATCTGTGCCCTCTATTTCTCTCCCCCTCTTGGAGATAAAAGTGCATTTTGCTGCTGTTGCAGTTCCAGCTGAATTTGATCAAGATAGAGGAACTGACTCATCACCTTTCCCTGAATCTTTAGGAGCTGCTGTGGCACACGTGGCCAGGGCAGCGTCTGCTGGGGCTGCTGAGAGGGAACAAGAGGCTTTGCTGTTGTTTTCTCCCACACTGAGTCTCCTTTGGATCCTGACTCTCTCGATTTTATCTTTTATAAGTGGAGAGAGAGGGGAAAAAGCTGAGCTGATGGCTGGGAGAAGGACGCAAAGTGTAAAGCTTTCTCAGATGTTTTCTGTGCCTAATGGGCTGGGACAGTGGCTGCTCTCCCCAGGGAACTGCGCTGGGAGCTGTGCTTCATTCTCTGTCCCAGGCAATGCTGGATCCTTCACAGGAGTTGCTGCAGGCACCACTTTTCTTCTGGCATAATAATAACAGGGCTCATAACTCTGGTTCATAATTCCCTCATCGCTCAGCCAGGATCAATGGGAAGTTCCTAAAGGCCCCTCAGCCACTCCAGGGCACTGGGAAATGGAGTTTAAATAGAAATTCAAATGAAGTGTTCACCTGAAAAAGTGCTGCTTAACCAGCAGGGCCACTTCTCTCCTGCAAAGCCTTCTCTGAGTGCAGGAGGGTGGCAGGGTCAGCCTGGGCTGCCAGGGATTGGGATGGGAATGCTGCAGAGATTGTCTCTGAGCACAGCCCCTGTTCCAGCCTGCAAACAGCACAGTCCCCTTCTCTGCCTGGCCTTTCCTGGGGCTCCTTGGCCTTTCCTGGGACTCCTTGGCCCTTTCCTGGGGCTCCTTGGCCCTTTCCTGGGGCTCCTTGGCCTTTCCTGGGGCTCCTTGGCCTTTCCTGGGGCTCCTGGGCCTTTCCTGGGGCTCCTTGGCCCTTCCTGGGACTCCTTGGCCGCTCCTGGGCCTTTCCTGGGGCTCCTGGGCCTTTCCTGGGGCTCCTTGGCCATTCCTGGGACTCCTTGGCCGCTCCTGGGCCTTTCCTGGGGCTCCTTGGCCTTTCCTGGGGCTCCTTGGCCCTTTCCTGGGGCTCCTGGGCCTTTCCTGGGGCTCCTTGGCCTTTCCTGGGGCTCCTTGGCCATTCCTGGGACTCCTTGGCCGCTCCTGGGGCTCCTTGGCCTTTCCTGGGGCTCCTGGGCCCTTTCCTGGGGCTCCTTGGCCCTTCCTGGGGTCGTTCCAGAGTCTGGGCTGGGGCAGCTCCTGCAGGAGCTCAGGGTGCTGGAGCTGCTTTGGGCAGCACCCCCTGACTCTGCTCCAGGCTTGCAGTGACTCTGCTTCAGAGCAGAGCTGTGTTTGCTATGGGGGCTGTTCAGGGGCACAGTGGGCTGCAAGGACAGGATTTTAGAGGATTTTCCATTATCTTACAGCCAAGCATTTCCCCTCCTTCCTTTCCCTGAGCTCAGGGTCCATTGTCTGCCCCAGCTGCAATCCAGGAGTGTCAGGATATGCACCTCCCCATGTACCACAGAGCCATCCACATCCACTAGTCTGGGTTGGAAGGGAAAACTTTGACTTATTGGATTCCAGTCTTCCCAAGCTAACTGCTGAGTTTAAATCCATATAACTGGAATCTGCCTTCAGTGGGTCTATAATTAGATTTTTTAATCCCATGCTTTTCTGCTCCTCACAATGGATATTTTTCCCATACTGCCGTGACACTGGCTTTGTGTCTTCTCTTTCAGTTTACTCCTTTAAGCCTTGTCTCTGCTCCTCTAATTTAATAAATTACTGCAATGTTGGTTTGGTTTTTTCCCCAGTGCTGGGGCTGGAGTTTCTGAGCATGATGAAGTTTTTCTGTGGAGATGCAGCTCCCATGTTTTAATTACTGCTCAGGCCAGGTAAGCTGAGCTGATCTGGGGTTTATTCCAGGGAAACAACTTTGGCTCTGGCAGTGCTGCTCTGCTCCCACCTTTGCTATGCAGCACCCTCCACCTCAGATGTTCTCTGAGTTTATTTTGGGCAAACTCCTTGAAATCCAAAGGTTTTCCTCTAGTTTGTTTTGCTTTGCTGGGTCAGCGGTTATTGCTGCAATCTCTGCTATTCCAGGGAAATTTAAATGGGGTTTTTCCCTCCTACTGCACAAATCCAGGAAAAGAAAGTGTCTGTGTGGAGGGGAACTTGGAAAGGGAAAGGCAAAGCTGTTGTGTTATGCAGAAGAATTTCCTTGCTTCTTTTAACTGCCTCCTGAGATTAGAATTCTCTGCCTTTATTTTTAGCAGCCAGGCTGGTGGCAGGAACAATTCCTCCCCTTGGCTTTGTCAATAGGTAAATACCACATTTATTTTATTTAAAGCAAAGTCTGGATGCAGAGGAAATGCAGCAGTCCTCAGAGGGAAGCCTGGGGAGCTGGGAATGCAGGCACAGCTTTCCTGCACTCATAATATTGCCATTACCACTGAGTTCCTGAACGCTGGCTTTTATTTAATGGTAACTTGGTGCTTGAACAGATGGGGCTGTGCAATGTAAAGACAATCAATTCTCATACCAAAATGATAAATGAAGAACAGAAAAGCGTGTCATATTCTGAAGAATTTTTAGCATATTTATCTCTGTTAAAGTGAAAGTTCTTCTAAAGAATAATTGCTGATTAAAGCAGGTTTTATCACAGGTGAGCTGAATTCTTCAATAGATAGAGTTATGTTGCCTTTTAGTTTTGATTTGTCCTTTCCTAACCCACCAAATCCCACTTGTGATTTGTGCTTTTACTGAAATAGAAGAGGATTAAGTGACACGGTGCAGCTTTAGATGTTGTGCAGCAAATCACACTGTCACAAACTGGGAGGAAAACCCCCAGGAATGTGAATTTACACGAGTTGGAGAGAGCTCTTTTGGGTTGCAGGGTTTAAACATGATTATGAAAGGGGGCGGAGAGAGGCAGAAAGAAAGCAGAGAATCAGAGGAAGGCTGGGATTTAAATGTGGGTTATTTTCTATTTAAATCTGCAGGCAGATTCTCCTGAGGGAAGGAGCCCAGGCTGAGCCCATATGGAAAGGCTCCTTTCCTCCCCACGGGAATGTGCTCTCCAGCAATTCCCAATATTTACTGCCAGCTCTGAGGGAATCAGTGCAGGTTAAATCAGGCCATGGCTCCTCAGGCAGCTCCTGCGAGGAGGAGGAGGATGAGGATGGGGAGGAGGTCCCAGCCCCAGGAGAGCCCAGGCTGCTCCCAATGCACTCTGAGGGGACAGGAGGTGACAGTTTGGGAATGGGGGCAGGCAGAGGTTGGCATCCACCTGGGCTGGGCACGGTGTGTCCTGCTCAAATGTGAAAGCAAAACCTCTGCTTTGCTCCAGCACTCAGGAGGGAAAACGTGGTTAATATTGAATATTTGTGCTTTTATCCCACCTGCAGGAGGGAGAGGTGCTGGAAGGAAATTCCCTGCCCAGGTCACAACAAACAGGAGCTCTGTGTGTGATGTCTGAGTGCCTCCAGCACAGGGAACAGTAAAATTCCAGCTCTGGGATCTCCAAGTGCTCTTCCAGTGCCATTTGTGCCAGGCTCACCTGGGGCTGGGGAATGGGTCCCACTGAAAGGCTGCCCCTGCTGAACACAAGCTGATCCCAAGATCTCCTATTAATTTTCACTCACCTTTGCCAAGATGTTCATTACCTGGGCTGGCCTGAGCTTGCTTTGCACTTAGGACCTGAAATTTACAGTTCCTACCTGACTGCAGCCCAGAATTGTGAGAGAAGGGACGGGGATTTCAGTGGTTTCATAAAATCCCTCAGAACATGGGGAACCTCCACAGGCAGTGAAACCCAAATCACCATCCCAGTGCCTTATTAACCAAACCATTGCAGCCCCCAGCTCCTTCCATGGGCTGGCTTGGTGGGGGCTGAGAAGACAGAATGGGAAATGAGAGCTAATTCCCCCTTTTGGTAAAACAAGCAAGCAGGTCCCAAAGATGGGATGCTGTGTGTCACATCTTGGTCTCAGAATGGGAAAGGAGAGCTAATTCCCCCTGTTTGGTAAAACAAACAAGCAGGTCCTGCGGATGTGATGCTGTGTGTCACAGAATTGGAAAGGAGAGCTAATTCCCCCTTTTGGTAAAACAAACAAGCAGGTCCCGAGGATGGGATGCTGTGTGATGCTGTGTGTCACGTCCTGGTCCCTGCTCCACCTCCTGGGCTGGGCAGCCTTTGATGTCCTTCCAGATTGTTCCTCTCACACAGCTTTGTCTGGGAGGGGAATTCCTGCCTGACAGCTGCTCACACTCCCACATAGCCACGCTGTCAAAATATTACATTCTGCCCTAAATTATTTGGTAGCGATGGGAAAAACACCTGCTTGCTGAGAACACTTCTTCCTTTCATTATCCGCAGGAATTTGGGGGGAGATGGATTATTTCCAATGGTAATGACAGCCCTGTGCAGGAGCAGGGAATTTTTGATTCCTCTTGTTCCACTCCTTGACATTCAGGTGCGTTGTTTGATTCCCTTTCCATCGTGTGGGAGCGGCTTCCCGAGGTGAGGGAGAAATATCCCATTATTTATCCATTACATCCTGTAGCATGTGATGTACAGAACCTTTTTGGGCTAACACTGCAGCAAAGGCTGCTTTTTAATTATAAATACACATCTAATATGCAGGCAGGCAAAATTGACAGGAGCAAGAGGAGAGCAGGAGGAATGGCTTGGAACCACCGTGCTGTGGGAAGTTTGCAAAATTAGTGTTGAAATATTCAGAGGTGTGCTTTAATTTGATTGAGAAATGTGACATTTAGATTGACAGGCAGTGCCATTCTGAAAAGGCATTTTTCTGTCTGACTGTCTAAACAGCTGCTGTGTAATATTTATATTTGTCATGTGTTTTTCTAGATACAGGAGTTCTTTAGATACTTAAATTGATCACATGAAAACTCTCTTAAAGTTCTTATATGTAAGATTTAATAGTATTTGGTGATTTATAAGGTTGGCGTGTTTTAGATGACTTTTTTACAATATTAAGGTGTCTGTAAAGTGAGATACCCAATTATCTGCAGGTAAAGATGAGCGTATTAGTAAAAAAAAAAAATCTATAAAATATTGTAGATGGGGGGGGAAGGAATATTTATTTATCCAGGAGATTTATTCAATGCTAATGTGAAATATGTCAGCACAAAGATGACATTATTTGGCCCCTGTTCAACAACCCCTGAGGTCACAGCACCAATTTTCAGTGCGTTGAGCCCCAGAGCAGGAGCCAGGCTGCTCCTGTGCCTTTGGAGTTGTCCTTTCAGGGGTTCCAAACCAGGAGAGGATTCTGCTGCAGGCCCTGGCAGGGGATGGGGCTGCTCTGGTTTCTTCCTGGCCCCAGGAAATGCAGATTTGCTGCGCCTGCTCTGATGCCTGTAACAGCTCTTTGGATATGGGAGAATCAGCTGTGGCAATTAAAAATGCTTCCGAGGCTCCAGCAGGCTGCAATAGCTGGAAATATTGGGCTGATAATTGACTTGGGCTGGCCTGGGCCCATTGTTCACACCGTGGTTTTTACAAAATACCCACTCCACACCCAAAAGCTTTGTCAGGCTCCTCACAAGGGGTTTGTAGGCAAATGATATTGTTGGTTCTTGCCTGACCTAAATTATTCTGATAGCAAGAAAAGCAAAAACCCAAGTTAAATTACTCTTTAGCAGGAATTCAGGCAATGGACACTTCCCCATGAATATTTCATGGCAGGCTATAAATAATTCTGTTGGATTTGGAGGAGCAGCAAGTGACTACTAGGATGATGTAGGGCATTTATGTAAGCCTGATTGCCTCGTGCCTGCTGCAAGAGAAAGATCCATTCATGGAATTCAAGTAATGTGTGGGCAAATTGGGCAGTTTCCCATGAATTTCCCTTCAATTGCTCTTTGTTTCAACTGCTCAGGCTGGAACAGACAAACACAGCCCTGTCATTCACCTCTGATGGTACCTGAGAGCAAAAGGAGATGTTTTCACAGAGCTTTTCCTCTTAGGAATGTTTTATTCAATATTCTAATGGCAGTGCTGAATGCATTGTGCTGATAAAACACAAGTTTGGTAAGTGCTGAGGGGCAGGTCCCTCTGAACCTTCACTCGTGTAAAAATCAGCTGCACCTGATGGAATGATCTTCCCCAGGAGCTCTCTTGGATGGGATTTTCCTCTGGCAGTGGCGCTCATCTCTTCATATCAACCAGGGGGAAAAAGAAGAATTAGAATTGTTTCTTCTTTATGTCCATCCAGGATGGGTCTTATGCACAGAAATCAAAATATCCTGTGTCCCAGGGTTACTCAGACTGGCCAAACCCTCTGGGATCACTGAGTCCAGCTCCTGTCCCATGTCCCCAAATGCCACATCCACAACCTCTAAACCCTGCAGGGATGGGGACTCCTGGGCAGCCTGGACAGATTACACACAGCTTAATCCTCTGTTCTCCTCCTGGTTTGGATGATTTGTTCCAACCACACCCTGTTAATTTTCCAGGGACCACAATGCTCATCCACTTCCCTTTCCCCACAACTTCAGTTCTTCTTTCCCCTGGTAAAACAAGGCTCCTTTATCCAGCTTCAAAGCTGTATCTCATCCCCCTTTTCACCATCTCTATCATCCCTTTTGTGCTGCCAGGAGTGTTGCTCCTCCCTGAGAAACCTGGAGAGCAGCGCAGAACCTTCCTGTCTCTCCTCTGGAGCGTGGCAGGGCTGGCACAGATCCCATGGATACAGGGGAGAAACAGGAGAGAGGAGATTTGACACCAAACAGAAATTCAAACAGCTGGGAAAGCCCCTGGGGTGCAATAAAACCTTCCCTGATGGAACCCTGAGCTCAAGGGGGAAGGAGCCAAAGCAGGAGCTGATGTGCTGGGATCACCATCCCTGAGAGGGAATTCTGTCCCATTCTTTGCTGCTGCCATTCGAGCTCCCCCTCTGCTCCTTCTGCAGCTGCTGTGCGATTGCCTTGCACTGGAGTTTGCCCAAATCCCAGCTTTCCCAGAGTTTTTCTGTTTTGTTTAGAGCTTTTCCAAGTGGTTCCTGGCTGATGTGGAGTTCTGAAATGCTGGCAATGCTCTGGATGCACCCTGGGAGATGGTGAGAATTCCTGCCACAGAGTGAGAGGCAGGAACAGCTCTGGGAGCAAACCACAGTGGAAGTGTTCTGGATCTTCTAGGGGAGCACAGAAGGAGTTAAATAAACCAGAGCTGGGAGGACATTCCCAAATCCATAATGCACAAGATTGGCATTCTGTCTGCATACAAATAACTTGGATTAGCAGGATGTGCCATTGCTTTCACCATAAAAATATCCACTCTCACATTATTTTAAGACACTTTCAAAATAGAGCGGAGTTAAAATATTTGTTTTAAACTATCCAGGGATCCTTGCACAATCTTTTTGATGGCTTTTTATAGCCCTTCTCCACCCTGAGTCATTTAGCAGTTCCCTTTCCCAAAATACCAATGGTAACTCCATCTCTGTGATGGATGTTTATGTGAAATCATTTCCCTCCTCACAGGCAGGCCCTTCAGCTCTGCCTCTGCACTTTGGGATGAATGCAGCCCAAATGGGGGGTTCAGATAAAATATTGGGGAAATAAAGTTACCAAAGCAGCTGGGGCTGCCCCTGGGTCCCTGGCAGTGCCCAAGCCAGGCTGGGCATTGGGGCTGGTGTTCACAGGGGTGCCAGGGTGAGGGAAGGGATGAGAATCTGACTCCATTTTTAGAAGGATATTATATTATATTATATTAATTATATTAATTATATTATATTATATTATATTATATTATATCATAATTTCATCAGAATGCTAGCAAAGGAAGGAATGGAATGATAAGAAAATCTTGTGACTGACCACAGCCTCGACACAGGTGGCTGTCATTGGTCATCAGGTAAAACCAACCCACATGGGCCAATCAAAGCTGCACCTGTTGCATTCCACAGCAGCAGATAATCATTGTTTTTCTTTTCCTCTGAGGCTTCTCAGGAGAAAAACTCGTAGCAAATGATTTTTCAGAAAATATGTCTGTGAGAGCAGGGAGCAGCCTGGGACAGTGGGAGGTGTCCCTGGGGTGGGATTTAAGGTCCCTCCCAACCCAAACCTTCTGTGGTTCCCTGCTCACTCCCTGTGGAGGTTTTTAATTTACCCAATCTCATGTTCCACACCCTTTCTTTTGGCCCTTGACATTTCACTGTTGATGCAAAAGCTTTGAATGGCACGAGGGGCTGCACAAAGCTCCCTCCTGTCCCTCCCAAGGACTGGGAGCTGCTCCCCTGATTCTGGTCCTGTTCTCATTCCTGCCTCTCACAGCCAAAGTAACACCACGATGTGCTCTTGTCTTCCTTTTATAAATTGAATATCCAATTCAATAATCCATATTCTCCTGCTTTCCCTCAGGAGCATCTCAGTGAAATTGTTTTCCCGTCCTGCAAAACCCTTCAGAAACTCTCTCTGCCCAAGCTGAGGTGAGTGGTTTTGCTTCTTTATTGCTGCTTTTCCTGCAAGCAATAGGTTCCATTTGCTGGGCATTTCAAGGCACTTTGATCTGTATCAACTTTGAATTTTAACTTTCTTTCTATTTTGGAATGGAAAAAATTTTTCAGCTTTGTGTTCTGGCAGTTCAGGATGTTTTCACATCAGCCCTTTCCCATAAACATTGGTTTATGCCTGTTGGATTTTTAAATGGAAATACTGGGTTGAAATTGTCACAGGTGTTTTTGCACCTTCCCCCTCCCTGACAGGTGATGGCCAGAGTATCTCCAGCTGTGGGGACCTTTTCCTTGGATTCTCAAGGATTTCCAGCTAATTTTGACATCTAAAATAGTTTGAAGTGCCCTTCACACTCTAATTTTCCCCCTTTTATCTGCTCCAGTTCTCCTGAATTCCACATCTGTGCATTTTCTAGATTTCCCTCTTGTCCTGGATTGTTTTCCATCTCTTTCTGACACGCAGAGTTCCAGTAGGAGCTTGGTAAACTCTTTAAACAGCTCAAAGAAATTACCACTTTTCCCCGCTTTCCATCATCTCTTAATTCTTTACCTTTTGAGCAGTGTAGAATTTTCTCCTCCAGCTGTCAGGCTGTGTGTAATTAATGCTGTCTTGCTGTTCTCCCAGCTCCCACATCCCTGCCTTCCCCTCTCCCCCTGGCTCTGTTTCCTTTGCCATTTGAAGGCACCCATTATTCTGCCTGAGAGGCAAAAGAAGTTCAGGCTGGTTCTCGTGTGACAGGAGCAACATCAGCTCAAGTTGTGCTTGGAAAGTGCTGCAGGGCTGCCTGAGAAAGGAGTGAAACTTCTCCATTCCAGTCCTCTCTGGGAGATGGGAAGGTGCCCATGGGGTTGGAATGAGATGGGATTGAAGGGCTCTTCCAACCCAAACTCATCTGGGATTTTGGACCCTGCTCCTCCCTTTGAACCCAAACCATTCTGGGGTATTAAATCCTGCTGCTCCTTTCCAGCCCAAACCATTCTGGGGTTTTAAACCCTGATCCTCTCTTTGATCCCAAACTCATCTGGGATTTCAGACCCTGCTCCTCCCTTCCAGCCCAAACTCATCTGGGATTTTAAACCCTGCTGCTCCTCCCTTTGAGCCTCCAAACCACTCTGGGGTTTTAGACCCTGCTCTTCCCTTTGAACCTAAACCATTCTGGGATTTTAAACCCTGCTGCTCTTCCCTTTGAACCTAAACAATTCTGGGATTTTAAACCCTGCTGCTCCTCCCTTTGAACCCAAACCATTCTGGGGTTTTAGCCCCTGCTCCAGGAGGGGAAGGCAGCCCCAGCCTGGTCCCTGGAGGGACGAGGGACAGTGGTACAAGGGACAGTGCCCTGCTGCTCTCCTGCAGGACCCAGCTCCCATTCCAATTGACTTTGGGATTTGGAATACACTTGCAGGTGCTGACTGATGAGGGGTAGTAACAAATCTCCTTTTGCAGTATTTATATGAAATCCCTGAAGTCCAAGGCGAAGGGAGCTGAAGCTGGGTGTTGGTTTCAGCAGCTGAAAGTGGTTTGATTTTATCTTTTATTTTTAAGAAATCCTTTAAAAATGAATGTTTGGTTTTTATTTTTAATCTGATGTTAAAGATTTAGAGCAGGGAAGGTGTTTCTGTCTGGATGCCAGGGCCAGGAGCTGCTGTGGCACTCGGGCTGTGCAAACCCCAGAGTTCCTCTCTCATCTGCCAGGCTGGGGGTGTCACTCTGCAGGGGGATGCAAAAGGAAAATCTCTTGGCAAGAGCAGGCTTTTCCTTCTGTTTGCTGCTTTTCCAAGATGTTCTCTGAGTGTTTCCAAGTAAAACACTTCCTGACACGTCATCCAGCAAGCAGCAGGAGGGAAGTGTGATTTCAGTGCACATGGGGATCCGGGAGAGACAGCCCCAGGAACAAAGGGAGAGTGGGACCCCAGGTAATGAACTCCCATTGATTGCACAGGAGGGTGGTGGCAGCCCCACAGCTGCCAGAGCTCCAGGAGTGCTTGGACAATGCCCCAGGGCAGGGGGGGCATTGCTGGGGTGTTGGGTTCTGATCCCTGGGGTCCCTTCCCTTTGGGATATTCCCCAGTTCCACGAAAGGCTCCTTGCATAACTCCCTGCTGAGGGAGATCTGCCTGACTCAGCTGAGGGAGCAGTTGTCCTGCTGCCTCCCCTTCCCTGGCTGCCCTGAACATATTGGGAACACTGGGTTACTTAATTTCTGCTATTAATAAACATCATTCCTGCCTATGTGAGCTAAAATCAGAATAAAGCCAAAGCAGGAGCTGCCTCCCTGCTGCTCCCTTGGCTGGACTCCTCAGGGATCACTGTGGGTGCAGCCAAACCCTGCCTGTGTCAGCACCCAGGGCTTGGGAAGGGCTGGGAATTCTCACCCTGCACATTGTGAGGCTCTGCAATGAGATTCGGGGTTCATACAGTGGGAGGTGTCTGGGCTGGGCTGCATGGGCCTCAAAGTCCCTTCCACCCCAAACTATCCTGGGATTCTGTTATAAAACCTCATTTTGGGGGGAAAAAAAAAAAAAAAAGAAAAAAAAAAAAAGAAAAAGAAAAAGAGGTTACTAATTCCCCTGCTGGAAAGAGGGGGAGAGGAGAGCAGAGCAATCTGCCAAATAATCCTGTATAAATTGTTTGGTTCTGTTTTCCTGGACAGCACTGGTAACACTCCTGGGGCCAGGCCCTGCTGCTGCCAGTGCAGGGCAGTGAGGTGGGCAGGAGCTGCAGGGGCACAGGCACTAAAACTGCCCTGGGGAGGGCAAAGAGCATGGGGGAACTCTGGCAGGGCACTGGGGAGTTTCATTTTCTGCAGGGGTGGAAGAACAAAGGCCCTGGGCAGGAAATGCTGGTGGGGAGAGCTGGCAGGGCAGGATGTGCTGCCCTGTCCCACACTCTGCTCCCTGCTGCATCCCTGCAGTGACTGGGGACCATCACCCTGAAACTGCGTCCAGTCCCAACTCAACCCCCAGCAGGAATAATAAGGAATAATAGTAATAAGGAATAATAAAAATAAAAGCAGAAACAAACAGGTTGGAGTTTAACAAAGAGGAAAAACCTAATTATACAAAGAGCTTTAATTGATAAATGCAAATCAAGGTAACAGAAGCTCTGCCTGTACCAGTGCAGAGTCTGCTGTCAGCTCTTCTCTCTGAGCCGAGGCTGCCCTTTGCGTGCTGGCTTTTGCACCAGGTGTGCCTGAATTTCACATGCAGATAAATCATTCCCTGCCTTTCTGAGCTTCCTGTGCTCCTGAAGAGCAGCAGAGAGCAGAAGCCCCCGCAGGCAGGAGGAGCAAGGCTGGGTAAGCCAAGTGCTGTGTCCCAGCAGCCTGGCAGCTGAGCAGCATTGATCAGCTCAGGGTGACCTGTTCCAGCACAATGCACCTCTCAGATACAAAATAGCTGCAGAAAATCAGATTATTGGAACCAGCTTGCTGCTCCCCTGTCACACAGATCCCCAGGGTGGGGTTCACACTGGGAATAAAGGAATGAACCACCAGGAGGGCACATCAGGAATTTCCACAGCAGTGCCACCCTTGACTCCTTCACTGGTGGGAGGTTCCAAACCCCACCAGCAGCTGAGCCAAGTGATCCCATGTGGTTCTGTAACATTTAAAAGCTGCCACAGACTCTTTTCCTGAAAATCCAGTGTATTCCAAATGCTCTTTCACTTTTGTTTTCTGCATCTGCTGCTCAGTTTGCCTTTGGTCAACTTCTGCCCACCTAAACATCCTCAAACCCACCAGGTATGAAACCAAAATCTCTCTGGTAATTCTTTGGAGAGAAGAAAAAGTTTGGACAAGACAAAGGGGGATCTGATGGCTTCAGACTGACAGAGAGAAGGTTTAGATGGGATATTAGGAAAAAATCTTTATCAGGAGGGTGGGCAGGCCCTGGCACAGGGTGGGTGCCCCTGGATCCCTGGCAGTGCCCAAGGCCAGGTTGGGCTGGCATTGGGTGGGCTTTGGGATCTCTTCCAACCCAAACCAGTCTGGAATTTATTCTATAGTGAGAAAGACAAAATGGGAGGTTAATGGTGTGTTGGGATGTGTTTCCAGCATCTGAGAGATCAACATACCAGGATATTATTTATTCTGGTGAATCTGAATAAAATAGAGACCAAAATATTATTTATTCTAGTTAATCTGAATACGATAGAGGCCTTAGTTGTTAATACAGCCCCATTGGCAAAAAAGGCCCTCTCTATCTTAGAACCCTCCTAATTTTTAATCTTATGTAACATGCTCTCATTTCCCTGTGTTCTACACCTATTTCCTTCATTCTGCCAGATTTCAGCACCTCCCCTGTTCATGGCCTCTAGAGTGATGAGCGCAGTTCATCAAGCAGCAAATGATGTTCTCCAAAAAAAGGGAAAAAAGCTCCTTATGTCTAATTACCCTGGGTGGAGAGTGCCAGGCAGGAAGGTGCCCTGGGGTGGGCAGGGCTGGGCTGTGCACACACACACACAGAGGTGAGCCCAGGGTGTGAGCAGAGCTCAGGGCTGCTGCTGTGCCTGAGCAAAGGCAGGATTAGAGCTGGGCTCTGCTCACACCCTCCCTGCACAGCACGGAGCTCAGCCTGGCCCCTGAGCCTGCCCAGCTCAGGGAAATGCACTCCACATCCCCGGGGGAATCAGAGAGAAGAGCTCTTGCTCGTCCCCTGGGGAATCAGGGCTTGATTTGGGGGCAGCCTGAGGAGCCTGGGCAGGGCTGGGTGGGGCTGGGTCTCTCCTGAGAGAGGGGCTGGGGGAGAGCTCAGCCCCTGCTGCCTGCAGCTGCTCTGCAGTGTTCCCTGGGATGGGATGGGGATGGGATTGTGCTGGGATTGGGATGGGATTGAGAGTGTGCTGGGAGTGGGATGGGATTATGCTGGGATTGGGATTGAGAGTGTGCTGGGATTGGGATGGATTCGATTGGGATGGGGATGGGATTGTGCTGGATTGGGATCCTCCATCTCTCTGCCCACAGCCAGCACAGGGGTTGAGCTGGCCAGGGCAGCATCCCTCATGCAGGAGCAGGGAGGTTGCTGTGCCGGCTCCCAGGCTCACTCAGGCCAGGCTTTGGGCTCAGTTCTGGAGCTCCTGGAGCAGGGGAAAGATCCCTCATTGTAGCAAAGGCTCTCATGCTGTGATTGCCTCCCATTTCCCTCAGCTCCAGCCCTGCCCAGAGGCACCAAATGAGAGCAGCCCCAGGCTCCTGACAGTGCTGCACCCTCAGATGGCAGCTCTGCTCCCCTGGAGGGTTGGGCTGCTCCTGTCAGGCTGGGAGGATGCAGGCACAGGGAGGGATGCAGGCACACGGAGGGATGCAGGCACACGGAGGGATGCAGGCACAGGGAGGGATGCAGGCACACAGAGGGATGCACACAGCTGGCACAGGGAGGGTGCTGGCATGGGCAGTCACACATCAGGCACATCCTGAGCACATCCTGCTGCTGGGATCTGATTCCCTGACACATCCGTGTTTTATCTGTGTGTTAGGGAAAGGTGCCAGACAAAAGAGACACAGGAATTTAAATAAATGCAGGTTATCTAGAAGACAGGGTTTCATATTCACTGCAGGCATATCAAGATGTTCCAGAGCCGAGAAGAGCACAAGGAGTGATGTGAGTGTTGGGAGCACTGATAAATTAGTTGTACACAGCACCGAGCCTGGCTCTAAAGATGATTTTTTGCTGTAATTCATGTTCTACAAGCACACAGAGAGCTGCTGCTGGAGCCTGAGCCAGCAGTGGCCGCTCCTGCAGCAGCAGGTTGGGGATGGATGGGCTCTCCTGGGCCAGGAATGATCTGTTCCACTGCCCTTCAGCCTGAGCAGCTGCGAGCTCGGGATCCAGCTGCAGGGGCTGCTGAGGGCTGGGCTGGGATTTGGGACTGGGCTGGCCGGAGAACCAAGGGAGCCCCAGGGCTTTGGGCACAGCAATCACCTCCTTTGGCTCTGTGTGTGTGGCATGGCCAGGGTTAATAAATCACTGCTGGGTATGGAGATCTGCTCCTGCACAGCACCGTGAGCAGCCTCACCTGTGCCTGAGCAGCTCACCTGTGCTGCACAGCCTGAACAGTGTCACCTGTGCCTGAACAGCCTAACCAGCCTCACCTGTGCCTGCTCAGCACCATGGACAGCCCCAACATTGGAAGGAATTGAAGGACTCTGACTCCATGTTCTTAGAAGGCTAATTTATGTTATATTATATTATATTATATTATATTATATTATATTATATTATATTATATTATATTATATTATATTATATTATATTATATTATATTATATATTTATAAGTTTATAATATTTTATACATTTATAATTATATTTTCAACTATAATGAAAGCTTGTGACTCCTCAGAGTCACAACTCAACTGGACTATGATTGATCATTAAGTAAAAACAACTCACATGAAACCAATCCAACACTGACCAGTTGGTACACAATTTCCAGACCACATTCCAAAGCAGCAAACACAGGAGAAGCAGTTAGATAATTATTGTTTTCATTTCTCTCTGAGGCTTCTTGGCTTCCCAGGAGAAGAATCCTGGGCAAAGAGGATTTTCAGAGAATGTGACGGCGACGCCTTTGCATCCTGGGAGGAGAATTGGGACTCTGTCAATGGGAAGGCTTCAGGGGCATCACAAAGCCCTGGATCCCTGGCAGTGGTGAGGGATCTGCTGGAATATCCCCAGAATTTTCTGTTTCTCAGCCTGATTTGAAATCCCAGTTCAGCCTGTCTGGGGAGAAGAGGAAAAAATATCCATGGAGCTCCACAGTGACCCCTTGGTGTCACAGAAAAATGGGTTGGTTTGGGAGGGACCCCAAATCCCATCCAGTGCCACCCCTGCCATGGCAGGGACCCTCCCAGTGTCCCAGTGTCCAGCCTGGCCCTGTGCACTGCCAGGGATCCAGGGGCAGCCACAGCTGCTCTGGCAATTCCAGTCCCTCCTCACCCTCCCAGGAACAATTCCTAACTCCAGTATCGCCCCCAGCCCTGCCCTCTGCACTGAAGTGATCCTGCAGAATATTGCTCTCTTCCATAGAAAAGTTCTGTTTTAAATCTTGTTTGTTGGGCACAGCAAAAAGGGTTTAGGCGTTCAGTTTACCCAGGGCTCTGTGCTATGGATGAGTGAATTTTGAAACAGAAATCTCTCTCTTGTGTTTTCCTGCCCTGTGCCTCGTGTCCCTGCTCTCCCAGTGTAATTATCCAGTTACTGACTCTGCACATCAGGTGTTTAATGTGGGGGAGGAGGGGGCTGCACGCTTCCATTAATTAAGCCAACTTGTAGCAGATCATCATCATTTTTCAAGGTGTCAGTGGAGAGATCTCTGGAAGTGCTGCAGATGAGCCAGGACCACCTGGGAATTCAGGCTCAGTTCCCACCTCAGCATTTCCCAGCCTGTAATACCTGTCAGAGCTCCAGGTTAAACCCCAGCAGATACAAAGGATATCTGCAGGGTTGTCCTGAACATTTGAATTTCCATTCCTGCAATGCAGAAAAACCCCAGTGAACCCCAGGATTGTTCTGCTGTTGTGCAAGGAGGATTTCTGTGAAATCCTGCAAACAAAAATTTTAGCTGTAATTAAACCACGGGATGCTGCAGTTGGGGCAGGAAAGGAGGGGGAGGCAGTAAAGCAAATATCTCATAGGAAGCACAGAGATTAATGTGAATTCTGTGGGGTTTTTATGTGGCCAGGTACGAAAACTCTCTGGGTTTATGCCCAGCTTGATTAATATGAAGCCACACACATTTCTGGTTTGCATCTCTGCTTTATCACACCTGAAAGCAGTCTGGAGCTCAGTCAGTGTTTGCTGGCTTTTAAAAGCAGCAGCAGAGGCACTTCCAGCCTGTGGCCCTGGGATGGGCAGGGTTTATGGGGTGGCTGAGTGCTCACAGGGCTGAGGGACATCGAGTCCTGCCTGTGTGGGGAATGTCTGCTGAGGAGTGCAGGGATCCTGCATTCATCCCACAAGCACAAGGGAAGGTTTCTCATTTTTAACAGTCAGCTCTGCTCCCTTTATGACTTTTTCCAGCACAGCTGTTTCTGTTTTTTGGCCCTTTTGTAAATAAAATATTATTCTATTTGTGTCTCTGAGCATAGGATGTCTCTGTGTGTTCTGCATCTCTGTGTCAGAGCTGACTGGTTTGCTGCTTTCCCACCCCTGACCTGCAGCTGCTCCTGCCTTTAGCACCACTGTTTGTTCTGCAGCTGTGGGTGCCAAAGCAGGGGCTGAGGGTGGGGCTGGGCTCTGCTCACCGGGGGCAGGGCAGGGCAGGGATGCTCAGCTGCACTTTGGGCTCTCTCTGGGGTGAGGAGGGCTCTGACCAACACCCCGAGGGCACAAAAAGCCTTTCCTGGCCTCTGGGGGCTGCTGGGATCAGCAGGAGGTGTGAGCACAGTGAAGATAACAAGCAGGTAGGTTTATTTGTGTGTTTTCAATCTATTTTATCGTTGTAGAATGCATTTTTTCTCTTTGGAGAGCTCTGTTGTGGTGGTTTGCTGTCTAAACAGAAGAGGCAGCAATGTCTTTGATGTCTTTCTATAAAGTTTTATCTCTGTGCCCTGGCTGACTCAGAGCCTTGGCACAGTGACTTTTATTTTAATTAACCAGTGTAGAAAGGTTGGTTTTGAGGAGGGCAGGGCTCCTGGCCAGGGGCTGCTGTAGCAGCATCAGAATTGTTGGGCTGCACCCACAGGGTGAGCATCCCCTGCCCCTGCCTGGGGCTCTGGGTCTGGTCCCTGCCTTGTGGGGCTGGGGCTCTTCCAGATATGGCACCATTTATCAAAGCCTTTGAGCCAGGAGGGTGTTCTGGCATTTCACCTGCCCGGCTGGGCTGGGCTTTGGGTCTGTCTCTGCACCAAACCCCAGGAGCAAGCAGGGAATTCAAGGGGAAGCATTAAAGGGCCATAATAATAAATAAAATAATAACAATAAAATATAATAATAATAGTAATAATAATAATAATAATAATAATAATCCTCCAGGTCTGCAGAGAGTCTGTGGGTGCAGCCAGCAACAGTGCAGGAGTGAAGCAAGGGGGTGGCAGATGGAGCCTGACCATGGAACCTCTTCACCCCCTTTCTCCCCCTTGGAATTGGAATTTTACTCCAGAACTTAATTTTTGTTATTGTTAGAAACCTTGATTTGCCCACCTTGGTCGTCAGGCAGTTCACTTTTCCTTTGTGCAACTTTGTCTTACAGTAGAACTGATTCTTCCCTCTTATTTATTTACTGCCACCAAACCCAGCTGATTTCCCAGACTAAATAAGGAATTTTGTTTTAATCTCCATCTCTGTTCCCACTCCTTGATCATCCATGCAGTCCTTGTATACACTGAGATTCATCTGTCTTGAGCAAAGATGTACAAAATTACACACGAGATTGAGAACTGAGCTCTTTGTGTTCTGCCTGTTGGAAAAATGATGTGTAACAGGATTGAAACCTTTAATTGTAAATTCCACCTAAAGCACGCTTGGTTTGCTGCTCTTTTACTTCTGAGCTCCTGGTGTTGAACAGGAATTGCTGTTGTTGAACAGCATCTTTCACTTAGCTCCAGGCAGGGCTCTGTGTGCCCACAGCCAGCAGTGAAACTGAGTCTCTGTGGCTCACGTGGAGGGCTGGAGTTGGGTTCCTGGGGCTTGAGGGGAATATTCCCATTGGGTTCCTGGGGTTTCAGGGGAATATTCATTCCCATTGGGTTCCTGGGGTTTGAAAGGAATATTCCAGTTGGATTCCTGGGGTTTGAGGGGAATATTCCCATTGGGTTGCTGGGGTTTGAGGGGAATATTTCCATTGGGTTGCTGGGGTTTAAGGGGAATATTTCCATTGGATTCAGGAGAATCTCCCTCTGCAGATCGCTGCTGCTGGCCTGGGGCTGTCTGTGGGTTTGTGCTGGTGGGAAAGGTTTGCTGTGTTCAGGGTGGGTCTCTCTGGGGTGTGTGGGGTCTGCAGGAGCTCCTGGCTGGAACTGTGGCCTTGGTGGGGCTGGAAAAGGGAAATGCAGGAGAGAGGAGCTCCTGCAGTGTCCCAAAGAGCTGTGGGACAGGAGCAAACAGCACCTTCACCAAAGCCTTCAGAGCGGGCTCATTTCCTCCTCTGGGGTCTCCTGTTCCCACCTGGGCCAGACCCTGCTCTGCTCCAGCCCAGGGATCAGCTAAGGCTCAGGCTCCAGGGCTGTCCCAGGGCTGTGCCCAACACGTTTTGTGTCTCCTCCCAGCCCAGAGCTCTCCTGGTTGAACACCTCTTGCATTTCTCTTTTTGTTGGCTCAGGCACCCCTGGGCTCTCATGCCACCAGGTCCTGTTGTATTTGTGGGATGTCCCATGGCAGGAAAGAATGATGAATCTGACTCCATGTTCTCAGAAGGCTAATTCATTATTTTATGATCTATATTATATTAAAGAATACTAAACTATACTAAAGAATGCAGAAAGGATACTTAGAGAAGGCTAAAAAGATAATAATGAAAACTCCTGACTCTTTGCAGAGCTCTGACACAGCTTGGCACTGATTGGCCAATGAGTCAAAATAATTCACAGCAGAACCCAATGAAACAATCACCTGTAGGTAAACAATCCCCAAACACATTCCACATGTGAGCACAACACAGGAGAAGCAAATGACGTAGCAGTTGTTTTCCTTTTTCTCTGAGGCTTCCCAGTTTCCCAGGAGAAGATCCTGGGCAAAGGGATTTTTCCAGAAAATGTGATGGTGACAAGGTCCTCCCTTAGAGAGATGGAACCTGTTCATGCTGCCTTTGCCAAGGTGCTGCCTCCCCAAAGGCACTTTGCCCAGGTTGTTCTCCATGGCAGATTTTGAAGCAATCACTCAGCCTGTGACTCAGGAGCATCAGCCCTGCTGCAGCCATGTATTTATTTGCCACGTGTTAATGTTTCTCCTTTAATATTCTGTTGTCTAATTGTGGCTCTTAATTGTGCTCATTACCTTAAATCATGCTCTGCCAGCCATCCTTTCTGTCAGTGGCAATAAGGGTTGTTTTCCTCCCTGGAAGGTGCTTGTAGTTGAATATCAGTGTCTCAATAATGAAGATTTATGGGCTCAGGCCACACGGGACTGTGTGGCTCTGTGGGGAAGCCACACTCTGGGTTATAAAAAAAGACAAAGAAAAGTCAAGGCCTGTCAAACCCTTCAGTGATGGGCATGGCAGCCAGGAGAAGTTTAAATCTCTGCCCAAACCAAAGGCTGAAGGAAAACCCTTAAAGGAAAGCCATGAAGGGTGTTTGGCACCTCCCACAGCAGCCAAATCTTCCAGGACTTTCCATCCTCAATGACTTTGCATTTAATTTAATTTAATTATTCCATTTCCAATCAGCCAGGCCCATTACCACATTTATTAATTGTACCAGTCTGGCCCAAAGGGGTTCCAAACCAGGTTTTAATTGTGGGGTGTCTGAGGTGGATCCTGCCGACCAGCCCAGGGCTCCTGCAGGGTTTGAGGGTTGAATGTTTTGAGCAGTGTTCCAGTTGGATGACACAATAAATATCCCCACAAATACATTCAATCTCAGCAGCACCTGCACAGGTATTTTTGTGCTTGTGGGACTCTGAGGGCTCAGGTGACTCCCATAAAGTTGAATATTTTGTGTTCAGAGCAGATGCTGAGCTGGCACACCCTGCAGAATGCAGATTTGCAGCTTGGGAAGAGGAGCAGAAGTAATTGAGAAGCCACAGAAAACAGAGTCAGGCTGTGATGGGACAAGTTAACAGCAGTGGGACTTGTGAGGAGATGACTGAAATCTCTTTTTGATGATTAAAAATGAGTGCATAACTGCTGGAGTTGCAATTCCTGCCGCTGACTCTCCAGACTGTGGCACGAGCCACAGCTGGCTTTTGCAGACTTGAGAGATAGTTGCGTTTTAATGCAAGAATTCACATTTTCTGTCCTGGTTTGTGGGGATTTCAGTTCCTTTGCGTAAAAGCCACGTCCGCTGTGGGCCTTGGCTTTCTGCTGAGTGGATCTCTCTGCTCTCCCTCGTTCCAGTTTGTGCAGCCAGGTTCATTTCCTGGTGCTGGCTCGCTTTGGGCAGATGTTCCCGTTCAGTGCATGAGTGAGCAGAGCTCTGGAAAGTTCCGTGCCCTGCTGGGGCTGCCCAGATTGACAGGGGCACTGACATTTGGGCAATTTGGCTGCAGGACCTGTGATCATTGCGGGCTCAGCCTGTGGTAAATGTGATTTTTGGCTCAGGGACAGGGAGCTGCAGGTTGGAGCTCAGGGGTTTCCCTTCAAACCACTGACAAGGTGATTTGGGGAACTCTGAATTCCCCAGGATTTATTTAAAAGCTTTTCCCCCCTTCATTTATTTATTTCTCCAATACCTTCAGCCATGGATGGAATCTATTTTGGAGTGAGCTGTCTCTGTGTTCATTATTTTATCATCCAACTGGAAAACTGCTCAAAACGTTCAATCCTCAAAGATCACTAAATCCTGAGGAATTTCCAGACCAGTCAGTTTTGTCTGTTTTCACTTAGTTGCAGAACTTCTGAAAGAAATGTGTTGTTAAGAAAAATCCCTAAATATTTATAAGAATAGGAAATGGTGTTGGGAGGAGCACAGGGATCATGGAGAGCCTGCCTTGACTTGCTGGAGGGCAGAATATGGCACTGGAATTATAAAAAAAAAAGAAATCAAGGCTTTGTTTCCTTCTAAAACTTAGAAAATTGAGTTGAGCCCATTGCAAATGTGGAGGTTTAAATGAGGTTGAGTCAGGAGACTTTCCCAAAGAAAGATGAACTTTTATTTTGGAAGAACCTTGAATTCTGATTGAAGATGGGCATGACTCACTTGGATTAAATATAATTTGTATTAGTTTTAAACTAATAAACAAGTACAGATCTGAGCAAGAACTTCAGTGTTGTAGAGAATTCCTCTGATATTTGGGAAGGAGCTGAGCTCCCTGAACCTCTGCAGCCCTTTGGATCTTCCCCACTTGTGGACATTTATCCCCCTCATGGTCCTGCTTTATTAACACTTTGTCCATAACTTTTTTTGACTCTGAGCACAATAAATCTCCCAAATTACAGGGCTGTGGTGGAGTTTTCAATTAGACATTACACAAAAGCTAACAGCTCACTCTTGAGCTCCTCTGCATCCTCTCTGCCAATAAATCCTGGGCTCTGGCACGTCCTTGTGCAGACACTCTGCTGCCTCTGAGCAGGAATGATGTAATGGGGTTACTAAAAAGGGCAGTAATATAGATTTTCTCCAGGCATTGTGTCATCAGAAGGGTGTAAATCTGACCACTTTGAAAAATCCAAATCAATTTATTGTGCATTATGAAAATTCCTTGATATATTTTCTGTATTGCGGAACGTTGTTGCTTCCAAGTGCCCTGCTTTGAAAAACAGAGCTGTTACTTGTAAAGGGATTTTCCTAAATCAAAGCTGGGCCATAAAAACTGAAGGTGGCAAAGGACATAATTCCCCCCCAATTTTGGATCAGGCATCTTGTATTTTAAGAAAAGGAGACAGTGGAGAAATGTTTCCCCAGTGGTGATACCGGTAAATCCCCCATGAGTTATGTGATACTTGACTAAAATGATCACTCTGGATGACCAGAACACATCACTGCAAATCTCGGTGCATCTTGTGTTCTGTGGTCAGAGCCCTGGCAGGTTGTGTAGCCTTCAGAAAAGGCCATTTTCCATTCTCAGGGATGAAACACCCTGTGAGGAGCGTGTGGCTCTGCAGGGATGACAGCGGTGACATGGGGACAGCCCTGCAGCCCCACTCATCCCCAGGAACCCAGGTGTGGTTATTCCCTGTCCCTGGGATGCTCTGGGGCACAGCAATGGGTCCTGCCTCTCTCCCCTCAGGGCTGGCTGGGTGAGAGGGAACAATGGGGATTACCCAAAATTTGGGTGTTTTCCCTCTGCTCCGAGCGGGGCACTGGAGGTGCAGCCAGGGGTGTTTGTGGTGTTTGTGGAGCCTGCACCGTGGAGTTTTCCTGCCCTGTTGCATTTCCTGTGCCACCTGTGCAGCTGCCAGCGCTCTGTGTGGTTTCCTGGGACAGACTGGAGGCAGCTCTGGAGAGTTTCCCTGTGGATTTTGGAGTTCAGGGATCTCCTCTTTTCCAGGGACAGGGATGGAGGCAGCTCTGATGGATTTCCCTGTGGGATGTTGGAGTTCAGGGATCTCCCTGCTCCAGGAACAGGACAGGAGGCAGCTCTGGATGGTTTCCCTGTGGATTTTGGAGTTCAAGGATATCCCCTGCTCCAGGGACAGTTCTGGGAGCTGCGATCCTATGGGAGTGGACTGAAACAAAGCATTTCTGAGTAGGAATTGTGGTGTTTTTGGGAGCTGTTCTGTACAAAGTGCCCATTCCTTCAGGGATCTGCAGCCTGGGTGCATGGCCTTGGCAGTGTTGCATTAATGACTGGATTCCATGTTAAACACATTCCCACCCCAAAGATTCCATGATTCCCTGGAAGCACTGGTCTAATAAAGCTCTGTTTCATGGAAATCCTTCAGGAGTGAGATTGTGGATCCCACTTTGGGAGGGCTCATTGCACGCTGGGAAACCGAGGGTTTGGGGGAATAATTGGATTTCACTCCTGGTTTCCCATCAGAGAACCAAACCATCCAAGAATAGAGTGGTGCTTTCTGCCTGGGTGAGTGCCCAGCTCACAGCTCCAGCTTTGCACTGGCAGAGATCTGATTTCCTTCTGCTGTGTCCTCTGCACTGCAAAACTGGGATATGGGGAAAGGAGCTTCCAAGCTGTCTTCTTAAGTGAACTCAGGGACCCTTTTATTTTTAGATTAATTCTGAGAGTTGCTAATTGCCCAGCAGCTTTTATTGATAATTTTTAAATTTCTCAACTGTTTTGACTAGCAGGCTTTTCCATTCCTCTGCTGTTTGAAATGATTTTAGAAGATATCTACTTAGGTGATTATTATGAGCTAATAGATATTATGAACTAATCACAATTCAGATTTCAAGGCTTGCAGATAGAATTTGAATGAAGTGATGAAAGATTTCTACCGTGTAAGGATAATTTCAAGGAGGGGGAAGAAAAAACCTAAATCCACCAAATGAGATATTAATTGCAAATTATTAACTCAGATTTAATCAAAAAGGATTTTTTAAATATAGGAAGTAGAAAGTATATTAATCTAGTTTTTAGAGCCGTCTTATGGAAATGAATACAGAAATATGTTCTCAATGGGAAACTGTAATGTTTCAAGAATACTGTGTTGAGAGAGTAATGAATACATTAGGAAAGAGTAATTGCATATTTTAAAGGAATTATCCAACTAATCATAAAATTCCTGTTGGAAAGAGTGATTAGGAAGTGTTTGGATTTATTTAAGTACAGAAATTGCAAATTGACAGCAAAGGTCAGAACCCCCTGTAATGAGGAATATTTGAATATTTCACTGGTGGGTGACCCCTAGGATTCCATAAATACCTTTCAGGAGTTGTGGTGTTTTCAGATGGGAAGAACGTTTCCTTCTGGGTGGCCCGGCCTGGGAGCTGAACTGGAAAGGTGAGGGAGGGATGAACTCACAATTTCCTTGGGAAAATGTCAGTGCCCAGCCCGGGCTGAGCCTGTGCTGTCCCCATTTCCAGTTCAGATCCTGCTCTCGTGTGCAATTGCCTCCTCTGGGATGTGGATAATGCTCAGCCCTGATTGCAGTGGAGGGCCTGGCACAGTTCTGCTCCCCTGGCACAGAACCAGGGCTCTCCTGCAGCTCTCAGGGCAGATGCTCCAAAACCTCTCGTGGAGCTGTGCTGGAATTTGGGGAAATTATCTGTGATTTTCTGCCCTAATGGCTTAATTGCCTGCTGGTGGGTGCTGTGATGGGCAGGTAAATAACCTGCAATTTTTGCTTCAATAGCTATTTTTGGAACAGGTTCTGTGTGGTTTGTGTGTTTCCCTTGTGCATGCTTCATCTGCATGAAACATTTCCGTGTCCTTCCCTCTGCCATGCTGTGGGACTGGGAATGGGGGGTTTAAACACTGGGCTCAGGCCAACTGAAAGAAAAGGAGGTGCAAGAAAAGGCAGGGGAGAAAGGGATAACACCCCATTGAGTGAAAGAGTATTGGTTTTAATTTAATTTTTTTGGTGAACTTTGGCTGTTTCTCTGTGATTGGATCACTCAGGAGAGGATCAGAAGTGGAATTCAGGAGTGTCCATCCACAGTTCTCATAGAATGGATTTTCCTGCACAGTTTGGCCCCAGGACCAAGCTGCAGTTGTAGTTCAGAATTCCCAGGACTGGTTGGGATCACACTCACCTGGCTCTCACCAACTGCTTTAATATGGCTTAAACAACCCATTTTTTAGCACTTTTGGAACAAAGATTCTAATTCAATTTCCTCCTCAAGAAGTGGAGTTGGTGTTCACCAGAGCTGCTCTGTGCCTTGCATTAATGCCTGCTAATTGGGATTGATGAGAGGATTTGTTTCTGGTCCACTCAAACGCCAGCCCTGGGCACGATGAGCCCTGCCAGGAGCTCCTGGTGACAGAGCAGTGGCTCTGGTGGCACTGGGGTTTCCTCAGGACACACTCAGCACCAGCCTGTGAGAGCACAGCTCACAACATGAGGAGACTGAGCAGATTCAGCTGTGCAGGGCATTCATTGGGGTTTTGGGAAGCATTGTCCTCACCTGCCCCTCTCACACAAAATTCCACCTCTCACACAAAATTCCACTCCCTCTCTGCTGGGCAGAGAGCCCTTGAGGGAATTTCCAGGGAATGAGGCCATGGAAGGGAATTGTGTCCCCTAGGAGGGGTTTTCTTGTTTCTCCTGTGACCTGCAGACCCCTCCAGGCTCCCTTGTCACCCTGGGCTGTGGGGGTGGCCCTGGGGCATCAGCACAGGGATTGTCATGGTCGCTGTCCCCCGTGGTTGTTGGATGTGACATCCAAGCTCAGGTGGCTTTTTGAAGCCTTTGTGTTTGCAGGGTTTGTTGGGAGTTCACTGAACACCTTTCCCTCCTGTGCTCCGAAGGAATTTTGGCTTGGATGGAGCTCTGAGCACCCTGGGGCAGTGCAAGGGGTCCCTGCCATGGCAGGGGTGGGATGGGATGGGATTTAGGGTCCTTCCAACCCAACCCATTCCATGGCTCTCTGCCCTGGGCTTCGCTCATCCCCAGAATTGAATAAATTGGGTGCCAGGCGTGAGTTTGCCCACGTAGCATCACGTCATGGCTCTCATTTCATTGCAGGCTGGAAGCTGCTCTCTCTTCCCACAGTGAATTATTCAGCAGTGTCTCCTGGAGCTCAGCAGTGTGTGCTGCTGTGTGCTCAGTGCTCTCATCTGAGGGATGCCGTGGCATTGTGGAGTAGGCAAGGCAGGGAGAAATCCTTTGATCAGCTTTGTTGCTGGGAAAAGAGAGCACAGTAAATGCACAGTAAAAGGACTTTTTTTTTTCCCCCTAAAAATTGGCTATCTTTCCAGATAAATTTAAATAATTCATGGCAGTTTACTGCAGATTTTAATTTAGAACTAATTAGAAGCACTGGTTCATCACATGTGCTCTACCTCAGAACAGTTTCACCTTCTTTATGAGATATTTTTATATGGTTATTTTTGGCCTGTAATTAATGTGGATTTAAAAAATATTCACTTTAATATTCTCTGGGTAAAGCTTGAAAAAAAGGGGTGTTTTTTCTCCCTGGGGACTGAGTGCTCTCAATGAGAAGCAGCATCCACTGGTGAAAGGTTAAAGCCTCTGAAGCTGCTGCTGGGGACCTCTGGGACACCTCTGCAGTCTCCGAGTGTCTATTTCTGTGCTGGCCCCTTGTGACAGGAATTAGAGCAGGCTGAGTTACTGACCTCCCTGAGCAGCCTCCTCTGCTGAGCAGCACATCCTGGCACATTTTTACCAGCCACAGCAACGCTCCAGCCTGCTTTGTTTGCACCTCCTTGCCCTGTTTCAAACACTGCTGTGGCTCCCATGGCCTGGATCTTCCCTGCAGCCCCTGGAACCCCTGATTTTGGGGCTGGGGGGTGCTCAGAGGATGCTCTGTGGCCCTGGCTGTGCCCTGGCCCCTCAGTGCTGGGAGCTGGGCTCTGAGTCCCCAAAGGGAACAGCTCAAACACGGCCAGGGAAGTGTAGGTTGGACATTGGGAAACATTTCTTCATGGGAAACATTGGCAATTGTTGGAACTCAGCGCATCCCTTTGGATGTCCAGAGTTGCCAAGAGCCTCGTCAGGGGGCTCAGAGACCCTGGCATGCTGCCCAGAACACCTGGGGGTTTGATTGTGACCCCTGGAGCGAGTTGCCAACTTTGTATGAGGACGTGAAAGTCACAGAGGTTTGAATAGTGTAATGATAAAATATTCACAGGGTGAAAATGTAGATTTTAGGATTTTTGGTATGGGGGTTATGGGTTAGCTGCTCCTGAATTCTGATAGCCCATGGCGTGTGTTTATTCATTTAATGTGTTTATGTAGCTTATTACTCTTGGTAGCAGAGGCTGAGCTCTGGTCTCCAGGTCTTTATTGTCCTTATAAAAATCATGTTCACTCAGTCAAACAAGGAGAATTGTGTTGGACAGAATTTGCATCTCCAATCAAAGGGCAAGGGATAGAAAGGGAGCCTGTTCTGTCACCCTGTTCCATTGCAGTAGGAGACATTTCCCCAGTATTTAACAATAATTTCAGTATAAAACTCGGGCTCTGTGCTGGATGTGCTGTCTGGGTGCAGGAGCGTTTGGATCCTTGGATAAAGCAGAATTCCTTCCAGGTACATTTTCCCCTGTGTGAGACTGGTGCCACTGAACAGCAATAATCCACTTTCATGGCCAGCAGCAGAACAATGGAATTGTTCCATTAAGTTTAGTCAAGCGTAAGAACTCCTGCTAATAAATTAGAAAAGGAAAACAAAACGGCTCCTGTGGAGGATGTCCGGTGGAACCAAGGCCAGCCTGCCTGAGATTCCTGTGCTCTGTGAACTGTGGGGCTTCAGGGTGAGCTTTTCAGTTAAACTGCTGAGGTCTGGACTGAAAACGAGAAATATTTGAACATCATCCTGGATTTTTGTTAAGAGATGGGCAGAAACCTCTCCTGAGCACCAACCACAGGATGGCACTTGATGGAGTAATCCATTTATCCAACATCCCCTGGTATGGAAACACTTCCAACCTGGAACTTCAAACAGCAGAGTTAAAGGCCTGAGGCGTTGTGTAGTGTTCATGGATTCAGCAAGATCACACCTGGGGAGATTTTCTGTGACTCACCCAGTGTTTCCTTGGTTTGTATCACCTACACCTCAGTGGCCAGCTCACCCGTGCAGCTCCAGCCTTTGGATCACACAACCTCACACCTGCTGTGTATCTTTCTTTCTCTCTGGTCACCTTGCACTCATCCAGGTACTCTTAATGTATAGATCCTGTAGGAAACTACAGAAATGTTGTATAAAGAAAAGCAGAATCAGGGAAAATGCAGGGGAGGCCTGTCCTGTCCCTCGGCTGGGTGACTTGGGTAGAAAATTGTTCCTCTGGTTCTGAAATAAAGCAGCCATTCCAAAGGGGGAGCACTTAATGGATTGGGGGTTTGGAATTTTCCCCCCTTATTTCCTGTTCTCTCATCTGTGCTTGATTGGGAAAAGTGCCTTGAAAAAGTGGAGCTGCATAACTTGGATGGGATTGCTCGTCCTCTAGCAAAGACTCTGCAGCTCCCCAGGGGCCTGGCCAAATAAATAGAGAAGGATTAACACCAGCCTGTGTGGCTACCCAGAAGTTAAAGCATTACTTAAAGCAGTAAAAAGGATGTGAAGATTTAGTGCTGCTGTGCAGGGCCCTAAATAACAGCAAATTAACTCATAAAGCATGTCAGGGCTGGCTCCTTCAGCCCCTCCATCCGTGTGCAGCTGCCCTGGAGCCAGGCCTGGGACGTGGCTGGAGGAGCTGCTCAGAGGTGCAGAGTGTTTGTAGGAGCCTTACATAAGGCAGAGAGGGAGGCACTTTAAAGAACTTGCTCCTTTTTTTTACTTTTTAGATTTTTTTAATGACCTTACTGTAAGTGGAAGTGTCTGTTCTCTGAGAGAAATATTCTTACGTGGGGACTGGGAGCAGGGAAGAGCAGGAAAGCCCTTGCTGATGTCAGCCTGAGGTTTGTTACATAAATCCAGCTCTGGGGAGGCTGTTAAACACCTCACTGATGGCTGTGGCTGCTCCTGCAGGGGCTCTTTGGGGTGTTGGGGATCTTTCACTGCAGTGAAGATTTTCTAAGGTATTTCCAGGCTTTGGGCAGCAGCAGAGCAACCTGGCTGCTCTTCCCTCTCCTCCCTGCCCTGGCGCTGTCTGGGGGCTGCAGTGACCACAGCAGGAGCTTCACGGCCACATTTCTGGGGGTCTTTCACAGTATTTTAGTGGCTCTTTGTGGGACAACAGGAGCAGGGATGCTGTTGGCTTTATTGTCTTATTGTCTACCCACCCTGACCCCTCTCCTTTGGCTCCAGTCCCTGTGCTCAGCGTGGCCCTTGTGCTGTGGCTCCAAACCCTCACTGAGGAGCCTCTGGAGCAGGAGGATCCCACCCTCACCTCCAGCAGGGACTGGAGTGTTTGTGGAATCCACTGGGGCTGCCCTGGATCCCTGGAGGTGTCCCGGGCCAGGCTGGACAGGGCTGGGATCACCCTGGGACAGTGAAGGTGTCCCTGCCAGGGCAGGGCTGGCACTGGGTGGGCTCCAAGGTCCCTCCAACCCAAACCACCCGGGATTCTGTGGTTTTCTCAGTCTCAGACCAGGCTGAGATGAGTTTTTATTTCTGCTGTGCTGAGCAATGTGGAGAAGGTGCAGCTGCAGCCAGCAGGAGCCTGGCCGGGCCCTGGCAGTGCCAGGCTGGCTCTGGGCTGGGATGGCCGTGCCAGGCAGCCCTGCAGGGACAGGGCAGCCCTCAGTGATCCTTCCTGAGCCCCAGCTATCCACGGAACCCTGCTCTGGGGGGATGATCTGGATGTGATTCCCACACTGAGTTTTTGGTGTCCCCCTCAGTGAGAGCCCCGTGCCTGCCCTGCAGATCCAACACCAGGGAAAGTGTTTGTGCTTCACCCAGAGAAGCTGATTCACCTGGGTAATGAGGTTATTAATTCCCTACCAGCTGGAGGTTATTTTGTTCAGCCAGCTGTGGCCACTTGTGTGAACTCATTCTCTTGTCTGGGAATGTGAACGCTCTCCTGTCATTAAATAATCCTAAAATATTTTTGTGGTGATCAATTTTATTTAGGGCCAAAGGAAGACTCCACTCGCAGACACTGTGAGTTCAGGATTTCCAGTGCTGTGAGTTTATTTGTGGTTGGGCAGGGAGGCTGTGGAAGGTCTCTGTTGCATCCTGAGCTGGTTTATTTGCTGTTGGGGCACAGAGGAGATGGGCTGGGTGATCTCCTGGCAGACCTTTCATCCCCTGCATGGGGACAGCTCTGTCCCACACCATCCCACCCAGAGTCCTGAGGATGAAGGCAGCCAAGCTTTCATGGCAGTCTCGAGATTGCTCAAGGCTCCCTCTTTAAAATTCTGGAGCTTTTCTGTTTTCCTCCATGGGATGTCAGATCCTATTAATGTTGTATCTGAGCATCTTATTAAGGCAGAAATTCCCTAACGTGTGTGTGGCACCAGAGCTGTCCTCACAGCACCCTGGCAGGGCCCTGCTGGGGCAGCTGGCACAACTGCAGTGGCCAGGGGTGGTGGCAGAAGGGTTTGGGGGGCATTTATGCCTCTGTGATCATAAAAATCCCCCTTTGGAGGTTCTGGATTAGTGAACTCTTCAGCCTCAGAGGTCCTTGCCTGTGTGCAGCTCAGGGTGGGCACTGGGGCAGTGGGGCTGAGGCTCTCCAGTGCCTGCTGAGGGCACAGGGCACCGTGGGTTTGTGCAATTTCCTGGATTTCCCCCAGGCCAGAGGTGTGAGCAGGCTCCTGGCCACGCTGTGGGACATCCCTGGCAGCAGCAGGGCTGCACCTCCTGCTCAGGAGCATCTGCAGGGGTTTCTGCGCTGCCACAGGCAATTCCCAATAGCAATGTGCTTCCAGTCCCATCCCTTCTGCTCCCTGGGGCTTTGAGCTGAATGGAAAGGAGGATAAATTATTTAAAAAATTGAAGTTTATCTATGGCGTTTAATTAGTGCAGAGGGACTTCTCCCGCTCCATGAAATCCCCAGAGCAGCATAAGCACACCCAGGGCTCATGGATGATGGGCTGATCCATCAGCTCACAGCCTCCTTCCCATTACCTCCAGTTTATCCTCAGATCTGGCAAAGGCCATTCATAAATTCATTTGAGAGGAGTGTTGTTTGGAGCTGCTATTATCCAGTGTAATTCCACAGCTCCAAATCAAGCTGTGATAACAGCTCCCTATCTGACAGGCCAAGCTTTTCAATCACACTTTATCACCAGTGCAGATGTCTGGAAAGGAACAGGTTTTTCTCAGAAACAATAGAGATAAGCAAAGGTGGCTGAGGAGTAATTTAGAGAGGGAAGAGCCTGGGAGACGTTTCCATTTCAGTATCTGGAGCAAGGAAAAGCACACAGACCCCTCAGATTAGCAATGGCTCTGAGTAATTCAGTGAGATGATTTTCAATCCTCGGTTGTTTGATCCAAAGTGGGAATAAAGGCATTAATGCACTGCCAGCCCCACAGGGCCTTGCAGAGGGCCCTGCTGCAAGGCCTGGGGATGGGCAAATCTCATTTCTCCATTCTGGAGACAGGGATGCTCCAGGGAAAGCAAAACGTGGTCTCCAAAAGCACAGAGGGGTTTCATTGCCCTGGGTTACACTCTCTGACCTCACTGCCCTGCTGCTCCCTGGGCAGCTTCTGCTTCCCATTTTCTGCACATCCATGGAACTCTGTGGGTGCTGAATTGGCAAGGGAAATAAATAGAAATAAATCCCCACTGATTTTGTTCTGCTAGAAAAGCAACTTTGAACAAAACCAGATCTTTAGACAGACATGAAACACTTTCTGAGGCCTTTATTTATATTATTTATAATAATGCAGGATTTTTGATTGCTCCAATTAATGCTGTTGGTAGGTGGATCCCTGTGTCTTCAGTGTGGATTTCAATTCTCCTGGTGAGCCTGTTTCAGTGAAGCTGGAATTGCATCCTGGGGCTCTTCCCATGCCCCTGTGGCTCCTCAGTTTGGATTTAGCTAGGTGTCTGTGGTGTTCAGGGTTTTGTGATGGATCATTGTGCAGGAAGAACCTTTATTGGGTTTGTGTTTAAATCTGGCCTCGTGGGAGCCTGGGGTTGTGCTTGGAGCCCAAAGAGCCACTCGGGAAATTCTCTGGTGCTGAAAGGTGAACCCAACCCTGTTTTTTAGTTGTGTATTGGAGTCTGAGGACCAGTTTAGATCCAGCCACAGTGTCTGAGAATTACAGTGTGGTAGGGTTGTCTTCTTAAAGAAGGAAAAAACACAATTGAAATGTGTGAATCTGTTGGGAGAGGAAGCCCTGGATTTTCTCTGATTGAGCACAGACATTCCCATAGCTGTGTCAGAAAAGGAGGGAACAAGACATTGTCCAGGGCTCAGTGTGGGAGCTGTTGAGGTTTCCCAGGAATCTGAACCCAGCCCTGGTTTCCAAGGAGAAAGTGGGGAAACTGCCAAATTTTTGACAATTGAATGTACAGTGCTCAATACTCCAAGATTCTTGGGTCACTAAAATGTCTCTAATGGGAAATGAAGGGTGAAGCAGCTCCTGGAGGTGAGAGAAATGGGATTTATGCCTCAGGAGGGCCGAGGTGTGAACACATCCAGTAGTGCCCATCACTGCAGACCTGCCAAAGCGCTGCCCTGGCCTTGGATTCATTAATAAGAAAAGCAAAAATTAGAAATCACATCCTGGAGAGAGCAAAAGCAGAATTGGTTCCAGAGCCTGGATCAGAGCAGCATTGCCAGGTTACCTGGTTAACAAAAGAGCTGGTTTCATGGCAAATGTGTATTTGCACAGAATCACTTCAAAGTGCTTTTCAGGAGAAATTCAACTTCTGTATAATTTAAACAGGCAGCTTTTCTTGGACTTAAATAGGAATTGAATAATGCCATGGGCACTTCTGCATTCATACATGGTTTAAGAATTATTAGGATGGATTAACACCTTTACAAACACTGGTAAGAGGTGCCCAAATCACGAGAGCAATCATCACTGGCACACAGAGCTCTGTAATTGATTTCTAATTATCGATCAGAGCAGAGCTCCTTTTATACAGTAGCAACAAATGTTAGAAGATAATTTCTATTTAGAGGATAATTATTGCCCAAACCAGGTGCTGGTCTGTTTATAAATATAATCTGTTTAAGCCCCTCTGTGCTTTACAGAACGGAGAATATTTTTGCAGTGCTTGAACGTGGCCTTGTCTCGATCAGAACCAGCAGCTGTTGCTTTGCCAGCATTTCAGAAAAATACAGGAAAAGGCCCAGCAAAACAGGGCTGAGCTTTGGGAGGAATTGAATGTCTGGCCCTGGTTCTGTGCCCTGCTGAACCTCCTGCTGCTTCAGTGTGGCTGAGCAATGGTGTTTGCAGTGGTGGTGGCTCCCATCAGTTATTTTGGGGTGGGTGCTGTGTGCTCACCTGACCTGTGGCTGCAGGCTCAGCTGCTGGTCAGGCTCTTTGGGTTGGTTTGGCTCCCTTGTAGCAGGAACTGCAGCCCAGGAGGGCAGGATCTGTGCTCTCCCCGTCCCCAGGCTGTGCTGTGCTCATGGGGAGCAGCCTGGGTCACCCAGCAGGGTGGGCACAGCCACTTCCATCCTGCTCTCCCCATTCAGAGAGACCTGGCACAGCAGAATGAGGCTTCTGGAAAGGTTTCTCTCCAATGTTGTGCTGGCTGGCTGAAAAATAACACAGCCTTGCTGCAGGCAGGTTGTGGTGCTGAGGAATGGCAGAAATGTTTGATCTTTCCATGCAGGACAGAGCTGCGAGGGAGGGCAAGAGCAAAGGGGAAATTCCCATGGTGTGGGAATCGAGATGAGAAGGGAAAACAGGACGGGTGTGGGAGCTGCTGGAGCTCCAGCTGAGCTGAGAGGGGAGGTGCTGGAGTGCAGGAGCCCATCCGGGAGCGGCTGGAGACGGCTGGGGGCATCCCGGGGGCCCCCGCACCTCCCAACCCTGCTGGGGACCTGGGAGGAATCGTCTGGGAACAGGGGAGGGATTGTCCCGGATCAGGGACAGGAATTATCCCGGAGCGGGGACAGGAATTCTTTCGGAGCCGGGGAGGGATTGTCCCGGAGCGGGGGCAGGAATTCTCGGAGGAATTCTCCCGGATCGGAGGCAGGAATTGTCCCGGATCCGGGGTGGAATTCTCCGGGACCGGGGGAGGGATTGTCCCGGGGAGCAGGGCAGGAATTCTGTCGGAGCCGGGGAGGGATTGTCCCGGAGCTGGGGAGGATTTCTCCCGGATCGGGGGCAGAAATTCTCCCGGGACCGGAGAGGAATTGTCCCGCAATGGGGGCAGGAATTGTCGGAGGAATTGTCCGGGATCGGGGGAGGATTTCTCCCGGAGCGGGGGAGGATCTCTCGGAGGAATCCTCCCGGAGCGGGGCTCCCAGCTGGCCGGGGGAGGGAGGTGCTGCTGCATCGCCATCTGCTCGGGAGGTGGCACAGAACAGAGAGGGCTTTTTCCCTGTGCTATTTCGGGAAAGGGAAAGAGGGAATTCGTGTGTTTCTGTGTCAATTTGCAGCTTTCGGTAATCACGGCAAAACCCCCTGGAACAGCTGAAGACGTTCTCGTGCAATGGGAAATTATTATTAGAGTCGATTCTTCTGAAGGCTATTGTAGCGGTGTTTGCTTTTGTTCCAGAGCAAAGCTCTGTTATGGATAAAGAGTTAACAGTCGATTCCGGGCTCCCATACCGAAAATTTATTATTATTATTATTACTCCATTGAATTGGAATTGTTGAGCCACAACATAAAGGAAATGGGAAGCAATCAGTCAGTGCCGTACAGGCAAAGGCAGCCAGGGCTGCAGGGAGGGAAGGGGCTCATCCTGCCAGCCCTGGGAAGGGCAGCACAGGGGGAACCTTCACCAGAACGGCAGGGACAGGACGTGGGCTGTGGGTTCAAACTGAAAATGAGGGATTTAGGTGGGATATTAGGGATAAATATCCCTAATATCTGCTGCCTTCCCTGGCGGGTGGGCAGCCCTGGCACAGGTGCCCAGAGCAGCTATGGCTGCCCCTGGATCCCCGGCAGTGCCCAAGGCCAGGCTGGACATTGGGGCTGGTGCACCTGGGACAGTGGGAGGTGTCCCTGTCATGGCAGGGGTGGAACAAATCACCTTAAGGTCCCTTCTGATCCAAACACAGTCACAGAAGTTGTGTCTTTCCTTCCATGGCCACCAGAGCTGATGGTGACCAATACCTTCCATTAACAAATCACATCGTGTTACCTGCTCCGGACTGGGCTGTGAAAATCAGGTCCCTGAGGCTCGGGCAGGGCTGGCAGGGCTCGGTGCCGCTCGGGGTGTCAGTAGGTGTCACCCTGCGGTCGCCGGAGCGCTGCTGGCACCGCGCAGCTCCTGCGGGCGCTGCCACACCCGCTCCGGGATGGACCGGAGATAGAACCGGCCGGGAGCTCTGGGGTTAACCGGGGTTAGAACCAGCCGGGAGCCCCGGGACGATCCGGGGTTAGAACCAGCCCGGAGCCCCGGAACGAACTGGGGTTAAACAGCCCGGAGCTCCGGGGTGAACCGGCCGGGAGCTGCGTGGTTAACCGGGGTTAAGCAGCCGGGAGCTCCGGGGTTAAGCAGCCCCGAGCCTCTCGTGGGCAGGGAGGCAGCGATGCTCAGAGCTCCACTCGCTGCCCAGCGATGCCCTGCCCAGGTGAGCCCCTGGCTCGGGTTGGGTTCGCAGGTGCCGGTCCCGGAGTGTGGGGTGCTCAGCAGGATTCACTCCCGAAATCTCCTTCGGGAGATTCTCCTTCGGTAATTCCCGGCTCAGCCCCTGCCATCAATTCTCGGCAGAGCTCCCGAGGCCGAGCCTCCCTCGGTAACCGCCGTGCACACCCAGCTCAGCCCCGGGCTGCAAACCCGGCTTAGCATCTGCTCGATGGGCTGGGATTGACGGGGTGGGAGCTGGAGCTGCCCTGCCCGGGATGCTGCAATCCCATCAGGGCACTGGGGAAACCTCCAGAAGGGATCGGGAGGTGTTCCTGGGCAGAGCCTGCTGGGGAGTGCAGGGCAGGATTATCCCTGTGCTGCTGCTCTGCCCATCATCCACAGTAAGAGAGGAGCCCTGAGGAGGAGACTGCACCCCAAAGTGCCTCAGTTCGGGCCCCTTTGAGCAGGGCAGCCCCATAATGACCCTGGAAATGAACCAGGTGCAGGCTGGCACTGCTGGAAATCCGAGTGACACAGAGGAGCTCTTCTGTCTAATGTGCAGTGTGAGCTGGGCTCTCACAGGGCTGCGGGTGTCCCTGCCCTTACATCCCCCCTTTTGCTGTGTGTGACTGTGCCAATGCCCAGCCCCTGCTGGGAGCTCCAGGATCCTTGCCTGGATGGCAGCGTGCTGGAACTGATCCATTTTCCCTGGGTCAGTGGCTTTGGCAGGAGCAGAGGAGCCTCCAAGCCCAGCTCCAGAGCAGCCCCTCTCACATCCACCCTAATGCTGCTCCCTGCAGTGGGAGTGGGGATTTAAGCCAAATCAGGAGGGCTCAGATGTGCTTATGCTCTCTATCCCTTCCCTCCTCTCTGTTCCCATCCTGTAACTGCTGACATTGGTTAAACAGCAGGTAATACTTTTTCCACAGACCTGTGGAAATGACACGGGGTTTATAAACCTCAGGAGGGTTTGCTGGCCTTGCCAGGCTTGCAAACTCAGCACAAACCCGCCTCAGCTGCAAAATGCCGCTGCAGGAGGGATGTGTTGTGGCCAGAGGATGGGGCAGGGCCTGGCCAGGGCTGGCTGCTGCTCTGCCTGGTCCTGGCAGTGCCAGGATCTCGTGCTGGGCAGCAGAGCCCAAGGCAACGTCCCCCAAGCTTTAAGGTTTATGCTCCAGTTCAGTCAGTGAGGGATATTTTTGTGGCTTGTCTTAGGAAAAAACCCTTGACTGGGAATCACTTTTATGTCCCTTTTATCCCCAGTGATAATGTGGATTTGCATGTCAAGAAATTCCAGCCTTGGGGGATTATCCCAAGTCCATCCCCTGCCCTGATGGGATGCAGCCTCATCCCACCAGCCCCACAGAGACTTTGGTGTCATGCAGGTGAAACGTGAGGGTAAAACGTGTTGTTATTGTGAGCAGAGGTGAGGCAGTGCAGGATTCTCATTATCATTACTCACTCACAAGATGGGTGAAGAACAAAATAATTACCAAACCATCCTGCTGCAAGAACGGAGCTGGTGCTGGCAACTAATCTGCTTGTAGGCTTTTGTGAGAAATGCAGGATTATCCCCTTCATTTCACCCATTCAGCTCGTTTCTAGCTCGTTTTGCTTTGCTGTTTCTCTGAAGAATGCCAATTGTGGTTCGTGGCTCCATCCCTTCCTGGCTGACACATTGATCCTTCCTCAGGAGGCTCCCTGGTCTGTTCCTCAGCAGCTCAATATTCTATTGTACCCTCAGTCTAATGATTTTATTTAAACTAGAGACCTTCTCCTGTGCATGTTTGAAACCTGTGGCACTGGGCTGAGGTGCAGCCTTGCCCTGAGCACCCCAGGGCTGCCTCAGGTGGGCTGGGAAGGCTTGCAGGATGAAGTTTGAATGGAATCAGTATTTCTACACAATAGTGGTGTATCCTACTGCATCTGGACTTTCCCACTGAATTCCCTTTCTCAGAGGAGGAGGAGAGCAGTGTCCTGTGAGCTCAGAGATGGGCTGGGGAGGGTTTTTGCCACATTTAAGAGGGATTTTTTGTGTCCCCCTGTGCATTGTGCTCTGAGTATGAATCCAGCCCTGGCAATCTCTGCCTGTGCCAGAGCATGGCTGGGAGTGACAACGTGGTTTTGGTAAAAAACCCACCGGTTTTGGCAAACACTTTGTGATTCGGTTGTCTATCATACGATAAAACCAAAATAATGTTCATCTGAACATTAAAAAGTGGAGGGTTTGAAAGGAAGTGTGAGTTAGGGTTTGGATTCTCCATTTTTTTAGTCTTGAGTTGTTTATTCATGCACTTTTTTGGGGAATTGCACCTGAATCAAACAAGTGCTCTGCTTGTGGGGTTTTTTCCCCTCTTTCTCCCTTGTTTTCACACAGAGAGAAGTGGGACCTTAGCTGGGTTTTTCCCTTGCTGGTGATGCCCCTTGGGCTCACCCTCACAGGGATGGATTTTACCTTTGAGGAGGACAATCCCTGACCTTCAAACCCATAGTAAATGAAAATTAGCCTTGATTTTAACCACCATCCCAGAAGTGGGGAGGAGCTGCTGGTGTGTTCCCTTCTGCAGAACCCCAGAGCCCCTCAGGCGCCTCAGCAGCTCCTCTGCTGCTCCTAAACCCCACCAGTTCTGTGATATGCCGGCAAAATCAAAACAAAACCGAGCGAGGGACCTGAACCCTTGTGACATCCCCTCTTTTCCTCCCTCCCTCAGTGTTGTGGGTTTTGTCTCTGTGCTTTCCTGGCCCTGCACAGCTGCTGGTGCTGCCCGGGGTGGGTGCCGTGCATTGTTATTGCAGCCTGTGCTCCTCCTCTCCAGCAGCAATTGGCTGGCACGTGGTGCTTTGCTTTTCCTGGCACCCCACTTACATTTCACTTCTCTTATCAGCTGATTTACTGCCTCTAGACAGAAGATGAATAGTTTGCACTTTGTACTCTTAAATCAAAGCAGAATGGGAAAGACTGCTTTAATCATATTTTATTCCAACCCCACTTATCTGAATCACCTATTGCTTAGCCCTGTCAGCAGTGATATGTCTGCAATTTCCTATCTTTGCGGTGCCTCAGCACAGCACCAGGGCTCTGCTTATTCAGGACTCCAGCATTGTTTAATCCCAAACTGGGAGAGGCTCCGAGCAGCTCCACATGACCCCATGGCTCAAACAGTGAGACAGAGCTCACTGGTTTATTTTGCCATTGTTTTATTTTATTATTATTATTTTATAATGCTTTGTTTTGCCATTGAAGCCACGTTTGGAACAGGGCCTGTAAGCTGGGCTTAGCTCAGCCTGACATTTCTGTCTGGGCTCCACATGAGGTTTATTCCAGGCTTTCCAGGCACAGACCTGTTGTACACAGAGCAGGAGCAGCCAGTGTAGGGGAAGGAGAGAAGTGCAGTAGGCATTGGCCTGGTGGTCATTTCACCAGGTAAATGTAAATTGTGGCACCTGGGGCTACGTGCATGAAGTGCTTTTCATTTCTGGTTTGAGACTGATTTATTATCAAAGTTAAAAATTAAAGCAAATTGGTTAAAATATTATATATATATATATATATATGTATAATATATTCCATGCACCTTTTTTTGGTGATGTAGTATTTTGATCTTTAAAAAACCAAACATTTGGAGTGTTTGTTTTGTCAATGGACTTTGAATGCCATGGTTCAAGCTTTGTGGACACACCTCCCTAGTGCCTGGGTAGTGCATGTGGAAACGAGCAATCCACGCCTTCCATGGTCAAAAAGAAATCATTAAAAGGATTTGGTGCAGCCTGGCAATGCAGAATGGCTTAAATCTCAAAATAATACAGGGTGAAAAAATGAGATTTGAAAATTCAATACTGGATAAGGTTCCCTCTGTTTGTGTGTCCGTGGAGCTTTCCAATGAGTGGGAACGCATCCAGGGGGAATGTGCTGCAGGCAGAGGGGCAGGAGGGGCTTGCTGCTTTTCTCTTGACTGGATGGGAGCTGACGGGGTGTGTGAGGAGTTGCTGACCTTTTCAGGGGGCTGCTTTTCCACCTGAAGGTTCCTGCTGGGCTGTGCTGAGCTCTGCTGTTAGCCACAAAGCAATTAAAGAAATCCTTCCGTTGATAACTGGGGGTAATTTTTGTTTTCCTTCTTGCCCGTTGCCAGAATCTGGAATGATTTATGTGGCTGGAGCAGAACTGTGTGTGCTGTGAGCAGTTTATTCAGAATTTCCCTTTGCTTCCACCAGAGTGTGGCTGCATGAATGATACTCTGTGGTTTGAACTTGTTTGCTGCTTGATTGGATGGCAATCAAGCAATGGAACAGCTTTGGCCTTCGACTTCCAGGGCTTGGGCTCGGAACCAGGGTCTGGGTCATCACTTCAGGCTGAGCCCATTTGAGGAGACAAAGCTCAATTGAATAATGTTCTTCTACCAGGCTAAAGCTCAAACCAGAGTCCTGGCTGAAAAGCCTTCTCCAAGTTATGCAGTTTATTTGTATGGTTTGCAGTTTGTTTGTTTGGTTATTTGTATGCAGTTTATTTGTTCAATCATTTAGTTGTAAAAAACCAGTTTAATAATATTTTTACAGCTTTCGCCACAACCCAGCTAAAAATCCCATTTCCGTTTCAGGTTATTATGTACAAATTCCTTTTTATTCCATTTCAAATTCCTTTATGTACAAGCTCAGGCCATCAACAGGCATCTCCCGTGTCCTTCACTCTCCCCATGGAACTGAGCTGCTGCTCCTCCCAGAGGTTTTTCTGGCTGGATTTGTTATTTTGAAGACTGATGTGGCACCATGTCTTACTTGGGTGTATCACTGAGATCTTACTGAGTGCTTAAAAACGGGGCTGGTGCTTCAGGGCCGAGCTTTGCTTGGTTGATAAGTGAGGGAAATGTGCTCTGCTGGGGCTTTTCTTTCTCTGCAATATCAGCCCGATGATGCTGCAGCAGCTGTGGCTGAGGTGGAAAACATCCTCCCTGCTCAAGGGCCACAGCTGGGAGCTGAGAGGGGTGGAAATCTGGAACTCACAGGTGGCCCCGGGAGCTTTTCAGCTCAGGGAAGAAATCTCCCTAATTTGCATCAATTCCAGTCCCTCTGGCTTTCTCCTTTATCAGGAGAGCAACAGTAGCTGCAGGATCCATGGCTGGTGTGCGCTTGCTGTCTCTGGAAATAATAGAGGACTTACGGAAATCTCAGTCAGGAAAGTGGCAGTTTTGAAGCCAATCCCTTCGGTTCAGTTTCTTGCGGAACACATTTAAAGAACTCGCAGTAATCATTTTCATGCTAAAGCTCAAATTGTCTTGTTAGATTGTTGCTTTTGAGTGGAGAAATGGATTGACATTGATTTTTTCCCCCACTTTTACACTGATATTCAAGTTTTTATGTCAGTCTGATTTGACAGAAACTGAGATCTGTCTTTATTATTTTTAGGCTGCTGACAGCTCAGTATTTTTGACAGATAGAAGGATATTTTACACCCTTCTGATAGGGATTACCCAGTTTAATGTCCTCTCTTCCCAATGTTTCTCTTGAATGCATTACAGAGTTGCCCAGCTGGATGCTGGTTAAGGCATGCATTTAATAAATTTATTTATTAATTATCCCCCTGTGACTCCTGGGGTCCAGGCACCAGAAATGTGTATTATAAATCTGTATTATCTTCCCCAGCAGAGAACCCCACGGCCCCATCACATCCCCAAGCCCTCGGTGCTGCCAGGACCACGGACAGCAGAATTCCTGTTGGAACCATGGACAGCAGAATTCCTGTCGGGGCCACGGACAGCAGAATTCCTGGGCAGCAGAATTCCTGTTGGAACCATGGACAGCAGAATTCTTGTCAGAGCCATGGACAGCAGAATTGTTCTGGTGCCTGGAGCTGTTTGTGGTTTTTATCAGGAACTGAAGGCAGCGATGCCAGGCCCCAGCACAGATGCATCTCCTGCAGTAAATGTGTCCCAAAGGGGGTGAGAGCTTTGCTGGAAGGTTTTAATTTTCTCTGCAGGTAAAAGCCATTTCTGTGCTGCTTTGGAATGAGACCAAAAAGAAATCGTGCCTGAATGAGCTTTCTGTGTCAGAGCACAGCTCTGGCTGACTGAAACCTGAGGGAACTGAAGCTACACAGGTTTTTTGGTTTGTTTTTTTAATTCTTTTTCTTCAGAGTTATTGAGATTACCTTGTGAACTTGGTGTGGTGTCTCAGGTTGACCCAGCCCTGTCTCTGCTCCAGTTTCATTTGTGTTCTGTGACTCAGCAGAGGCTGAAGCAGCCACAGCTGTGCCTGGGTTTGGCAGGGTTGGGGTGTCCCCTGTCCCAGCTGGGGACAAAGCCAGGTGTCCCCACTGCCCAGAGCACAGGGCACCAGTCCTGGGCACCAGTTTGTCCATGAGTGACTCCTGAGCAGCCCTGGTGGCTGTGACTGTCCAGCAGCGGGACAGGGGCTGGGTCACCCCAGCCCCTCTGGATGAGGATTTACAGTTAAATGGAGATGAACACTCGGTGTGTTACAGCACTCGGTGCAGTTCCCTTTTCATTCAAATATCTTGTCACTGGCCCTACTGCACCTCCAGTGAGTTACTCTGTGAAGCCCAGGTGATTTACTGACACTGCTTTTGCCATCTGTATCACTCTCTTCTCACCATTATCAGGGCTCTGTTACCTCTAATATTTAAGCGTGCCACCACCTGTCTGCCTCTCTTGCAGGTGAAGTTACTACAGACTATTTCAGATTCCTCAGAGTGACTTTGGAGGTACAGGGGAAGTGCAGATGGGATTTAAACCGCATTGCTGTGATGGTCACTGGAAATTGGGATGTTGATTTTCCATTTACCCCAGAACAGGTAAACCAAAACTTTCAATTGAATTTTATTCCTGTGACAGTTTGATTTCAGTTCTCATTTTGTTTGGTGTTGACCAGACACTGAAGTATCCATTGAAAACTTCAATGGAAACCTCAGGATTTGCAACCACTCCATGCAGCCAGGTTTATGTGTGTATTTAGTTCTGGGAGCTTCAGTTAGAGAGGTTTGGATACTGGGGATAAATCCTTCCCTGGCAGGGTGGGCAGCCCTGGCACAGGTGCCCAGAGCAGCTGGGGCTGCCCCTGGATCCCTGGCAGTGCCCAAGGCCAGGCTGGGCACTGGGGCTGGGACACCCTGGGACAGTGGGAGGGGTCCCTGCCATGGCAGGGGTGGCACTGGGTGGCATTTAAGGTCCTTCCAACCCAAAAATCCCGGAATTCCTAATTTGCTTTTTGTAGGAGCCCTTTAAAGCCCTCAACTCTTGTGTCCATCCAGTTCCCCCAATCTTCATGGACAAATCTGTCACAGAAAATTGGCAATGTCCTCTTTGACTGAATTTTCCAAACTTTCCCTTGGCTTTCATGCCATGGCTGAATGTGTTGGAGCAGGGAGCCGAGGTGAGTCTGTTTGCAGGGAGCTGTTCCCTTGTCTGATGGTCCAGCTCTGCCTTATCTGATCCCAGTTACAACCAAATCCTGTCAGTGTCAGCTCTTCTTTTATGGAAAAGTGCCCAGTGCCCTGTTTCCTTTCCTTTTCTCCTTTTCATTCCTTTTTTTTTTTTTTCCCTTTCTAGACCAGACTGAGAGGTGTATTTGATCACCAGAAGTTAATTATTAAAGAAGGAAGGGAGGATTCATTCTAGAAGTGGATGGTTCTTAATGCTCCTGGCAAACTGGCAGCCAGTGAGTTTTCCTCAGTCTCACTGGACCTTTAGCCATGTAAAGCTAAATAACAAGTGAAAGGAAGAATGGGAAGAAAATTAACTCAACTATTTTATTTTCTGAGGTGATAACATACCCCTGCCTTGTCATGCACTGAAGGAAGTTTTGGGACCCTTTTCTGGATCTGTGTCCTTCACTAATTTCCAAGCCCTGTTGCATCTGCTCATCAAATTAAAGCCATTCCCACAGGGAATAAAGGAAATTAGTACAATAAAGAGCAGCACTTACCAAACCCAGGGATCCTGGGCAATACAATAACATGTTTAAGTTAGTAAACACAGGTGAAATATCCCTTGAAAGAACAGAGTGATCTAATAGTTCTTTGCTTCTGGAAACGGTGTTTAGTGTAGGGGGAAATAAATAATCTGAACTAAACGTGCCACTTACTGTGCCTGTGCTGGGAGTCTTTGATAGGCTTTGGATAAAACTCCCAATTCACTGCACTCCAGATGAATTTTGAGTCTTTCAGAGCTTTTGCTTAAAAGATTCATTAAGAAATATCCATTCCAGGCAGAGCTCCAAGCAGCTGCAATGTTGGCTACCAACCCCTGCAGAAATAGGATTTAGAGGCCTTTCATGTGTTTGCAAGCCAGCAGCTCCAGATCTGGGGCCTTTCCTTCCCTCGTCCTCCCATCCCACCTTAGGCATAAAATATCAGATATTTAACCCTAAAAACACTGGTCCACTTTGAATTCTTGCTGCAAACCCCTTCGCTGGGCGGGCAGGCTCAGGAGGGAACGTCCCCAGTTCTGGGGCAGCTCATGGGTGGCACCTGCAGCAAGGTCCAGCCTGGGCCGAGTTCCACCCAGGCCCTGAACTTATTAATAAACCCAATTAGCAACTCGTTAAACACCCATCCTCCTGTTTATAGACATCTAGCATGTCTAAATGTTAAGTGGTATTAATTAAAACCTCCAAGTGTTTCCATCATAGGCAGAGATGGAATAAATAAGTGGTGGGGTCTGCCTTCAATACTGTAATTACCTCACTTCCTTTTAGGTTTTGGGGAGTCTCCCAAAGGGAAATAGTGTCAAAGCCATGCCAGCTCTGCACAAGCAGATATTTCCACCTGCTGATAACATCCATGGAACCTAAGGTACGTTATTCAGTATGGAATATGTTAGGATATGGAATCTAAGAGATGTTAGTCATGCAGAAATTTTCTGCATGTGAACTTCAACTCAGGTTCTGTGTGTGGGTTAAATTGTGGTTTTTGTGGTGTTTTCCAGGGCAGCAGGGGCTGCACAGAGGATTGCTGTCCCCCACCCCTGAGGAGCGTCCGTTTGTCTGTCCCCATTTGTCACTGTGGGTTTGCCCCTCAGCATGTGGAGAGGAGCTGTTTGGGAAGTGTGATCCCAAAAGCTCCATCCCGGCCCCAGAAAGGTTTAATTCATATTTAACAGCGTGGGGACAGAGCTGATGCCCACTCAGACAGTTCAGGGCTGCTGATACAGCAGTTTTTTTGAGTTAGGTCTCATAAGTTCTTGGAGGTCTATAACACACCTAAGGTAGCTCGTGGTCTGACGTGGTTTGACCGGAAATGGGACATCTGGGATATTTTGTTTTGCTGTGATTACCAATGGGTAATTGGAATTTAAGATGGGCACTTAGTTTGACCAGTGGGACATTTGGATCCGCCTCTTGAGACTACGAACTCAAGGGGTTAAAAGCAGGGCTCTTGGCCTTCGGAGTTCTCTTGGGATTTCCGGCGTGAAGAAGTCTCTCCCCCGGCCCAGTTGCTGGCTGGGCTGGGGGAGGGGAAAGCCACGTGGGCCATCTACGGTAGGCCCGGGTTCGGAGGAAGGGTGGCAGACCCTTGAGCGACCAGTTTATTCCCCCCCCAGAGAATGCAGCCCGTGCTCGAACTCTATATCTTGAAACTTGATATCATGTGCCGGCAGGCAGCACGGCTGGGAGGAGAAAGGGGGGGGCAGCGGGCAGTCCGGCCGCCTGGCAGAGCTTTAACCCTTTGGGGAATGAAGGCTTCGCAGAACATTGCCTTTCCTGGGAAAGGGACAGGAGTGGAAGATGAAGGAAGAAAATTAGGCCAGTAAGGAGGGTCTGGCAAAGGGAGAAGAGAGATGTTGAAGGAATGGAGGAAGATGGAGTGGCAGTTTTTGCTGGACTCTTTTTTGTTGTATTTCCATGGACTGTTTCCTGGTGAGGCAGAGGCTGTATTGCAGGGGGAAGCGGAGGCTCGGCGTCAAGAGAGTTTGGTTTTGAGACCCCTCCGCCCCAGGGGGTATAGAAGACATGGGGGGGACAGAGGTCCCAGGATTGTGACTGTACTCTGCTTGGAACGAGACGAGGCATTCTTAAAAGGCCCTGAAGGCAGGCCCCTGCCCCATCCCATGCCAGGTGGTGAGAGCACCTCGGCATGGAAAGGAGATGTCACGAGGTAGCAAGATACCGGGCGGATTGCTGATTGTGACAAGAAGTCCGTGGCACAAGGAAGGACTCCGTCTATCCCTTATGAGCTGAAGATTTGATTTTTTTTCCAAAGGGTGGTGCCAGACCGAGTGTGGATAATTTTTTGGGAAATGTAAATGTGTTTGGGAATTTGGTGGGAGGAGGATAAGGAAGTGTTTCTGTGTAGTTCTCATTCTCCTTGTTTTTTTCCCTGTGTGTGTGTAGGTTAGTAATTGTGTGTGTAGTTTAGTTAATAAACTTCTCTTTATGTTTAAGTTGGAGCCTGCTTTGCTTATTTCCTGGCCACATCTCACAGCAGATATCAGGTAAAAGGTATATTTATGGGGGCTCTGGCTTTGCCAGGCCTAAACCATAACACTGTTTTGGTTCCCTGACCGGGAAAGAGTCCAGCAAAAACTGCCACTCCATCTTCCTCCATTCCTTCAACATCTCTCTTCTCCCTTTGCCAGACCCTCCTTACTGGCCTAATTTTCTTCCTTCATCTTCCACTCCTGTCCCTTTCCCAGGAAAGGCAATGTTCTGCGAAGCCTTCATTCCCCAAAGGGTTAAAGCTCTGCCAGGCGGCCGGACTGCCCGCTGCCCCCCCCTTTCTCCTCCCAGCCGTGCTGCCTGCCGGCACATGATATCAAGTTTCAAGATATAGAGTTCGAGCACGGGCTGCATTCTCTGGGGGGGGAATAAACTGGTCGCTCAAGGGTCTGCCACCCTTCCTCCGAACCCGGGCCTACCGTAGATGGCCCACGTGGCTTTCCCCTCCCCCAGCCCAGCCAGCAACTGGGCCGGGGGAGAGACTTCTTCACGCCGGAAATCCCAAGAGAACTCCGAAGGCCAAGAGCCCTGCTTTTAACCCCTTGAGTTCGTAGTCTCAAGAGGCGGATCCAAATGTCCCACTGGTCAAACTAAGTGCCCATCTTAAATTCCAATTACCCATTGGTAATCACAGCAAAACAAAATATCCCAGATGTCCCATTTCCGGTCAAACCACGACACTCAGGTTCTGTGTGTGGGTTAAATTGTGGTTTTTGTGGTGTTTTCCAGGGCAGCAGGGGCTGCACAGAGGATTGCTGTCCCCCACCCCTGAGGAGCGTCCGTTTGTCTGTCCCCATTTGTCACTGTGGGTTTGCCCCTCAGCATGTGGAGAGGAGCTGTTTGGGAAGTGTGATCCCAAAAGCTCCATCCCGGCCCCAGAAAGGTTTAATTCATATTTAACAGCGTGGGGACAGAGCTGATGCCCACTCAGACAGTTCAGGGCTGCTGATACAGCAGTTTTTTTGAGTTAGGTCTCATAAGTTCTTGGAGGTCTATAACACACCTAAGGTAGCTCAGCTACCCTTGGAGGCATAAAAATCAGCAGGATGGTTTCTGGTGCAGTGTTGGAAACAAAGAGGTTTAGTGAAAGGCAAAATAGCAAACAGAAAAACTGAGCTAAGTGCTAGAGGTCCTTGCTTTTGGTAAAACGCCTTAAAAAGGCAATTAGCTTCTTTGTTCACTTCTTTTTGTAGTGAATTGCCCAGGCAGGACGTTTTGGCTCCTGTCCAATTGGCTATCCTGAAGTTTGAGGTGAAGTCCCCCAGGCCTAATCAAGGAGAGAAACTTGTGGGCTCCTTTCCTTTCTGAGGGGACAAAGGACGTTTTGTCCCATTCCCACAGGCTGCAGGCTCTGCCAGCTGCCGGTGCCAGCCCCGTCCCGCCCATGCCAGGCAGCTCTCACAAGCAGCAGGGACAGGAACCCTGCTCCTCCTTCTCCCGTTTGTTTTTCCTGCCTTTCAGCCCTCAGAGGGGTTTTGTTCCATTTCTGCCAGCCCCTGACAAGTGTTGCTCCCTCCGGACGTGCTTTGGAACATCTGTGCCCCGTTCCCTTCCCTGGTTTAAGGTTTTTATTTAACTGGGCTCCTGCAGACACAGCTCCAGGTGCTGGGACAGGAATATTTCCTGTCCTGGGGGGCACTCAGGGACTCTGCTGGAGCCCCTGCCGTCCCAGGAGTTTCCCTGTAAACATCTCACTGTCCCAGCTTGCTGGGGCTGTGGGCAGCCCCTATTATTTTAAAAATACTGAGTGGAAAAGGAACTAAACCCTCTCACCCCCCCAAGGGCAAGACTAGCAGATGCTTTTAAGGGCAGGGTAGCTCAGATCTGGAAGTGAGAGATGAGCTGTCTTTGGAACCAAGGCATGCAGTTTATTGTGCAAGTGCTGTGCACTTGCGTTACCTGATAAATATTTTCATTTCCCCTTTTCTCCCCTCTGGATTTTGAATGCACATTTTATGATGGCACAGTTTTTACCCTGGAAGCAGTCTGCACTAGTGGGATTTGATGGGCTATGCTTTGGGCTGGCTGTGGTGGTTGCTCCTGTACACACAGGGTGTGCCAGGGTCAGAATGATAAAATTTATGTGCATTAGAGGTGATGGAATGGAGGATTTCATGTCCTGCCTTTCTGGCTGGGATTGGCATGGTGCATTGTTTTGGGACTGAAATACATTCCTGCCAAAGCTGGGGATGTTTAGAGCCAAATGAGAAGAGATTGGCCACATTTTGGCAATCCTAGGACGCGTCCCAGCCATATTTTGGCACTCCTAGGACGTGTCCCAGCCACATTTTGGCACTCCTAGGACGTGTCCCAGCCATATTTTGGCAATCCTAGGACGTGTCCCAGCCGCATTTTGGCAATCCTAGGACGTGTCCGAGCCATATTTTGGCATTCCTAGGCCGTGCCCTGCCCTCTGTGCCCCCTGCCCTGGCAGAGCTGAGCTGCTGTGCCAGGGAACCCTGCCCCTCTCGCAGGGAATCCTCTCCTGCACCTCTGGAGCTGCAGCCTTGCACCAATTCACAAGAAACATTTGAACTCTCTTCTGGGAGTTAATATTTTAAGCCAAAAATTGGGAATGTCTGCTCAGGGTTATGGATAAAATTGTTGCTGATTGATCCCACGGATGCTCCCAATGCCTGCACAAGGAGTGGCCGGGTTTGGGGTGATTTATTCTGCTCAATAAAAGCTTTACAAGCAGCTTTAAGGATCAAGCAGCTTTAAAGATCATGTTAGCTGATAACTGTTGTGTTATTGTGTCAGAATTAGGACATAAAATCATTTAATTGCCCTATTCTGGTGTTCAGCTCCTCAGGATGTTTTCCCTCTCCACCTCAGGAAATCGGCACATCCCCAGGCAGACTGGAAGGTATAAAATATAAAATATCCCTGTCAGAGGTGAGGGGCCTCAAGGGTGGGAGTGGGGAAAAGGAAAACCCAAAGTGGAATTCGCTTTTTCTCTTTTTTGAATTTGTTTTCTTCAAAGCCAATTAATTTATCAGGTAGAACCTTTGTGGAGACAGGTAATGAAGAATATTCATGGAAAGTGAATTTTAAATTCAAACATGAATATAAATGTAGGAAAGTTGAATAAATGAGGGGTTGGTGTTTGGTTTTTGTTATTTTGGGGGTTTTGCTAACTAAGATATACAAACATTGTACTGCAGCTTAATGATGACTCTGTGCAGCAAAACTGAGCCCAGCAGCGAGATGGGATAACAAATATTTGCATTTTAACTGCTCATAAACCATGGCTGCCATTTGGTAATGGTAGTTAAATCCACAGACTGCCTAGTAAATCATACTTTTAATCATTTTTACATGAGGCAGGGAACTCGAGGAGGGAAAAGGATTGCTCATACACTACTGGTAATCAAATCCATTATTATTATTATTTCACTCAAATAAGAACTAGGTTTTTCTGTCCCACACAACTTCTGTGGCTGTCCATATTTATTCCAGCTGTCTGTGCTAACAAAAAGAACTGTTTTAATCCAGTGTAAATGGATTTGGGGCTTATTTGGTGGTTTCTTTCAAACTTTACAGATAGAATCCCCCAATTCCAGGCTGGTTTCGGTTGGAAGGGGCATTAAGGACCATCCAGGGGCATTAAGGACCATCCAGTCCTTGGCAGGGACACCTCCCAACCTGGCCTTGGAGCTCTTGAAATGTGATGGATGCAATTAGACCCAAAAAAAAAAAAAAGAAAGAGCCAAATCTCTTGCTGGTCCTTTAAATGGAGGCTTAAAAGGGGGAATTTGGCCCATGGAAAAATGATTTAGATTGGAGTTACGCAAGGGGGGGATGGATTGGTAACAGCTCCAGCAGCTGCTCCTCCTTTGATGGCTTCCTTGGGCTGGGTTTGTTTTAGGAGCTGCTGGGAAAGGTCCCTGGGATTTCAAACACCTACAGAAGAGTGTCCTGATGTTTCCTCACCCATCTCCACGCTGTGCTCCTGCAGGAATTGCCAGGAGAGCCCCAGGTGTGAGCCCTGCACCTGCCCCCTGCACACCTGGGATATTTGGGGTGCCTCCTGCTCCTTCCCAGGCTGGCTCCTGCACATCCACGGCAATCGTGGAGCTGCCCTGACCCTCCAGGCTGCACACAGCTCCTGCCCAGGTGCATTTTCACCTTGCAAACCCATTTGCCTCTGTTCAGTGGAGTTGGCCATGCTCACTCAGCAGAGCGCCTCAAAGAAAACTCCCAGCAGCAGCAGCAAAGGGGTTTGATAGCACAGATTGGCTCGCTGGGACTGAGGGAGCACTTGGATTGTTATTTTCTCAGTGGAATAGATTGATGTGACACCTGAAATGACAGTCAGGAATAGATTCTGAGCTGCCACCTTCATCTTTAATTAGTATAAGTAATTCTTTTGAACAAAATATGGTTATCATCAGGTTCATCCTGTCCCAGGGAGATTAAAGAGTGCTTGAAATTCCCTTTTTTTTTTGTCCCAGGGGTGGGATAATCCCTGTAATTACCTCATATTATCCACTGATATTCATGTATCATCTCTAGTGATACTGGGATCCTCTGCAGATCACTTTGAATATTCAAACAAGTCTTGCTGAGACACTTCTCATTCAACAGCTGGAGATTCCTCTGCTGGAAATGGTTACTTTGATATAAAACTCCCCTCATTGCTTGTTAAAGACATGAAAAGCTTGTTAAATGTTGAGTTTCAGACTCACTGTATTTAAATTATTTTAAATATTTCAACGTGTATAAAAATTTTACCTATTTGTTGCTCTCATTTTGAATTTAGTGGTGCACACCAAGAAGTCTTTTTATAGTGGGCTTTAATCAGAGGAAAAAGAGAAGAGAATAAAGAGATTTTCATTACTGCAGGAAGAGCAGGGAAAGGCTGCTTTGTTTCGTGTATGGCCAGGAGATTTTCACCCTTGTAAAGAGAAAAACCAGAAAAATGTCATATCTGCAATGAATTTCAACAACCATTTCCCTCTGAAAGCATCGTGTTCTTCTCACAGCTGGTGTCAGGTGCATTGCTCAGGAGGGGCTGAGGGTGCAGCCCATTCTGTGCTGCTGAAATGTCAGCATGCTCAAGCCATTAAAGCCAAATTCTGCAGCCCAGCTGGGGAGCTGGGGTGGGTGGAGAGGTGGAGCAGCTGCCGAGGAGCTCAGGTGTGCTTTGGATCTCAGGTGTGCTTTGGATCTCAGGTGTGGATTTGGAGCTGAGGTGGGGTTGGGATCTCTGAGGTGGGGTGTGGGTTGGATCTCCGGTGTGGTTTGGTTTGGATATCAGGTGCTTTAGGGAGCTCAGGTGGGGTTTGGATCTCAGGTGAGGTTTGGAGCTCAGGTGTGATTCATGCTGGCAGGGCTCTCCTTTGGTTTCCCTACTCCTGTTCCTGCCCTGCCATGGCTGGGTTTGCCCAGGCCCCTCTGTTCCTGGGAATTGGGGATGTGTAGGGAACAGGGAACACCTCCCGGCTGTCTGTCTGTCCTGCACACCCTCCCGGCTGTCTGTCTGTCCTGCACACCCTCCCCATCACCTCAGGCTGGGGCTTTGCTCTGGGGTGTGCACACAGCCAGAGCAGATCCTCTGCACCCCAGCAAAGGATCACACTCGTGGTCCAGCCCAGGAGAGGCACCTGGGACAGGGAATCCTCCCCTCAGAGGAGTTTCTGCCCTGGGAAATGGGATTGAGCTGGGATGGAGCTGTGGGAAACCCCAGAGCCTCTGAAGGCAGAACTGAGCAGCTCCCAGCAGCAGGAGGGTTCTGGGGTGCTGGAGGGAGCTGCAAGGGGAGCTGGAGCTGTGGGCAGCCCTGCACAGACAGCTGCAGTGTCACAGGTCCCTGCCACCACAATGGACAGGTGTCACAGGTTCTTGTCCCCAGGATGGGCAGGTGTCACAGGTCACTGTCCCCAGGACAAACAGGTATCACAGTACACTGTCACCACAATGGACAGGTGTCACAGGTTGGTGTCACAGGTCACTGTCCCCAGGACAAACAGGTATCACAGTACACTGTCACCACAATGGACAGGTGTCACAGGTTGGTGTCACAGGTCACTGTCCCCAGGACAAACAGGTATCACAGTACACTGTCACCACAATGGACAGGTGTCACAGGTTGGTGTCACAGGTTCCTGTCCCCAGGACAAACAGGTATCACAGTACACTGTCACCACAATGGACAGGTGTCACAGGTTGGTGTCACAGGTCACTGTCCCCAGGACAAACAGGTATCACAGTACACTGTCACCACAATGGACAGGTGTCACAGGTTGGTGTCACAGGTTCCTGTCCCCAGGACAAACAGGTATCACAGTACACTGTCACCACAATGGACAGGTGTCACAGGTTGGTGTCACAGGTTCCTGTCCCCAGGACAAACAGGTATCACAGTACACTGTCACCATAATGGACAGGTGTCACAGGTTGGTGTCACAGGTTCCTGTCCCCAGGACAAACAGGTATCACAGTACACTGTCACCACAATGGACAGGTGTCACAGGTTGGTGTCACAGGTTCCTGTCCCCAGGACAAACAGGTATCACAGTACACTGTCACCACAATGGACAGGTGTCACAGGTTGGTGTCACAGGTTCCTGTCCCCAGGAAAATGCCCACATAACTCCTTGCCCCCCTGGACCAGCCTGGCTGCTCTGAAAGCTGCTGAGATGAGAGTGCAGCTCTCAGGGACCCTTCACACCCCACCACAGCTGAGGAGTTCAAAGAGCTCTGCCAAAAAAGGGATGCCCAAAATGATGACCTACCTTTCCTTCCTTTTCACATTTCCAGGGAGTTGTTAAAAATTAAAGATGCCTTTAAGGAGCTTCCCAGAAAACTGGGGAATGTAGGACATGGTGTACCAGCAGGTTACAAAATGAGGCAACTTTCTGCAATATATTGTGCTGCAATGCAATTTGCTTCCAAGTGGCTCAAGTATTTCAATTAAGAAAAACAACAATCAAGGACAAACAACGCTTTAGTAGGAGGGGATTGGATTATTTCTATGGTTACAGTGCTGGAGCTGCAACTGGAATCAAAGTTTTAAGATCAAGGTTACATTTATGTTTGTTAAAATATTGATGTTAATGGATAGTTTTTACATGCACAAACAACTTTGGGTTTTTTGGTTTATTGAGGTTTTTAAGAGTAGGATAGTGCACAGCTCGAGCTATGAATTAACTTTATTGGGTTACAGTTCTGTCACTGCTGTAGCATCAAACAAAGTGAAGGATTTTGATTATTCCACTCCTCTAACTTAACACATTTAAATTGTGCTCGTACACCATTGCTTTGTTTGGGTTTATTTTGCATTGAAGTGAAACTCCAGAGAGCAAAGAGAGATAAAAGACCTGCATCCATTTATCCTGCTGCTGAACTCCTGCACGAGGGCTCTCAGGGCTGTTTGCTTGTGGGGGAAGGATATTTGTCCTTTTCCACCCCAGGTGTTTGTCCCTTTCCACCCCAGGTGTTTGTCCCTTTCCACCCCAGGTGTTTGTCCTTTCCCACCCCGATGTTTGTTCCTTTTCCACCCGATGTTTGTCCCTTTCCACCCCAGGTGTTTGTCCTTTCCCACCCCGATGTTTGTTCCTTTTCCACCCGATGTTTGTCCCTTTCCACCCCAGGTGTTTGTCCTTTCCCACCCCAGATGTTTGTCCTTTCCATCCCTCCTCCCCGAGCATCCCTGCTGCAGGAAGGACAGACAGACAGACAGACAGACATCCCTGCCCCTCCCGAGGCCCAGCCCAGCCCAGAGAAGCCAAAGCTCTGCCTTGGGTCTGTCCCAGCAGAGGAACCAGGGGCTCCTGAGGAAGCTGGGAGCAGACTGATGGGCTGGAACAAGCGGGGTGAGGCCGAGTGGGTGGCTGTAAAACCCTTGTGGGCTCCTGCAGCCACCAGGAAATGGCTTTGCAGAGCCACAGCCGCTCTCCCCACGTGCTTTCCCAGAGTAACCACAGCTGACAGAGGGGCACTGCCAGGAAATGGCTGCTGCTTTCTGGGGGGTGGACGCGGCTGCAGTAGCTCTGCTGGAAAATATCTGTAAAGGTTTATATAAAAGGTTTATAAATGGGAAAAGAATAGGAAACAGGTGAAACTCTTGCAGGCTGCAGGGAATTAACTTCAGCAGCATCCTTGCCTGTAGGGTTTGCAGCAGGAGCTGCCTGGGTGTAGGACTGGCACTAATCAGGGCTCTGAGGTTCTCTCTGAGCAGAGGAAATCACCTGGGCTGGGGTGGCTGAACAAACAGGGGCTGGAGGGGCCACGAGGGCTCTGGGTGTTCTCCATCCCTGGGCTGGGCTCAGGTGGCCTCACTGCCCTCCCTGGGTGCTCAGGGCACTGCTGAAGGCTCCAGCAGCAGCAGCCTGTGCCTGCCACAAAGGCAGAAGACACAGAACAAAAATTTAAAAAAATAGAAAAAAGAAAAAGAAGTAAGGATGAAAGAGGAGGGAAGAACAGAGGAGCCCAGATCTTTCCCTCAGGCACTTGTCAGCTCTCACAAAGGTGGTGACACAAGGACAGCAAAGTCCACTTTCTTCTCCTGCTCTATTAAAAGTTTGAGGAATAGCATTTGTGCTCAGGTTTTTTTTAGGAGAGGTATTGAAGTTTGGTGTTGGTAGCACCAGCATTGCCTTGAAGTTTAGGTGGCTCTGCTTGGGCTTGATAATGATTTGCTGAGTTTTTCTCTGTCCTCAAACCTGAGAAGGTCTCAATATCTCATTGCTGTTGCCCCACTGCAGCCCAGCCCCAGCAGGAGAGAGCCAGGAGTGGTTTCTGTCCTGGATTCCATATTCAAATTACCTTCATTAGAATAGCCTGTTGTTTTTGCTGCAGTGCTGGAAATCCTCCCTTTCTTTCTACCCCTCTTCCACAATTTAAAATGAAAAGCATTTTGTTGCCATTTCCACAGCTGATGGGCAGTTTTATGGGCAGCTTTAGGGGGCACAGCCTGGCCAGGAGCTCCAGGGCACGCTGGGCTGGGCTGGCCTGGATTGGAGCCTTTGGCTGAATTAAAACTGGTGCCAATTCTGTATTTCCCCAGGCACAAACCATGTGGAACTCCAGAGGCAAAATGGGAATGGGGCTGGAAGGAGCCTGGAATGGCAGAGTGGGGACAGCTCTGTCACCTCCAGGGCTTGGGGACCCTGGGACTGAGGAGGCTGAGCTGGGACCCTCTGCCCTGCAGGTAACCATGCCCTAATGGAGAATTTTGGGTCTGGGACAGGCTCTGCAGGGTTTTCCACAGGAATTTCTCCCCAAGGGGACTGGAAGAGCCTGGTTCTCCCCAAACTGGCGAGCTCTGCTGGTATTTTGACAGTTTGTTTATTGTGGATGCTCAGGCTTGTCAGAGAGACTCAGGCAATGTTTCCTCTCTCTGTCTGGCTATGAAAATTATCCCAGTAGGATATTTGGAAGTTTGTGGGGTTTTGGGTTTTTTTAGTATTCTAGTCAAACTAAAATAAATGTAAAAATTGAAATGATAACAGAGTAGGGGATTATAAGATGTTTTTGGAAGGTTCAGATAAGAAGTGGCAATTTCTGCCTTGCTGCAGTAGCTGCACTCTCCCCAGCACACTTTCCCTACCCTGGGAACACAAGAAATGCTGTCATCATCCCTGCACAATTCTATTACTGAATTGTCAGAGCAGAGTCAGGTTTCTGGCAGCAATGATCCAACTCCATTTTCACTTCCCCATGGCTCAGGGTCACCTTGGCACTCCTGGGCACAGCTCTGAGCAGCTGGCTCGGGCACAGGTGCCAGCCTGGGGGAGATGATGCCCTAAACTGGAGCTGGGTGTGGGACTGGCCCTGCACAGCCCCAGGGCCTGGGCTGGAGCCTTCAATGCCCAGGCAGCCCTGGACCCTGTGTTTGTGCAGGCTGGACACAGCTGTTGTGGTTTGTGCACTTGGGGTGCTCCTCTCAGAAATGCTTCAATCAGACCCATTATCCAATTATTCAAATGGACTGCCAGGCAAAGAAGGGTTTTAATTAGTGGCAGAGGTGGGATTGTTGTCATGCAGGGAAACAGTAAAAGGCAGAATTGCCTGAGCAGAGTCCAGCAGAGCAAAGTGCAACCACGAGAGGTGCTGGGAGCTCTGGGGATGGACGGACGGACGGATGGATGGATGCTGGATGGATGCAGAGATGAATGGATGGATGCTGGATGGATGCAGGGATGGAGGTCACAGATCCCCCCTGTCCTTGCCCTTGCTGCTCCATTCATACCTGTGGGGCACTGATGCCTTTCCCAGTGCTGGAAAGGAGCAGAGTGATGGAATCACTCAGGTGGGAAAAGACCTCTGAGATGCCCAGGTGCAGCCCAGCACCACCACAGTCACTGTCCACGCACTCAAGGTGGTATCCATGTGGGTTTAGGGTAACACACTCTGCAGTCTGGCTTGTAAAGTCTTTTTTTCCTGTTCAACTTCTTGTTCATAAAGTTGTTCCTCCCCATGTCCTGGGCACAGAGGGAAATCTGGGGTCAGTGTGAGATGTGTTCATTTTGTACTCTCCTAGTGCAGAGATAGAAACACATCTGTGTTTCTTTGTCCATCCCATTCATTTGAGATGGTGATTCCTTTCCTTCTGAGGACCTGCAGTAAGAGAATTCCACATCCAAAGTCCCTGTTCTGGATTTTCTGGTTTTCTTTGTTGGTGGTGACACGGGGAGTTGCAGGTGAGCCATGAAACCAGCACCTGATGCAGGAACTTTTGTTATTTGATGGTTTCTTGGTCTCGTGCAGCCAGCCCCTAATCTGTCAGGATCATTTAAAAGGTCTGCAGCCCATGAGTGACCCCTTCATTTCCAGCACAAATCCAGGTGCTGTGGCAGGGACCGTGGATGGCTCTGTAGCTAATTAGTGCCCAGTGCTTCCTGCAGGGCTGTTCATTCCCCCCTCTGGTGCATGTGCAGAATTGGGATTGGCTCAGGAAGCCCCGGGTGCAGCAGAAGCTCCCAGTGCCTCAGGGATGCTCGGAAGCTCTCAGGCCTTTCTGGAGGATGGGGTTCCCTGGAGCAGCCGCCAACAACCACCGGCAGCTCCCTCCTGCAGCTCTGCCCTGGAAGTGTCTCCCTGTGTCCCATCAGATGGAGCTGCAGAGAGCCAGGGCAGGTACAGGGGTTAATTGGAATGTGCTTTTAGCTCTGGGCTCAGGAGAATCCCTGGCAGCAGCGGCAGCCCTGCCCTGCCCAGAGCTGAGCCCCAGTCACTGCGATGTTCCTTCCCCTCCCAGCTACCAGTTATGCAAAGTGAAGCTTTACCTGGGCAGGGAGTGAGATTTTCCATGTTCAGCTCACAGCATTTAATGGAAAGTGATCTATCTGGGCAGCAAGGAGGGGGGAAAAGCAAAATCCAAACCCCCTCAAACACAAGCAGCTTATTTTAGTGCTGTGTCTTTCATAAATCCTAAAGGTTGTTTTGTTTCTGCCACGACTGTTTTGTTTAAAATCAGCTTATGTTTGGAATACAAGAAGGAGGAGGAAGAGGAACCAGATTCAATAATTTCCTTCTGCTTCTGGTAGTTGTTCCTTACTTGATTACTTGCCAAAGTGCCAGAACTGACAAATTATCCAATAACACAGAAGTGAAGGCAGCACTGCGCCGTGTAAAGCTGGATTAGTTTATAAAGTGTCCCTGTTGTGCTCCAGAAAATGAATAACCAATATTCAGCAAACCTGTTGCAGGTCCTTTCCCCCTTCCTTTCTCTTCCTTCCTTTTCTTTTGGGCGCTAAAAGGGGCGGAAAGTTACACATTTATTTACTTGTCAGCAGAGGGGAAATCCTTCAAAAAGAAAAATGGTGTGCTCCCAAAGCCATTGCAGGGTGGGGAAGGGAGTACATTGGATTTCATTGCCTGGGGCTGCTCTGGGGAGCTGGGTTCTGGGCTGAGGGGTTTGGAGCCCAGGGATGCTGCAGCACAGTCGTTATTCCCAGAGGAAACCATGGGGATTTACTCAGTGAGTTACCCAGAGTTGTATGTTCAATTGGAAGGAGAAGCTGATTGCACATGAAGCCCAGGACGTGCTGCAGGAGAACAGAAAGGATCAGAGCTGGCAGCTGAGCCTTGCCAGCGCTCCTGGCTGCTTTTATTGGGGCTTTATCTCCGTGCCCTGCGGGCCTGGGCTGCTGCCTCCTGTGTGCAGGTGTGCAGGGCTGGTGTGCCCTCCTGTACAGGTGTGCAGGGTTGGTGTGCCCTCCTGTGCAGGTGTGCAGGGCTGGTGTGCCCTCCTGTACAGGTGTGCAGGGCTGGTGTGCCCTCCTGTACAGGTGTGCAGGGCTGGTGTGCAGGTGTGGTGTGCCCTCCTGTACAGGTGTTTGGGGGAGGCTGAGCCACAGCACAGAGAGCCTCAGTGATGCAGGCTTTATTCCCCTGCTTTTATAAAAATATATAAATAGTTAGGTATATAAAATATATTTAAAATATATAAATATAAATATAATCATATAATATTTATATAAGACAATAAATGTATATTAGATCTATATAATCAGAAATATATAAATATACAATATATAAATAGTTTATAGATATATTTATATCTATATAAACTATCTAAATAATATAATATAATATAATATAATATAATATAATATAATATACATATTATAGATGTATATAATATATAATATATAATATATAATATATAATATAATAGTATATATATATATATTAAAAAAACTTTATATAAATATATAAACATACAACACAACTATACAAATATATAAAATATATAAATGCCTAAATACATAAATATATAAGTATCTGTGCACATGGAAAGCCCAGCAGAATGTGCATTAGCTCAGCTCCAGGGCAGAGCAGGGCTGGGGTGATGTTAGTGCTGGGGACAGTGCAGAGCTGCACCTCAGGAAATGGACAGGGGATGAGAGAAACCCCCCAAACCCCACAGGGCTTCATTCTGCTCCCAGCACAGCCAGCCTCCAGCTGGCCTGACCCTGCAATTCAATAATTATGAAAGCTTTTATGGCGTTGGTATCAGTGGGGAAGAGCAAGTGCAGGTGACGGGGAAAGCTCACTGAAATCTGTGTTTATCACAGAGCCCCTGGGTGGGCTGGGAGGGACATTAAGAGATCCCATCCCACCCCTGCCATGGCAGGAACCCCTCCCACTGTCCCAGGTGCTCCAGCCCCAGTGTCCAGCCTGGCCTTGGGCACTGCCAGGGATCCAGGGGCAGCCACAGCTGCTCTGGGCACCTGTGCCAGGGCCTGGAGCCATTCCCTGTGCCCTGTCCCTCCAGGAGTGAGTGTCCATGCCCTTGGGGGAGTGAATTGGAGCCACCAGAGCTGCCCCAGCCTTTGCCAGCCCCTGGCTGGGCACTGTTCCCACCTGTGAGTGCCACCCTGGTGCCATCGCTGTGCCAGGCCACCCCCGAGTGCCTCCATGGGTGTGCCCACATAACGAGGCACCCGAATTAATTCTCAGTGTGCTCGCTTAAGGAGCAGCAGCAGCATCCCAGGGCTGTTAATTAATCAGCCCATAGCACTTGGAATGTCCTGGTGTGCAATTAAATTAATGGGCTGAGCCCGTGGGGTGGGGGAGCTGTGAGAGTTGCCAGGGCCACCCTGCAGCACGGGCAGCTCCAGGCTGACTCCAGGCTAATTCCAGGCCGATTTTAGGCTGATTGTAGGCTAACTCCAGGCTAACTCCAGGCTAATTCCAGGCTGACTCCAGGCTAATTCCAGGCTGATTGCAGGCTAACTCCAGGCTAACTCCAGGCTAACTCCAGGCTAATTCCAGGCTGACTCCAGGCTGATTCCAGGCTGAGGTCTCTCAGCTTCTCAGGAGGAAAAACCTAAGGAAAGGATTTTCCATAAAAGATGTCTGTGACATTCCAGGGATCAGTTTGTTTCTGCAGATGCCCCAGGACAGAGCAGCAGTGACTCCAGAGCCATGGGGCTGGTGACAAACCCAGCTGTGTCCTGGGGATGGAGACCCCCAGAGCTCCCACAGGACCTGGGATCCTGCTCTGTGCAGCTCTGCTGAGCCCTTCTGGGGCTTTCTGTCCATCTGTCTGTCCCTTTGGTAGCAGCAGAGATGGCTGTGATCAGGACAGGTGTGACTGCTTTCCCCACCTGGACCAAGCAGCAGGTAAGACAAAACTGCACAGAAAATCTCCAGGGGCTGTGGCACTGGAAGGGGAGGGGAAATCACTGATTTTGGGATTTTTGGGGAGTGGTGCATTTCCAGCACTGCTGGGGCTGAGTCCCAGAGCAGAGCATCAGGCAGGTGAGGGTGTTTTGGGGCTCTGAGATCCCATCACATCCCAGGGTTGATGAGATCCTGTCACATCCCAGGGCTGATGAGATCCTGTCACATCCCAGGGCTCTGGGAGCAAATCCAGCAGGTGCTGGCTGATGGCAGCTTGGCAAGTGAGCAGAAATTTGAGAAAGCTCCCTTTTAAATGTGTGCGAGGCTTGAGCTGCCCTGAAAGCAGCCCTGACCCACAGGGAAATCTCCCATTTTCTCCTCACTGTGTAATTTCCCAGCAGGCTGATTGCTGCTCCAGCATTTTCATCATGCTGGACAAGAAAGGAGAAAATTACTGACAATTAGCTGAGCTCTTCAGGCCTCACTGAAGCAGAATCCCATTGCCTGCACTGGGAACACTTCCCAGGACTGGATTCCAACTTTTCCCCACTCACCATTTAGGAAAGGGCTGAGCAGAGCCCCTGCAGGGCCCAGCACTGCGCTGGAACAAAAGATCTTCTTTACATTTGTTATGGGAGGCAGTGAGAATGTTTGTGGGGAATGTGGAGCTCTGATAAGGAGTCTCTCACACCTGAGAGCAGGTTTGATCAGAGCAGGATTTGCCCTGAGAGAGGCAGGTGGGGAGCAGCACCCTGGGAGTGATTGGGAACACCATTCCACTGAAGGTTTTCTCTTTTCCAGTAGTTTTTTGTGATATCTTTCAATGCACAAAGCAAGCACTGAATCGAGCAGCACTGCTTAATTCAGCTAAGAAAAATGTGAAGTGAGGGGGCAAACAGACACACCTGGGTAAAGGATGGGATCTGTTCTGTTCCTGTGTATCCGACCCAAATGCTTTGAGAGAGCCTGGCTGTAAAGCACTTGGGAAGCATTCAGCCAGCAAATCTGAGTGACAGCTTCCCACATCCTGATGCCTGATGCATTTGGGATTTCTTGTCCACAGGGATTTCTGCAGCTGAAATAAATCCTCTGTGATAACTCTGAAGAGGGAAGTACCTGAACTCCACAAAAACAAACAGCTGACCCTGGGCAGGGATCTAACAATGACAATTTATGAAACATCTGGAGTCCTGCATGCTGGGAGGGCTCAGAGAGACCCTGCAGGGCTCAGGGAACAGGGACCATTCCTTCCAGAGGGTTTGTGAGGGTCATTGCAGCCCAGAGGGGGCTGTAGGGACCATTGTGACCGTGTTCTCAGGGGTTCTTGGATGAGGGAAGAGACGAGGATCTGACTCCATGTTTCAGAGGGCTGATTTATTATTTTATGATAGATATTACATTAAAACTATACTAAAAGAATAGAAGAAAGGTTTCATCAGAAGGCTGGCTAAGAATAGAACAGCAAAGAACGATAACAAAGGTTTGTGGCTCGGCTCTCTGTCCAAGCCAGCTGACTGTGATTGGCCATTAATTAGAAACAACCCCATGAGACCAATCACCTGTTGCATCCCACAGCAGCAGATAATCATTGTTTGCATTTTGTTCCTGAGGCCTGTCAGCTTCTCAGGAGGAAAAATCCTAAGGAAAGGATTTTCCATAAAAGATGTCTGCGACAGACCTTTCCATCCAGAAGGGTCTGTAGGGACCATTCCATCCAGAACAGTCTGTAAAGGATCATTCCAGAAGGAGCTGTAGGGACATTGTGGTGGTGCCCCCACACCAGGCAGGGCTGTCTGGGGGCAAATTTGGACAATTGCCTGATTAGGCCTGGGCTTTTCTGCCCTTGTCCCTGTGCCTGCCCTTGTCCCTGTCCCTCACCCCCAGCCAGTTCCCCACAAGACATTTCTCACAGCCCTTGCGGACAATGAAATTTGTCTTTCCCCGTCCACGTGCTGGGCTGGGCTCTCCCCTGGGCTGGGCTCAGCTGGGCTGGGGCCATGGGCAGCAGGCACAGCCTTTAAACAGCCCCCAGCCCTGTTCAGGGCTGCTCAGGAGGTGCCAGGGCAGCTGCACTCCCCGCCCACCTCTGCTCAATGGGCACAGAGTGCTTTACAGCCAATGCCTGGCCCTGCACAGCCCAGAGCCTGCTCGGTGTGTCCTCGCACAGAATGAACAGTTTCTGTCACGGGAGGCGCTGCCTCGGCCCTGCCGCTTAGAACAGATTTGTCTTTTCATTAATTGAAACTCGGAGCAAGAAAAATCTTTTTGCTAAGCAAAGAGGAATTTGCAGGCATGGGCCTTTGCAGAGCAGCTCCTTTGCCTGCTCCAGAGCTCTGTGGTTTTTCCTTTCTTTGTTTCCCAGTAAAAATGACAGGAAGGTCGACGTGACCGTGGCTTAAGAACTGGGACCGTGAATTTGACAAATGCTGCAGCCTCACATGGTTTTGCTTCCATGAGTAATTTTTCTCTTGCACCGAGAGCTCCTCAGGAGGAGGAGGAGGGTGACCCCAGAGCCTTTCCAAAGGCACTCTGATAACTCCTGCTCTCTCCCTTCTGCAGGGCCATTTGTCTGGGTGCTTGACATTTGTCCTGGTGCCACCTCCCCCAGCTGCCTCTGATTGAATCACTGCTGCCGTGATTATTTCTCTGTTCCTTGACTTTTCTGCCAGCGAACTGAAAATACTGAACTGAAAATGCTTCCATTCTTGTTTGCTATTGATCAGATAATTCACAGGCCTGAGCTGTCCTGACGTGGCCAGCACTGCAAGTTCATGTGCTGGAAAATGAGTGCATACAAGGAGTGCTTTACACCTCTGCCCCTGTTCCTACACTGTGTTTTAATATTTGCAGTGCCTTTTGGATGTGTTACAATTGGCAGCAGCTCCATCACAATGCATTTATTGTGTTTCCAGGAGGGCAATTGTACCTGGGAAAGCAAAACAACTCAGAATTCTTCTGAAATTACTCAGTTCTGCTTTTATTTTTATTTTTTTCCCCAAAAAAGGAAAGAAAAAAAAAAAAAAGAAAACCCTGTTGTAGACGAAATAATTGCAACTTGTTCTTGCCTGAAAATTCACCAAAACTTGGGAATGTCTGGGGCTGTCCTGACCTGCTCAGCGGGGAGTGCCCAGGAGCTGCTGCCTCCCCCTCTGATGTCCCTGGGAGCAGTGGGATATTGGAGGGCAGTAGGATTTGGGCGCAGTGGGATTGGGGACTGGGGAGCAGTGGGATTTGGGACCACTGGGACTGGGGAGCAGTGGGTTATTGGGGAGCACTGGGGATTTGGGAGCATTGAGATATTGGGAATCAGTGGGATTGGGGAGCACTGGGATATTGGGGAGCAGTGGGGTTGGGAGCATTGGGATTGGGGAGCACTGGGATTTGGGGGCACTGGGGTCTGTGATAAGGGCACAGCAGCAGGATTACCTTGACCTCAGCCTTTGGGCTCTCAGTTAAGTCAGGTGCCCATGCAAAGCAGTCTCTGAGTTATTTCCCCGAGAGACCCCAAATACCAGATAATTCATAACCTATTCCACATTTTCATGCACATTCAAGCAGGACACAAATATTTCCTTTTGCCTCCACCATTATTGCCACTCAGAGGGCTGCAGGGATGCAGAATTATACAACTATTTGCTTCTCCAGTCGTGCTGTGTTTTTGCAGGGTGATTTACGGAGCTGTGACCAGGAGACCTTTCCCTAATAACGGATTTTTCCCAATGAATTTGCATCGTTTTCATAGGTCATACTCCTCACTTCAGTTCCTTTGCCTGCCATTTGCTCTGGCTGTTAAACAGCTTTAAAACTCCAGTGTGATTATTCAGAAATCACTCCATATAAAGCGTGATCTGCCAGGAGGCACCGGGCTCTCCCTCTGCTTCGCTCGAGGAAGGAGAAGCTGCCGAGTTTGAATGAGCACTGGAAAGTTCATTAGGGATAATTGTTGATTAGATAGGGAAGTGAATTATAGAAATGAGATCAGAAACATGTAATTGTCTCCACCGTGGGCAGGATGCTGTGCAGAGGGAGGGATGGGAGCAGGGAGGGATTGCAGCTAATGCAGCCTGACAGACCCCGAACGTTCCCTGCAGCCCAGCACTGCCTGGGCTCAGCTCCTGGCATGGAGAGCTGGGGGGATAGTGGGATGGGAGAGGCACAGAGAGGTGGAAAACTGGGATGGGAGAGGCACAGAGTGTGAGGAACTGGGATGGGAGAGGCACAGAGGGGTGGGGAACTGGGATGGGAGAGGCACAGAGTGTGAGGAACTGGGATGGGAGAGGCACAGAATGTGGGGAATGGGGCTGGGAGAGGCACAGAGTGTGGGGAACTGGGATGGGAGAGGCACAGAGGGGTGGGGAACTGGGATGGGAGAGGCACAGAGTGTGAGGAACTGGGATGGGAGAGGCACAGAGTGTGGGAATGGGGCTGGGAGAGGCACAGAATGTGGGGAATGGGGCTGGGAAAGGCACAGAGTGTGGGGAACTGGGATGGGAGAGGCACAGAGTGTGGTGAACACATCACAGATTGGGGTGGTTTGTGGGAAATGCCTTTATGGAGCAGGAAATTGGAGTTGCCAGTGTCTGTTTTGCTTGGAATAATGAAATGCTAAAATAACACCACCAGTCCTGGCTCCCAGTGTCACTGTTATTTGTTTTGCTTTGAGCGCAAATACTGGAGCACAAGATGGCATTTTCTTATCTGAGGGGAGTCCAAGAGTGCAAAAGGGATCTGGGAAGGGATTTTTTAAATTTGAGGTTGGATGGTAATGGATGGAAGAAAAAAGGACTTTAAAACAAAACTTGCAGTAGGGGAGAAGGAAAAAACCATTTCTATGCCTTTATGTAACTGAGCTGCTGAAATGAAGCATTCAGTGAGAAATGATGACGGATACTGGGAGCTGCAAAAGAGACCAGGTGCTCCAGAGCATGGAAATGGGGAAAGGGAGAGGCCAGCCAGCAAAAGAGTGGAAATATTGAAAAACTGAAGGTGTCAGTGGGGCTGCAGAGTTAACCTTGAGGAGAGAACGTTCTGCTGGAGCTGTGGGCAAGGTTAAACCTGGACATATTTCTCTCCCCTCAAACTCTGCCTTTTCCAAGCCTCATTAACTGTTTTGCTGAACATTACAATCATTTCTCTTCTGCCAGGTTAGATCACATTTTTCAACCTTTTAGGTACAAGACCTTAGAATTATTGATCCAATGAATCATACTGACTGAGGTGCTGGCTGCTGCTGCTGTGAGCTCCCGGAGAACCAGGATGTTGGCTAAATACTGAGCAGATTTCTCTGAAATTCCGTGACTTGGGGGGTGTTTTGCTTTGTGGAAGAGGGAGCAGCAGCACGGGAACATCACCTCCTTAGGGTTCTTAGGGTGCTGTGTGATGGTTAATGCTTCTAAAGATGCCCAAACACCAAATGAAAACCCAGTCAGGGATATTTTCTTTGCTGTGGTGAGATCTGTGCACCACTGAGGCATTCTGGGCATGGGGAAATGAAAACCCAGTCAGGGATATTTTCTTTGTTATGGTGAGATCTGTGCACCACCGAGGCATTCTGGGCATGGGGATGGTTTTGGGGTGTTTTATTTGCCAGCTGGGTGTGCAATGAGCAGGAGCAGGTTTGGCTTTTGGGGTCTGCACCCTCCATCCCAGGGGGGTTTGTAAGGATGGAATTGTTCCCTGTGAGGGTGGGCAGCCCTGGCACAGGTGCCCAGAGCAGCTGGGGCTGCCCCTGGATCCCTGGCAGTGCCCAAGGCCAGGCTGGACACTGGAGCAGCCTGGGACAGTGGGAGGTGTCCCTGCCATGGCAGGGGTGGCACTGGGGGGGATTTAGGGTCATTTCCCACCCAAACCATTCTGGGATTCTAAGAATTTCCTTTCTATTGTTTGAGGAGCTGCAGGAATTGCAGCTCTTGGGGAAGAAGAAGCGTGGTGCTGTTCACAGGGGTCCCAGGATGAGGGAGGAGATGAGAATGTTGACTCCATGTTTCAGAAGGTTTGATTTATTATTTTATGATATATATTATATTAAAACTGTACTAAAAGAATAGAAGAAATGATTTTGTGGAGGGATAGAATGTAGAAAATAGAGATAGTGTGGAAGGTAGTTTCACCCCTGAGCAGTTGCAGCTGTACTAATCACCAAAGATTAGGAACAGGCCTGCCTTGAATAGGCCACAGCTGTGTCCAATAAGAAGATGAGTGTACAAAAGAGGGGGTTAAGTGGGTGAGAAAGAGTTGGAGTTAGCTGGTTGTGCTGTGAAGAGAGATGGAGTTTGTTGGCTGTGCTGTGAGGAGGTGTCCATGAGAAACCACCGGGAAGGCATGGAACTTATATAATGTGATGACAACAGGGTTTATTATTTTTTATTATCATTCTATTTTTTTCTATTCCTTGCAAGCCTTTCATCAGAAGGCCTGCAAGGAATAGAAAAAAAATAGAATGATAATAAAATCTTGTGAAAGAAATAGAAAGGAATGGAATGATAATAAAATCTTGTGACTGACCAGAGAGTCTGAGCCAGCTGACTGTGACTGGCCGTTAATTACAAACAACCACATGAGACCAATCCCAGATGCACCTGTTGCATCCCACAGCAGCAGATAACCATTGTTTGCATTTTGTTCCTGAGGCCTCCCAGCTTCTCAGGAGGAACGATCCTAAGGAAAGGCTTTTCCATAAAATGTGTGTGTGACGAAGAGGAGCCCCAAGGCAGGGGAGGCAGGGCAGGGGGTGCTGCCTGCCCTGCTGGGCTGGAACTGCCCCAGGGAGTTCTGCCAGGGGGGAACAGGACAGGGACAGCCCCAGGCCTGGACATCAGGGTTTTATCTTCCACCCCAGTGTTTGTGTTTGCTTTTCTTTAAAAACCTTCTTAAAAGCGCCAGGAAAATCCCACCTGGCATCCCGAGTGCTTCAGCATCAGACAGGAATCTGAGCATCCCCCAAATAATAGAAATGAAATATCCTCTTAATTAGCTGAAACGTGATGGGCTCAAATACCAAATAATGCTGCCAATAGATATTGATAAAATCCCATTACTCATGGAGCTTCCTTGTGTGTTTGCAGAGGGAATGCATCATTCATGAGCTTCACACCAAAGGGGACTGCAGAGCTGCGCGTGGATGTTGGGGTACACAAAATACAAAATATTCACTGGCGAGGCAGCAATCCTGGCAGCTCTGAGCTGCTCTCCAGAAGGGTCAGGAGAAATGAGCTGTGGGATTTAATTTTTGATAGAATTTGATAATCAAAGATGGACTTGGGGATTTTGAAGTCTTTTCCAGCCTTAATGATTCTATAACATTGAACATAATTCCCAATTCACATCTCTGATTTGTAGGAGTAAGGAGATGGAAATAGTTAATAATTTGGAATAAAATTAACTTCCCTTTAGCAAAACAAGCAGCAGCAAAAAGCTGTGGTAATTCTCTTGCAGCTTTCCAAAGCAATTAGGCTGTAATGACTGCTGAAGAGATTTTCATGTTGTTTCAAACACTGGTTGGAACAACTGGAAGCTACAAATTTTTTCTCATTGTGACTTTATTATCTGAAAGGAAATGACTAATTTGGAGTTGGTTATTATTGTTTTATAGCCCATGAAATATAAGTATCTAAGTAAACATTTCCACGAATTTAATTATTTCATACACAGAATGTGAAATCCATAAGCCCTCAGCTTCTGAGCCAGATTTTACTGTATTACCATGATTATATTCATGCCAGAAAATAAATGTTCTCTCTTCCTAGGCCTGTTTTTCGCAGTCACTTCTGCCCTGAGGTCAAATGTGTAAGGAGCAGAGGAGAGCAGCACAGAGAATCCTGGAATCAGAGCTTGGGGTGGGAGGGATGGTAGAGGAGAGCTCAAAGGAGGTTTCATGGGTGTTAAAGGAGATTTCAGTGGATATTTGAGGAGGTTTCATTGGATGTTAAAGGAGATTTCAGTGTGTATTTCAGGAGGTTTCATTACATATTTAAGGAGGTTCTGTTGCATATTAACGGATGTCTCAGTCGACTGAGGGCTTCATTGAGGAGGCTTCATTGGATATCTAAGGAGGTTTCATTGGATATCAAAGGAAGTTTCAGTGGATATTTAAGAAGGTTTCAGTGGATGTTAAAGGAGGTTTCATTGAATATTTGAAGAGGTCACACTGGATATTAAAGGAGGTTTCATTGGATATTTAAGGAGGTTTCATTGGCTATTTGAAGAGGTTCCATGGGATATTAAAGGAGGTCACACTGTATATTAGAGGAGGTTTCATTGGATATCGAAGGAAGTTTCAGTGGATATTTAAGGAGGTTTCAGTGGGTGTTAAAGGAAGTTTCATTGAATATTTGAAGAGGTCACACTGGATAGCAAAGGAAGTTTCAGTGGATATTTAAGGAGGTTTCAGTGGGTGTTAAAGGAAGTTTCATTGAATATTTGAAGAGGTTTTAGTGGATATTAAAGGAGGTTACACTGGATATTTAACAGTGGAGGTTTCAGTGGGTGTTAGAGGAGGTTTTATTTGGTATTAAAGGAGGTCTCATTGCAGCTCCCACCTCTGCATCCTCTGGCCAGAAGAGGTAAAGCTCCCCCTGAGGTGAAGCTGCTGGGACCGAAAGCACTGGGCAGGTGCTGTGCAGGTAACACATTTTATAAACCTGGCCCCAGCAGTGCTGGGTCCTCCTGAAAAACACCTCCAGAAAATACTAAAAAATCCCTGTAACTCATTTCCAGCATCACTCTGGGAACCTCTCGTGCCTGGATAGCTGCAGCTCCTCCCTGCCCTGGGCAATGCCAGCTCCAGCTCCTGGCGCCTCTTTCCCCCTGTCCTGTCTCCCAATCTCTGCTTTCCCCCTGTCCTGATTATCATTCTCTGCTTTCTCCTCCTGCCCATCCCAGGTCATTTGCTCTCCTCCTCTGCTCCATCCCAAGCAAAGCAAGGTCCTGACTCCTGATTTTCAGGCTGGGGCACAGAGAATCAGGATTATGATTGTTGCTGCCATTCTGATTTATTCTGTTACCGCGTCTCTTTATAACACTCGAGCTTCGTGGTGTGGAACAATGGAGATAAATTTTGGCCCCTTATTTTTTCATAGCCCTTTTCCAGCTGTATATCATCAATTTGCTTCTCATTTAGATACTCGCTCCTACTTCAGGAAAAATAAAGAAATCCCAGCAGTGTAGGTAATAAAGGCAGGGAAACAAACTCGGAAGTGCATTTTACAATGGGATTTGATTGTGATAATTTTTCATGTGGTAAAAAAGGAGCATGCTGCCTTTCTCTGGGAACTGTTTGGGTTTATGCTTTGTTTTTTTCCCATCCTCAGCTTGTAGTCATGTGGAAGAGTTTTTGTGTTTCAAGGGAACAGAGAGGCATCTCTGCATTTATTAGCTGAGTTCATTGAAAAACTTTATTTTCTAATTTACTGAGGCTGGAAGCTGCACAGGTAGCAGCTGAAACAAGAACTTCAGGCAGTGTGAATTCACATTTTGGAAGTGCACCTCCCTGCAAGTCTGTTGTAAATATCTACAAAAGATACTGCAGGTGAATGGCCTGGCTCTCTCTCATTCTTGTGCCACAGAAATTCCCTGGGTGCTTTGGCAGGTTGGGGATCAGCAGGATCACAGAATGGTTTGGGTTGGAAGGACCTTAAAGCCCATCCCATTCCACCTCCACTGCCCCAGGTGCTCCAGCCCCAGTGCCCAGCCTGGCCTTGGGCACTGCCAGGGATCCAGGGGCAGCCCCAGCTGCTCTGGGCACCTGTGCCAGGGCTGCCCACCCTGCCAGGGAGGGATTCACCCCTAACATCTGACCTAAACCTGCTCTGTTCCCATTGTTGAAGCCATTCCCATTGCTCTGTCATTCCCTCTCTTGTCAGTCGCCTCTCTCAGCTCTCCTTTCCCAGCCAGTTCGCACCAATTTACCACAAAACTCTGGATTTCATGTGGATTTGGTGTGATGGGCAGGAATTGAAGATGTCGTGGTGCTGCACCAGCCCTGAGGGATCTGTGGTGCCTCTGGGATGCTGCTCCTCAGCTGCAGTCCTTGGGAGCTGGGCACGATTGTTCCTCTCAAACAAAAGGAGCTAATGAAAGGGTTTTAATTTGCTGATCAGCTATTCAGAGGGAGGAAGGGCCCTGCTAGGTGTCCTTGGAGACTGGCAGTGAGCGCTGGGAATCACAATGTTCACATTTATTTACTCTCCCCGGCCAGCTCCTGTGCAGGTAATGCTGCTGGAGGTGTCCTCAGGCTCACATTTCCTTGCCTCCACCTCCCATGGCCTTTCCCTGGGCTTTTTGAAGGTTCCAGGGGTGCTGCTGGTGCCCATGTGCCAGCCAGGAGCTCCCTGTGCGGCTCACAGTGGGGAGATCTGCTGGGAAGTTCTTCCAAGAAGTTTATTAGAACTTTATTAGAAGTTTATTATTGACTAGCCTGCTCTGTCAGCCTGAGAACCTTTCTGTGGCTGTAGCTTTTTAAAAGAGGATTTGTTTGAAGAGTTGCATTTCTGATGGGAATCGAAATTTCAGGCATTTTTTTATATGACCCTCAAGTACTCAACCTCCAGCAGTTTTCTGTCAGGGCCGGCAAAACCAGGAATAAAGCTCCTTTAGGAATGGGAGCCTGGGGCAAATCCTCCTTCCTGCTGTGGGGTGAGGATGCCTTGGGTGTGGGAACCATGGGAAGGGACACGAGGAGTGGATGTTGGTGCCTGAAGATAAGGAGAGGCTTGGTGCAGCTCTGAGGTGGATTTCAGTGTGAATTCCAGAGGTAATCAGAGCTGCATTCGTTAAGAGCAATTAGCTTCACCCACGTGCTCATGGCAAAAGTAAGGAATGAAGGTTTGGGGAGTAAGACAGAAATAATATATTGAATTTCAGTTCCATGTTGTGTTTAGAAAGGTGAAATACTTTCCACTGCATTTATTTTCTCAACAAAATTATATATTTTTAAAAATTAAAAAAAAATAAATACGAAAACCAATTTCAGGTAAATCCCCACCATCACCTGTCTGAAGGTGATGCCAGAGGAACTGACAGCAGCACCTTTTGCTGCTGTGATTTCATACCCATGTCAGAGTGCAGCAGAACTGGGCATTAGGACAGGCTGGGTCTTGCTGAGCACTTTCATTTCTGCCATTCCTCCTGCACTGGCACCACATGCCTCCACAGCATCACTGTACCTGAGGAACACCAGGTACCTACAGGAGAGAAGATATTTTTCTTTGGCTGAAATAGATCCTTAAAAAACATATTCTGCAATAAGTGAGGAGAAAGGAGCCACGGTGCAAGAAAATGTCCATATTGAGGATGCAGATTCTGTTCTGCTTTGTCCCTGTAAAGCCTGAAGTCCTTGTGCTGCTGTCCATGGTAAATTATGGATCACCTCTTTTCTGACTCCTTTTATTATTATCTCCTGTTACCTATTCTTCCTTACCCTACTCATCATCTTCCCTCCTCTTCACAGAGTGTTATAAAAGAGAAAATTACCAAGTTGGAGGGTCAGATGAGTAGAAAATTACGAGCTGCTCATTGGTGTGCTCAGCCTTGGCTGTGATTGCATCTGCTGCAGGTGAGGCCAATCATTCTGGGAGCCCTGGAATGGCTGCACGGAGGGAATTAGCTCTGATGGATGGTAAATACTTTGCCAGTCATTTCGACATTATTTTCAAAATTCTGGGTCAATTAATACTCCTTGAATGGATCAGAAAAAGAGCCACAAAGCTCCTGGAGTTGTTTGTTTTGTGTCTGTCTCTCTCTGTGTGTAGCGGAATATGGAGAGCTGGGTGTTGTTCCTTTTCTTTAACAAGGAAATGAGCTGGGCTCTGTTTCCCCAGTCTGGCTGCTGTGCTGGCTGTGCCTGTGGTTCTCCTCCTCCTCCTCAGGGCTGAATTCCAGCAGTGCCCCCACTGCAGCCCCAGACCCACAGGGGCACACCCCGGAGCCCTGTGCTCACCCAGAGACTGAAACACCCAAATCAGGCAGGATGTTCTGGAGCTCTGTGTGCTGGGTGAGCCCAGGGATGGGGAGCAGCAGCAGCAGCCCCTGGGTCTGTGCTCACAGCCCCTCCATGCCCAGGGCTGGGGTCTCACTCCTCTTCCTGCTCAGGCACCAGCATTCCTGGCTGGGGTGGGGAATGTCTCCTCTCCTTTCTCTGCCTTCCAGAGAGGCACCAAACACTGCAGAGGGGTTCCCATTGGCATGTGGAGTGTCTTCTTTCCCTCCTTTCAGGGATATTCCCTATCTGGGATGTGAAATGTCTCCTTTCCCTGCCTTTTAGAGATTTTCCCTATCTGGGAATGTAAAGGGGACCTTTCAGAAATTTTCCCTGTCTGGGATGTGAAATGTCATCTTTCCCTGTGTTTCAGGGATATTCCCTATCTGGGATGTGAAGGGGACCTTTCAGAGATTTTCCCTGTCTGGGATGTGGAGTTTCTCCTTTCCCTGCCTTTTAGGGAGGCACCAAACACTGCAGAAGGGTTTCCATTGGGATGTGCAGTGTCTCCTTTCCCCTCCTTCCAGAGGCACCAAACGTGCAGAAGGGTTCCCATCAGGACACCAGTGGGTGATGGAGGCCAGAGCCCATGGGAGGGAGCCCTGGGCTGCACACCCTGAGCTCAGCAGGAGGAGCCAGCCCCAGCCCAGAGCTCCCCAGCACCCAGGCTGCCCTCCTGACCCCTGCCACATAACTGAGGGTTATTTTGGGAGCTGCTGGGTGCTGCTGTGGCAGGCAATCCCTGCTGACTGAAACCAGACTGTGCAGAGGGGCTTTGGGGCTTGGTTTGACTCTCAATGGCACCAATGGGCTGTGGCTCTCCTCAGAGCACCAAAGACTGCAAGGGTTAAGGGTGAATGATGTGCTTTTAAAGGGATGTTAACTTGAGATAATGTAACTTCATTGAGAATCCCTGGAATATCCTCTAAATGGATTTTGTGCTAGGGAGCAGTCTGACTGTATCTCATTACAAGTGGATTGCACAGAGAGCTCCTGATCCTCCTGCAGCAGCCCCTGGAGCCTGGCACAGCAGTGCTGCTGCCTGGGCAGCCTCTCCTGGGGCACAGCCCTGCACTGGGCACAGCCCTGCACGTCCCTGTGGGATCGCCCTCCTTCCAGGGCTGGGCACCCCAAAAGCACCCAGAAGGTTCTTTCCATGGTGGGTGCGTTAACCCCCTTGTTATGGGGGATCATTGGATTCCAGTGTGATTTGTAACCCCCTTGTTTGTGGGGATCACTGGGCTGTTGTGTGATTTGTAACCCCCCTGTTTGTGGGGATCATTGGGCTGTTGTGTGATTTGTAACCCCCCTGTTTGTGGGGATCACTGGGCTGTTGTGTGATTTGTAACCCCCCTGTTTGTGGGGATCATTGGGCTGTTGTGTGATTTGTAACCCCCCTGTTTGTGGGGATCACTGGGCTGTTGTGTGATTTGTAACCCCCCTGTTTGTGGGGATCACTGGGTTGTTGTGTGATTTGGGGTGGAGGGTCCCTAAATCCCACCCAGTCCCACTCTCCTGCCATGGCAGGGACACCTTGCACTGTCCCAGGTGTCACATCCAGAGGTCTGTTACACCACCCCAGGGATGGGGGCTCCTGCATGGCCCTGGGCAGCTGTGCCAGGGCTGGACAGCCCTTTAGGTGCAGAAATGTTCCCAGTCTCCAAGCTAAATCTCTAAAAGAGGCCATTTCCTCCTTTCCTTGTTCCCTGGAAGGACTGATGGACCCCTGGCTGCACCCTCCTGCCAGGACCTGTGACAGTGAGAGGTTCCTGAGCCTCTCTTCTCCAGGTTAAACACCTCCTGTCCCCCCAGTTTGGTTCTGTTTTGTTCTAATGGGAGTTTAAACAAATCTGGGGCTTTTCCATATCTCAGGCTCGAGCTGCTCCCTGTTTAGGCTGAGCACAAAACAAATAGAGAGAAGTGACTTCATTACTTGCACTCTGGAAGTGCCTTGACAGCCATTTAGAAAAATCCTTAACACTCACCAGCTTGCCAGGCTGCCGCTGTCCCCCAGGAGCGGGCTGGGGACAGAGCCATCCATCTCCCTGCCCTGAGCACCAGAGGCAGCTCTGGGGCTGGGATTGGATTGCTGCAGTCAATGATCCCAGGGCCGTCCCTCCCTGCCAGCCTGGGGTGCCCAGCAGTGGGGCTGGGGCTGTGTGTGCGCTCCGTGCTGCCGGCAGAGTGCAAGCAGCTGATAAAACCACTGCTGGTTTGCATTTCTTACATCTCTGCTTTCAGGCTGACCTTATTCTCAGTGGGGAATCTGGGCTGGTGCTGCGCGAACAGAAGTAGCAGTAGGTTTAAGCTGCGATTTATTTCGGTCTTTTTGCCTCCTTCAGAGAGAAGTTTGTGTTTATTGCTCATTCATTTCCTGGCTGTTGGTTGGTGCAGGGTCTTGTACAACCAGGGAGCCCCACTCCTGTGGCCCAAAGAACCCCACGATGGTTTGGCTTGGAAGAAACTTAATATATTGTATACTATATTATTAAATTTATATCTTTTGTGCTGGCCTATCTCATTTCACAGCTCTAAGATAACACTGCAAGATGGTTTTGCACCATAATTTGAAGTCCTGATAATTTTAAACATTTTTGAAGCCGTGTAGGCTATAGAAAAACAAATGAAGAGGTTTCTGCTGCCTCCCACTCTCTGTGCATGAGAGGTTTGAGTGAGCTCCAGACCCTGGTGCAGTGCTGGTGCCCAGGCTGGTGCCAGGGCTGCTGTCCCTGCCAGCCCTCTGCAGCCCCTGGGCTCTGTGGCTCAGGGAGGTGCTGACAGCTCGGATGCCTTCCTGGAAGCTGCTCCTTGTGCTGCTCCCACAGCAGCCCCTGCATGCAGGGAGGTCCCTCACATTTCTATTTGCACTTGGGGTGGCAGTGGAATGAATCACCTGTGGCTGCAGGCAGTGCCAGCAGTGAGGGACGCTCTGCTCTGGGCTCCAGGTGAGCTCCCCTGCTCTGATGGAGTTTCTGCCTGCCTGCCTGCGAGCCCAGGCTCCCAGAGGTCCTTTCCAACATAAATCATTCTGTGATTCTGTGAATTCCGCCCTCAGCTCCAGGAAAAGAGGCGATTTCCCCTCTTGGGCAGCTGAACCAACCAAAGTGTTCAAATGCTGCCTCAGCCGAGACAGCTGGGATGGGGAAGGGGGAGATTGGAGCTGCATCCAGGGATGGGCTCTGCATCCACTGGAGCTGTATCCAGAGATGGGCTGTGGAAAGGGGAGATGGGCTCTGCCCCATTGCAGGAGCATCCCGGTGCTCCCAGTCCCTCCCTCCATGCTGGGGCTGTGCCCTCACTCCTCTTCTGCCGTGCTGTGAACAGATCAAAAGGGGGGGTTGTTCTCATGTTAAAGATGTGTTTCTCTGTAGCCTCTGGCTGGTTTGGTTTTGCTTTGTCTGGCAGTAAATTCCTCAGCATCCCGAGCCCACCCCGGGGCAGGGAGGTGTCCAAGGTTTGGTGAGCATTGCTTTATCTGGCAGTAAACTCCTCAGCATCCCAAGCCCACCCTGGGGCAGGGCAGAGGGCAGAGGTGTCCCAGGTTTGGTGAGCGTTCCTTTACCTGGCAGTAAAATCCCTGGGGCAGGGCAGAGGGCAGGAGGTGTCCCAGGTCTCCTCAGTGTGGAGCACACAGGGCAGCACACACTCTGCCTTTCTGCTGCGAGCTCAAACAAAGGTTAATTGCCAGGTTTTTATGTTTCCCTTTGTAATTGTCGGTGCTTTTCTCTACAACTCCTGACGACTGAAGTTAATCTTTTTAATCACTGCAGGAGCGAGCAGGAGCTCCAGGACAGACCATGCACAGAACCCAGGGCTTTTCATCCCTGGGAGGGTGTGTGAAGGCAGGAAAAGCTGCAGCAGGGTATTTAGGGGAGATGCATCCTAGAAACAGTAATTTCCAGTATGGTTTCCCGGAGATTTGGTTAAAAGCTCTGGGAAGGGAAGGTGATTCCAGCTGGGCTGTCAGGGAAGCAGTGGTTGCAGCCCAAGCTGCTCAGAAATTGTGGTGGCAGAGATTTTGTTCTTATGGCCTGCTCTGTTTGCTGCTGTTTCTCTCTTTCACTTCTTTATTGTATTAAGAAATTTCCCAATTCCTCCTTAATGCAGCTAATCTCAATCAGAGCTACATCAGTGAGAGAATTGGGTTTTTCAGAGTCTCCAGGCAGTCCCTGCTCGGGGGCGCTGGGTGGGGAAAGCACCAACTGCTCTGAGAGCTGGGGCCAGAGGGGCACAGGGACAGCTCAGCAGCCCCACAGTGCCCAGACAGTGAGCAAGCAATTGTCATGACTTCACTGGGCTGGATCACACTGGCTGGCACAGGGAGAACACGCTTTGTTGTGTTAATAAATAACTGTTAAGTTTAAGAAATGAATTCACACGGAAGGATTTATTGTGGTATACAATTAGAGCAAGAAAAATGACAAATTTGTTCCTTAGAGTGCCTTGAAATAATTTCTATCTCATCTGATTAGGAGAAAAGGCTGCTTTGTCTTCTTAAATTATTTTTTCTCTATTTAAATAAATCTGAACTGCTTGCATGCCTGCAAGAATTACAAACGGCTGCTCAGACCTAAATCAAGCATTCCAGGGTTGCTGCATGAATCTTCCAAGGCAATAAACTTTGGGTACCTCTGACAAGTTTTATGATCCCAGATAGGTGCACTGTGCTAAGGGCCATATTTCACAGCAACGCCTCTGAATAGATCAGATCAGTTTTTATATGCTAATAATTTGTTTTGGTAGTTTAATACCAAGAGCTATAACTCATATCGATGGCTTGCCTTAGACTGTGGGTAATTTGAGGAACAGTTTGGGAAAAACCACTTTAGGAACACTTTCAGGGTTGCACTTTCCCATTGAGCAATTAAGGCAAGAATAAACCAGGCTGGAAATTAAAATTAAAAAAAAAAAGGGAATTGAAGCTCATCAGCCCCAGTTCAGGGTCATTCCCTCTGAAGTTTCCTCTCCCTCTGTCACTGCATTGTCAGTTGGCTGAGTGTCTGGGCTCTTTTCCATTTCCTCCTGGGCTGGCAAATCAATCTTGTTATTTAGTCACTCTTTTTGCCTAGAACTAAAATCTAAATGGTTTTTTCCTTAAATTCCCCTCCAGCTCCCACTGCCATTGGTGGTGTATTGCAAACTTTACCTGTTCTGGTCCCTGACGTGCTGTGGGAGCAGCTGAAACTCAATTTAGCTGTAGCACACCAAGCGATGCTGGCAGCAGGAGCAGTGTGGGAGCTGTGGGGATGCTGGGGCAGGGCAGGTGCAAAACCAGCTGGGAGCTATTGGAGGGCAGCCCCAAACCCATCTGATCCCTGGGGTTTGGTGCCTTCTCAAAGTTTGTAAACACAAAGTGTGCTCATGGAGGGGCTGGGGCAGCAGGGACCCCCCATCCCCTCCTGCATTTGTGCAGACTTCATGGAGCTGCTCTGCTTTGGGGTCAATGTTCCAGCCCTGCATTAGGGGCAGGCTGTGAAATGGTGTAAATTTGCCATTATTTGGTTTTCTGCAGCTCGATAATTGAAACTAATAGAAGGAAATAGCTAATACTTTCTGGTGGGATGACCTTGGGAGCAGGAGAGCAGCTCCTTGTGTCTTCCTCCAGGGAAGAAAGTTAGAGGAATTACTGCCAAATAATAATAATAGCAGCAGCAGCAGCACGGGCTGTAATTCTCCACTCTCCTGCTCCAGCGACACCTGAGCAGCAGCAGGAGGAAAACAAATCATTTATCAGGGATAATTCCTTGGAGCAGGGCTGGGCAGGAGCGGGCAGAGCAATCTGCCTCGTCCCGGCCATTAAGGATCTTGGATGCAATTTTCCCATTTGGGCAATTTGTGCCTGCTCGGCCCGGTGTGGACTCGTGTGACTCTGCAGGGAAATGTCCCCATTTCCTTTTGAGGCTCTGAGGTGTGAGATGTGCTCCACCTCCTCTTCCTCCTGGGGACCTGACCCGTGGCTCCCCCAAATCACCCCCAGCCCCTCTCTGGCCTGATTTCCCTGGGAGCCAGGCTCCTGAGGTACCCACAGACGTGCTGAGTTCTGCAACTATTTTGGTCTCTGTAAAATCAAGGAGATTTCACAGAGACAATCACAGAGATTTGACAGAGGGAGGGAAAGCTCCGAGATAATGAAATACTGAAACTCTCAGCAAAGTGGGGCTGGTTGGAGGAAAGCAGGAGAGAGCCTGGGCATCAGGAACTGCTGCTGTTCCTCTGAGCCCCTGTCCATGCAGGAACTGCTGCTGCTGTTCCTCTGAGCCCCTTTCCATGCAGGAATTGCTGCTGTCCCTCTGAGCCCCTTTCCATGCAGGAACTGCTGCTGTTCCTCTGAGCCCCTTTCCATGCAGGAACTGCTGCTGCTGTTCCTCTGAGCCCCTTTCCATGCAGGAACTGCTGCTGTCCCTCTGAGCCCCTTTCCATGCAGGAACTGCTGCTGCTGTTCCTCTGAGCCCCTTTCCATGCAGGAACTGCTGCTGCTGTTCCTCTGAGCCCCTGTCCATGCAGGAACTGCTGCTGTTCCTCTGAGCCCCTTTCCATGCAGGAACTGCTGCTGCTGTTCCTCTGAGCCCCTTTCCATGCAGGAACTCCTGCTGTCCCTCTGAGCCCCTTTCCATGCAGGAACTGCTGCTGTTCCTCTGAGCCCCTTTCCATGCAGGAACTGCTGCTGCTGTTCCTCTGAGCCCCTTTCCATGCAGGAACTGCTGCTGCTGTTCCTCTGAGCCCCTTTCCATGCAGGAACTGCTGCTGCTGTCCCTCTGAGCCCCTTTCCATGCAGGAATTGCTGCTGTTCCTCTGAGCCCCTTTCCATGCAGGAACTGCTGCTGCTGTTCCTCTGAGCCCCTTTCCATGCAGGAACTCCTGCTGCTGTTCCTCTGAGCCCCTTTCCATGCAGGAACTGCTGCTGCTGTTCCTCTGAGCCCCTTTCCATGCAGGAACTGCTGCTGCTGTTCCTCTGAGCCCCTTTCCATGCAGGAACTGCTGCTGTTCCTCTGAGCCCCTTTCCATGCAGGAACTGCTGCTGTTCCTCTGAGCCCCTTTCCATGCAGGAACTGCTGCTGTTCCTCTGAGCCCCTTTCCATGCAGGAACTGCTGCTGCTGTTCCTCTGAGCCCCTTTCCATGCAGGAACTGCTGCTGTCCCTCTGAGCCCCTTTCCATGCAGGAACTGCTGCTGCTGTTCCTCTGAGCCCCTTTCCATGCAGGAACTGCTGCTGCTGTTCCTCTGAGCCCCTTTCCATGCAGGAACTGCTGCTGCTGCTCCTCTGAGCCCCTTTCCATGCAGGAACTGCTGCTGCTGTTCCTCTGAGCCCCTTTCCATGCAGGAACTCCTGCTGCTGTTCCTCTGAGCCCCTTTCCATGCAGGAACTGCTGCTGCTGTCCCTCTGAGCCCCTTTCCATGCAGGAACTGCTGCTGTTCCTCTGAGCCCCTTTCCATGCAGGAACTGCTGCTGCTGTTCCTCTGAGCCCCTTTCCATGCAGGGCTGTCCCTCCCTGGGGACACCCAGCCCTGGGCTGGCCTGGGCTGGATGTCCCCACTTCTCCCCTGTTACTCATCCCAGGACTTCTGTCCCAGTCCATTTCCCCAGCTGGGCAATTGGAATAAATAATTTATTTGGAGGATAAAGCTCCAGGAGCAGGGGAGGTAAATCAGCTGGCACTGAGCTGTTTGTCACCTCCCTCTGCCTCTCCTGAGGGAACACCAGATTCTCACCCTCACCAAGTCCTGTCTGTTAAAGCCTAGAGCTGAGTGATCACATGAAGGAGCGCAGGTCCTGCAAGGATGAAGCAAATGTCTGGAGAAGCCACCTGGTGACCTTTCCCTCCCAGCTTCCCTGGTGAGTCACAGGTTTTATTTTTTGCTAAGTACAAAAGCATTTTCCCTGGCAAACACTCCTTTGCTGAAGGTGAAAACGAACAAAACGAGCCCACAAAGCCCCGAGGGGAGGCTTGGGTCTTTTCACAGCTCTCAGTGTTTATCCCAGCCCAGCTGAGCTCTGGAGGAATGCAGGCATTCCCTGCTCCAGTTCCCCAGGTAATCCCTGCATTAACCATTGCTGGTGTTGCAGCAGGGAACTTGGGCTGCCTGAGAGAGCAACGTGATCCCTTCAAACCTCAGCTCTGCTGCTGGAGGGCATCTGGCGTTTGACTCTACTTAAAAATTCATCCAGAATTGATATACTGCATTTTTCATTTCAAAAATTGCGATCAGGTAGCAAAGTCTGAGTATCCAGACGAGAGTAATATCTTCCCAACGTTCATTAATCTGAGTCAGTAATGAACTGCAGGTGGAATGGAGGGCTAATTCAGAGCAAGTCATTCATTTGGTTGTTTTTCTTATCTTCCCTGTTATTAAATATCCATGGACAGCTTAATTGACCTTCCTGAATCTTTCATGTCACATTCCAAGATGGTGTTGGTGGATGGTCTGCAGGGTGTTGGGGGTCAGTGTTAGCTCCTGAGTGGGCAGTGCAGGGTCCCAGTGTCCAGAGCAGTGTTGGTCACTCCCAGCTGTGCTGGTCACTCTCAGCCGCCCTGCTGGTCACTCCCAGCTCCTCTGGGGTCACTCCCAGCCCTGTTGGTCACTCCCAGCCCTGCCCACAGCCAGGGTCTCACTGGGATTTCTCCTTCCTCCTCCTCCTCGGGCCATGCCTGGGGGGACAGCAGTTCAGTGGTGGTCTCTGCTGTCACCTTGACTGTATTTGCAGTTTCTGAGCTCAGTCTCTCTCTGGTTCAAGGCTCCATTCCCCTACTTTCCCTCACCCACTGGGGATGGTTTCCAGCCCCCTGCCCTCCTCCCCTGCCCTCCCTTGGTTCCCTTGCTGTCACTCCCAGCCTCACCAGCACAGAGTGTGTGAAGCAGATGGCATTTCCCAGGCAGGACTTGGTGGGACCGAGCCCAGCAGAAGGATAATTTCCATATTTTGATGGCCACAGCTCTGTCTGCTGTCCCAGAGTGATGGCCTCTCATCCTCAGCTGCCTTCCCCACCTGGAATGCCAGCATTGATTATTTCTGCCCAGGTGTGGGGCTGCTTTGTCTCTCTTCAGGAACAGGTGTTCTTTGAAGGTGATTTCTGCAATGCCAGGACCTTTTTGGATTTCAGTCCTTTGCTCTCCTGTGCTCTCAGTCCCTGTGCAGTGCCAGCAGCCAATTTCAGCAGCGCTCCCCTCCTCTGTCATGCAAGTCATTAATGAAGAAATTAATAATGCTCAGTTCAAGGTAGGTCTCTCAGTAATTTGATTCATCTCCTCATTTTCAGCAGGGCTGTTTCTGGAGCAGCCTCTGGTCCCTGTCACACAGGCCAGGGTGGCACAGAAGCTGCAGCCAAGCTCTGAACCTTCAGTGTCCCATGGGAGGAGATGCACTGGGATGCTGCAGCCCAGCAATGGTGCTGCCACACCTTGGGTGGTTTTTACTTTTATTTAAAGGTTATTTTTCTGGGAATGGACGTCTTGTGAGCTCGGATGTAAAGCAATGTCCTTCATCCTTCTGGAGAGAGATTGCTAACAAGGGATGGAGTGCCAGGGCAAGGGCACTTCAAAGTGGCAGAAGGAGGTTTGGATTAGAGATAAGGAAGGAATTGTTCCTGGGAGGGTGGGCAGGCCTGGCACAGGTGCCCAGAGCAGCTGTGGTGCCCCTGTATACCAAGGCCAGGTTGGAATTGGGGCTTGGAGCACCCTGGGACAGTGGGAGGTGTCCCTGCCATGGCAGGGGAACAGGATGAGCTTTGAGATCTCTTCCCACCCAACCATTGATGATTCTAAAGATGTGGTTCCTCTTTCCCCTCTCTCCCTCTCCAGACTTCCCCAAGAACAGTTAAAACTCTGGTCTGGATTCACACAGTCCTTTAAGCATGCAAAGATAAAGTTCATCAGCATAACCAATTTGCAAACATCTAAATTAGCCAGGCACTCTCCCCGTTGCCTTTGTGGGGGATTATAAACTTCCCTCTTTGTTCCAGCATTATTGTGCCGACCATCTGCTCTCAGTTAGCCTTTTCATGAAGATTGAGGCAACGAAAGCTTATTAAACACTCAACTTCCTTGGTTAATGGCCTTCCCGCTCCTCTTGCAGTTTCCCTTCATTACTGATGCACTTATGGAATGATCTCCTGTTAATTGCCCCCCTCTTTGTCCCTGACCTCTCTGCCCTGGGGAGGAGATCATGTCTGAGGGCTGAGATGCTGTGCCTGAAATTCCTGCACGGGAAGTCCATGGAGAGCCCAGTGTCCAGCTCCAGTGGCACTGCTGGGCCAGGTCTGCCCGTGCCAGGGCAGGGGTGGCAGGCAGGGCCCTGACCCCATCCCAGCTGGGACCCACAGGTGAGAGAAGGGAAGGGAAGGAAGGGAAGTTGTGGAGGTTTAGGAATTCTTTCAAGATGCTATTTGTTCCAATTTCATTAACTCCCTCCCCAGGTTCTCCTTTCCTGACTCACCCCATTCTTGGTGCATCGCCTTATTTTATTTCTTAGTTCTTTACAGTTCCCTGGGGATCCCCCCTTCCTAATCCCCACAAATGATTGTTCTCCCTCCCTGATGCTTTTCAAGCAGCTGCTGCAGCAACCTTCACCTCTGGATGTGTGTGACCTCGAAGGCACAAGACAAATCCTCCCCCGTTACCCTGGACAGGCTGTAAACAGATTTCCAAATGCTCCCAGCCCCGTGTGCACACCCCAGGGCTTGGAACAGTGCTGGTCCCCAGGCTGTAGATCAAGAGAGGCTCCTGGGCTGGATCTGCTCGTGGCACAGCAATTTGGATAATGAGATGGGGAACATAATAACACAACAGCTCAGCCTTGCAACTTCATTTTTCCTGCTCTCCCACCAGGGACCGAGGCAATGAAGAGAGCTCTGATTTGCAAAGCTGAATAAAACAAAAGCACAGAGGAACCTGGCTGGGCGTGCTGACCTTCTTTTCAGTTTTCAAGCAACTCCAAACTGAGTCTCGCTCAGAACTGGCCGTGATCCTTGTTTTCTCATGCAGAGCCATTAACCTCTCACTCACTGAAGCAAGCAAACTGTTATTTGCTGGTATAAAAAACCACCTCTGGCCTCCCTCATTTTCTCCTGAGACATCTGAAAGTGGGTAAGCTTTGGCAGATCCTGATAGTTCCAACCTGCCTGGGTTGCTGGGAGAGAACAGAAATGCACAGGGGGGGCTGCATAGTGCAAAATGGCTGAAGTGCAGCAGAAATGGGGAACCTGTGTAAGTCCTTGGGAGCTGGGAACGGGGGTGCTGCTTGCAGGGTGCTGCCTTTTGGGGTGGTGGGTTCTTGGCTTTATCCCAGCCCTCAGGTAACAACGTCTGGAGCAGCTCTGGGCAATGCTGAGGGGAAAATGGGGCTGCCATTGCTTCCACTAAATTAAATGGAAATAATTGTCGCTGGCGAGTGTTTCCCTGGTGTCAGGCAGTTCCTCACTCCATGTGATGCTTCCATGCTACCTGCAGACACAGGGTGGGGTTTTGGGGCTGCCCTGCAGAGCCTGGGCTGGGCTCAGCCCTCGTGGGGCCCTTCTGCACAGGGCAGGGGCAGAGCCCCCATCCTGCAGGGGTTTAAAGCCCTGTGGAGGTGGCACGTGGGGACTGGGGCAGTGGTGGCTTTGGCAGGGCTGGACTGATGTCTCTGAGGGTTTCTCCAGCCTGAACCTCCTGTGGGGTCTTTCTAGAGCCCCATCCCAAGGGAGAACCATCCCAGTATCCAGACTGGAGCTGTGCAGAGATGGACGGCAGGAAGGGAGCAACCAGGCACCAAAGGTAACACTTCCAGCTGCAGCTGCCACGAGAACTCTTCCCTCCCAGCTCTCAGAGCCACTTGTAGCTTTTCCTTTTCTCTGGCTCTTCCTTTGTCGCTCTTTGGTGGAGGAGCAGAAATGCAAAGCTGGGTCTGGAATGCTCCCTGTGAGCCGGGTGCAGGCAGAGTGCTCCTGCTCGATGCTGTGGGCATGAGTTTGGACGTGCCAGACTGCTCAGAGGGAGAGGTTGAGGTGAGAACTGCAGCTGGTGCACAGCAAACTTCTGCCCAGGGGGAGCAGCATTTAGGGGCTCTGAGAGAGAGGAATGCATGGAGAAATCAGGTGGTGTTTTTCAGCAAGTGTTGTTTTTGACAGAGAATTGAAATATTGAGCCAATTAAAATGCCAAGGACTTTTCAAAACATAGACTGAACAGAGAAAATAGGACTTTAGCAGCAGATGATGTAAGCAAATACAAAGTCCTGCTCACTGGCATTAACTAAGAGTGGTTATAAATGAGCAGGGTGTTTTTCCCTTCTTATCCATTGCTTCAAGCAGCCACTCAATAAAAATGTAACTCCCAGCTCAGTGCTGAAGGGTTTGAGGTCTGTGTGTGCTGTGGAGGGAGCAGCTCAATGCACCAGCACCTCCTGGTATTCTCTCTGTATAAACTGAAGAGCCAAAAGACAGATGGTGGTCTAAAGGTCAGCACAGTAAAACAGCAGCGTTTACTGATTCCCCTCAGAGTTTATGATCCGAGGAAGATCTCTTGTTTCAATTGATAAGAGTTCAGAAGCTGCTCTGAGCTTTGGGGATGAGGATCGCTCGGGGTCGGGCATGGTGTGCTCCATCCTTGAGCTCCAGAGACACCAACCCAGCCTGGGCTTGTCTGCCACAGCTCAGCCAGGGCCAGGGGAAAAGGAGTTCTCCTCCCCACAGCGTGTCTCTGGGGATGTTTGCAGGCAGTGCAGCTCCCACCTGCAGCCCAGCTGTGTGGCAATGCCGCCCTGGCTGTGCCGGACAAATGGCACCGAGCCTCACAGCATAAATGCTCCTGGGCTCTCCTCTGCCCTTCTCACCCTAGAAACATAAATACCTTGGAGGAAAAGGAGTTTTTCTCGTCCCCACAGCGTGTCTCTGGGGATGTTTGCAGGCAGTGCAGCACTCCCAGCTGTGTGGCGATGCCGCCCTGGCTGTGCCGGACACGTGCTGTGCCAGACAAACGGCACGGAGCCTCGCAGCAGAAATGCTCCTGAGCTCTTTGCCCTTCCCACCCTAGAAACATAAATACCTTGCAGTTATATTAGCTAGTGGATTGTGTTGAATTGTGCTGAGGCACTGCTTGGAGCAGGAGGGAACAACTGGTTGGTGTGTGGTTTGCCCAGCAGTCAGCCAGGCTGGAGCGGCCTGGCTCTGCAGCCACCGTGGCCACCAGGCACACCAGAGGTGTTTTCCTCCTGAAAGTCAATTAAAAACCCCTCACCTTTTTTCCAGTTTTTAGTTGTATGTGATATTAGAAAAGCTGAACCATGGTTTAGTTCCAAAGAATCTCATTTAACTTCTTTTGACAGGCACTGAAGGCGTCCTTGCCCCCCAGTGCTGCTGCAGGCCCTGGGTTTTATCCCATTGCTGCTGCCCTGTTACAGCCTTGCTCTCCAGGTGCAGGGGCTGAAAAGCACGGTGAGCTTTGTTTTCTTGTTTCTCTCGCTGCCAATGTTTGTTCAGAGCTGTTGAGCTACACTTGCTGCGTTTTACCTTGACACTTTCATTTGGAGGCAATCTAATCTGTTCTGACTGCAGATCTGAAAGTGGAAGTCCCAGTGCACGGCAGAAACAAGGCATAAATTTCATCACTCGTGACCCATTATCAGGGTTTTTTTTAATCTGCCACTTCAGAAAGCGTGTGTTGTTCCACTCCAGGTGCTTTAACAGCTCATTTTCCTTCGGCTGACACTGCTGTGTCACGGTTCATGTCTTTTCTGACATGAAGCTATCAGGTTCCTCCATTTACTCTTCCATTTTATCCCTGCTTACAAATGAGGTTTAGAGAAGCTGAAACCTCTCTGTGGCTGAGGTCTCTCATTTGAGCAGTGCTGCCCTTTGCATTTTATAATTGCTGCTGTACAGCTTCACTTGGAGGGCTGAACATCCTGTAAAATGCTCGGAACAATTACTGCTTTAGATAAATACTAGAATGCCAAAGCTGTTCCAGATGCATCAGCGAACCTTTCGTAGATTTATAAATGCCCGAAAAAGGAAAATATTTCAGAATTTCCCAGCGTTCCTGTTTTCCCACAGTGCTCTTTGCCAGATGGGCTTCAAAGCCAGAGCAGAATTTGGCCTGCCCGTGGTTTTTTGGGTGCTCCTGGTGTTTCCAGTGTGGTTCCAGGGCAGAGCCAGGTGCCCAAGGGCCAGGCTGGCATCTCTGCAGGCAGCACAAGAACTGGAGGTGTCACTGTGTGCATTAATATCCCCTCATCCCTGTGCGCAGTCATCTGGTGTTTTTCACCAAGCTCACACAGATTTTATTTTAAAATGTGGCAGGAGCATGTTTTTCTGTGCCTGCAGCCATAAATAGCGCGGGGGGCTGGAGCTGTGCCCCCTCGGTGCCCGCGCGCCGTGCCGGGATCTGCGGCGCTTTGGCACCTCGCTGGTGGCACCAGGGTGACTCACCAGGCCGGGCTCCCCTCCCGGGGGAGGTGTTGGGCAGCCCGGCCCACGGGGACAACTGGGACCGCTGGCAGGGTGACGTCAGTGCAGGCACAGCCCTGCGCCGGGAAATGTCCCAGCTTTGCGTTTTCTCAGTGTGGCCCTGCCTGTGAGAGAGAGGGGTGGATGTGAGTGATCAGCTTGGCATGGATGGCACCCAGCAGGGATGAGCCGGGTCCAGCAGGGATGAATTGGGTCATGCAGAACTGTCTGGGTCTGTCTGAGCTGATTTGGGTTCATCAGAGTTGACCTGGGTTCATCACGGCTGATCTGGGTCCAGCAGGGCTGAATTGGGTCATGCAGAACTGTCTGGGTCTATCAGACCTGATTTGGGTCCATCAGAGTTGACCTGGGCTCATCACAGCTGATCTGGGTCTATCAGAGCTGAGTTGGGTCTACCACAGCTGAATTGGGTCCATCAGAGCTGACCTGGGTCCTGCGGAACTGATCTGGGTCTGTCAGAACTGGTATGGGTCCACTACAGCTGATTTGGGTCCCATCAGAGCTGATCTGGGTCCAGCAGGGTTGATTTAGGTCTGTCAGGGCTGAACTGGGTCCATCAGAACTGATCTGAGTCTCATCAGAGCTGACCTGGGTCCATCAGGGCTGACCTGGGTCCATCAGAGCTGACCTGGGTCCAATACAGCTGATTTGGGTCCATCAGAACTGATCTGAGTCCCTCAGGGCTGATCTGGGTCCATCAGAGCTGACCTGTGTCCATCAGGAGTTGCACTGGCAGTGAGGTGAGCTCATGCTACCATGAATTATGAATATCCCAGCCATTGTCTCTCTGCTGTTCCCTGTCCCAGCCTGTGAATAACCCGGGTGCTGGCAGTGTTTGATGGCCCTGCGTGCCTGCAGCTGCCTGTGCTCTCAGAGCTGGGAGCCTTTCCCTGGGAATTAGATATCACTGAGATATACAGGTGCTGCTCCAGCCACTCCTGCCTCTGACAGAGGAACAGCAATGTAATGGAGTTTTTCAGTGTTCTATTACAACTCTGCCATATTTTACTTATACAGTACCTACCTGGGGATAATATATTTATTTTATTCTCTGGCAATTCGAAATTGCCAGGGGGAAAAAGAAAAAAAAAAAGTTTTGTTAAAAGCAAAAATGATAAAAAATTGTTTTTTCATCCCAGAATCAACAAGGTAACCAGTCTGACCTCACATTAGATATTTCATTTTAGTTGCTAAGTGATTTACTATTTTTTGACATAGCCTAGCATCCAAAATGAAATATTTGACACCAAGTGTTTTGATGAGAAAGAAATGTTAGTTAGGCACTAAAAAATTAAGAGAACTCGTGGCAATCGATGGGCAGCTGTGCAGGATTTGTCAGCCTGCAGTGGGGTTTTTTCCAAAAGGAGAAGTTTTTTTCACAAAGTTTTCCCCAGCTCAAGGTCAGGCCAGCCACACACATATACCATGCTGAGCGTTCAGTCAGACCTGCAGAGATTTATGGGCTTAAGAGAGGAAATTTATCCTCAGTGCCTGCACTCCCTAAAATGTAGTAAATAGTAACCCCTGAGGGGGAGCTGCTGGGGGAAGCTCCAGAGGTGGAGACGTGATTTCCATCCCACCTCCACCCCCAGCCAGAGCTGCTCTTCGTTTCATTTGTCATCAAAACATTGCTGTGTTTCCTTGGGCTTTTTGTGATCACAGAATCCCAGAATAGCTCAGCTCTTTAATTCATCCATCCCACCCTGCATGGCAGGGACACCTTCCCCTGTCCCAGGTGCTCCCATCAATGCCCAGCCTGGCCTTGGCACTGCCAGGACCCAGGGCAGCCCGGCCCCTGTGGGCTCCTTGGCTCTCTCAAGTAGATTTTTCTCCCTTTTTCTCTCTCTGCAGCTGAGCCCTGTCCCCACCACAGTGCAAATAAACACCTTTGGGTGCCCTCATCCATCAGGAGAGCTGCCCCAGGTGAAACCAATCCATTTTTGTGGCTGGGAATCCTCACCCAGCGTGGCAGGGAGGGATGTCCAGCCCCTGCATGGGATGTTTTGAGAGATCCATCATTAAACTGCATCCAGTTGTGTTTCTCTCACTGCTGGGACATGGTGGCACCTTTAGAGGGAATTATTGTTCAGTGCGTGGGTCTCTTAATCCTTTCTTCACATTTCCTTTTAGAGCCATGTTTATCATTTCAAGCCCACCTCTGTGTGCCTTAATCTGAGACTCTCATTTGATTTTATTTTCTATCTGTGATATAAATCTTTGGTCCTTATTTTAGCTTTGTCTGGAATGCAACCACCAAGGAACACGCTAAAGATGTCTCTGGTTTTCTGTCAGGATCAGGATTTTCACAGAATTCAGTGTAAGGTAATGCTTCTCCAGTCTGGTTCTCACATTTTAAGAATAAAAGTCAATGAAATGCCACTACAGATATATTTTTTTGGTGCTGTAAATTGCATTTTGATGAATCTTCACTCTGAACCAGCCCTCCTTCAGCAGTGCCAGCAAGCCTGTCTTGTTGCTTCTAGCGAGAATTGTCATGGTGATGCATTCTGTTGACCACATTTTTGAAACACAGATTGTTTCTAATTTTGTTTCTCCAATTGACTCTGGGTACTGCACCATCCCTGTTTCTGGCCTCACTCTCTGTTCTCTGGAGGGTTTTATCACGACACACCGTGACAATCCACCCAGGGGATCTGCCCCGTGCCCTCCCCGCACTGAGGGGCTGGCAGGGGGCTCAGCCTGCACAAAAGGGGCCTGGGGGCACCTTGTGGCTCTGCCCAGCTCCTGCCAGGAGGGGACAGCCAGGGGGGACCTGTTCTGCCAGGGAACAGGGACAGGAGGGGAGGAGATGGCCTCAGGGTGTACCCGAGTGTTCAGGTGGGACACAGCAGGAATTTCCCCATGGAAAGGGGCTCAGGCCTTGGCACTGCCCAGGGAGCTCAGCAGTGCCCATCCCTGGGGGTGGCACCTGGAGGTGGCACTCAGAGCAGGGACAGGCTGGGCATGGGCACAGCTGGCACTGCCTGGGCTGGCAGGCCTGTGCCAGTCTGGGGTTGCAGGGGGTCCCTGTGAGCCCCCCTGGCAGGAGGTGGCTCTGCAGCACTCAGGTGTACTCGAGATGCTGAATTGCTCTCTGAAGGCAGGAGAAGGGCGCGGGGCAGGCAGGGAGAGCTGAGAGCGGGGCAGGCCTGAAAGCTCCTCAGGCCTGCTGTGCCCCCGTGGCAGAGGCCAGGCCGTGCCCTGAGGAGCTCTCAGCCCTCAGAGAGCCTGGCAAGCCTTAAGTGAGCTGAGAGCTCCACGAAGAAATTAAATTTGGCAGTGAAAGTGCAGTACTTAGGTTGCTCTCAAGTAGTCTTGAGATATAAAAGCGTTTCTGTGGGAGTTCTTGGCTGAGAGTGAGGGCTGGGAGAGCGGTCCAGCAGCCTGGGGAGCGCTGCTGCTTGCTTTGCGCCTTCAGCGTGGTGCCCAGGAGCAAGGGCTGGCCTGGATTTGAGTGGGGGGATTTTCTGTGCATCCAGGCAAGGGCAGGGGCCCTCCTGAGGGGCTGGAAGGGAGCCTGGAGCTGCCCACAGAGCCCTGAATGCTGAGGCAAAGCTGTGCTGAGTCAGCAGCGCTGCTGTGGGTGCTTCTGCCTTCCTCCTGCACAGCCCTGAGATCTGGGATGGAGCATCCCATCCTGAGGGCTGGCACTGAGGGCACTGAGCCCTGGCATCTGGGCTGGCCCTGGGGGCACTATGCCCTGGCATCTGGGCTGGGCTGGAAGGGACCTCAGAGATCATTCACTGCATCCCTGCCATGGACAGGGACGGACAGCTCAGCAGCTCTTCAAGGAATGGGGAACTCAGATATCCCAGGAATGGATAAATCAGATCCTGCAGGAATGGGGGAATCAGATTAATCCAGGAAGTGGTAAATCAGATCCTGCAAGAATGGGTAGATCAGATCCTCCAGGAATGGGGAATTCAGATCCTCCCTAGGAATGGGTAAATCAGACCTTGCAGGAATGGGGAAATCAGATCCTGCAGGAATGGATAAATCAGATCCTTCAGGAATGAGGAAATCAGATTAATCCAGGAAGTGGTAAATCAGATCCTGCAGGAATGGGTGAATCAGACCCTCCAGGAATGGGGAAATCAGATTCATCCAGTAATGGGGAAGTCACATCCTCTCTAGGAATGGGAAAATCGGACTTTCCAGGAATGGGTAAGTCAGATCCTGCAGGAATGGGGGAATCAGATCCTGCAGGCTCCAGGAGAGAGCTGCTGCAGCTCCCTGGGGATGGGAGCAGGCAGCAAGGTGAAATTTGGGCAGTTCCCCATGGCTCTGAACTGCTTCTTACAGCCACGTGCTGTGTCCAGCCATGGACAAGGAAACCCCCGGGACAGCATTTGTGGATGTTGCTGAGAAAAACAGATTTATTTCTGCATAGGGAATGTTATTTCTGCATAGGGATGTTATTTCTGCTCTCCCTTATCTCCATAGGCAAAGCTGTCTGAGTTTTTCAAATAATAAACCCAAGCATGTTTTGCATATTGTATTCCCAAGAATATTGCGTTTCCTTCTGTCGTTCAAGGAATAACAAATTGAATTTGAGGAATGCTGCTGGTTTTGGCACAGTCTCACAGAGAACATTCCAAAGGAAAGGAAATCCTTCAAGGAGAAGTGGAAGAGGATGAAAGCTGCTGGGTCCTTCCTCCCATTCCCATGTCCAGAGTTTCCTTGGTGAGGGACCTGCAGGGGACAAAGCCCAGGGGGTGGGGAAGCTCCACCTGCACCACAGGTCATGCCAGGCTGGGTGCAAACAGAAATATTTTCTATATAATTTGATGGGAAATTTAAGAACGTGTGGGAGCAAAGGCTTGAAAGATGTCTCAGTGGAAACTCGGCTCGTCCCAAGGCTGAGGAACAAACACAGAACCTGAGGAACAAGGTCCCAGGAAATGCAGGAAAATAGGTTTGTTTTCAACAAAAATCTTGATTTTTTTTGATGAAATAAACAAAAATCTTGATTTATAGGAGGTGGCAGTTGCCTATAGTTAATACAAACATCACCAAGTTGGGTTTTTTAAGTTTTGAGGATGTTTTGGCATCAGCTTGGCAGAAATGTAAATGACTCCATCATTATTGCACAGCCTTGTTTGCCAGCAGAGAGGAGTCAGGAGGAGTCTGTGGCCCTGAACTCCTGGAGAGGTGACACCAATTCTGTGCTTTTATTGCAGAGGGATAAATTGCAGGATTCACCTCAATGGGAATCCATGGGTTCTGTGGCTGCATCTCTGTGTTCTCCATCCCAGGGACTCCTGTGCCTTTGTGTCCCTGTTCTAGAGGAGAAATCAAAATTCCCAAAGCTCCCAAGGTGCCAGCAGAGTTGATGCTGTTCTAGATAAATGCTACCACTAGGTACTGCCTTAAAACCTGGTTTGGGAACATTTGTTGTGATTAAAATAATTCTGAATGACATTTTTTATATATGGTGTTGGTCAAGTTGTGGATGTGACAGCTTTTTTGTAAGAATGGCTTTTAAATTGAAAATATTGTAATATCTGAGCTGTTGAATTATGGTCGTAGCTTTCCACAGCTGGTTTTTGCTCTGATCTCACATTCTGTGCTCACTAAAGGGCTTGATATATTTTATTTTCTTTTTAAATCTAAGTTGTTTTTGCTGAAGAGAGCACGTTAAATCCATAGCAGCAATGGGGTGTGGGACCTCTGTTGCTGAGTGTGAGCACCCACACCCCCAAATCCCCAGCCTGGTTTCAGCTCCACTCTTCATTCGGTGCCAGAGCACGTCTGGATTTATGTGAGACCCTTGGAAAAATGGGTTTATAGTGAGCACAACCAGAAACTCGCCTGGAATTGATCCTTTCATCCAGAGCACTCAAACCCGGGCCCCCTCTCTGCCTGTTTGCTCAGCTCAGGATGGAGGGAACAATCTAAGCAAGCCCAGATTGCCTCAGAACAAATGGCTTTTCTTGTCCAGAGTCCTCCAAACCTCATTTCTGAAGCTGGTTTTTAATTTAGTTTGAAGCTGTTTTCCCAAAAGAAGAGATGTTTCAGGAAACTCCTGCAGGTATTGACAAAGGAGAATTTTCACAAAGGTGGATTTTCTGTCTGGATTAGATTTTACTGGCTGGCCACAGTTTTCCCTAGAAAACATCCCTCCCTTCTCCCTGCTCCTTGTTCCTGGCTTGGATTTTCTCACCTGCTGAGGAAGGAGTGCATGAAGCAATGTCAATATTTTAATTGTTAAAAGAGAGGAATCTGAGCTTTGCTGGGAGGCATTCAGCACTTGCTGGGGTGGTTTTTATTTGCTGGATGTTTCTATTGCTGTGTAAAGAAACTCCTGTTGGAGAGGTAACTCTGCAGAAGTGTGAGCAGCTAATTCACACAGTGATAACACAGTTATGGAAATGAGGCGGGGAGGGCTCATTTACCTGAAAGATTACTCAGGAACAGCATCAATCAGCAGTGTTGGATAATGAAACCCTCCTGGAGAGGAGTGCTGTGGCCCCTCATGTCTGAGCACAGAGGAGGGGATTTACCAGCTTCCAGGGGGATTTTATACCTGCCATAAATAGATGGCACCAATATTATTTTGCAGTTAGCTTTGCCTTTGTGCAGCATGGGCAATGATTGGGTTTGCTGGCAAAGCTCAGTGCTCTGGAAAGGTCAGGATGACAACAAAAAAACCCCCCAGAAATGTTGCACTTAATTAAAATTAATGTAAAGAGAAGCACTATTTTAATGTTGAACATAATAGGTGTAATATGCAGGAAGTCAATTAGGAGCTCTGAGACATAAATAGCAGAGAATCCCAGAATGGTTTGGGTGGGAAGGGACCTAAAGGCAGTGCCCAAGGCCAGGGTGGACATTGGGACACCCTGGGACAGTGGGAGGTGTCCCTGCCATGGCAGGGGTGGCACTGGAGGGGATTTAGGGCCCCTTCCCACCCAACCCATTGTGGGATTCTGAGAAGCCTTTGTCCGTCAGGGACAGAACCATCAAGAGATGGGCAATAGACCCCAGCAGCCCTGTAAGGAATGATGGCATGGGCAGGGCAGCCCCAGCTGAGGCACAGGGGCTTCATGCACTGTCATCAAACATCTGCCCCAGATGTGCTCTGCAGCACATCCTTCCTCCACACTGACACACAAGATTACCTCAGATTGCCTCTGTCTATTACTTCTAAGCAAAAGAAACTTTAATTTCATATTGTTACAGCAGAATGATTGGTTTGATCAGTGAACGCTTCCCAGCTGTGGGGAGAAGGAGGTGTGTGATTTTTATTCCACACCAGGCTGTGCTCCCAGGACAGTGTGGGCACTGAGGGGAGGCTCCTCAGGGATGCAGCTCTGTTTTCTGCCCAGCTCTAAGCTCACTCCCCAGCACTGAGCACTCTCCATGCAGGGAGCTGGGCTGGCTCTGATCCCTCTGCAGACAGCCCGGGTACCAAACAAGGCAGATGATCTAAATTGGAGGTAATAGGTGGGAATGTGGGATGCAAGAGGATTGCAGATGCACCCTGAACCTGCAGGATTAATGAGTTTGTGCACCTGCAGAATGCTGCCTGGCAGAGCTGCTGAGCCCCAGGCAATAACAGGCACAGGTACTCGACCCCTAGGACCCCCTGTAAGGTGGCAGCATGGCCTACAAGTGGGTTAAAAGGTTAATTTGTAGGATGGGGGAATCTTGGCCTGAGATCTGAGAGACTTAGGGAGGCCTGTGACGGCCTTTTCCTTTCTGCACTCTGCACAGAATCCTTGCTGAAGCTGTTAAATCACAGGCAGCCATACCTCATTCCTCAGCCCCTTCTTTTCAAGGTAGGTAAAGTTTAATATTTAAACTTTTATCCTTCAAAATTCAGACTCTTTACTCTTTTTTTTTTAGATTATTTTTTTTATTATTATATTTTTAGGGCAGGGAATGCCAGAATCCCAGAGTGTGGGTGGCCACCAAGCAAACCCAGGCAGTGTCCTGCTGGAACCCCAAATCCCCACGTGCCCCAGCTCTGGTGCCTCCTGCCCTGGCTGGGAGCCTGTCCCTGTGCTGGGGGAGGTGGGAATGGTCCCTCTCAGGTTCCTGCAGCCCTCAGTGACACCTGCCTGCTTCAGCCCATTGTTTATGGCCAGCCCAACGCAGCACGCCGCTCCCCACGCTGCGCACAGACACACGAGATAAGAACAGCCATAAAAGCTTCTGAGGCCTCCTAATTTCTCCCCTTTGCATCATCAGTCAGGGAGGCTCGCTGGAGACGGGCTGTGCTCACTCAGAGCAGAGCTAATGTGCTCTTTGGTGCCGCTGTTTGCGGAATCTCTGACTTACGGGCAATAAATCCCACGGCTGTGCTGGGCCTGCAGCAAAGGAGAATTTGCCAGCCTGCACATTGCAGGTGGCACTTGATAAATGCAGGAACGCTCTAGAAGTGCTTGGGTGCTGGGCTGGAGGAGAGGAATCCCCAAAAACTGGGATTTTGGGAGACAGAGTCTATCAAAACAGAGTGAGGAACGCGCTGCTGGCGTGCAGCTCCTGCCAAGTGGAAGCTGAAACCAAACTGGCAGAAACACCAGGGACAATTTTTATTTTCTAAAAAAGCTCCACTCTTTGGGTGTAAAAACCTAGGAAATGTGGTTTTCTCTTGCTGTTTGTGCTCACAGGACCTGCCAGGCTGCTCCTGAACGTGTGTGACACTGTGGCAGCCGTGGGCCAGGTGTGATCCCGAGCTCACCTGGGGCTGGGCAGGGCAAACAGGGCCACAGGATCTCCTCCCACGCCATTCCTCTGGCCTTGGCTGCTCCTGAGTTCTCCCCAGCAGGATTCAACAGCTGTGCAACCTCCCTGGAACTACAGGGATGGATCCTAAATGTGGGGAGTCTTTTGGGGAGGGATGGGACGGCTGGGCACCCCAGCAGGCTGAGGGCTCAGGACAAGGAAAGGAAGGATTTTCCTCCATTTGTGCCATGCAGGCAGGTTCTGGCAGCTCTCAGCATCCCCTCAGAGCAGGGGAGGGTGACAGGGTGTCCTACCCCAGCAGAGGATGTTTCTCCTTGTGCAAAATCCAGGAGAATTAACATCAGAACATTGTGCCTGCCATTAAAGGGACACTCATGCTGCGCTCAGTGTTCCTGGAGGTCTCATCTGGGAATAAAAAGTTTAAATTGGCTGATAAATAGTGATTCACCCTCAAAAAAAAACCCAAACAAATCATACTTTCCTCAGTTCAACTTCTGGAATTTTTGGTTAATATCTGACTGCACGGTCTGATCCATCTCCAATTCATCCTCTCTTGTCTGGCTGGTTTTAATAACTGCAACACCCTCAGCTGTTGTTTTGTTTAGGTAATAGAGAACAATTCAGCCTGAAGAAAATTAATTTTCCTGTTTCACGTGGTTTTGGGTTTCTTTCTTTTCTTTTTTTGTTACTTGTAGTTTTTAAAATGAATTCTAGAAAATAGCAATGAAAATATGGGAGGGAAGTCTGAAGTAAACATTGATTTTTACAGTGCAATAATTTATGGTACCAACTTAATAAGTGGTGTGACACGAGCAGCTCACCCCCCATTTATCATGCATTGATAGTTTGATTCCAGAACTTTTAACACCACTGCTCACTGTGACATAATAAAGGACCTGCCAACATTCCCATTAGAACCATGAGACTTTAGGAGTTGTGCTTCAGCTATAAATATCAGTGTTTGGAATCTGTGAATTATTTTGCAGAGTAACAGCCTCGGAATGACGTGTTCCAGCCACCACAAAGAAATCAGACTTTGACACTTTTGAACTTGAGGAGGACATCTCCTTCCTTCCAAGAAGAAAGGGCTCAGGGATGCTTTTCACTATGTCCACCACCAAAAGTTCACCAAGTGGGAGACAGCTCCTGAGCTGAAATAAATCCCTGCAATTCCCCAGATGGCAGGAGGAGCCAGCAGTTCCCGTGAGGAGGCTCTGGTGAGGCTGGATGGAGTGGGGCTGGTGGGCTGCAGGCTCTGCCACCCTGCAGGGGCTGGGCAGGGGCTGTGCCAGGGCCACAGAGAGCGGCTGAGCCCAGCTCTGCAGTGCCCAGCTCTGCAGTGCCCAGCTCTGGAGTGCCCAGCTCTGGAGTACCCAGCTCTGGAGTGCCCAGCTCTAGAATGCCCAGCTCTGCAGTGCCCAGCTCTGGAATGCCCAGCTCTGGAGTGCCCAGCTCTGGAATGCCCAGCTCTGCAGTGCCCAGCTCTGCAGTGCCCAGCTCTGGAGTGCCCAGCTCTGCAGTGCCCAGCTCTAGAATGCTCAGTTCTGCAGTGCCCAGCTCTGCAGTGCCCAGCTCTGCAGTGCCCAGCTCTGGAATGCCCAGCTCTGGAGTGCCCAGCTCTGGAGTACCCAGCTCTGCAGTGCCCAGCTCTGGAGTGCCCAGCTCTGCAGTGCCCAGCTCTGCAGTGCCCAGCTCTGGAGTGCCCAGCTCTGCAGTGCCCAGCTCTAGAATGCTCAGTTCTGCAGTGCCCAGCTCTGCAGTGCCCAGCTCTGCAGTGCCCAGCTCTGGAATGCCCAGCTCTGGAGTGCCCAGCTCTGCAGTGCCCAGCTCTGGAGTGCCCAGCTCTGCAGTGCCCAGCTCTGCAGTGCCCAGCTCTGGAATGCCCAGCTCTGCAGTGCCCAACTCCACCCTCCAGGTTTGTTGGTTCAGGAACTCCTAAAAAGAGATATACACAGGAAACAGAACTTGTGGGTAATGGGATAACAATGAAAAATAAGTGAAAAATGGTGAGCTAAATTCTATTATTCCCCCAGTGTCCAAAGAACTAATGAAAAAGGTGTGTGATTATGTTTGTCTTAGCCTGGGTTGTAGGGATTTGATGTGCATTCTGTGAATCATTAAATAATTTTGTTGAGGCATTGGACCTCCATGTTGGGACTTTATTACCACAGATCACTTGGAAACAGGAACGAGACCTATGGAATTGGAAAACAATTTAGAGTTTGTTGTTTTTTCAGTAACTAGCTCATTTTAAACCCCATTTTTAGCAAGAAATAATGACTTGCTTTATTTAGAGACTATTTTAAATGCTCTCGAGGTATCTACTGAATATCTTGACATCACAGATAAATCAGGAGCAGACTCAAAATTAGCCCTGCTCTGTTCTATATTACAGTATGTTCTATATTACATTATCCAGCCTTGTCCAGTGCACCCCAGAGATGGGAGGAGAGACAGGGTCTGTTCACAGAGGTGTTTCTAACACCTGATGTCCTCACCCTGAAATCCGGCCAGGGTTTGTCCCTGAGGGCTGGGGGTGTGTGGGAGGCTCTGAGCAGCCCCAGGGTGTTGGGGTTTTTCTGGGTTGGTGTTCTCAGTGCTTTAGTTACACATCCAGCAGAGGTGGGTGCTCATCTGAAGGTTAAGGCAGTTAAACTGACCTCAGTCCTGTCCAAAACAATCAGGATAAAAGCTGCATTATCCCAAGATGGGCACCAGGGTCTGGCTGTGGGATCTGCCCTGGGAGATGCTGCTGTGACCTGGGGCTGCTACAGGGACAGGATTTGCTCTGTTTGCCAGAACCATTGAGCTGCTTCCTTAGCTAATTAAAATATGCATCATTAACAGTTAGCTTCGTGCCCTCCCAGACTTGGCAGGTCCTCACTGGGATGGATGAGGCCCTTACTGGGATGAGCAGGAGCTTTCCATCAAAACCAGCAGCCTCTGCTCCCCTTTTCCTGCCGTGATCCCTCATCTCCTCCAGGCCCTGCTCAGCCCAGAGGACCCCCAGCCTTTGGGGGGGCAGGAGCTTTGCAGGGCAGGTTTTATCCCTCCCCATGAGCACAGGGATGAGCAGGCACCAAACCCTCCCTGGGGCAGTGCTTGGCTGGGCTGGGGCTTGGCTGCCCGAGCAGTTTTGTTTGCAGATGGAGCCCAGCAGCTCCTGCTTGTGAGCAGCTCTGCAGGGCAGGGCAGGGATTCTCTCTGTGATTGCTGCTGCAGAACATGGGCAGGGAGATGCAGAGCATGGATGCAGAGCAGCAGGGCAGGACAAGGATTGTCCCTGTGTGTGCTGCTGCAGGAGATGCTGAGCACGGAGGGACAGAGCAGGGCAGGGATTGTCCCTGTGTTTGCTGCTGCAGGAGATGCTGAGCACAGAGCAGATCATCCAGGCTGCCCTGCACACACCAGCCCCTCCTGCAGGCATTAACCCCAGCTCCAGGAATATTTCCTCTCCTCTGGCCTTGGACCTTGTTGTTGAGGAGAAGATATAATAATAATAAAGGAGCATTTGGAGTGATTTGGTTAGAAATCCATCAGACTGTCAGACAGTCTGGTGGCATCAATAATTCCCTATTAAGCCCTCTACACCCATTATGGTTTGTGCTTTTCCTCTTTTTTTTTCTCGAAGTTAGTTTCCAGGCAACCAGTAAGAACTGAATTGCATTAAGCTATTAATTCAGCCTTGCACGCCAGCTCCAGCTCCTGCAGCCCAGCTCTTCCTCTCCTGTACCAGCTTTCCTCAAAAACCCCCATCATTGGTTTAATGCCAGCCCAGAGAGCTGGTGTGGAGCTGGCAGGGTTGGCTTTGGTCCTTGTTTGGGTCTCAGCCTGGCTGTGGGGTGGGTTTGAGCAGAGCTCTGAGGAAGGTTGGTGCTGCTCACCGGGAGATGCACAGTGATGCCCTGGGGTGTTCTTCATCCCCACGCCAGACATGGCCTCAGTGAGGCCTGCATTGAGAAGATTTTTGGGGATTTGAAGGTGGTGGGGTTGGTGATTTGAGGGTGGGCAGCCCTGGCACAGAGCAGCTGTGGCTGCCCCTGCATCCCTGGCAGTGCCCAAGGCCAGGCAGGACAGAACTGGAGCAGGGGAGGTGTCCCTGCCATGGCAGGGTGGGCTGGGATGAGCAGAAGCGGAGGCTCATCACTGTAATTTGTAATTTGAGCACAGGCAGATGCTGTGTCAGAGATCCCTTCCTTTCAGGGGAACACATGGATTTGGGAACGTGACTGATTACCGAGCCCTTGGATGGGCAGAGCCTCCATCAATAAGGGAGCAGTGAGGCACAGCAGTAATGAGGTGGAACACCCCGAGCGTGGCAGGGAAAGCTCTGCAGGAGCTGCAAAGGAGTAATTTGGGTGTTGTGCTGCACAGCTAATGACTGTAGTGCTGGAGAAGGAACTGCACTGGCAGCTGGGAATGAACTCCCCTGCTCCTTCCCTGCCAGGCTTTGCTTCCAGGCTCAGCTGAGAGCGGGCTGGAGGAGTGGGACCCAGATCTGGGCTGAAGTGGCAGTTGTGGCTGATAACCACAATTATCAGGTGAGAAATCCAGCCTGGACTGAGCTGTGCTGTGTCTCAGTACTCAGCAAGGCCACTCGCCATTCCCCAGGCTGTGTTACTATTTACAATATATTTTATATGCACCTGTATATAAAAAGGTATATACATATAAAAGACCATAATAACATATAATAATATTATAACATATATTTTATATTATTTTATATTATATCTATTATATATCTATATATTATATTTATATTTTATATCATATATTATAATATAATATATAATATAAAGGACCATAATAATATATAATAATATTATAATAATATAATAATATATATTAATAATAATTATTATATAATAATAATATAATAATATATAAACTGTATATATTATTTTGTTCTATTATTGGGAAAGGTTCATCCCCAGAGGGTGCTGGCACTGCCAGAGATGCCCAGGGTGGGATTTGGGGTGTCTGGGCAGGGCCAGGGGCTGGGCTGGGGGACCCTGGTGGGTCCCTCCCATCCCAAAACATCCCATGATGTTCACTGAGTCACACCCAGAGATCTCTCCCATACAGGCACTTGGGTGAGCTCTGTCTCGGGCTGTGAACTGCAGTCAGGGAGTTGTGCAAGTCACTGGAGAAGCTCTGCTGGGGATTTTTGGTGAGGCTGCAATTAGAAAAATCAATCTTAAATGAAAGAATTTGTCTTTATCCACTGCCAAAAACACAACAAAATTATAATGAATAAATGTAATACTCAAAAAAACTGAAAGTGAAGCACAAAAATTAAGCCATTTCAGATCAAGCTGCCATGGCTTTTGTAGAATAGTTGGCTTGGGATAGAATTTTAAAAAGTGATTTGAAAAAAAGTATTAAAAAATAAACTACAGTTTTGAGCTTTTTCCAATTTCTGTCATTAGAGATCTATGACATAAGTCTGAATCACAGAGGTGACAAATCCAGGCCCCAAAAGGAAACCATATCTTCATCAAACTTCACTGGGGAAACAAAATTAATAATGGTCTGCTGATTATCAGCAGGACTCATCATTAATGCTCTTCTCTGCTGCAGCCATAGGAACCTGGGTAGCTAAGAAGGAGTTTCATGCAAAACTGGTGGCTCAGATTTATTGGGACAATGGCAACCACCAGTTTTACTAATTATAGCCACCAGTTACACCAGTGATAACCACCACTTATAACCACCAGTTATATCAATGATAACCACCAGTTACACCAATTACAACCACCAGTTTTACTAATTATAACCACCAGTTACACCAGTTATAATCACCAGCTATAACCACCAGTTTTACCAATTACAGCCACCAGTTTTACCAATTATAACCACCAGTTTTACTAATTATAAGCCCCAGTTTTACTCATTATAACCACCCAACCAATTCTATTTGTCCCTGGGACAGGGGTGTTCCATCCTCAGGGGCTGTTCTGGTTCTACCAGCAGATCCAGAAACTCCCCATGGTCAAGGTGCTGAATCTCATCACATTCTCCATTTCTGGGCCATATTTTATTAAACATTTTCATCACTTTGAGCTGTGCATTCATACCTCCCCAGATTTATATCTGTAATTAGGGGATCGTTATTTACCAGCTGGTAAAAGACACCTTTCAGCAGCATAATTCAAATGTCAGGAGTTACTGCCAGCTCCAGATTAATAGTACAGTTATTTCTTTGGCTATAGGTTAGGAACGTGGCTGCTGTCAGAAACCTTTGGAAACGGTTCAGAAATGCTGGGAAACAACTATTTGTGTTTTTCCAGCTGAAGAAAATCAGTTGTATGTGAAGGAAAGCCATCCTTCTCCCAGATCTAAGTTCAGTAATGAGTTGTTTTTATTTAACAAAGTCCCTAACAGATGGTGTTGCTAAATTTTGAATATTAGGGCTGGTTCTGCAAGAGGCCTCCACACAGGCTGATGGAGCTCAGGGGAGGTTTCACATTTCAGCTCGAGCTTGGGGCTGATCCTGTGGTCACTCCAGGGGCTGGAGCCACCCCTGGGTGACCTCCCTGTGTCTGCACCCAAAGCACAGCCCCTGGAGGGGATCCTGAATGAAAGTGGTTGAAAAATTTATTTATTTATTGCGTGTGCTCTGTAGGGAGAATCACAGAGCGGGTTGGGTTGGTTGGGTTGGACCTTAAAGGCTGCCATGGCAGGGTCACATTACACTGTCCCAGGTGCTCCAGCCCCAATGTCCAGCCTGGCCTTGGGCACTGCCAGGATCCAGGGGCAGCCACAGCTGCTCTGGGAATCCCTTCAGTGGATGATCTTGGAGGATCTCAGCAATTTCTTGGTTATCTGAGGTTATTTTGCAGTTGGTTTCTGGAAGGTCTGTGTTCAACACCTCCTGTATGGTCAATTCTCTCATCCCAACAAAATCCCATTAAATTGGGGAGCTGTGCTTGCCATAAACCCACATTTCCTGGTCATAAACCCACATTTCCAGACAGTGGTGCTGCCAACCAATCCTAACCAACATTCTCCTTGTTCCCTAGGGCTGAAATCCTGGAAACAACCAAAGTCTCCCCAAATCCAGCAGCATCGGTGTCACCCCTGCATGGCCACTTCACAGATGTCACCTCTTGGGTCACCTGCCTGTGCTCCAGCAGGAAGCTTTGGGCTGATGATGGTGAGACACTTCCCATGGTTCTCCAAACCCAATTCATGCCCTTTTTTCTAGTTGCTACTGCTCAAACTCTTTGTTGTGCTTATAAACGCTCTGCTCCTTTTCAAATGGGGGACAGACATTTGCTTGGTCTCATTCCTGCAAACCTTTCCCAGTGTCAGAGGCATCCATGGCTTTTGAGTCATTCCAGGCACTCAGAGCTCACCTGGACAAAACCTTCATCACTGAAATGGTTTTCTCCATAAGCAACACAAGATACTGAGGTTTTTCCACAAGAAACACAAGGTGCTCAGGTTTTTCCATAAGCAACACAAGATGCTGAGGTTTTTCCATAATGGTGAGGTTTCTCCATAACCAGCACAAGATGCTGAGGTTTCTCCATAAGCAGCACAAGGTGCTGAGGTTTTTCCATAATGGTGAGGTTTTTCTAACGTGGGAATGCAGCTGATGGAAATGAAGGGTGACTGTGCACATGTAATTCAAGGGAGTAGCTTTGGGGAAACATCAGCCAGGGGAAGGAGGAAAAGAAATTTGAATTCAATTGGATTTTAGTAACTTCAGCTTAGGTTTGAATCATATTTACGTGCTTCTCTCCCTCCCCTCTGTTTGCAAGTTTTATTGCTATGGCTCTGGTGTCTTGGAGCGGTGAGAATTAGTGGGTTTGTTATTGCTGAGAGGGAGGGAGGGAGCTGCAGCAGCAGGGAATGGAATCGTTCCCTGGAGCCCTGCACAGGAAAAGGGTGGAAAACCTGGAGCTGAACCCGGAGCGCAGGAGACACGAATGGCCCCAGGACAGACAGGACAGATGCGAGCTGGGCCGGCAGCTGCCAACAGGAAGCTCCAGTGGAGGTTTAGAACTCAATTAGCATGAGGGATGGATGGAAATGGGGACATTTAGGGCAAAATCCTCCCTGCCTCGCACGGGGACCCAGGAGCTTTGCAGCTTTGCTGTTCTTGCTTCCAGCGCTGCCCAAATGTGAGAATTTTGTGCAGTTTCAGAGCCAGGATGAAAGTGAGAAATCATTTAAGAGCCCGAGCTCCAGTGGGAGCATCAGCAGGAGCTGGATTGATGGAAGTGCCCCAAATTGAGGGTGGTTTCAGGTGATTGTTTTTATTGTTGGTTGCAGGCTTCTGGTGAAAGCTTTTCTGAGTGGGTATTTTGGGACGAGGCAAAGGCTTCTCACAGGGTGAACCAAAGATGAAATTACAGGTCTTTAACAAGAACTGCACTGGTAAATGAAAAATATGATGTGGCACAGTAAAAACGAGACCATTGTCCTGAAGTCTTTGGCTATGTCCTTTACAGTGTACTTTGGGGATTAATCAGCAAATGATTGTGTCCCAGCAATTTGGCTCAAGTGGGTTTTCGCTTGTATTGCAGCCTTGGATTGCACGCTCACTGCCAATTAAATAATTTTAAATAATGCAGCTGTTATGGTGTGGTTCTTGGCTGGCCAGGGTTTGCTGTTCCTCCAGCACAGCCACATTCTCTGGAGGCCTCTGCTCTACAAGAGAGGGTGCAGATTGCTCCTCTCTCTGTCAATCCATGGAATCCAGCCCATTCCATCTCCCCAGGCCCACCCTCCCACTGGCTCTGGAGCTCTCCCAGCACACAGAAAAGGACCAGGAGAAGGCTTTGACTAAAGAGGGACCCAGCATGAAACCTTGGCCACAAGAGGAGCTGGGATGGGTCTGCTTCCCTCAGGGATGCTCTCATTGTCATTCTTTCCTTCTGAATTTTCAGACTGTGTTCACAGAATCACAAAATGATCACAGTTGAAAAAGAACATCAACTCCAACCTTAAATGTTCCTTAGATTTGAACAAATCCACAATTTCATTGGTATAGAGATGGACAATTAATTCCAAAACACTCCAATCTAAAGAATTCCAGCCTAGTTCTGGTGGGGATTAAGCAGAAGTTTCAATTAATTAATGGTTGAAATGCCTAGATAACTTTTGCCTCATAAACACAGAAAAGGACATAAAGTAATGATGGAAGGGAAGATTCTCCTTCCTGGCAGTGAGGATAAAGGAAATTTGCTGTGTTTCAGGAGGATTGTCAGTGGTTACTTTGATTTCAAGCATTAACTCAGCACATCCCAATCCTGCCCACTCCCAAGCAGGGCTTCAATGGGAGTTGTGATTTATGGGACTGAACCTGAATTCCTGTTTGGAATTCCTGTGTTGGTTGGAAGCACTAAAAGCTCCTGAGGCTCCCCTGTGCCCGCTGCAGTGCTGGGGCTGCCTGGTGTGACCCCTGAGCTGGAGCCTTGGGTGTAAATGGAAAAGTTCCCGAGCAAACACAGGGACACAGCAGGGCTTTCTCCTCCCTAAGTGCTCTCATGGGTTTGCCTGTCTTTTACTTGCTCCTCTCTGCTCCAAAATGCCTTTTTTTTCTGTTGTTTCCCTCTCAAAGAGCATGAAAAGGAAAATTGCTAATGAGTCAAACCAGCAGAAAATCCAGGGGATGTCTTGAGGACATGGATTTTCCCCATGGCTGTGGCAGAGCCAGCACTGCCTTGCCCTCATCAGCCACCCCTAATTAAATTAACTGGCTGCAATTAACACACAGCCCAGCACCACTCCTTTAATTCATCCTCTGGTTCTCCAAGCTGAATTGCTTTTAATAAAAACCCCATAAAAAGCAATTTTATTCTTGTCTGCTCACGCCAACCCTGAGCCGCCATTGGTGTGTCTGAAATGTTCAGTTTGATTTAGGCAGGGTTGGGCCCTGAGCTGATGGAGGAGCCAGAGGGGGAACACAAGACACCTTCTAAACCTGGAGAGAATGCAGAGCACCACCAAGCTGGGGAATTAAAGAGGAGGGAGAGAAGCTCTCCAAGTTGAATGCAGAAATAGATGATGGGTTTAGCCCTGCTGCATGAACGTTGCATTTCCCAGTAGTAAAAGCTTGTTGGTATCTGGGTCAGGAGGAAAAAAAAGCTGCTAAAATTAAGAAACACTTTTAAGTTTTGGGTTATTAAAAGTGAGAGAGGTTCAGTGAGAAACTCTGGATTGTCAGTGGTGCAAATGAGGCTTTCCTGACGGGAGGGTGAGTCTCTGTTTGACTTTTTCCTTAAATATTTGCAGGAAAATTAAGGGCAGCGCTTTGGCTGTGCAAATATTGACCCCGGGTTTTCCTGTGCCATTAGCAGCACCAATATTTGCTGAGCTGAACCTGTGACCCCCAGGGCCACCCCAGAGAGAGGGGCCAGGGACCCTCCCCTGCACTGGGGGTCAGGTGGGGAGAGCAGGGGCTCAGCTCTGGCTGCTCTCAGCAGAGCTAAAGGGGGAAAATGGTTCATTATGGGCATTTTCTGGTAAAATACAGCAGTCCTGGAGGGGGAGATGTGCTTTTCACCCAGGCATCTCCTGCTTGTGGCTTTCGGGCTGATATGGGGCTTGTTCCTTCTGTCTGCCTTTGCTTTGGTGCTTCCAAGGGCGTTTGTTGCTTTTGCTGTCCAGGTCTGGTGCTGTGCCCCTTGCTGGCGTTCCTCAGCTTTATATTTGGAGTTTGATACCCATGGAAATCTGGGGAAATCCTTGCAAGCCCTTGTTGAAATGACAGGTAATGAATTGTGCCCTGTGGCAGAGCTCAGCATCCCTCCCTGAGGTGCTGCATGTGAGGGACATTGCTGCCTGTGAAATTCCAGATCCCTGAGGGATCCCTGCACCTGCATTTGGGGTTGGCTTTGGTAGGTCTGGAAGCTGTAATTCCCCATTAGATCCTGGATTTTCTAGGAAATCCCATGTTTAACACCTGCTGGAAAGCAGGGACAGCAATACAGAGTGATTTCCAAAACGCATGGACCAGTTCCCTCGGTTTGGAATGGTTCTCTGTGATTTATTAGTCAGAAATTCCATCATATTTTGTGCCATCCTTCACGAATCTCAGCTCCAATTTTTTCCCCTTCTCAGAGCTGTCTCGTGAATAACAAACCCCACATTGTTCTTGTGTGTGTTCTTCTGAATTTATTTCATGTCATCTTACAGGAAAGTTAAAAAAAAAAATGCAGCTCCTCTCACTTAGCCCCTTTGGGACAGCAGCCACAGATGAAGAGAGAGCAATCAACGTGTCAGGATAAAATTAGATTGCCAGGGAGCACAGGGTTTGATCCAATATCTGTATCAGATCTGGGCCTCAGCCCTGCCTATCACAATAAATATATACAGAAGCATTTTGACATCATTTTTTCATAAGGGGATGGGATGGGATGGGATGGGATGGGATGGGATGGGATGGGTGATGCAGCCTGGCACTGCAGGACCCAGTGCTGGCTCCCCCAGGGATGAACCCCAGCATCCAGAGGCTCACCAGGTGAGTGCTGGGAGAGGTGAAGCCAGGGGAAAATTCATTTCATGGAGTAGGACAGGCCATGAAGGAAAGCCATGGTTAGGCACCAGGAAATGGGAATTTTCAGGATTGTCTGGTAGTCAGTGTATCAGAGCAGGAGAATGAAGGTAAAGATCTCTGCCCTGGGCCCACAGCAGCAGAAAGGAGCTGTTAGCAGTACCTGGGGACACCAGGCTGTCGATGGTTTTTGCCTGAGCTTGCTGTTGATGCACACAGAGTAAAGCCTTGTACAGCCCAGGCTTGCTGCAACATGAATGAAGAAGGGCATTAAGGGAGTAAATAAAAGAGATGAGGAAAAGATCTCCACTTGTACAAAATGTGCATAGCCATGAAGGGCCCTTAAGGAAAAAAAAAGTTTAAAAACTTCATTTACAAAGAACTCTCCTGACTTATGTCATAAAATGTTCCAAAACAATCTCATGACTCAATTCCTGCAGCCATTGAAGTAGGAAGAATTACATAAGATCCTTGGAGTTTGCTTTATTTCATGCTTAACTCATGTTCTCAATGATTCATTATCAGGGCTTGTCAGGGCTAATTAGCAGGGTGCCAGCTGTGGTGGGACTCCTGGCTGGGGCCTCCCCTGGGATCATTCCTGGGGATGGGGAGCAGCAGCCAGGGCTCAGAGCGTGGGGCTGGGCTGGCCCAAGAGGGATGAGTTTGGTGCCTAAACTCAGGAACTGCAGTTTTCTGTTACAGCAAACAACAAAATCCATCAAGTCCCCAGGATGTTTCTTTTCTCTGCTAAAGTGACTTCTCTTAGTTCAACAAAAATCATCAAATTCCCAAAAGGACACATTGGAAAGCCGGGAAGGTGTGAGTGTGCAAATGTGTGGTTGTGGAAGGCGTCCCTGCCATGGCACAGGGTTGGGATGCTCTCTGAGGGCCCTTCCACCCCAAACCCCTCTGGTGCTCCTTGGTTCTGGGGCTCCCTGCCCAGGCTTTTCCTGCTGGTGTGAGATCAGCCCTGGGCTCACGCACTCGGAGCAGATTGCAGACAAATCCTTTCTGATCCAGGCCAAGTCATCCCTCAGAGAGTCCCTGTGCTGTTGTGCACACCCTGCTACTGAAAACAGAGTCAGTGAGAGTAATGAACTTCTGGGCAGCAGTGGCAGAATGGCAGGGACTCATTGCAGGATTTGCAGGGTGGGTGCTGGCACTGCTGGGCTGGTTCAGGGTGGGTTCTGGACTGGTTCAGAGTGGGTTCTGTCTGCCATGGAGGTGTTTGAGCAGTTTCAGGGGCTGGCAGGAGCAGCACACCCCAAGCTGCACAAGGGTGAGCTGTGTGTCCATCTCCCCTGAAAGGGACCAAGTGCCCTAACCAGGGGTTGGGACAGATGGCACTGGTTCAAGGTGCTTTTTCAGAAATATATAAAGCATTTTCTGCCTGTGTTCTTTGGGGGGGAAAAAAAAATCTATCAAGTATCTTTAAAGTGTTTAAAATTTGGTGAAGCTGTAAAGGACAGAATAAGGGCGCTGATGGCAGGGAGGGAAAAGCCTCTCAAGAGCATCCTGAGTGATTCCATCAGCTTTAATGCCACTTTGTCCCTTGGAAAAGTCCAGGCAGCACAGCCAGAAGGGGAGGAGGAGACCTGCCTGAGCTGGCTGGGTCCCTTTATTGTCTGACATTACAACACTATTATTATTGGGAGAAAGCTGTCTTATTTAATTATCCTGAATGTGCAATTCCATCATTTCTAATTCAGCAGTGCAGGAAGATGTTCCAAGCATTAAGCAAATCAAAATATTCTTAGTAAATAAGAAACAGAGAATAATAAGTGTTTGGAAAGAAGAAGTTATTGTTCCCTGTGAGTGGCAGCCAGTTTAATGATTTGGCTGAAGTGCCCATCTAATAGAGCTGCCTGCTTGGCAGATTTGTGATCTCCAAGGAGCACTTGGAAGGTGTCTCCTGTGCAATTGATTGATCCGTTCCTGGGGAAGGGCTGCACGGCTCTCGGGGCTGGGCAGGGATGGATGGGGCTGCACCGGGGGAGCTTCCCCTGGGCGCTGGGAAATGCCACCAGCCTCGCGTCCCCGGGGCACTGAGCTCGCGTTCTGAAAGGGGAACTGCTGCACAGTGCAGCAATTTTTGGGTGCAAGACCACCCAAAAGCTCCTGGTAGGTGCAGGGCCTTCCTCTCCTGCCCTTCTGCTCCTTCCCTGATCCCTGCTCCAGGACCCTTTAACCACGTCCTGCACAAAGTCATTGAGATCCACCCTCAGATCTCCAACCCAGGGTGAGCCTGGCACTGCCAGGTCCAGCCTGGATGTCACCAGCTTGGCCTCCTCCTCCTCCTCCTGTTGCTCCCTGGGCACAGGAGGCACAGGGCCCCTGGGAGATGGGTTATTTTCAGATGGAAGATAACTCAGTGTGTGATGCTCAGGGCCCCAGAGAGCACCCAAGGATGGCTGAGCTTGGCTCTCAGAGCTGTTTCCTTTTCCACAGGGTCACACCAGTGCTGCAGCAGAGAATCAGGCCTAGAGAGTCCATTTAGCACAACCTGTTCGTTGCAGTTTTGTCCTGGAAACAATCCATAATGTCTTGTAGATTTAATAACTTCATATCTTTTATAAATTACAATCTATTTATAATTTTAATATATTTTAATATTTTATAATTCAATAAGCTACAATTGTAAAAGTAATGTTTCCCTTACATAAATAAGGATCCAGGGAGGTATCTAAGCGACCATATCCTTGAGGAGAATTTGCTGTCCCCTGTCCTCCCTGGAAACCAGAGCCTCACTGACACCTTCTCTTTGTAAACAGCAGCAACAAAGCCCGAGTTAAGGATCTGAGCTTTTCACTGGCCTCTGCTCCAGAAATCCATTATTTTCTGAGCAGCAGATAAGCAGGAGCTCTGGCTGCTTTCCCGAGCCTGACTTCACCCAACAAATTAATTGCTTGTACCACGTCCATTACAGTTGTCCAGGCTGACCTCTGCCTGCGTGGCAGCCTCTGCCACATCACCAATATTTGAAGGATTGTTTTATTCCCCCTTCCTGCTGGCCCATCGCTCTTTGGGCTGCTTCCACCGGTTGGCTGTGATGGGATTTAGTGTCTGCTCTGCCAGCTGCCCAGAAAAAGGCAATGTTTAATTATACAGCAGCTCTGACAGTGGATCCTCCTTGATGGAGATCACATCACACCCTGGAGGGTGCCAGAAATGAGCCCCTTCCTTTCTGGCAAAGTCTTTGCTTATCCAGGAGAAATTTGGCTGAATCTTATTTGACAGGCAAGCTAAGAAATGGTTTTGAATATTCTCTTGGATGTGTTTAACCAGTGTTTACTTCTAAACAAATTCTCTTGCTAGAAAGATCAGGCTTGGGTTGGGTTTATTTGGTTTGGTTTATTTTTCTGGGGAATTTTTGGTTTGTTCTGCGGTTTTTGGGTTTTTGTGTTTGGTGAAGCAAATCTCCCCAGGGGGAGATGGAGTGTGTCCCCAGCACTGCAAAGGCTCAGGAATGGGAGGTGGGGTTTTGGTTTGGGGTGGGGTTTTGGTTCTGGGTGCCTGGGCACACCTGGAGGGGCAGCAGGGCATCAGACCAGTGCTGAGCTCCCTGGTGTGCCATTCCCTGCTGAGAAAAGCAGAATTGCTTCACCCTCACCCCAGGCTCTCAGCCTGAGCAGGGGTGAGGGCAGAGCTCCCAAGGCTGAAGTACAGAACGTGTTCAGGGTCTGGGAGCTCAGAGCTGTGCTGGGAGCTGGGCTGGGCACACGAGGGACTCAGGGAAGTGAAACACAAACTCACACTGCAGTGACTTCCCCCATTTCCATTTGCTCCTGCCAGTGCCCCATTAAAGACATAAAGGGCTGCTTTCCTGCACCAGCATCCCCTCCTGAGCCCTCGAGGATTACCTGCAGCTTTCCTGGGATTGAGGGTAAGGGGAAACACTCATGGCTCCGAGAGGGGGAATGGCCATGACTCGGTTCTGCTCAGGAACTGCTGAGAGTGCCTCTGAGTGTGGAATGTTCTGAGTGCTGGATGCTCTGAGTGCTGAATGCTGACTGTGGTCTGTCCCCCTGATTTTTTAAGATTTTCTAAGCCTTCTGATGTTGACATTCTTTGTAGCGAACTTTCTCACACACCTTCTGTAAATAACTCATTGTTTTGCATCCTTTTATGGAAGAAGAGAAATTTGATGGACTGTTAGTTTGACCAGTGTCATTGGAGAGGTGGCACTGTCACCCTCCAATCCACTGTCACTTTTGCAAATCTATAAATGTTGGAGTCAGAAAATAAACTTCCCTTTTTCCTTCACCTTGAGAGCAGCGGTGTGTTCCTTTGTGTCCTATGGTGCCAGTGGCCCTCGAGGTGGGCTCAGGGGAGGGGAGGGATCCTTTAGGTGCAGTGGCACAGGGGATGTTGCTCAGCACAGGTGTGACACACTCTCTGCTGGGTTTAGTCAGCGCTGCCTCGCCCCAGGTGCTCAGCAAGGCCAAGGCAATCGCAGCATGACAGAGTCTGTTGGTTGGAAAAGGCCTTTCAGCTCTGAGGCTGGCATTCCTCCCAAGGAAAGCACAGCAGTGAGAGATGCACAGGCTGTTATTATATTTAGTTTCCTGTCTGAGAGGGCCAGATTGGGTGTGGGTAGCTCAGAGCAGAGGGGATGGGGCTCAGGTATAAGAAGAAGGAGAGCTCAGCTCCAAAGGCAGGAAACTGCAAAGCGACAAACAGGGTTTCCAGGAGATGCCCAGTGGTCCTTGTTAGCTGAGAAAGAGTGGGAGAGAGACTGGGCACTCTCATGGATATCAGGAGGATCCGGAGCAGTGATTGCTCTATCAATTTGTGTAATGTAATCAGAATAATCTTTGATGCTTCAGGGCTCCAACCAATAAAATCAGGAGGAGAATAAAGATATCTGCATACTGTAAAACTGTCATTTTCTTCTGGTGCATCTGCTGCATCTTTCAAAATCATGAGGTGACTTGCAGCAAAACAATGGGATTTATTAGAAGAAGTGATTTATTTATTTTTACATCCTTCCTGAACTGAGCACTCGAGGAAAACTTGAGGGTCCAATCACAAGACTCAGAAAGAATAAGAATAAGAATAAGAATAAGAATAAGAATAAGAATAAGAATGAGAAGAAGAAGAAGAAGCAAGATTCTGACTGAGGAGCTTAAAGTGAGCAAGAGGTAAACAGGCACCAAAGAGCTCTCCCTGGGTGGAGATGCAAAAGGGGATGAAGCTGGTGGGAACAAGGGAGAACTGGGAAGGAAATCCCATGTGCAGTAGGTGATGTGAGGAGTTGGGATGTGTGTGCAAGGGATGGGGATGGGGCTGGTTCAGCTCCACCCCCTGGCAGAGAGGGTGGGAGTCTGACAGCACTACAGAAAATCTCTGAGGAACTGGGTGGTCCTCCAGCTCCCTTCCAACCCCACCCATTCTGTTGTTGGCAGTGTAAAGGGAGGCACTTTTCTAAGATGTGTGGGTGATCTGAGAGAGGTGAGGCCCTGGCACAGGGTGCCCAGAGCAGCTGTGGCTGCCCCTGGATCCCTGGCAGTGCCCAAGGCCAGGCTGGACACTGGGGCTGGAGCACCTGGGACAGTGGCAGGTGTCCCTGCCATGGCAGGGGTGGGATGGGACAATCACGAAGGTCTCTCCCAATGCAAACCACTCTGTGATCCTGTGACTGGGCAGGTTCCTGCACACGGGATCTGCTGGCCCAGAGTGTGTCAGAGGCCATGGGATGAACAGCAGCTACCCCTGGTCTGGTATTTATGAAGGAGAAATTAAAGTTTGCCTCCGAAAAATGTGCTTGGTCTGGTGGGAGCATGTGAGAGATGCATTCTGCATTGGCTGTGATTAGGAATGTGCCAGGACGTGGATTTGCTGGTCAGGAGGGAATGGCAACAGGTGGTGGTGTCCCTTGGGGTGTCAGAGTTTTGGAGTAAAGGGAACAAAACCAGGATGTTCCATCATCCTCGAGATCTGGGCGTGCAGAAGAAAAATGGGTCTGGAGATCTTAAAATAGAACGAGCTCAGCTGCATTTCTTCGGGTTTGGGAGTACGGGGTTACATCCAAACTCCTCCTCCTCCTCACCGCTCCATTGGTACCCACCTCGGCGGGCGGAGGCTCCGGTTCCCATGGCACAATCCGGATCGATGCTCTGGATGCCCTGGGCTGCCCGGGCGCTCCCGCTGTCCCCGGCTGTCCCCGGCGGCCCTGCCGGGCCCCGCGGCGCTGCGCTCCCCGCCGGAGAGCGAGGCGGAGGATGAGGCTGCTGCTGCCGCTGCCGCTGCTCCGGCGGGGCCGAGCGAGCATCCCCCGCGCGGCGCCTTTGGCGGGCGCTCCCGAGCCGCGCTGCCCGAGCCCGCTCCGCTTCCGGCTGCGGGGAGCGGGGTAAGAGGAGCGGGGTGCGGGTGCGGAGCCGCCTCGTTCCCCCGCTTGCCCCGTCCGCAGCGCCGCGGCTCCGGTACGGCCGCCAGCCCCATCTCGGGCAGAGCCGGGACCCCGCGGCTCCATCCCCGTGCCCGTCGCGAGCCCGTGCCCATTGCGATGCCCATGCCCATGCCGATGCCCGTGCCGTGCCCGTGCCCGTGCCGATGCCCACACTGATGCCCACGCTGATGCCCACGCCGGTGCCCGTGCCGATGCCCACGCCGGTGCCCGTGCCCGCGGCCGGCCGGGGCGGTGCGGCGGGCGCTGCGCAGCGGCGGCGGGCGGGGCGGGGGGCGGGCGGGGGGCGGGCGGCCGGGCCGGTTTAAAGCGGCAGCGGCGCGGCGCGCTCCCAGTGCCGGTGCCGGAGCGCGGCGGGCAGGGCAGGGCAGGGCAGGGCGGCCGAACCCGCAGCCCTCCCCCGGCCACCCCATCCCGGCCGGCCCGGCCCCCGGGGAGCGCGGGGCAGCGCCCGGGGGCGGCGGCGGCATCACCATGGGCCGGCCGGGCAGGGTGCTGCGGCTGCTGGCGCTGCTGGAGCTGCCCTGCTGCCTGCTGGAGCTGCTGCTCGGGGAGGCGGCCCGCGGGCAGGAGATGTACGCGCCCCACTCCATCCGCCTGGAGGGGGACATCACCCTGGGCGGCCTCTTCCCCGTGCACGCCAAGGGCCCCGGCCCCCCGAGCTCCCCCTGCGGGGACATCAAGAAGGAGAACGGCATCCACAGGCTGGAGGCGATGCTCTACGCCCTGGACCAGATCAACAGCGACCCGGACCTGCTGCCCAACGTCACGCTGGGCGCCCGCATCCTGGACACCTGCTCCCGGGACACCTACGCGCTGGAGCAGTCCCTCACCTTCGTGCAGGCGCTCATCCAGAAGGACACCTCCGACGTGAGGTGCACCAACGGCGAGCCGCCCGTCTTCGTCAAGCCGGAGAAAGTAGTTGGAGTGATCGGGGCGTCGGGAAGTTCCGTGTCCATTATGGTGGCCAACATCCTCCGGCTGTTCCAGGTAGGGCCGTGCCGCGGGGCTCCGCCGCTCCCGCCTCCCCTGTGCCTCTCCAGGTGCTCCATCCGCCTCCCTCCGGAGCAGCTGCTTCCCCTCCCCGCCGCCCTCTCCCTTCTCCACGGTGCGTGGCGCTTTCTGGATTTATCGCCCCATTTGCACGAAGCAATGCCTGAGGGAAAAGAGGAAACGAAAAAAAAAAAAAAAAAAGGAAGAGAAGAGGCGCTGGTTGCGCTGGGTTTGCGTTAGCGAGAGCCACGGCTCGGCGGGGATGGATGCGGGCGCACGGATCCCGGGGGGCACGGCCGGCTCCGCTCCGCTCCCGCACGGAATGCCGGCGGTGCGGGCACGGCCCGAGGGTCGCGGGGGGTCGGGACAGGGTGGGCAGGGGGTCAGGAGGGGCTTTCTCGGCCGAGCCGGGGCTGTGGGGGCAGCCCCAGCGCCCAGCGCCTGCCCGGCTCGGTGCCGGCTCCCTCCCGAGCCCGGAGCGGGGGCAGCGGGGGCGGCTCAGCGCCGGGCTCCGGGGCTCGGGAGGAGCGAAGGATGAGCAGAGCCGGGGGATTACAGAGCCGTGTGTGTGTGCGGGGGAGATGCGCTGCAGCGCTGCCCGCTCTCCCCCTCCTCGCCTCTCCCCCGTTCGCGCTGCCATCGCGCCCGTCTCGCCCCCGGCGCCGCGCCTCGCTGGGTGTCGGGCACGGAGATTCGTCACCCCCGCTCTTCTCCTGCCCCAGGGCCGTGCGGGGCCATCTGGCCGGCTCTGGCCGGGGTTGGATCCCCCGGAATGAGGGGGTGTCCCTCCAGGGCTGGGGTGTCCCCCCGGCATGAGGGGATGTCCCTCTGGGATGTGGGGGTGTTCCCCTGAGGCTGGGATGTCCCCCCGAGGCTGAGGTGTCCCCTCGGGACCGGGATGTCCCCCCGGGATGAGGGGGTGTCCCCCTGGGACCGAGGTGTCCCCCCGGGGCCCCGCAGCAGCCGCCGGGCCCCAAGCGAGCGCCGGGTGCTGCTCGGCAGCGATCGCGGGTGCGGTGACAGTGACAGAAGCGCCACCAGATGCATCGTGAGCAGCGGAGTTCTTCGCTCCCTGTCCTACGCCTTCGCATGCGGAAGGTGGTGGAGGGATTTTTTTATTTTTGTGCAGCGGGCGGAGAGATCCCCCGCGTTTCCCAGCTGGAAACTTGTGAGGCTTTCACGGCAGAGGCGCTCGGTGCTGTAGCAGCCGCCGAGCCTCCCGCTCCCATCTGCTGCCGGTGCCATCCGTCCCCGGCCGAGCCCAGCGGGGCGATGCTGCCCTGAGCCGTGCCCGGGCATTTCCCTGCCATATTTATTTCGTGATATCACACCCGCGAGCCGCTGCTTTTCCGTGCTCGCTCCATCGTGGCGGATGGCAGCGCATGGCTGCAGTTCAGCGCTGGATCCCCGGGTCTGTGTGCCCTCACCGTGCCGTGCCTCCCGCTCCGGCTCCTCCCGCTCCCCTGTGCCCGGATCCGCCTGAGCCCGGCTCGCCTTGTGCCCGGAGCCACCCGAGCCCGGTTCCCGTGAGCCCGGAGCCCCCTGTGCCCGGTTCACGTTGTGCCCGGCTCACGTTGTGCCCGAGCCCGGGTTCAGCCGCTGCCAGGAGCGTGGAGGAGGCAGCTCTGCCACTCCAGCTCCCATCCCACCGACATCCATTCTGAGGGAAACCGAGGCACCCTTAGGATAATGCCACAATACCTGCAAAGCCTCTGGTGATACGTTACTTGTCAGAAAATAAGATATTTGGACAGTTTCTCCATGTAGAGATATTTATATAAACTAAATGTTTTAATGTATTGTGACTAAGCATCTGTTCAAAACTGCAATTTAACCAGATCATCCAGAAAGCAGGAACTGGCCCATGCTGAGGGAATTTACTGAATATCTATTTTACAGCTTGGATGAGCCGCCTTGAAGCAGATCTTTCATGCTGTAAAACTGTTCCCTGTTGTCCTCTCCTCCTTCAAAACACAATTTAGAACATGCTCAGCCACAGAGAAATAGAAAATAACTATTTTAGGAGGAGAAGTAGACCTGTTCAACAGCTAAGTGTCATTGTGTGTGGGTGGATGAGAAGCTCTAAGTTAGCGGAAAGAAGAAAACCAAGTACCAGTCACAAAAAATCTTGTTAACCTCAGAACTCTCTGAAATTGCTGAGTGTGGCAGCCAGCTTGTTTCTCAGGGGTCACCGTCGGTTTTGCTGCCTGGGGCAGTGGGTGAGGGGAGGGTGGATGGCTCTTGAACGCTTATTTGCATGCCCAAACTGGCTTTTCCCTCACATCTGGTAGGTAAAGGTTCTGTGGAGGCCCCTGCAAAGAAATCCTAATGGAGTTTGTGCCTCTCTGACAATATCTTGGGAGAGAAGTATTCGTGCTGTGCTTGCTGTAGGGAGCAAATGGGTGTAAATCTGTATCTATAGAAATACATAACCCATCCAGAGCACAGCAGGGCTTCCTCAGGCAGCTCCTGCTGCTCCAGGCGCTTCTCCCCAGGAGGGGCCAGGTCCGTGCAGGCTCTTCATCTTCCTCTCTGCATGGGAGGCAGTGCTGGCTGTGCCTGCAGCTCCCTCCCGGCGCAGGGGCTGCGAGCAGCCTCGGCCAAAGCCAACAGGTGCAGCAGCAGGAGGGCCAGGGCCGGGCTCCTGGGGCTGCAGCTCATCCCTGCAGGTACTGCTGGGGGAGCTTTGGGGGAGCTTTCCTGGGGTGGGGAACGATGGGGGGACCCCATGGCACTGGGGGTTTGCTGTGATCAGCCCCTGCCCTGCTCTGCAGCTCTGCCCTCACCCAGCCCTGAGCTGCTCCTCGGGTAAAAGAGCCTGGAATGGCTGGGGTGGGAGGTTCTCCAGGGATGGGGCAGGCACAGGGCGCTGCTGGAACCCAGCTGAGGGGCTGGTGCTGATGGGGCCAAATGAGACTTGGGGCTGGTCACTGCTCCTGCTGGCTCCCTAGGACGTGTGTCAAAGGCAGGGGCGTCTTCCCAACACAATTCTATCAGTGCGCACCAGTAAATAGCAGCCCGGTCATAAATTAAATATCTCTCCTAAAAATAACAGCAAAATAATTTGGAATGCTGCTTCCAAATGCACCAGGGAGTTCAGGCAGGATGCTTTTAGGCTGCTGGTTTTGCTTTGGAGAAAATGCTGTCCCTTTGCAGGGCTGTAGCTTTCCCTACAAATGGAACCCCATGATAAAACCATGGTCAGGGTGCTTCATAGGAGTAGAACCATGCAATATGGGGAATATCAGCACCCTGACTCCTCTTTTAATGCTGCAAGACTTATTTTTGTGCTCCCTGCACTTATTTTTGTGCTCCCTGCAAACTTCTCCTGACAGATTTTCATAATGAGCAAATTACTGCTTCAGGTTTGTGTCCTCGGTGGATGCAATTTGGAAGAGTCAATCAAGAATAATTTTGTTCTTGTCTAAATCCCCGTGGGGTTTCATCAGGGGTGGCTCTGGTGGCCCAGAGGGGGCTGTTCCCGAGCCCCTCCCGGGAACTGTGCAGCAGAGTGGGCTAAGGCAGTGCAGGGAGGCTGGGAGTGCAAATTGGAACATCCCTGATCTCCCTGGGGGTGTTGGCTGCCTTTCCTTCCTGCCGAAGGAGGAAGATGACAGTTGCAGTCCTGCCTTCTGCTCCAGACACAGTAATCACAAAAATGAGATTATTTGGAAAGGAAGGGAGCTTAAAAGTGCAGCTCTGAGTTGGATGCTGCTCTTTTCTTGCAAAATGCACACGCTGTTGCCAGGCTCTCTGGGGGAGGCTGTCGGGCTGGGGATGGGATGGGATGGGATGGATTGGGTTGGGATTGGGATGGGATTGGGATGGGATTGGGATGGCGTTCAGCTGCTCCAGGGAGCGAGGGGAGCTCTGGATCCTGCTCCTGCTGGGAGTGCTCCTCAGGCACAGGGAGGAAGGGCAGGGCTGTGTGAGAATTACAGAACCATCTGTGATCCCATGGTTCCATCAGATCCCTCAGAAGTGTTTGCTTTCTGATGAATTCCATATTGCTGATCTGATCAGTGTCTAGAAACTCCTTGTGATTCCCAGGAAAATGTCTGCAATGGTTGTTCCTCCATCTCTTAGTTCAAGTTTCTTGCAGGAATGTGGGATCCCATTCCATGGGAGATAATTTCCATTCCCAGCCCACGTTTGAGCCCCTCCTGCTGACCCTGCCCTGATGAGATGCTGGGGAGGTTTCATTGCTGGAATGTACCTGGGATCCCACTGGGGCTTGGGAGGAAAACTCCCACATTTCAGCAGGGTTTTTACCTGGATGCTAATTTATTAATCCTGACCTGATTGTTGCATTTTCCTCTCCTCACTTCAAACAGGACAACACTTCTTAGGCAGTGGAGTAATGATTCATTTTAGAGAAGATATTTCAGGAAACTCCACATTTTTTGGTTTCCTACACAGAGAATGTAACAAAAAGCTGAAAATAGGAAACAGCAACCTTTAATTCTTTGCCTCCTCTCAATAAAAAGGAGTTTTTGTGTTCTTTAATGAGCTTTCATTTCAGCAGCCCCTGATTATTTGTCCTTGCTGGTAGTGAGGCCCTGACGTGTGTCAGACCCTGACCATGCAGGGCTGTGCCTCAGCTGGGAGGCTGCTCCAGAGAGGTGGGATCTGATTTTTCCTGGATAAATAAAAGGCCAGGAATATCCTCTCTTCAGGAATTCCACATGGGGAGTCACTAATGAGAGGCTGGAGGTGCTGGGAAGGTATTTTTCTGGAACGCTGCGTTTGGGAGGTAAAATTCATTTTCTCGACAAGGCAGAATTCAATTTGAGCAATAATCTTGGCTCTTAATCTGTTTTCAAGTGTCTCTCTCAAGGCAGGAGGGACTGCAAAGGGTCATTTGGAAGGAGAGCGGTTCTGCCAGGAGAGGGATGCTCATCCATGGAGAGGGACAGGGAGGGACATGGGCACGGGATTCAGGGGTAACTGGGGCTGGCACAAGGGGTGCAGGGACAGGGAGAGCACATTTCCAGCAAGTTCACTTGTGCAATTCCCAATTTGCTCTTTGAAACAAAGTAAGGTGACCTCTCTGGAATGACAAGTGGAGGGATCATTTCAAGGCATTAATTTTTATATAAGAATTATTGATCTGCTTTGGAATCTCATAACAGTAATACTACAAAACTACATGTACTCTGTTCCATATTTTATTCTATTAAATGAGTTTTGCTTGGAGGCATTAAAGCCATCCAGCACAATAGTGTTTCATAAGATCAGATGTTGTTATTTCTATTTATAGTGGTATTCAAATTAATCTCAATGAGTGACAATGCTGAGTGTCCCAGACACTGGACCATGATGAATTTTATCATAATTTTGGGAGATACCAAGCATGTAATGAAGGCTGTTTGGCGAGCATGGAATCCAATACAGCCAGGCCATTAGTGGGGTGAGAGGGTACCCAGGCAGAGAGGGCTAAAGGAGAACAAGGATTTCCAGAGCTCTGCTCCTTCCTGGTGATTCATGAGCTCCTCCCAGGCCCTTCTGCTGAGGCAGTGCAGTTGTTCTGAGCCACCACCACCGCTTCAATGGCAATAAAGCCTGCTCCTGCTCCTGCTCCTGCTGCTGGCCTGGGCCAGGGACAGGGAAAGGTGGTGGCCCTGTCCCTCCATGGCCACAGCTCCCTCCTGTGCTGCCCTGGCTGCAGTGAGCCCAGCCCTGAGCCTGCAGAGCTCTGCAGCCCTGCCTGCTGCCCCACGAGCAGACACTGACACTTCTTGGGGTGGGCTGGAGCTCCTCGGTGTCCCCAGGGCCACCATGGACTGGGTGTGCCCTGCTCTTCCAGGGGATGTAGGTGGGTGCAGTGGCTGCTGTGGGGGTGTCCTGCTCCATGGGCTGTGTGTGCCCTGCTCTTTCAGGGGATGTAGGTGGGTGCAGTGGCTGCTGTGGGGGTGTCCTCCTCCATGGGCTGTGTGTGCCCTGCTCTTTCAGGGGATGCAGGGTGGGTGCAGTGGGTGCTATTGGGCTGTCCTGCTCCATGGGCTGTGTGTGCCCTGCTCTTCCAGGGGATGCAGGGTGGGTGCTATGGGGCTGTCCTCCTCCATGGGCTGTGTTTTGGAGCAAAGCCTTTTGCAGCAGAGCGGTGTCAGGTGCAGGATGGGGCACCCCGGGCACACCCAGGGCTCCCACCCCTTTTGGGGGCACAAAGTGCCCCTGGCTGACAGAGGGCACCCCAGGCCCCTGTGGCTGTGGGGCTGAGGACACTTTTGCTGTGTCATTTGGGGTCTGGAGAGCATTAAGTTGCTGGGTGAGTGCTGGGCATTCTCCTCTCCCTCAGGTGTCGGTTGATGCTGGCTGTGCCTCCCTTCCCAGCCCTTTGAAATGAGCTTGGCAAATGCTCCCCAAGCCCTGGGACGTGCTCCTGGCTGGAGATCAATCACCCCTGGGATCACTGAGGCACTTGGGCTGCCTGGCTCTGGCTGGCACTGGGAAGAGGAGAAGCCTGGAGAGCTCCCCTTGGCAGTGCCCTGCGCTCCTGAGGTGCTGCAGGTCCGTGTTTGCACATTCAGGGCACATCCACCAGCTCTGTTTTGGGCTGGGTTCTTGGGAGAAGAATGGGCTGAGCTGTGGGGGTGGAGGGGAGGGCTTGGAGCAGTCACAGGTCACAAGATTTTGTCCTGATGACGGTTCTGCTCAATGCCTCTGAGCATGGTTGTATATGAGGGTGTTGATAGAATAGATAGATAGATAGATAGATAGATAGACAAAAATATCATTGTTGTGCATTCTTACACTGTAAATGTGAGCTGTTTCTTCAAGGTCTTGCTCAGGGCTTGGGCTGGGAAGGAGAGAGCTGTGCTGGGCTGTGCTGGGTGAGCAGAGGATGGAGCACCTCTGGGTGAGCCCTGGCACCTGTTTGGCTTTTTGGTCCTGCCTGTCTGGCATTAATGTGATGTTAGGACAATCAGAACAATCAATGATGGGTGATAAATAGAGAAAAGACGTGGTTTAGGAGTCCTGATCCACCTGAGAGGCTTCAGCAGCACCAGCACCAGGCTGTGCTGGGCCTTGGCTGCTCCTGTGTGGGGAGAGCCAAGGGAGGAGAGGCTGAAGCTGCTGGGAGCCAGGGAACAGCATGGGAGGTTGGTGTTGGCTGTGTAGGGTGAGAGGTGCTGGAGAGAGATGCTGTGCAGGAACAGCTGCCCTCCACCGCAACAGAGCCCCTGCAGCCGTGCCAGGGGTGCCAGCAGGAGCAGGGGTGCCAGCAGGGCCAGGGAGGGCACAGCCCAGGCAGCTGGCACCCTCCTTAGCCCAGGGCAGTGCCCTGCTGGGCCACTGCCAGCTCACAGGCTGGGGAATCTGGAGCTGCTCTGGGTGCGATCCTGGAGCTGCTCTGGGTGCGATCCTGGAGCTGCTCTGGGTGTGATCCTGGAGCTGCTCTGGGTGTGATCCTGGAGCTGTCTGTGTGTGATCCTGGAGCTGCTCTGGGTGTGATCCTGGATCTGTCTGGGTGTGATCCTGGAGCTGTCTGGGTGTGATCCTGGATCTGTCTGGGTGTGATCCTGGAGCTGCTCTGGGTGTGATCCTGGAGCTGCTCTGGGTGCGATCCTGGATCTGTCTGGGTGTGATCCTGGAGCTGCTCTGGGTGTGATCCTGGAGCTGCTCTGGGTGCGATCCTGGATCTGTCTGGGTGTGATCCTGGAGCTGCTCTGGGTGTGATCCTGGATCTGTCTGGGTGTGATCCTGGAGCTGCTCTGGGTGTGATCCTGGAGCTGTCTGTGTGTGTGATCCTGGAGCTGCTCTGGGTGTGATCCTGGATCTGTCTGGGTGTGATCCTGGAGCTGCTCTGGGTGTGATCCTGGATCTGTCTGGGTGTGATCCTGGAGCTGCTCTGGGCGTGATCCTGGAGCTGCTCTGGGTGTGATGCTGGAGCTGCTCTGGGTGTGATCCTGGAGCTGCTCTGGGTGTGATCCTGGAGCTGTCTGTGCGTGATCCTGGAGCTGCTCTGGGCGTGATCCTGGAGCTGCTCTGGGTGTGATGCTGGAGCTGTCTGGGTGTGATCCTGGAGCTGTCTGGGTGTGATCCTGGAGCTGTCTGTGCGTGATCCTGGAGCTGCTCTGGGCGTGATCCTGGAGCTGCTCTGGGTGTGATCCTGGATCTGTCTGTGTGTGATCCTGGAGCTGTCTGTGTGTGATGCTGGATCTGTCTGTGTGTGATCCTGGAGCTGCTCTGGGTGTGATCCTGGAGCTGTCTGTGTGTGATCCTGGATCTGTCTGGGTGTGATCCTGGAGCTGCTCTGGGTGTGATCCTGGAGCTGTCTGGGTGTGATCCTGGAGCTGTCTGGGTGTGTGATCCTGGAGCTGCTCTGGGTGTGATCCTGGAGCTGTCTGTGTGTGATCCTGGAGCTGCTCTGGGCGTGATCCTGGAGCTGTCTGGGTGTGATCCTGGAGCTGCTCTGTGTGTGATCCTGGAGCTGTCTGGGTGTGATCCTGGAGCTGCTCTGGGTGTGATCCTGGAGCTGCTCTGGGTGTGATCCTGGATCTGTCTGTGTGTGATCCTGGAGCTGCTCTGGGTGTGATCCTGGAGCTGTCTGGGTGTGATCCTGGAGCTGCTCTGGGTGTGATCCTGGAGCTGTCTGGGTGTGATCCTGGAGCTGCTCTGGGTGCGATCCTGGAGCTGCTCTGGGTGTGATCCTGGAGCTGTCTGGGTGCGATCCTGGAGCTGCTCTGGGTGTGATCCTGGAGCTGTCTGGGTGTGATCCTGGAGCTGCTCTGGGTGTGATCCTGGAGCTGTCTGGGTGTGTGATCCTGGAGCTGCTCTGGGCGTGATCCTGGAGCTGTCTGGGTGTGATCCTGGAGCTGCTCTGTGTGTGATCCTGGAGCTGTCTGGGTGTGATCCTGGAGCTGCTCTGGGTGTGATCCTGGAGCTGCTCTGGGTGTGATCCTGGATCTGTCTGTGTGTGATCCTGGAGCTGCTCTGGGTGTGATCCTGGAGCTGTCTGGGTGTGATCCTGGAGCTGCTCTGGGTGTGATCCTGGAGCTGTCTGGGTGTGATCCTGGAGCTGCTCTGGGTGCGATCCTGGAGCTGCTCTGGGTGTGATCCTGGAGCTGTCTGGGTGTGATCCTGGAGCTGTCTGGGTGTGATCCTGGAGCTGCTCTGGGTGTGATCCTGGAGCTGTCTGGGTGTGATCCTGGAGCTGCTCTGGGTGTGATCCTGGAGCTGCTCTGGGTGTGATCCTGGATCTGTCTGGGTGTGATCCTGGAGCTGTCTGGGTGTGATCCTGGAGCTGCTCTGGGTGTGATCCTGGAGCTGTCTGGGTGTGATCCTGGAGCTGCTCTGGGTGCGATCCTGGAGCTGCTCTGGGTGTGATCCTGGAGCTGTCTGGGTGCGATCCTGGAGCTGCTCTGGGTGTGATCCTGGAGCTGTCTGGGTGTGATCCTGGAGCTGCTCTGGGTGTGATCCTGGAGCTGCTCTGGGTGTGATCCTGGAGCTGTCTGGGTGTGATCCTGGATCTGTCTGTGTGTGATCCTGGAGCTGCTCTGGGTGTGATCCTGGAGCTGTCTGGGAGTGATCCTGGATCTGTCTGGGTGTGATCCTGGAGCTGTCTGGGTGTGATCCTGGAGCTGTCTGGGTGTGATCCTGGAGCTGCTCTGGGTGTGATCCTGGAGCTGCTCTGGGTGTGATCCTGGATCTGTCTGGGTGTGATCCTGGAGCTGCTCTGGGTGCGATCCTGGAGCTGCTCTGGGCGTGATCCTGGAGCTGTCTGGGTGTGATGCTGGAGCTGCTCTGGGTGTGATCCTGGAGCTGTCTGGGTGTGATCCTGGAGCTGCTCTGGGCGTGATCCTGGAGCTGTCTGGGTGTGATCCTGGAGCTGTCTGTGTGTGATCCTGGAGCTGTCTGGGTGTGATCCTGGAGCTGTCTGGGCGTGATCCTGGAGCTGTCTGGGTGTGATCCTGGAGCTGTCTGGGTGTGATCCTGGAGCTGCTCTGTGTGTGATGCTGGATCTGTCTGGGTGTGACGCTGGATCTTCCCCGCTGAGTGTTAGAGCAGAGCCCTTGTCCCCATGGCTGTCCTGGTGTCCTGGCACAGCATTTGCTGCTTTAGAAGCACCTCTGGCTAGCCACAGCTTGGTGCTGAAATAATAACACCCAGGTAGATCTCATGGGTGGCTGGAACTGAACCCTGGGGTTTCATGGCAGCTCCCAGAGCACAGACAGCACCTCCCCAGCACAGACAGCCCTGAGTGCATGGAGTTGTTTCCCATGTGAATCCCACCAAAACCCTGTCCTAATGGATAGGACCAAGGCCAAATTCAGTTTAATGAAAAATGGCAGGAATAACTACAAAAATAAAGACAAAGTGTCAGCTCAGATTTGGCAGGAAGTTGTTATTTTTGCAGGAATAAAATTCAGCACTAATAGAGATGGTTTAGTGATTTTTAAAGCAGGTAATTTGGTGGCAGGGCTCGAATGCACAGAAATTATATTGACAATAAAAATTAATTAAACGGCTTTTTGTGGGTTTGTAGTTTTTCTGTCTGACAGCAGTACAGAAAATCTCCGAGTAACTGGATGACCCTTACGGTCCCTTCCATCCCAACCCCTTCCATGGATGATGACGCGAAGAAAATCATCTTTTTGAGATGTGGCTGCTGTGGCTACGTGGAGGATTTGCAAAGGAGGAAGAGATGGTTTGATTCTCCAGCAAGCCTTGGACAACTGGGATGGACAAGTGGAATCCACAGCTGGAATCCACAACTGGCAGGGGCTGCCCAGGGAGCTCAGCAGTGCCCATCCCTGCAGGTGGCACCTGGAGGTGGCACTCAGAGCTCTGGGCTGGGGCCAAGGTGGGCATTGGGCACTGCCTGGGCTGGGAGGGCTGTGCCAGCCTCAGGACCCTGGGACTCTGCACTGGCAGCTCCTTGCCTGTTCCATCTCCTGCAGCAGAACGTTGGTGTCCCAGGTGAAGGGGTTTTGGCTTCACAGGATTTTGGAAGCTGGCACAAAAGGATGAATTTTCCGTCTGCCTGCAGTGCCCAGGGTGGCAGCAGCCCCGAGGGAGTGACAGCTCCTGTTTGGCCAAACTGGAAATGTGGGAATGAGCAGTGGCCTGGGGTTTTCCAGCCCCACGAGGATCCCAGGGCAGCTGCACAAGCCCTTCTGTAACACACCAGGATGCCCAACGGCTCCGTGTGAAACAGGAGCACAGCAGAGGTAATGGAGTCCCTGGAAAAGCCACTTTCCTTCTTCAGGAATATTTCAGTGATGTGATAAACTGTGAAGAGCATTAAATCCACGAAGAAATGAAATAAATCCCAAATACAATTTTTCCCACCTGTGAAAAATGTATTTTGCTGGGGAATCGAATTGTTGTTAAAAAAGGCCTCCCACCCCTGTGCTTATTTCCTCAGGAAGAATCTCCTTGCATTTCAGAAGAGAATGAAATAACTCTGAGAACAGAAGCAGGAATGGGAAGCACAGAATGAGGAATGGGGCTGAGAACTCATCTGTAAAATGTCCTGCTCGAGCCCAGCCCAGCCTGTGCTGCTCCCTGTGGCAGGGGAAGGCTGAGGTGCCTCCTGTGCTGTGCCTGCCACGGCTCTGCTGGCAAACCTGGGCATGGAACAGCCAGGGGTGGTTCTGGGTGTGCTCCTGTGCTGGAGCAGTGAGTCTGCATCATTTTATTTTGTGTCCTATAGTGACAATAAGGCTGGAAAAGACCTCCAGGGTGAAGTGCAGCCTTTGGAGTAGATCTGGGGCTCCTCTGACCCCCAACACAGCAAGGCTGGACTGCAGGAGGAGCTGAGAGGTTCCATCCCAGAAGCAGTAGTGGCAGTTCATAGCAATCTGCACAGACTGGCTGCTGTGTGTCACTCTGTCCAGCAGTGATGGGCAGACTTCAGGCCATGCTTTATTGGTGAACACTGCTTTGCTTTGCCTTTGCTGCTGTCTCACAGCAGGGAGTTTTCAGCAATGAATGTGTGTGCTGTGCTGTGCTGTGTGTGCTTCTCCCTCTTCCCAGAGCAGCTGTGGTGCCCCTGGATCCCTGGCAGTGCCCAAGGCCAGGCTGGACACTGGGGCTGGAGCACCTGGGACAGTGGGAGGTGTCCCTGCCATGGCAGGGGTGGCACTGGGGGGGATTTGGGGTCCCTCCAAGCCAACCATTGCAGGATGCCGTGGCCCAGGAGGCAGTGGCACTGTTTCAGAGCTCGTGGTGCCCTGCAGGGAGCCTGGCAGGGCAGTGCCCAGTGCTGGTGAATTCCCTGGCACGCTGAGCACAGGGAAGGGCCGCGCTCAGGGAAGTGACAGCCTGTCACTGCACTGCACAAAACACTCTCAGGAGCTGGAGCAGTTTAAAAATAGCAAGCAGGGAGCAAATGGCCCGGCAGGGAGAGCAGCCCTGGGAGAGCTGGAATTGGCCCTAATGGGCTCAGGCTGTGCTGGGGATGGAGGGCTGGGAGCTGCGGGGGAGCACAGGCACTGCTCCTCCTGGCCCTCAAGCAAAGCTGGTTTTGTTCCTCGTTTGGACCGAGAAATGCTCAGGCTTGTCTGGGTGCAGGAGGGGCTGCCGGGGCTGGGCTGGGGCTGCTTCTCCTGGGGGTGGTGGGGAGCAACAGCAAACCCAGGGCTGCTCTGGGACCTGCTTTACATTGCACAACCCAGGAGCTCTGGCAGGCCTGGGTCAGGCAGTACCTGGTTTCAGAAAGCAGTGCATCACCTGACTCCTGCCTGCAGCAGGTGAGTGCTTGCTGTACGCCCAGGGAAGCAGGGATGTGATTTTAGCTGATTTTTATCCCGCTCTGGGGATAAAAGCAGCCCCAGGGACCTGCCAGTGCCCAGGGATGCGTGGCAGATCCACAGAGCGGGGTCTGCTGTGCCTGTGCTCAGCTGTGGGGGAGCTCCTGCGGCCTCAAACTTGGCAGGTTCACAGGCAGAACAGAAAAACAAGGTAAAAAAAATTATTTTTTTTTCTTTGCAGGTTATTTTTTCCCCTTCATCTTTCTCCCTGTGCTCACATAAATCAAGCAAAATGTGGTACAACTGGAATCTGTTTTCCTTAACAGTTGGCAAAGTGGTGTCTGTGCTATTGAACCTGAATCCTTTGGCAGATGCCAAACCCACAAAGCCCTTCCCGTTTTATTTTAAAGCCGTGCTGCTCATCCTCGTTCCAGGCATCACAGATATAACAGATATATTTGGAATTCATTGTTTGGGGTTTTTTGATCTATAAAATACAGCCTGTCATAGAAATGGGTGTGTAACTCAGCAGAGCTTGTGTGGGATGTATAAACCCTTCCCAGTGAGGACTGTGCTAAGGATTTGTCTGGGGAAAGATGACCAGGAAGGGTTTGACCTCCACCCTGCCCATATAGCAGTAAAAATACACAAATGACTGCAGTGACAGTGCATAAAGGGCTGGGTTTTGCCTGGAGTGGATTTGCCAGCACAGTGGCAGGGCCCTTACCTTGGGGTTTGGCTCGTGGTTTTAGGGACAGACACAAACCTACCTGGGAATAACCAGCCCCGTTTCCTCCAGAGCCTTGGCAAGGGAAGTTCTGCTGGGCTCTGGCAGTGCTGTGAGCTGTGTCCTGGTGCAGGAGGGAATGCTGTCCCTTGTCTCAGGGCTGATCTCTGGCTGCCAGCCCTGCAGGGCCCCAGTGTCCCCCCAGTGCCCCCGATTTTGGCACTCGGGTGCTGCTGGGATTGCTCAGGTGCACCTTCCCATCGAGGGAAGGCACCTGGGAATGCTGCAGGTGAAATGTGCTTTGTGCCCGGGCAGAACAGAGCCTGTGCTGGGGCTGGCCCGGGCAGGACCCAAAGGAGGCAGAGCAGAGCTGTGAGAGCCCCACACCTGCCCGAGGATCAGAGCTGTCCCTGCAGCACTAAGGGATCCATGGATGTTTGATGTCTGCCTGACAAACGTGATCCAGCAGGAGAGCCCTGCTCTGCTCTGCTCTGCTCTGCCCAGCTCTGCTCTGCAGCTCCACAAACCTCTGCTGGAGCCTCTCAGCCCAGCTCATGCTGGCAGCCTCAGCTGCTGAGCCAAACCCAGCCCAGGGATTTGGGGCATTGCTGGGATGGACCCCAGAGCACACAAATCCATCCTGGTATTATTGGTTTGTCCTTCTGTTACAATGGATTTGTCAGCTTAATGAGCTGGCTTTCCCCCCCACTCTGCACTTTATCATTCTGTCTCTCCAGATGGGATTTTAAATTCACACCTTGCTGACAGGAACATGATTCTGGGGCTCAGAGATCACAGCCTGGCTGCTGACTGTGACCGCAGCACCTCTGAGCTCCTGGGAGACAGCAGCCAACAGGCACAAATAGCAAACAGAGAGAGGAGTGGCGCCATGTGCTTGATTCAAGATGTGATCACACTCTCTGGGCTTCGTGAGCTGGCAGTTTTTGTAAAAAAGTCCCCTGCCCTGATAGAAAAAATAGTTAAAAATACAGATTTCTTCAAACCTCTCAGACACAGACCTGCCTCAAAGCCCAAACCACAAACCCATGGTTGAGCAGTTGTTTTAATGAGGGTGGAGGTTCTCATGGTAACTCCTGGCTGCAGGAGCTGGGATGTTAAAAGTCACACAGGTGCAAGGGCTGCAGCAGTACAGTGAGCTCTGAGATGCTCAGGACATCCCCATGCCTTCCTCCAGCCCAGGAAGGAACCTCAGCTTGTGACCCATATATTTTATAGGCAATTTTAATATTTTCCATGCATTTTGGAGCTTTGAGAAGTGAAAGTCATGGAGTGCTGAGGGCCCAGGGGTGCAGCAGGGCCAGCTCTGGAGAGGGATCTGCACCCAGAATGACCCAGGAGGTGGCCCTGATGTCCCCTGGGGTGAAACCCAACCTTCCTGCTTCTCCCACATTAATGACTCTAATTGCCCTAATGAGAACTGCAGTTAAATTGTCTCCTCTCTCCCGCCCTTGATCTCTTTTTAAGCTTTTCTCAAAGTTGATTTTTTCCCCATGTGCCGTTCTCACATGTGGTTCTGTACATGAACAATTGGGACACGACAGTTCTTCTGTATCTTTTCTAAAATGTTCCCTGGGGAATTATGCTTCAACCAGGGAAATTGTATGTTTCATTATCAAAAAGGTTTCAGGCTTTATCACAGTCTTTTTGTAATAGTTGTCATGGAGGTTTTTATTATTATTGTTAAATTGAATAATGGGGAGGAACCTGTTCTCAAGCCTTTGCACAAGAACTAAAATTTAAATCCAGATAAATCTGCTCTGTTTGTAAAAGTGACTTTTTAAGGTTAACTGCATTTAGTTCCAATCATTGGAAGTGCAGCTTTGTTACTTTATCTGAATTAGATAGCGAGGGGTTTTGCAGCTGTAATAAGGGAAGATTGAACTTGACTTTTAAATGCAGATGCAATGGCTGGGAGTTATTTTTCGGGGCCTGATTTCTTGGTAATCACAAGAAACCCTCCACAAGGCCTCACAGTGCTGCTCCAGGAGCCCAGCAGGGCTGGAAGTGACAGGGAAAGGGACCTCAGGACCATGGAATGGCTTGGGAGGGACCCCAAATCCCACCCAGTGCCACCCTGCCATGGCAGGGACACCTCCCGCTGCCCCAGGTGCTCCCAGTGCCAGTGTCCAGCCTGGCCTTGGGCACTGCCAGGGATCCAGGGGCAGCCACAGCTGGATTTTGTTCCCAGCAAGCACCAAATGCTCCCATTGGGGTGGGACTGGGGCGCTCCCAGCAGGGCTGGGGCCATCCCTGCCTTGGGACAGCCCTGCCCTGGAGGGGACAGCCTGCTGGTTGTTATTCTGATACCCAGAGCCACCAAAGATCCCTGGGAGCCAGCAGCTCCCGGATTTTGGGGCTGGGGTGGAACCTGAATGAGCAATGAGGAGATGAAACCCTGCCTGTGAGCGAGCTCCTGCAGCTGGGAGTCAGCGCAGCAAGGAGTGGATGGAGCCTCTTTGAAATGTGGGTCAGATCCAGCAAAGGGGTTTCAAACAGTTTTGTCTGAAGGGGAAAAGAAAAATAAAAAAGGAGAGGAGTAGTTTGAAAATGTCAATAAAATAATAATTCATCTCAGCATATTGAGGCTGTCAGACTTCAGGGAGCTCCCAGTTCAGAGAAAGCATGAAATGCAAATACTTTATGTAATGTTGACTGTGACCAGCGGCCTCATTATGCCTCTGAAATTCATCATTTTTGCCTTCGGATGCTGAAATTTGTTGACAATCAGGAGGAAGAAGAGTCCCCCTGGATTGTTGTGGTGTGGTGCTGTGGGAACTTTCCCTCTAATTATGGCAGGAAGGCAAATTGCAGGAGGCTTTTTAAAATAACAAGTGAAGATAGTGACCTTTTTTACAAAGGCTTTGATGAAAGATGTGAAAAAATGGAATTCATTAGAATATTTCTAATTTCCTGACATTCAAATAGGAGAGACTTTCTCAATGTGCATCTTCTGAAACATTTATCCTTAAATGTCGTTGTTTAACAAAGGTCCCTGGACTCTTTGCATGCCAATGAACCCCACGATTGAATTTAGAAATGTAAACTCTACAGAAGGAAAGAATTTCTTTCTGTGCCTACAGTGCTGTCCTACAATTCATTACTGTGGTGTAAATGCCTGAACGAGTTCAGTCTAAAGGTGCATAAATGCATTTCAATGAATTTAAAATTAGGACTATTAAAATAACTGTGCAAATCCCCTAAGAGCATTTGGGGGCAAAATTAAACGCAGGGCACATATAAAATATATTAAAAATAAATATATATATATATACACAAATGAATGATTAGGTATGATTGCAACATTATCAGTTTTGGGGGTTTATTGAGATCCATAAGGAACCACAAAATAATTCTTGAGCTGTTTTGCAGGCCTGCAGGGGAGGTGAGCAGCAGCATCTGAGGGCTCCTGGTTTGGTGCCAGCTGGGTTGGGGTTGTGGGCGTGTTTGGGGGTTAGTTGGACTGGAAAAGCCCAGCCCCACCCACTGATCAGGGGACAATGAACGGTGTTCCTTTGTTTGGGGACACTGTGGGCCCTCCCCGCTGTGCAGAACTCCTGTGCAACCAGGACAGAACAAGGGACTGGGCAGGATCTGTTATTATGTGCAGGTGGAGCTCAGAGGCAGAACAAACTCAGGGAGTCGCTGGGGAATTACAGAGTGGGAATCCCTGAAAGAGGGAGCCACAGGCACCTTCCCCAGCTGGGGGCGTGGGACATGTCCCTGTCATATTCATATTCTCTGAAAAATCCCTTTGCTCAGGGTTTTCGCCGGGGAAGATGAGAAGCCTCAGAGAAAAATGAAAACAATAATTACCTGATTTGCTTCTCCTGCATTGTGCTCCTGTGGAATGTGTTTGGGGATTGCTCCATTGGATTCTGCTGTGAGTTGTTTTGACTCTTTGGTCAATCAGGGCCAAGCTGTGTTGGGACTCTGGAGAGGGTCACGAATTTTCATTATTATCTTTTTAGCCTTCTGTCTGTATCCTTTCTGTATTCTTTAGTATAGTATTCTTTACTATAATATAGTATCATAAAATAACAAATTAGCCTTCTGACAACATGGAGTCAGATTCATCATTCCTGCCTGCCACGGGGCACCCCACAAATACAACAAACCTGGCCTTGAATGAAATGTCCCAAATGCCACCACAGGAGGGATTTGGTGCTGCTCCCTTCAGGAAAGGCAAGGAAGGGGAGAGAAGAGGCAGGAGAACATGGCCATGTGCCCAGTGGCATCCCCTGTGCCCTGGGAGGGAGCAGGGAAAGCAGCTGGGTGGGGAGATGGGGCTGAGTGGGGTCAGGTCCCTGCTGGGGAATCCCCCAATTAGAGGGGGCTAATGAGGGAGGGCATAAATGAGAGAGGGGTAGGGTGGGATGGGGAGTGGTTTAGAGAAAGAGCAGCTCAGGGGAAGGAGCCTTGGTGCAGGTAAGAGTGATTCCAGCTGCTTTGGGGTGGTTGGTGCTGGTGCAAGATGGCTTTTCAATTATTGTAATGTCTGTGCTTTTAGGGTTTGTTCTTTGAATTGAATCTCAGCGTGTTATCTCAAGAAAAAACCCTTTAGCTTTCCTCTCCTGGGGTATTTCAGTGCTTTTACTCGGTTCAGAGTTCCCAAGGAATGTTTCTCTCCTGCTGTGGAGTGTCTGAGCCCTGACTTTGTCCCCAGTAATTCCCATCTTCACCCTCTGGCTCCTCAGACCCCACAAATCCATCAAACAGCCCCTTGGACTGACAGAAGGAGTTTCAGTCATCTCCTGCTCACTGATGAGAGGCTTTGCCAGGACCTTGCTCTGGGATTTGGGAGCTGAATGGAACTTTTGCCATTAATGAGTGTAAATTTGCAGGAGCAACAGAAATTCAGGTGCTGCTTCTTTTATTAGTGGAGTGTGGCACGTATCACGCACACACTGGAAAAGGTTTTCACTTCAGAGGAGGGAAAGGAGCACTTTGGAGTTCATGCTGTGAATTTTCTACAGAGAATGACTCTAAATGCACATTTTGTAATGGATGACTTTATTTATTTTAAAAAAGGGCTGCATTATTAAATTTAGTTTTGTCTGTGCAAACAAATGTGAATTATTTTGCCAGCTCAAGTGTTTTCTCAGTCACCCATAAATAAGAAAGTGACTTGAAAGTACAATTGATCAGAAATGATGCATTGAGTGTTTCCCTACAAGGAGGGCATTGAGCTGGGAGCTCTGTCATGTTGTGGATTCCTCCCTCACCCACAGAACGCCTTTCTGCTTCACATCTGCATTTCATGACAGTATCTTTGTTTTCTGTGAATGTTGTGATAACTGAGATAAAGCTGTGCTGGCTGAGCAAAGGGAGAGCTGGGCTGTTGTGATACAGGGTGGATGTTTGTTCTGAGGGGCCAGGTGGAGAAGGGGCTGTGCTGGGCAGGTCACAAAGCTTTGCAATGGATTAAAAATGAGCTGGGGTGGTGTTGGAGAGGAACAGCTGGGATATATATATATATATGTATATATATATATATATATATATATAAAATCTCATATATTCTTGTGGAATATGAGATGAACACCTCCCAGCCCTCCTGCGGGTTTGGTCGGTGCCATCAGTGAGGACCCTGGGCTGGTGCTGAGCTGCTCCCACCACTCCAAGGGAGGGGCTGGGCTGGATCTGCTGCTCAGTTGCTGCTTGTCCAGGCTGAGAAACGGGATGGATGGATGGATGGATGGATGGATGGACTCATGCCCAAGGACAGGGGAAGGCAGGGCTGGGCCTCCTTTGGGCCGTTGTCCTCAGAGAGAATTGGATGCAGACTTTGTGTAAAACCACTTATGTTTAAGCAGTGCTGGTGGGTTGCTGTTTCCCAGAATGTGTTTCCTTTCTAAGCATGGTGTGCAGGGAGTGGGCTGGGCCTGGCTGGGCCTGGCTTGGCCTAGCAGGCCTGGCATGGCCCTGTCAGCTCCCACGGTGCCCAGGCCTGCAGGGTGCCCTCCTGCCCGGCCTGCTGGCTGGGCTGCCCTAGGAAATACTTCAGCTCCAGCACCCTGGGCACTGAATTGCCCCAATATTGCTGTGGATCTGTTCCCCCAGGCAGAGCTGCGCTGCCAGGGCTGCTGGTGCTCTGTGCCCCCACTGCCATCGTCTGTCTGTCCTGCCTGTGGCTGAGGGGCTGGAGCTGGGATTGTGTTCCAGGGAGCTCTGCTGGGGTTGGGGTGCAGCTCTGAGGGGACTGAGATGTTGGAGAAATGTGTCCTGTCAGGGAGCCCTGCCAGCTCACCTGGGCTGGGCCAGGTGCCCCCAGGGATGGGTCTGTGTGTGCCCCACATGGGCACCCAGGGTGCAAACACTGAGCAGCACACAGCCAGATCAGCCCTCATTACTGCAAGCCCTACTTCTGTCCTATTTCTTCCCTGCCTGGAGAATATTAATGTACAAATCAAAGGAATCTACTTAAAAGTGTTTTAAATGAGCAGCCTTGTTAGGAGAAGGGGAGGGAAGGGTTTGTCATTATGCAATACAAAAGATTGAGGTGATCCTGACTCAGAGAAGGGGGGGATAAGGAGGAGAAGGTTGCAGTGAGCTCCCCTTTCCTGGAGGAAGAACAAACCCTTTGGATGGCTGCTCCAGCCCCAGAGCACCTGCACAGCAGGGAAATGGCCCCAGGCTGGCCCTGGGCTGGCACTGGAGGATGTGGTTGCCCATCTCAGCTGGGTTTCGGAATGGTGTGCAGGTGGAGTGGTTATCAGCAGGGGATGGTGAAAAACCTGAGATCATTTGCAGTGAGTCACTGTCCAGGGCTTGTGCTGCTGTGTGGGAAGGTCTCCCAGGCTGGAAGGACCTGTAGCGTCTGATTTACTGATCTGTCTCGCACTGAGGGAGAAGAGAGCTAAAAATGCAATTTCAGTGCTCACATGTGGGTTTATTTCTCAGCTCTCTGCGACTCCTCATGGCAGTTCTGTGCTGGGATGTGATGAGCTCCCTCCCTGCACCCCTTGGGTTTCCATTGCTGTGCCCAGAGGTGCTCCCTCCCTTTGCCATGTTTGTGCCACTTTCCCCCACCCCATCTCCCCTTCAGTCCAGTGCAAGGAGAAGGAATTCCAAAATGTTGCCCCTCAAGGGTCTCTGTTCATCCACTTTGCAGCAGATCTAGCTGATCTTCTAGAGACTTCAGCATTTCTGCCTTCACCATTTTCTCTGTACACTGAGAAGTTCACTGTAAGATCCTTCTAATCTCTCAGGTTTCAGAGCTAATGGCACCAGGCTAAAATTACCCCATTAAATATCAATTAACATAAATCATCACAAGATGCTGCTCAGATTAAATATGCTCCTACTGGGTCTTTCTGTCTGGAAATATAACTGAGTGAAGAAATGTTAAAATGAACTGACTTGGATGCTCCAAGGGGTTTTTTGGGTCTTGGCTGAGTTTGTGACTGTTTGCATTAAAATAAAATAACCCTGCAGTGTTGCTTGGGCATGGCTGTGGCCTGTTCCAGGGGATGGGCTCGGACTAAAACACAGTTTAAAGGTAATAATTAATCCTGGGTCAGATTATTTAACCACACTGGTTCTTTGTGTAGAACTAGCTGAGGTTTTGTGGAGTTTAGCTCACTCTGGATGTGGATTAAGCCTGATCCAGCCTGATCCTGAGTGAGTGCTCATGTAAAAGGCTGAATGGAGGCTGCTTCATTTCTTAATTGACTGAATTAGGATTTGAATTTTTGCCATGTGGGCAGGTCCTGGATGGTTTTGGTGACTCCAGGAGCACAGCAGAAGAATTGCTGTTATGTTTGTGCGTGTGTTTAATTTTGCAAAACAAGGTACAGTATCTTAAAATGTGAAAGACACTCCTGTTAGGAGGTGAAGGAGAGCAATGGAGGAAGAAATTAATGTGGTTTTTTTTCTTCTCTGGTGGCTGCTTCACCCATGCCTGGCAGCAGCAGCAAGGATGAATACATGTCATGTTTTCCAGCTGATTTCTGGGTCACTTCTCCCATGGCTGCTGGAAGTGACTAAGCAGTATTTAATCTGGTTTAACAGATATGCAAAGCAGGGCTGCTGCTCTGCCTGAGCAGGGCTGGGCACACATCCCAGCCTTGCTGGGCTGCTCCTTCTCCACGTGTGTGCCCTGGGAGCCTGGGGCAGCTCCTGGAACCTGCAGGAACATCCTGTGGGAGGGCTAGAGACTGGGGGCGGTCTGCTCCATAATGCTGTCAACATTTATTGCCATGGTCATGGAATCGTGGAGTGGTTTGGGTTGGGAGGACCTGAAATCTCCCCCAGTGCCACCCCTGCCATGGCAGGGACACCTCCCACTGTCCCAGGCTGCTCCAGCCCCGGTGTCCAGCCTGGCCTTGGGCACTGCCAGGGATCCAGGGGCAGCCCCAGCTGTGCCAGGGCTGCCCGCCCTGCCAGGGAACAATTCCTCATTCCCAATATCCCATCCATCCCTGCCCTCTGTACCAGTATCCCAGTTTGGGATGCCCTGCAGTGCCCTGGGCTCCTGGCACAGCCCAGGCTGGCAGCTGAGGCCCTGCTCACGTAGCCTGTGCCTTTTTGGGGTGCTTTGTGTTCCAATAACAACATGCAGCTGCAGTGCTGGGGGGGCTCAGCCACATCTGCCCCCTTGGCAGCTGCTCAGCCGGGTGTGCCCATGGCCCCTGCCCAGGCTGGGCACAAAGGCTGCCTGACCCCACTGGCACTGCTCGTGGCTGACTCATCTCTGGGCAACCAGTGCCAGGGGATGGGGAGCCCTGGCAGGCCATGGAAACACAAACAGGGCTGGGACAGGGTAACCAGTGCCAGTCCCAGGGATTGGGAGCCCTGGGCAGACCGTGCAAACACAGCTGGGACAGGATAACCAGTGCCAGGGGATTGTGAGCCCCATCCCATGGCTGGGACAGGGTAACCAGTGCCAGTCTGGGGATGGTGACCCCTGTCAGGCCATGGAAACACGGCTGGGACAGGGTAACCAGTGCCAGTCTGGGGATGGTGACCCCTGTCAGGCCATGGAAACACGGCTGGGACAGGGTAACCAGTGCCAGTCTGGGGATGGTGACCCCTGTCAGGCCATGGGGCTGGGACAGGAGCAGGCCATGAGCGGGACGTGCTGCTGTTTGCACCCTGCAGGAGCTCTGTAGCTCTGGGGTACCTCAGCTGAAAGGCACACCTGAGACAAACGTTAGTGAGTGACTAGAAAACAACAGCAATTATCCAAATAAAGGGAGGCACAGGCTGTGTTTATTGTCCATGCATTAATAATGCAGGCTGTGCTTTGCGGAAGACGTGGCTCTGAGGTTCAGGTGGCTCCAGTGGCAGCAGCACAGACTTGGCACCGAGCAGGATGCAGACTCACTTCAGATGGCAAAAAGGAGGGGACTGGACCTCCGTGGCTGGAAATTTCCTCTGCCTGACTGAGTACTGTGGTCTTTATCTCTGCTGTGACTGTGCACAGCTGCCTTGGGCAGATCTGTCTGGCAGTGAGGAAGGGGTCAGGGCTTCCTCAGCTGGGATCTGTATCACTGCCTGGCTCTGGGCAATGCTGGGACAGGTGCAGGGGGGAGATGCTCGTACCAAGGGTTTCTCCTGCCTGCAGCCAGTGAGCTGATACCAGGCTGATGTGAACACAGGTGAAGGCAGGAAATGTCAGAATGCTCTGCTGCCCCAGGGCTCCTTCCCTGCCTGCCTGCTCCAGTAACACAGCAGGCACACTGGGAGCTGCAGAGCTGCATTTTGGGGACAATTCCTGTTCTCTGGGGCTCTGAGTGAGGCACAGGAGCTTTGGGTTGGAGTTAGAGCCCACCCAGTGCCACCCTGCCTGGCCAAGGACACCTCTCACTATCCCAAGCTGCTCCAACCTGGCCTCGGGCACTGCCAGGGATCCAGGGGCAGCCCCAGCTGCTCTGGGCACCTGTGCCAGGGCTGTTCCACTGTAGGACACTTGTAATAGTGGCAGGTAACTGGAAATAAAATACAGGAGAAAAAAGAGCAGGTGGGTGAGGAGACATTGGAGCATGAGTCACTTCTCAAGACCTTCAGTCAGAGGGAGGGCCCATCCTGCTTTGAGCAGGTTTGATGAGAGAGCTGCTCTCATCTCCATTGATCATGTGGTGATTGTTCAGGTCATGGATCAGTCACTACAGGCTGTCATTTCTGGAGGTGAGAATTCAGCCAAATGAACTGAACCCTGCTCCCCACTGTGTCAGGCCCAGGTGGGGCCAGGCTGGAGCTGGGAGCTTTGGGAGCAGCTTGCTGCGCAGCTTTGGTGCCTTTGGCTGGGTTTGCACATTGGTTCAGATAAGCTCAGGTCTCACCTGGGGCTTTGGGATGGACGTTTCTGCCTGTCCCTGCTGTGGAGGGGGCAGTGCAGGTGTTGGCAGGTCCAGGTGGGCAGGAGGCTCCTGGTGTGATCTCAGCAGTGCCCCAAGGAGCTGCACCTGCCCAGGGCAGCACTGGGGATGCAGCATCCCTCCTGCTCTCGTCCTGGAAAACAAACCTGCTTTATTTTTCCAAGGCAGAACTCTCCACTCAGCTTCTGTTCAGGTCGTTTCACACTCAAACTCCTTTTATTTCAGAGAAGCTGTAACTTTTATGAACTTCTGTGGGTGATGTAGAATATTATCACAGCTCAGTTATTTTCTCTCCTCGGTTACGTGGGAAAGCAGAGTTCAGCTGCTTTGGTGATGCATCCCTGTTATTTTGTGGGTTGGGGTTTTTTTCCTTCCAAATCCCATGAGATTTATGTTAAAAGACTTATTTGGTGAAATGTGCTGCATCACAGGCGTGATGCTGCTCAACAGGTCAGGCTGGCTGAGTGTAATGTCTGCTGGAACTCGGTTCCTTTGGCTGTGAATCTGTCCAGGGGTGTTTTCCTGCCTGATAGCCATGTGTGGGGCTCAGTCCATGCTGTGTGGGGCTCAGTCCATGGCTGCTGCTGCTCTGCTTTTGTGTGGTGTGGATTTCTGGTGCCTGATGCCATGTCACGGAGGCACAACTGGAGCCCTTTGCATCCCAGCTTTCCCTCACATCTGAGCATTCAATTTCACAGCCATGGAAGATTAAGGCTGTCTCAGTAATACCCTTTAATTCTGCCTCATGATCGAGCTCATGCTCTGCTGTGATACAGATGCTGACTAATTTGCAATATTGTCTGAAGGGAAGATGAGGCAGAACAGGATCTGCAGGCATTCAGGAGAGCGCACACACTGATTTTATTTTGGTTCCCTCTTTCACAGCGCTGGAGATGACTTAAGAAAAAAACCCCAAAAAACCAAGACGTGTATCTTGCTTGCTGTAAATGTAAATATAAATCCTCATCAGCAACTGTGTAATCCGGCAATGATCTCTCTTAAATTGAAACAAATAATAAATTTTGTGAATAGAGCCGAGGATTGATGGTGTCATCCTTGCAGGCAGTTTAGATGTAAAGAGTTTTATATTGACTATGCAAATCAATGTTGAAATAACACCAGAAGGGAGCCAAAGATAAAAGAGCTGTTAAACCTTCCTGTGAATTCTTGCAAATCAGCTCCTGAGCCTGCAGCAGCTCCTGGTGCTCTCCACCTTGCAGGGCTGGCTCTGCACGGAGCTTTTCCCTCTGCTGGGGCTCCTGGGGAGGCTCTGGAGCAGCTCCACCAGGATGGAATTTAGGTCGGTGTTGTCCTTCATGCAGTGCTTATTTATCCAGCTCGTCCTGAAGGGCCTTCCCAGCCCCAGAGCACAGCCAGGGAGCTCTGACAGCAGCCGTGCTCATCTGCCAGAGCTGAGCAGCCCCAGCCCCGCCTGCAGCTCAGGGACCCTCTCCTGCCAGCCCCCAGCTCCTGTGCCCAGGAAACACACAGGGCTGCAGTTCAGCTCAGCTTTCCTTCACTGTGTCCCAGAGAGAAGCATCTCCTCATGCCCTGGGTGTGCAAGGAAAGCACCTGGGGGTCCTGGCTGCTGCCAAGTGCAACAGGAGCAGCAGTGCCCTGGCAACCAGGGGCACATCCCTGTCCTGGGGCATTGGGAGCAGAGCCAGGGGGGACTGTCCCCTCTGCTCTGCACGGGGGTGGCCTCAGCCCCAGTCCTGGGGCAGTTTTGTCTAAAAAACACATTAAAGCCATTGGAGAGGAGCCAAAGGAAGCCAAGGGATGGGGAGGGTCTGGAGGGGCCAGAGGAAGGCTGGGGCTGGAGAGAGGGGAGATTCCTAGGGCTGCAGCTCCCATCCCTGCTCTGGGACAGGAGCCAGGGATGGCTGGGGCTGGGCCAGGGCAGGTCAGGATGGATTTTAGGAAAGGTTCATCCCCAGAGGGTGCTGGCACTGCCCAGGGAATAGGCACGGCCCCAGAGCTCCAGGAGCCTTTGGAAAACGCTCCCAGGGATGCCAGGGTGGGATTTGGGGTATCTGTGCAGGGCCAGGGGATCCCTGTGGGTCCCTTCCCACCAAGGATATTCCATGGTTCCAAGAGGAATTGGTGCAGGCTGTGCCTTGCAGATCCGTGGCTGACTTGGGATCCAGCCCTCGCCTGCTGCATCTGTTCATGTGGCTCAGCATAAAAACCCACTCAGTTCTGTTGAAAACCCTGCCTTTGGTTCAAAAGCAAAGGATACAGCATGAAATGCACACGTGGGCTGGTCCCCTGATGATCCTTCAAGTAAATCAATCTGAAAAATAAGGAACAAAACTTGAAAAGACCCTTAAAGCATCGACATCCCTGAGCACATTCTAATGAGTCCTGAGCAGAAACAACGGGAGCCCAGCTCCTCCCTCTGCTCTTTCCACAAGAGCAGCAGCATCAATCGGAGCTGGGATTGTCCCTAATTACGGTGCCAGGCTGGTGGCCGCGTGCTCCTGGAGGAGGAGGAGGGTGGCTTTGGGAGCTGCAGCCTCGGGGGTTTGTGTGCCGGGGGCACCTCCCTGCTGTGCTCCCGAACTGCTGAGTCCCAGGTGGGTTAGCGCAGGACGGGGATGGATTTGGGGCCAGGATTTGTCCTTCCCTCCCTTGTAGGGCTGTACCCGAGCCTGCATTGCTGGCAGGAGCATCCTTCCCATGAGCTGTTCTTTGGGGTGGTGCTGGAGTGAAATCCAAGGGGAAATGCTGCAAATCCCAGCGCTCCCGAGTGCCAGCCTGGGGGTCACAGCGCTGGGGAGGAGTTTGGTGCCCAGGGACACACCTGGCTGCCGGGTCAGCACCATCAGGGGATGGTTTCTGCGTTCTGCTGGCTGCGGTGCAGTCCGGGGCAGTGGGTAGCAGATCCCAGGGCAATGGTGCAGTCCCCATCCCCAGAGGGATGTCAAAGCCCTTGGGGACACGGGGCAGTGCTGGGGTGATAATTGTACTCGGTGATCTGGAAGGGCTTTTCTAGCCTCAGAGATTCCACGATGCTGGAATACAAGATGGTTTACCCCGGTGTGGCAGGAAGGTGGTGTGTGCCAGGAGCACATCTGCCTCCTCCAGAGCCCTGGCCCTCCTTGATAAGGAGGCAGGGAAGGGAATTTGCATCCCCTGTGCTGGCTCTGGCTTTGATGCCTGGGTTTTGGAATAGCCAAATTCCTGTGGAGCTCTGTGGAAGCACTCGGGCAGCCCATGGTGGGAAGGCAGGACTCAGACCCCCGGGTGTGTGTGCCAGGCTGGGAAAGGGCTGCCCAGGGCACAGCGGTTGGACCCACTGAGCCCCCAGGCCTGGCCCTGGCACCCATCAGCCACTGGCACAGAAGAAATCCCGGAGCAGTTGGCAGGATTATTGGTAGGGTTAGCTGCTGCTGGGAGTAAATAACTTCTGAAATCTGGCCTGATGTTATCAGGGAGGATATTTCACAGGGGTATTTATAGATTCCAGTATTATCTGAGCCATCGTGGCCTCTGCACCCCCTCCCACCGTGAGCCCTGCAGGCAGGAGGAGGAGCGGGCAGGAAATTCCCAGGTAAATGAGGATTTGCTAATGGAGGTGTGGGTTTTCAATCCCGTTTTTTGTGTGGTGGAAATGTGTGGCTAATGCTGGGATTGAAGTGACCCCCAGGGGGAGAAAGCTGATTTTAATGGGACAGAAATTACAGGGTGAAACCTTTTCCTTGCCATGTTTTTGCAGTGCCCAGCAGCAGGATTCCTCTCATTTCCGTGCTCATGGCCCTGCCTTCCTCTTCCTCGAGTGGAGAGCTCAACTGAAGCACAAGTGACAGCACAGGGGTGGGTCACTCTCCCCAGAGTGAATAAATCAGGTGTTGGATCTTTGTTTCTCAGATGTTTTTGCTAAAGGAGCCTAATTAATCAGCCCAGCAGAATGGCTGAAAGGCAATTTCCCAAGCTGGATAACTGAATTTCCGTGGCACAGGCCTCCAAAGGCAAACACTGCCAAAGCTGGTGACTCTAAGTGAGACTGTCACACCAAGCACGGTGATATTTTAGCCTTAGTGCCTCTCCTGCCTGCGGAATAGAGATGCTTGTGCATCCTCATCCATCAGCTGACAGCCTCCTGCTTCCAGAAACGGTGATGATTTGACATCAGACCACTTAAATTTCCTTAGTGGCTGGGCTGCGAGCCTCTCACATTTTTCACCTCTCCTGCATCTTTCTCACTTCTTTTTTCCCTCGGCGAGGCTGATCCTGGATCTCAGTGCAGTGCTAAACGTGCTCCAAGCTGGACATCACATAGGGGAAAACGTGCACTGGTGCTTCCCAAATGGGGTGTGGGATGCAGGAGAGCTGCTGTACTCAGGGAATGGCTCAGGTGGGCAGGTCTGGGGGTCTCTGTTCCAGACTGCTCAGGGATTTCCCCATTCCAGTCCCAAAACCTCCTCCCAAAAGGATGGTGTCTGGGAAAAGGCTTTGCTGAGTGGCTGTGCTCATGAATGGCCCCACACCCAGCATTTCTGGGGCTTGTTCTGTGGGCAGCTGCTCCCTCTGGGCTGGGGGCGCTGAGGGAAGGGCTCTGTTTGGGCTCAGGAGAGTTTTGAATCAAGCCTTTAGATGTGGGCAGTTTCTGCGCTGTGCCTCTGTGTGCCAGCAGCCAGGGGACAGGAGGGGCTGCGGGGCCCCCAGACCACCCTGAGAGAGCTGGGGGAGGAGGGCTGGCAATTAAACCCTTACTGGCAGAGGGCTGGGCTGGGGGAACGCTGCGTGGCTCTGGGAGACATAAAAGTTAATGGGAAGTAATTTGGCAACTTCATCTGCAGGTTGGCAGGGGCCCAAGTGGATCATAATTGGATTTCAGCTGCTTTTGTGTACTCAGACACTGAGATACCCTGCAGAAAGTCACCCTGGCTGCCAGGGAGGGAGCAGCTCTGGGCTGTGTGGGGCAGTGAGCAGGGGAACAAGGGAGGGCTGGTGCAGTCTGCAGTGCTGTGTGGGTACCAATGCTGCTTTTTGGGGATGTTTGGGTTCCTGCCAGCCCCTGGTGGGCGCTGTGGGATGGGTCCCCTCCCCTGAGCTGTGTGCAGCAGGGCTTGGCAGAGCCCTGGGCCGGTCCCAGAGGCACAGCTCCGTCTGAGTGCTGTCCCCGTGAAGGCAGAGGTCTGACCCAGCCCTGACCATTCCTGCACAGAACACAAACCAAATCGAGCTCCCAGCCGTGTCCAGCCTTGGGAACACTCTAAACTCTCTCTCAGTGTAATTAAATTCTGAGAGAGCGATTGTTGTGCCCTTTCTTTGAGCTTGTGTCAGCCTCCCTGCCCCAAGCTCGGTGCTGTGCGCCATGGCTCTGCCTTCCTGGTGCTGTCACATTGTCCCCAGGGATGGGGATTGCCTGGGTCAGGATGTGCTGAGATGTGAACATCACTGTGGTGTCCATCCCTGGTGCTGAGGTGCTTCTCTTGCCTGTTCACAAACACCAGTGTGGGACACTGGCACTGAAGGAAAATACCAATTTTAGATATAATTTTGTCTTTGAAAGTATTTCTCAGGCACTGTTGTAATTAAGGCTCATCCCAGGTAATTTCAGGAGGTTCTTTACCACGTGTGGGCAGTTTGTGCCTGGTTTCTTTTCCTTGTGCAATTGTTCATTTGAGCGAGTCCTGTGTGTAGCCTGTAGTTAAATAAATGAATGGATGGAGATCCCTGTTCAGCTCCTAACACACTTTGCTGAGTCAGGTTTAATTGAGAGCTTGGGAAGGAACTCCTGAGGGAGGGTGGGTGCCCCTGGGTCCTGGCAGTGCCCAGGGCCAGGCTGGGCACTGGGGCTGGCACAGTGGCACACACACACTCCTCACATTGCTGCAGCCTCCCCGCACAGCACTCCAGACAAATGGCTCAGAGAGGCTCTGGAGCTCCTAATTGTTTATGGGATGTTTTATGGAGCCCTCTGCCTGCCCAATCTAATGTCATTGGGAGATAAGAAGGAAGGAAATATTAAGAAATAGTCTCTCCCTGCTCCTAATGTGCTTCTCTCTCCCTCCTGATTTCCTTGGCATCAAATTGCCCTTCACCGAGCTGAGTGATGCTGGGTGCTGAGGGAAATGTGGCCGTGGAGAGGGAAAATAAAGTGTCAGGAGTGAAATAGTGCCCTGCTGGTAATGGATTATCTAATTAGTGGGACTGGCTGCAGACCTGCCTGGCTGGGCTGCAGGAGGAGCCTCCCCTCATCACCCTGATCTCAGATGGAGTTACTGGCTGAGCCCTGGCACCTGTGCCACCACCCTGGGCACCCTGAGGAGCCTCCCCTCATCACCCTGATCTCAGATGGAGTTACTGAGTGGAGATAGAGCAGGGGCTGAGCCCTGGCACATGTGCCAGCACCCTGAGGAGCCTCCCCTCATCACCCTGATCTCAGATGGAGTTACTGAGTGGAGATCCAGCAGGGCTGAGCTCTGGCACCTGTGCCACCCCCCTGGGCACTGGCAGGGCTCAGACTCCACTTGGCCTTGGGAGGGGAAGTGTGTGCCAGAGCAATTCCTGCAGCTGGTTAGTGCCCAGGGCCCTCACTGCTGCTGGGTGTGGGTTCCTGCAGCTGTCCCCAGGGCAGAACTTGCCCCAGCAGCCAGGACCGTGCCAGGCTGCTCTCACCCACAGCCAGGACCGTGCCAGGCTGCTCACCAAGTGCAATTCCCTTATTTACCAGGGTTCCACCCTCTGGAGCAAGGCAGGGGGACCGTGGCGCTGCCTTTCTCAGTGGGCTGGAGATTAAACCTTTCTCTAAGACCTGAGGCAGCTCTTGCAGAATGCAGGGCAGTGAAAAGCTCCCTGTAAGGAGCTTAGGCTGTAATTCCAGCCGGGGGCTGATAAGGGAAGCAGTGATCAAAGCACCACCACTCTTTCAGGCCTGGATTTGCCAAGCTCCTCTGGCACCAGGCACAGCTGCCCCTGTATCTTGTATTTCTGTGCAATGACCAAAAAAAGCAGGATACACCCTTTAATTATGAAGCTTTAATGCTTCCCACACCATCAGAGGAACTTGAAATTCTAGAAAGGTATTTGTCCATCCCAGAATGGTTTTCCCTGCCCTTTAATGCAGCCACAGCAGCTGTGGTGGCATCCCTGGCACCCTGAGGAGGGTGAGTGGGGCTCCAGCACTCCTCTGCCTTGGAGCCAACACAAACCATCCAGCAACTCCTGGAAACTTCTGTAATCCATTTCTCCAGGCCACAGAGGGAGCAAATCATTCAGATTAAACTGTTTCCTTCTCTCTTGCAGTCATTAGTGGCACTGCTACATTCCCAAGGTTAAGTAGAGAAAAAGAAATAAATTTAGTTGTCAAAACTCCTGCAGAGTGAGCACACTTAGTTTTGCATCTTTTATAGCTCAATCTCAGAATGTCTCTCATTAAGAGAATACTGATCATCCATGTAGGTTGTCATTGCCTTGTTGGCCATAAAGCCTGTGAAAGTTTTGGAGACAGCAATAGAAATGCAGCCTCTGATGTGCCAAAAATAAAGATGTGACAGTGTTTGACATCAGCGTTTGAGGTGTTGGTCCTGCAGCCCCAGAGCTGCTGGGACTCAGCTCTGGCAGGAGCACAAGTACCCTGGAGTCACAGCAATTTCTGGGAGGAAAAGCAGCCAAGAGCTCTGGTCAGATGTTGCTGCCAATATTATTTTTATAGATGGAGAAAAAAGCAATCCGTTACACTTCCAAACGAGGGGGAAGTCAGGTGGAGCAGGGACAAAGCAGAGCCGCAGCTCTTGCGGGCAGGGTTTGTGAGGAAGGCTGTTTGTGATCCAGAAATCAAAAAGAATGAGGAGCCATCCTTCCTTTGAGCTGAGGAGCTGCATGAGAGTCAATGAGCATCAGAAATCATTGTGCTCTCCCCGCCGCTCTGCCTCCTGGAGCGCTGCTGATGAATGGCAGATTATTTTTTGGCCGTCCCCAGTTTCTGGCTCTGTGGAACCCATGCTGATGATGGAGTGTCACATAACTCTGCCCGTGCTGAGCGCTTGAGGCAACAGCTGTGGATTCACCCCATCCATCACTGCTGGGCTGGGGAGGGCCAGGCACGCTCAGCCAGCAGCTGGGACACCGAGCCCTTGCCCTGCCTCTCCCTGGGCATGGGGCTCGTCCCCGCCCTGCCGCACCAGGGATGCTGTGCTGTGCTTGGAGGGTCCCTCCGGGCACCCCGGGCCGGCCCAGACCTGACAGGGACGTGTTTGACTTTGGCAGAGGTGTCTGTCTGTCTGTCCCTGTCCCCAGCTGTGCTGCTCCCTCCAGTCCTGCACATCCTGCCACCCTCCCTCCCTGCAGGGCTCTGCAGCCAGGCAGCTTCTGCTGCTTTTGTTGCTTCTGCTGCTTTTGTTGCTTTTGCTGCCCTGTTTAGCCTGGCTGCTGTGGCTGGAGGATGGGAATGTTCCCAGCTCTGGTGCTGGTGACTTCTGAAGTCACATTTCCACTCAAAGCAGCACAGCCAGAGAGGTTTTGAGGGCCAGGCTGTGGCTGTGATCCCTCACACCATGCCAGGAGTCACTCCAGGCTCTCTGAGGAGCAGGCGCGTTGGCTGCAGTCTCAGCTCAGGGCTGCAGCTCTCTGCCCAGCTTTCCCCTGGGTGCTGAGGGTTCTGTGAGGGTGCTGGAAGCTGCTCCCTCAGGCTGGGGGAGGCAGTCTGTCCCCGAGTGTCTCCTGCCACTGGAGCTCTTTAGTGCTGGCAGAGCACTCGGAGGTGCCTCTGCTGCAGAGACTATTAGATCTGAAATGCATTATTGCCCGCTCCCGTAACCAACACAAATCCAAAGTGCTGCTTTGGCAGGAAGAGCACTTGGAAATATTAGATTTATTGAGAATTGTGTCCTCCCAGTCAGTCAGTTGTAGCAATGAAGTCTGTTTGCATTATCCTTCCTGCGGGCTGAGTGCTAAATGGGGCTGAGCTGCCTGGAAAAGCAATTCCCTGGTGGAGGAGCCTGACCGGGCTGCTCTGCTCTGGGGCAGCTCTGAGGAAGGGTTGTTGTTGTTCTTGCTGATGATAAACCAAATTCAGGAGCTCAGTCCAGCACGGCAGTCTCTCTTCCTGTCCCTCCTCTTTCTGCCTTTTCCCTGCTTGCTGTGGCCCCAGTCAGCCTCCCTGGATAAATCTGATTTTTCCAAGAGGGAATTGCTGTCTCTGCTCAGGGTGGGCAGCCAGGGATGGGAGGTTGGCTCCTACCAGCTGGGCTTGGATCCTGGGAGCAATTTCAACACATGGAGCAATTTTGCTGCGATGCTGCCAGGATTTTGTGAGCAGGATTTAAGACAAGCAATTTTAATTTCAGGCAGGAAGTTTATCATTTCCATACTGTGCTGGAGTTACATCTAAGAGTCGTGGTATCAGATGCACAAAGCACTCGTGTACTGCATTCATCAGATTTCAGAGCAGACACCATTCAGACTCTGTGCTTTGGAAAGATCATTTTTGAGAAGAACTTTATTGATTTAGAGTAACGTTACGGAAAAGTGACTCATCTGTTTCCAGAGTGACTTCCACTCTAACTGACTCCAGCTCTGCGTACTCCACAATCCCTGCTTTTCTCATGGAACAGAGCCTGGGAGGTCAGGAGTGCTGGGGGGAGAGCTGTGGCTGTGCCCCAGAGCCAGGCGGGTATCAGGGCTCTGGTACCTGTCCTAATTCAGTTTTTGTCAATGAGCTGCTGTGGGAGCTGCAGGATGGGACAGAGCTGCCATGGGAGCTGCAGGATGGGACAGAGCTGCAGGACAGGGCACAGAGCTGCTGTGGGAGCTGCAGGATGGGACAGAGATACCGTGGGAGCTGCAGACAGGATACAGAGCTGCCGTGGGAGCTGCAGGACGGGACAGGGCAGAGCTCACCCAGCAGAGCTGTTGTGTAACTCATGCCAGGCTCTGCCGTGTCACCAGTCCATGTGTCAGCTCTGCTCAGTCTCAGGGCTCCTGCTTTCCAGGGGGAATTACCACGCACAGGGCTTTGCCTTCCCTGAAATCCCCTGCCCTGAGCTCCTGGGGGGAGCCCTGGCTCGGATGGGGATGGGGATGGGGATGGGGGTGGCTGCTGTGCTTCTTGCAGGGTTTCAGGGTGGGCAGCCAGGGGGCTGTGGGAGCAGAGGGGACCTGGCTCAGGCTGTGTTTTGGGCAGCATTGCTGGCACACACACGTTCCTGGCAGGTTTCACAGGGTGTGAGGGCTGCAGAGTGCCCCAGGGCTCCCTCAGCCCCTCCTGGCTCCTGTGCCAGTGCTGCTGCTTCTCCATGCCCAGCTGTGCTGGTTCCTCTGAGAGCCTGGGCTGCCCCCAGTGCCCGCAGCTGAGGTGTGCCCATGTCCCCAGCACCCCAGGGCTGCAGGGGGGCTGTGGGACCCCAGCTGTGGGCACAAAGCTCCTGTGGAACCGCAGGAGTCACCCCAAACTGTGCCAGGGCAGGAGGAGGGACAGTGTATTCTGGGACGGTCATCCCAGCTCCTCCTGCTGGGGCTGTCAGTGGCTCTCACGTCAGCTCCTCGTGTTCCAGCTGGGTTGCTGTCCTATATCTTGGTCTGTGCCTGGTCTGGCAGTAAACTCCTCCTCAGGGTGGCCCATGAGTGTAAGGGGCTGTGCTGGAGGCTGGGCAGGCCCTGGGGATGCCCAGGGAGCTCCGCAGTGTCCAGGAAGGGCTGGGGTGGCACTCGGGGCTGGGCACAGGGTGGGCACAGCTGGGGCTCCCTGGGCTGGGGACAGCTGGCACTTCATGGGCAGGGCACAGGGTGGCACAGCTGGCACTTCATGGGCTGGGAGGGCTGTGCCAGCCTCAGGGACCCCCTGGCTCTGTTCTGGCACCCAAAACCCACCAATGGTCACTGTGCTGAGCAGGCAGGGCTGGAGCAGGATTTGCCTGGCCCAGGAGCCCCTTGCAGACTCTGGGATTTCTGTTTATTGGTTTCAGTGAGAGCAGGGCACACCTGATCTGCTCACGTGTGTTTGGTTCACTGATTCCATCTCCACACCTGGTACAGACCTTCCACCTTGCAGCTCATCCTGCTCTGGCCCTCAGGACTTGTGGCAGCTCCTTCTGCTAAAGTTGGGCTGAAGGAATAAAATGAAATTTACTGCACTTTTAATTGGAATTTCACTGCTCCTGTCCACCTGATAATGAATTGGTTCTCAGCACAGGGACAAAGGAAAATTAGCAGAGGTTCCCCTGCAGAAAGCAGTTATTGCTGGGGTAATTACAGGCTGTATATCCAGCTAACGGGGGCTGGGGCTGTGCTGGGGTTCACAGCTTGAGAGAAGTGTTTTGCACACTCAGGGACATTTCTGAACTCAAAGGCTCCTTAAAGGGGTTTTAGCCACAAAATCGTGGTCAGTGCCTGGAGGTGCCACGGGCAGCTGTGGGCTGCAAACACTGAGTGCCAGAGGCTGGATGTTCCAGCAACATCTGGAATGAAAACCTGGGGGATATTAGTGGGAATCCTGAATCCCCTGTGTGGCAGTGCCAGCGTGTCTCTGCAGAAATGATCTGACTGTCTCACAGCTTCTGGCGCTGCATTGTCTCCTTTTCCTGCTGGACATCCTGGCCAGCCCATGGAATTCCTGTGGTAATCCCACTTGTGCTAAATGGATAGAGCCCCCCCAAACCAGAACCTGGCCAGAGGAGCTCTGAGGCACTTCAGGGCCTGTTCAGAGCTGGGTGTGGGTGTCTGTGCTGGCTCTGCTGCCCGGGCTGAGTCCACTCCCAGCAGCAGAGGGTGGTAACTTCGTGTGCTACTGACAACTCCATTATTTGCAACGGTCTCCTGGTTCTGTGAGAGAGATTTTTCGGGCTAAGCTGGTGGCTTTTCATCATCTTTTCTGAAATTCAGATCCTCTCTGGTCACAAAACAAGGACAAGAGTCATTATGATCGAGTCAGGGGTTAGTTTTGTTTATCCTTGTGTGAATTATATCAGGCAAATGTCTCTTGGGAAGCAGCTGACCAGCAATAACCCAGAGCAGGAGAAAATCTCCTGGGATTATTGTGACAGAGTGGAGGATGTAGGAGCTGGGAAGTGCTTTCCTTCTGTGCCTGGTGCTGAGCCCTTCCCTTGTGGGTCAGCCTGAGCTGGATGAGATGCTCTGTGTGGGGTTTGGGGTCCTGGGGCTTCCCCAGGGGGATCTCTGTGGGGTCTCAGGGCTGCACACCGTCCCTGCAATGGGCGACAGGCACAGAGTGCTCTGAGGCCAGCACAGAGCCCCTGGCACCTGCAGAAGGGGAATTTCTGCCTCTGCCTTGCCCTCCCCATCCGTCTGAGCACAGAGAAATGAGTGTCAGGACAGGTCAGGCTAAAGGAGTGAAATCCCATTTGCTGTGGCAGCTGGGGAGCTGGATGCCGAGTGCTCGGGGTGGCAGAGGGATGAGCTGGGGCAGGCACAGGGCTGCAGCTGAGATCGCTCCATCGCAGGCACCGTCTGCAGCCTGACAAATTCCCACCAACCCTGCCCTGTGACTCATCAATTTAAATCAATTTCCACAGGAACATCTATGAGAATTAAAGGATTATAAAAATGAATGAGTAATTTTTCTCAACCTTTTGTTGGTGTGACTGGAAAAGGGGGATGATTTACTCCCTGGCAATCTGTATTTCTGCAGGTTAATAGGCTGGGTGAAATCCTTCACATTTATGACAAGGGATTACAGGACTCTGCGGTGAATTAGCACAAACCCCAAATGAATCTATGGCAGTGCAGATGAGGATTTATAAGGATCTGATCAAGGAATTTTCTGTCGAGCTCTGCATTGACGCACTTGAGTTTGTGTCTGGTCCCTAAACTTGTGTCTGATGCTGATATCAATGAATTGGCAGTGGTTGTGTTCATGGAAAAGGTGTGGAGTTGCTGACACTGGGAATGGGGCAGTGCATTCATAAAAGCAGCGTGTTAATTAAGGGCAGCTTTAATTGCTGCTGTTTGTTGGGCACACTCAGAGCAGACAGAAGTTGGTGGAGGAGGAGCTGTCACCTGAGTTAATTGTGCACCAGGGCAGAGGGAGACAGGAGGGATGGCAGGGACCCCTCCCACTGCCCCAGGTGCTCCAGCCCCGGTGTCCAGCCTGGCCTTGGGCACTGCCAGGGATCCAGGGGCAGCCCCGGCTGCTCTGGGCACCTGTGCCAGGGCTGCCCACCCTCCCTGCCAGGAATCCATCCCCAATATCCCAATGTCTGTTCAGAAATGTGCCTGTGGCTCCTGTGCACGTTGCCTGCAAAGGGTAATTGAATTTTCCAGCTGTAGAACATGGAGGATGGAGAGTCCCTTCATAAAATAACAATGGTTCTGGAAAGCAATTAGAGAATTTGCTGATGTCTTAAACTGCAGAAGCACAATTTAAGATTTTTTTATGAGTGGTAGGAAAAAGGAAAACAGATTAAATTGTACACTGCTCATATTTAATTTGGGACCCTTTAGCTTTAGTTACAATGCACTCAGCTTATTTGGGAGCTCCATTGCCATCTTTGTCATTGGGGGACAGGGATGAGCAGAATGCAGAAAGCTTTCAGTGCTGGCAGGAGTACAGCAAAGGCCACATATCAGCCTCGGTTTTGCTCAGAAATCGTTTGTAACAATTCTCCATGATGGGGCAATGTCCTGAACAGAATTTCAGTGTCCCGCACAGGCTTTGGCTTTGAGAGGACCAAGGGAGGAGGTGGTGACATCCTGGGGGTTGAACACAGAGGAGTGAATGCAGGGAGCATTTAAATGCAGGGAGAATTTAGGGTGGCCAGAGGGGAGGATTTCACCCCTGAGAGGTTTGGGAGGCCCTGGCCCGGGCTCTCAGTGCTTTCACACCTGGCTGGGAGCAGGGAGGGCAGGGCAGCACCTGCCTCGTCCCTGCTCTCAGCACCAGAACAACTTTGTTGTTGGTTTCCTGCCAGTTGTTGCGGGGTCTGTGACCTGGTTTGCTTGTCAGCATCTCCAGCCTGGAGCATTCCAGACTCTTCCAAGGGTTTTAGCTGAAATGAAGTCTAAGGCATTTCATCACCTCTGGACTCTCCCAAATTGATAAAGCATCACTTTATATCCCGTTGGATGCTCCTGGAGGCTGAGGACGATGCAGAGTGCAGTTAATGCTTTCCCCAGGCCTGGCAGAGAGTGGGCTCCTTATCAGCAGAGACCCTGAGGGCTGCAGACGGGCACTGCAGCGGGATGCTCACTTTGGGAGAGCACAGAAAGCAGCTCCCTGCACAGCCATTGTGAGAGCTGCCATCCATTAGAGGAACGGCAGGTAATAAAGCACCAGTGGTAATCACTGTGTGTAAATTCCCTGCCTTAATTCCAGCGCATAATGGGCAATAGCAGCAGCACCAATTAGCCTGTTCTCTCTGTTTGCAGAGGTAGCACTAAAGATGATGTTCCTCATTGCAAGTTCTGTTATCTCGAAAAGGAAACAGTTAATTAACCCCATAAAGCCATTAGTAGATCGTTCTTGGTGCTTAGGAGACATCTGGGCTCTGGGAGAGCCTTGTGGCAGTGAAGGCAGGGAGCTGAGCTCCAGCTTGCTCAGAGGATGGGGATTCATGCGGGCAAATGGGAAATGACAAATAAATAACGTGGTAACGATCAGCGGGAAGGGAGCTCTGGGGAGGTGCAGTTGTGACCAAGGATCTCAAGAAGTGGAATTAATTTCACTGGTGTGACACTGGATCTGTGCTGTGACACTGGATCTGTGCTGCGGTGTTGCTGGGAAATAGGGATTTTCCATGGGAGTTGGTGCCCCTTTGGAAAAACACATTCCTCTGACAATAAAGCACCTTGGAGTCAGCATGAATGCCAGCAGCTCCGAGTGCTGGGGGGATTGTCAGCAGTGAGGGGTGGGAAGGCTCCCTGTGCCCAGTCACTGCCTGCAGGAAGCATTTTCTGTTCTGGGAGCTGGGATGGTGCATACACAGCTGCTTGGTCTCTCAAGGGTTAATCCACACCAGCAGCCAGAGAGGGTCTCAGAGTTGTTTCCTTTGGGATAAAGCTGCCCAGGAAAGGGCTCTGTCAGGGCAGGGCAGGGCAGGCTGCGCAGTACCACACACACCTATTATAGACAGCTCTGGGCTGCACTCACAGCTCTGCACAGCAATCTCAGCATCCCAGGGTGGGCTGGGCTCCCAGAGAGGTGCCCTGGGTTCTCAGTTCTGGAGATCCCCCCCAAAGTTTGGCCTGGCTGATCCTGGAGATCTTTTCCCACTGAAACCATTCCATGAGAGCGCCCTCAGCCCACGCTGTGATCCCATTAAGTTTCTCTCCTTGGGCAGTGAGGCTTTGAGATGTCAATTTGAACTGATTTTTCTTTTCTTTTTATTTTCTAAAGCTGCCATCAGCTATTTATAAATGATTACAGAGATGCTGGAGGAAATTAATCTGCTAACCAGATAAAGAGAGTAATATGTGCCTCATTTACTGCGCTCTTTCCTGGCTTTCTCCAAAATCAATTGGACTCTGCCTACTGATGCCTGCCTAATTCCCAGACATTTCTGAGTGGATCAGATATGTCACTCAGAAGTTATTACAGCCCAGCCAAAAAAAAGATGCAATTTCTCAAGGTTAGATGATCACTAGGGCCTGACTTGCCTGAAACTTTCTGTAGCAGAAAGTGACGTTTTTCTAAGGGATTTGAAAAGTTACTGGGTTTAGTGCATTGCGGGAAAAGCTGTTGGATTTCTGTAGCAATCTGTAAATGAGTCTCCCATCTTGTGTGCAGCGCCTGCTCTCCCAGACATTCCAAACCTGCAGGTTTTTAGGGTAATACACAGAACAGGGTCAGTGCAGGGGGATAGAATGCAAGAAAATAAAGATAGTGAGGAAAGCAATCTGACCCCTAAGGAGCTGCAGCTGGGGCAGTTATCAAAGATTAGGACCAGGCCTGACTTTACCAGGCCACAGGTGTGACCAGTGAGAAGGAGATGCTATAAAGAGTGGGATGGTGTTGAGAAGGGAACTGGAGTCAGTGGCTGCTTTGTGAAGAAGGGCGAGTCAGAGCTCTGCGGAGCTGCCCATGGGAAACAGCAAGCAGGTGTGGAACTTTTGGGGTAAGGAGACAGCAGCATGGAACCCCTGCGATAAGGTGACAACAGATCAGGGGGTTGTGCTTGTCAACTGCATCTCTTTAGATTTTTATGTTGTGCATTTAATTCTGCTGTTCCTCCTTGCGGGTGCCCCTGGAGCCCTCCCAGACTGGCGCTAAGCCCCTGTCCTGGGTCACTGCTGCTCTGTCCTATCCCTGCCGTGGGGGATTGAATTCAGCTCAGTGCCACTCGCTGCTCCTGGGAGCAGCCCTGACCTGTCTGGGTGGGTTCAATCTTCATTTCCATGGAGAGCAGGGCTCAGAGAGCCGGGCTCCCATGCTCACATCCTGAACTGCCGCAAAGCTCACTGTCTGTCCCTGCTCAGAGCAGCAGCAGCCCTGATTTATTCATGCAGTTATTTATCTCCTTTCCTTTGGCTTCTTGCCTCCCAAGTGCTTCTCTGTGTAGCTGTGACCTGTTCTTGGCTCCCCTCCCTTCCCATTTCCCTTTGGTGCCCCGGTTTGGAGTGTCCCCTCCCGTTTTCCTGCTCGGATTGAAGGATGTGCAAATCAATTGAAGGATGTGCAAGTTGAGATCTTCAGGCTCATAAACCACTATCCCAAATGGCTGTTAACCATCCAAAGGCACAAAAACTGTGAGAATCCAGGATTTCCCTGTGTTCACAGGGAATGGCTGTGGGCTGGGAACCCAGGGGTGACAGAGGAGGGAGAGGCAGCAATGAGGAGGAGCAGGGAATCACCCCAGGTGAGCACAAACCCTGTGCTGAGCCTGCACAGGTGCCAGGAGCAGGGCTGGCACAGGACAGAGCCCACCCAGCTGCTCCAGGGGTGTTAAACTGCTCTTGCTGCACAGGGACAGGGAAAAGCTGCTCAGGGGCTGAGTGTGAGCAGGGAAAGGTTCTGGGGCAGGGATTTGGGGCTGGTGCTGCCCCTGGATGGAGGAGGTCTCACCTGGCTCCTCTCTGAGGACAGTGACCCCCCTGCCAGGAGCTGTGGCTTTTCTCGCTGCTCTCAGAGTCCCTGGTGTCACAGGGGCTGGCTGAGCTGGAGATACCACCACACTTTTATCAGCAATAACAGCATTTAGTTATTGAAAAGCTGCCTGCTGTAGCCAGACTGGAGATTTCTGCCACTGCATTGTGGGGGAGTGTTTTCACTTTATTTGGGCTTTAATCTATTAACTTTGTCTTTGGGATGCTGGCCTGCATAGTTCATCCAATTTGTGTTGAAAGAGCCCTTGAAAAATTAAAATAACCCTTAGAAGTGAGAATCACAAGCGGTAGGGGAAAAAGAAACTCTTACCAAAAAAGAATAACCATCTGGATATTTCTGCTGTACCACCTGTGTGTGATTTGTGTGGCCTGCTCAGTAGAAAAAGGCCCTGTTTGTGTCTCTTCCCACTTCAAGATGATGGAAAAAAACCTGTTTACATCCAATGTTTACTTTCCTGCAGAAAGTTTAGAAATAAATGACTATTTTAGTGTTTAGTAACATGTTATGGTCTCAGAGCAGAAATAACCATGCAGGGAAGGAGTGAGTTGTGTTGAGCACCTGTTGGAATGTCTCTGATAAGAAAAGCACCGCAGAGACATTTTCCCCTCTCCTTGTTGTTAATGAGGAGGGAACCCAAAGTGCCCATTTCTGCGGGCCAGGATTCAGGGAAGGGGGCCAGAGGTGATGGCACCTGTGCTGCTCAAAGGGAGGTTTTGGGGAGCAGTGATGGCAGCTGGGATCCAGAATGGGGACAGGGACATGGAGCCACCCCAGCTGTGCCACTCCTCATGGGGATCCATGGACATGGCTTAACCCTAATGGGGTCATTCCCTTCAACAGAGACACCATGTGTTCAGTTTGCATGTGCCTTAATCGGAATTGATGATGCTCGTTTTGGGTTTAATGGAATTCCTGCAGTCCTGTTGCAATGGAACAGAAAATAATATTCTGCAATTGTGAATCAATCCAGGTAATTCCTATTAATAATTAACACTCCTCACTCGGGTTGTCTAGCATCTATAATTTGTGCAGGGGGAAGAGGTGCATCTGGCAGGGAGAGAGGCTGAGCTCTGGGTTTCAGATTTGCTGAGAAAAGGAGCAGGTTTGGGAGCAGGGCTGGGAGGGAGCAGCTCCATGCTCAGTCACTGGCTCTGAGCTGTGTTCCTGGCACTCCTGGAGCTTGATCCCACCTTTTCCCTGGGACATGGACAAAACCAGGTGTGTTAGCATGGGATGTGCCCTTTCCTTGGGACAAGGACAAAACCAGGTGTGTTAGCATGGGATGTGTCCTTTCCCTGGGACAGGGACAAAACCAGGTGTGTTAGCATGGGATGTGTCCTTTCCCTGTGACAAGGACAAAACCAGGTGTGTCAGGATGGGATGTGCCCTTTCCCTGGGACAAGGACAAAACCAGGTGTGTCAGGATGGGATGTGCCCTTTCCCTGGGACAGGGACAAGGACAAAACCAGGTGTGTTAGCATGGGATGTGCCCTTTCCCTGGGACAGGGATAAAACCAGGTGTGTTAGCATGGGATGTGCCCTTTCCCTGGGACAGGGATAAAACCAGGTGTGTTAGCATGGGATGTGCCCTTTCCTTGGGACAAGGACAAAACCAGGTGTGTCAGGATGGGATGTGCCCTTTCCCTGGGACAGGGACAAAACCAGGTATGTTAGGATGGAATGTGCCCTGTGGATCAAGGAAAGCCCCTCAGAGCTGCCTGAGCCAGAGTTCAGCTGGCCCTGCATGAGAGGTGTGTACGTGCACCTGCCTGTGCCAGCCCCAGCACTCTGCTCCCACTGTCACCCTGACTTTTAAAGATTTCTGATGTTTACATTCTTGTAATGAACTTTCTCACACACTTTATGTAAATAACTCATTGTTCTGCATTCTTTTACGGAGGAGGAAAAACTTGATGGACTGCTGGCTTGTCCAGTGTCATTGGAGAGGTGGCACTGTCACCCTTCAATCCACTGTCACTTTTGGAAATCTATAAATGTTGGAGTCAGAAAACAAACTTCCCATTTTTTTTACCTTGGAAGGAGCAGTGAGTCTGCATCGTGTTGTTTGGTGTCCTACAGTGACACTCCCACCACCTGTGTGTCCTCTCCAGCCCCATTGCTGGGGCACAGCCTGCATGGCACTGGCCAGGTGAAGCCCCCAGCTCTGTCTGGGGCTGTGCACAAAGCCCAGGGGAGACCTGAGACCATGGGAGGAGAGCCCAGCAGTCCATGGGTCTGCTCTTCATTTCCCAGTTCATGAGCAGTGGTGCTCCAAAGGGAAGGCAGCACGCAGATCCATGAATCTGGTTCCTCATTTCCCATCCCTGAGCAGTGGTGTTCCCAAGGGAAGGCAGCACACAGATCCATGGGTCTGCTCTTCATTTCCCAGTTCATGAGCAGTGGTGCTCCAAAGAGAAGGCAGCACGCAGATCCATGGATCTGGTTCCTCATTTCCCATCGCTGAGCAGTGGTGTTCCCAAGGGAAGGCAGCACAAAATGCGTTTCAGCTGATAAGTGGTGGCCCTGCGTTGGGAGAGATTTAATTGAGAAGCCTTTTTTGTTCAGGAGCCTTGTACATTAGTGGCATTTAACAGCACAAGCACCCATTTTCCTTTCATTTTCCAGCTACCAATTCAAAATAATTAAAAAATAATTCCCCTGAATGCAACTTTTCTCTGTTTTTACAATGAGATTATTAAGCAGTGTCACTTCAACAGTAGCTCCCTTCCTCATTATTCATTCAGGTCCACAGAAATCCTCCCTTCTTCTTAATTACTCTTTGACATTTGCTCTGCAGAATTTTACAGCTACCAGTGCTGGGTTTTGCTTTTTTTGCCCATTTCCTCCATTAAGCTGAAACACTGAACTGCTGCTCTCAGAAACTTTCAGTGCTCTTGACTTTAGAGTGGCAAACTCTCAGTTGTTCTCTGAGCTGGGCAGGGAGGCTCAGCCTCCTCCCATCTGTCAGGTGTTGTGTGGCTCCACCTGAGCAGCCCAGGCTGGAGAACTCCTGCAGAAGTTGATTTCCATCCTGGTTCTCCTCGGGGTGAGTTGGTTTCCATCCTGGTTCTCCTCAGGATGGGGTTGGTTTCCATCCTGGTTCTCCTCAGGGTGAGTTGGTTTCCATCCTGGTTCTCCTCAGGGTGCAGTTGGTTTCCATCCTGGTTCTCCTCAGGATGAATTGGTTTCCATCCTGGTTCTCCTCAGGATGAATTGGTTTCCATCCTGGTTCTCCTCAGGGTGGACTGGTTTCCATCCTGGTTCTCCTCAGGGTGCAGTTGGTTTCCATGCTGGTTCTTCTCAGGGTGGATTGGTTTCCATCCTCTGGGCTGCTCTGGCAGGGCAGAATTTGGAATCCTGCAGTCCCAGGATGGGTTGGGAAGAACCTCAAAGCTCACCTGTCCCACCCCTGCCATGGCAGGGACACCTTTCCCAGGTGGCTCCAAGCCCCAGTGCCCACCCTGGCCTTGGGCACCTCCAGGGAGGGGCAGCCCCACCTCTCTGTGGTTTTTGGGTATTTAGGTGCCTCTTTGGAACCTGAAGACCACGGAAGTTTTGCTTTGTGTTTTTAAAGCACTTAAGGTTTCAATTCAAAGGAATTTACCAAGAGCTTTCTGTTGAGCTTGCTGGTGTCAGGGAAGGATTTATGAATTCCAAGTTAAATGTTCCTCCTGCATCCCCAGACAGGTATTTCACATTTCCTCCCATTTCAAGCAGCAAATGGCATTAATTTCATCTCGAGAGCTCAATTTCAGCAGGTACTACTTAGCAGAGTTGGTTGTTTCCAAATAAATAAGGTGCATTATCCGTTTGATCAGCGGGAGGAAGGATGTGATTTTAATCAATGAGATAATTTGAGGTTTCTGGCCCCAGCTGATGGGGATAATTTTGTCAGTCTGAAATGTGTGCCCTGTTTGGAATTGTTTCACCACTTGTTTCTTTCCAAGGCACCCAGACATCACAAGGAACATTTTTGCATGTGTGTGCTTAATATAGTCTGTGTAAGACAGCCTCAAAGTAGGGCAGCATCAAACACTGGGGAGGGTGTGATGAGCCTGCTCCAGACTAGCAGCCCTACAATATCCCTAAAAGCTTATCTGAAGCCATAAAATAAACCATTCTGAGGAGAAAACTGACATTCCCTGAAAAACAGAGGGCAGAAAAAGAGAATAATTGAAATGAAAGCGTAACGTCTGCTTTGAAATGTTCACCGCAGTGACAGGAGAGGGAACTTCACAGGGAGATGACTCAGGAGGAGGTTTCAAAGCCTTGGTAGGTGGTGAAGTGCTAAACCCCTTCCCTAGAGGCTGCTGGTGAGGTAGCAGCCCTGGGCATTGCTGTTGTGCACCGAGTGTGGTTATCTGTGACGTTTTCACCCTAACGATGTTTCCAGGGTAAACGTGGGCAGTGCAGGGCTCTGGGGTCTCTCTGCTCTTCATGCCTCACACACAGCCATGGTGCACATTGCAGAGCATTGGAGGTGATTTCTGAGCCCACAGGCTGAGAAACCTGCACTGCCTCTCCTCTGCTGTCCCCCTGGGTGCTCCCAGAGCAGCTGCAGGAGATGGAGATTCCGGGGCTCTGGGGCCGGGCCAGGTGGCACCTGCAGATCTCAGAGGCCTTTGCCCACCTTGCTGATCCCTCCCCAGCAGTGCAGTGGTGAGGAACCAGAGCTTTGTCTCTCGCCAGGTGTGTCAGTGCACAGAGGACACCCAGAGCCAGGGTCCAACATTTCCATGCAATGGGGGCAGCCCTGCTGAGCTCCTGGCACGGGGCAGGGCCATGCTGTGCTGTCATCTCCAAACAAATGCGTGCCTTGGGCACTGAGTGCAGTGGGAAGCAGCTGGTTTGGTTTCCAGTGAGCTGTTTTCACAGGGGTTTGGAGTTTCCTAGCAGACACTGCTTAGATGAAAAGTGCCAGTTTTGATAGTGTTCTTTCTGAAGGGGGTGCAGGTAAATAAAAAGCTTCGTTATCATGTGAGCTGCAATAGGAGCTGCTCTCCAGGCTGGGCTGAGCTGCAGTTCCAATCCTGCCAGGTGGGGATGCTCAGGGAGAGGCAGCTCCATTCGTATTTATAGCAGCATTTTCTGTGCAAGAAAAGTGCAGCGAGGGGTCAGTGAGCCCCAAAGAGCTCCTAATGAGAACAGCCTGACCTGCTTTTGTGGAATCACACAATCATTAAGGTTGGAAAAGGCCTCCAGGATCCGGCCCAGCCCTTGTGCAAGGAGAAGGGAAGGAGGAGCAGCATCTGCCCAGCTCTGGGCTGGAAACAGGAGAGCAGGACAGGGACTGGGGACAGGGATGGAGGGACAGGGCACAGGAATGGCTCCCAGTGCCAGAGGGCAGGGATGGATGGGACATTGGGAATTGTTCCCTGGCAGGGTGAGCAGCTCTGGCACAGCTGTGGCTGCCCCTGGATCCCTGGCAGTGCCCAAGGCCAGGCTGGACACTGGGGCTGGGACACCCTGGGACAGTGGGAGGTGTCCCTGCCATGGCAGGGGTGGCACTGGGTGAGATTTCACGTCCCTGCCATGGCAGGGTGGCACTGGGTGTGATTTAGGGTCCCTGCCATGGCAGGATGGCCCTGGTTGAGATTTCACGTCCCTGCCATGGCAGGGTGGCACTGGGTGTGATTTAGGGTCCCTGCCATGGCAGGGGTGGCACTGGGTGAGATTTCACGTCCCTGCCATGGCAGGGGTGGCACTGGATGGGATTTGAGGTCCCTGCCATGGCAGGGTGGCACTGGGTGTGATTTAGGGTCCCTGCCATGGCAGGGTGGCACTGGGTGAGATTTCACGTCCCTGCCATGGCAGGGTGGCACTGGGTGTGATTTAGGGTCCCTGCCATGGCAGGGTGGCACTGAGTGAGTTTTCACGTCCCTGCCATGGCAGGGTGGCACTGGGTGAGATTTCACGTCCCTGCCATGGCAGGGTGGCACTGGGTGTGATTTAGGGTCCCTGCCATGGCAGGGGTGGCACTGGGTGAGTTTTCACGTCCCTGCCATGGCAGGGTGGCACTGAGTGAGTTTTCACGTCCCTGCCATGGCAGGGTGGCACTGGGTGTGATTTAGGGTCCCTGCCATGGCAGGATGGCACTGGGTGAGATTTCACGTCCCTGCCATCCCAAAGCAGCCTGGCACCCCCTGCCCAGGGGCTCAGCAGGGCCCCAGCTCTCCCCAGCCATGGCAGGTCCATCCCACAGCCCTCAGGGCGTGCAGGGTTCCGGGGTACCAGGAGGAGGTGAGGACACGAGCAGGGGTTGCCCCATAACCGTGGCAGCCCAGAGCCTCCCCTGTGCTCCCAGGAAAAGGCAGTTAACACAATCACAGATCTGTTATTAGATTCAGCCCCGGTGCCTGTGACTGCGCTGCTCCTACTGGGAGCATGCAGGGGGAGGGAATAAATAAATAGCTAATTTTTTACCCACTTAGCTGCCAGCCCTGGCAATGCCTGCCCAGCCAGACAGAGGAGATTGAAATATATGAACCTGGAGCAGAGCTTCTTTAATATTCCCAGAGCCCAGCTCGGGAGCTCTGCTGCTCCTGGGGTGACAGATCCATCACAGGCAGCAAAATGCAATTTAAATACTCCCGTGGCAGAGAAGTTATACGCTCTGAAACTTCAGTGTTTCTGAGCTACCTTCCCCTAATGGCATTTTTAGAGCTGTGCAGAATATTTCTGTTATTGTCTGGGGGCTGAAGGATGCCCAGCAGGGCAAGGTGTGTGGGAGATGCCCCAGAGGGGGGAATTGCTCCCCAAAATGCCATTCCCTGTGTGCTGGCCCTCCATGTGCAGCCCCTCCTCAGGGATGGATCCCTAAAAGCAGCAGTGCGATGTGCTCTGGTTTCCTCCCATCTGTCAGTGGTTGGTGTGGGATTGCAGCAGGAGGAGATGGGAGCACCCAGGGGTGAGCTGGGCCAGGGATGCACAGCCCAGACCCTTCCCCAGCAAGGGGAAATGCCCTCCTGGATCTCCTGCAGGAATTGTCTCCTCCTTCCCTCTCATCTGCAGCAGGATGGATGGGAGCACCCAGGGGTGAGCTGGGCCAGGGATGCACAGCCCAGCAAGGGGAAATGCCCCCTGGCATCTCCAGGATGAAGGAATTGTCTCCTCTTTCCCTCTCATCTGCCAGAGCTGCCTCTGGCCTGCATCCCCGAGCATGTAACCTTTTATTTTCCCTTTAAGATTCAAATTAGTCATTCCTGAGCATCTCGGAGCCGCTGATGACTCACAGCTCCTGCACTGCTCACAGAGCTGCTCTTGCCAGACTGATCTGGGAGATGCAATCTTCCCCACATCATTATCGTGTTGGAGATTTCCCCCTCTCTGGGAAATGTCATCCTTCTGCAAACCCATCCGCTCAGCTGAGAGCTGCATCCGACCCCATCCAAATGGAGATGGCCAGAAACCTTGGGTGGGTTCTGATTTGGAAATGCAAAAGCCTTGGAGCCATTTATCATCTTCTTTATTGGAAAAAGATTCTTGTGGGGAATGAGTGGAGGAGAGGGTGCAGATTGGAGAGGTTTTGGTCAGGTATTTCCATATCCCTGTGTCCTGTTTGTCATGGCTGGGATGTTTTCTTGCTCTGGGTAGGATTCACTCCGGGGTTAAAGCTTCCCTTTGGGAGCCTTTGCACGTTGCTATTTTTTCCTTTGCAAGTGTAACTATTGATTTTGGACTGAATAATATTTTTAAAAAGGCTTCGAGGGGCATAATAAACCAGGAAGGAGCTTTGCTGTGATATATCAGGCTATAATCTGTAAATCAATGGAAAACTTTATTTAACGGTCCGAGAACTAAATGAATTCAATGTAATTAGTGCTGCAAGCTGTAAAGGATATTTATGGGAATTAACTTTCAATGTGCGTTGCCTGCAGGCCCCATCAAGCTGCTGTGGCCCCTGGTGTCAGTGAGTGCCCAGGGTTGGCAGGGCCCAGCTGCCCCTGCCCTGGGCTGCTCTCTGAGAAAGAGAAATCACACAGGGTGATTTCTGCCCCTGCTGTTCTCCAGAGGGACCCTGAGCCCCCAGGAAATGCATTTTGATACCATCAGCTGCCTTATCCTGCAGTGTTTCCTGCATCCACAGCCCGGGGGCAGCTCCTTCCCTCTGCCCCTGTGGCACTGCAGGACACCAAACAGCACGGGCACAAACGGAGCACACACCGCTGCTATCAAAGTGAAAAAAAGGGAAGTTTAATTCTGACTCCAACATTTATGGATTTCCAGAAGTGACAGTGGACTGGAGGGTGACAGTGCCACCTCTCCAATGACACTGCACAAACCAACAGTCCATCAAGTTTCTCCTCCTCCATAAAAGAATGCAGAACAATGAGTTATTTACAGAAAGTATGTGAGAAAGTTCATTACAAGAATGCCAACATCAGAAGGCTCAGAAAAACTTAAAAATTCAAGGTGACACCCCTGGCCTCAGTGTCCCAGCCTGTCCCTGGCCTGACCCGGGTCAGAGCCTGGCACCCCCTGGGCACGGACAGGGGGTGAATGGCCTCTCCAGCTGCTCATCCCTCCTGCTTTTGTGGCTCTCCTGCTGCTCTGTGTGACCCTGCTCGTCTGGCAGGAGCTGGGAGCTGCTCGTCCGTGGGAGCTGCCCCAGAACCGTGCTTGGTGACGGACAATACTCTGATGGATTCCTTCCGCGCTTTGAGAGCTGGAACTCTTTGCAATTTTGAGAGCTGCTCAACGGCAGAATTGGTTTATTGTCTGAGCTTCAGAGTAAAAACTTCATTAGCAGAAAAATTAAAAATAGACTACAGGAACTGATGCGGGTGAATTTACAGTGAAATTTGTGTAGAATAAGATCCCAACGTTTCAGATGAGTTTTTCCTTCTGGGTGTGTGTGCTGCAGAGCGGTGAGGAGGGGAGGGAGGGGGTGTCATGGAATAATGAGGGTTGGAAAACCCTCCAGGAACATCGAGTCCAGCCTATGACTGATGCCCCATGTCCTCCAAACCAGATCAGAGTTTCTGCTCCTTGTTTGCAGCTTCCAGGGCTGGGGACTCCAGCCCCTCCCTGGGCAGCCTGTGCCAGTGCTGGGTCGCTCTTTGAGGGCAGAAACTGCTCCTGATGTCCAGCTGAGTTCCCACAACCAGCTGGGACAGGTGTTCCCTTCCTGTGGCTCTGCTCTGCTCCATTATTTTATTTTTATTATTTTTATTATTTTTATTATTTTTATTATTTTTATTATTTTTATTTATATTATTTTTATTTATATTATTTTTATTACTTTTATTTTAATTTTAAATTTTTATTATTTTTAATTTTTATTATTTTTATTTATTTCTTTTATTTGATTGTCTCTGCTGCCCCTGGTGTGCTGTGAGAACACCCCCTGATGCTGCTGTTCCCAGCTGGGTGGTCCCTGAGCTCACCCCCCTTGCCCAGCTGTGCCAGAGCCCCTTCCACTCAGGACTGCAGTGCCACGTTTGGGGTTTGGCTGAAGGGCTCAGGTGAGGAAAATCCCCAGCACTGCTCGGGGCTCTCAGAGCTGCATCTCTCATCTCTGTGCTTTGCCTCGCGTTGCTGCTGGGCTTTCTTTGAGTTTAGCAATGAAATATAAATCAAAAGGCTCTTGCTGTGTGACTCCCTTGGAGGGCTGTGCTCCACATCCCTGCTGTCCCTGGGCTGCAGCCCTGGCTCTGGGAGAGGCAGCTCAGGCTGTGCCTGGCCAGGCTGGTGTCCTGCAGGGGCTGGGGCAGCAGCAGATCTGCAGCCTGGGAGGGACAGGGACAGGCACAGGGACAGCTCTGCTCCTGGGGCGTGAGCCTGGGGATGGGGCAGTGTGCGCATTTGGGGCACTTTGAGCATTTGGAGCGCTTTGGGGCACTTTGTGCATTTGGGGCACTTTGAGCATTTGGAGCACTTTGAGGCTCTGGGGCACTTTGAGCGTTTGGAGCGCTTTGGGGCACTTTGTGGCTCTGAGGCACTTTGTGCATTTGGGGCAGTTTGAGCATTTGGGGCACTTTGTGGGTTTCCCACAAGCCGGGGGAGCTGCAGATCACAGGCAGATGCAGAACACAGTCCTGGTGCTTGTGGGCAGCACAAGCTGACTTGCATTTTCTGTACATTGAACCCATAAAGCTCCACGATGAGCCTCGGCTGGGCACTCCCAGTGCCCCATCCTGAGCCTGCTGCGGGCTGGGTTTCCCCTCCTCTGCCATGGCAAGGTCTCACCTTTGCCCAGGGGTTTGTGGTGGGTGCCCCTGCCCTGGGTGCCCCCGTGGTGCCTCTGCTGGGCCAGGGGTGCAGCTCATCCTCCTCCTCCTCCCTCCCGTGCCAATGTCCCAGTGCCCCCTGCCCTCCCCTGGCACGCACAGAGCCTGGGGAACAGCACTGAAACCTCCCCTCAGCCTGTTGGCTGTGAACAAGCAGCTTTGATGGCCCTTCTCTCAAAGATACGTTTTGTTTTAAGTGGTGGTTTTGTTTAAAAAATGCAGTTTAGTGATAAGTAAATCGCTCTCGTTCCCTCCTAATGATAGAGTACAGTAATATTGTTAAATTTGCTTTTCCATTTATGCACCATCATTTTGAAATCAGATCTGAAAACATCTTTTACCTTCAAACCTTTATTTTGCCTTCCCTTTGATTCCTGGCTTTTATTATCCATATCATTTAATTACACATAAGGCACTTTGCAGCGGAACCCCTGGGAAGGAGGGGTTTTACAGCAGCTCTGGCTCGGGCTCCGCTGCAATTGTGCTTTTCTCAGCGCTTCATTCAGCATTTCAATGCACCAGGGCCGTTCTCACTCCTGCTCAATTCCCTGCTGCTGCAGGTGCAGTTTTTCTGCACGGGATGATCAGCGCCGTGTGCCTGGGGCTGCCCAGGGAGGGAGCAGCCCTCCGTGCCCTGTGCCCTCTGGGCACTGCCAGGCTGCCCAGTGCCACATCTGCCTTTGCTGGGTCACGCTCCTGCTCCTGCCTGCGTGTCACTCTGGTTTTTTAAGATTTTCTAAGCCTTCTGATGTTGACATTCTTGTAGTGAACTTTCTCACACACTTTCTGTAAATAACTCGTTGTTTTACATTCCTTTATAGAAGAAGAGAGAATTGATGGACTGTTGGTTTGACCAGTGTCATTGGAGAGGTGGCACTGTCACCCTGTCACTTTTAAAAATCTATAAATGTTAGAGTCAGAAAATAAACCTCCCTTTTTTCTACACCTTGAGAACAGCGGTGTGAGCTTGTGTTCCTTCGTGTCCTATAGTGGCAGGCGGGACTGGGGGCTCTGCAAGAGGAGCAGGAGGCAGAATGAATTCCTGATGTGTTCTGGCCAGGGGGTTTGGCTCTGCCCTGCCAGGTGAGGGGCTGGCGCCTGCCCAGTTGTCGGGAAGGATGAAAGTTTGGCAAGGAACTCTCACGGATATGTGTGCTTAGCAGAAAGATTTTGGAATGCAGAGTCTGATGAAGGAATAGAAATGGAAGCAAGTTTTGATATAGAGGAAAAGAATTGCTGAGCCAGTCTCACTGGATAACCAAGGAGAAAAAGGGTGTGTTAGTTAGAAGGGATTTTATGGCTTAGAGCAAAGGATAAACCCACCCCAAACAAGAAGATGTTTTTACCAAGCACAAAGATAGCACAGGCAAACAAGGCAGCAAATGTGGCAAGCAGGAAAACACCTGGGAAATGTGCCCCTGCCCAGCCTGGATGTCCCAGCTGGCACGAAGCTGCTCCGAGTTGAAGCCCCTGAGGATGCTCTGTGTGAAGGGGAGCTCCATCCTCCTCAGCACCCCAGGTGCAGCCTGGAACCCCTGCAGGTGAACCCCAGCCCCTGCCTGCTCCGGAGGGAAGTCTGGGCTGGTTTCTGTGTGCAGTTAACAATCAGCAGCACTGGAAGGCTCACGTTGGCTCGGGTTTGCATTTCAAAGCGGGCAGGATGAGCAGTTGGATTGATATTTATGGCAGCACACAGGAAGGCAGATCAATGCTGCAGCACCCCCTCAGCGTGCCCGGCAGCCAGGCTGGAATTACTGATGGAGCTTCCCAGGAATGATGGGCAATAATCGGGGAGATGAAAAGAAAACACAGAGAGAGAACAGAGGCAGCTCAGTAAATCTGAGGTGGATCTGCTGAGTAGGCAGTGCTGGTGAGCGTGGAGCTGCAGTCAGTGATGCCTCTGAAAATTAAATATTCCTGGATCTGTGTGCGTGGTGCCATTGGTAATTAAATATTCCTGGATTTCTGTGTGTGGTGCCATTGGTAATTAAATATTCCTGGATCTCTGTGTGTGGTGCCATTGGTAATTAACCATTGCTGGGTGTCTGTGCAGGGGTATTGCCATTGATAATTAACCATTGCTGGGTGTTTGTGCACAGGGCCATGGTTAAAGGTGTGTTAGTCCAGGAGCTGCTCTGTGTGTTGGTGTTCACAGGGGTCCCAGGACCAGGGAAGAGATGACAATCTTGACTCCATGTTTCAGAAGGCTGATTTATTATTTTATTATATATATTATATTTTATATTATATTTTATATATAATGATATATATTATATTAAAACTGTACTAAAAGAATAGAAGAAAGGATTTAATCAGAAGACCAGCAAGGAATAGAAAGGAATGGAATGATAAGAAAATCTTGTGACTCTCAGAGAGCCCGAGCCAGCTGGCTGTGACTGGCCATTAATTAGAAACAACCACATGAGACCAATCCCAGATGCACCTGTTGCATTCCACAGCAGCAGATAACCATTGTTTGCATTTTGTTCCTGAGGCCTCCCAGCTTCTCAGGAGGAAAAATCCTAAGGAGAGGATTTTCCATAAAAGATGTGTGTGACAGGGCTGCGCCCTGCACTTTGGGGTGCTGAAAACCCCAGAGGGTCCCTGTGACACCCATGGGAGCAGTGCCAGGGTGGGACACCCACTGCTGGCTGTCACCTGGGCCCTCTGGCAGCAGCTGTGGCGAAGGAGAAAGCAGCAGAGACACGGAGGGAGATGGTGGCAGTGGAGAACAGAGAGCAGATGGGATTTTGTTTGGAGAGGAGGGAGGATGTGCCATGGATGGGGAATGAGGGATTGCAGCTGCCCAGGAGCAGCTGGTGGCTGTGCCCAGAGCCCAGGGAGCTGTGGCAGCCCCAGTGCTCCATCCTGCAGCAGGGATGGGTGCTCCTGGGTGAGAGGGCAGCAGGGGCTGGCAGCTCCCTCCCTCCCGCCCCAGCAGGGCAGAAGGTGCAGGAGACATTGTTTAAAGCATCTGCTCCAGTATTTCTGAAGCTGTTGCTGGATCCATTCCAGATGAATCTGAATCGGAAGGTGTTGCCAGTGCCAGATGGAGCAGGGATATGTAAGGGAGGAATATGAAAGGCTTGGAATCAAGGCAGTGGCTTTAAAGGGAGCCAGGGAGAGAAAAGCTTAACAGGCCCTGAGGGGCAGGAACCAGAGAGCTGCTCCTTGGTGGGGAGAGGGACGTGAAAGGAGCTGAGACAAGGGATCAGGCAGCTGCAGGGCAGGGCACATTCAGGGCTCTTTGGTCTGGATGTGCCTGGGTCACTGTTCTGAGCACTTCAGCTCCATTTCAGCCAATTAGCCCTGCTGCAGCTGTGAAGGGTCAGGAGGGTGAGAGCCAAATTCCCCTTCCTGCCCCAGCCCTGGCCTGGGAGGCTCTGCTCCCCATCCTCTCCCTTCCTGCCCCTCCTGCTCGTTCCAAACCTTGGAATCCTCTAGGCTGGGAAAGCCCATGAGATCCAGCCCAGCCATTCCCCACCACTGACCACAGGTGCCACATCCTCATGGGCTTTGTCCTTTTTCAGGGATGGTGATTTCACGTCCCTGGGCAGCTGTGCCAGGGCTGGACAAGCCTTTTGTGAAGGAATGTTTCCTGCTGTGCAGCGTGAACAGCCTGGGGCTGCTCCCTGTGCCCTGTTATCCGTGCCCTGTTCCACTGCTGCTCCCCCCTGGCTGGGCCTGTTGGAGCCCTGGCATTTGGGTACAGTTCCCTGGGGAAGGGGGAGAGGGTCTTGTGGTTCTGGGGGCAGGAGGAGCTCAGGCTCTGTGCAATCCCTGTCCATGAGTGGCGATGGATTGGGGCAGGAGGAGCTCAGGCTCTGTGCAATCCCTGTCCATGAGTGGCGATGAATTGGAGCTGTGGGTGCCCATCTGAGGGGGGCACTCAGTGCACATCTCAGCAGACTCAGGCTCTAATTCCATGTCCACCCTGCAGGAGAGCCATCCATAGCAATTATCCCAAGGAACAATTCCACGAGCCTGTTCCAGTTCCCAGGCAGTGTCCCTTCTGGAAACACAAATCTCCCGAAATACAGTGGGACTGCTTTTCACCCCCAGAACTGTTATTTGTTAAACTCTTCTTTCTTGGCATTACCAGGGAGACGGTGCTGCTGTCAGGAGGCTGATTTCAGGTTTATTTCTGTTTGTGGAATGTGTAATGCGTTGTGCAGCACTTCCACAGGAGTTTGTCAGCCCCACCAAAGGAAGAAGCGTGCCATTATTCAGACAATAGCTGTAGGCCATGGCATGGGGCTCGCTGACGGCCAGCAGGAGCTGCTGCACGTCCCCTGTGCTGCTCTGGGTGTCCCGGGCCCAGCCCAGCCCTGCTGATGCCCAGGTGTGGCTGCCCCGCAGTGCTGCTCCCGGCGGGATGGAGGATGCTGTGACCAGCAGGTGGAAGCAGAGAAGAAACCTCTCCAAGGCTCCGGGTTCTGCAGGCTGCTCCCAGGGAGTCAACCTGGTGTTCAAAGCTGGAGATGGTGTCGAATCCTGCAGCGCTTCCTGAGCTCTGCATCTGCTCCAGCACAGCCTCATCCGGGTCATTCTGAACGGGGTTTTAACACTTTCCTCTGGCACTGATCATCACCACAGGCGTTCTGCTCTGTTTGGGGTTTCCCTGCTCCTGTATATCCTAAGCACCAGGAAAGCACTCTGTGCTTGCCGCTGTGTTTGTGCTGTTTGTTACCTTGTGCTGCTGCTCCTGGAGTGGGAGAGGTCTCTGAGCGGCACCAGGCCAGGCTTGGTGCAGGGCTCAGTGCTCGCTCAGGTCTGGGGGCAGGACAAGGCCAGGTGTGCTTGTTTCAGAGCCTGGAGTATCACTGAAAGCTGGCTTTTAACAGGCATTTAACTCTAAGCTAAAACACAAGTTCCACCCCAGCATGAGGAAGAGCTTCTCTCCATGGAGAGGGCAGAGCCCTGGAGCAGCTGCCCAGGGAATTGTGGAGTTTCCCTCTCTGGAGAATCCCAGCCCCACCTGGATGTTCTGTGTCACTGCTCCAGGTGACCCTGCTGGGCAGGGGCTGGCCTGGGTGGGCTCCAGAGCTCCCTTCCACCCCCAAATATTCTGGGATTCTGAGATTTGTCTGCTGGAAGGTGCTGTGGCCTTGCCCTGCCCACTGCTCCCACCTTTCCTCTCAATTGGGAGGGAAGAGGAGTCTGCCCCAGTGTGAGGATGGGAGGGCTGGCAGAGGCTGTGCTTGAGTTGGCTTTGGGGTGTGCTCATGGTGTCTGGCCATGGGTCTGGTGGCCTTTGGGGTGTGCTCATGGTGTCTGGTCAGTCAGAAAGGGAATTCAGCTCTGTGACCGTCACATGCACTGGTTTCCTTGGCTGGGAGCTCAGTTCTTGCTGCTCTGGCTGGGATGTGACCAGGGCTGTGGATCTGCAGGTGCTGGGTAATTCACTCCCAGGGCTGGAATGTGGGACATCTCCCAGGGCTGGGATGTGATCATCCCTATGGATCTGCAGGTGCTGGGTAATTCGCTCAAGGTACACACCAAGCTCTGGTCATGTTCAGGAGCAGAAATGGTGTTCTACTCTTGTTCTGAATCAGTATAACTCAGTCATTTATCTGAATGTACATAGTGGTGCTTTTTTCCTCAGGAAAAGGTTTCATTTCTTTGTCATTGCAGAGTTTTTAGCTTTATCATTTCCAAGTGTTGGCTGTGTTTGCAGAGGGGTAAAAAAGCATTGCAAAAGGAAATAAATACCAAAATGTAATGCTTTATGCATAATAAAAGTGCATTTAAGCTCTAACATGTCATATAATCGTTCAGCCATGCCACAGACTGATGGATTCCTGAGCACAGACACTTCAGAGAGGAGTATCAACGTGAAATCTGGAATGAAGATCCCAAAGCAGGAGCCAGCTCATTGGTTTAATGGCTCTTTCTGTCTCTCTGTGTTCAGAGCTGCACGCTTGGGAGTTCAGGGGATCACAAACCTCCCTGGGCTCGGGCTCTGCTGAAGGAAACTCCCTGTGGATTTTCCAGCAGGATATTTATACCAGGAGGGAAAGGCTGCTTTTGTTCTTAAAATATTTACAGATTTCTGTGATTTTCTACAGGGGGAAAATTAACCTTGTTAGTGTCAGCTGAGGCGTGGTGGAGCTCTCCAGCAGTTGTTCTCACTCCCTTATTAGGGAGATCTTCTATCAGCCCGGCTTTATGGCTTGTAATGGAGCTGCTGGAACAGCAGTAATTGGGCAAATTAGTTTGGACGGTGGCATTAATATTCATGCATCCCTGCAACAGCTCCCTGCTAATTAGTGTCTCTTCCTGCTCGATTGTGGCGGCAAAATGGCATGGGATGAATCTCTGGGGTTACCTGGGGCTCATTGGCACCAGTGAGAGCTGCAGGACGCTGGGGCTGATCCTGCTGGGGCTGTGGCACTGCCAGAGGAGCTCTTCCTGCTGGGCTGATGGGATGGGATGGGATGAATCTCTGGGGTTACCTGTGCTCAGTGGCCACCAGTGAGAGCTGCAAGATGCTGGAGCAGCTCCTGCTGGAGCTGTGGCACTGCTAGAGGAGTTTTTCCTGCTGGATTGTGGTGGCAGAATAGGATGGGATGGGATGGGATGGGATGGGATGAATCTCTGGGGTTACCTGGTACTCATTGGCCACCAGTGAGAGCTGCAGGATGCTGGGGCTGTGTCACCGCTGCAGATCTGGGGACCATTTGTCTCCCTGGTGCTGAGCTGTGCCAGGCACCTCTCTGGGGATGGGGGATGGATTTGCCATTCCCCGTGCCCGGGGTCCCAGCAGAGCCCCCTGCCCTGGCTCTCCCCGTGTGCAGGGATGGGATAAATGCAGCAGCGTTGCAGTGGCTGCTCCTGAGCTGGATGTCTGCACTGATTCATTGATCCAGGCTCTCTGTAGGGCTGCTCTCAGTTCACAGAGCTCCTTCCCTTCTGTCTCCTGTCCCACCTGTGCAGGCTGGGCTGGGCAGGGCTGGGGAGCCACCCCCAGGGATGTGGGAGCACCCACAGGTGCTGGCACCCCACACCAGCACACAGAACCCCCCTAAATTCCTTTGCACCCCCTTGGCAGGGAGGGAGGCGAAGTGCTCGGCTCAGCCCCTTTCCCAAACAAAGGAATAAATAAAATAAAGCCATAAGTGCTCCCAGCATTTCTCTGCAAAGCTTGGGAGGAAGAGCTAACGAGAAAATGCTATTAGTTCTATTTTTAAAGAGTTGAGAGCTCTGCGATGCCATGGTGATGATGGAACTGGTGTAAGCACCTGGCTGATAAAGATCTCCTGCATGTCTGGGCTAATGCAGATGGACCGGGGCAGCGGGGAAGTGCAGAGGATTCTGTTTATCAGCTTCCCTGGCAGCTCTGTTATCAAACACGGTGGTTCCCAAGCTGTCAGAACTGATGGTAATATTTCTGGAGTTTCTGCCCGGGGAAAAGTCTGCAGGGAGGCAAATCCCACAAGTGATGTGGGAGTGGGGCAGGGACCCGGCCAGCTGTGCAGCCAGGTGTGTGCCACCTGTGCCACTCTGGGGTGTCCTGGCACCTGTGCCACCCCGGGGGTGTCCTGCCTGTGCCCACAGGTGTCACCCCTCCCCAAGGGGCACCTGGAGCAGGTGCTGTGGCAGTGGAGAGGGGCTCAGAGCCCTCGTGCAGCTCCAGAAGAGCCCCGTGAGCAGCTGGGTGAGGATGTTTGGGGATGTCTGGGGGATGTTTGGGGCCCAGGGAGGTGGCAGCGCCCTGGCCATGGGGCAGAGCTGCTGTGGCACTGTGGCACTGTCTATACCCAGGCAGGGACAGTCTGTGCTGCTCTCGGTGTGCCACCAATGCTCAGCAGCCTCGGGACCCTCCCCAGCTCTGTTTGGGAGTGGGACAGCCAGAGACAAGAGAGAGAGGCTGGAGGCACTCGGCTGTGACCACACAATGACTCTGTATACAAATTAGATGGATTCACAGCGTGCTTATCTAAATGAGGTTGCCATTTTACAATGCTAATTTTCCTGTTGGTTGCATGTGATACCGGAGCACGGCTGGCTTCAAAAACCCCATTGCAGGGCCGGGCAGGATGGGCAAGGCTGGACAAGGCTGTGGTTTTTGGGCAAGGCTGGGGGTTTTGGGCAGAATGCAGAGCTGGACAGGGTGCGGGTTTTGGACAGGGTGCGGGTTTTGAGCAGGATGCGGGTTTTGAGCAGGATGTGGGTTTTGGACAGGGTGCGGGTTTTGAGCAGGATGCGGGTTTTGAGCAGGATGTGGGTTTTGGACAGGGTGCGGATTTTGAGCAGGATGCGGGTTTTGGGCAGGGTGCGGGTTTTGGGCAGGGTATGCAGGTTTTGGACAGGATACCGGTTTTGGGCAGGGTGTGCAGGTTTTGGACAGGATACAGGTTTTGGGCAGGGTGTGCAGGTTTTGGACAGGATACCGGTTTTGGGCAGGGTGTGCAGGTTTTGGGCAGGATGCCGATTTTGGGCAGGGTGTGCAGGTTTTGGACAGGATACAGGTTTTGGGCAGGGTGTGCAGGTTTTGGACAGGATGCCGATTTGGGGCAGGGTGTGCAGGTTTTGGACAGGATACAGGTTTTGGGCAGGGTGTGCAGGTTTTGGGCAGGATGCGGGTTTTGGACAGGATACAGGTTTTGGGCAGGGTGTGCAGGTTTTGGGCAGGATACAGGTTTTGGGCAGGGTGTGCAGGTTTTGGACAGGATACCGGTTTTGGGCAGGGTGTGCAGGTTTTGGACAGGATACAGGTTTTGGGCAGGGTGTGCAGGTTTTGGACAGGATACAGGTTTTGGGCAGGGTGTGCAGGTTTTGGGCAGGATGCGGGTTTTGGACAGGATACAGGTTTTGGGCAGGGTGTGCAGGTTTTGGACAGGATACAGGTTTTGGGCAGGGTGTGCAGGTTTTGGGCAGGATGCGGGGCTCTCACAGCCCGGAGCTCCGAGGCCGGCGGACAGAGCTCCGCTGCAGTAATTAGCAGCCGCTCTGCAGATCTTGATGAACAATGCACAGGGGGTTTGTTCCTTTGCGCCGTGCTTCTGCCCTCCAGAGGGATGAATAACCGGAGGGAAGGGAATTGCAGGGAGATGGGATGAAGGAGGAGGAAACAAAGGCGGTGTGCGCGTCCCTGAGGCTGGGATGTGAGGGGCAGCGAGGGGATGGAACAGCCGAGGGCACGGGGGTGGCGTTCCCAAAGCACCCCAGCATCCATGGAACGCTGCTGTGCCTCGGAGCAGGAGGTGCAGGAGCCTTTGGAGGAATGTCTGGGGTTTCGTTTGTCACTCGGGGCTGATTCCAGCTGAGCACAGGGAAATGAGACAGCCCAGCTCGCCTGGGAAAGCTACAGCGGCGTTAGGCTTTCCTGGGGCTGCTGCTTCCCTTCGGATTCACCACATATTTCCATTCTCCATCCCCCTTCTCCTGTTCCCGTCCTCTCCCCCTCTCCCGGTTTGTGATGAACGGAGATGCAGGAGTGATTGCAGGGCCGTTCATGCCCCGCTGCCCCGGCTGTGTGCTGCCCACCGCGGCCGGGGCTGTTCGCAGCAGCCGGGACGGGATGCTCCAGGCAGGCTGCTCTGTCCTGGGAGCAGAACAGGGGTCCCACACCATCCCTGCTCACTGCAGCCAGCACGGGATGCTCTGTCCTGGGAGCAGAGCACGGGTCTCACACCATCCCTGCTCACTGCGCTGCTCTGTCCTGGGAGCAGAGCACGGGTCCCACACCATCCCTGCTCACTGCAGCCAGCACGGGATGCTCTGTCCTGGGAGCAGAACAGGGGTCCCACACCATCCCTGCTCACTGCAGCCTCTGCTGGCTCTGCTCCATCCTCCCGTGGCCCCTGAGGGGAACAGCTTGTTCAGCACCTCGCAGGATCAATCCCTCGGGAATCCTGAGCGCTGCCAGCACCAGCAGCCTTTTCACAGAGCATCCTGAAACGCTCGGTGCTTTCCAGAAATGGCTCTGCACCTTTCATCCTCAGGGCTTGCCAGGGTCACAGGGATCGCTGTCATCTTCCCAAAGCTGCCCTGTGCAGGGATCAGCTGGAGAGCCCTGCTCGGAGCAGCAGGGAAATCCTGGGCACCGGGACAGACAGGGAAATCCTGGGCACTGGGACAGGGGAAAGGAGGGCAGGGAAATAAATCCTGGGCACTGGGACAGGCAGGGAAGGAAGGGCAGGGAAATCCTGGGCACCGGGACAGGGGAAGGAACAGCAGGGAAATCCAGGCACTCCATTTTTTCATGCAGAAAAGCCAATTCTTTATTCCCATGGTTCCCATCTCTGGGAAATATCAGAAGGCACTGTGTTAAGCCTAACTGGTCAGCAGTACAGTGAAACTCAGTCCCTGGCTTGGGAAGGGCTACTGAACATATCTATCAAATTTTCTCTCTCTAGATGTGTTGACATATTTTCTTCACTGATTCTTATGGAACAGATTTCTTGTTTTTGCAGGTGTAGACTGTTTTTCTCTACAAGAATAATTTGTTTTGTTAGCTGTTTTGCATTCTACTAATTTTCCCTGATGGGAACTTCCAAGCCTGTTGGTAATTCAGCAGAGCAAGGCCTGATTTTATAAGGCCTTTCTTTTATAATATCTTTACCTGTATGTAACAGGAGTCATGGGAAGGAAGGGCAGGGAAATCCAAGAGCCCTTTACTTTGATGTCTCAGAGCTTGAAGCCAATTTTAGGTGCTGCCTGGGGGCCCATCCAGTGTCACACAGCCCAGCTCCAGGTTTGTTTGTTGGTGTGGTTTAGGATCAGTTTTCTCTCTTGGTGCGGTTTAGGATCAGTTTTGTGTTTGTTGGTGTGGTTTAGGATCAGGTTTTTTTGTTGGTGTGGTTTAGGTTCAGTTTTCTCTGTTGGTGTGCTTTAGGATTAGGTTTGTGTTTGCTGGTGTGCTTTAGGATCAGTTTTGTGTGTGTTGCTGTGGTTTAGGATCAGTTTTTTCTGTTGGTGTGGTTTAGGGTCCATATTGAGTTTGTTTGTGTGGTTTGGATCAGGTTTGTTTGTGGCTGTGCTTTAGGTTCAGGTTTGTGTTTGTTGCTGTGCTTTAGGATCAGTTTTGTGTCTGTTGCTGCGCTTTAGGATCAGTTTTTTCTGTTGGTGTGGTTTAGATTCAGTTTTCTCTGTTGCTGTTATTTAGGATCAGTTTTATCACGGACACAGGCTGTGTGCTGGGGTGGGGCTGTTGATGGAATCAGCACTGGACCCTGTTTGTATTTCTAAGGCAGCCCCTATTTTTAGGGCAGATTTCCCTGCAGGTTCCTGTTCCCCAGTGCTGGCTCTGGGCTGCCCCAGGCAGGGCAAGGAGCTGCTCTGGGTGGTTTCCATCAGGATGCTGCAGGGCTGAGCTGTTAGAAACCTTTATAAAAATAACAGTATTTCTGTATCTGGCTGTTCCTGCATGAGTCCAATAACATGGCCCTTAGAAAGTAATTTGGATTAATTAGAATGTCCGGGCACTTTTGCGATAAAGACATGCAGAGTAATTATCCAGTGTCCAGAATAATCTATTGAGCTTGTGAAGTTTAAGTCTGAAAATTATTCTCCCCTAAGTATTCGTCTTTCTGACTGTATTTCTGTTATTAAATTTGTTTTCCCACAAGTTAGATAAGAAGAAATGTAATTATTTAGCTGGCAAGCTCAATGTCGAGGTGAAGACAGCCAGTGAAGGTAAAAGTGTGATTGCCTTGTGGTTTTCCCTGTAATAATGCAGAAATATTTAGATATCTGTGGAATTACATGGTGATGATGCGCTTTGTGAAAGGCCAGAGATGAAATATAAGGGAATAAAAGGTATAGATATTCACTGGAAGTCCATTATACCCTATAACTCTTGGATATGTAGTGGGAGAAATGTCAAATGCAGATTTCTCCCGTAATTACAACCCATTCTCGCTCACATCGCTCTCACTGCATTTTCTCACTCTCCTTTATACCCAGGCTGTGTCCTGAAGGACCTTGTTCTGTTCCTGATGCTCAGAGGACACAACAGGCCTTTTCACTTGTGATAATGTTTATTTTGGATTAAAGAAAATATGAAATCAAAGGCAGGCTAAATATAATCCCTCAGTGTCCCCGGCGGAGCCGTCCCAGGCCCGGGTCAGCCGTGCCTCCCACACTTCTGAAGGAATTTTAAATGCCTGGGACTCGAGGAGGAGATGGCTGGGATGGCTGACCTTGCAGATGATGGAACAGTTTGTCCTCTCTGAGCCCCTCCTGGCTGCTGCTGCTGCTCCCCGGTGCAGGGGAGCCCTGGAGGGGCTGGGAATGGGATGGAGAATCCCTGAGGAGGCTGGGCAGGGGCTCAGCCTGGAGCAAAGGAGGCTCAGGGGCCCTTGTGGCTCTGCAGAGCTCCTGCCAGGAGGGCACAGCCGGGGGGATTTGGGATCTTACCCCAGGAACAGGGACAGGAGCAGAGGGAACGGCTTAGGCTGGGTTGGGGAGGTCAGGGGGGAATTTGGGAACAATTCTTCATGGGAACAGGGGCAGGAGGAGAGGGAACAGCCCCAGGCTGGGCTGGGCAGGTCTAAGCTGAATATCAGAACAATTTCCCCATGGAAAGGGATGCCCAGCCCTGGCACAGCTGCCCAGGCGTCCCCATCCCAGGGGATTGCAAAGCCCTGTGCAGGTGGCACTTGGGGACACGGGGCAGTGGTGGCCTGGGCAGTGCTGGGGAGGGGTTGGATTTGAACTTGGCTCTGCTCACCGTGGGGTTGAGCTGCCTGCCCACATGTGCAGGTAGAAAAGGGAAAGTGAGGAATGATGGCTGAGATTTTATTTATCACTCAGACCGCGCCAGTCTCTGGAATGAGCTCACAGCAGAACCCACACCAGCCTGCCCAGGCAGCCCCAGCACAGTCAGCTGTGCACTGTGCCCTCCTGCCAGCACAGCACAGCACCTCACAGCCGTGTCACACCCAGCTGTCCCTCAGCAGCTGGGACAGCTCTGTGCCCCCTGTCCCCCCTGGGCTCTGTGCCCCCTGTCCCACCTGGGCTCTGTGCCCCCTGTCCCACCTGGGCTCTGTGCAGGTGCCCTGGGACAGCTCTGTGCCCCCTGTCCCCCCTGGGCTCTGTGCCCCCTGTCCCCACCTGGGCTCTGTGCCCCCTGTCCCCCTTTGGCTCTGTGCCCCCTGTCCCCCCTGGGCTCTGTGCCCCCTGTCCCCACCTGGGCTCTGTGCAGGTGCCCTGGGACAGCTCTGTGCCCCCTGTCCCCCCTGGGCTCTGTGCAGGTGCCCTGGGACAGCTCTGTGCCCCCTGTCCCACCTGGGCTCTGTGCAGGTGCCCTGGGACAGCTCTGTGCCCCCTGTCCCCCCTTGGCTCTGTGCCCCCTGTCCCACCTGGGCTCTGTGCCCCCTGTCCCCCCTGGGCTCTGTGCCCCCTGTCCCCCTTTGGCTCTGTGCCCCCTGTCCCCCCTGGGCTCTGTGCCCCCTGTCCCCACCTGGGCTCTGTGCCCCCTGTCCCCCCTGGGCTCTGTGCCCCCTGTCCCCCCTGGGCTCTGTGCCCCCTGTCCCACCTGGGCTCTGTGCCCCCTGTCCCCCCTGGGCTCTGTGCCCCCTGTCCCCCCTGGGCTCTGTGCCCCCTGTCCCCCCTTGGCTCTGTGCAGGTGCCCTGTGGCAGCGAGTGGGGCTGCCAGGAGCCCTTGGGTGGGGATGTCTCTCCCTGGTGTCACTGGGGCACGGCAGCAGGGATGCTGTGCCCACCAGGGCAGGTTTGTGCCTCTGCTCATGGATTTGGATCCATTTTCCAGCCTGGCTTGGTCACCTCCAGCTGGAGCCAGGTGAGCACATCTCACCCTGGGCTTTGGCTGTGGCTGTGGGGACACCTCGGGGGAGGAAGAGGAGGAGGATGAAGCTGTTGGGGCTCGCAGGTGTGGGTGTGCAGGGCTGCAGGGAGGTCAGGCAGCAGCTCACACATATTCTGTATCATTCCCAGCTCTGCTCTTGCCTCCAGCTCTCCATAAAGTGCCAATCCAAACCAGACAGTTTAAGCTCAAGCAGAACGGTTCACTCAGCCACAGTGTGAGCGCATTAAAACCCGGGGGTTTTTATTATTTGGCACATTTTTAAATTCAGAAATACTTCCAATATCGCACAGAGGGAAATGAGCTCCAGAAGGCCTGTTTAAAACATCATTTATTGCTTGAAATGCAGCTGGTTCCCTTGGGGTGTCAGAGATCAGGGGGGCTGGAGAGATCCCATTGTCTGAGGCCACTGTGATATTTGAATGAGAACAGGCTCCTGCTTCTGCAGTAGCTGCTCACTGGAAATTGTTCACAGAACTTGGGTTTGCTCACCGTGCTGCTGAGCTGCCTGCCCAAAGTTTAACTGCACACTGAAATTAGCAACGACCCCTCAACGCAGGTAAATCTGTGGTGCCAGAATTTGGATGTGTTACTGTGTCAGGGCACCAGGGCCAGAGCTTTGTTCTCCTTGGCTGTCAGGCTCTTGGCTATATTGAACATTCAGGAATGAATACTCAAATCCCAGCCTCACTTTCCAGGACAGGAGCGTGGATGCTCTGCTGGGAATGCAATTATTACATTATACAGTAATAGCCGTGCTCACACCCCAGCACAGCTCCCACTTAGCCAATAACTCACAGGATGAGTGCCTCCCCTTGCTCCACAGTGCAGTTGTCTCCTCTGGGCTGGGCCTGTGTGTCTGTGTGAGGATTGCTCTCCCAGAGCTCTGCTCTGCCACAGGAACGGGCTCTGCCTCAGCCTGGCTGCTGAATGAGTCGTTACTGCTGTTGTCTTCATCGGGCTACTTTCAAAATCAATGAGATTTATGCTTGCAGATTAAAAACCTTTTAAAATATGCACAGACAATATAAGGTTCAATTATCTGTTTGGGATGAATGGAGCAGTGTGTACACATAAATAAAACATAAAAGCTGCTTCGCTCTGTTTATATTCCGCTCCTGATTTATTTTCAGAAGAGTTGGAATCGGTGAGTCCGTGTTTGGATGCGGGAGCTCCATCCCTGCAGGGATGTGAGTGCTGGGTGTCCGTGCACCCCTCTGGCTCCCCAGCTCCTGGGATGCAGGCAGGGATGGGGAATGGTGCACGGGCAAGGAGATAAAACCAAATCCCCCTGAGTGTCTGCTCAGCACTTTGGGTTAAAGAAAATATGAAATCAGATCTGGGTGGTGACAGGAACCCTCCTGAGAATGCCCTGACTGCTGTAAATCTGAGCACCAGAGGGATGGGAATATATTCTGGCATTTGACAGACCTTGCAGGGTGTGTTCAGGGCATGGGAGAGGCAGACAAGCCCTTCCTCTCCCTCCACTGTGCACAGAACAGACACAGAACCCCAGAATGGGTTGGGCTGGAAGGGACCTTAAATCCCATCCATTTCTCACCAAGCTGAATATTTCACTTTAAAATATCAAATGGGGAAGTGTCATACTCGTCCCTGTGCCTTTGCCTTCAGTGTCAATAATCCCTGAGGTGTAGGAGATCAATATCCCTCTTTGGGGTGGGAGAGGTGTTTGTGCAGGAGATCACAAGATCCCTCCAAGAAGGGTGGCTGCAGATCAAGGGCTTAGAAATAGTAATTAACCATTATAAATTAGATTTTTGCCCAATATACACAGATAAACCAAGAGAAATTAAAATGGGAATCATAGAAATACCAGTTAATTTTATTTCTGAGAAGTGCTCACTCAGGATCTTCATGATTGCATAAACACAGCTTTGTTCACAAGGAGGAATTTGCACACCCAAATTAGGCAAGTGTGTATCTAAAACTCTTTTTCCATGTCAGTAGGATGGAAAGCAAAGCATTTTAGTAAATAATTCATCCCAGGAAAGCATAAATGGCTGAGTCCCCATCCCCAGTATGTGAGCATGTTGAGACAGGGGTGATGTCCTTGTTTATTCAAGGACAGGTTTATCTCCAGCTTTACAAGGGTAAGGTGTTTATTTTTGTGCTGTGACTCATTTTCATTACAATTTTGCGTCTCCTGGTTTCAAGGCAGGTTGTTCCAGTCCAAGGTTCTTTTAGCATTTAAAAGCTGAGAAATCCCCCCCTGATTTTCTGTAAAAATCCAGTCTGTGCCACGAGCTCCTCCCTGTCCCGAGCAGACCTTGGTCCAGGCACAGGTCATCGTGATGAAATGCAGGATATCTCACATTTATGGACACCTCTCACAGTACTGGGTGTTTATGATCCTGTCTCCTGCTTTCTGAGCTGATGAAGTGCTCCCATGAGCCATGTGGACAGTACTAATTGCTGTAATTACTGTCCCCTAATTGCTGCAATGGTTTGTTTCAGGAGAGCTTTCTCACTCTGGGGAAGGGAGCAGGAAGGACCCTGTGGGTGCAGAGAGGGCTCCCAGTGGCCAGTGCCACTCAGGATGGCTTTTCACGGATTTTCATGGCTTTCCATGGCAGTTGTGGTGGGGATGGGATGGGCTTGTGTGCCTGGAAATGGGCTCTTTTCAGGCTTGAAATTAATTAAACTGAAATGTGTTCAATTAGAAAGGCAGTTGTTTGAGAGACCCAAAGTAGCTTTGGAAGTGTTTGTTCCAGTGATGGGCTCCATCCACAATAACAGTGGTAATGAGGAGTTTTTAAAAGTGGATTTTAAAAGGTGTTGCACCATGGCTGCTTTATCCTGGACTGGCCCAGGAGTGGGAGATGGAGCTCAAGGGGCTCAGCCCACCCAGCTGGGAGGGCTGGTGCAAGGAGCCCCTGCAGATGGAACCAAAATTCAGGTGCAGGAATCATTGCTGGGTTTGTTTCTTTGTGTTCCCTCCATTGCTCAGAAAGATTTGCTGCTGCTCCTGAAATGGACTTACATGAAAACTTTCCTAATTGCTCTCCCTCACTTTGTCTGGGGCAGCCCCTGGGGAAATGCTGAGCTCCATCCACTGGGGAGCAGCAGGAGCATCTGCTCCTGTTACCTTTGCAAGCTCTGACCTTATTCAGTGTTTTGGGTGAAATTTCCACAGAATCACAGCATGGTTTGGGCTCTAGGGAGCCTAAAGCTCTGCTCAGCCCCCTGCCAAGGGCAGGGACTAATTCCCGTGGATATCTGGATTTCTAGAGCTGCCTGCCCGGTTACCTTCCTGCTCAGAAGGCAAAGGGAGCACGAGAAGGGTCTGGGGGGGTTTTGCCCAGAGAAAACAGCCAGGGAGAAACTTGAGTGAGCTGGGCTCAGAGAGGGGAATCAGCTCTCTGCAGGATGCTGGGGCTGTCTGTCCTGCACTTTGGGATGGGATGGGGCACAGGAGGAGCTGTGCTAACTGAGGATGGAATCCTGACCTGATGCATTTCGAAATGAATAAAACCCGAGCCCTGAACAGATCCCAGGCTGTGCCTCGCCCATCAGCTCACACAGAGCTCTGCAGCTGGGAGCAGGCTCCAGGCAGCTCCTGTGTGTGAATTTGGGTGGTTTGGGGGGATTTGCAGTGTGTGCAGCCCGACTCTGCCCTGCCACACGTGGTGGGCTCAGGAGGCTCTGCCTGAGCAGCTGAGCTCTCCCCATCGCCAGGAAACCGGAATCAATAAAACTTCCTGGGAAACCGAAAGGAGAAATGCAGCAAACTGTGAGCCTCATCTTGCCCTGCTAGGAGCTCATTAATGTCTCAGCAGGGGCACTCCTGCATTATCTTAATTGCTCAGGTCCTCAGGGAAATTGCCTTTCTGAAGCTCCTGGCTGCTGTCAGTGCCTGAGGTGGGTCAGGTGCACCTTCCTCATCATCTTTAATGAGTGGCTGAGCACAGCAGCAATAACTGTCTGTGTTTGGGGTGTTTGCAGCTGGGGCTGACTCTGGGGCAGAGGCCAGGCTTTGGCAGGCCAGGCTTTGGCAGTCCTGCAGCCCAGGGAGGGCTGCTGTGTGCTCTGGCACTAGGGTGTGTGTTCCAGGTGAGCAACTCAAACGTTCTGTCATTTTTCTTGGAAAAAAGGGTTCGTTGAGCAGGGAGAGAAGGAGGAGGATATGGGGCTGGATAATAACACCCAGTGAGTCTGGAAGGGAAACTGGAACAGGGAGTTGGTGTTTCACTGGGGTTTGCTCTGAAGTGACCTGTTCCAGTCCGTGTTTCAGTGGGGTTGCTCTGCAGTGAGCTGTTCCAGGTTGTATTTTAGTGGGGTTTCTCTGAGCTGTTCCAGGCTGTTTTTCAGAGGGGTTAACTCTGATGTGTTCCAGGTTGTATTTTAGTGGGGTATTTCACTGCTCTGCAGTGAGCTGTTCCAGTCTGTATTTCAGTGGGGTTTCTCTGAGCTGTTCCAGGTTGTATTTCAGTGGGGTTTGCTCTGCAGTGAGAAGAGCAGTTCCAGTCCATGTTTCAGTGGGGTTTCCCTGAGCTGTTCCATTCTGTATTTCAGTGGGGTTTCCCTGAGCTGTTTGAGTTGGTATTTCACTGGGTTTTTCCCTGAGCTGTCCCAGGCTGCTGCTGGGCTGGCTGCTGTGGCAGGAGAGGCTGAGGACGCTCCTGTTTCCCTGGGCTGTTTGTGCTGCTCCTGCTGCAGCTGCTCTCCTGCAGGAGCCTGAGCAAGACAACAGGAGTGACCTAGAGACAGCTCTTCATTAGCAGGAGAAAATGAAATAAATGAAGAATAATGGTCAACGTTGGAAATAAATTAACATCAATTAATCACTGACTAAGACAGTGTTCCCAGCATTAATCATTCCCCCTTGCTGCCAGCAGAGCATCAGCCAGGCTCACACATGTGGAACCCCTGCATGGTGTGTGCAGGGTGCACGAGCACAGGGACTGAGGAGAAGCTGCTTCCCCGAGGGTGAAATGCTCCCTGCAGCTCCTCGGGCCCCTCAGAGAGCCCAGCTCAGCCCTGCTGTGCTGCTGGGGCAGCTGGGCAAGGACGGGGACATCGGGGTCCCTTTGGGACCGCAGCCCCAGGATCAGAGCACCCTGGGCTTCTCTGGAGCTTTTGATGGGTCAGAACAGAAATGGGGAAATGTGAAGGAACAGAAATCCTGCCTCTTCCAACTCCTGTTCTCAGCTGATGATAAAGAACAGACTTTACCAAAATGGGAGAAAAATAAAATGGTGAAGAGACAGAAAATGTTTACCTGGAATACTGAAAAGCCCTGAACAGAGCAGTCTGATTTCAAAGTCTGATTTAAAGGATTTGAAGCTCTGGCTGTGCCTTGCCCTGCCAGTGGCACCGTGGGCACCATCCCTGGAGCAGAGGGCAGGGACCCTGCCCAGCTGCCCGTGGGTCTCTCTGGTCCGCACAATCCATGTTTATTCTGATGGTCCCTTCAGAGCTGGGGGTGCTGTGTGGAGCTCCCTGGAGGCAGCGTTGGATTTCAGCTGGTTTTTACCAGGTGGGTGCCCAGTTTGGCCACTGGGATGCTGCTGGTGTGCCTGGGGAGCTGGGCAGGGGCAGGAGGGGCCTTTTGCAGGTGTCTGAATGGGCTCTGCCCCTCTGCTTGCAGTTTTGTGCTTTGCAGTTCCTGGCACACCCACTGAAGGACTCTGCTCCCTGTGTTTGAGCAGAACAGGAGAATTCTACTTGGCACATTTCTATAACTTCATGTTGCTTTTAGATATCCTGTTAGAAACACTGGTAAAACACCTCATATCTGCTTTTTGTACTCCCAGTGATTGAAGCAGCCAGCAGCAGTTAATATTTTATGAACAGTGGAAAAAGATTTAAAATCCAAAAGGTCTCCTTAGGAATATAAGCAATGCAGCAGATTCTGTAGAAGCTCTGCTTGTTGTGGAAGTGCAGAATGAGCTCCTTTTGATTTTGGGTTGGAAAAGCAGTTGTTGGCAAGGTGAAGTACAAAGAGGTGCCACGGATAAAACCTGATATTACAGCCTCACTCTCCTGCTGGTTGCAGAAAGCAGCCCTTGCTCTGCCCTTGCCCTGCTCTCTGTGAGCCAGAGGTGCAGAGCCCTTGCAGTGCTCATCCTGGGGCAGCACAGGTCAGATTTGTTCTTCTGAGGAGGCAGGAGCTGGTGAATACCTGTGGGTGATAAACACTGTGCAGTGCTGGTGAATACCTGTGGGTGATAAACACTGTGCAGTGCTGGTGAATACCTGTGGGTGATAAACACTGTGCAGTGCTGGTAAATACCCATAGGTGATAAATACTGTGCAGTGCTGGTGAATACCTGTGGGTGATAAACACTGTGCAGTGCTGGTAAATACCCATAGGTGATAAACACTGTGCAGTGCTGGTGAATACCTGTGGGTGATAAATAAACTGGCAGCAGCTGGTTCCCAGCTTTATCTGGGTAACTGGGAGCAGTTGGTTCCCAGTTTTATTGGGGTAACTGGGAGCTTTATTGGGGTAACTGGGAGCAGTTGGTTCCCCGTTTTTCTGGGTAACTGGAGCCAGTGAAGGACTGTTCCTGTCCCTGTACCTCGTAGGGGAACGTGGTGCAGAACACAGCAAAGCCAAAGTTCAGCTGAAGCCAGGAGCTTTAGCTGCTGCTGCTGCAAGAAGTGCCATGAGTCTGTGAATGTGTGTATTTATCAGAAATTGTTTCTTTCTACAGATCCCACAAATCAGTTATGCCTCAACTGCCCCCGAGTTGAGCGATGACAGGCGCTATGATTTCTTCTCACGGGTGGTTCCTCCAGATTCCTTCCAAGCACAAGCAATGGTGGACATTGTGAAAGCTTTGGGATGGAATTATGTGTCCACTGTGGCATCTGAAGGGAATTATGGAGAAAAAGGAGTGGAGTCCTTCATGCAAATTTCCAGAGAGGCAGGTAGGCCGTGCTGCTCAGCAAGCCATCCGTGTCGTGTTGTGCTCAATGTCATCCTGTGTTCCCAGAGCCCATCTTTGGTCCTAAAGCTGCTCCGGCTCTCTGCAATGCTCTGCCACGGCTCCTGGGTGTTGTCGTTCCTGAACTGCTCCTGGAGGGTCAGACAGTGGGAGCCCTCAGTGGTTTTCAGCCGTTTCTGGGCATTCAGAAACCCTGAGTTGTGCCCAGCTCCTGCTGCTGCCCTGGCTCAGCTGTCCTGGTGTGGGCACGGGCACAGGGCAGGTTTGGCAAGGCTGAGCTCCTGTGTGTGTCTCCATGGGCTGGAGCTGTGCTGTGAGCTGTGCTGTGAGCCGCTTCCAGCCTGGCCGGTGCCACCGTGGGTGCCCAGCTCTCCATGCCAGCCTGGTCTGAGCTTGGGTTTGGGTTTGCTTTGGCATTGCCCTGCCCAGCTCAGTGCAGGGAGCTCAGAACCTTCCCCTGGAGGCTCAGGGGCTGCTGTGTGGGGTGAGCCATGCCAGAGCTGGGTGTGAGTCCTTGGCCAGCTGGTTGGCAACCCAGACTTGTGAGGGTTTGGGAGCTGCGGTGTTTGCAGCTGATTCCTGTGCTGGGGAGGAGGAACAGCAGAGGATGGGATTCATTGCTGGTGATGAATGCAAGGGCTGTCTCCAGAGGCTCTGCAGGCAGAGCCATCAGCAGGGGCAGGGCAGGCTCTGCTGTGCTCCCCAAATGGGGCTCACAGGTGTCCCAGCCTGGCACTGCCTGGCACTGCCTCAATGAAAGCAGCTCGGTGCCCAGCTCAGTGCCCAGGCAGGGCAGGAGCTGCTCTGCCCAGGCTGGTGCCACAGCACTGGCTCTGTCTGCAGGGACAGCCCCCAAACTGCCCCAAACTGCCCCAACCTGATGGATCCCTGCTGGCAGCACCTGCCAGGGAACAGGCAGGGAGAGTCACTGGGCTCAAAGGAAGGGGCCTGGGAGAGGGGGAGCTGGAATTGTTTCCTTATGCTGGTGTCACAGAAGGAACCCACATTTGCATAAATTCTTCTGTTCCTACAAATGCATATTTATGTAGTATTAAAGCAAATGGGTTTGGATTTAATACAGCAGGAAGTGACAAATGCCAGTGCTCATTGGAATTTAAAATTGGCTTTATTTGCAAATATCCACTGTTGCAATCCCATGCCCAAAATGTGTTCCCTGTGTGAAGGGCAGGCTCTGGCTGCAGAGCAGGGCCCCGGTTCCTGGACCTGGTGCAGAATTACATTTGTTCCATGAGCTGCCCATGCAGCCAACACCAAACTGAGCCCCTCAGACAGAGCAGAGCCTGCAGAGCCTGCTCCCCTCAGCTCTGAGAGTGCAGGGGATGGAGGTGATGCTGGGGATGAAGGCTCTGGATGACAGGGATGCTGCCTAAAGCTCCTCCTCGGAGCCGGGATGGGATAATCTGATCCCTGGCTGTGCTCAGCTCCCTGTGCCACGCTCACACAGCTCAGGGGAAGCTCTGACAGGGTTTAATTCCTGGGGCCTCAAGTGCCCCAGGGTGGGTATTGGTGAAAACTCTGTGCAGGATGGGCTGGGCAGGCTGGCAGGGACTGCCTGGGGCAGTGACAGTGACGGGCACCAGCCCTGGGAAGGGCCAGGAAAGGGCTGGGAATGGCACCCGGGGACAGGGATGGGCAGGGGGCAGAGCTGGGATGGGCAGGGATAAGGAAAGGGCTGGGAATGGCACCTGGGGGCAGGGATGGGCTGGGAATGGCACCTGGCTGTGACGGTGTTCACAGGGGTCTCAGGATGAGGGAAGAGACGAGGATCTGACTCCATGGTTCAGAAGGCTGATTGATTATTTTATCATATATATTACATTAAAACTATACTAAAAGAATAGAAGAAAGGATTTCCTCAGAAGGCTGGCTAAGAATACAGTAGGAAGGAGTGATAACAAAAGCTTGTGTCTCAGACAGAGAGTCTGAGCCAGCTGACTGTGATTGGCCATTAATTAGAAACAACCCCATGAGACCAATCCCAGATGCACCTGTTGCATCCCACAGCAGCAGATAATCATTGCTTACATTTTGTTCCTGAGGCCTCTCAGCCTCTCAGGAGGAAAAATCCTAAGGAAAGGATTTTCCATAAAAGATGTGTGTGACACCCGGGGCAGAGCTGGGCAGGGATGGGGCAGAGCTGGGCAGGGATGGCAGCCCTGTGCAGGGAGGGCAGCACGGCCCCTCCTGGCTCTCCCAAGCAGATCAGAGCCCAGGCTGGAGGGACCCCAGCCCAAAGCTGAGCCGTGCCAGAGCTCTCTGCCATCTCCAGGCCCTGTCCCTTGGCGCAAGGGCAGCTCTGCTCCATAGGCACCAGCGCATTCCCTGGCTCTGGCTGCAATCTGTAGCAGGTTAGTTATCCTGAACGCAGAGTTTCATCCAAACTCGTGTCTGATCAGCTGGGATCTTAGGGAATCTGGGGATCAGTGGAAAGTGCTTCCCCTGCTCAGTTTTCAAATATGCTTTGGCACATAAAGACTTTGCTTGATCCTCTGAGTTAATAATTCTTCACAAAGTGACTTTTATTATGGGCACTTCAAGCGAGTTTGAATATGTCATTGTGGCAGGAGATGAAGATTTGAAACATGCTCTGCAGTCTGTGGGATTAATAAATTAGGGGAATGGTCTAATTATGGGAAATCTTAAGGACAATTTCAGATTATTAATGAAACTACTGAATACTTGAATTTCAAAGATTAATTCATCTTTGATTTTTTTTTAAAGATTAATCTGTACCAGAAGGTTAATTGCTGTCTGTAAGAAATATATATATTGAAGTCGTTAGCAAAAGACCACTTGAATGCCTCCTAACAGATAAATGAAAGATCTGGAGTGCATTTATGAACGCTCTGCTCTCCCCAAATGGCCCATTGGCACAGCTCAGTGGGGTTCTGCTGCTCTGCACTGCTGGGCTGCACGATGAGTGTCCCTCCTTGTACAGCTGGGCAGGGCTGGGAGGGGATGGGGAGAGCTGGGGAGGATGAGGAGGAGCAGTGGGGATGGGCTGAGCTGTTGGATGTTGGGCTGAGCTGCTGGGGCTGCCCAGGACAGAGCAGTGAGGATGAGGAGGAGCAGTGAGGATTTGATGAGCTGTCGGATGTTGGGCTGAGCTGCTGGGGCTGCCCAGGACAGAGCAGTGAGGATGAGGAGGAGCAGTGAGGATTTGATGAGCTGTTGGATGTTGGGCTGAGCTGTCGGATGTTGGGCTGAGCTGTCGGATGTTGGGCTGAGCTGCTGGGGCTGCCTAGGACAGAGCAGTGAGGATGAGGAGGAGCAGTGAGGATTTGATGAGCTGTTGGATGTTGGGCTGAGCTGCTGGGGCTGCCCAGGACAGAGCAGTGAGGATGAGGAGGAGCAGTGAGGATTTGATGAGCTGTCGGATGTTGGGCTGAGCTGTTGGATGTTGGGCTGAGCTGTCGGATGTTGGGCTGAGCTGCTGGGGCTGCCCCAGAGCACCGGGCTGGGCTCAGCTCTCCCCCTGCAGCCCCTCGGGCAGCCAGCCGGGCTCACCCCGCTCTGAGCTCAGCTTTGGGGCAGCCTCAGCAGAGCCAGGCTCTGGCTGTGGGGCTGGGCTCCTTGCAGGGTCACAGGGCCCGGGTGTTGGTGGGTGTGAGGGTGCACAGGGGGGGCTTTGGGGAGGTTTGCAGACCCCTCCTGGGGCTCAGTGAGTTCCCCTGTCCTTGGCTGTGCTCAGTCACCCAGCTGTGATGGGTAGCCTTTCCTCACTCTGCTGGGATCCTGCTTTCTGGATCAAATGCACAAAAACAAATGGATAAAGCGCTCAGAAAATCGAGTCATTTATATCCAAGCGCTTCAAGTGTTTTCCATTTTTCTTCCCACTTTTCCCAAGCACTCAGGCACGTGTCCTTTCAGTGTGCGCTGATGTTAAATAACAACATTATGAAATCTATTGTTCTCCCTCCTGTTGTCACATGACAAATGTTTTGGCATTTCAGAGCCAACAGCCAGGAAGGATGGCTGTCTGAGTTTGTAGCGGCTGCAGTTCTGTGCCCAGCCTGGCCGGGTTAATGAGGTGTCCTGTTAATTGTGCTGGGCTGGGAGGAGATGCCCTGGCCTTGGTGCTCAGGAGTGTTGGGGTTGCAGTGAGAGCCTGGAGGAATTGCTGAGAGCAGGAGAGCAAAACCTGTCCCTGGGAGCGCTCAGAGCTCTTTGGGGCCTGTGAGCAGGGCAGAGGAGGGGCTGAGCTCCCTGAGGGCTGCCTGGAGCTCGGAGCTCCTCCTGTGCCTGCCTGGGGCGCTGCGGTGGTTCCACATCCCAAACCCTGTGGCTGCAGGGCCGCTCCCTCCTGGGCCTGCCAGGGGTCCTGAGGGGCTGCTCTGCTCCCTGCCAGCACAGGGGATGAATCCCAGCTCCCTTTGCAAACATCCCTTTCTCTTGGACTGCTCAGGCTGAGTCGGCGCCAAACACAAGCGCACTGGTAAAGAGCTTGAGTGAAAAACAAACCCAGTCATTGATGCCTGGTGGTAGATGTATTTCCTTACCTTAAAACCAAACCCAGTCCTTGGTGCCTGGTGACAGAAGTATTTCCTTACCTTTAACCAAATCCAACCCTTGGTGCTTGGTGACAGATGTATTTCCTTCCCTTTTACCATCATGGGGGATCAGTGCCTGGTGTGGATTTCCAGGGTTGTGGGTGACAGAGCTGTCAGCTCCAGCTGCAGGCAGGCCTGGAGACCCTTTGGTTTTGGTTACATTGCACTATATACTTTTCTTTTGGTTACAATGCATTAGATACTTTTCTTTTGATTACAATGCATTATACACTTTTGGTTACACTGCAATATATACTTTCCTTTGGTTCCAATGCATTCTATACTTTTCTTTGCTGAGCATTTTCATACAGCAGAACCAATCTATACCTTAACTATTACCTATAGCCTATCATAACTGCTATAATTACCATACTCATGTTACTGGTCTCCAATCACTAAAAGTCAGTACATTACAGTTTAAGCTGGAAGTTGTTTTTCAGTTTTCTTGCTGTGGAAAATTCTGAGACCTTTGTTCCACTTGCCACATTGCTGACTTGTTTGCCTGTGCTATCTTTCTGCTTGGTAAAAACATCTTCTGTTTGAGGTGGGTTTGTCCTTTGCTCTAAGCCATAAAAACCCCTTCTAACTAACATAAAATGCCTTTTGCCTCCTTGGTTATCCAGTGAGACTGGCTCAGCAATTCTTGTCTTTTAGAGCAAAACTTGCTTTCATTTATAGTCTTCAGATGCTACATTCAAAAATCTTTCTGCTAAGCATCCATATCTGTGAGAGTTTCTTGTCAAACTTTCATCCTTCCCAACAACTGGGCATCAGGGGGCTGTGAGGAAATGGGGGCACAGTTTGTTATTGGGAATTAGGGGAGGTGAGGAGGAAAGGGACACACATTTGGGTATTGGGCATTAGGGGCTGTGAGGAAATGGACACACAGTTTGTTCCTGGGAATTAGGGGGGACATGGGGAGGAAATAGGGACAGAGTTTGGCACTGGAAATTAGGGGAGATAGGGAGGAAATGGACACACAGTTTGGTACTGGGAATTAGGGGCTGTGAGGAAATAGGGACATTCAGTTTGTTTCTGGGCTTTAGGGGGCTTGAGGAGAAGATCCCCTTGAAGGGCAGAGGCTGCTGTTCTGGGGAGGAGTGGGGGAAAGGAGAGAGTTTGGGGTTAGAGAACAATAAAAGGAATGAGTCTGTGGAAAGAGCAAGGAAGGAACGGGGCTGAGGAGAGGGAGGATGAAAAGCTGCAGAACAAAGGTGATACCAGTGGATGGGCTTGCAGAGATTGAGCCATGGCTGCGAAAAATGTCCACGAGTAAGGAAGCTTTGCAAGGGAGTGAGTGGGCTCGAAAATCACATTTGTTTAATCCCAAAAGAACCTGATTTCAGGAGCAGAATTGATTTGATTGTGAAAATTTAAAACTTCTGGAAGCTAAGGCAGGGATTCTGCCCCAGGTCTCTGTTTTGTGGGGCAGGGGAAGCAGCCCTCCTGGAGGTCTGTGTGTGAGCCCTGCTCCTCATTGCTCCTCATGGCTCTGCCCAGGGTCCCTCAGTGTCCTGCTGCTCTGGAGCAGGCCGGGACCAGCCCGGTGCTCCCCAGATGTGGTTTTGCCCATTTATCATTATTTACAGGGCCTGCCTTCCTGCAGCCTGCCAGGCTGGGCCGCTCAGACTCCCCAGCAGAGCTGGGCTCCTGCTGCAGCAGCACCCGGGGGCTGGGCTGGCTGAGCTCTGAGCCCAAACCCAGCAGCTTGCTGCTTAAAACCTGAGGGATTTCACTGAAATGCTCGTGTTTGAGAGCAGGGTGCAGATGTAGAGCAGCAGGGAGCTTTGTTTGACAGCTCTTCACTGGCGTTTCATTGCTGTTTGTGTATTTCTTTTAAAGCCAATTTTATGTCCAGGCAAAAGCAAGTCTAGACAGATTGTCTAAAAACTTTTATTGGCTAATTAAGATTATACTGCTGGTATATCACTGCTGGATAGCAGGGACTCTGCTTAAGGAATGGCCTCTATTTTTGCAGCCTGTGCCTTTTGCCAAGTTTTCCTTTGTGCCTTGGGAGGGCTTTTTTTCATACCTATTTCAGTGTCCAAAGCAAATGCCACTTGGAGTCTCATGTTTGAGCACCTGAGCCTGGATCAGGGAAGCAGAGCCCCTCAGTTTTGTGCCAGAGCCCTGAGCATTGGTGGCTCTGTGCAGGCAGGGGGATCCCTGCCAGAGCTGGGGCTCAGTCCTGGCCCGGGTGTCTGTGCCGGGTGGGACAGGGTGGCCCTGGGAGTCTCACCCCTCTGGCTGTCAGTGAGATAGATCTGATGGTATTTATTGATCTCTGAGGTTGCTGAGGTTCCTGAGCCCTGTTCTGCATCCCCAGTCACACACTCAGGCTGTCCCTGATTCCTGCAGTGACCCAGACCTGCAGTCACTCCCAGCCTGTCCCTGTTCCCTGGTCCCTGTTCTGCCCCCACACCCAGCCTGTCCCCGTCCCCAGCCCCATCCATGCCTCCCATCAGCACTGAGCTCCCTCCCTGTCTGCAGCCACTCTCTGCTTTCCTCAGCAATCTCAGCAGCCTCCCCAGCATGAAAAGCAAAGCGTTTTCTTTTTATGGCTCCTCAGCTCGAGCAGGTCTCAGAGCAAACCTGTGCAGTTTTGTCAGCTTCAGAAGCCTTTCTGTGAGCAGAATGCTATTGATTAAACTCTAACAGCATCTTTCACTCAGAAAGGAGCCGGGAATCACAAACATCAGAGATGGCAGAGATCTCATTTGGATGTCATTAGTGCCGAGCTGCTTTTCAGTTCAGCAGGTGAATGTGCACAGGTGTGCCAGCAGCTGCCTCTGAGTGCAGCATTTTCCTGCAGCCACAAAGGTCTGGGGATGCCTGAGAGCTGCTGTGCAGCCCTGTGCTCTGCTCACTCGCGCAGGAACTGATCCCAGCCCCAGCAGCTCTCCCTGTGTCCCACCCAGCCAGGCCATGGGGATTGTGCTGCTCGTGGTGGCAAATCCAGGGGGGAAATCCTCCCCCAGCTCAGCTCTGGCCTCTGGGCTTGGCAATGGGCTGGGAGGGCAGGGGCTGAGATGGGCACTGAGCTGCGCCAGGGCAGGGGGTGCCGGGGTCCGCACAATGGATTTGGGGCTCCCCACAATGGATTTGGGGCTCCCCACAATGGATTTGGGGCTCCCCACAATGGATTTGGGCTGTCTGGAGCCCCTGCAATGGATTTAGGGCTGCCTGGGCCTCCCCAGCTGTTTGCTGACTTTCTCCTTTGCTGTGTGTCGGTCCTGCTTTGCCCTTGCAGGGCACTGGGTGCAGACCCAAATTTCCCCACAGGGTCTGGAGGAGGGGATGGGTCCTGTGTGGGGTGTCAGGCTGGCTGTGGATGTCTTGTCACATCATTAATTCCTGAAATTGTTGCTGAAGAGGAGGAGGAAGGGGGGAATTGCTGCTCACAGTGGTGCTTGTCCCCTGTGTCAGTGTGTGCAGAGGAGCTGGAATTGCCCAGCCCTGGACAGAGCCAGGCTGTGCTGGAGGTGTGTGATGCTCCCCAGGGACAGCAGTGTGTTCAGAGAGCACGTTGCACTGAAGCTTGATTACAGACAGCAGCTCAGTAGTTCTGATAAAATCATTAATCTAATTCTTGTCTAATTTTTCCATTCTTCATTCACCATTACAACCATCCCACATTGCTTTCAGGCTGCTGTTGAGGCTGTGGAGGCTGATTAAATTGCAAAGCAGACTTTTAAATGAAAGGATCCATATCTGGCTGCACTCATTATCAGCTCCAAGAAATGAAATGTGCCCTCAGTGATTTGCTGTGCAGCAAAGCCAGCAGGCCCTGGCACACAAAGGGCAGGGGGCAGGTGAGGAGGGGCAGAGCCCGAGGTGCCAGCCCAGCCCAGCCCAGCTCTGTGTGCCTGCAGCACCTGGGGATGCTCAGGTGTGACGGTGCTCACAGGGGTCTGAGGGTGGGGCAAGAGATGAGGATCTGACTCCATGTTTCAGAAGGCTGATTTATTATTTTATCATATATATTACATTAAAACTATACTAAAAGAGTAGGAGAAAGGATTTTCTCAGAAGGCTGGCTAAGAATAGAATAGAATAGGAAGGAATGATAACAAAGGTTTGTGGCTTGGACAGAGAGTCCGAGCCAGCTGACTGTGATTGGCCATTAATTACAAACAACCACATGAGACCAATCCCAGATGCACCTGTTGCATTCCACAGCAGCAGATAACCATTGTTTGCATTTTGTTCCTGAGGCCTCCCAGCTTCTCAGGAGGCACAGATGTGTCTGTGAGCATTAGCTGCCACTAGGGCTGTGTGCCCTGGTACTCCAGGAGGGCACAGATGTGTCTGTGAGCATTTACTGGCACTGTTGGGGTGTGCTGGTAGCCCTGGGTGCCCTGGTGGTCTCAGGTGGGCACAGATGTGGTTTTAAACAAGGGCAGCTGCCCCAACTCCTGCTTGGTTCACCCAAGCTGGCGTGGTGGGCGCTGTGCAGAAGGTGCCCGGGCTTGCTGCAGGTGACAGAGGGGGGGTCACTGAGCCAGGCTGGCAGGGACGGGGCCCTGGCTGCAGCTGGGCAGGGGTGTTGGCACCCAGGGCTGTGCCAAGGCTGCTGTGCAATGCCCCCAGGCTGGCTGAGCCCACAGGCTCACCGAGGTTTTCCAGCAGCCACATCATCACCTGTGGTGCCCAGTTTGCCAGGGGGCCCTGGTTCTGGGGCAGCCCCATGAGCTGCTCTGCCCCAGCCCAGAATTCACATTTATGTCACTGCTTGGGGGGGTTCAGCAGCCTCTGCCCTTGGAGCCCAAGGAAACACAGCAAGTTGTTTTCTGGCACAGGAACTTTCAGGCTCGTGCTTTAATTGTGCTCTGGGTTGGTGAAGTCTGCAGAAAAGCCTTCCAAGGGCAATCCTGAGCTCTCTCCTTGCATGAGTGATCCCCAAGACAAGCTCCTTTCCACTTCCTTGCTTCTCTGCTTTTCTCTTTTCATGAGATTTGGGGAGGTTTTGAATTAGCAGAAAAGAAAAGGAAGGGTGGAGGGTGGTTTGGCACATGTACAGTCACTGATGGACAGAGACAGCTCTGCCACAACAGCATCCAGTAATGATCTGAATAAAGAAAAGGTAATTAAAACCACACACCTCTAAAACTTTATTTTCACATATGTCTGAAAAGTTGTGAACACCTCCTGGTGTCAAACTGGCACTAAAGAGGTTTCCAGCAGTATTTGAAATGGAAAATGCAAACCACAGCTCTTACCTGTGTTCCTTAACATGTAATTGTTATTTATTCTGCACAAATAGAGATGTATAACTCGGTAGCTTTACATAATCTTCTTCTGGCTGGTGTTAATTGAATTAGTCATGCTCTTGGAATGCCAAAAAGATTTGCCTGTGGGAATTTCTCTTCAGTTGTGAGTCAACAGTCAATTCTCTGGATTTTGTTTTAGTCAGTGGCTCTTTATTAGAATAAGCAAGATTACTGGCAGGGAAATGTTCTGTGTGCTGGCATTGAAGGGAGGAGAGGGAGTGCCCAGGGGAGGATGGAGGAGAGCAGGGCTGGGTTGGGCTGGGGCACAGGGATGGTTCCTGTGGGGCTGGGGAGGAGGATGACGGCCCTGGGGAGGGTGATTGTCGCTTTGGTTTTTTAAGTTTTTCTGAGCCTTCTGATGTTGACATTCTTGTAGTGAACTTTCTCACACACTTTCTGTAAATAACTCATTGTTTTGCATTCCTTTCTGGAGGAGGAGAAATCTGATGGACCGTTGGTCTGTCCAGTGTCATTGGAGAGGTGGCACCGTCACCCTCCAATCCACTGCCACTTTTGGAAGTCTATAAATGTTGGAGTCAGAAATTAAACTTCTCTTTTTCTTTACTTTGAGAACAGTGGTGTGAGCTTCTGTTCTTTTGTGTTTTATAGCGACAGATGATGATGTCCCTGATGATGATGATGTCCTGGGGAGGATGAGGATGATGATGTCCCTGGGGAGGATGATGATGTCCCTGCCCCGTGGAGGATGCTGCAGGATGAAGCTGGGAAATGCCAGTTTGACCAAGGGAGTTCTGGGGCACTGTGAGCAGCTTTTGTGCCTTTTCAGACCAGATGTGATTCAGCCAAACCACCCCAGGGGATTTATTTGTGGCCAGCTGGTTTCAGGCTGGGCCTGGCAGCAGGGGCTGTGTGCAGGTGCTGCTGGATCCCAGAGGGAGAGGAGCGTGAGACAGCCAGAAAGGAAAACACGAGTTCTGTCTGGGGCAGGGCTGATTCAGGACAATTAAAGGGTAACAGAATAATAGGAAAAAAGCTTGAAATTACCTTGATGCTTCTGCCATCCTATTTCCCCGTGCTGGATTCTTCTGCTAAGCTGGTGTCCACGGGCAGGAGAGAGGCAGAAGTTCCAGCTCCAGGCCAGCTCTGGGTTCTGCAGCTCCCCGGTGCCATCTGAGTGTAGAGCAGCAGGATTTGTGCCTTGGTGTGAAATAATCAGACCCTTGTGCGTTGCTGGGCCCTTCTGTTGAGAAAAGAACAGATCTGTGAGTTTGCCTGGCGAATTGGACGAGCCTTGGACGTTTGTTCCAATTTGGTTTTTATAGCTCTGGAGGGACACGGTGACCAAGCAAGGCACAGACATTTCCGTTTACGTTCTCCAAAAATAGTGGGAGGCAGCATGTGCTTCTGTACCGGAGGGATTATGTAGGTCAGCCTGCTTCTGAACCTGTTATTAAAAGTGACATTGCCAAAGAAAAATCAACAGAAAATACAAGGAGCTCTGAGTGAGAGCATCACGGGTCCCCAGAGTGTGTTCCATCCCCAGAGGGTTCCAGTGCTCAGCACTGTGCTTTCCTCACCCCTCCTGCACACCCTCCACCAAATGGGGCTGCTGAAAACCCCAGCTGCCGTTCACCTGAAACAGAGATGTGGGAAAGTGCCATGAAAATGGATAACTGCCATAATGCCCGTCATTTGCGGGAAATTCAGTGTGATTTTTGTGAATTATCTTTCATTTTCCTCGATGGCTGGGCTTGGGAGACCTCTGCAGCCTTTGGAAAATGTTCTGCCTTTTCTGAGAGCACTCAGGAGCTTGGAGGGGTGATGGGGCTGCGGGAGCCCTGGGCAGGGACGGGCTGGGGATGCAGGGCTGGGATCAGGGCAGGGGTGTGGAGGTGTTCGCAGGGGTGCCAGGACCAGGGAAGGGATGAGAATCTTGACTCCGTGTTTCTGAAGGCTGATTTATTATTTTATATTTTATAATATATATTATATTAAAAGAAAATTATATATTAGAACTATACTAAAAGAATAGAAGAAAGGATTTCATCGGAAGGCTGGCAAGGAATAGAAAGGAATGGAATGATAACAAAAGCTTGTGACTCAGAGTCTGAGCCAACTGACTGTGATTGGCCATTAATTAAAAACAACCACATGGACCAATCACAGATGCACCTGTTGCATTCCACAGCAGCAGATAATTGATGTTTTTCTTTTCCTCTGAGGCTTCTCAGGAGAAAAATCCTGGCAAAAGGGATTTTTCATAAAATATCATGGTGACACAGGGGTGAGGGGAAGGCAGGGGATGAAGGCAGAACAGCTCCACGGGCAAGGACAGCAGCTCCTCTCACCTGGGACCACTCGTGGGTAAAAGGGACTCCTTGCAGGCAGGGTGGCTGGGGCAGCATGGAAACCAGCAATTGTCAGGAAGTGCTGAAGTTTGGAGCTGTAATTCCATGATTTACAAGCTCATGAGACACTGTTGGTGTCCCCAGCCTCTGCTCTGGGCCAGCCCCAGGTGCCACAGGGGGATGGCACCATGCAGCCCCTCCCTGCCCCACGGAGAGATTAATTAGCGTCACACACATCCACACCTTAATGAGCCAATTCTGGCCACTTCCCTTCTCCACAATGTTGGGTTTTCCCCCCAGATTTCTCTCTCCTGATTTCGTGTTGCTCATCCTAATTTGCCATGGAAACAGGAGAGCTCTGAATTTTATTTCCAGCACATCTTCTGTCCAGACAGGGTTAGAACCGGCTGCACCAACCACCACTTTTCAGGTGATTGGAGAACCTTGATATGAAATTATGGGTGTTTTGCTATTTAAGTTCGAGTTCTGTTTCTGTCAAATGAAGGGAGAGAGAGCCAGAGAGAAATTTTGTCTGCAGCCAAGATGAAATCCTCCCTGAAATAGGAGGCACAAGTGGCACCTGCAGTAAAATCTCTGGGGCTGAACCCATCTAACACTCCAGGGGCAGGGGCTGACCCTGGGAGTCATTTCCAGCTGTTAGCAGCTGGGTAATTTCACTGCACTCCTGCTCCAGCTGGCAGGCAAAAATCCAGACACAGCCACTAGAATGTGGAAGTGACTGCCACCAGGTTCAACCTTTTCACCTTGGACAACCTCATGGTAAATTGGAAGTGATTCAGGACTTCTCAGGCTCCCAGCTGGAGCCTAAAAAGGGTTTGCTTTTTACTTACTCTAATGGATTTATATCTTTTTTTTTTTTAATCTATTTTAAAGCTTTTACATTTTTTCCCAAGGAAATAATTTCTGCTGGGGCAGGAGCATGGCAAACACTGTGTAGCGGCCAGGTCAGGCATGGCAACAAGGGGCAAACACCTGGCACAGAGAGGTGCAGGTGGGCTCCAGGAGGCTCCTCCTGCAGGTTTGTGGGGTTGGGAGGTGCTTTTGTTGGACCACCATCCTATCTATCTATCTATCTATCTATCTATCTATCCATCCATCCATCCATCCATCCATCCATCCATCCATCCATCCACCCATCCACTCATTGTAGGGGGATAGAATACAAGAAAATAAAGATAGTGAGGAAAGTAATCTCACGCCTAAGGAGCTGCAGCTGGGGCAGTTATCAAAGATTAGGAGCAGGCCTGACTTTACCAGGGCATAGCTGTACCCAACGAGAAGAGGATGCTATAAAGAGTAGGGTGGCTGATTGAGAGGGGAGCTGGAGTCAGTGGCTGCTTTGTGGAGGAGAAAGAGTCAGAGCTCTGAGGAGCTGCCCATAGAAACAGCAAGCAGGTATGCCTGTTTTCTCCTCCCTGGTTTAGTTTTCCTCTCTGGTTAGTTTTTCCTCTCTGGTTTCATTTCTGTCCCCACCCAGTTTCAGCAGCACTCCCAGGCTGCTCTGGATGAGCAGGGCCTCGCTCAGTGACCCTGCAGGTTTGAAGCACGCGCTCCATCCCTGCTCTGGGCTCTGGCTGTCCAGGTGAATCTCGGCCCACCCCAAAGGCAGAGCTGGCTCAGGGATTGCTGTGCCCACAGAGGTGTGAGGGCATTGCCAGGGCAGCATCTCAGCATCCCTGGGGCCTGCAGGCATGGGATGACTGTGCCCAAGGAGATGTTCTCTCTCCTTTGATCCTCCCTCTCCTGAATTTCCCCTTGGTTTTGTGCCTCTTCTCTCTGTGCAGAGCGGCCACTGACCCTGAGAGGGCTCAGCCCTGAGTGCCCCAGGCCCTGTTCCCTGTCCCAGCACCTGCCCAGGTGTCACTGTCTGGGTGGAACAGGGATGCTCCTGGGGCTGGTCCTGTGCCTGCTGCTCTGCGAGGAGCTGATGGCGCTGTCTCTGCCCCTGCCTCTAGACATTTAATGTGCAAGTGCAGCTCTCTGCTCTGTTTTAGGTGTTAGTGATGCCTTCAGCTGTGGCAGGGGAAGCACACAACCCTGAACTCCATGTTTTGGTAGGTAAAAAGTGCTTCCATTTCTCTTTCAACCATTGCTGAAATGCTTTGATTTCCTTTTGGAGAAGAATCCCTTGGTTTTCCCATGCTGGAGCTCAGATTGCAGCAAGCTGTGCATCTCTGAGTTGGTGTGTTGGCTGGCTGCTCAATTAGTGGGAAAGTTCCGTGCTAGTAATTAACAGGGATCTACCCAAAAAAGAGATGTCTCCTTGGCAATGCAACTTTTCTGGGGAAAAATAAAAAATATTGCATGAGAGGCTGAGGGAACTGCTCCAGATTTGCTTCCAAGATCTGTAAATCAGGCAGAGGATTTACATGTTCTGCTGTTTCAGCTGGAATTCGCCTCCTCCATCAGATTATTTTAGCATTTTGTGGATAGCACTAATTAAAATTTATCATCAAAGTAGCTGTAGCTTTAATAGGACTCTTCCCAGTGCTGGAGGAATCGAGGTTACATTTAAAATCTTGACTGAGGGAGCAGGCAGGGAGGGAGCAGGGCTCCTCCATTCTTTGAAAACAGAAAATCAGGATTCTCCATGAGCGCAGGGCTGTGCTGTCCTCTGGCCATTCCAGAGGTGCTGCAGCTGTGGGTGGCCCCAGGGGCACCCAGTGCCTGCCCTGCATGTCCTGGGTGGGTCTGGGGCAGCCCTGGGGCTCCAGCCTGGGTTTTTGTGGGTGGCAGTTCCCATTCTGGGGCATTTCAAACACGAGCAGCTCGGGGGCTCTGTGGTGTTCCCAGGGTTAATGAATGCTGGGTTTGTGATGTCCATTGTGAGTCCCAAGGACTCTCCAGGTGACAGAAACCAACAGCTTGCTGGGGTTTTTTTGCATTTTCTGTGTTTGCAGAGTGGAGGAATTTGAGGAGCTGTGTTGCCCTGTGCCATGGGGCTCTCACCTCAACTGGACTCTGCTCCTTCCCTCTCCCTGCCTTTGGAAAGGGGCAAAACCCAGCTCCTGACCTTCCTTCCCTGCTCCTTTATCCTCAGCCCTGCTCCTCCCCAGGTGTCACCTTCCATCCCATCCCATGTCCCCAGGTGTCACCTCCTGTCCCCTCCTATCTCCCCAAGTGTCACCTCCCATCCTCTCCCACCTCCCCAGGTGTCACCTCCCCTCTCCCACCTCCATCTCCAGCCCCAGCCGGCAGCAGCAGCTCCTCCACTCCCATTATTTGAATATTTGAATATTTGCAGTGCCTGGCTGCTGCTGGTTATCACAGGGTCCCGGGAGATGGCAGGAGAGGCTGTGTGGGAGGGTGTTTAAAAGCTTATCTTTAAAGCCATGATGTTTTGTGATTTAGGAATTAAGTGTGGATTAACAAATGGAGCAGTGACACTGTCTGGGGAATGGGGATTGGAGAGGGAAGAGCGTGACTCAACAAAAGGCTCCGTCCCATCCAGGGCAGCTCTGCCTCAGCCGCTGTGCAGGCACCTTAATTAAAAACATTTCTTTCCCCAAAATGAGGAGTCTGCACAACAGCTGAAGGCGAGTGGATTAAACAAGGCTCGCTGGAATTCTGTGGATATTCTGCTTTTATTTTCCATAAAAGATGTCTGTGGCACCCATCCTGGGTTTGTGGCTCCTGGGGACAGGGCAGTGCTGGCCTGGGCTGGGAAGGGTTAATGAATGCTGGGTTTGTGGTGTCCATTGTGAGTCCCAAGGACTCTGCAGGTGACAGAAACCAACAGCTTGGAGGGGATTTTTGCATTTTCTGTGTTTGCGGAGTGGAGGAGTTTGGGGAGCTGTGCTGCCCTGAGCCTCCCCAGCTGGACTCTGATCCTGGAGGGCTTTTCCAGATGGATCCTGATCCTACAGGGCTTTTCCAGCCCAATCCATTCCCTGATCCTGGAGGGCTTTTCCAGATGGATCCTGATCCTACAGGGCTTTTCCAGCCCAATCCATTCCCTGATCCTGGAGGGCTTTTCCAGATGGATCCTGATCCTACAGGGCTTTTCCAGCCCGAACCATTCCCTGATCCTGGGGTTAACAGAGTTCCCCTCCAGCCATGGTTTGCCAGAGCTCTCTGGGTGTCCCAGCCCTGGGATGAGCTGCTCTGTGTGTGAGAAAGAGAATTTTACATCAAAAATTGCACGTTTCCTGTTAAAATAGATGTGGTAGCAAAGCAGCTCCTCCTCAGTGCAGTTCCCTGGGTAGGCAGGCTTGGAATGCCAGGGAGGAGCTGAATCAGGGGTGCCTGTCTCCTCACTCTCTGTTTTGGAATCAATCTCATCAGGTTCTTTTCAATATGCCATAATATTGGGAGAAATGATTAATGCAAACCTTGGAAACTGAGATGGAGCTTTGAAATTAATTTCAAATATTAAGAGTGTTAATCAAAGTGTTAATTTCCCTCGCTCCCATTGCAGTAGTTTTTGCAAAGTAAAGATAACTTTGGTCATCTTTTCCGACCGCAGAATGAATTAAAGGAAGTGGATGTTTTATGTGAAATAGCAGTTAACATCTGCTTCCTCAGAAGTTACATTGGTTTAATTACTTTTCATTTGTGTAACACTCAGAACATCGTTTAAATTCCTCCATACAAGTCAGACTCTTATTAAGGGAAATGTGTTGGCCCTTGTCCCTCGTTGCAGGAGGAGCTGCAGCTCCTCCCAGCCCCAGGGATGTGGGAGATGCCCTGGGACAATGCTCACTGCAGGGGCACAGGGTGACATTTCACCTGCAAATAGCAGAGGGAAATTCAGCAAAACTGGGACTGACATGAGGAGTGCCCCACAGTAAGGGAAAGGGGCACATGCAGCATTATTAATTCTTCCTTATCCTGTCCTTGGCCCCTCTCTTTGGTCTTGTGAATCCCAGATTTCCTGAGTTTTTTTCTGGTTTTTATTGGTAATTTTCTGATTACCTTGCCCTATCAAGAGTCTGCAAAAAAACCCTTCTTTGTGGCATAACAATTGTTTAAAGATGGATAGATGGAGAGATGGCTGTGACCTCATTCCTCATTTCTGGTGCATTCATATTTTGACTCTCCGACGTTCTTGCTGTAAAGTGAATTTCCTGGGGTTCATTCTGGGTGTGGCACAGTGCAGCTCCTCCTGTCCCAGGTCTGGGTGCCCAGTTCATGCAATCAGGGCTGCAGCACCAGGGAAATGGAGGCTTTAAAGGCTGATGGGGGTTTGGGGAGCTTTTAGGGCACTGAGGGGTTCCCTGGAGGGATGGTTCCTGCAGCAGTCCCTGCTCAGGTTAAACTCTCTGGGCACTCTGGATATTGGCTGGTAACTCACAGGCCCCTCGAGTCCAGCCCCAATGGACACAATCCCTGTCTGTGGTGGGCTGTCCATTGAAAAGGCTCTCTGGAAGGCAGTCAGAGAAGGGCTCTGTGCTGGGTCACTCAGGAATATCCACATTCCATCTCTGCTGGGGGAGAATTGAGCATGTGAACAGGGAGTGGGAGACACCCCAGAGCCCCCCAGTGCCATGGCAGGGACCCCTTCACTGTGCCAGGCTGCTGTGAGCCCCCCAGTGCCATGGCAGGGACCCCTTCACTGTGCCAGGCTGCTCTGAGCCTGCCAGGTCCCTGTGCCCAGGTGAGTCCCAGGTGGGTGCTGGTGCCTGCTGGGATCCCACAGGAGATTTTCCATCAGGTAAGGCACTGCTGGGGTCGCTCCTGCCCTGCCTTCCCACAGCTTGCTCCCGTCTCCTTTCCCAGCCTCTGTGGCAGAGCTCCATGGGATGGAGAGGCTCAGGGCTGGGCTGGGCTGTGCCAGGCTGCAGGAGTGCTTTTATTGAGCTATATTGCATTTTTAGTGCTCGTTTGAGAGAGGGCCATTAAGGCTCAGCGAGTACATTAAGAACATTACTCCAGTGTGAAGGAGATGGGGATTATGAGAAGGACTAGCAAAGCCCAAGGAGTTACAGAGCTCCGTTTCCATTTCCCATTTCCCTGTGTGAGGGCTGGGGACAGAGCCTGTTCCAGCATTCCCAGCTGTGCTGAATGAGCCCATTTGGGCTCCCAGAGGAACAGAGATCACTGTGGGAGCTCCCAGCAGTGATCCTGGGTGTGAGTCTGGAGGGAAATGTGCTGCAGCAAGGGAGGAGTGACCCAAAACCCAGGAGGGACCCCCCAAACCTGGTCTGGTACTGCAGGGATCCCTGCAGGGATGGGCTGGTACAGCAATGTCCTCTGGGCTGCAGCTCTCAGCCCCATCTGGACCTTCACTCTGTGGCCTCGTTCCCTGTCCCTGATCCATTGCAGACCTTTGTGAGCCCGGCTCTGGGCTCCTGGAGGAGTTTTGTCACGCTGTCAGTGCTGCTCTCTTCCTGGGTGGAGAAACGAGGAAACGTGCTTCCTTCCAAAATTGTCTATCAAAGATGCTTCTGCTCGCTGCCCGCCCACGGAGCTGTCTCACAGGGCCCTGGCTGCTCTGTGCATTTGTCACTCTCTGAAGAGGTGACAAGCCTCTGCCTGCCCTGACACCAGCAGCCACAGCAGAGCCATTACCTGGGAGCAGCTGAAATGCCACGTTCCCTCCCTGGGAAGAAAGGGACTGGGGAGCTGGGAGCGCTCCAACCTGGAGCTAGGAAAGCTCCATCGTGAGGGACCACCCTGTGCTCACAGGCTGGAAGGGTTCATCATCCAGAGGTGGCATCCTTACTGCTGGAGGGGGGACAAATATCCTGCAGGAGCAGCCCAGCACTGAGGAGCTTCTGATCCCCAGCAGCTCCTGATCTTGATCCCCAACATCTTCTGATTTTCCTGAACCCCGACATCTCCTGATTCTCCTGATGCCCAGCATTCCCTGATCCCCAGCAGCTCCCGTGTCTGAACTGGGCTCTCTCTTTGCTCCTGGTTGTTGGAAGCAGAGAAGGGCAGGGCTCACACATAAATACAGGTGTGCAGCTCAGGAGCTCCCTGTCCTGGGCCTTCAGACAGAACGGGGAAAAATGGTTCATCCATTGAGGGGTTTGTTCTTGGCTCCCTGCACTCCCATCTCCTTCCAAGGGGTCGCATTCCGTTCTCAGGGGGATCCCAGAGCTCTCCTGAGCAGGGCTCTGCCCGGGCCAGTCCTGGGATCACTCCTGGCACAGAGCTCACCAACAAAAGGCATTTTACTGTTCTATTTTCCATTGCTTTTTCCTGCCTGGCTGCACTCTGTGGCTCCAATGCACCTTTGCAGCAGATTCTAGGAGGCCAAAAGCTCCTAAATCCCTCCTGCAGCTGAGCCTGTTCCCACCCGAGGCTCCCAGGCACAGGCAGCTCCTTCTCCTTCCCCTCTGCCTCACAGACAGAGCTTTCCTACATCTCTCAAAGTCATCTTACACCGCTCTTGTGATTTAATTTAGTGTTCCCAAGGAGAGTCTTAATTTTTTGTATATTACTGGAGTTTAACTGCCATAATAAAGGACAATTTTGAGGTGATAAAACACACCAGGAATGTCATTAAATATGCAGCAAAGGTCTGACACAATGGAATTAAGCATTAATGAATAACATGCTAGAAATATTAGTCTTCCATATTAGTTTAGGTGTTCTGTTGTTGGGTTGTGATGAGGGCTAATGGGAAAAAATGAAACAATAAACAAGATTAGTGAAAATGAAATTTCCGAGTGATTCAGTAGCTTCTTCATGTGCAGAAAGTTTCTAAGTTAAAGCTGTTGGGTATCCACGGGGATCTTTTTCCTTGGATAAATTGTTGTCATTCCATGTGTTAATGTAATTTTATTATTGGTGCACTTTCCATTTTTACAATTGAATTACCATGCTATGGAGATGTAATTTAAAGCCGAGCCCATCTGCAGATCTGGGCAGTTGTGAACTTCTTTTAGTGCCACAAGCAAGGACTTGGTGGCTCTTGGCAGGGGGGTGAGCGTTCCTGGGGAGCAGGAATTCATGGTTCTAGGAAGGAGCAAGCAGCCAATGCAGAGCTCATCACGACTCTGGTTTAGGACAGAGCTGCCGTTTCTGATCTCTCTGCCAGCCCTGTTTTAACTTGGAGCTCCTGTTCCTTGAGGCTCCTGCACGTTGTGAGCTGATTTGGCCTCTCCATGCATTATTTCCCCGGCAGGGTGGTGCTCCATGCCCAGGCTGTTCCATTTCCCAGAGCTCTGGGTTTGGGGGGCAGCAGAATGAACCAGCCCCTCCCAGCTCCCTCTGAGCCTGCCATGCTCTGCTTTCACCGCGGGGCATCAATCTATAAAATCAATTTATAAAATCAATTTATTGCCATTTCTGGAGTGGCAGGAGCTTTTCTGTCCCTCAGCTCATTCCCACAGACTGGGATTGCTTTGGGGTGCTGTAAATGGCAAACTCACCACGCTGCTCAGTGTGTCAGGATTTCCATCCTTGGCTCTGGAGGCTTTGGTGGGTTTGCCATGCTGTGGATGCTGCTCAGTGTGTCAGGATTTCCATCCTTTGCCTTTGGAGGGTTGGGTGGGTTTGTGTCAGGTGTTTGAACAACCCCATCCCTGCTGAGGAGTTTGGGGCAGCCCCAGCTGCATCTCAGGACTGTGAAATGATATTTTGTCGTTCTGGCTCTTTGGGATGTGATTCTGCTTTGTCAGGGAGCTCTCCTCAGTTGTGCTGCCCATGTTTTCCCAAGGGGAGGATCCTGACTTCTTTAAACTCTGTTTTCAGCGTTACTGTCACTGGTTTCTCACCTGCAGAATCCAGGAGGTTTACAAGTCAAATCCACTGCAGCTCATAAATTGGATATGCAGGGAATGGCAGGAAATGCCAGAACCAGCAGTGGGACAGAAAATGTACAATGAAATGGGAAAAGCCTCCTGTGTGCCTTTGGGGTTTATTTCAGTTTTCCCAGTGAATTCCCCTCCTTTGGCTCCCCCAAACTCCAGTTAAAGTGTTTGACTGATTTATTTCCCCTTGTATGGGGGTGTCCTGCCTGTTGGAGCATCCTGGGGCCACCTGGCAGGGTCTGTGAGGGATCAGAGCTCTCCTGCACTTGGAGACTTTTCGTTTTCATTGTTTTAATTTTTATTTACTTCACAGAGTCTTAGTACCATCTGTACTTAACCTGAGCTCTTCTCATCCCTCCCAACACAGCATGGTTTTTAAATCTCCATTTTGGGGGGTATAAAATCTCCATTTTGGGGGTTAAAATCTCCATTTTGGGGGGTATAAAATCTCCATTTTGGGCTGGTTCCTGTGCTGGTTGCAGTGAGGAGCTGTGCCAGGGGCTTTCCTGTTGTTCCCAGAGCTCTGATAAACACCCCGGAGGCAGCTCCTGGCAGCTGCTAATTTTAAAGGAACAAATTAATCAAATTAATTGAGAGTTCCTTTTAATAATCATCAGCACCAACATAGCTTTGTGACGTGATGTTTTCAGCGCTGCCAAAAGCGATTCCCCCCAAAAGGGGATCTCTGCAGATAAATCAGCTGAAAAAGTGCTCAATTGTCTCTTTTGCTACCTGATAATCCAATTAAGTGGCGATAAGGAAAACAGCTCGTGCAGCATTCAGGGCAGCAGAATAATGTGGTGAGTGTTGTACAGAGCCCAAACAGCAGCCAGAGCCCAAACAGCAGCCAGCTGTGGGTATCCATGGATACTGGAGCAGCACTGCACTGACTGTTAGCCCTGGGACCCCCAAACCGGGGCTGCCCCTGGGACCCCCAAACCGGGGCTGCCCCTGGGACCCCCAAACCCGAGCTGCCCCTGGGACCCCCAAACCGGGGCTGCCCCTGGGACCCCCAAACCGGGGCTGCCCCTGGGATCCCAAACCTGAGCTGCTGGGTGTCTGCAGAGAGCCTGGGGCTCTGCCGGCCAGGGCACAGCTCAGGGCTGGCGGGAGCTGTGGGAATCTACAAAATCAGAGGGTTTTGGGAAAGCTACAACAGGCAGGCCTCAGAGAGAGCAGAACTGTGAGTAGAGCTAAGCAGTAAAATTATTTAAAAAGTAGAAAAGCAAGGACAAATGGAACAATGGTCTGTGTATTAATGCTTGTCTAGAATAACTCTCTAAGCTACAGAAAAGTTTATCTAGTGTGATATTAGGAAGTTCTAAGCTTAATAATGGAGCTGTGTGCATTGTGTTTTAAGGCTTACAAGCAGGTGTTGTGTTTGAAGTAAGCAAGCATTGTTTAACCAAAGGTACCTGTGCTTATAGTGCTTGGATAGAACTACTGTCAATACAGAATATATACTACACAGATATAAATACTGTCACTGGGCTTTTGCTTTGTGGGATTGGGCAAAAACCTTATAAAGTGAGTTGTGACATTGAGTTCTGTGTCTGCTGCCTGGGATGTGAGCTGGTGGCATCTTCCCATTGCCATACCCATGGAATGAGGCTGATGCTGGAAAATCCAACAGCTCCAAGCAGTTCCCAGCAGCCCTGTCCTGTTTGGGATTTGTGCACAGACCCTGGCTGGTGACAGGGGCAGCCAGGGCAGGGCTCAGGCTCTGCTGTGTCCCCACAGCCCCTGTGCTCCCTGCTGGTTTGGGTCCTGGCTGCCCCCTGATCTCTGTGCCAGGCTCTGACACAGCACTGGCATCCCCAAAGGGCTCAGGCCATGGATCTCACTCTGGGCAGGGATTGGTGGGGATGGCCCCGAGCATGGACCCTTTATCCCAGCAGCCTGAGTGTTGGTGGGTTCATGGTGTGGGACCCACAAATCCCATCCCTAACGGTTTGGGTTGGGTTGTCCCACTTCCTGCCATGGTGGGACAGCTCCCACTGCCCCAGGCTGCTCCCAGCCCTGTCCAGGCTGGCCTGGCACACCCCCAGGGGCAGCCCCAGCTGCTCTGGATGTGTCGGACACCCCAGCTTGCTCCTGGGGTGTCTCTGGCTCCCAGGCTCTCGTCCCTTGCCAGGCACTTTGTGCAGCCTGGAGCATTTGTCACTTCTCCCGGCCACCAGGGGTAATGAATCACTGCAGGGATCCTGTGACAAGATCCTGAATTTGCAGCTTTCATGTTTTTCCCACCTAATTCCCTCGGGGGTTTTTCCCTTGGAAGTGCTGTGAATTAAGCTGACACTCTCAGTAGCTGTGCATGTGTTTCCTGTTGTGCTGGAATGTAGGATGAGGATATGGAAGCTGAACTTACTCCCCTGTGCCTTTTGGACAGCAGGCACCCAATTGCCCGGGCACCCTGCTTGCCAAGGGGTGACACAGGGCACACTGGTGTTTGCCATTTATCCCAAATTCCCCTGAGCAGGGGTGGTGCCAAGGCCAGCAGGGCCCCATGGCATCTGCTCCTTTTGGGAGAGCTCACACTGTGAGATCCCTGCCAAGTGGGACAATTTGGGAGAGCTGGACAGCACTGCTCGTGCCCTTGGGTTCATTCTGACTGGGGAAAGCAGAGCGTGTAAAACTGGTCAGGTTCTGAACTCGCTGGCACGGAGACTTTCAGTCTCCATTTAAAATGGAGTTTATTTTTAAAGCTCAGCGGTGTTTGCTTTTAAAGGGGAAAAGAAAGGTTGCAGAAAGTCCAGGTTGTGATAATTGCAAAACAAATGTTTTATGTGAGTCAGAGAAAAACTTGGGGGTTTTTATTCTCCTTTATTCTCTTCCAGCCTTTCCTGTTCACTGTTTCCCTCCTCCCCATGGAACAATGGTTCTGTTCCAGTGAGCCTTTGGAGCAGCTGGCCCAGCAGAGCTCCTTTGCCTTCAGGCAGCTGCAGCTCAGCTCCTCTCTCAAAAACCAGGGAAAACAAGGCTGGCCTGCCTTGTGAGGGGCTCAGGAGCTGGGTTTCACATTCCCAAGCAGCAGTTTGCTTTTCCCTGCTTCTCTCTGGGTCTGCTTTGCCCTGGGATGAGGAGGATGTGCCGGGTCTTGAGCCTCCTCCTCCTCCTCTGGGTCCTTCACCCTCCAACTCCTTCTCCAGTGCTTCAATTACAGGACTTTTAAAGCTGGGTTTTAAAGCCTGTCTGTGAATCTCCCCCTTGTCCTGCTGCCTTTTAATTAACTCATCCCCACTGCTGGTTTTTATTAAGAGCTCTGATACGTTATTAATTAACGCTCTGTGCGCTGTGGTGAGCAGGTTGGTATCAAAGATGCTGTAAAAGATGAAAGCGATTACTGCTGAGAAACAAAATAATTAAGGCAAAAGTTGCGTTTTCATCTGCCAGCAACAACCAGAATGTCAGTGGAGATGGGAGATGGGATTTTTTTAAATTCTTTTTTTTCTAAAACAAACTGGACAGCTGTAGTACAGTAGTTGTGCTAAAAGTGGGCATTTTTGGTCTGGCTGAGGGTACCCGTGGCTGTGCTGATGCTCTTTGCTGTGTTCTCTGGGTGTTTATGAGAAGTCTCTCTCACAGACTTTGAGGTTTCGCAGTTTGTGTCTGTCCATCTGTTTGGGGGTGGGCCCTTGAAGGAACAGGGGTTTTCCTGCACAGTGTGGGCTTTGCCAATATCTCAGCTTTGGCTGTTCCTGTTCCATGTAAGTGATTGCAGTGGAAGCATTTTCCCCCAGTAGCCCTCAAGCTGCAAAATCAAAAAGAATCTCAGCCCTTCAGTGAGATAAACCTGCCCAGTACACTGCCAGCACCTTCTGCCTCTCAGCCCATTGTTTTGGGGTTTATTCATCAGTTCAGGCTCGTTCAGCTTGCTGTTGTCTCCTGTTTTAATTCCTTTTCGTCCTTCCACTGCCCATTTCTTTGCTTGTCTGGCCGTTCTGCAGTGGGTTGGGCACAGTCTGTGTAACCCCTGACCCCCCCAGGTCAGGCAGTGCTGTCAGAGCAGGAATTGCTCTGGATCAGAGCAGGAATTGCACGGATCCCTCTGGATCTGGCCCTGGGTGCTGGAAGGGCAGTGATTCCTGGGGGAGTCCCTCCCTCCCAGGCTCCCTTTGGGCTCTGTGGGCTCTGTGGCATCTCCTGTCCCCCCCTGAGCATCCCTTTGTGCTCTGCCCCTGGCACAGGTGGGCTCTGCATCGCCCAGTCCCTGAAGATCCCCCAGGAGCGCAAGGACAAGAGCATCGACTTCGACCGCATCATCCGGCAGCTGCTGGAGACGCCCAACGCCAGGGCCATCGTCATCTTCGCCCACGACGAGGACATCAGGTGAGCCTGGGCCAGGGAAAGGTCTGTGCTGGGAATCGCATCAGATCTGGGGAGCTGGGAATGGGGGACAGCACCAGGCACTGCTGGCACGTGAGATATGGGGAGCTGGGAATGGGAACCAGGACCTGGGAGCTTTTCCTGGAGCTTTTCCAAGCTCCTGCTGGGTGGCAGAGCTGACCTTTCCTCTCAGAGGAATTGCAAACACGCCCCCCCTCTCCAGGCTCGTTCTACTCGGTGGAATTCATTAATTCAGCCTGGTTTATGGCAAATGAAAGTTAATAGTGATAAAGTGACTTGGATGCTCAAGGTTAAACCACATGGAATGGGCTCATAAAATAACACAAAGAATGTTTTATATTTCATTATTCGCTTGCGTATTCTGGGTCCAGAATTTGAAATTGGCTTAAAATTGTGGTGGAATCATCAGTTGCTGAGAGGCCTGGTCCCACAAAACGAGACAAAAAGAATATTGGGAAAAGTTTCAGTAAAGTCAATGGGAAAGCTCTAAGTTTCAGTAGAATCAATAATTCAGTTGTGGGATATTGGGTGAATTTCAAGAGAATGGATCATGGGATGGTTTGGGTTGGGAAGGACCTTTGGAGATCACCCAGTCCCATCCTTCCCTGGGATCAGAGCCCTGGTGATACCGAGTGTCCCAAAGCCCTGAGCTCTGCTGGGGTCAGGAATGTGCTGCTCCTCCTCATCACAGCCCGGTCAGGCTGGAGGAGACCCCTGAGGCCAAGGGGGCAGCCCCTGTGCCAGTGGGACCCCCTGTGCCAGTGCCACCCCCATTCCTGGAGCATCCCCCATGGCAGTGCCCCTGGTGCCACCCCCCCGTTCCCTGCAGCAGCCCCTGTCAGTGCCACCCCATTCCCTGGAGCAGCCCCGTGCCAGTGCCCCCGATGCCAACCCCCCGTTCCTGTAGCAGCCCCCCTGTCAGTGCCCCCGGTGCCAACCCCGCTCTCTCCGCAGGCAGATCCTGGCAGCAGCCAAGAGGGCAGACCAGGTGGGCCATTTCCTGTGGGTGGGCTCCGACACCTGGGGCTCCAAGGTGAGCCCGCTGCTGCAGCAGGAGGACGTGGCCGAGGGAGCCATCACCATCCTGCCCAAGAGAGCCACCATCGAGGGTAAGAGACCTTTCGTGCTGATTAAAACTTCATTCTTCCATCAGTGGTTTCTGTTTAAACTCAGTTTAACTTTTATTTCAGATCAAGCACTATATTTATCCATATTGCTGTGTGCTTCAGAAATAGCCACACCCGTACAGATGTGTGTGTATGGTGAATTTTGGGAAGCTGGTTTTGCTGAACCCCTTTCTTTCTCAGCTTCCCTTGTGCTCCCCAGTGTTTGTAGTCTGATCTCACTTCAGTTTGTTAATCCTGCTGTGCTAAAGATGCTTCAGCATCCACATGGCTTCCTCTGGGCGAGGTTGGTCAGGGTCTGTGTTCTCTGGAGGAAAAGTTATTTCCAGGGGAGGCACTGAGAAACCCAACTGCTCTGCTGGCCCAGTCCTCCAACACGCTGCCCACATTAAAATGGGTTCTGGTGGCTCTACTCCCTGGAAAACCAAATATTTGCATTTTTCCTGCGCCTGCTCTCCCTGCTCATCAGTTATTCCTCTCAGGTAGATCATCTGCTTCATTCTTTTACATTTTTTAGCCCCCCGAGGCACTCTTGGATGTTATTTCTCCGTAAATACAGAAAGTTGACAGACAATGAAGTGGTTTGTTTCTGAAAAGCAGGATATTTTAATAAGCTTTTCCCACTGTCTGTATTCATCCCTGAGGGTTTCTGACACAGAACCAAAAATTCTGTCAACAGTACACAGAAACAAAAACTTCCCACGTTTCTTTGTTTTAAAATATTTTCCTTTTATGTTACGCATTAAACCCCTGATGGGGAGCACGAGGGGGTTTTGGAGGCAGTGAGTGAGGATGGCAGAGTGGGAGAGTTCAGGTGTACAAAGTCAGTTAAATTGCAGGTATGAATATCAGTGTATTTGGTGTACCTGCAAAAAAATTGTGTTTATGGAGCCTGCAAAAATATTTATGGAGCCTGCAAATATCTCCTGGTTGGGTGGGGAAGTGCCTGGGTGCATTTTGCACGTGGGCTGGGGATTGCTGTGGTGCCTAAAGTGCAGTTTGCCTGCAAAGGTGTGTGTGTGCCCGAGGTGTCCTTCAGACACACCTGTGGGGTCTGTGCGTTCCAGAAGGGCTGGGCAGGGTGAGGGGTCCCTGTGAGGATGGGAGCTGTGCTGGGCACATTGAGGTGTCCCTGGGCAGGGTGAGGGGTCCCTGGGCTGGGCAGGGGGCTCCTGCCCGCCCCAGCCAGCTGTCCCCAATGCCATCTGCATGTGCCATCTGCTCCTGCTGCCAGGGCCTGGGGGTGCTCAGAGCTCACCCCAGCGCTGCTGCAGCAGCTCAGCTCCCACGTTCCCCTTTCAGGCTGGTCCCATTTCTGTCCATCCCCAGGAGAGCAGCCAGGGGATGTGTCAGGAACCCCCAGGCTTTGGTGTCCCCATGCCCAGGGAGGCCCTGAGCCCTCTGGGTCGCTGCTTTCCTCAGCCCAGGCTGCTGGAGGCTGTTCTGGTTCCCTTTCTGGCCTTTGAGTTTCATTTGGCCACGGGACCTCACACAGCTCATGAACTCAAACACTCGCTGCGCAGAAAAAAAAGCATTTTTAAATTGTTCTCCACCCCCAGCAGTGAGTTCAAGCCAAAATCCAGGTGTGACGTGCAGGTGTGCTGTGCTTTTACAGCTCTGCATGCAGGTTCCAGCTGGTGCTCCTGCTTGCCTGTCACTCCAGAGGGGCCCCAAGTGTTTGGTATTTGTAGGATCAGGCCCCAGATCCACAGTTATTTGTCTTGGTACTTGATGTCACTCTTGGGACAGAATTTCCTTTGCCACGGTCCCACGGGGGGGATTTAGGAAATCATTAGATGAACTGAATTCATTCATCTTAAGTCAGTCTTAATATAGCCTGATTGTGTTTGATGTAATTATGCTGAAAGGATGAAGTTGCATTTTATTTGCATAATTGCAGTAGACAGTGAGCCAGAGGAGTGCACATGAAAGAGGAATCAGGTGGGGAGCAGCTCCAGAGCCAGCCCAGCCAGGTACAGGGAACCTGAGAGGCTTGAGAGGCTTTCAGAGGAGAAAGAGGAGATTGTATTCATTTATATATTTATTTGTTTGATAGTTCACAGAGCAGCTGTGGCAGCAGGATGATTCTCTGATGCTGGGCCCTGCTCCTTGGTGTTCTGAGCTGGTTCCTCCTCACCCCAGAGGAGATTCCTGTAGGGGGACAGAATATAAGAAAATAAAGATAGTGAGGAAAGTAATCTCACCCCTAAGGAGCTGCAGCTGGGGCAGTTATCAAAGATCAGGAGCAGGCCTGACTTTAACAGGGCACAACTGCACCCATTGAGAAGAAGATGCCATAAAAGAGTGGGGTGGTGTTGAGAAGGGAACTGGAGTCAGTTGGGTGCTGTGTGAAGGAGAGAGTCAGAGCTCTGAGGAGCTGCCTACAAGAAACACCAGGAAGGTGTGGAACTCTTGTGATAAGGAGACAACAGCATGGAACCCTGCAATAAGGTGACAACAGATCCCCAAGCCTCACCCTGAGTCCCAGCAATTGTTTTCATCTCATCTGGGAGGGATGTGCTCACCTTTCCCCCTCTCTGGCCCTGCCCTTGGCTGGGCAGGGGTTTTGTGGGGCTGGGCAGGGATTTTGTGGGGCTGGGCAGTCCCAGCAGGGCTGCACCGAGCCCTGCAGAGCTCTGTTTCCCTCTCCTGTTTCCCTCTCCTGTTTCCCTCTCCTGTTTTCCCCTCCTGTGTTCCCCAGCCAGGCTCCCCCTGCCCTCCCTCAGCAGTGAGTGTGCTCTGGCTGCATGGACTGCAGCCCCTGGGAGAGGGGAGCAGCTGGATAGAGGGTAGGACAGAGATTTGAGCTGAATTATTTACAAAGTCTGGCAAAAGCTTAGCTGATGTGGAGAAAAGCAGTCTTTGCTGTCTGAGCTCAGAGCTGCTGTAACTGAGCGCTGGGATTCAGAGGGATTTCACATTAAAGGTTCATTCCAGAGCCTGGGGATGGGGCTGGAGTTTGGGAAGCTCTGGGCAAGCAGGCTGAGGGATAGCTCAGATCCAGGACAGGGATGAGCCTGTATATTTAAAAATTAAAAACTGCAAGCCAACAAAACTGTCCCAGGAATTCTCTGTTGTTTGTCTTCCAAAGAGATGTGAATCCCATTTTGTTTTCATTTCCACCAAGAGCTGCTTTGCTCCTTTTTTATTTGGGCAGTATGAACTTGGAAAAAGCAATGAAAGAGCGGTGACTTAAGCAAAACTGAGAATGAAATTCTCTCCTTGTTTATGGCTCTGAAGTGTTTTACCCTCACAGCCCCTGAGTGCCAGAGGAAGGAGCTCAGGGTTCATTTTTCCCTGGAATATTCCCTGGGAATGATGTGCTGCCCTCAGCCCTTCCTGCCTCTCCTCATGGGAGCAGGAGGCCAGAGTTTATTGCATAATAATACTTGTAAAAACTTCCCTTTCCATTCCTTCTGTTTGTTTGCAGCCTGGTGCAGGCTCCTTTCCAGCCCTCTGTTGTTCTGCAGCTCTTTCTGTGTCCCTGGGGCGTGAGCCACGTGCTGGGAGAGGAGCTGGGCTGGAAGGATGTGGCTGCAGGGGCTGTGCTGGGGAGGATGCTGGAATTGCCTGTGAATAATGATGAGGCCTAATCAGGGCCCGTGGTGTGGTGCCACAGTGCCCTTGGCACCTGCATGGCACAGGAACAGCCCAGCTCCTCTGTGGCTGGGCAGGGGTGACACCGGGCTGGTGCCACAGTGCCACCTCCCTGGGCTTTCAGTGCTCATTTCCTCTCCAGTGCCACCTCCCTGAGTGTTCAGTGATGATTTCCTTTCCAGTTTGTGTCCTCTGGGTGCCCCCAGTGCCCCCCTGTGCCAGGAGCCCTCAGTCCCCTCGCTGGGTCACAGAGGATGGAGCCCAGATGTGAAGCAGAAATCCTTCTCATCCTCCTTTCCACCTTTGGTTTCCTGCTTCTCTGTTTAGCTACTGCTTCCCAGAGCGTGAATTTCCAAAGGAGAATATCCCAGATCCAATGGGATGAATTGGTTTTGAGGGATTTGGGCAGGTTTACTGTCCCAAAGGCAGGAGGAGGTGAAGCCCCCAGAGCTGGGGCTGCTCTGCTGCCATGGGGCCCTGACCCAGAGCTCTGGGCTCTGTCACAGCAGCTCTCAGGGACACAGCCCTGCTCCAGGTGTTTGTCTTTGCCACCATTGCAAAGCTTGCTCTGAGCACCTCACTTACCCAAGCACAAATGATTCAGTCCAACACTGCAGTGATTTAATTTCATGGGATCCAATTGGTTTGCTTTACCTAAAAAACCTGAAATCCAAACCACACCTGAACTGTCTCTGACCTCCCTGGAATTTCAATGATATTTTTAGTTGTGGCAGTCATTTGAAATGCTGATGTATCAGTCCCAAAGAGGGAATACTTGTCTCGAGTATTGCCACTTGAAATTTTGGGAAGCCACACAGATGTTCATCTCCTCATTATGGAAATAATGTATTTGGTTAATGTGTTGGTGTGAAGAGAGGGGAATACAAATTATCTTGCAACTTGAGGGGTTTGGTTCTGTTTTCAGTGAGTTGAGGTTGCTCAGAGGGAAGAGAAAGCTCTGGGGAGATCTCAGAGATCCTGACCTGAAGGGGCTTGCAGGAGGGCTGGGGAGGGATTTTCTACAGGAGCAGGGGGGACTGGACAACGGAGTGAGGAGGGGAGGTTCAGATGGGATTTTGGGAATGAGGAATTGTTCCTGGCACAGCTGGGGCTGCCCCTGGATCCCTGGCAGTGCCCAAGGCCAGGCTGGACACTGGGGCTGGAGCACCTGGGACAGTGGGAGGTGTCCCTGCCATGGCAGGGGTGGCACTGGGTGGGATTTAGGGTCCCTTCCCATTTTATTATAACTCTTTATTATGAGTTTAACTCTGGAGGTTCAGTGCAGCCAGGCTGGGCAGAGCAGCCCCTTGCACTTTTGTTTTATTATAAATATTTATTACAATTTTAACCTGTTGAGTGTCCCCAGGAGCTGCTGCAGTCTCTGCATCCCAGCAGAGCGGGATCTCTGTATTTTCACCCTGGTTTGAATTATGCAGTGAGTGACTGCAGTTTAGCTGCTTTTAAGGAGAGGCTCGAGCATTTTGTCAGTGGCTGCTGAGCAGGGGGAAAAGCGCTCTCATGTTCTGCATTTTGACCTCCTGCATCTCAGCTTTTGCTGCTCTGCATTATTAAAATGGAACAGGCCATCTGTGGAGCAGCTGCTGCTGAAAGGCTGGGGAGCTGGAACTTGGGAAACCGATGGGAAGGAACATCCAGTGGGTTGGGAGGGACCCCAAATCCCACCCAGCGCCACCCTGCCATGGCAGGGACACCTCCCACTGTCCCAGGTTGATATCCAGCCTGGCCTTGGGCACTGCCAGGGGTCCAGGGCAGCCCCAGCTGCTCTGGTATTTGCTCAACAGCTTTCAGCTCATCTTCAGCTGTGAGGAAAAGGGGTTTTTCACGGATAAAGGTCCTGGCAAAACAAATTGCCCGTTTCCAGCAAGTGGGCAGCTGGAAAGGAAGAATTCCTGGCAGGGTTCTGCTCCAGGAGGTGTTGCTGGAGCTGCCTGGGAATGGAAATGGAGAGACAAACCCAGGGCTTGTGCTGCTGGTGTTGTGCACAGGGGAGCTCCCAGGGAGTGAGAGGTGCCTGAGGGTGCGGGATGCAGAATAATGAGTAACAACAGCCTGGTGTGTGAGCCTTTCCCTGCCAGGGCTGCCCACCCAGCAATGGCTGAGATCTCACCTCAGCTGGGTCCTTTTGTACCGTGGGAATGAGGGCACAGCCAAAATCTGTCTGTCTGTCTGTCTAATTTACCTATCCATCTATCATCTATCTATTTATCTATCTGCCTACCTACCTACGTATCTCCCTCTATCTCCCTGTATCTCCCTGTAATCTGTCTATCCATTTATCTAATCTATCTATCATCTACCTATGTACCTACCTATCTATGTCTGTCTGTCTATCTATCTATCTATCTATCTATCTATCTATTTATTTCCCCATCAGAACAGCCCAAAATCCCAGGTCTGCCCTGAGTGGAACTCCCTCTGTACCTGATTTATGTCATGGACATTAAAGTCAGATGTGGCACTACCTGAAATACCCCTTTGCACAGTCACAATCTGCAATTATTGCAAAAGAAAACAGCTGCAAAGCACTTTCATGGCGTGATGGAAGTTAATGAAATCATTTCTCTTATGGCCTTTTTACCGAGCAAGAAGGTTAAAGCAATATCTGTAGACTGTCTTAACACCACCTCACAGTGTGTGGCTGGGCAGCAGCAGAAAATCTGCAGAGAGACTTGTGTCCTAAAATTGATGCTGTCATTCCCCACCTAACGCTTTTATCCCAGATGTAATGCCAGTAAATGACACTGCCTTGGGTTAAATGCTAGGGAAATTGGAAAAGTGTTTGAGTAGCTGCTTTCAGCTCATTTGGCATCAATAATTATAGCAGGTGATGATTTACTGTGTGGGTAAATAACTGGCTGTCAGTAGTGTGGACATCCTTGGGACTAAATAGAGGAGTAAAAATATCACAAACTGCTCCCCTCCCTGCTGCAGTGAAATTGGGTCAATGTGTTGGATTTGCTCTCACCTGGGCTGCCAATGAGAGCACTCGAGGCCCATGGCAAATGCACCAGGTCAATAATTTTGAGGTTTAATTAGGCTTAATGATTTTCCTTATTAAATAAGCCCTGAGGCCCTGACGCCCCTTGTGACACGTGGAGGGGATGGTTTGTGGTGTGTGCTGGTGCAGTGGCCGAGCAGGGTTTATTTCCTGGCTCTGCTGAGCATCCCTGCTGGTGCTGTCCCTGTCCCTCACCTGGACTCAGGCTTTGGGATCCTGTCCCTCACCTGGACCTGCCCGGGCTTTGGGATCCTGTCCCTGTCCCTCACCTGGATGTCCCCAGCTCCTCCCAGGCTTTGGGATCCTGTCCCTTTCCCCCCTCCAGCTCCCCCCTTTTCCCCTCTGTCTCATCACAATGTGGTCCATGTACGTATTTATCCCGTGGGGGAAAATAAATGAACCCTTTAGGTAGTATCGTCTTTCTACGTGTAAAAATGATGATTTAATCAAATCACAGTGATTTGAAGTAATAAGAGATTCGTTGTAATTTGGAAAATCTCATAAAGGAACTATTTATATCTCTTAGAGGTATTTGCTGAAAAAGTGATTTGCTAAAGTATGAAATATGGGGAGCGTTGGGGAATCACTAAATCTTGTCACAGCAGTGCAGTGCCTGGTCACGAGCAGGGCTGGGAAGTGATGATTGCTGCTCTTGCCTTTCAGCATTCAGTGGGTTTTGTTGGGCCATGGAACCCCAGAGCCCCTGGGCCCAGCAGTGTCAGCTCTGTGGGTGAGCCCAGCACTCTCAGCTCAGCTCTGTGTGGGTGAGCTCCCTGTGTGTTTTCAGTCAGAAAGGTGAAGCACAGCCCCAGGTGTGTGGTTAGAACGTTTGCCTTGTTCACCTGAGCGTTTTTGGGTCAGGTTTGTTCCAAACAAGGCTCTGAAATGAGAGAAGCATTTGAGATTCCCACTGGCACAGGTGGACCTGCAGGACAGCCCTGTGGGACGTGTGGGGACAGTCCTGGCTGCTAAAATCACCCCTGGCAGTGTCCCAGGGCAGGGCTGGAGCAGCCTGGGCAGGGAAAGGTGTCCCTGCCATGGCAGGGTGGCCTGGCTGGGATTTAGGGTGGGATTTAGGCTCCTTCCAGCCCAAACCACCCCAGATCCCAGTTCCCAGGCTGGGAAGGAGGGCAGGGTCTGGGGGTTCTCCAGGACCTTGGCTCCAGGAGCAGCATTCCCAGGAATGGAGTGCACTGCAGGAGAGGGGCTGGACAGGGCTGAGCCTGCAGTGACCAGGGCTTTGTCCAGGGCTTTGTCCAGCCCTGAACCCTCCCACTGTCACCCCCCCACTTGTCCCAGTCAATAGGAGAGAATGGTAAAAAATGTTCCCTTTTTAATAGGGATCCATATTCCTGCCTGTGAATGCAGAGGGATCATTAAAGCAATCAATGGGAATGTTATTATTTGTTATTAAATCTGTAAAGGTTCAGAGTAATTCATATGGAATTCTATTACAGTTTTATCAGGACTCATTGATTTTGCATTATTAAGTTATAGAGCACTTTCCCCAGAAGTCAGTGAGTTTGGCACGTGGGGAGGGTTTATTGCTGCTCTTTCCCTGCCATATGGACATTGTACATCTCAGGAGTGGATATCCCCTTTGAAATGCTCTTTTAATCAGGAGCAAAACCAAACTACACAGGTTTGAAGGAAGCAGTTTTGGTTGTGTGTCCATAAAACCTGGCTGCTTTCTGAATATTCTCCTCAGGGAATTCAATCCTCTAAATGGTAATCACAGAATCACAGAAAGGTTTGGGTAGAGAAGCAATGCTGGCACAGAAATGTTCCTAAATGACTCATTTGTTATCAGTTATCTCCAGCAGGTGTCCCAGGAGTTTTAACCCATTATTCACTCAATCTGTGGCAGGCCCAGGTGAGGTCCCTGCCTCAGGACAAGCAGAGCAGGGAGGGCTGGGGTCTCTGCCAGCCCAGGTCTCTTTTCCTGCACTTTGGTCCATTTAACTGTGAGAAGGTTTCATCCCCAGCTGCAGTCCCCACTGCAGGGCTGGGCAGTGGTGTGGAGCTCAGAGTGCCCCCAGGTACTCACAGAGCTGCAGCCCAGCCCTGAGGGTTCTCCCAGCCCAATTTGTGGTTTCCTTGCCTTTCCCATGGGCTGCTTCAGGCTGGGGCTGTGCTCTGACACCCTCCTGCTGCCTCTCCTGGAGGAGGGACCTGCCTTGGCTTTAACAAACTGCATTGTCTGGGGAGGCTGCAGGTGCAGTGTGAGTGAGCTTCCAGCCTGTCTCTGGCAGGGCTCAGTGCTGCTGTTTGTTCCTGGCTGCTCTTTGGGGTGCCTGGGCTGTCCCTGGGGCTGGGCAGCGTTCAGAGCAGCAGCCTCAGCCCTGGCAGGGCGCAGCCTGGAGCTGGGTCACTGGCACAGGGAGAACAGGCGTTGACCCCGTTCCCGTCTCCTCTCCAGTTTGCAAGCAGCTGCCTTTGTGCTATTTTTGCCCTGCTGGAAGGGCTGCCGTGCTCGTTTCCCGTGCCAGATGGGTTTCCTGAGTCTCAGCTCCACCCTGTGCTGTGCCAGCCCCTGTGGCTCTCCCCAGCAGGGAAACCCTTGGCTGCAGGGCCAGGGAGGCTCCCCCGTGCATGGGAGGTGCATCTGCAGCCCTTCCTCACTGCAGAGCCCTGGATGGGGCTGGGGCTGTGAGAGCTCATCCTGGCACTCTCCTCTGCAGTGCCGGAGCAGCTGCAGTGCCCAAACATCCTGTGAGATGCCCTCCGCAGTGGGACTGCACCTGCAGGATGGCAGATCATTCACTCCAGAGCTCCTCTGGGCACAGGCAGCATTCTCAATCCTCCCCACCCCTGCTCTGCCTCATCCTGTTTCAGATTTGGGTATTTGAGCTCCTCCACAACTCCCTTAGTGAAGGAGAAGCTCCTGTTGTGCTGGGCTGCAGGCTGGGGTGCCCTGGGGAGCAGGCACAGCTCTGCTCTGCCCACTGCAGCCACAGCCAGGTGAGCCCAGCACAGGTGAGAGGTGAGGTGTGCCCTGGTGGGGCTGGCACAGAGCTCCAGAGGGACCGCTGGCCCTGGGAGGGCACAGCAGGGAACCAGCAGGGAATGGGGGGCAGGAGCAGGGCTGAGGCACCAGGGCAGGGTCAGTGCCAGGCTGCAGCTCCCAGGGCACAGCAGCCAGGCCCCAGTGTGTGTGCCAGGCTCCCAGGGCACAGCAGCCAGGCCCCAGGGTCTGTGCCAGGCACAGCAGCCAGGCCCCAGTGTGTGTGCCAGGCTCCCAGGGCACAGCAGCCAGGCCCCAGTGTGTGTGCCAGGCACAGCAGCCAGGCCCCAGTGTGTGTGCCAGGCTCCCAGGGCACAGCAGCCAGGCCCCAGCCCTGCCCTCTCCCCCTGCAGGCTTTGACACCTACTTCACCTCTCGCACCCTGGAGAACAACAGGAGGAACGTGTGGTTTGCAGAGTACTGGGAGGAGAACTTCAACTGCAAGCTGACCATCACTGGCTCCAAGAAGGAGGATTCGGACAGGAAATGCACAGGTAAGGAATGGATCCTTCCTCTCCTCCTGCCCTGGGAACGGGCCACCAGCAGGGCTTTGGTTTGAGTGAGGGGCAGCTGGAGGGGTTGGGTGGTTTGTTTTAGGTGGAGGATGGAACAATTTAGGAAGGAATTCTTCCCCTGGCAGGGTGGGCAGCCCTGGCACAGGTGCCCAGAGCAGCTGGGGCTGCCCCTGGATCCCTGGCAGTGCCCAAGGCCAGGCTGGACACTGGGGCTGGAGCACCTGGGACAGTGGGAGGTGTCCCTGCCATGGCAGGGGTGGCACTGGGGGGGATTTAGGGTCCCTTCCAACCCAAACCATTCTGGGATACCATGATTGGGGGCTGTGTGTGCAGGGTGTGCTGGCAGGGAGCACCAGGAGGGCATCTGCAGGGCCCTGTGAGTGTGTGCAGGCTGGGCTGTCCCTGTCCCCAGGAGGGCTCTGGAGCTGTTCCCAGCTGTTCTCACACAGGAGTTGATGTGGAGGAGCCTGCAGGGCCGTGTGTGCAGGGCCGTGTGTGCAGGGCCGTGTGTGCAGGGCCGTGTGTGCAGGGTGTGCTGGCACGGAGCTCCAGAGGGGTATTGGCAGAGCCCTGTGTGTCCGTGCAGGCTGGGCTGTCCCTGTCCCCAGCAGGGCTCTGTGCTGCTGCTGGGATGGATGAACGCTGAGATGTTTCTGCCAGCTGCCGAATTGCACCTTGTGCACATGAGAGCTGCCTGCTTGATACCGTGAGCCGGCACAATCTTTAAATTAAATCTCTTGTTAATGATGACTATCACCAGGCTCTCAGCAGCACCATTGTGCCAGACCCTTTGAAGATGTGTTTAATTCTTCAGGAGCTGAAGCAGGCTCTGAACTCATCTCGCGCGAGCGCCGATGGAGTGGGATTTTGATGTCTGCCTGTGTGAATTATATGCCATAAAAATCGTCCTAGAGATACTATTTATTCCTCCTAACACGTCCCCTCTGTTGTGTGGTGATAACAATGAGAGCAGGGGGATCAGCTGAAGGAGAGGCGCTGGGAACAGGCACGTCTCGAGATGAAGGAGGGAGACCAGCAGCTCTCAAACCTGCATCTCACTGCTGCTGTCTGAAAGGATGGAACAAGTGGGATTCTTCTCTCTGTTCTCAGCACTCTGGGTTGGAGCTGTTTCCCTGCCTTTGTTGCAGCTGTTCTGCTGTCAGGATGTGCCTGAAGCCGGCCCCTGCTCCGTCTCTCAGGAATCAGGATGAGGAGCACTCCAGCCTCGAGTGGGAAGGGGGAGTTAAACTGCTTCTCATCCCCTTCAAATACATCCTTTGGAGGCAAAAAATGCTCGTGTCAACACACTGCCTTTGTGTTTCATCTTCTCCTGCCATCCCGAGGTACTCACTGCAAACCCGTGGGACAGAAGTGTGTTCTGAAATCACGCTGTGCTCGAGTGTCCCAGCTGCTCCTCTGCTGAGGGAAACCGTGCTGCTGTGGGGCTCCTGCACATCCCCGGGCTAAAAACCAACAGAAAAGAACCTTCTTCTCAAAGGGGAGCAGGAATGGTGCAGCTCTCAAAGAGGAGCAGGAATGGTGCAGTTCTCAATGATCAGAAATGGTGCAGATCTCAAAGAGGAGCAGAAATGGTGCAGTTCTCAGAGAGGAGCAGAAACGGTGCCATTCTCATTGATCAGAAATGGTGCAGTTCTCAGAGATGATCAGAAATGGTGCAGTTCTCAAAGAGAAACAGAAATGGTGCAGTTCTCAATGATCAGAAATGGTGCAGTTCTCAATGAGGAGCAGAAACGGTGCAGTTCTCAATGATCAGAAATGGTGAAGTTCTCAAAGAAGATCAGAAATAATGCAGTTCTCAATGATCAGAACTGGTGCAGATGGGGTTTGTTTTTACTTCCCATGGTTTTGCTCTGGCAGCACAGAGGGGCGCGTGGTTTCCTGCTGCCCCCATGTTTTAGGCTGGTTCTCCAGCCCTCCCTCCATGGGACCCCAGGATGCCCAGACAGGGGCTGGGGGGTCTCTCCTGCCCCTTCCCCAGAGGCACCCACAGCGCTGCTCCTGCTGCTTCCATCTGGAGCAACTCGGTGCCTTTTGGGAGCTTCCTTCTCCTGCAGAGTAATTAATAATTGAATTTCTGTACTCCCATCACACAGGAGCTGCTCCTGGAGCCTGGGGTAAAACCTTCTGCCTGACTTCTTCAGCTCAGCCTTGGAGGGGGAAATATTCCCCACAATAGTGTTGAAGTTGGAATTAAAATTGTGCCCATCACCTTTGGTTTATTCTGGCCTGAAAATGGACTCTGGGCCTGATTTGCTGCTCATTGCAACAGGGTGACACAAACTGGAGGGAGCACTCTTCAGCCAGGCCTATTGATCTGGATATTTGCTGGTTTTTTTGAAGTCTGAACAATATTTGGTCCACAACATTTCATAATCATAATATTTGCTCTGCAGGCTCTTTGCTGCTTCAGATTTGGGTTCAATTTATAATTGCAGTAGAATCTCTTTAGGAGGCACCTCAAGCTGTGTTTTGGTGAAGGACAGCACACTCCCAGCTGTAAATTCAGATAATTTTGGGGTGAGCAGTTACATTTGGCTCCACATCTGGAGTAACTGTGCACAGCTGATGTTTCATACCCAGCTGAGGGGCTGTTCCAGCACAGGGAAGCATCCTTGTTCTTGGAAATTCTAGTGAGATTTAAAAACCTTTACTGTTTTCATGTTTGGACACCGTTACATTGCTCTGGGTTTTTCCAGGTGTGTTTTGCTTGGGTTCCTCTCCAGATCTCTCCACTGCTGCAGGTTTTCGCCCTCCTGTGTGTGTGCCCAGCCGTGCTTCTGGATCTTGCTGTGGCTTAGCAGTGCTGGTTGTGTGCAGCATTTCAATGCCAGATCCCCTCCCCTGGCATCCCTTCCTGCTGCATTGCTCATTTGGTTACAGAGCTGAAGCCACTTAAAAGCATTTTCCTTGTCAGGGCTTGAAACCCTGATAAGTTCTGTAATCAATGAGAGGAGTGAATAATGAAAAGGATCCTGCCTGGAACTTCACCAGCTGGAAACTCGCTTGTTCTGCTCCCTTGTTTGCAGGATTGCGGGGTTTCTAGAGGAGCTGAGATGTAAAACTCGGTGCCTCAACCATCATGGAATCCTGGAATGGTTTGGGTTGGAAGGGACCTTAAATCCCACCCAGTGCCTTGGCAGGGACACCTGCCACTGCCCCAGGTGCTCCGAGCCCTGTCCAGCCTGGCCTTGGGCACTGCCAGGGATCCAGGGGACATTTTCAGGCGAAAGGTGACGGGAGCATCCCGAGGTGCCGTTAATTGCCCGTTAATTAGCCGCTAATTGCCGGCGCGTTCCTCAGTTCTCCGCGGCCCCGTCGGTGGCTTCTCTGAAGCGACTCTTCCTTCCCTTGATCTGGCTTTGATTTCAATTAGAGCCCGGGATTTGCAGCAGAACAAGCACCAGGTTTAATACCGGCTGTGCCTTGCTTTGAGCTCCGGGGCCTCGGGGCCGGGCTTGGGAGCGGCTCCGGGATCTCCCTCCGGGCTCTGGGGCTCCCTCCGGGCTCGGCATCCGCGGCGGGCCCGGGCAGGATTTGTTTCCTGGATTATGGAGAGTGATTCGCGAGCAGAGCCGGTGATTCTGGTAGCAGTGACTGAGGTTTGGTTGTGTTTTAATCGATAACGCTGCAGCCCAGCGTTTCACGGTCCCGGCTGGAGGCGCAGCTCCTTCAGGCTCTGCAGCGCTGTCCCTCTGTCCCCGAGTGTCACCGTGTGCCCCACAGGGCAGCGCTGTCCCTCTGTCCCCGAGTGTCACCGTGTGCCCCACAGGGCAGCGCTGTCCCTCTGTCCCCGAGTGTCACCGTGTGCCCCACAGGGCAGCGCTGTCCCTCTGTCCCCGAGTGTCACCGTGTCCCAGGGCAGCGCTGTCCCTCTGTCCCCGAGTGTCACCGTGTGCCCCACAGGGCAGCGCTGTCCCTCTGTCCCTGAGTGCCGCCGTGTCCCCGCAGGGCAGGAGCGCATCGGGAAGGACTCGCACTACGAGCAGGAGGGGAAGGTGCAGTTCGTGATCGATGCCGTGTACGCCATGGCCCACGCCCTGCACCACATGAACCGCGACCTGTGCGCCGACAGCGCCGGGCTGTGCCCCGAGATGGAGCACGCCGGGGGCAAGCGGCTGCTCAAGTACATCCGCAGCGTCAACTTCAACGGTGAGACGCGGCCCGGAACCTGCTGACACCCCCGTCACCTACTGATGTCCCTCGGTCCCCGACTGCCATCCCTTGGTCACCTGCTGACCCCCTCCCCATCACCTGTTAAAACCCCCCCATTACCTGCTGACCCCCTCCCCATCACCTACTGACCACTCCTGTCACCTACTGACACTCCCACTTCCTTATTGACACTCCCTGTCACCTCCTGACCCCCTCTGTCCCCTGCTGACCCCTCTCCATGGGGCTGGGGTTGGCAGGGGTTGCTCTGGGTGCAGATCCTGCTCCCCGGTGCTCCAGGGGATTTCCCTGGGTGCAGGGTGGGGCAGGGGGAGCTCTGTGCTGCTGTGTGTGATAGGAACAGCATGGCCTGCTCTGCTGCTGCTCCCAGTGTCCCCATCCCCAGAGCTGGCCATCCTCCTGCTGGGGAGCAGCTCTGCTGGTCCTGAGCTGGGACCCCCCTGCTGGCCCTGCTTTGGGGGGTCCTTGCCCTCCTTGCAGAGGTGCTGCCATCAATGCAGCCAGGCTGTGATGGAGAGAGGCTGGATGTGAGTGAGGAGCTCAGTGTGCGTTTTGTGATCATCTCCTGGAGGACAAAAGGCCCAAAATGTGGAGGATGTTAAACCTCAAGTGCTCAGCCAGTGAAATTGTGGAAGTTGTGAAGTGCAGCTGTGTTTTTGCCAGTGCAAAGCTGGGGATGCTGTGCATGGGAGCCCCTCGGGTGCCCCAGCTGCCATGGATGTGCCCTGAGTACAAACTCCTGGCTGGTGACACCTGTGTCACTCCTGGCCTCCTCTCCATCATTCATTCCTCACCTTGCAGTGATTAAGAGATGGAAGCCCTGCAACTTCAGTCAGGCTGTGTCTGGGTTTGAGGGCTTCCTGCAGGTGTCAGTGCCCTGTGTCTGTGTGGGGAGAAGCAGCTCCTTTGTTGGGAACTGAATTAAATTGTCACAGCTCTGCACGAGCAAGAGGCTGCAGCCTGGAGACTGACACAGGTTCTGAACTGCTCAGTGGGCTCAGCAGAACCTGGGAAATCTTAACAGGAAGAAAATAAATCCTAAATGATCAAACGCCGGTTAAATAACGACATGTTTTAATGACTGGAAGATCAAGGGTTATTTCTGAAACGCCCGTTTCCTCTCTGCCATGAGGTTCTCATACATCGCTTTTAATTAATTTCATTATTTCATGCAAGGAGCCCGAGCTGAGGCTGGATGGCTGCTGTGATGCAAAGCAGGACTGACAGACCCTGCAGACAGGTGGCACAGAGAGGGCTCCAGAGCCTCACCCAGATGTTAAGGAGGGCCGGCCCTGCAGAGCAGAGCCCTGGCTGGAGCCCAATTACTGCAGCTTCAAAGGGAGCAGAGGGACACTCGTGCCTGCCCCGGGGTCAGCAGCGCTGCCTCCCCAGCTGCTGCATGGATCCCACCTCCCCTGGGGCTGAGCTATTCCAGCACAGGCTGTGAGCAGGGTGTGCTCCTGCCTGCCCTGTTCTGAGCCATGGTGAGCTGGGACTGTGCCTGTGGGGTCCCTGCAGGCCCCCAGCCCATGGTGCTGTGCCTGTGGGGTCCCTGCAGGCCCCCAGCCCATGGTGCTGTGCCTGTGGGGTCCCTGCAGGCCCCCAGCCCATGGTGCTGTGCCTGTGGGGTCCCTGCAGGCCCCCAGCCCATGGTGCTGTGCCTGTGGGGTCCCTGCAGGCCCCCAGCCCATGGTGCTGTGCCTGTGGGGTCCCTTTAGGCCCCCAGCCCATGGTGCTGTGCCCCCTTGCTGCCCCCACGGCCACCCCAGGTCCCTTTCAGTGCCTTTGCTGGGGTTTGGGGTGCCTGTGGTGTGTTCTTGGCTGTGTCCCCCGAGGGTTTGTCAGTTTGTCCCTGCACTGGCTTTGGGGTGGCTGTGACAGTGGTGTCCATCCTCCATCTGCCTCCCAACCAGCAGCCCTGGACCAGCCCTGCACCTTCCTGCCTGTGTCTGTTGCATTTGGGGGGCTCACCTGAGCTCCTGCCATTCCAGGTGTCCCTTTCTTGTCAGCTCTGACAAAGCTGAGCCTAACTCACCCTAAGCAGCCCTAAGAGTGGTGATCAGCCAAATCCCACTGAGCACTTTGCTGCCTTTCCTGAGGAGCCAAGGAATTACAGCCATTGCTGATTGACTCTGAGTGTTTCCACTCTGATGTATTCTGGCTGCATGAATCTGTAATGACAATTAAATATCTGCCTGGTGCTCGCAAGGAACCAGCCAGGAGAGATTTCAGTGGGAGATTTTCTGTACCAGCCTTTGAACTGAATTTGTATCTGATCTCAGAGGATTGTAGGAGAGACAGGAAACAATTTACCAGGGCTGGAATGGAGACTATGCTAATTCACTCCTTCAAATCTTTTTTTCACTCCCCGGAATTCAATGAAGAATGGGAATCATGAAGAAAACGATAATCTTAAAGTTCAGTGCTACAACAGGAGAGATTTTTCATTGCTTTAGGGAAAAAAAGTTAGGAGGAGGAAGCTTTGAATATAGATATGCTGGAGGATTGCCATAATCTTCAATCTTGACACAATATTACTCTACCCCACCGCAGCCTATTTTAATATGTCTGGAAATAAATGTCACCCTGGAAGGTGCTGCTGGAGCTGTGAGGAAATGAGGCAGTGCTTTGGTTCTCCTCCTGGGAGGGTTCCCAGCAGGGCTGTGCTGATTAAATGCAGGTGTCTGCCCTGCTGAGAGCTCACCTGGGGCTCAGGTGTCAGGGCGGCTCCAGGCTCTGCCAGCACAGGAAGGGTTGGGGCTCTCTTGCCCTGCACTTGCCTGTGTTTGTCACTGGAGTGACTGGTATTATCTACCATTTATTAAATGGTATTATTTACCATTTACATGGTAAATCAAGTGAATTCAGGGTCCTGCTCTGGGTCTGCCCAGGACACTCCTGTGGTAGTGCCACAGAGCCTGGCTCAGGGAGTGCACAAGGAGTGCACAAGGAGTGCTGTTACTGGATAAGAGTGCACAAGAAGTGCCTTTCCCAGGTACGGGAGTGCACAAGGAATGCTCTTCCCTGATCAGGGACTGCACAAGGAGTGATTTTCTTGGATCAGGGAGTGCACCAGGAGTGCTGTTCCCAAGGCTGCTCTGTCCTCTCCCACCCCATAACAGTGGAGGAGGATGCTCATGGTTCCTGTTTCTGGATGTTGGTCAAGACTCACCAGACCCAGGCTGGCTTCTGACAGCAGCATCTCTCAGAAGTAAATGGGCCATTTTCTGGAGGGGGGAAAGCAGCATTTAGAGGCTGCATTCACAGGAGTGGTTTCACAGAACTCCCTGAGGACAGGGAGATGGGAAGCAGGAAGAAAAGCCTCCTGCTGTTTCTGGCCTTGGGCAGAGCAGGGTGAGGCAGGGCTCACAGCTCACCTGGCCCTGCTGTGTTTGTTACAGGCAGCAGGGTAGGGCAGGGATGGTGGCTCTGTGGGACAGGGCTGGGCGGTGGCAGTGTCTCAAAGTGTCCCCTTTGGATGGCTGAGGGATGGTGGCCTCGGCCTGGGACGTGTTTCCTGTGTGAAAGCTGAAAGACTGGGTAAAGCTTTGGTGCTGGGTGGTTGGATTTTGTCTGGTTTCCTTCCCCAGGCAGTGCTGGCACTCCAGTGATGTTCAACAAGAACGGGGATGCCCCGGGGCGCTACGACATCTTCCAGTTCCACAGCAGCAACACCAGCACGCCTGGCTACCGCCTGGTGGGGCAGTGGACAGACGACCTGCAGCTCAACGTGAGTCCCCTGCTCTTGGCTATGGGAGCTGGGACCTTGGCTATGGGCTCTACAACCAGCAGGGACCTTGGCTGTGGGCACCCAAACCAGCAGAAACCTTTGCTGTGGGCTCTATAACCATCAGGGACCTTTGCTGTGGGCTCTATAACCATCAGGGACCTTTGCTATGGGATCTATAACCAGCTGGGACCTTGGCTATGGGCACCCAAACCAGCAGAGACCTTTGCTGTGGGCTCTATAACCAGCAGGGACCTTGGCTATGTCCTCACAGCCCCACACCGGGGATTCTGCAGAGTCTCCCTCTCCCCTCTCCTGCAACCTTCCCCCTGTACCCAGAGAGCCAGAGCTCCTCAGACTGACACAGACACGAGGTGTTCATGTAAATTTTATTGCTGCTGCGTGGCTGCAGTCCCCAGGTGCCAGCTTGGGAAATGGAGCTGTGGTTTGTTTCGTTTGAAACCACTGAGCTTTCACTTGCAGATGCTTTTTGGTTTTCCTTGTCTTTGGAAAGCTGGAATGAAATATGTTTGGAGTGAGTCACTTCTCCAGTGGTGTTTTTAACCCTGTGGATGAGGTGAGCATCCCTTTGTGGGATGATGCCTAAAGGAAAGCTGGCACGTAGGAGCAGGTTCTCAAATGCACTTTGATGCTTACCAGAAAATCCTCAGGGCTGGTGGGTGGGAGAGCTGGAGACCGTGTCAGCCTCATCCCCTGAGCCTGGCCCGTGCCCTGGCTGGCTGCAGGGACCCTGCTGGCTCTGGGCACTTTGCCTCAGTCCTGGGGCAGGGTTCCAGCTTTACCTTGTGCCTGGCCTGTGCCCTGCTGGCTGCAGGATCCCTGTGGAGCATTACCAACAAGGAGGATCAAGGCATTGCTGGGTATTTGTGGAACAAGGGTTTCCTCCCTCAGTCAGCCCTCCCAGCCCAGGGACGTGGGGAGTTCTTGGTGTGCTGGGGCCCCTCCTGTGCCCCTGCTGCCACATCTCCTCTGCAAGGGGGACAGGACAGGCTGTGGGACATGGCCCAGCCCTGACACCCTCCAGAGGTGGCCAGGACACGCTGGGGTGACACAGGAGGGGGACCCCAGGGTGCCCCAGGGGTGCTCCCAGCCCGGACCCTCTCTGGACCCGGTGTCACATCTGGGGCTGGCCCTGTGACCTGTGGGGACACCTGAGCTGCCCCAGCCCTTTGTGCCTGGGCTGCCCACAGGGGTCACAGCCACCCCCTGGCATGGAACCAAAGCCCCCACACTTCCTGTTTTTAATGTTTCCATGGCTTTATTAACCCAAGTAATTAATGTGGGTCACTGAGGGCCCACTCTTGGAGGCTGACCACACACAATATTTCACTCTCCTTGAATTTTGGCCCATTTTTATTTTCTGTTTTTGATTTGCTCTTTCAGTGCTTTTCAACTTTTGATGTTCTATATAAGGAAACCTATATTAACTTGCAATTTACAGTTCTTTTAGCAAAAAATATTAATATTTTATTAAGCAAGTCCTTCTTTATGTAAACTGCACATCCTGATCCATTAAAATTTAAAGCTAAATTAATGGAGCTTGATTTGTATTCCTGTTGTTGTGTTAAATGCTTCCATAAAAAGATCTCTCTCCTCACCCCCGTAGCCTCATGGCCACAGGGTCATAGCAGTAGCTGAGATTCTCTCACTGACTTCCCTTCTAATCACTCAAGTGTCCCAGTTTCTCACACAAATATATATCTAAGACAGTCCCTTTTGTATTATTGGATTATTTCTTACAATAATAAGGACAATCGTGGAGTCTAGAGAAGCCAAGGATTCCTGGAAATAACCAAAATAAATTCTATTAAATACATCCCAGGGAAAGCTACCAGAGGATGCGATTTGTCCTCAGTAATTATTGTGGCAATAACTCTTCGGGGGATGTTTCCCAGTCCTTATTTTCAAATACAACACCAGAGGGGAGAGCCAGGGGTGTTTGGTGCAGGTTGGAGGGGGCAGCTCTGCCCTGGTGCTTTGTGGCCCAGGGCTTTGTCCCTGGGGGCAGCCCTGGTGTGTCTGCATCCCCTGGGCGTGGGGAAGGCTCTGCACACCCCACAGGTAAGGAAGGACCCTGCACATCCAGGGGGCAGGAACTGCAGGACACCGGCTCGGTGAGTAAAGATTTTCTTCTTTCTCATCATCCTCATTCCAGGAAGGAACAGAAATGTTTCACTGTGGGATTGCTCTGCAGGCTCTTGTGGGTGCCTTCAACAAGGTCATCTTCCCGTTCACGGTACTTAATTCTCTGGAGTAATCTGGAGAGCTGAACCAGATTTTTCCATGTTAGATTGCAGAGTAACTTCTGTTTTAGTTTTGTCTCTCGTGCTTGTGTTAGCAGACAGACTGAGGAGAGCTTTAGCAACTTCCTTGGGACTCCTCAAATCTGCTCTGTGTTCTTGTTGCTGATGAACCTGGCTGTATTAATTACCTGGGGCTGTCTGTATCTCAGGCCAGATAACAGAACCTTTGATGACTTTTCACTGCAGCAAACCTGGGACACAGCAATTGGTGTGAGGGCAGAGCAATCACCCCTTTTCCTCCGCCTGCTTGGCAGCAGCCAGCCCAGCGGAGCTGTGCCCAGCGCCCAGGGCACGGTTCAGTGGCAGCTTTGGCTGTGTTTCAGTGTCCAGGCAAGGATAAAATGAGCGGATGCCCGATTTCACTGGCCTTGGCCATGGCAGTGCTCTGCTCTCCCTGCAGCAGGGCTGTGATGCTGAGGTGTGCCCCCCCATCTCTCACCCCTGGGGGCCAGGTGAGGGCTGTGCCAAGCTCTGCCAGCCCCCGTCACTGCTGCAGGCTGATTTGGGGTGCAGTGTTTGTGGCTGACACCCTCCTGCCCTGGATTCAGGCTCGGAGCTTGGCCGGCTCCATCCCTGCTGCAGCACAGCTCCTGTGGGAGGCAGAGACTCACCTGGTGCCCTTGGGCTGGAGAGACAGAGATCCCCTGGCCACAGGAGAGCTGGGCTTTAAGCCAGGCCTGGCTCTGGGAGGCTGCTCTCCGTGCCCAGGGCAGCTCCAGCCTCTCCAGAGCTGCTTGGACTGGCTGGAGCTTTGCTGTTTGAAATGCAGAGGTGCTGCTGGAGGGGAGGAGCCAGTGTGCCCTGGGGAGGGTGAGGAGTGCTGGGTTTGGGCTGGTTTGCTTTTCCAGTGGCTCGTTTCAGTTTGTTAGGATGGGTTTTCCTTTGTGCCTGGGGCTTGTGTGGTTCCAGCAGCAGCAGGAAAGGGGAGCTTGGCTGAGGGCAGCGTGGCCAGGGGACAGGTCTTTGGGGCTGCTGGACAAGGGGCACTGGAGGAGTGTGCGGAGCTGCCTGAGCGGCTCCCATCCATTGCTGGCTCCAAAAATGCAGCTTCTCCTGCTTGGAGGTGCCTGACACAAACACAAACACATCTCTCCTGGAGGAACTGGTGTGCCTGAAGGAGGAGGAAATGGATGGCTCCTAGAGGAAGCACAGGTTCTCCTGGGAAATTTGGGGATATTGCTTCTCTTCCTGCAGGTACAGTTAACTCAGCAGCTCCCAGGTTCATTATGTTTTCCCATCCCATTCCCTGTGCAAGGATCCCAGAACTGCCAAAATCAATACGCGAAGGGAACGTTCCCTGTGAAACTGTTGAACCTGCTCTTTCCAGGTGCTGGGGCTGCAGAGACCTGGCTGGGCTGCTGCCCGTGGACATGAACTGCTCCTGGGGTCAGTGGGGTGCAGGGATCTCCCATCCCTGGGCTGCTGGGACCCTGTCCCACGGGCTGGAGGGGCTGGGAGATGGATGGGATTGATGATGATCAGTGTGGTTCCATGGGCCTGCTCTCCTCCTCAACCCCTAAGGATGTGGTGTGGGCCCCTGGATAATTAATTCCCTGCCCCTGGATAATTCCCTGCCCCTGGATAACTCCCTGTTCCCTGTGCAGGCAGCTGGGAGCTGCTCTTTGCCATGAGGAGCAGAGTGTGAGATAAAGCCCTGCTTGGAATCAGGAACACTGACACAGGATGGAAATTCCACCCTCCAATCCTTTTTTCCCCACAAACAGAAGCACATTGAGTAACTCTGTAATCCTCTGTGCAATTTATGTGAAACCTGCTCACTTCAACACCTCCTGAATCTGTTTGGGCTCAGGCTAATCAATTTACATGCCATAAACATCTCTGTTAGGGAGTTTGGAAATAAATGTTATGAATAGTGAGTTGGTGAAGAGAGTAATTAACTGTCTAACCTGCTGGCAAGAGACCTGGCTGTACCTGCCTTTTTCTGATGAAATATTCAAATTGGAATTGCATCCAAGCACCTCTCCAGTGCTGTTTGTTGCTCAGGAATATTCTGCCAACAGATGGTATTTGTCTAAAATAACACCTTCAAATTGATTTCTGTTCCTTGTTTCCTTGGGTTTTTGCTGGGTTTTGGGTTTTTCCTTTGGGGAGCAGAATGTGTTCAGGGTAGATGGAGTTTCTGGCTTTGGCACTGTTGGGGACACTCTGTGTGTCCTGCTGCCTGCTCCTGTCCCTGTGGGTGTCACCTCGGTCACCAGTGGCACAGGTGGCAGTGCCATTCCCAGGTGGGTGTCACCGCGGTCACTGGTGGCACAGGTGGCAGTGCCACTCCCTGTGGGTGTCACCTCGGTCAGTGGTGGCACAGGTGGCAGTGCCATTCCCTGTGGGTGTCACCGCGGTCACTGGTGGCACAGGTGGCAGTGCCATTCCCTGTGGGCGTCACCTCGGTCACTGGTGGCACAGGTGGCAGTGCCACTCCCTGTGGGTGTCACTGCGGTCACTGGTGGCACAGGTGGCAGTGCCATTCCCTATGGGTGTCACTGCAGTCAGTGGTGGCACAGGTGGCAGTGCCATTCCCTGTGGGTGTCACCTCGGTCAGTGGTGGCACAGGTGGCAGTGCCGCTCCCTGTGGGTGTCACTGCGGTCACTGGTGGCACAGGTGGCAGTGCCACTCCCTGTGGGTGTCACTGCGGTCACCGGTGGCACAGGTGGCAGTGCCATTCCCTGTGGGTGTCACTGCGGTCACCGGTGGCACAGGTGGCAGTGCCATTCCCTGTGGGTGTCACTGCGGTCACCGGTGGCACAGGTGGCAGTGCCGCTCCCTATGGGTGTCACTGCGGTCACCGGTGGCACAGGTGGCAGTGCCATTCCCTGTGGGTGTCACCGCGGTCACCGGTGGCACAGGTGGCAGTGCCATTCCCTGTGGGCGTCACCTCGGTCACTGGTGGCACAGGTGGCAGTGCCACTCCCTGTGGGTGTCACTGCGGTCACTGGTGGCACAGGTGGCAGTGCCATTCCCTATGGGTGTCACTGCAGTCAGTGGTGGCACAGGTGGCAGTGCCATTCCCTGTGGGTGTCACCTCGGTCAGTGGTGGCACAGGTGGCAGTGCCGCTCCCTGTGGGTGTCACTGCGGTCACTGGTGGCACAGGTGGCAGTGCCACTCCCTGTGGGTGTCACTGCGGTCACTGGTGGCACAGGTGGCAGTGCCATTCCCTGTGGGTGTCACTGCGGTCACCGGTGGCACAGGTGGCAGTGCCATTCCCTATGGGTGTCACTGCGGTCACTGGTGGCACAGGTGGCAGTGCCATTCCCTGTGGGTGTCACTGCGGTCACCGGTGGCACAGGTGGCAGTGCCGCTCCCTATGGGTGTCACTGCGGTCACCGGTGGCACAGGTGGCAGTGCCGCTCCCTGTGGGCGTGTGCAGTGGTGGGGATCATTTCCCAGCACTGACGCTGCTGATGCCCAGTCCTGCAGGGGGACGTGCAGCTGTGTCACAGCCCTGGCCAGGCTGGGCCTGTCTGAGCCCAGGCTCTGTGACCCAGGGAGGGGCTGAGGGTGCCCCCATCCCTGAACTGCCCCCAGTGCCCCCGTGCCCAGCTGGCAGCAGCCCTGCCGTGTGCTGCAGGAGTGGGTGTTGTTTATTTTGTTCCCTGGTTAAATTTTGCAATCTCTCATTGCTCGTGTCAGCCCTGAGCAGCACAAACACCTTTAATGGTCTCAACTTGCCGCAGGAGCTCACAGCCAAGGGAAGGGGGCTTTGCAAACCACTGGCCTGCAGAATGGCCATGTGCTGGTTGCTCCTGCTCCAGGAGGGACTGAGGTTGAAACCCCCAGTCCTGCACAGCAATGTGAGAGTGCTTTCTGTCTGGGAGGGGTGTCAGCAGTGTGGGCTTTGTGTCTGCAGGGCACCCCCAGGCCCCCGTGCTGTTCCCTGTTTGGGGTCTCCTTTCCCACCTCCCCCTGTTTGTCACTCTGGGAGGAGGTGGCAGCTGAACATCCCCGTCCCCGTGAGTGCTGAGAGCCTGGCACTGCCTGCCAGCCCTGGGGCACTCAGCAGGGCTGCAGGGACTGCAGCTGCCCCAGGTTCCAGTGGCACATCGGGGGCTGGCACCTGCCAGCGGTGCCAAGAGCCCGGTGACAATTACAGCAGCCAAACCTTGCTGCTTTGTCTCCATTTGTGTTGATCAAATCTGCAAGCAAACTCCTTTAATAAACTGCATGAGCAGCTCTGGGAGCTCTTGGCTTCGAGCTGCTTCTGTAGATCCCCAACATGACCCAGCTGTGTTTGCAAAATGAAATTCTGGTCCCACACGGATGCCAGTGCCGAGGGTGGTGGAGCAGAAATGATGACAGATGTGTCAGATTGTGCCTGTTTGCTTCAGGGAGCCGAGAGAAATCCCACAAAGCTGATTGAGAGCTCTGCTCACATCAGCCCGTGTGAGCAGCCCTCGGAGTTGCAGTGTTTGAGCAGGGCACAGAGTTCCTGACAGGCCACATGTGTGGAGTGGGTCAGAAATAATCTATTAAATGTCCTTGAGCACTGATTTCTGCGGCAGGACTGCAATATCAGAGGTGTGATGTGGAGTTCAGAGTGTCCCCAGCTAGTTGTTCACAGGATGGACAATAATGGCTGGACACTGGGGCTGGAGCACCTGGGACAGTGGGAGGTGTCCCTGCCATGGCAGGGTGGCACTGGGTGGGCTTTGATGTCCAAACCAGTTTGGGATTCTGGGATAATTCAGATTTTCCCTCGTTCTAAGCCACTTTAGGATAAAAAGTTGTCTTGGATTAGCTCTGCTTTCAGAAGATAGTTTTGCCCTAACCTATCCATTTAAAGAGACAAGAGCTGTGTGTTATAAATACACATTTGGAAGCACATGCTCTTTTTTCAATTAATAAAATATTATGCAGGGGCTGCAGGATGAATACTGAAGATGCATGGTCCACCCCCTTCCATTAGTGAGAAGACAACACAAAGCTGTAGGCAGATATAAAAGCATTAAAATAATTAATTTTCCATTTTATTGTGCGTCAACAGAAATGCATAATAATAAGCATTTTTGCAAAAACTGTGGATTAAGCATTTTTCCCTCCATCAGTGGTGTGCTGGCAATGTCCTTGCTTTAATGTAGAACAAATGGCCCTTGGATCTCATTAAAGATGGTGCTCTGAGAGTTCTCAGTGCTGCTGGAAAAAGGTGACAAAAGACAAAGGAGGAGTAGAAATTAAAGGGAAATAAAGGAGGGTTGAGAATTGATTCTTGTGGGAACCCCAAAGAGGAGGTGGGAGAGAGCTCTGCCCCTTCTGGGGTGACAGAGCAGTGCTGGGGTGGCTTTGGGAGGAGCAGGGAGCACCCAGGGGCTGGGCTGGGACTGTGCTGGGGACCCCATGGAGGGGCTGGGATAATGGGATGGGATAATGGGATTGTGGGATGGGATAATGGGATCCGTGGGATGGAATGGAATGGGCTGAGATAATGGGATAATGGGATGGGATTTTGGGATGGGATCCATGGGATTGAGGGATGGGATAATGGGATCCATGGGATGGAATGGGCTGGGATAATTGGAAAATGGGGTGGGATTTTGGGGTGAGATAATAGGATGGGATCATGGCATGGCATGGGATGATGGGATGGAAAGGGATGGGATGGGATAATGGAGTGAGATGGAGCATTGTGAGTTCCCACTGCATGGCTCTTCCCAGAGCTCACGTGCTGCTGCTGCTGCAGGAACAATCCTGTTTCGAGAGGGGGTTTGGAGTCTCTGGGAATTGTGTGTTATCCTGCGGAGGTGTTAGGGCTGCTCTGCTCAGTGCAGAGCCAGAACTGGGGTTTTTCCTCCACCCCTTGCAGGCTCAGTGCTGGGCAAGGCTTCCCCAGCACTCCCTGCAGGCAGGGAAATGAAAAGGAGCTCTGTGGTGTGAGGCACCGTGTCTGGGCCAGGCGTGGAGCAGCTCTGCATCCTCTCTGGCACTCGGGCTTATCACCGCTGTTATCTCTTCAGGGATTTCAGTTGATATTTTGCAGAAGACTCTGCCGAGGATGTGTTATTGACATATTCTTAGCTTAAAACCATTATCGCGGTAAATCCCTGGATTTAGAAGCTAATTACAAGACATTAATAGCTGAGCCTGAAGAGCTAAGTCATGCAAATATTGCTGTCTGCAAAGTGGAATATACACAAATGTCTGAAGTGCTGAGTTAGGAGCTGCAGTCTGGAGGTGGCAATAAATCTGAGCCCAGTCCTCGCCGCTGGCTGCTGTGTGTCCCTGAAATTAATGGCACCATCATTATGAAAGTGGGATCAGGGAACGTGGCTATTTTCTTCCCTGAGTAGGTTAATTACCACTAATGTAATTATTTTTGTACTGATTTTTATTTTAATCAAACATTGCACGAAACAATTAAGTTCAGAACAAATGGCTTATTGTGGAAATGTTTGTGGCGGAGGGAAGCAAAGCAGCAATGTTTGAATTATCCCCAGATATTGAGTTACTTTATTCATTAACATGAACAATTACATTAGGCCTTATGAGACAGACTAAGCATTTCTTGTTAATGTTTGTTCTATAGTGAACATAATGAGAATGTATATTGGGAGTGGATGCAGTCCTTCTTGCTGGAGGCATTCAGGAGCTGGGGATGTGTGGGAGCAGGGAGAGCATCCTTCCTTCCCAGGGATGCAGGGATCCAATCCCTCTTTTCAGGAGCAGACCTCTAGAATATCTCTCATTATTGAGGGATTATTTTTACAGCATTCACAGAAAGACTCTTGGTACTCCAGTGTGTGAGCAGAGTGTGACAACTTCAGGGTTTGTGTTTTCACAAATATAAAAGGAAGATGATACAGGATCTATTTTGATTTCAATTAGGAAAGTGCAAGTTAATTCTTAAATTTAAGACTTGCCCATCCAAGTCTTCCTGTCTGTATGAATAATTAAGGCAGCTGATTCAAGGAACTCATCTGAGAACTTTGACTGCTTGTAGGGAAAATCATGGAGCTTGTCAGCACTTAAGTGACCTAAGGAAAAATAGCTGAAATGTTGTTTTTAATGACACTTACTCACATCTATCCTGGGACTCCAATCTAAACCTTCCTTGTCCTTGGAGGCTGGGGAGTGGCTTTAGTCAGGCACATTTGAAATGATTTGTGAGTCCAGTTTTCCACAGTCCTCGGGAGCCTTTGTTGCCTGCCTTGGGGTTCAGGACTCTCCAGACTGCAGAGTAAGTGAGACTTTCCATGTATTTAATGTAATCATTTATCATTTGCATTCCCAGAAGCACATGTGGTATTTCAAAAGCTGAATGTGACTTTGAAATGAAATATTATCTAATTATTGCTTTTTTCAGTGATGACCATTTTCTTTGTCCTTCATATTTCTCTCCTGGCTCGTGTGGCAGACCTTCCCCCATTCTCACTGATCCCGTGCCCTATAGAAACACATTCCCACCTCATTTCACACCTTCCCCTGGTCAGTAGCAGTTCCAGGAGGGGAGATCTCTGCTCTGTCTTGGTAAGAAGCCCCAAGGTTTGTGGGAAGCAGCCTTGCAAGTCTAAGTCCTGCCTTCCCTTGAGGTTTGCAGTGTTGTTATAATTCTCACGTGGTTTATCTGTGCTTGGATGTCATTCCATCAGACTTAGCGAGCAATAGAAATGAAAAATGGAGGCAGTGAGCACAGTTAGGGCTCACACAGAGGCCCCAGGGTGTGGTTCTGGGACTCTGCCCATGGGAACTTTATCCACTCAGGGTTTGTGTGTTGGGGCTCCCCTGAGTTCCCTCCCTTCATTCCCAGCTCATGTCTGTGGCTGCCAGCCTTAACCCCGAGCCTGTTTGTGTCCTGTCCCACAGATTGACGAGATGTGGTGGGGTGTGGGCCGTGCCCCCGTCAGTGTGCAGCCAGCCCTAAGCCAGGCCTAACCCTGACCCTGTTTGTCCCATCCCACAGATCAAGGAGATGCAGTGGGGCAGGGCTGTGTGTTCTGTGCCCCTCTCAGTGTGCAGTCAGCCCTAAACCAGCTCCAAACCAGCCCTAAGCCAGGCCTAACCCCGAGCCTGTTTGTGTCCTGTCCCACAGATCGAGGAGATGCAGTGGGGCGGGGATGTGTGTTCTGTGCCCCCCTCGGTGTGCAGCCAGGCCTAAACCAGGCCTAACCCTGACCTGTTTGTCCCTGTCCCACAGATCGAGGAGATGCAGTGGGGTGGAGGCGTGCTGTGTGTGTGCAGCCAGCCCTAAACCAGGCCTAACCCTGACCCTGTTTGTCCCTGTCCCACAGATCAAGGAGATGCAGTGGGGCGGGGATGTGTGTTCTGTGCCCCCCTCGGTGTGCAGCCAGGCCTAAACCAGGCCTAACCCTGACCTGTTTGTCCCATCCCACAGATCGAGGAGATGCAGTGGGGCGGGGGCGTGCGTGCCGTGCCCCCCTCGGTGTGCAGCCAGGCCTAAGCCAGCCCTAAGCCAGGCCTAACCCTGACCCTGTTTGTCCCATCCCACAGATCGAGGAGATGCAGTGGGGCGGGGATGTGTGTTCTGTGCCCCCCTCGGTGTGCAGCCAGGCCTAAGCCAGGCCTAACCCTGACCCTGTTTGTCCCTGTCCCACAGATCGAGGAGATGCAGTGGGGCGGGGGCGTGCGTGCCGTGCCCTCCTCGGTGTGCAGCCAGCCGTGCCGGCCGGGCGAGAGGAAGAAGATGGTGAAGGGCATGCCGTGCTGCTGGCACTGCGAGCTGTGTGACGGGTACCAGTACCAGGCCGACGAGGTCACCTGCCTGCTCTGCTCCTACAACGAGCGGCCCAACGAGAACCGCACCGGCTGCCGCTCCATCCCCATCATCAAGCTGGAGTGGCACTCGCCCTGGGCCGTCATCCCCGTCTTCCTGGCCATGCTGGGCATCGTGGCCACCATCTTCGTGGTGGCCACCTTCATCCGCTACAACGACACGCCGATCGTGCGCGCCTCGGGCCGCGAGCTCAGCTACGTGCTGCTGACGGGCATCTTCCTGTGCTACATCATCACCTTCCTGATGATCGCCAAGCCCGACGTGGCCGTCTGCTCCTTCCGCAGGATCTTCCTGGGGCTGGGCATGTGCATCAGCTACGCGGCGCTGCTCACCAAGACCAACCGCATCTACCGCATCTTCGAGCAGGGCAAGAAGTCGGTGACGGCGCCGCGGCTGATCAGCCCCACCTCGCAGCTGGCCATCGCCTCCAGCCTCATCTCCGTCCAGCTCCTGGGCGTCTTCATCTGGTTCGCGGTGGACCCGCCCAACATCATCGTGGATTACGATGAGCAGAAAACTATGAACCCCGAGCAGGCGCGAGGAGTGCTCAAGTGTGACATTACGGATCTACAAATCATTTGTTCCTTGGGCTATAGCATTCTGCTCATGGTGACGTGCACTGTGTATGCCATCAAGACTCGGGGTGTCCCGGAGAATTTTAACGAAGCCAAACCCATTGGATTCACTATGTACACTACCTGTATAGTATGGCTTGCCTTCATTCCAATATTTTTTGGCACTGCCCAGTCAGCAGAAAAGGTAGGTGAGAGTGCCCAGGATCCGCTGTGCTTGCAGCCACGTGCTGGTGCTCAGCTTTCCGTGGATTTCCAGCTGAGCTCTCCAGCCGCTCCTTCCTGACTCAGGGCAATCTGTGGCACTGTTTTCCTTTCCCCGTTTAGCTCGTGGGCCATTCATTTAAAGAACTGGCAAATGATCAATAGCAATCACGTTAGCCATTAGTTTTATTGTTGCATCTATTTCAATTGTTTCTTTACAGGAGGATAAGTGGGAATTAGCTGTCATATTACCCACAAAGAGGCATCTCCTAACTAAATCACTTTGAATACAAGATGTAAGCAAGAGAACTGTCAAAAAAATACCCAGGTGGGCTCCTGTGCCTCTGGAGCTGAGGGCAGTGTGGAGTGTGATGGGTGCTCTGCTCACAAACAGCCCCAGGACACATTTACACCACGGTGTAAAGGTCTGTCCTGAGCTCCAGGGGCTGAGCCCCGCGGCTCCAGCTGATGCTCCATGATGCAGATTCACCTGGAGAAAAGCTGTCATTTCAGAGGGATTTGGCAAACACCACCACGTCCAGTATTTAGAGAGCAGTGGTGATACTGGGCTGTCCTGAGCTGCTGTCAGTCTGTTTCACCCCTCCACCCCAGCCCAGCCCGTGTCCCTGTCCCCGTGTCCCTGTCCCCATGTCCCCACAGGGCTGTGCAGCTCCTGGGCTCTGTGACCAGGCTCGGTGCCCACTCCCTGCTCCTGGGGCTCTCCCTGCCCTGCCCAGGGCTGTGCTGCAGGAGTTTTGCTGCTTTTCCTCCTATTCTGGCACTCCTTTTGGGTGGGGGTGCAGGGATTGTGCTTTTTGGTGCCTGCCGCTGATTTCCTGTCAGATATTCCCTCTGGAAAATATTGTGCCTTAGCTGAGGCACACACGTCTGCTGAAATGGAAATTGCACCTGCTGGAAAGTCTCATGCAGCACGATCCCTTCAGCTGAGCAATGGGGTTATATATAACACTGGGGTTCCAGGGGATGGATTTATTTTATTCTATCGATAAATACAAGCATAATGTTGTTGGGTGGAAGGCATATTGTAAGCACCTGCCTTGTTCAGGGCAGAGAATAACACCTCCAACAACAAAAAACCAAACCCTAGCAAAGTGCTTCAGGTAATTCATAAAAGGTGAATAATTCAAGCAGGAGCTGCTGCAGCAGGTGGAGGGAGGCCAGAAATCTGAGATTCTCCAGGATGGAGATGAGCCATGAGGAGCAGGAGAGGTGGCACATGGTAAAAGCAGATTTCAGACGTTTTTACAGCTTGAGTTCCCTCACCCTGTTTCTTTGTCCACATCAGAAATGGAGAGGAGGTGTGGCTGGCTGTGATTTATGGCTCAGCTGTGATTTATGGGCTGCGTTATCCTGTACTGTGTGTCCTGCTCTCCCTGCCTGGGCACTGTGCAGCTCTGGGCTGTGTTATCCTGGATGGATTGCGTATCCTGAAAATGCTGTGCCAGCTCTGGGGCAGGGCTTGTGCTGTCCCTGCTCAGACAGGTCCTTCCTTTAGAGTGCACTTGATGGAAAGCCACTGTGGCTTTCAGCTGAAGGAGGGGAGATTACACTGGATATACAGAAGGCACTCCACCCTGTGAGGGTGGGGAGGCCCAGGGTGCCCAGGGAAGCTGAATATTCCCCCAAAATCTCATTTTCTCAGAGTGTGTCATTGGGCTGATGGAGACAGAGATGTCATTGTTATCTTTTCATGTTCCATAGATGTTCTGCTGCCTCAGAGCTCTGATTGCTTTTATTTAGTAATTGTGCTGAGATTAAACAAACGCATTGCTGGATGTTTGCAAGCCAGTGAGAACTGCCAGAGTGCCCCTGAAATACATCCTGCCAGTGGGGCTCTTCACCTGAATGATCTTCAGGGCTTTTATCAGGTTCGAAAAGTTCTAGCTGTGCCTCTGAGTGAGGGGTGCCTGCTGTTCAGCCACTGTGGTTATCCTGCCTGGGAGCTTTGCTCTTGCTGCAGTGATGAGAAATGGGGAAAAGGTGAAATGGGGAAAAGAGCTGTCACCTTCCATCAGCTTATTTCTGCATAACTTTCACTTGTAAACTGTTGGGGTTTTTTGGGGTTGTGTAGGTTTTGAAATGTAATTTGAGGTGCCTAATCCCATCAGCTCTTCACCTCCCTTCTTGTTTCTCTATTTTTTTTCAGTGCCCCTTTTATTCAAATCAATAAGCAGGGCAAGTCAGGCATGTTTGGCAGCAACACTTTTACTTATTGTGTTGAGTGTTCCATAAATACTATAATTTGAAGGCACATGCAAAATGGGTCCTTGTTCAGATTAAATAATGTCACATTAGCACAGGAGCACTTCAGCCTCTGTTCTATTTTTTGGTGGAACTAAGTTACCCTTCAATTCTGTGTAACACAAATACCAATTAGCCAGATAGGACACACGTTTATTTTCTCCCTTGGGAAGGCTTGGGCTGACAGTTGCTATAGCAACCCTGCATGTGTGGATTTGGGAGTTATGAGGAATTTAATGCAAGATTTGTTGGCGTTTCACAGTGTGGGGTGGTGGAGGAACCCAGGCTCTGAGGCTCCCAGGGAATGTGCCTGGCTCTGCCATGATTTGGGGCTCTCCCAGGGACAGCTCTTGTGCATTGCAGCTTTTGTTTCAATTTTTAATCATTTTTGTTTGAAGGAGGATTCTGACACCAGGAATTTCTCATTGACGCACTTTCAGTTCGTTATCTGCATGTTCAGATGCTGAAGTTCCTAATTCCATCCAGCCTGGGCTGTGTCCCTGAGAGCAGCCTGGAGTTTGGGGATCTGGCACTGGAGCTGTCCTGAGCCAAGCCTGAACTGAGGAGCAGCTTCAGCTCAGGCAGTTCTGACCTCCACGAGCTCTGGAGAGCCTCAAAGCACAGGGTACTCCAGAAAATCCACTTCTGTGAGTACTGGAGCTCCACCTTTAATTGAGGAGAAATTAGGTGTTCTCTGAAATACTCAGTGGAATTTTTGGAAGGCTGATGACCTTCACTACAAAGGTGATCCTGGCCTAGGTTTTTATCAGGTTATACAACAACACTGCTGAAAAATCTATAAAAACCCTTGTGAAAACCTTTGAGTGTCTGTAGGGTTTCAGTTCTAATTTCTGCAGAACTGAACAAAAATTCCAAGCCCGGCTCCTGGGTAAAGTTCTCAGTGAGATTTCCTTTGTTACCTCCTGCACTCATTGGCCTCCCCCATGGGAAGGGGGGCTCTGAGCAGTCACACCCCAGCCAGATTGGAAGGTTCTGGAGGTGTCACTGCTGCCAGTGGTTTAACCCTCAGCAGGAGCTCAGCATTTCCATCTGTGTCATTGAAGTGCTGCAGGAATCCAGGTTCTGAGCTGTTGGTCTCTGTTCTCCTGCTTTCCCTTCCCTGGTGCTCTGGGGGCAGCTTTGTTCCTGAACAGACACCCACAGACCCAGCACCCCTGGCTATGCTGGGCTGTGGCCCCTGAGGCTCCTGGAGGAGAGAACACCCAGGAAAATACAGAATATTGCTGCCTGGGCTGGTTCCCAGTGCTCAGGGAGTCACCAGGAGCTCTGGCACAGCTCCCTCTGCCACCAAGGCTGCAAAAGGAAAAGAAAAATGGCAAGGAAACCTTGGTGCCTGAATTGGGCACCTGGGACTGTGGGTGTGCCCCAGCTCACACTCAGGGGCAGCAGGAGAAGGGGAGATCTGGCTCTGGAGTTTGGGAAGGTTCTGGAGCTGGCACTGGAGTTTGGGAATAGATCTGGAGTTGGCCCTGGGGTTTGGGAAGGTTCTGGGGCTGGCACTGGAGTTTGGGGAAGGTTCTGGAGTTGGCACTGGAGTTGCTGTGCCAGGGATGGCTGGGGAAGGAGCCTCTGCTCCTCACATGGTGTCCTGGAAAAGCAAAGACATTTGGGAATGAACAGGTTCCCCAGAGTGCTGTAATCCCCAGCAGGGCTCTCGGGAAGGGGTTCCTGCCTCTGCTGGGTCCTGGCACGGATTGCCCCAGCACTGCCAGGCAAAGGGAGGCTGTCGGGCCACTGAGGATGCAGGCCTGGTCTGTGTGCAGCCGGGGCAGGATAGAAAGGCAGGGAGGAGCATACGTGCACACCCAGAGTGAAACAGGCGCTGATTGCCGTAATTAGATGCTCCTCAGAAGACCATAAATTAACGGTGATTATGATTCTTGGAAGAACAGAAGCAGAAGGTGCAGTAACGGTGGCTCTGCTTTATCACATTTGCTGCATTGTAATGCTCCTTTAATGTTAATATGTACTTTTGTAGTAAAACCTAATTGCAAACACTGAGCAGGAGGAGCCCAGGGCCACAATCGTGTTCCACATAATTACCTGGCAGGGGGGGCTCCCCCAGCCAGCAGTGCCACCAGCACAGCAGGTGGGGCTGGCACAGGGCTCTGCAAGGAGGGCAGAGCTGGTGATGAGCCCCAGCCCCAGGGGTGAAATGTTTGGTTATTGGAGCAGTTCTGTGCCAGGGAGATCAGGACCACGCTGTGTTAACTGTGCAGGGAGGGCAGGGAATGAACCCCAGCCCATGGGGTGAAATGTTTGGTTATTGGAGCAGTTCTGTGCCAGGGAGATCAGGACCACGCTGTGTTAACTGTGCAGGGAGGGCAGGGAATGAACCCCAGCCCATGGGGTGAAATGTTTGGTTATTGGGGGCTCTCTGTGCCAGGGAGATCAGGACCACATTGTGTTTGTTGTGCAGGGAGGGCAGAGCTGGTGATGAGCCCCAGCCCACGGGGTGAAATGTTTAGGTTTTAGGAGCAGCTCTCTCTTTGGTTTTAGGAGCAGCCAGGGAGCAGCAGGACTACACTGGGGTTTGCTGCTCTCTCGCAGGGGACAAGGGCTCAGTTAAGCAGAAGTGGCTTCATCCCTGTCCCCAGGGGCTGCCGTGTCACCAGGGACCCTTTGAAGCCTCTGAGTGGCTGCTTTGATGTCTGCTGTTGGCACTGAGGGATCTCTTTGCTGTGATAATTCCAGCCTTTTCCATTCCCAGCTGTGCTGAGGAGACAGAAAAGGGAAATTGTTTGGAAGATGGGAACATAAATGGAGCCCAGAAGGGAGAGGGCATCACGGAGGTGGAAATCAGAGAATATCCTGAGCTACAGGGATCATCCAGTCCCACTCCTGGCCCTGCCCAGACACCCCAAATCCCACCCTGGCATCCCTGGCAGGGCTGTCCAAAGGCTCCTGCAGCTCTGGGGCTGTGCCCATCCCTGGGCAGTGCCAGCACCCTCTGGGGATGAACTTTCCCAAAATCCAGCCTGGGGCTCCCTCCGTGGCACTGGGGCAGCCCTGGCAGCTGCACCAGCTCCTCCCCGGGTTTCTCTGTCTCTATTGTGGCCATTCTGCACCAGCCCCAGGTGTGGGCAGGCTCTGTGTGACTGCAGCAGCAGATTTGGGAACATTTTGGTGCCTTTCCACCTGTGAGCCTGGCACTGGCCCGTGGCTCTCGGCTGCCCCTGCCCTGTGTCACCCTGTATGTCACACAGGAGATGTGTGACATTCCCCTGGAATTTCTGGTGCATGCTTAACTGCCTCTGGCTAAAAAGCCACACAATCTTTAAAGGGAAAAACGTGTAGGTGTTTAATGCATAGTGTTGACACATACTTTTTTTGTTCCTCTTTTTTTTTTTTTGGAAAACGTAGCATTGCCAGGAGGGTTTTGCATCTGAAAGGCCAGCCCTGCTCGGGCCCTGGCAGCCCTATCAACAGTTCTTATCAGCAGCACGAGCTGACAGCCCCTCACCGGGAAATAATTGCAGCTCCGTGGAGTCCAGGGCAGTAATTACTGTGTTGGTGAAACTTTGTTCTGTGCCTGCCTTGTGATGTCTGAGTGTCAAACCCACTGGGCTGACAGCATCATTTCCCTGCACAGACCCTGCCCCGCTGCTGGGCAGGGCTGGGGGTTTCCAGCTGGCTGAATGGCTGAGGCAGCCCAGGAAAGCTCAGCCTTGCCAAGCCCTGTGCTGGCATTAACGCTGAGCCCGGCTGGGCTGAGGCAGGCACCAATGGGAGCTGTGGCTGCGGGGTTATGGAACAGCTCCTCAGAGTCAGTCGGGAAGGAATCAACCACAGAATAAGCAGCTCCAGGCAGGGGAGGGTCAGTTTGTTTGAGTGTCCATGTTTGTGATCATGTATCACCACAGGAATGGTGAAACCACCCTTGGGTGCCCAGAGCCAGTGTGAATGTGGCACCTCAGGAGGTGATGGACGTGGTGCTGCTGCGGGTTCATGGTGGCATTTGGTGATCCCAGAGGGATTCTGTCATTTCAATGAGTATTTTCATTCCCTGTGTGTGCAGGGTTAAGGTAAGTGGTGGTTCCCCAAGGCACTGACCCATCCCTGCAGCCCTGATCCCCTTCCATGTGCATGTTTGAGGAGAGCCCCATCTCAGGGGCTCAGGGGGTGCTGTGGGGCACTCCCTGTGCCAGCCCTGCAGGGTTGTGCCTGTGGGCTCAGCCAGAGCACAGGGGCTCTGCTGGGGCTGGGGATGGAGCTCAGGTGGGTTCTGCTGCAGAAATCCCCAGCTCCCTTTGCTGCTGCTTTGTTTGGAGCGAGCTCCTCACCCTGCAGAGCATCCCAGGGCACGCAGAGCCAGCCCAGCCCGATGTGAGAGAGCAGAGCTCAGCCAGGCTCTGCCCCTGTGTTGTACAAACACAATCTGCTGTTTGGAGGCAGAAATAATGGCTGCTGATTCTGAGCTCATCAGCAGCAGAGCCTGGAGGGCCCCTTCAGTACAATGGCAGTTATGCAGATGGTTCTCATTTCCTCGCTGAAGGTGGGTGCTGGAGTCAGGCTTTGCTTTCATCGGGGCTTTCAGCAGCAGGAATTGGTCCTTGAGCACTCCTGGCAGCTCCTGTGAGTGGGCGATGAGAGCAAAGGGCCCCAGATGGAGCAGCCCTGCAGAAGGAGCATCCCTCATGGCTGGAGTGGAGCTTCCCTTCTGTTTGCTTTAGAATAAACAGGAACAAAAGGAAGGACAAGGAGAACTGCCAGGGGAGGAGCAGGAAGGGCCAGGGGAAGTGGAAGTCTTGCTTGGGATGGGTGACACAGAGAGTGAGTGACATCCCAGGGCACTGCCAGGGCACCGTCCTGCCCAAACCACTGAGGGCGAAGGGAGCATTGAGCCTTGGGGTCAGCTATGCATGGAACGGGTGGGAAGGGACCCCAAATCCCACCCAGTGCCCCCCCCTGCCATGGCAGGGACCCCTCCCACTGTCCCAGGGTGCTCCAGCCCCAGTGTCCAGCCTGGCCTTGGGCACTGCCAGGGATCCAGGGGCAGCCCCGACTGCTCTGGGCACCTGTGCCAGGGCTGCCCACCCTGCCAGGAACAATTCCTTCCTGGTATCTAAACCTGCCCTCTTTCAGCCTGTTCCTCCAAAATCAATGAAAAGCCCCGAGCTGCAGGCACTGGAAAGGGAATCCCCTCTCCACACAGCAGGGCCTCTGTGGATCCTGGAGAGAGATCTGGGGATGCTCTGACACCAGCATCAGCTCCCTTGAGCTCAGCACAGCTGGGCACAGCTGCCTTTGCAGGGGAGAACAGAGCTGCTCTGCAAGGACCATCTTCAGTGCAGCAGGGCCAGTCCAAAAGGTAGGACTCTGTACATAAGACAGCAAAAGGCAGGACCCTGTACATAAGAGATGGGGACAAAAATATCGACTGGCAGGATTTATTTGTTGTTCTAAGTGGCTTAAGCAGGCATGTAATAATAATAATAATAAAAATAGAAACCATCACGCTCACTCGTAGAAATTGCCTCATGTTTTGTCTTTGAGGCATAAGCTTAGCAGAAGGTTAAAGAGAAACAACAGTGGATTTTTGTAGACTAAAGCAAAAAAATTTGCGTCCCAACCCTACCATGTCCAAAGTGATTTGGGGGCTGTTTTTATTTCTGCAATAGCAGCTTTTCTTGCACCGTTAATTGCTCATTAAACACCATCCATTCAGTCTTTAGCTGCCTCTGCCTCAGCAGGGAAAGCTGAGCCTTAGCCCTGCCCAGGCTGAGCCTCATGGTTTCAGCAGTGACAAATAATGTGTGTGTTGTAAATTGAATAACTCGAGTGTTCACAAGCTCCACGTTGGCCTTACCTCTAGAGACACTTATTTAAGAGAGGGAGTAGGAGGACAAAACAAGCGAGGAACAATATGCTCTCATCTTCCTCTTGTTCCTCTGATTTACATCTCCGGCATCAGAGCAGCCTGTAATGCTTAATGGAGATAATTAAATATCATTTGGAGACAAGATAGCTCTTTTTAGTGGGAGCAGCTCGTGCTGCACCTCGGAGCTGGCAGCAGTAATTCACAGGGAGCTGCGCAGGAGAGGCAGGGGAGGCTCAGCACACTCTCCTGGGTGGCAGGAGGGAAAAGCAAAGGAAATCAATTCCTTTAGCCAAGGTGCTTAAACGTGATTAGAGCTGAAGAAAGTCTTGTGAAAACTGGTATTAGGGAGTAGTTAAGATTTATTCTGGTGCCTTAATTGGAGGACCAAGGAAGTCAAGTGATTTGATTCTCCAGAAGTTGAGAATCAATGTTGTTTTAGCAGGTTTTATTGACTGGAAGATGAACTCTGATAATGACTGCAGATAAGGAAGGGAGGTCAGGCCTGCAGATGTCCCTGGTGGTGCAGAAGGGATGAGCCCTGTCTGGGCTGGGTCTGATGGGACCAGCCAGCCTTTCCTGGGGCACAGCCCAGCCTGGGCTGCCCGTGTGTCCCCTGGGGCTCGGGGGCTGCCTGGAACCCAGCCCGGGGTCCTGGGCTTGGGAAGGGATGCCCAAAACAGCAGGGACCAGGTCAGGTCCCACAATAGCATGGTCTGAGTCAGGTCCCACAATAGCATGGGCTGGGTCAGGTCCCAAAGATTCAGGTAGGTCCCAAAACAGCATGGACCAGGTCAGGTGCCTAAGAAGCGGCTGGGCTTAGCTGGGCTGGGCTGGGCTCGGAGCAGAACCCAGCCCAGTGCCCTCTGTCCTGGCCTGGCCCAGCCCAGCCCGGCTTGGAGCAGAACCCCAGCTCCATGCTCATTGTTCCAGCCCAGCTCAGAGCAGGACCCAGCTCGGTGCTCTCTGTCCCCTCACTGGCAGCAGGTTCCGTTTGTCCCCAGTCCCCAATCCTGTTTGTGTTCTCAGGCTCCTGGAGGCTCCTGTGGGGCTGCAGCTGCTGCAGCTGTGCTGTGCAGTGGGACCCTCTCAGGTCTGGGTACTGCTGCAATTGTGGCACTGTGCAGGATGGGATGGGATCACCTCTCAGGTCTGGGCAGTGCTGGAATTGTGCAGGATGGGATGGGATGGGATGGGATCACCTCTCAGGTGTGGGTACTGCTGGAATTGGGGCATTGTGCAGGACGGGATCACCTCTCAGGTCTGGGCATTGCTGGAATTGTCACGGCAGCACTGGTCTGAGATGCGGGTTTGCTTTATTCCTGCAAGAAAAGGCAGCGTTAGATAATTAAGAGAGAAGCGCTTCCCTGGTGCTCCGGGCTGATGCACGCGGGTGCCTTCCCAAGATCCGGGGGATCGTGGAACGGCTGGAATTTGGCAGCTCCTGAAACGCCAGACTTTGGTAATTAAATCTCATTGAAATGAGCACCTAAATGCTGTTGTATTCGGTGGGATTACCCATCGCCAGTTTGGCATGACAGTAACGCCCGTGTGCGTGTCACAGCCCCAGGACCGCGCAGCAGAGCCGGGCTAGCAGTGATGATGATGATGATGATGATGCACCGGGCAGTTGCCATGGCAACGCTGCTCTAATTGTGACACATCAGCAGCAACAAGAATCGGCTGGCTCCAGTCACGGAGTTAATTAAATGCAAACTGGCACGGCTCAGGGGGAATGCTGGGCAGGAGGAGGAGGAGGAGGAGGAGGAGGAAGGCCTCCGGTGCCGGGGACAATCGCAGCCCCTGCCCTGCTCGGGGCTCTCCTGCCCGGAGCTCTGCCGTGGGATGAGCGGTGAGGAGGGGCCGGGGCAGCCCCTGGGGCTGGCACAGAGCTGGGGAAGGGGCACAGAGCCTCCAAAGGGCATTTTCAGCCAGGGAGATGCTGCTGGTGGCTGGCACAGCTTCAGGGGGAGCTTTGGGATTCTGGGTTCTTGCAGGGGCAGCTGAGCAGCCCTGTGTGGGTCCTGCTCGTGTGGGGCTCCAGCTGCTGCCCACACCCCGGGTCTGACCATCCTTTTTATCGTTTTGATGTTTAAATTGCTGTTCTTTAGTACAAGGAATGATTTTCCTCATGCCAGGGTTTAAACTCCCACTGATGGCTGGTCAGGAGCAAAGGCTTTGCCGCCTTACCCAGGAATCTTCCATTCTTTCAGCAGCTCAACCACGCTCCCTGCTCACTGTCACCTTTCAGACAATGAAATCGTTTTCATAGAATGGTTTGAGTTGAGAGGGACCTTAAATCCCACCCCTGCCATGGCAGGGACACCTCCCACTGTCCCAGGCTGCTCCAATGCCCAGCCTGGCCTTGGGCACTGCCAGGGATGCAGGGGCAGCCACAGCTGCTCTGGGCATGCTAACGAATGAATGAATTAATTAATAACAAAAATAAATGAATTGCTGACTGCTCTGGTCCCCCAGCACACTCCACAGTCCATACCCAGCACTGTGGGGCCTCAGGACATGTCCAGCCATAACGAGTTTTTTCTAAGTAGCCAAAGCAATTTGTAAATGCTCTGCTTTAGCTAATAATTACATTAGCATTTCAAAAGTCACTGAAGAAATGGCTGGCTTCATGTATGTATATTTGTCATGTTCTTTACTGCCAGTGCTCTGCTGCAAGGGCTTTAAAGAGCAGTAATGAGGGTGGGATTATCCTTTCCCTCTTCCCCTCCTGCACTGGCACCGCTCTGCACCTCAAATTCCCCTGAAGGTCTGCAAGCAGAATTAGCTCTCACTTTGTATGCAAATCCATGGAGTGGATTCTCAGTGTGGGGCTGGCTCAGACCTCAGTGATACTGAAGGATTGCAGCTGGCTTGGGGCATTTGTGGCACTGGGGGAGCTGAGGTTACCCAGGCAGGGCTGGGCAGGGCTGGGCAGGGCCATGGGCACCCAGGGGCACTGGCTGGGCAGGGAATGGTTCGTGGGGCTGGTTTGAGGTTCTGCACGCTGGCTGGGCAAGGAATGGTTTGTGGGGCTGGTTTGAGGTTCTGCACGCTGGCTGGGCTGGGAGCACACTGGGAACACTGGGCTGCCTCAGTACAAAGGGCAGTGGTGGAGGGACCCGCCCTGGATGTGGCACTCGGGGCTCTGGTCTGGGGGACAAGCAGGGAGCAGCCAAGGGCTGATATTGGGGGGCTGTGCCCAGCTCAGGGCCTGTGTGACCAGCAGCCCCCAGGGCAGGGCTCATGGGGGCTCCTCCCCTCAGTCTGCTCTCAGGGAGCCATAAAGGAGGGGCACGGGCTGCACATGAAGTGCCTGCTCCCCAAATGGGCACCCTGGAGTGCCCAAACCAAGAGGAGATTGGGAGGGTGTGGCAGAAACCGTGCCCAGCTGGTGCCAGCAGGGAGTGCCCAGGGCTGTGTGCATGGGCAGGGCCAACGCAGCCCCCAGGGTCACTGCAGCCCCCAGGGTCGCTGCTCACACCCAAGGGCTGTGAGTGACCAAGCTGTGGGATCACAGTGAACATCTGGCTCCCAGCTGTGCAGGGGAACAAGTTTTGTTCTCCTGGGAAAGCCAGAGGGTTTCATTTTGGGTGGGGGAAGGTTTGGGCTGAGATTTTGTGTGCCTGGTGTGTGGGTCATGGAGCATGTTCAGTGGCTGAAGCAAGTGGAGGCAAAGGGAATTTATTAAGTGGAGTGTCTCAGGAAAAGAGCAGCTTGATCTCAGGGAAAGCCTCCCAAGTGGGCCAGACTGGCTGGATATAAATCAAGCATTCATATGGCCGAATATAAATCAAGCATTCATATGGCTGGGTCAGGGCAGGCAGAGTTGGAGTGAGAGGACAGAAAAAGGTGTTGGAGCTTGCTGTGTGAGACGAACCTGCTGTGGGATCTCTGCTCTCGTTAGGGCAGGGCCTGGGCTGGAACAGCTGGGCGTTCATCCTGGCAGGAGTGCAGCTGGATGGCTCAGGAGAGCCCGAGAGGGATGGGCACTGGGTTACAGCTCAGTTACAGCAGTCAGGGCAGCAGGACCCTGTGCTGGGGCTGCCTTGCACTGCTGGCCTGGTCAGCCCCTCTTCTGAGGCTGGCTTGAGGCTTCTCTTGTTCCTTTTGCTTGGTTTTCTCAGTATTCCCTCACTGTGTGTGATTGGGGAACTCTTAGCAGTGCTTGTTGTATTTATTCTGGATTACGGGTTTAATTTTGCAAGGCCCGAGCACCTGAGCTGAGAGGGCTGCTGTCTGTCCTGGCGTGTGGCTGTGTGATGTCCTGGGCAGTGGAACAGAACTGCAGCCCCAGGCTGGCACAGAGCCCGAGGGGGAGAGGAGCACCAGGGCACCTGTGCCCGTCCTGCCAGGCTGTGAGCGGTGCTGGCAGTGCTCTGCAGTGCTGGCACAGCACGGCTGCACTCACAGCTCCCACTGCCATGGCAACCTGGCCACATCAGGCGCTGCTGTGCCTGAGCCTGCCTGGCCCTGAGCCCGGCCCTGAGCCCGGCCCTGAGCCCCCTGAGCCCCCTGAGCCCGGCCCTGAGCCCCCTGAGCCTGGCCCTGAGCCCCCTGAGCCCCCTGAGCCCGGCCCTGAGCCCGGCCCTGAGCCCCCTGAGCCCGGCCCTGAGCCCCCTGAGCCCCCTGAGCCCCCTGAGCCCGGCCCTGAGCCCGGCCCTGAGCCCGGCCCTGAGCCCCCTGAGCCCGGCCCTGAGCCCCCTGAGCCCCCTGAGCCCGGCCCTGAGCCTGGCCCTGAGCCCCCTGAGCCCCCTGAGCCCGGCCCTGAGCCCCCTGAGCCCAGCCCTGAGCCCGGCCCTGAGCCTGGCCCTGAGCCCCCTGAGCCCGGCCCTGAGCCCGGCCCTGAGCCCGGCCCTGAGCCCCCTGAGCCCGGCCCTGAGCCCCCTGTGCCTGCCCAGCCCAGACCCACACCCTGGGGCTGCAGGAGCTCCTGCTGCTGCCTCCCACCCTGCCGCTCCTCACGGGAGGAGTGCCTGTGCTCCATGCTCCCTGCCCTGCCTTCCCCCTGCAGCCTCCTCAGGGCTCCGTGCAGAGGGAGGCAGAGCAGGCTCTGATCCCTGCTGGGGATCCCTGGAGTTTACAGGAGCTGTGCATGCCTGCAGCTCCCAGGGGCTGTGCATCCCTGCTGTGCATGCCTGCAGCTCCCAGGAGCCGTGGATCCCTGCAGGGTACAGGAGCCATGCATCCCTGGAGCTTCCCGGAGTTGTTTGGCATCTGCAGATGTTGGTGACTGCAGGGCTTGGAGAAACCTGCTCTGGTGGGGACATTGTGTGCTCCTGGAGACACTGTGTGTCCTTTGGGGACATTGTGTGTCCTTTGGGCACATTGTGTGCTCCTGGGGACATTGTGTGCCTCTTGGGGACATTGTGTGCCTCTTGGGGACATTATGTGCCTTCTTGGTGACATTGTGTGCCCCTAGGGACATTGTGTGTCCCTGGGGGCATCATGTGTTCTTGGTGACATTGTGTGCCCCTTGGGACATGGTGTGCCCGAGTGCCAGCCTGTGCCAGTGCCAGCCCTGTGCGGTGCCCACCACCCTGCAGAGACGCAGCCCTGGGGTCTGACGTTATTTCCCTCAAAATCTCGAGCTGAGGGTTGCAGGGTTGGGTTTTTTCTCCTTTTACATTGAATTATTCAATAGCTGAAGTGAGTAAAATTAAAGATTTCTAGACTGGTGACGTTTGGAATGTAAGAAGGATAGCAAAATCTGTTTCATTTGAACTCTAATCTCTGGTCATGTATAAAATGAATAAAATGCAATAAGTGTGGAGAAATATGATTTACAACAGCAGCCAGAGTCTGGCTCTGAATGCCCAAAAATGCCAAGATTGTGTGTCAGTCAATTTAGCAGTGCAGTGGTGAGGGGAGCAATGAAATGAAGGCTTGCTCTTTTTGTTCTTTTTTCCCTTCCTTTTTTTTTTTTATTTTTTGTTTTTTGGAAGAAGTGACAGATGAAGAATTATTTCTAGCTCAAAAAAGCCAAGTGCTCAGCCCGTGAGAGAGGGAAAAGCCATTATTGTAATCATAGAAGTGGAGGATGTGCATTACTCCTGCTGCACTTTGTGTTTGTCTCCTTTAGTGGTGTGTAACTTATTTTAGAGCTATGATCACAAACAGGAATGCCAAGCAAGCGACGTTAGACAGTTCTGAGGACTGATAATGGCATTTCTGGAGCTCTTCCCTCTGGCTGAGCCTGAAATCCAGCCAAGCCCTGGCTGGAGTCCCTGGGTGAGCCAGCAGGGGTGGGAGGTGTCAGGACCCTCCTGCAGGGGAGCAGCCCCTGGCTGGGTCCTTCATCCACTGCAGTGTGTCCATCCCTGGGGACATGTGGGCAGCAGGGACGGAGCGCCAGGAGAGGGGCTGTCCCTCTGCTGTCACCAACCAGGCCAGGGATCCCATCCCATTATCCCATCCCAACCCACTATCCCATCCCATGGATCCCGTCATGCCATCCCGTCATGCCATCCCGTCATCCCATCCCGTCATGCCATCCCATTATCCCATCCCATTATCCCATCCCATGCCATCTCATGGATCCCATCCCATTATCCCATCCCATTATCCCATCCCATTATCCCATCCCATGGATCCCATCCCATGCATCCCATCCCATTATCCCATCCCTCAGTGGGATCCTCACCCAGCAGGGCAGAGCTCAGGGCCAGGGCACAGAGCAGCAGCAGCAGCAGGGTCCCAGGGGGAGCACAAGCTCTCCTGCTCTCCTGCCCAGGGCTGGGAGTGCACAGAGCTCACTGCAAACTCCCCTGGCCTTGCAGGGTCACTTCTCCTGCACACCCTTGACCCTTCTGTGCAAGGACACTGAATTCCAGGGAGGCACCAGCTCCAAACCCCTTCAATGCCCTGCTGGCCTGAGCCAGGGCCAGCCCTGTCCTTTTTTGGGGAGCCGCTCCCAGGTGACCCCAGGCAGCTCCTGGGCTGTCTCTGAGCCTGGCACAGCTGCCAAGGCAGCTCTCTCTGCAGCATTGGAGGAATGTGCTCAGCACTGTGTGTGTGACTTGTGGGGCTGCCTCTGACACTGCTTCAGTTCTCTCTCAGCCATCAGATGCTGCCTGAAAGCAGCACTTGCTTGTTTCCATTGCTGCTCTGTCCAATTATCTGGCTAATTTAATTTCCTTCCAGATAAGCTGTTAGAGTTTCTCTCGCAGGCTGGAGGGACAAAATTCCTCCTCTCTGCATCTGCATCAGCACCCTCAGAGCAATTCAGCATTTGCTATTTTGAATTATCACACAAGTTATGGATATAACCCATAAACGTTTATTTTTGGTGCATGCAAATTTCTTGCATAAGGAGGTTCCTAATATAAGGGAACAAGCTGTATAAAACACTTAGCTGGAATAACTGGGATGTTTAAAATACAGACATTCACTCCAGCTCTCCTCCACACGATTGTGTGAACCACAAGCTGACACGCTGGATGTGCTGGGTGCTCTGGGGACGTGGGAATGGATGGTGGCTCTGACAAGGTGACATCAGGAGCAGCAGGTTCAGCCTGCAGGCACTGGGAGTTGGGAATTTGTCCTGTTAGTCCTGCTCACTCCGTGCTGGCTGCCTCTGCGTGTGGCCCTGCAGGGGAGCCTCTCTGGGAATGTGAGTGAGGATTCCTGTGTGTGGCTGAGCCTCCTGCTGCCAGGAACGTGCTGGGACAGGATCCCTGCATCCCGGCATCCCTGCATCCCTGCAACCCAGCACCCTGCAACCCGGCATCCCTGAATCCCTGCATCCCTGCATCCCTGCATCCCGGCATCCCGGCATCCCTGCATCCCTGCAACCCGGCATCCCTGAATCCCTGCATCCCGGCATCCCTGCAACCCGGCATCCCTGCATCCCTGCAACCCGGCATCCCTGCAACCCGGCATCCCTGCATCCCTGCATCCCTGCATCCCGGCATCCCTGCAACCCGGCATCCCTGCATCCCTGCATCCCTGCAACCCGGCATCCCTGCATCCCGGCATCCCTGCAACCCAGCATCCCTGAATCCCTGCATCCCTGCAACCCGGCACCCCTGCATCCCGGCATCCCTGCATCCCTGCAACCCGGCATCCCTGCAGCCCGGCATCCCTGAATCCCTGCATCCCTGCAACCCTGCATCCCGGCATCCCTGCATCCCTGCAACCCGGCATCCCTGCAACCCGGCATCCCTGAATCCCTGCATCCCTGCAACCCTGCATCCCTGCATCCCGGCATCCCTGCAACCCTGCATCCCTGCATCCCGGCATCCCTGCAACCCGGCATCCCTGCAACCCGGCATCCCTGAATCCCTGCAACCCGGCATCCCTGCAGCCCGGCATCCCTGCAACCCGGCATCCCTGCAACCCGGCATCCCTGCAGCCCGGCATCCCTGCAACCCTGCATCCCGGCATCCCTGCAACCCTGCATCCCTGCATCCCGGCATCCCTGCAACCCGGCATCCCTGCAACCCGGCATCCCTGAATCCCTGCAACCCGGCATCCCTGCAGCCCGGCATCCCTGCAACCCGGCATCCCTGCAGCCCGGCATCCCTGAATCCCTGCATCCCTGCAACCCTGCATCCCGGCATCCCTGCATCCCTGCAACCCGGCATCCCTGCATCCCTGCAACCCGGCATCCCTGAATCCCTGCATCCCTGCAACCCTGCATCCCGGCATCCCTGCATCCCTGCAACCCGGCATCCCTGCAACCCGGCATCCCTGAATCCCTGCATCCCTGCAACCCTGCATCCCTGCATCCCGGCATCCCTGCAACCCGGCATCCCTGCAACCCGGCATCCCTGCATCCCTGCAGCCCGGCATCCCTGCAACCCGGCATCCCTGCAACCCGGCATCCCTGAATCCCTGCATCCCTGCAACCCTGCATCCCTGCAACCCGGCATCCCTGCATCCCTGCAACCCGGCATCCCTGAATCCCTGCAACCCTGCATCCCTGCAACCCGGCATCCCTGCATCCCAGCATCCCTACATCCCTGCAACCCGGCATCCCTGAATCCCTGCAACCCTGCATCCCTGCAGCCCGGCATCCCTGCAACCCGGCATCCCTGCAACCCGGCATCCCTGAATCCCTGCATCCCTGCAACCCGGCATCCCTGCAACCCGGCATCCCTGCATCCCTGCAACCCAGCATCCCTGCATCCCGGCATCCCTGCATCCCTGCCGTGGGTGCTGCCTCAGGGATGGACACGACTCTGCCCTTAGCAAACTGGACTTTTAGATGCTTCTGTCTGAGAAACTCTCATTTTGTTGGCGTAAATTGTTATTGGAAATGAGGAATTGTTCCCTGGCGGGTGGGCAGCCCTGGCACAGGTGCCCAGAGCAGCTGTGGTGCCCCTGGATCCCTGGCAGTGCGCAAGGCCAGGCTGGACACTGGGGCTGGAGCACCTGGGACAGTGGGAGGTGTCCCTGCCATGGCAGGGGTGGCACTGGGGGGGATTTAGGGTCTCTTCCCCCACACCACTCTGGGATTCTGGACGTGCAGCCCATTCGTGAGCCACCCCACAGGGGCTCTCTGTGCCTGCCTTGCTATTTCTGCTCTGATGCCTGTGATCAGCACAACTCCTGTGATTTCTGCATAGATCAGATTTGTTCATAGACCTTGACACTTGCACAACTTCCTTCATGCAGAAAAGCCAGTTCTTTATTCACATGGCCAGTTCTTTATTCACATAGCCAGTTTTTATTCACATGGCCAGTTCCTTATTCACGTAGCTCATTCTTACAGGAAATATCAGAAGGTACTGTGTTAAACCTATCTGATTAACAATACACTGAAACTCGCTGAGGGTCAGTAAATGGCCTTTGTGCCTGCCCACCAAATCCTTCTATTTCTGGATGGTTTACATATTGTGTTCACTGATTGCCATGGGACAGATTTCTTGTTTTTTACAGGTGCAAATGGTTCTCTTTCCAGATGGGTTTGTGGTGTAGCTGCTTTCATTCTGGTTTAGTTGTGCTAGCTGCTTTCATTCTGGTTTGTGGTTCTAGCTGCTTTCATTCTGGTTTATGGTTCTAGCTGCTTTCATTCTGATTTGTGGTGTAACTGCTTTCATTCTGGTTTAGTTGTGCTAGCTGCTTTCATTCTGGTTTGTGCTGTAGCTGCTTTCATTCTGGTTTAGTTGTGCTAGCTGCTTTCATTCTGGTTTATTGTTCTAGCTGCTTTCATTCTGGTTTAGTTGTGCTAGCTGCTTTCATTCTGGTTTGTGCTGTAGCTGCTTTCATTCTGGTTTATGGTTCTAGCTGCTTTCATTCTGGCTGCTGGTTTGATAGAGCACCAGGGCCCAGCATACTTTACAATGTCTCTCCCTGCATGCCCCAGGTGCTGGCACAGGCAGGTGGGTCTGGGGTCCCCAGGGAGGGCACAGGGCTCCTGCAGGAGGGGCAGGGCCCTCTCCCACCCCCTGCACCCCCAAATCCCCCAGAGCACGTTTCCATTTGGGGCCTTTCACCTCCCATGGTTTTGCAAACACACGGCGCAGGGGAAGCTAATTTTAATTTTTATTAAAAAGTGTTTCTCATTCTTATATTTGCACAACATAATGTAGAGAATGAGATAGAATCTTCAGATGACCTGGAAAAGCCTTCTGGGAGATTTATAAACCATCTACTTCAGCTGTAAGAACATTTGTTTTAATTCCCATATAAAAGTGAGATAAATTGGCTTGTAATAGCACGAGTCCAAAAATATCTCAAGTTACCACTTTATTTCCATATTGCAACATAACACAATTCAGTGCATAATTAGAAAGCTGAATTAGGGAAGGGGAGCAGTTGCTCCTGATTAGACTGAAGGCAAAGCTTTAGCCTGCAAAAAGGGTTCTGACTCCTAAAGGGACTTTTCAAAGCTCCGCAGCTCTGAGTTAAGTTGTTCTATAAACTGGAGGCTCAGTTCTTCTGGCCCAGCAGCTGGAAATCTCTCCTGAGTTGGCAGAGACAGAGGCCTGATTCTGCAGGGCTCTGCTTCCCAGAGAAATCACAGTTCATGCAGAATTAGCCAGTGATGTATTTTGTTCTATAAAAATTGCCCGTTATTAGATGTGTGTATTCCAGACCAGTCCAATTTTCTCTCAAGGTTTGGAAGGCAATTTTTGTGATTTGCATGAATAAAGCAAGAATCTGGAAAACATAAAAATCTAAAATTCAAATGGAAATCACTTATGTAAAAGCCGTGATAAGATCTAGGTGCTTTTGCATGTGAATGATGTCCTCGGGGTTGGGTTTTCTCCAGTGCCTGCTTCAAAGTCGCTGCATTTGCAATGCAGTGTGTGGAGTTAAGATTTGTCAGAAGTCAGAGTCTGCTGGAGAGAGATTTGGGTGAGGGTGACCCTTCAGAAGGGTTTGTCCTTCTGTCAGAGCAGATGTGGCTCCAAACCCTGCAGGGGAGTGGCCAGGGAGACCAACACCAGATTGCTTTAGAAAGCCTGGATGTCCTCTGGCAACGCTTCCAGTCATGGCATGGGACCTTAAATCCCACCCAGTGCCACCCCTGCCATGGCAGGGACATGGAATCCCACCCAGTGCCACCCCTGCCATGGCAGGGACACCAAATCCCACCCAGTGCCACCCCTGCCATGGCAGGGACACCTCCCACTGTCCCAGGTGCTCCCAGCCCATCCAGCCTGGCCTTGGGCACTGCCAGGGATGCAGGGGCAGCCCCAGCTGCTCTGGGCACCTGTGCCAGGGAACAATTCCCAGTATCCCATCCATCCCTGCCCTCTGGCACTGGAAGCCTTTCCCTGTGCTGTCCCTCCATCCCAGGTAAATGTTCTCTCTCTCTGCAGTTTCTTGTAGCTCCTTCAGGCCCTGCAAGGCCACAGCTCTGTCACCCCAGAGCCTTCTCCCCTCCAGGCTGGATAAGCTCCATCCCAGTTCTCATTCATGTCGAGTCTGAGTATCTCTCACTAAATCTGCATCTTAATTTCTTAATTTAATCTCAGGTTTGGGAGCTGCCAGGTTCAGCAGGCAGCTGTAAAAGGCACGCATGAGTTATTAGAGTCCCATTGTCAGTTAAATCTGATCCTTTGTACTTTAAGTCACCCATTTGCATTCATCTAAAATGCTTCCCAAGAATTTATCAGAAGAAGTGAAATAAGAAATGAAATAGTTTCACGTAAACTGCATTTTTATGTCTGACTGGTAAAACCACAAAGCAGAGATAAAACACATAAAACTGAGGCTCTGCATAATAAGCATATCTATTAGTTTCCCTTATCTTTAGGCTGCTCCCATTTGTCATGAGAAGCTTTGTGTGTCACTCATCCCTCCTTGTTCTACAAACGCTCTTTTCTGCCTCCCTTTTATCTCCCATCAGCGTCTGCAAGGTGGGAGCTCTGGAGGTGCTGCCAGAGACCCCTTTGATTAAATAATCATCTCACCTTCAACCCCTGCCCAGCAGGAGAAATCAAACCCAGCTCCTGAGCTGCTGCTGCTCAGGATGGAGGGGAAGGGTTGGACCCAAGGCTGAGGCAGCTCCAGTCAGACCAGCTCCCCCCTGGGGCACAGCTGCTGCTGCAGGGTGCCCTAATTACATAAATCACAATTAAACTGTGGGACCTTGCTGTGGGAACTGTGCTAAGGCCCCTGGAAGTCTCTGTCACTGAGGCTGTTGGTGGATCAGGCAGGGCATTTGTGTGGGACATCACGGTGGCTGCAGGGCAGAGGTCTCGGCTCCCTCATCTACACTGCAGACTGGTTAAAAATCGGTGTAAAATGGGGGGGTGTGTGAACTGCTGCAGCCTGGCCAGGCCTGTGGTGTGTAACATGCAAACTGGTTAAAAATTCCTTTACAACTGGTGTTTGTGTGTGTGGTGCTGCAGGCTGGCCAGCCCAATGTGTAATGTGTGCAAATTGGTTAAAAATGACTTTACAATGGTATTTATGCTTGAACTGCTGCAGGCTGGCCAGGCCTGATGTGTAACACATGCAGACTGGTTAGAAATGACTTTACAGTGGGTATTTATGTTTGAACTGCTGCAGCCCACACCCATGGTGTGTAACTCATGCAGACTGGTTGAAATCCCTTTCCAGCTGGTACTTATTTGTGTGTGAAGTGCTGCAGCCCTGCCCTGGTGTGTAACACATGGAAACTGGTTCAAAATCTCTTTCTAGTAGGTATTTATGTGTGTATGAGGCACTGCAGCCCCGCCATGGTGTGTGACACACCCAGACAGGTTACAATCCCTTTCCAGCAGGTATTTCTGTGTGTGGGGGGTGCTGCAGCGCCACTCACAGTGTGTAACATCTAGAAAGATTGCAATCCCTTTCCAGCAGGTATTTTACACCTGGTATTTCATGTGTGAGCAGCCCCAGGCCGGTGACCCCGCGCGTAACCCATCTCTGTTGTCCGCAGCTCTACATCCAAACCACCACGCTCACCATCTCCATGAACCTGAGCGCGTCGGTGGCGCTGGGGATGCTCTACATGCCCAAGGTTTACATCATCATCTTCCACCCCGAGCTGAACGTGCAGAAGCGCAAGCGCAGCTTCAAGGCGGTGGTGACGGCGGCCACCATGTCCTCGCGCCTGTCGCACAAGCCCAGCGACCGCCCCAACGGCGAGGCCAAGACGGAGCTCTGCGAGAACGTGGACCCCAACAGTGAGTACGGGGCTCTGCAGCGCTCCCGGGCTGCTCCTGCTTTGCTCCATCATGGTGTTTGCAGCTCTGGGCTGGTGGTGGAACTCCCTGCTTTTGGCTCTTGGCGGTGCCGTTTGGTGGTGGAGCCTCAGTAGGGGTTGGGAGCTGTGAGTGACCCATGGTCCCCTGCTTTCCCTCTGAGAGGGAGGGAACAGCACATCCCCGGGCACAGAACCCTGAACATCCCCGGGCACAGAACCCTGGGCACAGAACCCTGAACATCCCTGGGCACAGAACCCTGAACATCCCCAGGTACAGAACCCTGCAGCCCGGGTCCAGCTGGCCCTGGCAAGCACCAAATTCATCAATAACTCTGTTAACACCAGTTTTCACCCTGGTTCTTGCAAAGTTGCTTTGCAAAAATCTCACGGTCCCTGAAGATTCCCATTTAGGGATTTTATCTGGTCTTAATGCAAATCTTGCCACCAATTTAAAGGGAAAATAGATGGCAAAGACACTTCTAGTTTCCTTAATGTGCATAGCAGAGGATAGCACAGCACGAAATTACAGACTGAGGCCATCAAATTTGATTTGCATTTGAATCTGGAAGGAGCTGAGGAAGGAGACAGCTGCACAGCTCTGAGCACGCTGCAAAGGTTTGGGCACGTCTGCAGTTCTTGTGCAAAGCCAGCTCTGAATGTGGAGAAATGCCCTTTCCCTGCCCGTGCTCCACTGATCTGTTTGCTGCTGGAATCCCTGCCACTTCTTGTCCTGTCAGTGCTGCTGGAATTCCTGCCTCTAGTGCTGCTGCTGGAATTCCTGCCTCTAGTGCTGCTGGAATTCCTGCCTCTAGTGCTGCTGCTGGAAATCCTGCCTCTAATGCTGCTGGAATTCCTGCCCCATTGATGCTGCTGGAATTCCTGCCTGGAGCAGCAGCTCTGCTGTCAAAGCAGAGTGGGATCAAGCAGCACATCCCTGACACTGCATTTTCCTCCCCCTGCTCACCCCTGCAGGATTTATCCCTGATGTCTGATCATGCAGGTGTACAAAATCCATTCCTGCTGGGAAAACCAAATTCATCCTTGGAAGCTGGACTGGGGTCCAGAGCCAGGGACACAGCCAGGGACACAGCCAGGGACACAGCCATGGAACGGCTCTCACAAATTAAGGACTTGCAGCTGGAGAGAGCCCTGAGTGCAGGAGGAAATAAATGGAATTCCTGCCCTGGGCTGTTCCCCAGTGGCACTCAGGGCCCTCTGCCAAGGCAGATTTCAGGAACGGAAGGCAGGAAAAGAGAATTTGAAATCCAGCTGGGCCAGGGCAGGGGATTGTGTTGCTGGTGCACTTCACTAACCACTGTTCGGATCAACTAAGCTGAAACTAAACCCCACAAACCCCAAAATGTAAGAATTCCATGCCAAAACTTGGCCAAAGAGAAAGCCACCCAAGCTGTGGTGCTGGAATGTTCCCTGTGGAAGCCCAGCCTGGGGACATCCCCCCCAGGGTCCCCTCCTGCTCTCATCCTCCTGTGCTGCATCTCTTGCTGCTTTCAGACTTCTGAGAATATTCTCCCCTCCTACCAAAGAACTGCCAGATTTTATTTTGGGAAGGAAATATTTTTACTATAAATAAAAACTGCTCACCTAAGCCCCACGTTTCTGGTCAAACACCCATTTTTAGTCCAGGGCTGTAGACCAGAACATGTTTTCAAGAGGCACAAGGGCCAGAGGGTCCTGGCTGCCCAGATGTGCCACCTTTGCCTCAAGCCTTCACTGAGTGGGAATTTAAAGCTCATGAATGTGTTTGTTAGGAAATGTGCCATCTCTGACTTTCTGTTTTATAAGGTTTTCCTTCTCTTTTATCATTTGTGAAATAAGTATTTTAAAAACATTTTATGTTATTTATGTGGAATTCCATCTGTTCATGGTCTCAGCTGCACCAGCACTGCTCATTCATTCCCCAGGTCTGTGTGTTCATAACAATTATTAGAAAATCAAATGATATAAACTTCTGCTGTACTTCGAAGTTTTGGGGTGCCTTAGTGCCAGTGTAACTGCTGCAGTTCCTGTGCTGTGGCATTGATTGGGTTCTTGATCAGCCCCCCGATCAGGCAGTGTTCAGGAATGTGTATAACAGTAGTTCACCTGAACTCAGGTTTTTGAAGTTTGAGTAGTCTGTTCAATAAAAGTTGTTTACAGTTCCATTTTTAGGTGGAAAAAAATGAAAATTGTATTAGTGAATTTTAAAAACAGTCATAACATCCAAGCAAAACTCCTCAAACTTAATTTTCAGTGAAATTTTGGGTATGGTGTCCATACATAAAAATGGGTTTGATGTTTTTATAGCAATTTCACTTTAAAAATATTTTATACTGTGAATAGGGAAATTTCCAGAGTTTTACCAATCAGAAAATAGGAAATGTGAATTACAAATTGCTCTGGATGCATCTTGGAGCATTTTTTTCTAAAAATCTCAAATATCTTCTCTCAAAACCAAAGGATGTTTTTCCAGTATATCTCTGTGAAATTCAGGGTTTGGTTGATGGAGCCATGCAAGGCTCTGGAGCTCAGGGGGCAGAGCAGGGAAGTTCCTGGGGAGGATCAGAGCCAGCAGTGCCCAGAGCGAGCTGAGTGCTGGCCTGGCTCAGCCGTGGGCTCTGCGAGTACAGTGGGGTTTGCACTTTGATTTTCTGCTCTTTCTCACGGGGCTGCTGCTGCTGCTTGCTCAGCTGCTGGGTGCTGCAGGTGCCATTTCTGCTGGGAGGTGTTCCATGAGTGTTCCCCTGTCCCAGCCCAGGGAGCACCAGCACGGGACCCACGGATCCCCAAACCAACACTGGAAATCTGGGGCTGACCCTACCCCCAAAGCCTGGAAATGTGGGGCTGAGCCCACATTTATGGCCTGTCCTGCTCACAGGCCACAGTCAAAGCACAAGCAAAATGTGAATGGTTTTACAGAGAAATAGCCTTGAAAAAATCTCCAGGTTTTAGCAGATCTTTAGAAGACCAGAGCAGCTGTGGCTGCCCTGATCCCTGGCAGTGCCCAAGGCCAGGCTGGACACTGGGACAGTGGGAGGTGTCCCTGCCATGGCAGGGGTGGCACTGGGCGGCATTTGGGGTCCCTCCCAGCCCAGACCCCTCTGTGGCAGTGGGCTGAAGGTGTCCCTGTCAGCTGAAGCTCTGTGAACTCCTGAGTGCTGCCCAGGAGCGGGGGATGCTCATCCTGTGGGACCAGTGCACACAGCTCAGGGCAGCCTGCTGGGACTGAGGCTCACAGAAAGGTGTGCACAGCACCTGGAGCGGGTCTGGAGTGAGCCCAGAGGGAGGCACTGATTGATTGCCATGAGAGAGAAGCCTGGCAGCGCAGTGACCTCCTGTCCCTGCCATCAGGGGATGAGGCTGGCTGTGTGGGATTGCCTGGGATCCCTGGGAGAGCCACACCTCTCCTGCTGAACGGGGTGTGCTAGGGCCAAGCCTTCCAATCCATTTAGGAGAAGTCTCCTAATCACTCCTGTTTGCCATCTGGCAGTGCCTGCTGTCCCTCACTGCAGCTTTCCCTGCTGGGCTCAGCAGGACGTGGGGCACAGCAGCTCCCAGCCCTGGGATGAGCTCGCTGTGCTCCTGTGTGGCATTGCTGGAATTTCACACTTTGGGAAGGTGTTTCTGGTGGGGCCTGAGGTGGAGCAGGTGGAGGGCCCTGCTGGGCTGTCTGCTCCATTTTCTGCTGCAGGAGCAGCGTCAGACTGGGACAGAACCCATGCTTAGCTTCTGCTGAGGTTTACATGTAATTACTGCTTCCCTCTTGCTGAGGAAAGCACTCAAATGGCTCTTGGTGATGCTGAGGAGGGACAGGGGGTCTGAAACAGCAGCCAAAATATCCCGGGTTGGTTCAGGGAGAGCAGGGAGAAGTCAGCTCAGCCAGCCCTGCTCTCCTGAGAGAGCTGCTCCCCTGGCTGGAGGTACCTGAGCCCCCTGGCCTGGCTGCTCTGGGGCTGCCAGGGCTGAATCCTGTGCTGATTCTTGTGCTGATTCCTGTGCTGCCAGGGCTGATTCCTGTGCTGATTCCTGTGCTGCCAGGGCTGATTCCTGTGCTGATTCCTGTGCTGATTCCTGTGCTGCCAGGGCTGATTCTTGTGCTGATCTCTGGGCCGATTCCTGTGCTGCCAGGGCTGATTCCTGTCCTGAATCCTGTGCTGATTCCTGTGCTGCCAGGGCTGATTTCCATGCTGCCGGGGCTGATTCCTGTGCTGCCAGGGCTGAATCCTGGGCTGATTCCTGAGCTGATTCCTGTGCTGCCAGGGCTGATTTCCATACTGCCGGGGCTGATTCCTGGGCTGATTCCTGTGCTGCCAGGGCTGATTGATATCTGTGCTGATTTCTGGGCTGATTCCTGTGCTGCCAGGGCTGATTGATATCTGTGCTGATTCCTGTGCTGATTCCTGTGCTGGTGCCCCCAGAGCCCAGTGGGAGGCAGAGGAGTGCCAGGGCTCGTGGCAGGGCAGGCTGGGAGCGTTCCTTGTGCCCAGACCCATCCTACATTCAATGTATTTACTTTCCCTGTAGACTCCCTACCACCAGTAAGAAAGAGTGTTCAAAAGTCTGTTACTTGGTACACTCTCCCACCTACTGTATAGCTTTTGCCTGCTTTCCAAAAAGGTAAGGAAAACCGAGCTTTTCTTACTTTATTCTCAAATGATGGTGGTGATTATGATTATTGTGACTATTTTTATGATATACATAATTATATGAGAAATTTTCATTAGTGCAGCTGTGTTAAAAGAGATATCTAACTTAAAAATTGTTCACAAACCTGTTACCAAAAGCTTTCATGGGGGGTTTGCCTGAAAGGGGAGACCCTGATGTGAGTCTGGGAGCTCTCCTCCTGCCCACCACTGGAGCTGGACCCCGATAAAGCCTTTGAGGGTGGAATATTTGTATAAAAACAAACAAACAAATGATCAAAAGTGAATTCTGGCCCCCAGACCTGACAGCTCAGGCAGTGTTTTCTGCGTGTTTTCTGAGTCCTCCCCAGCACCAAAGCTGTACATGGCCCCTAAAGATTGAAAAGCTGCTTTTCCCCAGGGCAGCCCAGTGGCACTGACTGGGTGGAACCACGAGTGAACAATTTTTGAGGGCTGGCTTTTGTGGCTGCCTCGTGGTGATCTGGTGATGTGTGAGCTCCTGTGGCATTTGTGAGTGCAGCAGCCAGGAATTCCTGCTTTCCCAGGGACACAGAGGGGTCAGAAGCCTTTGATAGTGCACAGAAACGATTGCCAAGCATTAATGAGTGTTTCTCACAGTTCCCTGCGTGCTCAGGGGTTTGCCCAGGTACAAAAGGCTGTACCTGACCTGGTTCCTGTGCTGCTGTGCGCTGAGGGCTGGGAAAATCACTGTGTTCAGCCTTCAGAGTGTTTAGCGTGGCCCTAATAGGTGAGAACTCCTATCAGCAAAGGTTGGAATGCTGCTTGAATTGAGTCTCTGAGTCACAGGAAAAGAAATTACCAATATCTCTGGCTGGTGTAAATTGCCCAGCTCCAGCATCAATTCAGTCCTCCCGAGAGCCCAAATTGGTTTGGATTGCGTTTGAATCAGGGCCATTGTGGCAGCTCCCAGCTCAGGAGGGGAGGCTGAAGCTCTCATGGACCCCGGGCTGACCCCGAGCATCCCAGGCTGGGCTGGGCTGGGGAAATGGGACAAAGCACCAGGGGGACAAGGGGCCACTCAAAGCATCCTGCAAATGAAAGAGGAGAAGGAAAGGGCAGCTCTGCGGAGATGAGATTGCTAAAGGAAGGAGATGAGAAAGAGAGAGATGGAAAAGATCTCTATCTCAGGAGAAATAGTTTGTTGTGGTTTTTTATAGAAAACCTTTTTTAAAATGGCACAAAAAAATAATTAGGAGCTCAGATTCTAAAATTAATTTATTTCTGAGTAATAATGGGAATAATGTAAGGAATTGCTGTCTGCAAAGGCACACAAATAACTCTGTCATCCAGGTCCTATAAAAAGCAGCTGACCACTCAGATTCTTTAAGCAGATATTAAAACTTGGTCCAGAGAAGCTTTGAAAATGCTTTTCATCCCAAAGCAGGGGTGCTGTGGGCTTGTGCTGGTCCTGCCAGTGCTCCTGGGCTCCAGGCTGTTTTCCATCCCAGCACTGCTGCTCCAGCTCCTGCAGCCCTGGCTGCTGCTTTGATCTGCTCTCCCAGGAATACAGAACAACAAGCAGCGTGAAACAATGCAGTGTATTAAAAACAAAGCTGGGCCAGCAGCAAACATCAGCCCGCTTGTAAATTGACACTTGTTCTGCTGGTAAGGTGTTTGTAGTAGGAACGAGCAGAGCTGAGCCCTGACGTGACTGTATCAATTTCTGCTTGTGATGCACAGGGAGATGGCTTTGAAAGGCTCTAAATTGTTTCCTGGGAGTGACAAATAGGGCTTCTCTGCTCCTGAGGCTGATGGAAATACCAGGCTTGGAAAACACGGGTAGGTGTGTGAGGGAAGGAATTGTCCATCAGTGAACAAGGCAAGGGGGCAGCTGAGGCTTCTGCAGGGCTGCTGGGGCTGCACGAGTGCCTGCACGAGTGCCTGCAGCACCTGGCACTCCCCCTGGGCTGGGGCTGGGCTGCCAGGGCCCAGGGGCAGCTCCCTGCCCTGGCCTTGGCAGGGTGGCAGAGCCTCGGCCTCTGCATTGCCCTGGGTTCCTGCTGGGTGTGCCAGGCTGGCCCTGGCACTGCTTGGGGCAGGGAGAGCATCCCCAGCAGGTCCTGCAGGGATGTGCATGGCTGGGGATGTGCTGATGGACCCCAACACTGCAGGATGTGCATGGCTGGGGATGTGCCAGGGCCTGGGGCTGGACACTGACACCAGGCAGTGCTGACTGACTCCAGGGTTTGGGGGAACTGCACACTGACACCATGGAGTGCTGATTCCCGTGGCACTGGGAGCCAGGGCACTGCCAGGGCTGGCACAGCCCGTGCAGCACCACTGTGCAGTCCCTGCCTGCCGTGGGCACGGCTGCCCCGAGGAGAAGGGCAGTGTCTGGGTTCCAGTGAGGAACTGATGTGGGATGAGTTCTGACCTGGCCTCAGGCTGACCTGGGCTGCTGTTGGAAGGGGGAAATGGTTCAGGTACCCCCAGTGCTCCATGGTTCAGGTGCCCCCAGTGCCCCATGGTTCAGGTGCCCCCAATGCCCCATGGTTCAGGTGCCCCCAATGCCCCATGGTTCAGGTGCCCCCAATGCCCCATGGTTCAGGTGCCCCCAGTGCCCCATGGTTCAGGTGCCCCCAATGCCCCATGGTTCAGGTGCCCCCAATGCCCCATGGTTCAGGTGCCCCCAGTGCCCCATGGTTCAGGTGCCCACAATGACCCATGGTTCAGGTGCCCACAATGCCCCATGGTTCAGGTGCCCCCAGTGCTCCATGGTTCAGGTGCCCCCAGTGCCCCATGGTTCAGGTGCCCCCAATGCCCCATGGTTCAGGTGCCCCCAGTGCTCCATGGTTCAGGTGCCCCCAGTGCCCCGTGGTTCAGGTGCCCCCAATGCCCCATGGTTCAGGTGCCCCCAGTGCTCCATGGTTCAGGTGCCCCCAGTGCCCCATGGTTCAGGTGCCCACAATGCCCCGTGGTTCAGGTGCCCCCAGTGCTCCATGGTTCAGGTGCCCCCAGTGCCCCATGGTTCAGGTGCCCCCAGTGCTCATGGTTCAGGTGCCCACAATGCCCCGTGGTTCAGGTGCCCCCAGTGCCCCGTGGTTCAGGTGCCCCCAATGCCCCATGGTTCAGGTGCCCCTCAATTCCGTGCCTGTTCTCCTCCTGCTCCCAGCCCAGGGTGCCCCAGGCCAGGAGCAGCCCGTGCCAACACCTGGGCACAGGCAGGTGGCCCTGGGCACAGTCAGCCTTTGCAGGCTCTGGGTCTGAGCTGGGAGATGCTCTGTAGCCCATCAGCCTCCAGTGTGTGCTATGGAATAATTATTTGCTGGATTGAAGTGTCATTTTTGTTTTAAATCTGGCCAGTTTCAGCCTGAGAAAATACTCCGTGTTTAACCTCACTTGAGGGATTTTCTGTTCAGTGGAGGCTGCTGAGAAATGAGAATTTGCACTCAAAATTGATAACTGAAAGGCTTTGACAGCCCTTCACTGCATCTATTTGCTTCTGGAACGGCTGACTGGAAAACTAACCATCCCCAATTCCTTCTAATGGTGATGTGCTTATTTTAAAAGTGTTGCACAGAGGTGCATCCTGCCCTTGGGCACTGCCGGGGATGCAGGGGCAGCCCCAGCTGTGCCAGGGCTGCCCGCCCTGCCAGGAACAATTCCCAATTCCCAATCTCCCATCCAGCCCTGCCCTCTGGCAGTGGGAGCCATTCCCTGGCTCCTGTTCCTCCATCCTTGTCCCCAGTCCCTCTGCAGCTCTCCTGGAGCCCCTGCAGGGGCTCTGAGCTCTCCCTGGAGCTGCTCCTCTCCAGGTGAGCCCCCCAGGTGTCCCAGCCTGGCTCAGAGGGGCTCCAGCCCTCAGAGAGAACATTCCCTCCTGTCTGAACATCTGGGGATCATGTTACTTTCTGTTTTACATCAAAAAATAATTACTTTGGTATAATTGCCAACTCCCATATTAATTATCTGCAGACTGTCTCACACCTCTCATGACTGTACACAATACAAGATTGTAATGTGCAGGGAAGTGTCAGACTGTTTCCTTTTTTAAAAATTGAAATTCTGAGGGCACTTAAACCATCACCTTCGAGCCTGATGTGTGAATAAAAACACACTCATGGCTAGAAGTGCCTGGGATATTAAAAGCTGTGTAGTAGATGGATGTCTGGGAGCACAAATTAGGATTAGTTAGTGTCTAAGTATTCATTGTTCATTCCACATTTTCTGTCTCCTTTTGTGCTCTTTTTCCCTGGTAAATCCTGGTGAGGAGTGAGCAGATACAGCTGTACCTCACGGACCAGTCCCTCTCACTGCTTTGCTTAACAAACTCAGCAGCTCTGAGTTCTCCCTTTGACTAATTTGTCACTCCTTGCACCCTCTGAGGGAGGATCTGTCACATCTATAAATTGTGATATCAGGGAGAAGACTCAGCTTTGGCTCTCCTGTGTCCCACAGATGTGGAACGGCTCCCTTGCTCCCAGGCAGGGCAGATGTCAGGGCTCAGCCCTGCTGCAGGGCTCCCTCCCATCCCTCCCATCCCTGCTGCCTCAGGAAAGGAGCTGGAGATCAGCAGATCAGAGTGCACAGCCTGCCCTCCATCCCCTGAGCCCCTGCAATCGCCGAACCCGGGCTCTGGGAGCAGCTCACAGCTGCAGGCAGCTCCCAGCAGCAGGACCAGAGGCTGGAAGGGCCATGGTTTTCATAGGCCTAATGAAAACTTAGCGAGTTCAAAAAGGAAACTCTAATAATGGTGGGGTAAAAGGAAGAACAAACCTCAAGCAATATTACAGCAAAATTAATTTCTCAAACACACAAATCCAGGCAGTTTTTGGTGGACATGATTGCAAGTATGGAGAAAACTGCTCAGGCTGTGTCAGAACAGCAAGAAATCTCAGTTTCTGCCTTGTTGTGTGCCTTTGGTGAAGCTGTGCAAACATTGATCTGTTTGTCACCTTGTGGAAGCAAACAGGAAACCCCAGCAGCTCTGGGGAGGGTGGGAGCAAACAGAGAAGGGAGCACAGCCCAGCCCTGGTGTCCCTGCAGGGATCACTGCAGTGAGGCAGGGGTTGGTCTGTGCTCTCACTGAGTGCAAACAGGATATATTGGTGCAGGACCTGGGTTGGTTTGGCTTTTGAGGGCCAGCAAGCAGCAGCAAATCCAAGCAAACACCCAGAAATTGGGGGTTCTGGGTGCTCCTGTCTGCCAGCACTGCTGTCCCACCCAGCACCTCTGGAGAACGTCACAGGGGCTGTGTCTCTGTGCTGGCTCCAGGGAAGGAGATGTGGCACTGCTTCACACCCAGCACCTCTGGAGAACACCACAGGGGCTGTTTGTCCTTCCTGGCTCCAGGGAAGGAAATATGGCATCTCCCAGAGAGCTGTGCCCTTCATTGAGGACAGCATCCTTTGGCCCTCCAGAGAGGTGTTTGCCTTTGGGCTGGGGTTGTTTGGGCTCTGACAGCAGGGAGCAAAGGCAGAGGTTCCTTTCTGACAGCAGGGAGCAAAGGCAGGGGTTCCTTTCCAGCCAGAGGAAGTGAAAGAACAGGAAGGGAGCAGGTTAAACACGTGTAATGCCCATGAAGCACGCCACGGGCACAGGGAAAAGGAAAGGCAGCCCAGCCCAGCCCGGGGGTGGGGTTCGGCTGAGCTCCCCTCAGTGACCCAGAGCTCTGGCTCTCAGCTGGGAGCAGTCTGGCACTGCCTGCACCGAGGTGCCTGTTCCTGCTGCTCCGGGGAAAGAGAAACAGCAAAGATAAAGTTGCCATAGTTACACCACTTGTCACGATGCTTATCATGTCCCTGGGATAAAGAGCCCTGCATTAAATCTGGGCTCTTATTAATATCAGCTGTTAAACATTTCCAGGGTCTTTGAAATCAAGACTTCTGCTAAAAAATTAAATGTTGATTGCAGCAAAATGGGGCAGTTTAACAGTGCAGCTCAGAGGGTAATTGTGTCAGACACTGTGGAACAGAGTTGTACACCAGGAATACATTTTCCACTGAATTGAGTCTCTTGCACCTCATGAACATCCTTGATTTTCCTGTTAAGATGTTTGTTACTCAGCTGGCAGGGAGGGAGAGGAGTTCCTGGGGTGAGTGAGAAAACATTGCTGTGTGATTGCTGTGTAACCATGGCAGGGCTGGGAGAGCTGGAGAGAGGCTTCAGGGTGAGCTGATTGTGGCCTCTGGAGCCTGGAGGGGCTGGCAAGGAAGGGGGAGAGGGAATATTGGAGGGACAGGACAGGGGAATGGCTTCCCACTGCAAGGGGGAAGGGTGAGCTGGGATATTGGAGAGGAATTGTGAGCTGGGATGTTTGAGAGGAATTGTGAGCTGGGACATTGGGGAGGAGTTGTGAGCTGGGGTATTGGGGAGGAATTGTGAGCTGGGATGCTGGGGAGGAATTGTGAGCTGGGACATTGGGGAGGAATTGTGAGCTGGGACATTGGGGAGGAATTGTGAGCTGGGATATTGGAGAGGAATTGTGAGCTGGGATGTTTGAGAGGAATTGTGAGCTGGGACATTGGGGAGGAATTGTGAGCTGGGGTATTGGGGAGGAATTGTGAGCTGGGATGTTGGGGAGGAATTGTGGGCTGGGACACTGGGGAGGAATTGTGAGCTGGGACATTGGAGAGGAATTGTGAGCTGGGATACTGGGGAGGAATTGTGAGCTGGGACACTGGGGAGGAATTGTGAGCTGGGGTATTGGGGAGGAATTGTGAGCTGGGATGTTGGGGAGGAATTGTGAGCTGGGATGTTTGAGAGGAATTGTGAGCTGGGACACTGGGGAGGAATTGTGAGCTGGGATACTGGGGAGGAATTGTGAGCTGGGACACTGGGGAGGAATTGTGAGCTGGGACACTGGGGAGGAATTGTGAGCTGGGACACTGGGGAGGAATTGTGAGCTGGGACACTGGGGAGGAATTGTGAGCTGGGACCCTGGGGAGGAGTTGTGAGCTGGGACACTGGGGAGGAGTTGTGAGCTGGGACACTGGGGAGGAGTTGTGAGCTGGGACACTGGGGAGGAATTGTGAGCTGGGGTATTGGGGAGGAATTGTGAGCTGGGACACTGGGGAGGAGTTGTGAGCTGGGACACTGGGGAGGAATTGTGAGCTGGGGTATTGGGGAGGAATTGTGAGCTGGGACACTGGGGAGGAGTTGTGAGCTGGGACACTGGGGAGGAGTTGCTCCCTGCGGGGGGATGAAGCCCACAGCAGCTCCCAGGATGGCAGAGAAGCAAAGGAGATGTGCTGGAGCAGGTGACAGCAGTGAAGCAAAGGAGATGTGCTGGAGCAGGTGACAGCAGTGCTGGGAGGGCAGGGCAGCCACGGAGCCCCGGTTGTGCCCAGGGTTGGGGACAAGGCACTGGGGACACCCTGGCAGCAGTTCAGCAGCACAGGCAGGAGGCAGAGGTGAATTGTTTTCCATCAGCTCTGACTCCAGCCCTCCTTGGGGATGTTTCAGCCATCACTCAGGTCATCATTTTAATTATGTTTCATGCAAACTGTTTTCACACTTGGCTCTAACAGCTCTCTGCAGAGCCTGGCTTTCCAGGTAAGATAACCAAAGTGCTGTTAATGACTTTGTTTTAAGCAGGTGAAAATAATTTGCTTCCATTTGTTATCTTTGCAGTCCACAGCACTCACACAGCAGCAGTAGGAATGGAGTTGGAATTAGCAGGTTTTCTGTACCGCTGGCTCCAATTAAGGAATATGAGTTGGGTTTGTTTCTTCCCTGCCATAATCTCATAAACATTTGGAAACACATTTCCTAAGCTCCTGAGCACCTTTGCAGCTCCACGTGACCTGGTGCAGGTGAGGCTCTGGGGCTGGATTGGTGTGAGGGTTGTGCAGTGGCTCCTTTGGCCCCTGGCTCCATCCCCACGTCCTCCTCCTCCTCTCAGAGCAGGATTTCTGTCCCCCATCGCTGTGGGACACGAGCACAGCTCTGCCTGTGCCCCCTGCCATCCTGCAGGGCTGGAGGTGTTGATCAGCCTTCCTGCTGCCCATCCCCTGATCCTGGTGGGGCAGACGCTCTCAGCTTCCCCTGACACACAGGTTCTTATCTGCAAAGCAGACAAGGAGGAGATGGGGAGAGATGTAGCCAACAGGAGATAGATAGGGATGCAGCCAAACAGGAGATAGATAGGGAGACAGCCAAACAGGAGATAGGGAGACAGCCAAAGGTGCCTGAGATGGATGTTCCTCAGCAGTGCTGTGCTTCATTGATTTTATTTGGAAGGGTACAACTAATCCTTCTCTATCAGTTTTATTTCCTGACTCAAAATCTCAATCCCATAGTTCTGTTTCTGGCACAACCCTGCAGATTTTCCAGGCCATGAACAGCCTGGCTCTGTTCTGCGACTCAAAGTCCCATTTGTGTTGGTGGCCAGGCGGGGAGGTTCATCTCTGGATTTATCTCCTGAGCTCCCCCCTGGTAACCCCTTGAGGGTAACCCCTGTTCCTGGCTGTGCTGCTGCACCAGCAGTGCCAGGGGAGCCTGACAGCTGAGGACAGAATTTCTAGGAGAAGAAGCAATTGGGGAGGAACACACTTTTTCTATTGTTCTATTTGTTATTTAATTTACTTGCATTCTCTTACTCAGACAGGACATTCCACTGCTCCTGTGTGTCAGAGCCACAGGGCCCGGCTGGAGGGACCCAGCAGCACAGGCAGTGCAATGCTCTGTGCAGTGCAGCCACTGAGAGACTGAGAAGGTGCCAGAACACTGTGGCAGCACAACAAGAGAGATGTCAAAATGTGAAAGAACAATCCATTTACATTTAGATACCAAATTTAAAATTATTTTCTCCAAGCTTCATTCCATTTGTTGGGCTTTGGGCAAGCATGTAGAATCATTTAGGCCTGTTGCTTTCATCTGGCTCTCATCTAAATTCCCCAATTTGAAGGCAGCAGAGCATGGGGAGAGCTCTGTCTTTCTGGCAGAGATCGAGGGAAAGCCACGCAGCTCCATTTTGCTTTTAGATGGACTAGGAGTAGGATTTAATAATCAGCCTCTGCTCTGCCTGCCACAAATGATATGGGCTGCTAAGCCAGAATTAAGGAAATGAAAGAGAGGAGCTGAGCATTATCTGCCCCAGTGACTGCAGAGGAATCAGAGCAGGAGTTCCAGGCTCGGAGCCATCCCCATGTCCGTCCCTGCTTGGAGCTGGGAATGCTGAGATGATGTTTCATGTGTTTGATAGCTCGAGATGCCTGCGGGCTGCAATAAAATTCATTTCTTGCACTGTAAATCTTTGCTCTTTAAGCATGGAAGAGGTTACAAATGTGCATAAAATTGAAGTGCAAGTGATTACATCTCGCTCTGAGTCAGTATTGACAGCTCTGCCTGGCTCTGGGGTGCTGTGGGAGCTCCTTTCGTTGTGACCTGTGCCCAAGATAATGAAAACCAGTCAAGTGATGAAACTCATAAGTCCAAAGAGGATTTTTGCTTCTGTGTGTTTGTTTTTGATGTGTTGCTGGCACGGAGATGCAGCTGTTCCCCATCCTGTTCCTCACTTCTGGAAGGGTGTGGGCTCTCAGTGGCCCCACTGCAGGAAAGGAATGAATCCTTGTTCTCTCAGGAGTATATTGTTGGGTTTCATGTGCTGCTCTCAGGAGCGTGTTTGCTCTCACCTGCAGCTCTCAGGAGCAGGTTTGCTCTCAGCTGCAGCTCTGGTGGCTCTGCTGGTGTCGGCTGAAGGTCGGACTCGCTGATCTCGGGGGTTTTCCATCCCCGGTGGTTCTGTGGGCTCACCTGTGCCTGGCTGTGCTCACCTGTGTCCCTGAGCGCTCCCTCCTGCTCGTTCCTTCCATTGGCACTGTCACTCTTCACCGCTAACTAGCGGGAAATGAGCAGAAAAGGGCGCTGCTCTCTAACTGTGACAGAAACTTCTTCTTTAGGTGCTCAAGGCCCTTTTGAAGGGTTTCCCTTTTCCCAAGGCAGTGACACGGTGCCAGTGCCTCGGAGCAGCATTATTTGCACACAGGCAGGCAGCAGCCCGGATCTCTCCTTCCTCACCTCTTTGGGCACCTGAACCCCAGGGTTAGCCCGGCTGATGCCCTGGGCATTCCCGGGGATGTCCCGGCTGATGCCCTGGGCAATCCCGGGGTTAGCCCGGCTGATGCCCTGGGCATTCCCGGGGATGTCCCGGCTGATGCCCTGGGCAATCCCGGGGTTAGCCCGGCTGATGCCCTCGGCATTCCCAGGGATGTCCCGGCTGATGCCCTGGGCAATCCCGGGGATGTCCCGGCTGATGCCCTGGGCATTCCCGGGGATGTCCCGGCTGATGCCCTGGGCATTCCCGGGGTTATCCCGGCTGATGCCCTGGGCATTCCCAGGGATGTCCCGGCTGATGCCCTGGGCATTCCCGGGGATGTCCCGGCTGATGCCCTCGGCATTCCCAGGGTTATCCTGGCTGATGCCCTGGGCAATCCCGGGGATGTCCCGGCTCATGCCCTGGGCATTCCCGGGGATGTCCCGGCTGATGCCCTGGGCATTCCCAGGGATGTCCCGGCTGATGCCCTGGGCATTCCCAGGGTTAGCCCGGCTGATGCCCTGGGCATTCCCGGGGATGTCCCGGCTGATGCCCTCGGCATTCCCAGGGTTATCCTGGCTGATGCCCTGGGCAATCCCAGGGATGTCCCGGCTGATGCCCTGGGCATTCCCAGGGTTAGCCCGGCTGATGCCCTCGGCATTCCCAGGGATGTCCCGGCTGATGCCCTGGGCATTCCCAGGGATGTCCCGGCTGATGCCCTCGGCATTCCTGGGGATGTCCCGGCTGATGCCCTGGGCAATCCCGGGGATGTCCCGGCTGATGCCCTGGGCATTCCCGGGGATGTCCCGGCTGATGCCCTGGGCATTCCCAGGGTTATCCTGGCTGATGCCCTGGGCATTCCCGGGGATGTCCCGGCTGATGCCCTGGGCATTCCCGGGGATATTCCAGCAGTGCAGGTGCTGCTCTCGGCTCCTTCCAGCACACCCAGAGCAGCGGCCAGCCAGGCTGCCGTCTCTCCGTGGCTATCAATTAATGAATTAATGAATTAATGAACATGTGGATGCTGTTCGCGAGGGGCCAATCTGCGCTCGCTGTCGGAGCCGTCATCCTTTAGCAGAACAGCGGCGGAGCGGTGAGATCCGTGTCTGTCCCGTGTAAGGAGCAGGCGATGCTGCATTAAAGCGTGGCAGCGCCGATGGTTCATTAGCGTCCCCCATTTTCATGTAAATGAATTTCTTTGAGGAAAATCAAATCCATACCTGTGCTAATTGCGGTGATAATGATGAGCTGTGACTCAGGAGGGTTCATTACCGAGGCAGACTGTCTCTCCTGAGCTGGCCAGGCCTGGGATGTGTCTGAAGTGGCCCAGAGCTGCGGATTGCTGGAGTTAGTGCAGGAGCAGAGAGGGGAAATGCAGCAGAGCCACCAGGGGCATGATCCCCCCTGGCCCAACAGCCTTTAAACGAGGAAGGTTGTCTTTCCTCTGTGAAAATAACCCCGAGGCTTTTATTGATCATTTCATCTGAATTACGGATGATGCTTTTGTTTATCCCGGTGAGGCAGGGCCGTGTCAAGGCCTGTATCACTGTCTCAGAGCCCATCCAGGCACCCACAGCGTTCCTTGGCTCCATCCCTCTGGCACCGGGGGTTCCTGGTCGTGTTGGGAGTGAGGAAGGAGTGCTGGGGCTGAACTGGTGAGCAAACTCACCCGCAGAAGGACTGGTTTTGCTGGGAGCCCCAGTAATGCCCGGGGGCACTGGAGGGGTGGCATGATCTGAACTCGCAGTGGGAGCATCTAAATCTGTCATAGAAACGCTGCTGCTCCTTGAAATTGGAGCATGTAATGGGTAAAGCTGAAGTGCATCACAAAATAATACATGGAATTACTTTGCAACCTGTTCCATAATGACATTTTTTCCCAGGCTCATTTTACCCTTCTTCAGCGTTTAATAGCGTTCCCCAGTTTATTGGGTATTTGTAGTGTAGCCTTGGAGGATAATGAGTTTTATCCTGGCAGGTGTTGGACACCTTCGTGGGCAGGAGAAGTTAATGGGAGCTGAAGATGATCAGCCCTCTGCGGGATCAGTCCTTGATTGAACAGACAGCACCGAGGCCTGTCTGGGGCACGAGGGAAGAGCTGAATCAGGGTTGCAGGATAATATTGCCATGGGCTGCAGCTCCACGTGAGGTGCCTACATGTCCATCTTGGGAATAGCTGGGACTAAAATCCTGTCTTTGTCAGTGAGCACCAAGGGAAATGCTGATACTGGGCTGCACCCTGTGCATTGTACTCACAGTAGTCTGAATTGCTGGGGCATGAGAGTTTCTGAAAAGCCAGCAGTGATGTCTGGCTGCTGCCTGGGGGACACCCCTGGGGGACACCACAGCCTGGCTGGGGAGCACAGGGAGCTGTGTCTGGTCTCTGAGGGCTTGGGGGATGCTCAGGGGCCGGCAGACATGCAGGGGATGCTCAGAAGCTGGTAGGGGATGCAGGGGATGCTCAGAGGCTGGTCGGGGATGCAGGGGATGCTCAAGAGCTGGCAGAGATGCAGGGGATGCTCAGGGGATGCTCAGGGGCTGGCAGGGGATGCAAGGCAGACACTCAGAGCCCTATGGGAGCCATGTCCTGTTTGGGTCTGGTTTTGCAGAGGGGCTGAGAGGAGCCCCAGGAGACCCAAACCCAATGAAGTTTGACAAGCACATTTGCAGAACAAATCCAATTGTTGTTCTCGCCTCTCCTTCCACAGTGTCTCTTAAATCTTCCTGAGAAAGTTCTAAAACTAAACACGACACATTAAACACATCATCCAAAGTGTGAGTGGAGTCTGCCCCAGCTTAGCAGGCTGGAAATACTCAAACTGCTTAAGTTATGCCAAATTCTCCCAAAGACTGTGGGTTTTAGACTTGAGTGGTTTAGCAAACTGGGATAACTGGAAATCCAGGCTCTCTTTTTGGTCTCTGTGGAGTTTAGGCTGGATCTCAGGGAAAGGTTCATCCCCAGAGGGTGCTGGGCACAGCTGCCAGAGCTCCAGGAGCTGCCAGGGATGCCCAGGGTGGGATTTGGGGTGTCTCTGCAGGGCCAGGGGCTGGGTGATCCATTTGGGTCCCTTCCAGCTCAGGATATTCCACAATTCTGTGTCCTGGATCTGTCAGTGTTGCCAGGGTACTGCAGAACAGTTTGCTTTGTGTTCAGCTGCAGTTAAATATTTGCAGTTTTTCCTGACAGGAGCGTGTAGCTGCGCTCATAACCTTCTGACTGGTCTGATTTCCTTCTGTTTGCAAACAGATTGGATTTGAAGGTCATAATTAGGAAAGCTGGTACCTTCATCCCCATATTGAAAAATTCTCAGAAGTCATAAAAGTTGAATAAGAATCAACTTTATCCATGAGAAAAGCCAAGTTTAGCCCAGGAGATTTAAGAAGTTGGAGGAAATGTCACTGTTTTTGTAAAAAAGAAATCTTAATAGGATCTGGTTGTGGTGCCTCAGCAGCACAGTCACCCAGACTGCGGGAGCCTGACAAAATCAATCCCTGCTAATTCTGTTTATTGCCAGAGCTGGAGCTGGAGCTCGGGCTGGCCTGGGAGCCGCCTGCCCGAGTCCTGTGGGTGGGAGTGGGGGATCGGGAGCCACCGGCTGTCCCCATCCTGGGCATGTCCCTATCCTGGGCATGTCCCTATCCTGGTGTGTCCCCATTCCTGGTGTGTCCCCATTCCTGGTGTGTCTCCATTCCCAGCACGTCCCCATCCCAGGCACGTCCCCACCCGGTGCCCCCCGAGCAGTGCCAGCCCCACCACGGGCTCGGCCGCGGGCTCTGACCCCTGTCTGCTTCTCTTGCAGGCCCTGCTGCAAAAAAGAAGTACGTGAGCTACAACAACCTGGTGATCTAGGCCAGCTGCCATGGGGCACGGGCCACCAGCCCACCCGGCTGGCTGAGCTCCCCACACGGGCTCCAGGGAACCGGGCACGGGGGAGGCGAGAGGAGCCCGGCTCCAGGCCGCTCCCGGCATCTCCTCCATCCTGCCGGCTCTGCACGGCGCTGGCCTGGGCTCCGGGCTCAGGGCTGCCGTGGCCTTGGGACACCGTGGCCTTGGGGCCTCTCCAGCCTTGGGACCGCTGTGGCCTTGGGGCTGCCATGGCCTTGGGGCTCCTCTGGCCTTGGGGCTGCCATGGCCTTGGGGCTCCTCTGGCCTTAGGGCTGCCATGGCCTTGGGGCCTCTCCAGCTGTGGATCCGCCGTGCCCTCAGGGCCGCCATGGCCGTGCCTCAGGAGCGGCTCCCTGGGCCAGCTGTGCTCGGCTGCTCTGGACTCTAAGGGGCTAATTCTGTCTTTCTATGTACTTCCAGACTGCAAGTTTTTGAACTCTCTGTACAGTTTGTGAGGATTTTTTGCATATTGCCATCCATGTTGTTCCGAGGTCACTGTTTGTTTTTTGGATGCACAGTTTCCTTGAGGCCCTGTGCTCTCGGCACCTCTCAAACCAACCGACCACTGAGGATCTGAGACCTGTGTACATGACTTGTATTATTATTCTTGTATCACTGCAATCCATATACCTTATTTTTTTTAACTAAACAAACAAACAAAACAAAAAAAAATTTAAAGACCAAAAACTGTGCTGGCGAAGTTTGTCCCCCCCTTCACACCTCCGACGGGCTGCAGAGGAAGCAGGAAGGATTTTTGCTGAGTTTTAGTAGAGGTCTTGATCTTTGGAATGCATGCCAGTAATGTATTTTATGGTACATGTTAATAATTTATGTTCGATATTTGTATTTGTGTTCTACTTTGTTCTTTTCTTTAAGGTATATGACTATTTTGCAATAATTTCAATGATTCTTAGGATATTTGGAGGAAAGAATATGGCTTTTACATGTCTTGAGGTTTTTCTTTGTTGATGCCCCACCATGATTGACCAGTGTGATAAGGACTTACAGAAGCATGTATGTTTTCTACTGTTTGTAATAAGTAATTTCGTTAATCTTGCTGCTTATGTGCCAATTTAGTGAAACCGATCTTTGCCGCAACCTCCTCCCTCCCTTTCCATTCTCTCGATCCTGTGATATTATCCAAGAATGTATCAATAAAGGATTTTGGTTAACTTTTTTTTATTTACTCCAATAAATATATTTTTTCAGTTGTTCCCTCCCCCTTCCCCCTTGTGACTTAACATTTATTTCATGGCATTGTCAGACATGCAGAAACCCAGCACAGAGAGGCTTGTGCACGAGGAGCAGGTCTGCAGAAAGGCCTGGGGGAGCTGGCAGCTGATTGCAGGGGGAAAAGGGCTTGGAAGGGGCTTTGAAAGGTCTGTCCCAACCACGAAAGCCAAGCTGGAGTGCCAGGGTGCCAACCCCCTGTCAGTGTCTGATATCTGCAAAGCTGCTGTCAGCTGCTGAGGCTCCTTTGAAGGACACCACGTTCAGCAGCACACCAGACGGTAATTAGGTGAGCAATTAATCAGAGTCAATCTGCCAGGCACAGCCTGGGTGAGCTGGGGCAGGAGAAGGGAGAAGTTGAGGCAGAGGAAACTCATTCCCTTTGCAGCACAGCACCTTCGGCATGGCAGCCACGGCTCCGCTGCGCTGATGGAGCCTGGGGCAGGTGTTTAGCCTCCCATTTTCTGCAGACAACTTGATCACTTACCCTGATGAAGTTAATCAGCATCAGGAGAGCTGTGACAGCTGCGACAGGGCACGGGAGATGAAGAGCTGGGTGTCACAGCCTGCCTGCTCTGCACGGCCATGGCCTGGGGACCCTCTGCACCTCCAGTGAACTGCAGCTGACTCCAGATGGAGCTCCGCCAGGTAAAGGCTTTCTCAGCAACAAACTAATCACCAGCCAGCTAATAATGAAGGCAGAGGTGCTGCAGCGTTTTCCTGTTCCCGTAAACGCAGGGACAGAGCCAGTGTTGGGCTAAATAACTACGTTGCCATCAAATAAATGTTTCTTGCTCAAAGGCTGTCTTTTTTTTTTTTTCTGAATGGGAAAAAAATGGTTTGTTGGTTTGTTTTTCACTTTACTTTGGTGAAGGGTGGGACTGAGGTGGAAAGAGGGAATGGTGCTACTCAGAGGGGGTGATGGGGAATGAGGGACCCCGGGTGCATTAATGGCTCTCTCGGAGCTGTACCTCCACAGCCATAAATCTCTTGTTGTGTGTATGTGTACACACATGACCACTCTGTGTTACATACACGTGTCCTGGGCATGTTGGGAGCCCCAGGCAAAGTCCCCAGTTTTTAGGGAAACCCTCCTGTGCAATCGTGAGGGGCAGAAGGGGCCCCCCAGCTTCCTAAACTCCTCAGAGAGGAGTTGGGATGCAGCTGGACCCAAGCTCATCTTCACTCCCCCTCGGGATATTTAACTTTGGGATTGATGAGTCAGGCTGGCTTCAGCGTTGTTCACCCCAAAAGCAGCCTGACCCCATCCATCCAGCACTGACAGCTTTGCAGACAGGGCCTTAGTGGAGTTGTTTTACCCCATTGCAGGCAGAGCGCCCTGCTACAACACACACAAACAGAACTGATAATCACCACATAATCATGTCGGTTGTATTAATTTTCAAAAAAATATTTAATAATATGAATGCATTAGGATTTTTTTTTATCACCTCCACCCCTATTTCTATGCATTAGACTCTGAAGCAAGTCCCTGAGCCCAGCAAGGCTCTGGTTTAAGAGCTGACACAAGGTGAAGATGTTGCACTCTGCACTGTGGATCAATTTTTATTTTTATTTCACTAACTGCACCACACTATTACACCCACACAGCTCCTTTTCAAACACACAACCATGAGCCTTTAACTCCATTTAGAGTCTTTTATTTTACAATTGGCTGCACTTAGCATCTGTGCAGTGTTACCATTGTTTCCGTAACAGCTTCATCTCATTCCCCTCTGAGTACACACTGGTGTCATGATACTGGTTTGGTCCTTGCAGAGTTTCTGCACTGGTTTGGTTCTTGCAGAGTTTCTGTGCTGGTTTGGTTATTGCAGTTTCTGTACTGGTTTGGTCCTTGCAGGGTTTCTGTACTGGTTTGGTTCTTGCAGTTTCTGTACTGGTTTGGTTCTTGCAGGGTTTCTGTACTGGTTTGGTTCTTGCAGGGTTTCTGTACTGGTTTGGTTATTGCAGTTTCTGTACTGGTTTGGTTCTTGCAGGGTTTCTGTACTGGTTTGTCCCTGCAGTTTCTGTACTGGTTTGGTTCTTGCAGGGTTTCTGTACCGGTTTGTCCCTGCAGTTTCTGTACTGGTTTGGTCCTTGCAGGGTTTCTGTACTGGTTTGGTCCTTGCAGGGTTTCTGTACTGGTTTGGTTCTTGCAGGGTTTCTGTACTGGTTTGTCCCTGCAGTTTCTGTACTGGTTTGGTTATTGCAGTGTCTGTACTGGTTTGTCCCTGCAGTTTCTGTACTGGTTTGGTCCTTGCAGGGTTTCTGTACCGGTTTGTCCCTGCAGTGACTCCTGGGGTGCTGTGGACACCTCCATGGAGGAGATCAGCCCCAGGTGACAGGGGTGACTCCTGGGGTGCTATGAGGCTGCAGCATCCCCTGCCCTCGGGCTGTGCTGTAGGACCCAGCTGCAGACAGGAAATGTTCCCTTCCCATGGTGAGGAACTGATGAACGTGCTGTGAAAAACGCCCCTGTGATCCTGAAAGGAGAAAATTCCCCAAGAATGGCGGTGATTTTTTTTTTTGTTGCCTTTATTATTGAGACTGAATTACACCAAATTGTTTTGGTATGTAAATGCCAAGTTTATTGTTCATTAAAATCATTGCGGAGTTAAGCTTTCTGGGCATGTTGTATGATAGATAATGACAATTATTTAGCCCGAGTCAGAGCTTAGTCTTAATTTGTGACATTAATTGCCTTTATATATAATTAAATGCACTATAATGCTCCCATATGCAGAATCTGTGCATCCATGAAAGTGCTAATCAAACATATTTATTAATTTCGGAGAGAGCTTTTTGTCAGGGCTTTGATACAGTTGAGTGGTTTTTGGTAAATAACATTTTTTAAGATGTTTAGCAAAATATTTTGATAATTGCTTTTTGTGCTAGCGGCATAATTAATATCGTTTCTAATAGATTAATAAGAGCTGAGGGGTGAGGCGCTGCCTCCATCCAGCTTTGCCTCTGGCTCCCATGGAGTCAGAACTCCATCAGCAGCCCTCAGTGTCCCAGGCCTTTCCCAAAACCACTTCAAAAGGGAAATGGGGACCGTGTTGGGGCTGGCTGAATGCAGGTGACAAACCTGGAGTCCCACGAGGGCTGGGCTGTGCCCTCTGGGAGCAAATGGATTGGAACTTCCCACATCTGGGGCTGCCACTTCCATTCCCTGCTCCAGTGGGAGGCTGCCAATCACCAGAGCTGCCAACCGCCTGCCAATCACCTGCCAATCATCACTCCGTGTGTGTGAGAAGGGTTATGGGGCAGGGGGAACGTGGCCCTGCCTTTGCAGGGTCATTTCTGTCCCCTGGCAGCTCCAGGGGGAGCAGCCTTGGCTATTTGCTCTCCTTGATGCAGCCACAATTATTTAGTATTAATAAACAGTAATTGTAACAATAATTTAATTTTAGCAATTAAATGTTATCATTAAATTATAATTTAGAAATTAATTTAGTATTTAATTTTAACGATTATTTTGTATGTATAAAAATTTATTCTCTGAAAATTGGCCAAGCACTGCAACAGGGAAGTGATGGCATCCGCATCCCTGGAAGAGTTCAACAAATGATTTGTGGCATTTGCAATATGGCTGATGGACATGGTGGTTGAAAGTTTGACTTGATGATCTTGGAGGCCTTTTTCCAACCCACATATTTATTTCCAGCAAATTTTATTTTCAGTAAATTCTGTTATTTTATTTTATACCACCCCAGAAGGAAGAATACTCCTTTTATTCCCCCCCCCCCCCCCCCCCATAAGAATGATCTCAGCTTTATTTTCCTCCAGTTTTTGGTGCTGAGGACCTGCCCGGTGCCAGGGGGTGGCACTGGGCAGAGCCTCAGCCCTTTCCCCCAGCCAGCCCCTGGCTGTGCCCAGGCAATGCCAATGCCTCTGCTCTGACCCCAGGAAGGTTCCAGCAGCCCAGAGACGTGCACAGTCCCAAACCACAATGTCAGGATGTCCTTCCTTGCCACCTGCCAAAAGAACTCCCAGCCAGAGGCTTTGTGTGGGTTTATCTCGGGCTTATTGTCCCTGCAGCAGATTTATTAAATCCAGCAATGACAGCAGCTCTTTCTCCCAGTCACAAGCTTTTATCTTGTTGTTCAGAGTTGGAACCAGCCCCTCACACAACAATGGGCATCACACACATCCCAGTGAGCCCCTCGAGGCAGAACCTCAGCTAATCTCTGATGAATGCATCTCAATCTCTGCTCTTTCATTTATAAAAATCACTGTCTCCCACTGTATTGAACCATGAGATCAGTGAACCTTGCTCTTAACTTTCTGCTTGGTGTAATCCTGTATCTGCTCTCTCACATGTGCCTTTTACATAAAACCAAATAAAAGTTATATGGTAGGAGGTGTGTAACCTCGGGTTTTTAAGGCAGTTTCCTTCAGCCATGTGAGTTTCTGGGTTTGTTTGCTTTGCTTTCCTTCAATATTTACACGAGGAAGTTTCAATTGCTTTGCTTTACTTAAACATTGAAGCCCTTGTGTGCTTTACTGGCATAAATATTTGTTTTATTTAAAATCTACTTAGCTGAAAGATCAACAACAGAGGAAGAAATCAGAAATTACACTGGAATTTAAGAGGAAGAACAGCAATTAACTCTGCCAAGGTGTTAACCTTTTTAAAATGCTGCTTTTGATGAGTGATGCACGAGCATGTATGAATTGTTCAAAAGTCATTTTCTCCATTTCTATCCATTTTTCTCTTTCCCCTCCATGACCCCTCTCCATCCCCACTGCCCCTGCCCTGCCAGGGACCCTGCGCTGAGCCTCTTCTCTCCAATAAAGGCACCTGGGGCCAGGCTGGGCTGCCGCTGCTCCTGCACACTGTCCCCACCAGGCACAAGTCACATTTTAATTCCTGACACCTGCACAGAGTTTAGGCACTGGGATTCTTTCTCCCAGCAGGAGTTGCAGCCATATTTTATTATTATTATTCCAAATATTCAATTATTGCAAATATTCAATTTATTATTCCAAATATTCAGTTATTGCAAACACTCCAAATTACCCCTGAGAGCAGCAGAGGGGGTTTCAGAGCCCAAGGAGGGCACTGCCAGCCCTGCTGAAGCACACAATTGATGCCAACCTGCAGCAGCTCCTCAAAGCCCTTCTGGGCCTCCAGCCTCAAATAGAAATTAGCAGGTGGGTGCTCTTGTATTCTTTCCCTTCTGTCACAATGATGGATTTTTCACTTTCAAGATAAGACAGAGCCTGATAGAGCCAAATATTGACAGAGGAGATCAAGAGGCCTGTTATGATAATGGCCATAATGAAATGCTGTTTATAAAAGGACACTGGGAATACAGAACTTTCCCTCCTGTGGAACATGGATCCCCTCAAGAGGAATAAAATGAGCTTTCTTCTGCCTGCTGCACTGTACCTGTGCTTCATACCTGCAGCAGAAACACCTTTCAAGAACAAAATCTCCAATTTTGTCACCTGCTGCCTCAGTGCTGCTTGGCCCCAAGTTCAGAAATGGGCAAACACAAAACTTCTGGGGAATTGCAGTGCTGGCAGCCCTGGGCTGGCAGAGCCCTGGTCCCTCCTGCTGGAGCACAGCAGTGACTGCCAGGGCTCTGGGCAGAGCTGTCCCACACAGCTCCTGCATGGAAAACGGTTAGATATAAAATGCAAACATATATGGTTATAAATGGCTGTATAAAATATAAAACATCGCCAGAACTGCCTGCTAACTTCAGAGAAAGAGCCTGCCAGGCTCTGTCAGATGAAACTCCATCATCTCAAACCTCCCTGGAGTTTTCCTGTGTAATCCATCACTAAAATGAAATTATATCAGTTACCATAGAAACATCTTGACCAATAGCCTGGTTTTTTTCCCCAGGAAGTGAAATATTGTTCCATTCACACCCAGAGCTGCCCCTGTGCCAGGGCTGGTTTGGGTGAGCTCATGTTCTGCTCACTCACCCACCTGGCAAAAGGCAGAATTTTCAGTTTCCTCACATTCCCTGTTAGTGCCATTATTGCTGCTGCTCCTTTTCCTTATTTCTTTTCGAATAAACTGCTGAGTAACACGGAGCTGCTCAGAGGAGCAGCAAGGAATAGTTGGAACACACACCAATATCCCATGTGGCGCTCCCCATTCCCTTGGGAATTGTCTGGTCTCGGGATCCTTCTCACATTTTATAGCAAAGAAATCCCATCCAACAGCAGAGCTGCTCCTGGGAGGAGGAGGAAGAGGAGGAGGAGGAAGGGAATATCTCCCTTCAGGCTGGAATCTGGGAATGGATCCCTGGGGCTGGAGGGATGAGGTCTGAGCCCGGGGCTCCTCCAGGGAATGCAGCACCACAATTTCTGGGGGAAGCTGAACCACACCAAGACACTCCCTTCCCCTTTTTGGGCCATCCTGGGGTTCCTCAGCTCGTGGCAATAACGTTTCAGTGTGGACACTCCTTTATTTACACCCTGCATCCCAGAGCCGCTCCATGGACACTGCCTGGGACCCTCCTCGTGTACTTGAGCACGTTTTTCATCTCCCACAGCTGCTCAGATTCCTGCTGTGACTGCAGACATAAATCCTCCTCATTCACCCAGCCCAGCTCACAGACATATGTTATTGCAGGAGGCTGAGCTTTTATATACTTGTATTTTTTATGTCCCAAACAGTACAAAACTTCTGCCTGCAATCCAAACAAAGCCTGTTCTGAACCCTTTTTTGCTTAGAGATTGTATTTCAACAGCTTGCTTAAAATTAAAACCTAAAGGAAGAATCATAAGACGCTTGATTTATTATTAATCATGGGGGAAGATAAATGTTTTCAATCTCTTTATGTCTACAAAGCACTGCAGATCCCACTAGGAACTTGGATGGCTCAGGCAGCTTCCTGGCATTTTAATCTTCAATGTAAATTCATTCTCAAAAAAACAAAAACCCAAAAACAAAAACAAACAAACAAAACCCCAAAACAAACACACAAAAAAACCCACCAAAAAAAACCAAACAAACAAAAAAATAAAATCTCCCTTGGCTCCTGGGAAGGAGAGAGTTAACTCCCCCTGTGTTGCAGTTATCCTGTTCTCCATGTGTGTGCCCTGTTTACTGCCCAACCTGCAGCACCATCAGGCTGGACTATTTTAATTTCCCCAGAGCTGTTTATTTGTCCATTAGGTGAGACATTATGGCCATTATTGGGCTGATGCTGCACCAGAAATTCCCTTTTACCGAGTAGCACTAAAACTTTTCCACATGAACTACACGTTCCCTGTATCAGGCATGTTTTCCACAACACTTAAATTATTATTAAGTGCATTTATTTTCAAATACACCCTGAGACAGGTGCTGGACAAGGCCCTGTTGGAAGGCAGGGCACACAGGATAGGTGTAGCCCCCACTGCCAGGGCAGCTGGACCTGTACAGATCCCAAACTGAGGTCACACCTCTGAGACTGTGCTCCAGCACAGCACAGGCAATTAAAACTGGGCCGCCGTGTTTGATTTTCAATATCTCATTTAAATCTTGTAACCAATTCAATTAGTGACCTTGGAAAAGTTTTCTAAAATTTAGTGCTGCTTCACTGCAATGCTTTTTATGCCTTTTCCTTCTGCACAGCCTTTCTTCTTCCTTTGAATCCAGGCAATATTAAGGAAATATTATCTTTGTAAAAGCAGGTGACGTTGATGATTTTATTGATTTCAGATAGCTGCCACTTCAAGACAAATTTCCACTTCAGTCTGGAGGCGCAGAACAAAGATTTCCAATGTTCTCAATTATTCGGCACAGCCCTTCCTTCCTCCTGGGGGGTGAGAGGCGTCTGTGGGGAGGAGCAGGGGGTGCCAAGGGACTGACCCACCCACAGAAACGAGGGATGTGGAGCAGGAGCAGGTGGGAGCCGGGCCCATGAACGCAGCAGAACTGGGGAATTGCAGAATTAATGGATTTCACTTCTTCATCAGCCTCAATCCTGCCCAGCCTTTCACTGCCACCACCCCAAACAGCCTCCAGAACAAACAGCATTGGCTTTGAGATCTGATTTGGGTTATCTGCCCCCAAAATCCAAAATCCCAAGTACACAAAATCCACAAAGCACCTGCTCCGTGCTGGGTGCCCTGGGGTGCCTGAGACCCTACACTTGTTCCATGCCAGGGTGCAGCTGGTTACACTGGGAATTCTGACCCCCAAATCATTAAAAATCCCCTTTTTGAAGAGGTCCATCCTTCAGCACTGCAGTGCTGAGACACTTCCCGATCTGAAAGCACTTAATGAGATAATTTGCAGAGAGCTTTAACGAGTTCCAGCCATCTCTTGGCTCCATCCCACCACGGCGGTGGTGACTCCCTGCAGCCACTTTCACAGGTACAATTTGGTCCTAGAAATTGGGTAGATTTTTTAAAAGCACTGCAGTCTAAATCATGTCATATTCTCAGTGAAACATTCGGAGAGTAAATGCAGAGTCCTGGAGAGAAAAATGTTACTCACGATTTTCACATAATGGAGCTGCAGCATAAAAACGCCCTGGGCTGAGTAATTGTGAAAGTGGAGCCAAAAATAAAACCCTGAATTTTTTCCCAAAGTGAATTTCAGGCTCCCATATCCATGGCAAGAATAAAAGTTTAATTTCCATCAATATAAAAGGATTAGAGCTTAGATTTGCATGGATTGTCACAGTGCTTGGCTGCAGCAGCCCCAGCTCCTGGCTCACGCCTGGTGGAGGTTGGCCCACACAGTCAGCTACACAGCAAGAAATGGCAACAGCTAAAAGCCCATCTTTTTTTCATGTGTTTTGTGTTCTCTGATGTCCGTGTTTAGGTAGAAGTTTAATGTCCATTAAAGGATTTAATTGCTCCTTTTTGCCAGGGCCCTGCCAGGGCTGCATCCAAGAGCAGAGCCATGGCCCAGGGCTGCCCGGTTGGCACAGGGCTCGCCCTCCTGAGCCTGAGCACAACAGAAACCAGAGAAAGCTTTAGGAGATCCCAGCACAAATTACCAAACACAGAATCAGTGTCACAACCTGACAGGGCATTTGCCACCAGATCTGTCCCCACACCCCCACAGCCTGCAGGCCCAGCCCTCGCAGAGCTTTGCTGAACATCATCAGCTGTGCGTGTAAATCCAAATTCATTTCAGCTGGAAAAGCCCTCCAGACCTTCACATCCAGCCTGTGCCTGATCCCACCTTGTCCCCAGCCCAGAGCTCTCAGTGCCACCTCCAGGAAGTCCCTGGACACCTCCAGGGATGGGCACTCCAAACCCCCCTGGCAGCCCCTGCCAAGGCCTCACCACCCTTTCCATGGGGAAATTTTCCAAAATGTCCAACCTGTCCCAGCTTGAGACCATTTCCTCTCATCCTGGCCCTGTTCCCTGGAGGAAGAGGCCAATCCCACTCTGCAGGTTCCCTGCTTTGGCACAGGTGTCTGGGCTAAGACCTTGGGCGATCCTTTTTCCTCTTTTTCCCCTTTGCTTCCTAAGCAAAAGCAGCTCGCACAAACCAGGAAGAGCTTTTGCCACGTTTCGAGCAAGAGCAGAGACTCCAAGCTCAAATTGCTCTAATAATTTATTCTGGTCTTGAAATCCCCGGGGTTATTTCACAGAAAATGTATTTTAAGTTGTTTGGCTCCAAAATGACAAGATAACAGACGATACATATTCATTTGCTGCCCCGAGATGGTGATGAGATGTTACAAAATAAAGCAGCAGATCCTCCCTCCCCCAAACAGTGACTTGTGGCTTTATCTCCCCACCAGCACCCGAATTGTGCTGCCATTTATCTCGAGGGGGTGTTTGTGGAAGGGATTGTTTGCAGCTGGAGCTACAAGGCATGAAACAAACTGATAATGGAACTTTCTTCTGAAGCTCATTCTTTCGCGGTGGCATTTTTCTTTTTTCCTTTATGAGCTTCATGACAGGCAGCAGTAATTTCCTCTCTGTATTTTAGCACAAACAACAGATTAGTGTCACACTGTTTGCTGGGAGCCTTTGCTCGCTGCTTGCATGAGCACTTGTTGGTGTTTGGCGCGTTCCAAATAAATCATGTGGTCATTCATGAAGATAAAGAGCAGAAGCATCTCCCTGGCACGGCAGGGCAGGCTCAGCACAGCTCCTCCTCCTCCTCCTCCTGCTCTGCACAGGCAGAGCTGAGGAATGGCTCTGCGAGAACGGCAATGGGAGTCACAGAAAACACAGGCCAGGACTTTGTCTTCTCTAGGGACACAGCCCAGCCCTGGGCCCTGCAAACACCACAGCCCAAAGGCAACAAAAATGTAACACAAATTAACTGCATCCATCACAAAGGGTGAATTATTTATCTGGAGAGCGTGTAGAACACATCATAAAACCCCACAGGAAAAATTACTTTAATTTTTGCCCTTCTTCACACAATAATTAATTATTTTTTCATACTTTTAGTAATATCACTGTGAGAAGCCAGGAGGAAACACTGCATGGCAGTTCCTCCTGCTTCCCTGATGTATTTCTTCAAGGCAGAGTTTTCTATTATTCCACTCTTCCTCCACCACTGGGAAACCAACCTCCTGCTCTGTTTTCTCCAGTGCTTCCAAAGCAAATGCACCTCAGCCACACTTGGGCTCCATCCCTTGCCCCCAGACTCTGCAGGCTTTGCCTCCAAACCAGAGCTGGTCCTGCTGTGATAGATCTGGAAATCAGAGAATTTCCAGAGCACAGCCAGCCCCAGGCTGCCCCAGCCCCACCGTGGCACAGCCTGGCACAGCCTGGCACAGGATGGACCAGCTGCCAATGGAGCAGCCCTGGCTGGGAACCCCCCATTCCAGACAAAACCCTGCAAATGCCACAGGTTGTGATTTGGAAAAAAAAAAAAAATAGAGCAAAAGTCTACCCAAAGAGCACCATGAAAAATGATTTCCACCTCCCGCAAACTTCCTGGTTTAAAAATAAAGTACCACAAAATTCCTTTTTGAAGTAGATAAAAATAAACCAAGAAGAAACATTTATCATTTTCTTCTGTGTTGAGATAAATGACAGAAGTAGAGTTAGTTAAAAAAAAATTAAAAACTGCCTCCAGGAACCTCCAGCTACTTCCAGATACCTCCAGGAACCAGCAGGAACCAGCAGGAACCCTCAGCACTGCAGGGCTTTGTCTCTGCTCTCTCAAATTCCCTCACCCCAAAGCACTCAGTGAGACCTGACTGAGATCCTGCTGCTCCAGGGCCCCTCATGTTCAGCCATTCCCCACCAGGGTCACCCTGCCCTGTGTTTCCAGCACCATTCATCAGTCTGCCTTTGATCAAAACAGATCCCCTACATGAAACTTAGCTTTTTATATAAAAAGGTTTTATAACTATCAATTACAGACCAAGAAAATTACTACAGAGTGGAAAATTACTATTGGGCAATAAAAATAATCTGATTAATTGCTCTCTGATCACTGTATACAAAGATCAGGATATGAAAATTGCATTTTATTGAGTTTATTCCTTCTAGATTCCCACATAAAAGTTGGGTTTATCTTTTAATTGATCGACAGTGCATTTACATATAAATCTGAAAATTTGGGTGTGGGAAGATGGCTTCAAATGAGCAGCAGAGGACATCCAGCGAGTGAGGAAAAGGCTCAAAAACATTTTAAAGTTACCCTTAAGGAATGCTGGTGGCTCTGCACTGGGATCTGTTGCCATTTATCCTTTAATTAATCAGGCTTTTGTCTTAATTTCTGTAATTGCTTCACAATTTTGTGAGAAATCAAAGTATCAGTTAAGAAATATTTGCTGGTGACAGGGACTGCAGCCTTGTGCTGCCTCCTCAGAGTGCCTGTCCCAAAAGGAGATAAAATCCACACAAAGGGCACAGGGAGCAGCTGCCCAGGTGCAAAGGTATTTCCCAAAAGGAGATAAAATCCACACAAAGGGCACAGGGAGCACCTGCCCAGGTGCCAAAGGCGCTCCATGGCCAGGTCCCTGTGTGCCACCTGCAGTGCCATCCAGACTGAGTACCAGGTTATGCTGCAGAAATGTTTTATTCATGACCCCCTGCACCCTCGCACCTGCTTTTCTTTGGGCACTTATTTAACACAGGTTTAATTTACTTATTTGAGAGCACCGAGATATTTCTTAATTACCTGAAGTGCTTCAACGTTTCCACTGTTAATAATTCCTTTATTTTCAGCTGTGAGGGCTCAGCTGCTGCCAGAGCAGCCTGTCCTCAGGCTGGGCCTCCCTCCCAGGGCAGAGGCACAGAGAAATTCTGGATATTGCCTGGGCTGCCAGCTCTCCCACCCAGGACATTTTCCTGCAGATGACTTTGCTCTGCTTGGCTTCTTAGGAGGATACAAACAATCCTGTCAGGGCTCTCTGTTCTACTCCATTTACCAGCTTTACTCTGAGCATTTCTTCTATAAATGTGGGGTAGAAAATTACCTCTGTGGGGTACAAATTACTTTCAGCTCAGGCTTTTCCCAGAGGAATATTTTTTGAACAAAGATGAAGGAAGAATATTTGGAATTATTTTCTAGTGCATCTGGTTGTGGCCTTACAAATCTGAGCAGGAATAAATAAATATTTGTCATTCCATCCCCTGGATCCCTGGCAGTGCCCAAGGCCAGGCTGGACACTGGGGCTGGAGCAGCCTGGGACAGTGGGAGGTGTCCCTGCCATGGCAGGGGTGGCACTGGGTGGGATTTAAGGTCCTTCCCAACCCAAACCGTTCCACAAAATCAACTAAAATGTCTGCACAATCCAACCAATCTCAAGCTATTACTGTGAAAACACAACATATTCATTTGAAATTTAAATAGAAGGAAAACTGAGGTTGGGGAAAAAATGGAAGTGAGAGGCAGGGAGTGCCAGCAGCTGTGTTCAGCTGGACACATCCAGAGGCCTGGCCATGGACATTTTCACATTTCCCTTCCTGAAGGGATGGGAAGCTCAAATACCTTCAGAAGAAGATAAAGAGATCGGGTTTGAACATCATTCGCTGCAGAGCCTGGCAGGTGCTGAGCGCACAGAAAGGAGGGAGCACCCATGTACCCACCCTGCCAGGGGCACCAGGATGCCCCTGGTGCCAACCTTCCTTTGCCCAGGCACCCTGTGCAGCCCAGCTGTGCCTGCCTGCTGCCCCTGGGCACCTCCTGCTCCCTCCTGCCGTGGTTATTCTCACTTAGGCTCGACAAGCTCCGTGCTTGGACAGAAATGGTTTGGTAATTGGCCTTATAAATGGCAAGGACTCAATGCACTCTCACTCTCATCTCTCCCAGCAACTTAATAACTGCAGATTATGGATGATGAGATCCACCTGGAGATTGCAAGTGCAGTTTCTGTCATTAGAATCAGGCACAGAGCATTATTTAATAACTGCCTGCTCCCTGCCCTGCAGCGAGCAGGAGTGCTGTGCCCTTCCCAGAGCCATGCATTTCTGTACCATGCATCTCTCACTTGGAAGCAAAGCCCAGGCCAGCCCAGGAGAGCAGCCCTGAGGGAAGGCTGAGCCCAGCACCCAGGCAGTTTCCTCTAGCCAAGGTTTCAGAGCAGGAGGATGGACCTGTGTCCCTGCCAGCCCTGCTGGGAGCGAGGCCATTCCTCTGCTGGAGAGGAAACAAGAGCTGTCAGTGATTCTTTGGGTAAAGGGGGAAAAAGATAAGCCAAATATGCCAATTTATGCGTGGAAAGGTCAGAATTTAAGAATTCTCACTTCTTACACTGCTACATATCTTAAAATGGAATAAATTTTAAGAGCACCATAAAACTATATTCTTCATCCCATTTCCCATGTAACTGGTGCTCCCTCTCTGCCTGCATAAAGACAAGCCTCCAGCTCTTTTATTAATATCCATGGGCATAATTTAATGGCTGATCCAGCACTGGAGACACACATTTCATATTTAACAGAAAGGCTGATTTGGAAGGAGCCTGGAAGAGCTGTAATGAACAGACTGGTTGCTCAGTCTGCTCAGATCAATACAACATCATTTACTTATTGCCACTTATTGGCCAAGTCATTTTTTGTCATCTTGGTACTTGTGTGTAGCAACCAGAAAAGTGGCAGACAAAAGCACTTAAAATTAATTATGTTCATGTGGCTTCAATTCATGTAAAAGCCTAAAGCCCACCCTGCAATAGAGATCAAACAGTTCTCTTTATTTCCCTGCAAACACACAATACTGAAATAGCACACAGCACTCCTAAAGAGCAGGCCAAAGCTGCTTTGTGCACAGGGCCCTGCAAACAGGCAATAAAAGGAGATATCTTTATCAACTGCAGCACTGAGCTGAACCTAGGAAAGGAATAAACACCACAAAGACAACAGTGCACACAGCAGGGGCTGCCACTGCTCCGGGGCCATGGGAGGCTCCAGCCCAGCCTGGGGAAGATAAAGCTTGGAGGGCCTTTCTGGAGAGCACCTTTTATGTGCTCCCTGCCCTGGGCCCAGCTCTCTTTCCAGCTCATTCCAGCTGGCTCTGCCTCATGTGATATTCATGCACCTCAGGATTGCAAAAGTGAGCACGTTGCCCGAGCTGCCAGAGCGCATTATGGTAACATCACATTTGAAGGCTCTTATTTCCCCCTATATCCAATTATTTTTCCTCCTAGGTTCCAGAATCAAAAACAGGTGAGGGAAAACACCTACTGAAAGTTCAGGGAGCGGGGCTGTGTGTGAGCCAGGAGTGCTGCCAGCCCCTGATCCCATCAGGAGGGGTGGTGCAGAATAGGGATCGTGGAATAGGGATCGTGGAATGGGGATCGTGGAATGGGGATCATTCATGGAAATAGGGAACATCCATGGGATAGGGAACATGGAATGGGGAGCATGGCCAGGCTCTGCTGCCCCTCCTCACCAGCCTGGCTCCACAGCCAGTCCTGCCCTTCACTCTGAGCACAGGAGGAATTTTAACACGTGCAGGCTGTGGTGTGCTCAGTGCCTGGTGGTTCTGTGTGCTGGGGGACACTGTGAAATGTCACAATTACAGATGTGTGAAATGTCACAATTACAGATTTGCGAAATGTCACAATTACACAGATTTCCTCGTGGCCAGCTCACCCCAAGCACCAAGGTGTGCCTGCCCTGGCTTTGCTTCCCTCTGCCCCTCTCCCAGCTCCTCAGGGCTCCTTCCATCGGCTCCCCTCAGAGCTGGGTTTGTTTCATTTCAGAACATGGGAGATCCCAGGATAACGCACAGCCCCATGGATTCACCAGTGGGACACAAACCTCCCCATCCATGGGGCAGCCCCAGGCTCTGAGAGCCCAGAGGGATCTCATGGATCCCCCTGGTGCTGCCTCTCCAAAGGGCCCCACTGCCAGAGGTTTGGGCTCCCTCTCCCCTGGCACAGGCACGTGGAATTCAGAACATGCCCTGGTACCTCTTTCCTCTGGAGATGGAGATGTTTGCTCTGAGAAAGCCTCAGATCCCCTACCAGCAGCAATAAATATGATTTTGCATCCCATTTCCTGAGGGAAAAACACATCAGCTCACACTGCCTGAGCCATTTGAAATGTTCCTCCTTGGAAGTGAAACCTGAATCCCCACACATCAGACTCCAGTCAGGTTTCACTCCCCACCTATTCCAATCCTACGCCTCATTATTTGTGGAGATAGACAAATAGATGCTGCACGTGAATGTTCTCCCCACTGCTGCTTAATGGTATTTTTTCTTCCTTTTTAAAATAAACAAATACATAAATAAAGCAGATCCTCAGACTGCCTCTACTGCAGAGGCTGCTCAGAGCACAGATCCAGCTCCTCATCTGTTTTCTCTGACCTTAGTCAACACTGCCAATAAATCAGCCTTCCCCCACTCCCAAAATATACAAAGCCTGTAAAGTTGTGTGCTTCTCCTTCCCTTTTCACCTCCACCTGGTGTTCAGCACAGAGATTCCCACCTGTAAGTGATTATTTTTCCTCCTTCCACCCAGTTCTGTGCTCCAAGTCTCCACTGCTGCAGACAGGGGCAGACTCTGGCTCTGCCATCCCTGCTCCTTTCCAGACGTGCAAACAGAGCTCAGACACTCTGCCCCTGCCTTTCCAGAGAGCTCAGACACTGCTCTATCACCACACAGAGCTCAGACACCCCGCTCTGCCCCTGGCACCCAGAGCAGCCCATTCTCCCTGCCCTGGCCCCCCAGTTTGCAGAGCCCCTCATTTCCAGCTCTGTGCCCTGCAGCAGCTCCCTGGCAGGGGCACAGCAGGGCACAGCAGCTCTGCCCCCCTCCTGCCAGGCAGGGATGTGCCAGCCCCACTGCTCTCCCCTCACTGGGCATGGAGGGCCGGAGGCTGAAATAAAAAATCAAACAGAACACAGCAGCTCCATGAGTGCTGCGGAGCTGCACACAGCCATAGTGCTACCCTGCACTATTAAGAAAATAAATCTTCAGGAATCAAAGGCCCCAAACAAACAGATTTATTCACGTCTCTAGGCCCACTTCTTTCCCCTCCTCAGAGTTAAAAAAAAAAACAAAACCTAAGCCTTTCATGAAAAGCTTTTAAAAATCCATCCTGAGATTGGCTATTCTGCATTTCATGCAATATATATGGGCTTGGGAAATTTTACAGAACAAAATGATTACCCTAAATTATTGATCAAAGGCAGCAAGTGTATAGAGTGGCCTGAAGAACACACAGGCTGCTCAGAGGAGAGAGCCCTGGTGGTGACAGCACTGACAGAGGCATGGATCACACTGAGGGCTCATCCTCACTACATCATCTTACTGCACAGCAAACATGACAGCCAGCTTTTCATTCTGATGCAAAGTTTGGAATGTTGCCTCAGAAGGGAACAAAGGGGCACATCAGTTTAGGGACAGGAAAAGAAGATGTGAATACACTCAGTGTAAGTACACCCATCCCAGGCAGCGGCCACACACCACCACACGTGTTCAGGGCCCTCAGTGACCTCCCAGCAGTTAAAGTTCCTCACATCTCTCACAGGGCAGGGAGGGACAAAACAGAAGTGATGGAACAAACCAGCAGAGCTGGCAGCCAGCTGGGCACACACGTACCAGGGGTGGCAGAGCCAAACCTGGGCAGGAGCTTTCCAGAGCTTTCTTCAGACAGTCTGCAACAAGAGAAAAACTTTCCCCTAAACGGAGGCAGGTTCAGCAATGCCCTCCCACAGGAGCAAAGCATTTCAGCAGCCCTAGGAAAGCCAGGCTCCTGCCCTGGTAAAACACAAACAGCTGGGCACAGGAGAGACCCCTCAGTGCCAGGCTGGCAGCACTTACCTCTGACACCTGGGACAGCACTAACAGGCTTTGCCCACCCTCACTGACATGCTGCAGAGCCCCCTCCCTGCGGCACACCCTGGCTCTATCAGCAGCAGCTGATTGCTCATCCCAACGAGTCCAGCTGGGGGTGAGGAGCACGTGCAGCAGGGCCCTCATTAGAGCTGAGCCCAGGTAATTAGTGGCACCAGAGATGCTCATTCCATGGCTAGAAATGCATTTACCACAGGGAGTCCTGCAGCATCTGATTTCCAGGGGTAATTAAAGGATGTGGTGCTTGGGGACATGGCTTGGTGGCAGTGCCAGGTTGGTGGTTGGACTGGGTGATCTCGAGGATCTTTTCCAACCTTCAGGATTCCATTCTATTCATTTCCCATTCTATTTATTTTCCAGTCTATTTATTTTCAAAGCAGGCATCTGCAAAGGCAGGAATTTCCATCATTTCATGGCATTTTATTTTTGCTCCTTATTGAAACACAGGATTACCTACAGACAATGCAGAACAGGAGTGTGTGTACCTACAGATGATGCAGGCCATTCAGGTGTGCTGTGTGTGTACCTACAGACCATGCAGACCATTCAGGTGTGCTTTATGTACCTGCAGACCATGCAGAACAGGTGTGTGTGTGTGTGTGTGTGTACCTGCAGACAATGTAGAACAGGTGTGTGTGTGTGTATGTACCTACAGACCATGCAGAACAGGTGTGTGTGTGTGTGTGTGTACCTGCAGACAATGTAGAACAGGTGTGTGTGTGTGTGTGTGTGTGTGTACCTACAGACAATGCAGAACAGGTGTGTGTGTGTGTGTGTGTATGTACCTACAGACAATGCAGAACAGGTGTGTGTGTGTGTGTGTGTATGTACCTACAGACCATGCATCACAGGTGTGTGTGTGTGTGTATGTACCTACAGACCATGCAGAACAGGTGTGTGTGTGTGTACCTACAGACCATGCAGAACAGGTGTGTGTGTGTGTATGTACCTACAGACCATGCAGAACAGGTGTGTGTGTGTGTGTGTGTGTATGTACCTACAGACAATGCAGAACAGGTGTGTGTGTGTGTGTGTGTGTATGTACCTACAGACCATGCAGAACAGGTGTGTGTGTGTGTGTGTGTACCTACAGACCATGCATCACAGGTGTGTGTGTGTGTGTATGTACCTACAGACCATGCAGAACAGGTGTGTGTGTGTGTGTGTGTGTGTGTGTATGTACCTACAGACAATGCAGAACAGGTGTGTGTGTGTGTGTACCTACAGACCATGCAGAACAGGTGTGTGTGTGTGTGTGTGTGTGTGTATGTACCTACAGACAATGCAGAACAGGTGTGTGTGTGTGTACCTGCAGACCATGCAGAACAGGTGTGTGTGTGTGTGTGTATGTACCTACAGACAATGCAGAACAGGTGTGTGTGTGTGTACCTGCAGACCATGCAGAACAGGTGTGTGTGTGTGTGTGTATGTACCTACAGACCATGCAGAACAGGTGTGTGTGTATGTACCTACAGACCATGCAGAACAGGTGTGTGTATGTACCTGCAGACCATGCAGAACAGGTGTGTGTGTGTGTGTGTGTATGTACCTGCAGACCATGCAGAACAGGTGTGTGTGTGTGTGTGTATGTACCTACAGACCATGCAGAACAGGTGTGTGTGTATGTACCTGCAGACCATGCAGAACAGGTGTGTGTGTGTGTGTGTATGTACCTACAGACCATGCAGAACAGGTGTGTGTGTATGTACCTACAGACCATGCAGAACAGGTGTGTGTGTGTGTGTACCTACAGACCATGCAGAACAGGTGTGTGTGTACGTACCTGCAGACCATGCAGAACAGGTGTGTGTGTGTGTGTGTGTATGTACCTGCAGACCATGCAGAACAGGTGTGTGTGTGTGTGTGTATGTACCTACAGACCATGCAGAACAGGTGTGTGTGTATGTACCTGCAGACCATGCAGAACAGGTGTGTGTGTGTGTATGTACCTACAGACCATGCAGAACAGGTGTGTGTGTATGTACCTACAGACCATGCATCACAGGTGTGTGTGTACGTACCTGCAGACCATGCAGAACAGGAGTGCTGAGCAGCACAGCCCCAGCTCCCAGCCCTGCAGTGCCAGGCCATGCTCACTCCCATTCCCTGCTTTTCTCTCCACTCTAATAACCCATCCAGAGCCGTGTGAGAGGTGTCAGCAGGAGGTGTCACAGCACACCAGGAGCAGCAGAGCTGGAAGAAAACTGCATTTCTGATGGAAAAAATGCTCCATCTTCCCACTCTCCCATAGATACAGATAATAACCTTCATCCAGCCTGAAAGCTGAAACCACAGTGTGTGATTTACAGTGCTCAGAGAGTGGAACCAGGGGTGAAACTCCAGCCTGGCACTTACCCTGGCCCGGGCTGTGCTCAGAGGACGAGAAGATGAACAAGTCAATTACAGAATGTCCTGCTCCTCATCTCCCCAAGTAATTGAGGATTCAGTATGATTTTTACGGAGTTGTTTTTAATTGGTGCCATTTGCTGCAGTGAATGAGGTGCAGCATTGTCCCTGTGTGATGGATGTCTCCGTGCAAATTGGAACCAAAACGTGCAAAACATTCCGGCCACTGCCAGGCAAAGCAGCCCCAGCCACAGAAATGCAATTCATTGCCTGCCCTTGAAATATTAGGCTACTAATCTATTTATTTGGCTGTTAGTGATGGTCTCCATCAAGGTCAGGAGAAATTGCTCAATTAATAAACTCCCGCTTGCTGCCAGCACAGCAAAGCTCTCCCTGAGCAGGGAGAGGCCCTGGCACGGGCAGGGCAGCTGGGTTTGTGCAGAGGGACCACAAACCCCATCCTGGGGCAGAGTCTGGGGTTTGGGGCTGTCCCTGTACCCCTGGCAGGGCAGCTGGGTTTGTGCAGAGGGACCACAAACCCCATCCTGGGGCAGAGTCTGGGGTTTGGGGCTGTCCCTGTACCCCTGGCAGGGCAGCAGGGTTTGTGCAGGGACCACAAACCCCTTCCTGGGGCAGAGTTTGGGCTTTGGGGCTGCCCCTTCCCCCTGCAGATGCTCTGGGGGGCTCAGGGTCAGGTGTGCAGCCCCTGCAGCCCCTGCCCAGAGCCCACCTTGGCAGGAAGGCGTGAACAGGAGGAGGAGGAGGATGGTTCAGGACAGGCCAAGGGGGAATCCTGGCCTGGAGCAATTCAGGGATTTGTTTTTGCTGTCAGAGCCAGCTGCAGGCTCCTCCCAGCAGCATGACCCCTGCTAGAAGAACCCACAGTAATTTTTATTCCATGATCCAGCAGAAGGTTGGGTTTGAAAGGACCTTAGAGACGATTCCAGCCCCAGCCAGATCTCAGCAAAGCCCCAAGAAATCCACGTGAAATCCCTTTCTCATTCCCAGCCCCAGGGATTTTTCCCTTTCTTTCCCCCAGTTTCACCTGCCACGTGTAGGTGGCACAGGGGAGGGTGGCTCGGGCACCAGGAGCTGCACAGCCACCACAGGCTGCCACAATCAGGTTATTGAGGTTACTGAGGTGCAGTTACTGCACCTGCTTTCATCCCTGCAATTGTTCCTCCAGCCTGGCCCAATCTGCAGCCCTTTCAGCAGAGGCTCTGCTGCCCTGCAGACATGGGAGCATCCTTTCAGGAGCCCAGTGGTGTCTGGAGAGCAGGAGCACCTGCACAGGGCAGGTGATTGTCAAACAGCTCCACGACAGATGCACATTGCAGCTGCAGCCCAAGGCACAGTGAGGGCCAGGTGGGGCAGGCTTTTCTCAGGCAGAGTTTTGCTTTTCTGCTGAAATAAACCATCAATTACCGCATGAGAAGCACAGAATACAGGGCTGGGAGGGTGGCAAGGGCCTCCCAGGATGGGGTCCCAGCAAATTCCCCTTTTCCTGCCCTGGAGCAGCGTGCCTGCCTGGGAGGGGCAGGGCATCCCAGGGAGCAGATTTGGGGACCAACACCCTTCCAGAGGCCTCCCAAACCCCTTCCATCCCATCCCTCCTCACTGGGGCTGCACCTGCCCTGCTGTTTGCTCATCAAACCCATCTCGTTAATCGATCCCCCCTGACAGCTCCGTTTCATTCCTCAGAGAACAGCAGTGAATATACTGGACAAGCAAGCTTCAATTCCTGGTTTCCCTTGGGAGATGGAAGGAGCCTCAGGGGAATCATGAGCAGGGGGACCACGAGCCTGCTCAGGAGCCCTTCCCACTGAGGCAGAGCAGCCCTGGCCGCTGCTGGAGCATCCCCTGGCCCTGGTAGCACAGCACAGCCCCAGGGGCCAGGCTGCCCATCCCAGCTGCTCAGGAGCAGCAGCCAGAGCTCCCCTGCACACCATGAAATGTGCCAGGTACAGAGGGTTTAATCATCCCCACTCGCTCTCAGTAAATGTGAGTTATTGCAGCGGGCTGTGCCTGCTCCTGCAGGGCCCTTGGGGCTCTCCCATCCGGCAGCTCTGAGGCCTCTGTGCAGTTCTCCCCAGATTAATTAAGGTCTGGATTCAAGATTTTTGTCAATGTCTTGGCAAAGGTTTATGGAGGTCCTTAGGGTTAATTTATAATCCCCTCAAGAATAAGTAAATATTTAAACTTCCCCCAGTGGTGTAATTGAATGTTTTAATTCATGCTGGTACACCGAGTCAGGCAAATGCTTCTATGGCTGCAGATATTTATTAAATAAATGAAAATAAGAAATCACCCCTGTCAGTTGGTGGAGTTTGGAGCAAAGTGCAGCTCCTGACAGCCCTGGTCCCACATCCCACCTGCTCAGCAAAGGGCCAGGTGAGTGGGGGTCATTCATTTCCATTTTAGCCCAATGCCTAGGTGCCAACAGGCAGTGAGGAAGCTGCACTGCCCAAGGCCTGGGGCTGGCTGGTGAGGGGCTCTCCTTGGCACAGCTGCAGGGTCTGTGCCCTCCCTGGCTGGCACAGCCACATCCCCACGGGGACACAGGGACAGGCATCCCAGGCTCCTGAGGGACTCTCCCCTCCTTTGGCACGGCAGGGGATGTCACTGCTCATGTGTGGGGTTGATTGTGGTGAGAAGTGGCAGGAAATCTTTCCATGGCAGATTAATAAGCGCCGTGGGTTTGTGCAGTGACAGCTGTGCCTGCACAGGATCGATGAATGTCAGGGGTTTGGGAGGATGGGGAGGAGGGACTCACTGACCTGCCTGCCACACCAGGGCTTCCCTGGTCACCACTGACCTGCCAGCCCGGGGCCCCTTGGTCACTGCTGAGCTGCCACACCAGGGGCTCCTTGGTCACATTGAAATGCCAAAGCAGGGGTTCCTTGGTCACCACTGCCCTGCCACGCTGGGGGTTCCTTGCTGGGCATGCAGCACACAGAGCCCCGCAGCCAGGCTGGCAGCTGCCAGGCACAGCAGCCCTGCAGCTCCCCCAGATGCCCACCCCAGAGCAGGGCTGTGCGTGCTGAGCCTGCAGGAGCTCTCCTCTCCTCCCAGGAACCCTGGTGCCCAGGCAGGGCCTCAGACAGCTGAGAGCTCCCTGATGTCTCAATCAGGGCAATTATCTAATCGAGCCACTCGGGAGGCTGGGAGGGAGCGCAGGGGAGGGGAGGGAGGAATAAATCACTGAGCACAGTGAACCATCTGAGCCTGTGACAAACAGCACAGACTGAGCCTGCTGCTCCCCTGGACTGCAGGAAAAGATGTCCTTCTCCTCTGAGCAGCGTTCTCCAGGAGAACATGGGGTCAGGCAAGCACCTGCTGGCCGTGGCCACCTGCCAGGGCTGCAGGGACAGTGTCATGATCTTGGAATGAACATGGGCTGAGTTTTTGTTCCCATTTAGTGCACCCCACACACAGGGCATCCCTTGAAGTTATCCCTGCTAAGCTCTCTCCCAGGCAGCTGCATGGAGTTGGCACTTCCTGGGTGGGAATTGCTTCCCTGGGCTGGAGGAACCAAAGCCAGCTGGGGCCTGAGGTGCCAGCCCTGCTCCAGGGAAGGGTCCCCAGCCCCTCCTGCCCCTGGCAGAGCCTCCTGCTCCAGGTGGGATGGGAGGCAGGGCAGCGAGCAAGCCCTGGCTGGGTGGCAGTGCCAGCAGTGATGTCCCCAGGGCTGGAACGTGCCATTGGCAGAGCTGCCAGCCCAGCCAGCTCCTCCCTGCAGGGAGAGCAGGATTTGCCCCTCAGGCTCCAGACTGGCTCAGGATGCAGCCCCTGCTTGCCCTGCCTGCCTCCCTGGGCCGGGCAGGATCGGGGGCTGCAGGGCCCTGCCCAGCTCCCTGGCATGAGGGGACACACTGCACCTGGGTCCCAATCCCAGAGACAGCCCCAGCACAGCCAGGGCTCAGCACCACCCCCAGAGGAACAGAGCCAGGGACAGCCAAAGCTCTCTGTGCCTGTAATGCACTTCCATTACAGCATTAAGGACCTTTCTGACCCAAATGCACGTCCTGAGAACACAAATAACTGTAAGGAATGCAGCGTTTAATCTGCCTGGATTCAGCCCCCAGAAAGATAAAATCTATTACACGTGTTATCCCCTGCCCTGCCTGTTAACCCTGCAGGGTCTGGTGCTGAAACACCTCTGTAACTGCAGTCCCTGTGGCTGCCAGGCCCCAAATGCTCCTGCTGGGCCCTGGGGGCACTGATGGGCAGTGCTGGGCTGTTTCAGGGAGCTGTGCTGCCAGCTGGGCTCACAGGTGACGCTGCACTCATTCCTGGCTCTGTGCCTGAGGGAGCCACCTCAGCAGCACCCCTCGGCCTGCGCAGGGCTCCAGGGAGAGCACAGGGCTAGGGCACACGAGGGGCACGAGCTGCAGAGCTGGGAGAGGATGAGCAGGCACGAGTGCTGAGGGGCAGCTGGGGCAGGAGCACAGCCTGGCTGAGGCCTGAGCTAAGGCAGAAACTCAGCACAGCCCCAGAGACGTTTGGGCTGGAAGGGACCTCGGGGTCCCTCAGGGCCCCACCCAGGGCAGGGACCTGCCCTCCCCTCCCTGCTCACACACTCAGTGACAGCCCGTTCCAGGCCAGGGTTAACTCTGTCAAATTAATTTTAACTGCAATTCAAAGAAAGAAAGCCCACTTGAACATTTCTAATCAACAGGCATCTAATGAGGCCTGTTAGTTCCTGGAGTCTGAACACAGTGGGGAAATTTCCAAGATAATTTACTTCATTAATATTCAGCTAGAAGTGGATCATTCAATACTTTCCATGGTGGCATTGAGATAAAATACATCAAAAAAAATTTCTATTTGACATGGACTTCAAGTTTCATAAGTTTTTTTCTATCTTAGGAAAAAAAAAAACCACTTCAGAGTGAAACAAAACATTACAGCTCAGATCAGCCAAAATGAGTTCTGGGACTCTCTGAACCAGCAGTGCCCATGTAGGAACACAGCAGAGCCAGGCAGGAGAATCACAGGAATCCCCTGCTCAGGGCCGTGAATGCTGCTGCTGTGTACAATTCTTGATACAAGAAATGTCAACAGCCCTTGAGAAGCTGTCAGCCTTTTTCTAGAACAGCAGAACAGCTTTATTGCAGCAGCTCTCTCAGCCTCCAGCCCAGGCTGGGCTGGATTGCTTGGTCGCAAAGGAAATTAAAAACCCAGTCAGAGCTGGATGAGAGAGCTCCAGAGTGAGCGATGTGTGAGTGCTGAGCAATAAAGGGACGAGCAGGGGAGCAGGGAGGAGAGTGAGACCCGGCTGTGTGAGCCCTGAGGAGCCCAGAGCCTTGTGTGCAGTGCCAGTCCTGCCTGCACCTGTCAGCAAGGGGACATTGTCCTGTCACTGCCTGTGTGCCCTGGGCAGGGACATTGTCCTGTCACTGTCACTGACCTGTGTGCCCTGGGCAGGGACATTGTCCTGTCACTGCCTGTGTGCCCTGGGCAGGGACATTGTCCTGTCACTGACACTGACCTGTGTGCCCTGGCAGGGACATTGTCCTGTCACTGACCTGTGTGCCCTGGGCAGGGACATTGTCCTGTCACTGCCTGTGTGCCCTGGCAGGGACATTGTCCTGTCACTGTCACAGACCTGTGTGCCCTGGGCAGGGACATTGTCCTGTGACTAACCGCTGTTTGTGTCCCCTGAGCAGGGACATTGTCCTGTCACTGACCTGTGTGCCCTGGGCAGGGACATTGTCCTGTCACTGCCTGTGTTCCCTGGGCAGGGACATTGTCCTGTCACCGACACTGCCCGTGTCCCCTGGGCAGGGACATTGTCCTGTCACTGCCTGTGCCCCCCGGGCAGGGACATTGCCCCTGTCGCTGCCCGTGTCCCCAGGATCTCAGCTCACTGTCCCTTGCACACAGAGCCCCCCAGGTGCCAGGATGGCAGTGCCACAGGGACGTGTCCCTGGCTCCTGGGAAGCAACAGGACTTTCCCCATGGGGACACCTGGGCTTGCACAGAACACGAGGAGGTGACTGAGAAGTCCCTCCTGGCAGGAACAGTTTGTGTTCCCATCAGCATCCTCCCGTTCCTCCTCCTTTCCATCCCCATCCAAGGTGTTGTTCCACACAGCCCATGGAATGGGCTCCAAGCAGATTCCATCAAGCACACTCCAAACACAGCACCAGGAGAGAGGGGAAGATGAAATCACCAATATTTGAAGGACCATTTTCTGAAGAGCTCGGTGTGGCAGGGGAGGGGAGGCTGCAAAAGGCACCAGCTGCTCCTTGGGCTCTTCTCTGTCCTGTGTGCTGCAGCCAAGGTTTATTTACCTGCAGGGCGAAATAATTCAGGGGGATGTGGTCAGCACAGGTGTGGGTACAGTGTACACACAGAAAGCACAGCTGCACACAGCATGTGCCATCAAACACAGATACACAAACTCGTGTCTCCATACCTCATCTTAATTTTCCAAGACTGCTCTGCTGAAATGCTGTAAAACTCAATTTTGATCTCACAAGATGCTTGTTAGTGCCTGTCTCTATGTGACTCGAGGGGACCAAAGTTTGATTTTTTAAGGGAGTTTCTTTCCAACCAGGAGACTGAATGTGCCCATGAACAGACTCCAAATGCAGACCAGATCCTATTGCTCTCCATCCTATCCCAGTGATGAGCCCTGATCCCAAAGGGGTGTTTGCACATCAGGGAGATCAGATAATGGCCAACATGGAATTGCTTTTATTTTGCTGCTGCTGTTGGTGTAATGTTCCTGTGCTGCAGGCACAGGGAACCAGCAGCTCCATCACTCATCTCTGCTGGGCTCCTTCTGCTCCTGCTCCTGTCCCACCAAACTCCTCAGCCCAGGGCTCACACTGTCACCCCTGCATCTGCCTCCTCTGCAAACTGCCCAGCACCTCTGCCCCAGCTTTTCTCTACTGGGGCAGCAAAAGGGACCCCAAAATGAAATCTTTGGGTCAATATTGTCCCACCTTAGAGCAGGCAGCGCCACCAGCTCGTCCCCACACCACACACACCACTACCTCCACTACTGAAAATACAGGGGGAAGGAGGATTCAAGTTTCATATTGTTAATGGATTAATTAAATTACATTCTTGTGATTCAAAGGCACTTAGGTTAATTTAAGAACATATATTTTACCCCAAACTCACTTAACTGCCTTGTAATTTTTTGCTGTTTCCTTTTCCATTATTGCTGATTAACAAGATCCTCGGGAATAAATAGAAGTGCTCTCTCTGCTGTAATTAGCCTGTCTGTCCCTCTGATTAGCTAATTCCTGCTTTGTGGCAGGGAATTTGGAGATCCTAAACACTCTGCTCTGCCACCACCATTCCAGCCAGAGAGCAAATGGAAGTTTTCTGGGGAAGAAAGGCCGGGGCTCTGCTTTAATAGATGTTTGGGAAGGCACCAAGGTCCAGCCTGGCATCACTGGAACAAATGGATTTCAGAGCTCTGAGGCAGCACAGGCCAGCCCAGGAGGAGCAGGGGACACAGGGGAAATTGCTCAGCCACAGCCCCTTCTGTCCCCACCATGGGACACCCTGGGGCACCCTGGGGACACATTGGGACACCCCCTCTGTCCCCACCCCTTCTGTCCCCACCATGGGACACCCTGGGGACACCCCACGGGGTGTGTGTGACCCCCAGGGCTGCAGGGACACAGAAATGCAGCAGCTGCAGGGTCTGAGCCAGCCCAGGATGAGGCCATCAGACCCCAGGCTCAGATGGTTCATCCCAAGATGCTTCTGTCCCAAACAGAGGGGATTTTGTCAGGACATCCAAAAAGGAAAAGCTTTTCCTGGGCTTCAGTTGCTTGTGCATTTATAGAGCTGAGCACAGGGCTTTAAAAAATATTAGAGTTTTTGAAAGGATTATTTTTTCCAGCTGTCATTAGAGTAAAAAAGTTATTTACCAATTTTTAGAGAGTTCTAAACAGTATCATCCCACATTTTGAAAGGTTGGAGTTATTTAAATGTATTAATACAGCACTGAGAGACAAGAATTATTCAGAGGTCAGGAGGAAGCATTTGGGGTCACGGTGTTTTCGTGCCAAACAGAATTTTTCCTGAGCCACAATGACCCCGTGCAGTCCCTTTGTCACCTGGGCATTCACAGAATGATTTCCTGAGCAGGGGAAATCGATTATTGAAGATAACTTGCATTGGCAGTAGGTAAGAGCCTGAGTGACCCCTGCCCTGCTGCATCTCCCATTTCCATGGCAGAGCAGTGCTCAGAGGTGGCACAGCACCCTGGGGCCCTGGGGCTCCTCACAGCACCCTGGGGCTCCTCACAGCACCCTGGGGCCCTGGGGCTCCTCACAGCACCCTGGGGCTCTGGGGGCTCCTCACAGCACCCTGGGGCTCTGGGGGCTCCTCACAGCACCCTGGGGCCCTGGGGCTCCTCACAGCACCCTGGGGCTCCTCACAGCACCCTGGGGCCCTGGGGCTCCTCACAGCACCCGGGGGCTCTGGGGGCTCCTCACAGCACCCTGGGGCTCTGGGGGCTCCTCACAGCACCCTGGGGCTCCTCACAGCACCCGGGGGCTCTGGGGGCTCCTCACAGCACCCTGGGGCCCTGGGGCTCCTCACAGCACCCTCGGGCTCTGGGGGCTCCTCACAGCACCCTGGGGCTCTGGGGGCTCCTCACAGCACCCGGGGGCTCTGGGGGCTCCTCACAGCACCCTAGGGCTCCTCACAGCACCCTGGGGCTCTGGGGGCTCCTCACAGCACCCGGGGGCTCTGGGGGCTCCTCACAGCACCCGGGGGCTCCTCACAGCACCCTGGGGCCCTGGGGCTCCTCACAGCACCCTGGGGCTCTGGGGGCTTTCAGCACCAGGGTTTGCACGGTGCCCTGTCCCTGCTGGAGGGGCATTGGAGGACATGGAAGGGGCAAAGAAGGAAAATTCTATTAAGTCTGAAAGGGAGAGGGAGATTCTCCTGGTCAAGGAATTGATCTCCCTGTCTGTCTGGGCAAAACAGCCTCGGGGATTTTGGGAGAGTTCTGCTGCGTGTGAGCAGGGCCAAGGCAGCCAAAGCAGGAGCCCCATCCCTGGGTGCCCTGGCTGCAGTGGGACCCCAGCTGGCACCCAGGTTCCTTGGGAAGGATCCCAACAGTGCAGGGACCCGGCTGGATGTCACCCACCCCACCTGCAGGGACCCATCCCTGTCCCCCCACCTGCCCCAGCCCCTGGGCAACCCCCCCTGGCAGCTCAGACCCTGCACCAGGGAGGCTCAGAGGTTTAAATGCCCCCTGCCCTTGCTGTGGGAAGCACCCAGAGCAGTTTTCCCCACCCAGGAGGGGCTGGATCACAGACCTGAGCAGCAGCGAACAAATGCAGATGCACTGGACTAAATAAAACCTTGCTTGCGATCTCCATGTCAACAAATTAGACAACTGTGTTGGCAGCTTGGCAGGCTCCTCTTGTTTGCACTGGTAAATCAAGCTCCCGGTCTTTGCAGCTGTGCAAGAATTTCCAATTTTTTTTAATTTTTAAATTTTTTTCTTTTCTTTTTGTTTTTTTGTGGGTTTTTTTGTGGTTTTTTTTTTTTTTTTTTGGTTTGGTTTTTTTGTTTTGTTTGGTTTTGTTGTTGTTGTTTTTGCTGGCATCATTCCAGAAAGCTGAGCTGGGCAGTAAAGGGAGCCCCGAGACAGAAGCTGCTCTCTGAGGGATGGAGCTCTCAGGTGTTTGTGACAGTGGGTTTGCCAGCCCTGCTTTCCTGCACAGCCTGGCACTGCCACCCTGCCGCTGTCCTGGCACTGTCCCTCAGTGCCACCCACCCAGCAGTTCAGCAGCTCAGCCTGGCACTGCCACCTCTCCTCAATGGCCCAGGAGCCCACAGCAGCTTCCCACAAACACTCATCCCCTGCAAGGCTCACCTCATAAACCTTTACGGTGCCTTTTCCCTTCTGATGATCCAGCACAAACATGATTTAAAGGGGCTGCAGGAAAACAAGCTCAGCCACCGACAGCAGGCAGTGATTGCAGTCCCCCTCTCATGGCTCTTTGTGTCCTGCTGCTCTCCCTCTCTGCTGTGGTTTCACTCTGCTTGTGCCGTCACTGGGTTATTACTGCTCTCCATTACAGCCTGAAGGTCTTTGGTGGTTACACTTTAAAGGTGGCTTTGTGGCTTTTTTTTCCTTGCTTGTGAATTTGATTCAACTTTGCTCTGGGTCACTGTTATACCTGCTCCACCACTGCACCCAATCTGGGAAAAGCAGCTGTGTGCAAAGGAAATGCTGAGACAACCACACAAACAATTCCCTTGAGATGCGCCTTTTCATCCCTAATCTGAATTTGGCTCAGTCTGCAGAGCAGGAATCCCACAGGTTATTGATCAGGGACAGCTCCTGGGTGCTCCCCACAGCCAAAGCCATCACACATCCCAGCAGCCTGGGCTGGGGTCCCAGCCTGGGGTCCCCCCTGCTCTCCCTCCCTCCCTGTGAGCAGGGCACAGCCACACCACCACAAAGAGCAATACTGACTCCTTTAATTACATTTACCACCCTTATTACTCACTGCTATGAGGCAGCCTGGGCTGAGCCACAGCCACAGCCACGAAAAATCAGCAGCTGCGCAAACATGGAACAAAATAAGCAAATAAGCAAATAATTCATAACCTTGCTAAGCAAAGACTTCACGGGGCTTGTTTGCTCTCACAAATGCAAACACACAGAAATACATTTAAACAAAGAGATTCTGCCAAGATTTTGTGTGGGAAACTTGTCCTGGCTGGGGTGATCTGGGGTTTGGTGGTCCCACACTGAGCACCAGAGCCAGGAGGGGATGCCCCAAACACCCCCAGCACAGGGGGCACTCCTGGGAGGTGCCACTCCTCAGTGCCACCCTCACCTCTGGCACTGTCACTCCTCAGTGCCACCCTCACCTCTGGCACTGTCACTCCTCAGTGCCACCCTCACCTCCGGCACTGTCACCATTACTGGGCTGCCCACCTGGGCTGGGACCAGCTGGGTGCAGCTGGTTCTGACCCATGCTGGAGCTGGTTCTGATCTGTGCTGGAGCTGGTTCTGATCTGTGCTGGAGCTGGTTCTGACCCATGCTGGAGCTGGCTCTGGCCCATAACATTGCCCAGGGAGGTTTGGGCTCTTTAGCAGCATCTAGGAAAAGGTTTAAAACAAAATATGTCAATGCCATGGAAAAAACCAAAAGTCCAGTCAAAGGCTGGCCACTGCAGTTGACTTGAGCCCCTTCAGAGCCAGCCAGAGAAGAGCTGGGGTGGGAGAGCTCTCCCCATCCCAGCTGGCAGCCCTGGCAGGGTGGGCTGTGCCATACGGAGTCCCTGCAGTGACCCTGGTGTGGCAGTGTTTCTACAAACACCCAGGGAAGTGCAGAGCCAGCCCAGAGATCGGAGCCAGCCGTGAACAAAGTTTGGCACAAATGATGCAGCTGCTGATGGATTAACTCTGGGACAGTCTGGAAGGACCTCAAAATAACTCATGTGTTGAGAGCCTCTATAAATCCTGCTAGTGGGGTGTCCTTGGTGAGCAATTAGATGAGTAAGTGCTGTTTGTTTGGGGAGAGTCTCTTTTGAAGATGTTCTGCTGGCAGGTAAAGATGGAGTGGCCAAACCAAACCCAAGCAAAGCTCTGCCAGAGCCCAGTTTGTAACTCAAATTAGGTTCATGAGTGTTATCAATTTTCCCTCTCTTTACTGAAAATCAAGGATTCTTTCACTTTCAGATCTTTAAATCATGTGCAAAGGTGTGACAGGATTTAGTGTTTGCAAAGGTGGCATTTTCCTCTGGCCTGTTACAGAAACAAAGGAGCCCAACAACATTCATTGCATGGCTTCTCACACACAGATGATAGAGCACTGCTGATGCCTGAACGCCTGACTTATTTGCTAATTTATTATTCATTTACTTCCAGATTCTAATGTCTAATTTATTCTCTAATGTATCAATTTCTCCCCCGATTTATCCTCTGTCATCCGCTCTAGAATTCAAACACAAACAAGTAAATAAAGCCCCGTTCTGTGTGGCAGGTGTGCAGTGAGCCATCATCGTTTGGCACAGCCAGAGCAGGAGGAAGCACAGAGGAGGAGGAGGAGGAGAGATGGATTTCTGTGCAGATCCCAGTGCTCCACCAGGCGTGCAGGAGAGGGACAGAGCACAGAGAAGGGCTGCAGGTACAGCTGGGCAAGCAGGGCAGCACTCAGTGCCATCCACCCAGAGCTCAGAGTCCCAGAGCTCAGATGGATCCCATCCAGGAGCCTGCCTGCCTGCAGGGATGCAGGGGGAGCAGCCTCCTCCCCAGCCGTGCTGCACAGCAGCTGTGATTTCATTCTCTGGGCATTGGCAGTCTGGGCACAGGCAGCCAGAGCTGCAGTCACACAGACAGACAATTCCTGCTCCAGAACCAGATGGAGGAAGGCAGGGAAGCTGCTGCAGCCTCGGCAGTCACGCTCTGCGTTTGCTCCTTTTTCCCCAGCTGTGAAACACAGAATTAATGCTGCCCATCTTCACCTCCCCAGGCTTGGCCATCGTCACCTCCCTGGGCCTGGCCATCACAGGGATTTTCTAAAAAAGGCAAAAACCATCTTGGCTGCATCTGTGTTCTCCTGTCCCCTCCATTACACCCCACTGGGAACTGCCTCTGGGGGCTCCTGCTCTGATAAAACCTGAGCTGGAGCCTGTGCTGGGCACAGCTCCTGTCCCTGTGCCAGATCCAACAGCAGCTCCTGTCCCTGTGGCACCACTGCCCTGCCAATCCCACAGCAGCTCCTGTTCCTGTGCCAGATCCAACAGCAGCTCCTGTCCCTGTGGCACCATCCCATGCTGGATGTGCTGGGAGCTGCAGGGGCACCCCACATCCCCCTGAACCACCTGGGCCCGGGGACAGCCCTGAGCTGGGATCCAGCCCTGGGATCCAGCACTGGGATCCAGCACTGGGATCCAACACCTGGGATCCAGCACTGGGATCCAGCCCTGGGATCCAGCACCTGGGATCCATCACCTGGGATCCATCACCTGGGATCCAGCCCTGGGATCCATCACCTGGGATCCAGCACTGGGATCCAGCCCTGGGATCCATCACCTGGGATCCATCACCCGGGATCCAGCACCTGGGATCCATCACCCGGGATCCAGCACCCAGTATCCAGCACTGGGATCCATCCTCAGACCAGGTGCTCCATGCCCCAGTGCCCATTCCTGGACCCTTCCAAGGATCCAGGGGCAGCCCCAGCTGCTCTGGGCACCGCTGCCAGGGCTGCCCACGCTCAGTTCTCCCCATGTCTGACCCCAATCACCCCTCTCAGCACTCCTTGTGCCAGACACTCCTTTCACTTGTCCATTTCCACCCCACATGGGGCCACTTCCATCCCTTGCCAAGTGCTGACAGCTCAGGGACAGGACAGCCACAGACATTTGGGGTTTCTCCTATCGGCTTCATGGAATTATTTCTGCTTTTCTCACCCATTTTTAGAAAAGAGATAGATTAATTCCCATAAAAACATTTCAGTTATTATTCCCAGGGTATTGTTTGCTTTCCCCTTTCTTTCTTTTTGTACTTTCAGTAGCAGTGAAAAAGGGATGAAGAAGAATAAATGACATTATCAGCCATTTTGAGAACAAAACTGAAAGTTTTCAAAAGTCTCTTTATAGTGTTCATTACTTCCATGACATCAAAGTGGTTTTCTCTTGAGTAAGCAGTTGACTTTTAAACCATGGGACAGATGAAGAAAGCAAATTTCACAGGAAATAATGATAATTTAAAAGTAATTTTTCCGAGTGAAAGTATTTAAAAATGAAATCCATAAAAGTAAATCTAAGCACTTCTAAGCCTAACCTAAGATGATTTAAAAGACACAAATGAGGGATGTTCTTACTGCCAGCAAGGGATGGAGGTCACACTGGAAGCTTCCTTCTCTCTTCCCCATTTCTGTACTGGGACATTTCTCACAGCACCTGCCAGATTTTAAATGAAGTGCAGGTCTGGAGGAATTGGCACCCACCCTTGGGGTGCTCAAGCACAGCTGCCCACACCCTCTGCCAGCTGCTGCACTTGGGTGTTCATGCCTTGGTCAGGCTGGATTTTGGGACAGGTTCATGCCCAGAGGGTGCTGGCACTGCCCAAGGAAGGGGACACAACCCTGAAGCTGCCAGAGCTCCAGCAGCTGCCAGTGATGCCCAGGGTGGGATTTGGGGTGTCTGGGCAGGGCCAGGGCTGGGATGGGGGATCCTGGTGGGTCCCTCCCAACCTGGGCTATTCCATGAGCCCACAGAATGTTTTCAATCCCAATTACTGGCCTGAAGTGCTTTCAGGAAGACTTGAGAGGGAGGGAGGCAGCTCAGTGCAGCCCAGCTCCTGCCCCGTTCGCAGCCCCATTCCCAGCCCAGCCTGCCCTGTGTTCCCCCAGGAAAGCCAAACCTTGCTGTTGATTTACTGGAGTGCAGTCCAGGACGTGGCAGGAGCCTCACCAGAGCAGAAGAGGATGAGGTCCCCACGTGTGGGGCTGGGTGTCCCCACAGGGACAGACAGACAGACAGACGGACAGACAGACGTCCTGCTGGACAGGGCTGGTCCTGCTGGGCCCACTGGCTGAGGCAGCACTTGCTTCCTGCCAAACACACAAAGAAATCTCGCAGCTTCAGTGTTTCAATCAAATAAATCGTTTCATTCCACATGAGATGCCTTTCCCCCCGTTCATCCTCGGGTCAGTGAACCGTCACCCTGCCCCTGCTACAGAACACAAGGCAGCATTCAGGAAGAGAGGCACCATCCAGAGCAGCAGGGCCAGGAGCTCCCTGCTGCAAATGTCAGCACTCGGGATGGAACGAGCTTTAAGAGTTCTCCCCTGCACCCTTCTGAGCGAAATCCCATTTTCCATGCGTTTCATGGATTGCCAGGTGTCATCTGGCCCTCTCCCTCGCTGGCAGAGGAGGGAGAGCTGGGCATCAGGCAGGGGAAGGAGGAGTGCTCTGAGCAGGGAGGGCTGGTGTGCCCTGGGTGTGCCCTGGCTCTGCCCCAGGTGTGCCCTGGGTGTGCCCTGGCTCTGCCCCAGGTGTGCCCCAGGTGTGCCCAGCTGTGCCCTGGCTGTGCCCTGGCTGTGCCCTGGCTGTGCACTGCCCTCAGATCAGCTGAGCTCAGGGCATCACCTACACCTGAAACCTCATTTTTTGGTGAGAAGAGCTGCTCTGGGGCCATGGGGGTCTGCAGCTGGGTGTTCCCCATTTCTGCCACAGTGGTTAAGGTATCTCTTTTTCCAGATCCTGCCCCAAACTCTGTTATTGAAGTGCCAAACTTCATCTGTTTTACTCCAAACTCAGTCTAACCCCATGAATTCAGTGCCAGTGAGAACTGCACTCACCAACTCCAAATCCAGCTCCTGCCACCACCTCCCCAGCCGGGCTCCATCCAGAGTGCAATGAGGGGAAAATGGAATTCCTGCTGACTTTGACCCTCTGCACCCAGGGACGGGCACTGGGCGCCCTCCCCAGCCCGGGCTGGCTCTCTCCAGGTGATTGCAGAGAACAGCTCCTCTCCTTCCCCCTCTGCTGGCGCACTCTGCAGTCCCCAGACAGCAGCGCAGCCGCTCAGGTTCCCATCCCGAGTTACACACAGCCCAAACTCTCCAAATCCTGCACAAATCCCCCAAACCCCAAAGGGAACCTCCCAGACTTGGGCAATCTGCTGCTCTTGCCTCTCACGTTTTCATCACTTTCCTTCCCTCCCTGTCAAAGCCTCAAGCGCTTCGTTTGCTGAGATAAAGAGCAATGTACATGAGAGATGAAGCAAAAAAAGCACCTCACAATTAAATATTTAAATAGGCGTTTTGAAAGGATTTTAAATTAATATTGACAATGGTATGCATCGAGGGGCTCAGGCTGAACAATACCCAGCACTTTGTCTGCTAAACAACGAAGTGTAAAAATAAAAACCCCTGCAATATTTGGTCCCAGCATCCCTTTTGGCTCTCATGGGGCAGACATCCTGGAACTGCTGTGCACAGCAGCCCTACACCCCCATATTACACCAAGCTCACCAAGCTTTGCTGATTTTGGGGTCTCCAGGGTGTCCTGTGCCCAGCACAGCCCAGTTCAGCACCCTGGGACCCTCTGGGGCAGTGTGGGACTGGGGCACCCCAATGGCACCAGCTCACCCCCACAGCTGAGCCAGGCCCACTCTGGCTAAGAAAACTCTGCTCATTACACTTGGCTTAAACCCACTTATTTATAATTAAGTTACTGATCCGTGCGTTGGTGTAAAACGACTCTACAACATAAGTGCAGCAATAACCCAGAACTAAATCTTTAAATAACAATTGTCAAGTGAGAAGATATATATAGAATATATCAAAACTAATAGCGTTCATCCATCTTTCAAAACAAGTTAAATGTGCCTGTTTCTCCTGGAAAATCTGTGTTTGCTCATTGAACATTTTATTTTCATTACATTTGAACCTTTCAGCAGAAATAAAATACACAATCAGAGTAGGATGGTTGTTTTGATTGGTTTGCAGGCATTTCTGCATTAGAAGAAAAGGAAACGCATTAAGATTCCCAGAGCCATTTGCGCTGGTGACCACTGTGAAGAACAACATAAACAGGGAAACTGTAATCGGGGATGACAGCTCCAGCACAGATCTCATTAACCAGAGGGAGCAGAGCAGGCTGCTGAGGAAAGGAGCCCCAGCATTTGGGGCATTGCTGGGGATTTGGGCACAGAACTCAATAACTGCGAGGAGCAGCTGCTGCCACAGGAGGGGAACTGGGACATCCTCGGTGTGGGACTCCCTCCAACACGTGAAACCAAAACAGTCCTCTGGGCAGGGGCTGCTGGAACCAAAACCCTGCTCTGGGCAGGCCTCTCATGGGCAGGGACTGCTGGAACCAAAACCCTGCTCTGAGCAGGTCTGTCATGGGCAGGGACTGCTGGAACCAAAACCCTCCTTTGAGCAGGCCTCTCATGGGCAGGGGCTGCTGGAACCAAAACCCTGCTCTGGGCAGGCCTCTCATGGGCAGGGGCTGCTGGAACCAAAACCCTGCTCTGGGCAGGCCTCTCATGGGCAGGGGCTGCTGGAACCAAAACCCTCCTTTGAGCAGGCCTCTCATGGGCAGGGGCTGCTCCTCCTCAGAGCCATCAGGAAAGAGCCAAACACCCCTGAGCTGGCCCTCACAGCTCAGCAGAGCTGACACCCAGGGGATTTGGGCACCTCCCTGGTTCTGCACCCACAGACACCCTCAGCAGTCAAACTGAACCCAACAGTGACAACCCAAGCTCTGGAAAGAATGAATTCCTTTAAAGTACAGGAACACATCTGAAGGTGACCAATGCTGGGCACTGCACAGCTGCTCATGCCACCCCTGGGGACCCATTTGGAATAAACATCTCAGTGACTCGCCTGTGTGGGGAACAGCAGAAACCCCTGCTCACCACTGGCACCAGGAGACGTGGAAAAGAAACAGATTTTGTTGTTCAGAAAGCACGTTAAACACTTTGTCCATGAGGAATTCCACAGGAAGCTGAGCTGGTTTTGCCAGTGCTTACTGCGCTCTGCTTGGCATCAGCTTCCAGCTCCTACATTATGCACCCAGCTCTGGGGCTAGACAGGAACTCAGAGACTCACAGCCATGAGAATTTGAAGAAGTGTTGCTCCTAAAGCAATTAATTATCTTAAATACTTCCAAGCCTTTGTGAACAGCTGTAACTTCATAAAGAACCCATCATCCTCAAGTTCCTCAACCCACTGTATCTTCACATTCATTGCTGACACTACTGAATTTCCTTTTGGATCCTTTAAAGGCATCTCATTTATCTTTATTGGATTTCCTTTCACTTGGGTTTAAAGTTAAGCCATGCAGGAGAAGTTAAGCTGTAGCAGAGGAGCAGTAATCAGAGCATAAAGTCTGAATCCTAACGAAGGGTGTCCCAACTTGCTGAAAATGCAGAATATTGTGCACAATGCTGCTCTTCGGGGCTGTGTGTGTGCTGCCACAGGTGCCAGAGCTGGGAAAGGCTCCCTGCGTTTCAGGAAGCTGACTCTGGAGTCCCTGGAGTTACTGAGCTGTGCCACAGCCCCAGGGCTCACACACACACCCCAAGGATAAAATCAGGACAGCAGGAGAGCATCAGAAGTGATCCCTGGCAGGAGGAGCCAGAGGTGAGGGCTGGGAGAGCAAACATGCAAGGAGAGAAGGGTCTGAGGTGGGAAGGACATTGAACATCATCCCCTGTCCCCTGCCATGGGCAGGGACCCCTCCCCTCCCACCACCCCGGGGTGCTCCAAGGCCCTGGCCCTGACACTGAGCCTGGCTTGGCACATGGACACAGGGCCTGGGATCCCTCTGGGGCTACCAAGCTCAGCACAGACTCCAAGGGAAGCAGATAAAATCAAATACACTAAAAAGCAAAGCCATTCCTCACCATCACTCCTCTCTTGTGCCTTTCCCCAGTCCTGCCACATCTGTATGATTTTGGACACGACCCCTCAGTGAGATTCACCTCCCCTTTGCCTCACCTCATAGCTCACCCAAGATGTCTGCAGAGGTGGCCACAAACACTGCACCAGCCAAGTGCAGGAAGCAGATTTACCAAACTCCCTGAGCCCCAGGGAAGCCCTGCTTGAGTAACAGGAACTGACTGGCCCAGGGAGCTCAGCACAGGTGAAATAAGCAGAGCTGGCAGTGCTAAAGCAGGGAGCAGCACAGCTCCGCTCAGGAGCAGCCCCAGGTGTGCAGGGCAGTGCATCCCAGGGGATTTGGGACCTGGCCAGGTGTGCAGGGCAGTGCATCCCACTGGGACCTGGCCATGTCTGCAGGGCTCTGGGACCTGGCCATGTCTGCAGGGCAGTGCATCCCAGGGGATTTGGGACCTGGCCATGGCCTGCACTGCTCTGGCAGGAGCTGCAGCTCCTGGGGCTGCCAGAGCAGATCCATCACAGCTCCAGGTGGGAGCTCCCCTCAGTCCCTGCTGGGCTGTGGCAGGCTGCACAATTGAACACAGCCAATTAGGAAATATGGATGCTGCAGGTACCTCGTGCTGTTTACCTAAAGTTGATTAAAGGCTGGAGCAAATAACTCCTCCATCATCTGTCCCAAGGGTGCCGATACAGACAGTGCCAAATGTTTGGGTTTACTTCTAGCACTGCATTAAAGCAGCTCAGCTCATAAATGGCACTTTGAGGAATAGGGGCTCAGCTGCAGGGCTTTGAATCTTCCCTGATATACTGACATTATTTGAAGTTTATCTTTATTGAGCTTCGAGTGTGATATGGTAAAAGGAAAAAAACCAGTAAAACTTCCATGAAATGAGTTACAGATGCAGCTGCTTTAACAGAGATTGCAAAATCATGCAGTTATTCCACATGCTGCTGCTTGGAGTGTGCTTCACCCCGCACTACAGCACTCCAAGGAACAAAGGAAATGGAGCAAAATTCAGATGAAAACATCCCCAAAGGAGACATGTCGTCATCCTGTGCCACAGCTCCTGTTTGGATGCTCTCCACCATGACTCACACGTTTCAGCAGCTCTTTTGAGGCCCTTACAGTCAGTTCTGAATTCTCCTAATCTCAGTGGTTCCTGTAAATCAGAGTGGCTGGAATAACTTCCCTGGAATTACAGGGTAGCTGTACAGCTGACTGCAGTGAGGGCCTGGTGCAGGTTCCTTTGCCAATTATTTGTCTAATGCACCTGTGATCTGTCTGCGAGCACAAACCCATCCCCTACTACACACACCTGCAATTTCTTAGCACTGACACTGGACTTTGTTGCCACAGTTTCAATTTACACTTCAATATCACAAGAAAGAGATGGAGAATGTCTCTTTCCCTGACCAGCATCTCAATGCTCTGAATTACAAAAACTGTCTGCCCAGAACTGAAAAACTCACTTATGTTGCCCTGGATTCCTGTAGAAAGGAAAGGATATTTTGAATCACTGATCATTCCTGGAAGTGTAAAAAGAAAAAAAAATTTAAACCATGACTAAAATAAATGTCAACACACTGATGAATCAAAAAGTTCAAATGTCTGGTTTGGGATAAATAGATATATATATCTTCTTCTCTTGGCAGTGTTCAATCTTACAGCTATCAATGTGATAGATACTAAAGGTTTTCAGAAGAAAATGGCAATTAAAAAATTCTGAAGAAGCCATCAATAAATCAAGCAAAATAATACAGTTTTAAAGCCTCCATCTGCTGCATAGCTCACAATTAATGTGTTTCTCAAATCGTGCTGGGATTACATTTATATGTCTATTGAAAAAGTCTTGTGCAAAAATGTCCTCCAGTCCCAAACAAATGTTAGAGCCAGTGCTAACAACTTGTCCTCCAATCCTAATTTCTAACATCCTCCTTGAAATCCATTTTAATTTCCTGATTTCCTTAGGAATTTCACTTTCACACATTTAAATAGCCGAGCAGAGGCTCCTTGAACACAACCTCGATCCAATCTCAGGGGCAGGTGGAGGAAACAGGAATTCTGTATTCCTGCCAGGAAATCTCTCCTTCTGTTTCAAACCCACCTTTTACTTTTCACCCAGCACATTTCAGAGCTGCAGGTTTCCATCCAGGCCTTGCTGATCAGCCAGGATTTCCTGCAGGACGGGAAGAGCCCAGGGGACCCCCAGCCCAGGGCAGAGCTGCAGTGACTTGGGGGGACCCCCAGCCCAGGGCAGAGCTGCAGTGACTTGGGGGGACCCCCAGCCAGGGCAAAGCTGCAGTGACTTGGGGGGACCCTCAGCCCAGGGCAAAGCTGCAGTGACTCTGGGACCCCCAGCCCAGGGCAAAGCTGCAGTGACTTGGGGGGACCCCCAGCCAGGGCAAAGCTGCAGTGACTTGGGGGGACCCCCAGCCAGGGCAGAGCTGCAGTGACTTGGGGGGACCCCCAGCCCAGGGCAAAGCTGCAGTGACTCTGGGACCCCCAGCCAGGGCAAAGCTGCAGTGACTTGGGGGGACCCCCAGCCAGGGCAGAGCTGCAGTGACTTGGGGGGACCCTCAGCCCAGGGCAAAGCTGCAGTGACTCTGGGACCCTCAGCCCAGGGCAAAGCTGCAGTGACTTGGGGGGACCCCCAGCCAGGGCAGAGCTGCAGTGACTTGGGGGGACCCCCAGCCAGGGCAGAGCTGCAGTGACTTGGGGGGACCCTCAGCCCAGGGCAAAGCTGCAGTGACTCTGGGACCCTCAGCCCAGGGCAAAGCTGCAGTGACTTGGGGGGACCCCCAGCCAGGGCAAAGCTGCAGTGACTTGGGGGGACCCCCAGCCCAGGGCAAAGCTGCAGTGACTTGGGGGGACCCCCAGCCCAGGGCAAAGCTGCAGTGACACAGTGCTGGGACCCCCCAGCCCAAGGGATCCCCCAGGCCAGGGCAGAGCTGCAGACAGCTGCCCATGGTGGTTTTTGGTTTGTCCTGCAGCCAGAGCTCCCTGAGCTGCCCTGCTCAGGTGCCAGCCCAGGCTGGGCACAGCCCTTCCCTCCCTGCTGGGGAAATGAGGGAGAGCAGTGAAACCCCTTGAGCAGCGGAATGCAGCCAGGCCAGGGGGCAAACACAGGTACAGAGCTCTGGTCACCCCTGAATTAATCTGAGTTTCCACACCACCACTTCAGCTCTCTGGGGGAAATAATCAAGTGAAATCTGTTTAAAGTCCTGCACTTTGATTTTATCTAGGAATACAGATAATCAATCCCCGGGCTGAAAGCTGTGGATTACAGAATGGAGCAGAGCAAATGGGAATTTTATTGGCTCAGAAATAAACATGAAGGGGCCAGGGCAGAGATGACCTTGTGGGGGATGGATGGCAGCAGGGGAGGAAAGGCTGCCAGCCCTGCTCCTTAATCACCCAGGGCACCTTCCCAAGGAGGAATCCCAGCTCCCAAAAGGCCAAGCAGCCCCAGGGGATGAGCTGAGCAGGTGCTTCAGCTGTGGAGAGACTCTGAGCACATGGTGGGATCTTGGGGAGTCCTTGGGGAGCTGCCTCTGCTGACCCTGCTGGGTCCCTGCCAGCTCAGGAGATTCTGAGGTCCTGGCAGGTGAGTGGGGAGCCTGGTTTCCACTGCCCAGCCAGGCTCTGCACCTGATTCCCTGCTCCCCCTCCAAGGCTGCTGGCTCCCAGCAGCTCCTGGGCACCAGAGCAACCAGCCCATCATCCCACCTGAGCTCCCAGATCCCCCCGGTTCCTGCAGCCACAGGCACCAGAGGAACCAGAGCAACCAGCCCATCATCCCACCTGAGCTCCCAGATCCCCCCGGGTCCTGCAGCCACAGGCACCAGAGGAACCAGCGGGTCCTGCAGAGCCCCAGATCCCACCTGAACTCCCAAACCCCACTGCACACACACTTCAGCAAGCGAGAAACTGTTTGTGAACTTCAGGACTCAAATCTGTCCAGCACTAAAAAAGGCTTTTGAAAATCTCTCCCCTCCTCAAAAAATTTCTAAGCCCCATTGGGCCTTTTTGTGAAATAGCTTTTTCCTCCCTTTTCAGTAACACAATATGTTATTCAAGAGCCAGAGAGTTGTCAGTTTTTATGTTATGATAATCTTCTCAAGCATCCAGTTCTATTCTGCTTCTTCCCTTCATGCTGTCACTCACATTCCAGCCTGTCACAAAAGAAAATGGCTGAATACATTAATTACAACTTGTTAGACCTCCATATAGTTAATGCTATTGAGAAAATCAAATCACTTGGAAAATAGCTAAAGAGAAACAGTTGCTGGTATTGCAGAATCTTTATGTGTCGCACTTCAAAGCTGGAGCTTTGCAAGACAACAAAAATGATTATTACAGAGAATGAGAAAAGCAAATACAACTTGATCCTCTACCCCTGGAATGTTTTCCGAATGCATTACGGTATATATTTTCTATCCTGGCAAGAGCAGTCAAACACTTTTCACATATTACCTTCTTTTATGGACTAATTACAAACACCAGTTTGGAAATTACAGTATAAAAACTTTCTGAAGCCAGGAAGAGACCCACGTCCCCACTCACACAAACATCCCTGATGGCAGTGAGGGCTGCAGGAAAGTGAATAAAAGGGAGTTCTGTCAGGTCTGCCACCTCGGCACCACGAGGAGCAGGAACAGAACAATGAGCTGGAGCATAGGGCTGGACCTGCCCTGCAATGGGAACCATGGGCAGAGCAGAGACACAACTGCCCCAGGGCTGGAGCACAGGGCTGGACCTGCCCTGCAATGGGAACCATGGGCAGAGCAGAGACACAACTGCCCCAGGGCTGGAGCACAGGGCTGGGCTCTCCCTGGAATGGGAACCTTGGGCAGAGCAGAGACACAACTGCCCCAGGGCTGGAGCCCAGGGCTGCACCTGCCCTGCAATGGGAACCTTGGGCAGAGCAGAGACACAACTGCCCCAGGGCTGGAGTCTCTGCACAACAAACGAACCCAAAACCCCCCAGAAGGCCTTGGCCAGGTCTGTGGTACAGGGGGGACCTCTGGGATCTCTGGGGAGAAGGGGCAATGAGAACTGCATATAGGTGCCAGGGACCCCAGGCCAGGGCTCTGGGCAGCAGCAAAGGGATCAACCAAGGAAAGGTCCCTCCCTGAGTCCTGCCCCAGCTCCCCCAGCCCCAAACTGCTCTGGATGGGCAATCAGAGGCAATTGGCACCAAACGATGGCCCAATTTGCCCGAGCAGATGTCAAATGGCCATTAGCATCACAATGATTAGTAAACTGAAATTACATCTTATGGGTTTTGTGCCTTAGATCAAGCATTAACCTGCCTTAATTAAATTGCATCTCAGTAATTGATTTCACGGGGCTGAAGTGTAAGTAACGAGTTGCAGAGGATCTGGGGCTTTATCTGCCAAGACAGCATCAATCAGCCTTCCCACAGTGCGTTACCCCTGGTCTCCATCCCTTGGAGGGTTTGTTCCTCACTGCCTTCACCTGCACACAGCTCCCTGCCCTTACACCATGGGATCCCTGCTGCTGTTCTGCTGCAGCAGGGGATGCAGAGCCGGGGATTGCAGGGGAGGCAGCTCTGATGCGATCTGAGCTCCGTGTGGAGCCTTTCCACGTGCACAACACGGTATTTGTTCCACTGCCAGGCACAGGGACTGGGTGTGCACGATGGGGCGGCAGTGGGGCAGTGAGGCAGCCAGGGCTCAGCAATCCTTACCCAGGCTGGGTATCCCAGCCCCTCCTGCACCGTGCATCAGCTGCTTAACCAGAGGAACAGCACAGCTGCAGCAGCTCCACTGCCTCTGCCTGCACTGGTCACTGTTATCCAATGCACTGGGTGGGACAAACCCTGATCCATTCCCTGCCCAGGGCACACCCAGGCGCTTCCCTGAGGGAGGCACTGGCAGATGGTGCCAATTACAGCCTTCAAAATGCGGGTGATGGGCAAAGCCAGGGGCTGGGGGCTCGGGGCAAGCAGGAAGGACAGGCAGCATCAACTGCCCCAGCCCAGCCCAGCCCTGAGCCCAGCCCCTGTGTGGCACTGCGGGAGTCCCAGCTGATGCCAAAGGAATCCAGAGGAGCTGGCAGTGCCAGGGCAGCTCAAGGCACCCCATAACCAGAGGCTGAAATCTGCTTTTAGCCCATTTGTGTGCTGCCTGCCTTGGTTGTGGCAGCTGGCAGGAGGGTCTGGGGTACCCTGGGGTACCCCCTCACCCACAGAGCCCTCCCCAGCCTCCGGAGCACTGCCAGAGCTCCCAGGGCAGCTCGGGATGGGCTGTGGGGAAGCTGTGCACAGCAAACAATCCCTGCTGGGAGGGCTGTGCTGCTGCAAGTGTCACACCCCACGTTTGGCACGCAGCACTGTCCCTGGGTGCTTCTGATGCAGGAATTTCTGCAATGAGCAGGGCCAGGCAGCCCCACAGAGCTCCCCCAGCCTCTGTGATAACCCAGGCACGCTCTGCCTGCATCCATCTAGAATGTGAGCTTACAACAACACACTAATTATTCATGGGCTATTAGTGCTCCTTTTCCCTGCAGCACAAGGCACAGAGAAAGCCTCAGAATCCCATTTTTCTTCACTTGCAAAAAGCAGGAGCAGAATGTAGCAAATGGCTCCGAACAGCAGCTCTGAGGAAGAGCCAGCACAAACAAAAGCCCATTGCAGCCACCTCCATTCCCTTTCCCCCTAAATGGTTTCCATCCTGCTGGGTGTGCTCCTGAGCTCACCCTGAGCTGCTCAGGGTCCCATTTGCAGCAGCTGCTGGAGCACAGCACCCCGAGCATCACAGCCAGGAGGGGACAAAGCCCAGGAGCAGCAAGGGCAGGGCAGAGCCTGCCAGGGAGGGGCTGCAGGGGTCCCAGCCCCACAAACACAGCCTGGCACCGAGCCCTGCTGCTGGATTCTCCCACTCTGGTGCTTCCTGGGCTCCACAGCAGCGTTTGGGCTCAGTCCCAGGAGTTCCCATTGGTGGGGTTTGTCAGTGGCTGTTTCAAGCATGTTTTAACTCCTCCCAGTCATGCGGTGCAGCCCAGAGGCTGATGTGTTCTCTCATTTCAGGTGGATTTACATCCCCAGCTCCCAGGGAACCTGGAGCCTTCTGAGACTGACTGCTCTCCTGGTGGCACACACTAGTGAACAGACCGAATAAATTCTATTAACAGTCATTTCTTCTGAGATACCCCAATAAAACACACACTGCTCATGGTGCTGTCACCAGGGCTGGGCCAGCAGCCCCTGTCACCTGTGCAGGGGAAGGAGAGCAGGGAGGAGAGGGCAGGGATGGACAGAGCAGGAGGATGGAGAGAGGGCAGGGATGGACAGGGCAAGGAAACTCAGCCACCACAGAGGAGGTAAAACATCCCTGCCTGTGCCTCTGCCACCGCTCCATGCCTCAGCTTGATCAAAGCCTGCAGACACCTGGCAGGTGACGCCTTGAAAATCACTGTCTGTGCAAAGCTGCAGCTGGGCCCCAGCACAGGAGATTTGCAAGATAAAAGGCGAGCACAGATGCACAGAAAAGCACCGACAGCCACGGAGGGGGCTGTGGGATGGAGGCAGAGCTGTGCTGCACAGCTCCTGCAGGCAGGGGCTGGGGTACCCCAGAGCCCCCCAAAACCTCCCTGGGCCTGCCACACATCAACCAAACCTCTCCTTGGACCACCAGGCTCATCCAGCCAAGGAAAGCTGCCCTTGTGCAGCTGCTCCCAGATTAATTAATTAATTGCTGCACAGAAGCACCCTTCCTGCAGCTGAACAAGCTCGAGGAACACCTCACCAACAAGAAATGAGGGTGGATTGAGTAGAAAATCCCTTTGGGTCAGAGCATGTTCTCCATCAGAGCTCCCGCAGAAGGCTCAAAGGGCAGGAGAGTCCCTGGGGAGCTGCCTGGGGCAGGATCAACCCTGCTGACACATCTGGGATTAGACAGGGCAGGATCCAGGGCAGGGCTTGGCTGGGAATGGAGCCCCAGGTGGGCACAGAGCCCCGGGCTGGGCTCAGCAGTGCCACACTCACTGGGCTCTGGCTCCTGCACTGCTGCTGTGCAGGGACAGCAGGCAGCTGAGGGACAGTGTTTAAAATGCCTTTGCAGGGATCTTAAGTCATAAATCAAAGCTGCTTTTGTTTATATCTTCACATCCATCATTCACAATGGGGGAGTTACCTGCTATCATACATGCAGATGTGGGGGACTGAGAGCATCAAAAAGTGAAACCTGCACCAATTAAAGACTTTGATTGGGAGAGTTTGCATCGCTTGTTCGTTTTTAATTAGGAATCAAGGCTGTTAACGTGGAACATCCTGTTGCTCTCCCTCCACAGAATAACAAACACTCTCCTTGCTGTGACTGAGCAGGAGGAACACGCTGTACGCCAGAGCTGGTGATCCAAACTGAAATCTGAGGTTCCTGCTCCCACCCATTTTCCATCATCCCTTATTCAAACTCCCACTGCAATCAATAATTGGTTTCACTGAAGGATGAAAGGAAACTGATAGTGCTGATATCACCCATTCATGGCTTTTCCCTCACCTCAGCAGATCTCATGGAATTTCACCATCTGCCCACTCCTGTGCCAGGGCTCCTGCAGCAGCTTGAGGAGACAGAAGGAGCACACAGCACACCAAACCCCCAGGCAGCTCCCCCAGCCCTGCTCTGAGTCACTGCAGATGGCTCTGAAGCTCCAGGGCATCACCTGCAGGGTCTGTGCCCATCTCCAAGGGGTGCCCACCCCAGGCCTCCCTGCTGCGCCATCCTTGGCCCTCCTCAGAGGGGCACTGCCAGTCTGTGCCAGTCTGCCACTCCCTTCAGACTGACAAAAACCTCCCAGCACAGTTACCAGGATGCATGTCACCAGAACAGGGACATTTGCTTGTATGAACACAAAGAGAAACTCTAGTGTAAAAATGAGAGAATCCAGAAAGGTCGTCTGGTCTGTGTAAAGCTGAACTTCTTTTCAGCACCCAGCACAACAAACAAGTCATGTCTCCGACCCACAGGGACATTATCACCTGCAAACCACTCTGCACGCCAACATAATTCTTCATTTGGGATATTGGATGTTTTTAATTAGCTCTTCTCTGTTTCTAAAGAGAAATTCCTACCACAAGTAAAAATCTCTGTAATTACTGGCAAGTTAAAGAAAGGTAGAAAATAACTCATTGGGAGGTTTTTCTTTTTCTTTAGTCATTAGATGATTGAGATGATAGAAGAAGGAAGAATCTGACAGATTAAACATTTCTTGAGGAGACATGTCAGCTTCAATAATTTCAAAGCATTAGAACTGTCAAGCTTTCAAAATAGAAAAGACTGTATCTATAGAAAACAAGGTTCTCCTAATTGGCATGCGTGGAAACCAAATTGGGGCTAAAGCTCCACAGTTAAAGGCTTTTGCTGATTGCAGATGTGTGCAAGCAGCTCCAGCTGTGGAGTGGCTGTGCCCTGGGAGATGGTCAGTTCTGTTCTTTGGGCCAGACAGACACCCAGCAGGACAGCTGGACATCAGCCTGCCCTGGGAGATGGTCAGTTCTGTTCTTTGGGCCAGACAGACACCCAGCAGGACAGCTGGACATCAGCAGGACAGCTGGACATCAGCCTGGCTCTGCTTTACCTGCCCCTGCACCCACACCAGCTCTGCTGCTCCCTGCAGACCCCAAACCCAGCCTGAGGAAACAAACCCCGCCTGGAGCATCCACAGCCATTTCTCTGTAAAATGGGGGTTGGATGAAGGGGCTGAGCAGGGAAATTGGTGACAATGCTCCTAGCCAAAAGGTACTGGTCAAACCAAAATTCATTGTTTCCAAGGGTACAGAGAGGAGATCCCAGTTTGGGCTGCCAACACCCAGCCCTGCTGAGACAGAGGTGTAACATCTGCATTGAGCAGTGCCCAGGGTGCAGCTGTGTGCCAGCCCAGGGCAGAGCCAGGGCTGCAGCCCTGAACCCAGAGCCCCCTCCCAGGCAGGGCCTGAGCCCAGAACTCCATCCCAGGGGGAGAGGCAGGGCTGTATCTGTGAATCCCTGCTGTCCCCAGGCTCAGAGCTCCTCCCAGGCAGGGTCTGAGCCCAGAATTCCATCCCACTCTGCCCCCAGGCTCAGGGAGCCCAGCAGAGCCCAGAGCTGCACACACACACACACACACACACACAGGTAAACACACAGGACTCCCTTGGCTCTGAAATAAAGGCACAGCTGAGTTACAGGAGCCCCAAGTGCCTTTCTCTGAGGTGCTGTCTGCCCCCAGGCCAGCACAGGGATTTCATTTGTCATCTCTGCACTTGCCAAACCTGACTTTCATGAAGAAGAACCTTCCACAATGCATGTCAACCTTTATTAATCTGATTTCTCCTTCCTCTCCAAAGACATTTAATGGTTTAGTAATGATCAATATTCTTGCTCTGATGATAAACAGAGACAAATGAGCCTGTGCAGCCTGGCTGGGATTTGTAATTACCACCTCTGTGGGCATCCAATTCCAGCTGCTGGGAGGGTGGCAGAGCTGCATTTGCAGAGGGCACTCAGCCTGCAGCTGCCTCATTCTGCACCACATCCAGCCCAGCCAGAGGGGGAATATGGGACAGAATCCCTGAGATCCCTGCTCAGGAGCTCCTGGGGGACAGCTCAGAGCCCCAGCAGCTGCCAGCTCACCCAGCCACAGGAGCTCCTGTGCCAGGGTGGCTCTGGGACAGGGTGGGATGGGTTCCTGAGCACCCGAGCAGGGCTGGCCCTGGCACAGCAGGGCTGGCCCCAGGGCACAGCAGTGTGACCGTGTTCACAGGGGTCTCAGGATGAGGGAAGAGACGAGGATCTGACTCCATGTTTCAGAAGGCTGATTTATTATTTTGCAACACTAAAACTATACTAAAAGAATAGAGGAAAGGATTTCCTCAGAAGGCTGGCTAAGAATAGAAAAAGAATGATAACAAAGGCAGCTGTCTCAGACTCTGTCCGAGCCAGCTGACTGTGATTGGCCATTAATTAGAAACAACCCCATGAGACCAATCCCAGATGCACCTGTTGCATTCCACAGCAGCAGATAACCATTGCTTACATTTTGTCCCTGAGGTCTCTCAGTTTCTCAGGAGGAGAAATCCTAAGGAAAGGATTTTCCATAAAAGATGTCTGTGCCAGAGCAGGGCTGCTGCTGCTGCTGCTGCTGCTGGGGGTTTGCTCCATTTCCAGCCCTCCCTGGCCATGCACACACCTGAGCTGGGCCCTGCCTGCCCTGGGAGGTGACAAACACTGCAGCCCTGCCGTGGCTCAGCTCAGGAAGGGGTCCCTGCCCATGGCTGAGCTCTGGGGGTCCCTCCACCCAAACCATTCCTGGATTCCATGAACAGAACAAGGCTGGGATGGGGGAGAGGGAGGGACCCCAAACCCCTCAGCGCCTCAGGGGAAGCAGGCAGAGCTGTGGCTGCAGGGGTTTGGTGGAGCTGAGCCCCAGGGATGCTCTCCCTGCTCCCTCCCAGCACGGGAGCTGCCATGGCACGAGCAGGAGGTGCAGTGGGTGCACAGGTGAGACCTGCAGGGCCCTGCCCTTGCCCAGCGCACCCGAACAAACCAGGCACAGGAAACTCTCATTCCTGAGGCCACTGCGCCCCCATCAGAAATGAAAACTCCCTCTCATTTCCCACTGCTGGGGACTTCAAGGGAGAACCTTTGCTGCTGTGTACACCAGTGCACACGGAATGAATTCCTGTCCTCAGCCACTTGCGCTGCTCCCTTCAGCAGAATCCAGCAGCCAAGACAATCCAGGTTATTGCGGCCCAGCACTGAGGCATCACTCAGGCAGCTGAGGTTTATTTCAGCTACTGTGCCTCCAACCACTCAAGTGTTTTAGGCATCATTGTATTCTCATTATAATGTTAAAACAAAGAGGAGATTGTGATGCCTTTGATCTTGTTTAGGAGTGATCAAAATTCACTGTTATTGTTATAAAGAAGAAAACATCTGTATTAGCAGATTTTCACTGAAATTATTCTGATCCTTTATGTATGCATACCAGAGTGCCAACTTCAAAGGAATTTCACAAACCTGCAGCAGCTAAAGATGCAGACTCAGATTTTTCTTTCAAATTATAAACCAAGCAGGACAGATAAAAGCTTTCCTAACCTTGGGGTGCTCTTACCCACAGTGCCAAGGGCTCCCTGACACACATAAGGGAGCCACATCCAGCTCGCCCAGAACAAACACGAGTTGATGCTTTTCTCCCAGATCACATCAAATAATCTGAAATACACCAAAAGTCCTTGTTTGGAGTCTGAGCTTCAACATCTCAGAACTTTTGAACAGTGGCAGAGAAAAAGTGTACAAGCCTGATCCTTGCCCAATGCCCAGTGTTGCCTGGGCTGGCCAAGGAAAGGTTAAGCTCCAAAGGGCTCCCAGAGAGCTTCTGACACCCCTGCACACACACACAAACCCCTCCTGTCCCCTCCTGCGCACACACAAACCCCTCCTGTGCACTCCTGCACACCCAAAACCCTCCTGTCCATTCTGTGTCCAGTCTGTGCACTGGATGTTTTCAGCCCAAACTGGGATCTCCCTCCCTGTACCCTTGGAAACAATGAATTTTAGCAGTGGTTTGACCAGCACCTTTTGACCAAGAGCACACCCCAAACCCTCCTGTCCATTCCCCCACACCCCAAACCCTCCTGTCCATTTCCTCACACCCCAAACCCTCCTGTCCATTTCCCAAACCCTCCTGTCCATTTCCCAAACCCTTCTGTCCATTTCCTCACACCCCAAACCCTCCTGTCCATTTCCCAAACCCTCCTGTCCATTTCCCAAACCCTTCTGTCCATTCCCCCACACCCCAAACCCTCCTGTCCATTTCCCAAACCGTCCTGTCCCTCCAGCTGAGCCTCATTCTGAGCCCTTTGTTCCTGCTCACACACACGTTGCACCTCAGCTCTGGTAAATCAAGACCTGCTCAAAAATTCAATGTTTCCAAGTCAATGCAGTGCATTTCCCGAGGAAAAATGAAGAGATTCATTTTAAGCAATTATTCAATTAACAATTGTTACGTGCACAAGAGAAGCTGATTTATGGGCAGCTGTTCACAGAGGCAACTGCTTTAATTGGCTGGTGTGCTCCTGGCTACTCCCCAGCCTTGGCTGTTTAATTAATGTTAAACAGCTCAATACCCATTTAACCTACCAGCATACGGAGAATTTAACTAACCCTGCACAGGGAGGAGAGCTCCTTCCATTTCTGGTTGTACTCTAATAACATAAAAGTGGCTGAGGTGCAAACCCATGAGGTGAAACTGATTTAACACCAAGAATGCACCCAGGTTTTCAAAAATACAACTTCGCTTTCACAAATTCTGTCCAACCTCCTACAACTGTGCCCTTATTCCTACAGATTCCAGAAGTGAGAAAGGGGGAGGTTGAGAGAATAAAAACCAGCACAGTGGACATCAGGGAGGTTGAGAGAATAAAAACCAGCACAGTGGACATCAGGGAGGTTGAGAGAATAAAACCAGCACAAATGGACATCAGGGAAGGTAAGAGAATAAAAATCAGCACAAGGGGACATTGGGGTATGACAGGATCGGGCCTCCCCCCAAAAGCAGAGCCCAGGCCCAGCCCAGACACCCCAGCGCAGGCACAGCACTGACCCAGGAGGGTCCCGTGTGCTGCTGCTGGCACAAACAAAGCCTCCTGAAGTCCTGCTGCAGAGGAGAACAATTAATTCTGGCTCCATTTCTACAATTTACCAGGTCAGTGAGTGTAAATACCTCCCCACACAAATCAAGGCACAAGTTGGAATGTCAGCACTCCTTCAAGGCCAGAGGGGGGTCCCCACTGGTCTCTTCCATCTCCTCAATCCATTGGGACCCTTTTGAACCCAACTCCTGTTTGAAATTCAAAGTTCACAGAGCAGTGTTTAATAATCCCACAAAGCATTTTGTTTCAACTGAGAACAAAGGTTTCAGAGGTCCTTGCATTTGCTAGGAATAAATTCTTAATGGCAAATTTCTTAAGTAAATAGCATCCTAACTAATATTCTTAGTAAGTGAAAATTAAACCTGACACTCTGCTCAAATACTCTGGTTTTAAACGTACCCATTGCTAAACCTTCCAAAAAGGAACCTTCTGTTTGCATTTGTGAATGATTTGTGTCCAGGGTATGATTAACTATGAGGGGATTTATTGACTCTGGGCTCTGTGTGACAGCCTCCAAACGCACAGAGTGTCCGGGTCACACGGCCAAGACATAAATAAAGCAAATTTGTCTGCTGCCAGTGGAGCCACGAGAGCCCGGGTGCTGCTGCAGGGCAGGAGGAGAACCCATCAGGGCAGGGCTGGTGTGTAGGGGAGGTTTGATCCTTCTGTCCCTGCAGAGCAGGAGGATAACCAACCCATCAGGGCAGGGCAGGTCTGTGAGGGAGGTTTGATCCTTCTCTCCATGCACGGCACAGGGATAACCCATCAGGGCAGGACTGGAGGGGATGTTTGAGCCTTCTCTCCCATCAGGGCAGGGCAGGTGTGTAGGGGAGGTTTGATCCTTCTCTCCCAGCCCTCTGGAACAGCCAGCTCCTGCTGAGGGGAGAGGAGCTGGCTGCAAGGAAGGGGCATTGCTTGGCCCTGGCACCTGGGATGCCCTGGCACAGCTGGGCTGCGAGGGGAGAACCACCAGGAGCCCCCAGCCAGCACAGACGGGGGCTGAACCCTGTGCAGCAGCTGTGAGAATTAACAGATAACACCAATATTGCAGATAGTCGGGGGCTCAGGGGCAGCACCCACCATCCAGGGGTCCCTGCAGTGCCCTGCAAAGTGGGCAGAGCATGGCCAGAGCCCTGCACCCCCCAAGAGCCTGGGTTCCCCCCAGGCATGGATATAAATGCAGTGGCCAGGCTGCAGCCCCTGGAGCGGCCACAAGGCAAGCAGGGCTCACAAGGACAGGTGGCAGCAGCACCCAGGGGAGCTGCAGAGGAGGCTGCCAGGGCCCCAGGGCCCCCGTGCCCCTCCAGAGCGAGGAGCTCCTCAGCTCTCCGGGCACTGACAGAGGCAGAGCTGAGCACAGGCAGCGACTCCTGAGCCAGAGCCGAGCACGGCGGCGCAACCCGAGATCTGCTGGCAAAGCTCTGTGCTTATCTATCTGCCCAAGCGATGCAAGGACCCTCATCTGCAGCTCAGACGGGCAAACAGGGCAGAGCTGGGCAGTAACACGGCACAGAGGGATCACCAAGGCTCTGCCCCTGTGATCTCTGATAAACTCAGCCATTAGAAACCTTCCAGCCCAGCGCTCCTGTGTGCAGCAGCACAGTGAGCACTGAAACACAGATTGCAAGGGAAACACTCTGTGTCAGACTCCTCTTTCTCTCTCAAGCACAGACATCTTTGCAGATACACAGAATGATGCTTTTGCTTGGCCTAGAAATGACCCCAGCTCAGGGGGTGCAAAACCAAACCTCAATGAAACAAAACTGGCTTTACTTCAGGGTGAAAGAATGCAAAAAGGTTTGAATTCAGCTTCATTTGAACACCTCCTGCTGAACTGTCCTCTCCAGCAGCTGAAGCAAAAGCCTGTTTGTGTCACCTTAGCAACCATCCCACAGGCACCAACCCACTGGGGCTCTTATGGCACACTGGGAGCAGCAGCAGCAGCAGCGATCCCAGAGCTCCTGGGCTGGGGGAAGAATCCCAGGGACACCCAGTGACCCAGGGCAGCGCTGGGTGCTGCCCCCAGGGAGGCCCTGGCACTGCAGCACAGAGGGTGAGGTGCCTGTGTGCCTTGAAAGGGACAGGGCTGTCACCTCTGAGCCTCAGGGACACCCAGGGCACCTCACCTTGCCACCCTGCCACCCTGGGCTGTCACCTCTGAGCCTCAGGGACACCCAGGGCACCCCACCTTGCCACCCTGCCACCCTGGGCTGTCACCTCCGGACACCCAGGGCACCTCACTCACCCTGGCAGGTCACTTGGTGCCCCAGGAGCACAGGGGGTGATGTCCCAGCCTGTTCCCAGGCTGGCACAGCTGGGGTTTGGGCACAGCCAGCTGGGCTCAGTGCCACCTGCAGCTGGAACTGGGGGTACCCAGGGCCCAGCAGGGCAATGCCAGCCACAGCAACTCTGTTTTGCACCCTCTGCATACAAAACGCCCCAAAGCAAATCAGAGGAGGGGAAGGCAGGGTTTGGCTGTCCCACCCACATTTTGATGGAGTGAAAGTGGAAAATTACGTGAGCTAAATGACAAGAAGTGATTTTTCCCTATATCTATAAAGTTTGTGTCACACTCGACGGCTTCTATGAACAAAAAATGTTCATAGCATTGTGAGCCCGAGAAAAAAATTCCTTTTAGCTATCTGCAAATGAGGTCAATTTCTTTCTCAGGTGGCTTTTGACAGGTTAATATTCATGCTCAGCCTATGTGAGAGCTGGGGATGTATGGCTTGTCAGGAGCCCTGACACCCCAGGTTTCTCACAGCCAGGCTGGAGCACCTGTGCAGGCACCTTCCTCCTCCTCCTCCTCCTCCTCCTCCCCAGCACAGCTCACACTCTCAGGTGTGTGCACACCCCCAGCACAGCTCACACTCTCAGGTGTGCACACCCCCAGCACAGATCACACTGTCAGGTGTGTGCACACCCCCAGCACAGCTCACACTCTCAGGTGTGTGCACACCCCCAGCACAGCTCACACTCTCAGGTGTGGGCACGCCCGCACAGCTCACACTCTCAGGTGTGGGCACACCCCCAGCACAGCTCACACTCTCAGGTGTGTGCACACACCCAGCACAGCTCACACTCTCAGGTGTGCACACCCCCAGCACAGATCACACTCTCAGGTGTGTGCACACCCCCAGCACAGCTCACACTCTCAGGTGTGGGCACGCCCGCACAGCTCACACTCTCAGGTGTGGGCACACCCCCAGCACAGCTCACACTCTCAGGTGTGTGCACACACCCAGCACAGCTCACACTCTCAGGTGTGGGCACACACTCCCAGCACAGCTCACACTCTCAGGTGTGGGCACACACTCCCAGCACAGCTCACACTGTCAGGTGTGTGCACACACCCAGCACAGCTCACACTCTCAGGTGTGTGCACACACCCAGCACAGCTCACACTGTCAGGTGTGCACACACCCAGCACAGCTCACACTGTCAGGTGTGGGCACACACCCAGCACAGCTCACACTCTCAGGTGTGGGCACACACCCAGCACAGCTCACACTGTCAGGTGTGTGTACACACCCAGCACAGCTCACACTCTCAGGTGTGGGCACACTCCCAGCACAGCTCACACTCTCAGGTGTGGGCACACTCCCAGCACAGCTCACACTGTCAGGTGTGGGCACACACTCCCAGCACAGCTCACACTCTCAGGTGTGTGCACACACCCAGCACAGCTCACACTGTCAGGTGTGTGCACACACCCAGCACAGCTCACACTCTCAGGTGTGTGCACACTCCCAGCACAGCTCACACTGTCAGGTGTGGGCACACCCGCACAGCTCACACTCTCAGGTGTGGGCACACACTCCCAGCACAGCTCACACTCTCAGGTGTGGGCACACACTCCCAGCATAGCTCACACTGTCAGGTGTGCGCACACTCCCAGCACAGCTCACACTGTCAGGTGTGTGCACACTCCCAGCACAGCTCACACTGTCAGGTGTGCACACTCCCAGCACAGCTCACACTCTCAGGTGTGGGCACACCCCCAGCACAGCTCACACTCTCAGGTGTGTGCACACTCCCAGCACAGCTCACACTCTCAGGTGTGCGCACACTCCCAGCACAGCTCACACTGTCAGGTGTGGGCACACTCCCAGCACAGCTCACACCTCTCTCTGCTGCCCCAGAGCCCCCAGGAGCTCCTCCTTGCCTGCCCTGCCTCCTGCTACTGAACAAGCACCAACCCTGAATAAATGACAGAGGGACAGAGCAAACGGAGCAGCTGCTGCATTTTTAAACATCCCATAACCCCAAATAAATATTTCAGTTAACAAGTGTCTGATAATGAAGAGGAGCTGTTTGTTGGGGAATATGTCTCTATTTTTAAAGGTTACCATTTATAATTGTTTAGCTTTGTGCTTCCCTCACTGCTCCCAAGCAATTTGTGCTGAAAAACAGGGATTTTCAAACTGCTCCTTTCAGCTACAAAACAAATTCCTGTTCCACAATGTTTGGGTGCAGCTCCCTCATTTCCTTCTTCCCACGTCACAATTTTCATTTGCCTTGAAAATCAGAGACAAAGTCACATCCCCATTTATCCTGCACACATCTGAGTTTGACTTTGCAGAGCTTCATCCTCCAGCAACACCTTTTGGGGTGAGCAGAACAAACTCCTCCTGCCCTTCCCAGTGCAGGGTTACAGAGCTCAGTGGGGATGGGCAAGGACAGGTCCTGTCCTTCAGGAGAGGCAGTGAAGGTCTCAGGGATGCTCACAGAGGAGTAAATCCTCCCAGGGCAAGGGCTGGGAATGCCCAGCTTGCTGTGAGGAACCCTCCTTAAATCAGGATCCAGCCTCACAATTTCTGCCCACCACAAGAAAACACATTCAGAAAATGATGGCTATTATTGTAGCACCAGGAAACCCAATAAAAATGCATAAATCCTCTGTTACAGTACACCTTTATATTCTTATTAAATATTCTGCCTGGTTTATAGGACATTGTTTTATATGGAAACATAAAGGAGGAGTTTGTTCAGCCCCCAGGGATGTGAAACCCGGGCAGGCTCTGAGAGGGGAAGAGTTTCAGTGCAAAGCAGAGCAAGCCCCTAAGGAAGGGAGCTGCACACACACCCTGACTGCACAGCAAGGACAGGGCCCCTGTCCCACAGCACAGGTCTGACCCCCCAAATGCACTCAAGGCAATTTAAAGTAAATGGATCCATGGGAGACAAAGCGTGCCACCAACAAAGCAAATTGTTAATTATTCAGACAGCATTGGTTTTGTTCTAATGAAATCAACAGCTCAATAATGAGCTCCTGGAAGCCTGCAGCAGGCCCAAGCTCCCCCAGTTTGCCTCCAGCCCCAGGTTCCATTTGTATTTCCATTCGATTGCTCCTGCTCTGACACTCTCGCACCTTCCTGCAGATCCATAAACATGCAGAGCCCTTTAGGAGAAAAACACCACACCTGCAAAGACAGGCTGCAGTGAGTTACACAAAGAAACTCTGGTAGAAAAAGCTCCTAAACACTGAGCTCGTGCTTGTTTTCTAGCAGCTCATTCCAGAACCCATGGGAGGGACAGAGCAAGGTCAGCATGGCATCAGGGAGCTGTGGTGAGGGCTGGGACCCTGGGCTGCAGCTGGCACAGAGACCCCAGCCCCTGTCCAGGGTGGGCATGGAAAACCACAGCCCTGCACAAAGCACCTCCAGAGCAGGGAATGCTCACACAGAGAGCTGCAGGTGCTCCTGCAGCACTCAGCATTTCATACACCCAGCACAGTGCCAAACCAGCTCTGGGATCTCCACTGCTACGAGGCCACAGAATCATGGAGCTGAAAACCAAACCAATTCAACATCTCAGTGACACAGGCAGGAGAAAACAGACAAACATCTTCCATTCGCTCACTCAGACCATTGTTTTCCACCTGCAAAGATCCAAAGGTTTTTGTGACCAAGCCAAGCAACGTTCAGACAGCTCCCCTGTCCTCCTCAAGGTCTGAATAAGCTCACTCCTTCAACCCAAAGGTAATTCCAGTGTTTACAGCTCCAATTAATCTGCAGAGAGCTGACAGAGTTAATAACATCTCAGCTGGCAGAAGGGAAGGGAGCAAACAGGAGCTGAAAGGCAGAGTTGTTTGTGTCACCAGCCTTGCCCCAGGGGTTCAGAGCCTTGTTCTTGTTTGGGGGGTCTGGAGCAGCCCCAGCCCAGCCTCAGCAGGACCAACCTCAGCAGAACAGAGCCCTGAGCCCTTCCCGAGGGCATTCCCTGCACACTCCCAATCCCCAGGTACCCACACTGAGTTACAGCTGCACGCCTGCCCAAACACTGACAGAGCCTCATTCAGGGCACTGGTTATTCTCCTTGTAGCAGGGAGATCCATTTGAAACACGTTTAGAACATCAAACAAAGCACAGGCAACAGAAAAAACAGACAGATCACCAGAGGAAGCACCAAAATCATCCCCAGCTACCTCCTGCCCCAAGCTTCCACAGCAGTGATAGAAAGGTGACTAGAATTAGAGAATTACAGAAAGTTTGGGGTTGGAAGGCGTGCTGAAGCCCACCCAGGGACCCCTCCCACTGTCCCAGGCTGCTCCAAGCCTGGCCCTGGACACCTCAGGGACCCAGGGGCTGCCCCAGCTGCTCTGGGCAATCCAAGTTAAATTAAACCTGCAGGTTTTGCTGCTTCAAGACAGAAAATGGGGAAGAAATTATACTCAATTTGGACTTCATTGTTCTCCTCAAGCACTCTACAAGATAAATTTAGATTTATTTTTGGAACAATTATGCATGATGCCAAGGTTCATTGAGGCAAGTGCACTGGCAGTGGGATCTGTGTTATGCCCTGTCCCAGCCTCCACCAGCTCCACCACTGTCAGAGCCAGTTGTGGCTCCATGAAGTGAAACTAATGCATCCAAACATGCTGCCATATTGTGTTAACAGACCTGAAGTTCAGTGCATCCCATTCCATCGCATTTAAACTGATTTCATAGCGTGCAACACAATGAGACAAATGAGTAAACAAAGGATAACCAGCCCAGGGCTGATGGTGCAGTCAGTTACAAAGGATAACCAGCCCATGGCAGTCAGCAAACAGAGGATAACCAGCCCATGGCTGATGGCGCAGTCAGTAAACCAGGGATAACCAGCCCATGTTGAGGGTGCAGTGAGGATGCAGTCAGTAAACAAAGGATAACCAGCCCATGGATGTAAACAAGGGATAACCAGCCCACAGCTGAGGGTGCTGCCATTCTGCAAACTGAGGCCATGGTACAGGCAAGGAAACATCTCCATCCCTGCTGGCTGCTCATCTGTGCTCCTGGCCAAGGAACAGCCCCACAATTTGCATTTCTCATTACTTCCTATGTATATATTCTTATAAGAGCCCACTAAGGCAAGTGGAATCACTGCCCACAGCACAGTCAGGAGGTTAAGGGACAGGGAAAACCCAAAGGAACATCCAAAGCCCAACAAAAACCCTTCCTGAACACTTTTCCTTCCAGCTCTGGCCAAGCCTTCACCCACAGGACAATCCTGTGTCAAGTCTCCATACTGCACAAATCCCACAGTGCAGCAGGAAAGGATTGGCTCCAAACTTTGAGAAGAGCAAGGATTCTCCTCAAATTGAAGTGATTTCCTGCAGATCCTCTGGCAGAGCCAGGAGAAGCCCTTCCAGCCCCAGCAAACGCAGCCTCTGGGGTGAGGGAGGGACAGGCCCCACCAGCTTTGGCATCTCCCTCACCCCGTGCCAAACTGGGCTTGAAACTGAAATACCAACACCCCGTGGGTCAGAAACGACAGGGAGAGAGGGGGGAGACAGCTGGGCAAGGCCTGGCACTGCTGGGGAGCCACCAGAGAGCTGCAAACAGGGCAGCTCTGCAGCTTGGGGACACTGGGGACACCCTGGGACAGCTCTGAGCTGAGCCCTGGCACCAAACCCAGGCCCAGACCGGAGCCCCTGGCCTGACCAGCTCTGGGAAGGAGAACAGCAAGGGTTTCAAAGCCAAAAGGAGCTCTAGACAAGCTCGGTCCCGCTGGTCCTTCCCCATCTGGGCCAGAGCCTCAGCCTATAATCAGCATCTTTAAAATTCAATTAGAAGCCCAGATAAAGCTGTAAGATAAGGACAGGCACACTCAGAGCCAGTGTCTCTTCTGTTTGCCTGGTTTCAGCCCAGTTTGGTCACTCTGGAGTCAGGCCACTCACACGATTTAAATCCTCAGGCTTTGAAGCCTTTAGGCCACACAGAACAACCCAGAGTGGGAGCTGTGGCAGTTTGCAATTATCTGCTGGCTTTCTCTCACAGATAATTACATGAGATTGTCCCTTACAGTTGAAGGAATGAACACAACTTCCTTACTTCCTTCATCCCTTACCATCACTGACACCGTGGCCTCACCCTGGTGGCCATGGGGAGGCAGAGGAACTCAAAAGGATCGTTTTATCTCCAAAAGCCCTGCAAAAACCCCACAACTGCTGTTCCTTCCTCAGAGCTGTCCTGCCTGCTCTGGTCCCGGGCCAAGACAGCAATTAACTGCACACTGCTGCTTAAAAGCTTGGGAATAACCAGACTGAAATGAAACCAAGCTACCAATGTAGCAGGTATAAAAGCAGAATTACAGCTTGGGCACAGCCACATCTCCCAGGGCACAGAAAGGGGGGTTTGTCTCCTACAGATCCAAATAGCCTCAAACTCAAGAGAAGTTTGAATGAAAAGAGAGTGGGGAGGATTTTTAATTTGTGCTATTGTGGAAGCAGTTATTTCAGTTGTATTTGCAAAGCCAGGTAAACCCACATGTCAGAGCTTTCTGTGCAAGGCTCCTGAACATTACCTGGTCTGTGTGGAGTGGCCATCAAATGAGGAAAGGATATTAGGGGACTCTGTCTGCTGTTTTATTAGCTGTTCTGAGGCAGACACGATGATCTGAGGCTGCAAGATTTATCCAGACAGTGTGTTTTATTAGATCAGCTGCTGGAACCTGGGGGAAAACAAGCAGGACGAGCTCTCAGACGCAGCAGCCACGGAGACTGCTGTCCCTGTTCCAGCAGTCAGAGCCATTAAATATATTGCCTCTTCCTAGAAGCCTCCCCCCGTCATTCCACTCATTGGCAGCACAAAAAACTTGCAGTGACTCCTGCTTTTGTTTTTAATAATATTTCCCATTTCTGAGGAGCAGCTCAGGCACACCGAGCCCAGTGCTCAGCAGGTTCTGGGGCTCCCCAGGGTCCCCAGTGCCAGCAGGAGGAGCCCACCAGGCTGCCCCCAGGGCCCCGAGTGCCACAGCCCCATCTGTGCCCCACAAAACCGGGCACAGCCCCCCTGATTTCAGCACTGCGGGCCCTCCCTCAGCCCCTGCATCATCTCTGCTCTGTTCTGCATCCCCCGAGTGCTGCCAGGGCACTTTGGGGCACCCACCTGCCCTGGAGGGGTGTGTGTCTCACCCCAGGCTCACTCCTGCAGCCCCTGGTGCCCTTGAGGCAGGTTTAACCTGTCTCTGTGCACCCAGTTTGAGCCCCACTGCTGCCTTTTTGCAGCCTGTCCTGAAAAAGTCAGCCAGATATCTTTCCCTTCACTCACAGCCTATTGAGTGACCTTGGCAATGGTCTAATCTCTCTTGGCAGATTCAAGATAGAGAAAACAAGCAATGGAGACAGACCTGCTGGGCTCTGCTATTGATCAGCCCCTTGAGTGAAAGCTCATTATGAGCAGCAGGAACGAGCTCTCCTGCAGAGCAGCAGCCAGGGAGGACATGAGAGGCTCAGATGATGAAGGGGTGGTGGGGCTTTGCCTTTGGGCTGGGGAGGCACAGTGTGGGAAGGGGAAAGGGCAGGGGGAGAAAGAGAGAGCACACAACACCACGTCCACCGGGGCCGTGCATCAGGGAGTCCATGTGAAGTGAACTGTAAGCTTATTCATCACAAAAAACCCAAAACATTTATGTTCAAATTAGCAGGGTTACACTGTCAAGCTTTACAACAAAAAAGGCCGAGCCCTTAAGAAAACCCTGAGGTTCAGCAGGTCCAGGAACACACACAAACCCATAATGAGCCATTTGGAGCGCTGCTGCTGCTGCCCTGGGAGCTCAGGAGGAGCACCAGCAGCACAGAGCTGCTATAGCAGCCACACAGGCAGGGAGCTGGCACTGCAGCCACACAGGCAGGCAGGGTGGAACGGAGAGAACAGCACTGCCCTGGCTCCTCAGGGCTGCCCTCACTGCAGGGCACTGTGCTGAGCTGGCCCGCAGCACAGGGACCTGCTGCAGCTCCTGCAGCCACCCTGGGGCACTGCCACAGCCATCCTGGGCACTGCTGGCACTGCCCCTGCAGCCCCCCCGGGCTGGGGGCACTGCCCCTGCAGCCACCCCGGGCTGGGGGCACTGCCCCTGCAGCCACCCCGGGCTGGGGGCACTGCTGGCACTGCCCCTGCAGCCCCCCCGGGCTGGGGGCACCCCCGTTATCCCCCGGCTCTCCCTGTGCCCAGGGGACAGACAGGACCCTGCCTCGCAGGGGCTGTGGGATCACAGACTCAGGCGTCCTTCCTTCATCCCCTTCAGCCAAGGGAAGAAAATAAAAAGGCAAAACAACACCTCAAGATAAAAATTAGGCAGTGCAAGAATCCAAAGGAGAAGAATCATGAAGCACAGCTCTGGGGAGAATGCTGAGGGAGGCAGGAATCACAAACAGACCATGCACAGGCTGTGCCAGCCCCCCAAAACCAGCAGCCCCACACGAGGTGCCCAGCCCTGGAGCAGGGGTACCTCACAGGAGGAGCCCGAAGCCCCCTGGCTGTGGCACCCCAAAGCCCCCTGGCTGTGGCACTGGGGACGCTCCAATGGTGAACATTCAATGGTGACCATGGCGGTGGGCCGGGGGCTGCACCTGCTGATCTCAAAGGCCTTTTCCACCCCACCAGTTCTGCCCTCAGCTGATCCCCTGGAGAGGTTTGAGCCACCTCTGCTTGCTCAGGAGCACTCTGCATAAGGACAACAGCAGTGGGGAAATGCTGCAGTGTGGGAGGACTGGAGAAAGCAATTGTGATGTGCCTAAAAGCCTCAAAAGCTTTCCTCCAAAGCAAAGTGTTAATATTTTTCATAAAATATTTATAAAGTGGTACATGATATTTATAAAAGAACATCAGCATATTTTTATAGGGAACTTGGAAGTTCTCAATACTGCATTTAGCAGAAAAAGAGAAGCTCTCTTTTAGAGTACTTTGCATCCTTTTGCATAATTTCTTTGACACCTTGGGTTTTTATTAAACTTTATAGGATGATTCCAAGAAGTTGCCCAGTGGTGATAAAGCTATACCTGATTTGAAAGGCCCTTTTCAGAACAGAGAACAGAGCTCTATAAGAACACATCTCTTCTTATAAAACTACTAGAAAGGGCTCCATATTTTTTCCTCACAAATTTCACCAGGAGCATTTACAGTTTCATCCAGCACTAAAGCCTGTGCAGCCAATCCCAGAATAACCAGTTCAAAGGGGCAGCACTGGCAGGACAATCCCACAGTCCCAGGGCCAGCACTGATGCCAATTGCCGCCCATTTGATGCCAATTGCTGAGGTGGGCTCTGAGTCTCTTCCAGCCAAAACCACTCCATGATCCCACGGCAATCCTCACCCCTGCTGGCACTGTCATGGGCTATTGACCAAAAATGTCTTTATTCTGCTTGGATTGGCCCAGGGAAAGCAGCCCAGCCCCTCAGTCCTTCCCAGCCTGAAGGAAAACATCCTGCCCACAAAGGAAAATCTCTATTTCCTTCTGCAATCGTGGATTTTGTGCTAAATAACAGAAAAGGTCAGCTTAAAACTCCAGCAGTGCTTCTGTGGGTTACCCATGGCCAGTGGATAAAGCCATATTTCTGCAGCACATTAGTGTTATTGGATTGCTAAATCACATTTCAGTAGCTGACAAAACGTACAGACAAAAAAAATCCAATATCAGTAACAACAGAAATATCGAATGGATTCAGGTAAAACAAGCCAGCACCACAGAACATTTTATTTAAACAGAGCACATGTACAAGAAGCACTCTGGATACTCATGAACTGTGACTGGGATTGAAAACCCCAACATGAAATCACTTCCTACAAGGATTTCTGCTGGGCTGATATGCACAAATTGTCCTAGGAACATAAAAAATTAGGCTAAAATACTCCCCCAGTCCATCCCAGTGGCACAAAGCAGAATCAACCATAGAGGTCTGCCAGCACAACCTGTTCTGTCCCCAAAAGCCATGGAGAGGGAGGTGTAGGGATCCTACAAAACCCAGTGACTCTTTATTGCACTGTATTATTTATTTACTGAACTCCCCTCCCACTTACAGAGGTTTTTTATTAGCTGGTACAAACCTCCCCTTGCAACAGATGCTTTTGTTCTCTTCTCTTCCCATGGCACAGAACAAATCTTTAATTCCCACCCCTGTTGCCCACCAATCTGCACCCAAACAAGGGACACAATGAGGGGCTGATTTAAATGCTGCACGTGCCAGATCTAACATGTAAAGGGTGAGGGACCAGGCTGGGCGATGCTTTAGGGGCAGTGTATGGAACTCCTGAGTGTTTGGGGGCAGCAGGAGCCCTGGGGTTAATGTGGGTAACAGTGAGGGTTCCCCTGCCACAGCTCAGCCTCTGCCTGCTTTAAACTCCGTGCTCTCTGTGCTGCTGCAGTGGAGCACAGGGAAAAATGCAGCCATGATAATCTGGGCAACCCTTGCAGTGATGGCCCCTTCCTGAGTGAGACCTCAGGTTTCACTTAGAGCCCTGGTTCCACAAAGAATTTGCTTGCTATTGCTTCTGGAAGGGCCTTGGCAGCAAACCCTCACCATCATCACTGCCATAGCCAGAGCTCCCTGCCAGTCCCACACTCGGAGAATTCCATGTGCCGACTCAAAGCGCTGCCTGGCTCAGCTGCTGGCACCTGTGGCTCGGGGAAGGCAGGGGGAGATGCTCAGCATTGGCACAGGGAGGGTGACCAGGGTGCCAGGACATCCCCTCTGGTGAGACAAGGCTGGTTCTGAGGAGAACAGAGGGATTAGGGGAGGAAAAACCCAATCACAAACAGATATGGGGCAGTTGCCATCCCAGGAATGTGCCTGAGCACCTGGGGCTCCTGCCCTGCCCTGGCCCGGCCCCGGGGCTGCTGAAATGCCATCAAAGTGTAACCAAGCAGAGATTTGTGAGCAATCCCAAAGGTGCCCTGTGCCCTCCCAGGCCGAGGGGAGCAGGGGAGGAGAGCCTGCAATGAAAAGCCATTTTTAAATGCTAATGCAGCCTGCACAAAGGTGGAGTGGGAAAGGCAATAAAGGTGGTTTGGAGAGGTTTTGAACAAAGAATTACAGCTCGCTCAAACCAATTCAATCTACCCCATAAATACAACTAACACTGTTAGAATGCTGTGTGTTACTGCAGGACAACAGTGACTGCAGAGGAGACAAAAATGAATAACCAGGCTGAGGACATGGACCCTCCCAGTACCCCCTGCTTTCTGAAACATCATTCAAATCATTCAGCTTTCAGCCTCAGCAGCAGGGCAGGCTGTTCAAGCCAAGGATAACACACAAGGAGGCTGCAGTGCATCCCTGGCCTGTCCTGGGGAGTCCCTCCATTCCCTGCATGACAATTCCCACGAGCAATGCTGCTCACATCAGCTTTACTGAGCCCGCCATCCCCAGCCCTGCAGACCCCACAGCTCAAGTGGAGGTGACCCCAAGCAAAGTGGTGCAACCCTAAATTGCTTTTTCCTGCCCAAGGGGGCCCAGCCAGGCTGCAGAGCTGCACTCCAACCTGTGCCACAGCTCCAAGGCTTCACTCACACAAAAATCCATATTTCGTTTCAGAAAAAAACATTCTCTGCACAGAAAATGTCCAGCTGGCCATAAACGATTGTGTTGTGGCAAATTTGTGTGGTCACAAGCAGTGAGGTGGTGCCAAAGCTGTAGGTGAGAGACCAGGAGCACCAGGAGGAGCAATGACAGCAGCAGGAGGAGCACAGAGCTTCTGGCAGGTATTTTCAGGTATTTCCCCTCTGCACAGGCACACACACGGCCAGGCAGGGCCAGCAGATTCCTCCGGTGCCACTGCCACGAGCCCATGTTGGCAGAGAAATGATTAAATGGAGGGCAGTGATTATTTCTCCATCTCACAGCAATACTGGAGGCACTTAATTTGATACAGTCCCAGCTAATAAACAGAAAACAGATGAGATAATTTATCTCTATTTACTAGAAATTCCACAGGGAAAAGAAAACCCTGTCAAATCTGTTTGTGCCTATAATATTGCATGTTAGCCTCTGGTAGCTACTCTGCACACTGATCCTACGGCAGAAGAAAATTCATTCATATTTTGGCTTCTAAAAGCAACACAAAATGCTCCCTTTCCCGTCTGCTGTGTTTCCCTCATCAGACATCACAAAACAGCGCTCCCTGCAGAGGTGACGTGGCCCTGGTGGCGCCCAAGCACCCAAACACCCCAGGTGTGTCACACCAGGCAGGTGTCACACCAGGCCGCCCCCACACGCACCCCAAATGCCTCAGCTGAGCAAAAATCCCTCCTGGGCAGGGTTTGGGGAAACAACCAGCACTAGCATCCCCAAAAAGGGAAGTTCTCAGCAGGTACGACACAATCATTGAGTAGTTTGGCATTAGTGCTGCAACAATGCATCATCAATGCAAAAACTGCAGAGCAAGGAAAATGGGCTGCGAGTTCTTCATCAGGGCAGGTCGCTTCTCAAATGCACCACAAACACTGTTAGTCTTCATTTCAACAATCCAGCTTAACCTTTTGGAAATGTTACTGCTAATGAACATAAGGAAACGATACAGAAACTTTCCTTTGCTTGCAGCTTCTGTGCGTGCCCCTCCCAGCTCCCCTTGTTTTCAGCATTGCTGATCACTGCCCCCTCAGGGTCCCAGCTCCCCTTGTTCCTGCCCAGGGTGTCAGCTCCTGCGTTTCTGCTCCTTGCACGCACGTTGGGAGAGTTTAAACTCCTGCAATGTCCCCCAGCACAGCTCAGGGAGCAGAGCCATGGCCCAAGGGCAGCACAGCTCCTGCGTTTCTGCTCCTTTCACCCCTTTCTCGTACAGCTCATTCTGTTAAGTCTTCTCTCATTGCTAAAGCTTTAAAACTGATGCAGGACCCCAAAATGCTGCAATGGCAGAGTTTTCCCTACCAAAGCTCAGTTTGCATCTCTGATCAAAGCCAGTGGGAAGCATCTTGCAGTCCAGCCCAAGCATTTCTGTCAGGCTTCCTCCTGCTGTGAAAGCCACCATGTGAGAAACTGCTCCTTCAAACCCCCATGTGCACGGCAGTTGCATTTGATTCATTATGCTTAATAAGGAAATTGATGTAACATCATTAAACAGGGCAATTAACTGTCCAAATGATGCAATTACATATGTACCCTAAGTACATGAAGAGCCTGGTAATTGCCTGAACATTAATTCAAATTATTCGAGAAAATTGTATTTAAAAATACAGATGCTTAGTCTGGGAAAATAATGTCAGGAACGCCAAGGCAAAGAGAAGGGAAAAGCTGCAGACACTGGGCAGGCCCCAGCCCAGGCTGCCAGCACAGAGGGTCCCACACAGCAGCAGCAGCCTCTCCACAGCAGCACAAAGTTGATTTTCAGGCAGCAGAACGCACAGATTAAATTTTAAAGCCATTCCTTGCTAAATCTTTTACTATTGCTACAAAGGCACACACCTGCATTATCCCCCTCTGGGACAGAAAATAAACCCCAGCTATTATTTATATAAACCTGGATCACATTTTCTGCCTCTGTTGAGGCTGAGACCTCCAAAGAATGGCTGTATTTAAGGTGTAATTATGCTTAAATAAACAGTGTCTATGGGAGATCACACAGCCTTGGAAATAAAGCACTTTTAAACATTATTTATTTATTATTTGTTATCCTACATGAACCACAGCAAAGCCAGGAAAAAACACTTGCAATTTTCCATCAGTCCAAAGCCACATGAAGTGTCACAGCCTCAAAGCAGGCTCACCTGTGTCAGGAAAAACTCAGCTGAACCTTCAGCAGAATGAGACTGAAATTCTGCAAGTGGCTGCAGCTGTGGCAAGCCCCCATTCCTCACCCTGCTGGAGCAGCAGCGTTTGGATCACATTTTTCCAAGCAAATACAAAAGGTGAATCTCCTTACTGGTGCTTTAAGAAGTTCTGTACCCATTAACTTTTTTTAAATCTTTTTTCTTGCAGCATTTGGGGCCACCCTTCAGGGTTGGGAGGTGTTCACAGCTTGCTGCTCCAGATGGTTCCTGGTGATGAATTTGGGCTCCCAGCACATTCAATGCTGCCCAGGGCATGCAGGGCCATAACAGCTCAGAGCCAGCTGGGGATGCACCAGGACCTTTGCATCAGAGCAATGAAAACCTGGCCTGGCTTCCACAGGGTACCCAGCACAGAGCCCTGAGCTAAACCAGCTAGCCCTGATCCCACACCCTTCCCCTGCCGGCTGCCAAACTCCTCCTCCTCCTCCTCACAGCTTCAAATGCAATTTTCAGCTGCATCCCTGCCTGGGGCACCGGAGCTTCATCTCCTCCAGGGCCCCCCCCAGATCACTCTTGCTGAATACTCAATTTTCCTGCAATCATCTAGGGATTAATAAACCTACATTTAACACACAAGTGAAAAGTTCTGTATAAGGTTCTTCCACAAAAAATAAAAACCCAGAGATGTTGCTCTAATAAGTGTTATGAAAATATGAAATCCTCAAAATAATTATTGAAAATAATCTGTAATTAATAGCTCTTGAAAAGAAACCCACTTTTTCAAAAAGTGGACTGTGTTGCATACATAAATCATGTTGCCACTAAGAAAAATAATTTGCTTCTGAAGTGACATTTGTCAACTAAATGAATAAGTACTTTGACATTTATAGAAACTGTAACACTGCTAAAGCTATACAGTACTGCTTAATGTTATTTTCCTTTTATATAAAGAGAGTCACAATTTGAGCATAAAAATTGCTCTTATTAGGCAGAGAATGTCAAGTCTCATTGCTAAATTTACTGTAGTGATTCAGCATGAACACAAGCATTGCCCTTTTGGCTTTCAGCAGCTCTGCTCAAGTGCCCATTCATTACCCACATTAACTCCACCGCAGTGCCATCACCGGGGCCAGCCAGGGGAACCTCAGCTGAGCCAGAGGTGCTGCCAGCGCGGATGCCAGCTCCCACAGACCGTGCCCAGGGAGGCTGAGGGGCTGGGGCAGCAGCACAGCCCTGGCGCAGCTGGCAGGGCACCATGCTGAGCCCAGCGTGCCCAGCCCTGTGCCCAGGCTGGCTGAGCCCAGCAGGAGCAGCCAGGTGAGGCAGCCCAGCTCGGGAGCTGGCACACCTGGGGAGCCTGGAGCTCCTCCCTGCCTAGAAACCTGGCCCAGGAAACTGCAGGGAATGAACTCAGGATGCTGTGCAGCTCCTGAGGCTCTGGATCTGCTCTCTGCCCAGGAACCTGGCCCAGGATCCCTGCAGGGAGCTCAGGATGCTGTGCAGCTCCTGGAGCTCCTCCTGCCCAGCACACCTGGCCCAGGGTCCCTGCAGGAGCTCTCTCAGGATGCTGTGAAGTTTCTGGGGGCCTGGATCTCCTCCATGCCCAGGAATCTGGCCCAGGGAACTGCAGGAAATGAACTCAGGATGCTGTGCAGCTCCTGGAGCCCCTCCCTGTCCGGCACACCTGGCCCAGGGCCCCTGCAGGGACTCTCTCAGGATGCTGTGACAATGCTGAGGCTCTGGGTCTGCTCCTGCCCAGGGCCCCTGCAGGGACTCTCTCAGGACGGTGTGACACTGCTGAGGCTCTGGATCTGCTCCTGCCCAGGGTCCCTGCAGGAGCTCTCTCAGGACGCTGTGACACTGCTGAGGCTCTGCATCTCCTCCCTGCCCAGGGTCCCTGCAGGAGCGCTCTCAGGATGCTGTGACACTGCTGAGGCTCTGGATCTGCTCCTGCCCAGGGCCCCTGCAGGAGCGCTCTCAGGATGCTGTGACACTGCTGAGGCTCTGGGTCTCCTCCCTGCCCAGGGTCCCTGCAGGGACTCTCTCAGGATGCTGTGACAATGCTGAGGCTCTGGGTCTCCTCCCTGCCCAGGGCCCCTGCAGGAGCGCTCTCAGGATGCTGTGACACTGCTGAGGCTCTGGATCTGCTCCTGCCCAGGGCCCCTGCAGGGACTCTCTCAGGATGCTGTGACACTGCTGAGGCTCTGGGTCTCCTCCCTGCCCAGGGTCCCTGCAGGAGCGCTCTCAGGATGCTGTGACACTGCTGAGGCTCTGGGTCTGCTCCTGCCCAGGGCCCCTGCAGGAGCGCTCTCAGGACGGTGTGACACTGCTGAGGCTCTGGATCTGCTCCTGCCCAGGGCCCCTGCAGGAGCGCTCTCAGGACGCTGTGCAGCCCCTGGAGCCCCTCCCTGCCCAGGACAGGCTGGGGGAGCTGGGCTGTTCACAAACTCAGCCTGGAGAACCCACAGAGCTCCCAAAGCCCAGAGAGCCCGGGCAGGGCAGGGCAGGGGGTCCTGCTGAGCTGGCACAGCCAGGACAGAGCAGATCCTGGTCTGGGAGGGACCAAGAGCAGAAAGGTGACAAGGGGCATCATCCACCAAAGGGAAACCAAAGGACACAGCCAGCCCTGGATCCCCACCAGCCCAACCCAAGGTTTATCAGCAGATTCTCCCACCACAGCACAGTCTCAGCTCTGGAGGACAGCCTGCAACAACTCAACACCACTCGCAGCCACAAACCCTTCCCAAAATGTTCAAACAAATTAGGAGCACGCACAAACCAAGGCCCATTTAGAGACCAAAATCAAAGCAATCCATTTCTCCAGATGCTCTGCTGGTTGCTCCAGCTGTAATGGCACTCTTATAAGGAACTGTAATAAAGAAGACAAAACGCTCATGCAATCCAGCAGGAACAGAGCCAAACAGCCATTAATATTGTTCTCCCAAAGAAAAATGGCTCACTGAATAGCCTGAAAGGACACCTGACATGCATCTCTCCCTTCTTCCACAAAATATAACCATACATAAAACTGATATGATTACTTGCTAAATCTAATAAGTTTCTTTTTCTTTGATGGTTGTTTGCTCCTTAATGTGCTTTAAATGCATAATAAAAATATAATGAAAAACATACATTTATTCTATGTGGCAGCTACTGCATATTCCATAAAAAAGTAATCTTATAAAGTTTAATTTTACAGTGTTTCTTAAATCTATTTCTACTTATTCACTATATGCTGAAGGTATCCATGAAGGAATTTAATACTGAACATAACCCTTTTCTTCACTGATATTAATGCCAAATTTTCTTTTTACAGTCATTGTCTCGTCCCTTCTGTAAGCCTAGAAAAGGAAAAGCAAATGGATTTAATGTTTCCAAAGAGTCTCATTAAAATGTAAAGTCCAAATATCCACATAATTTTTTCCCTGATTGCTTTAGGGCTGTTGTGGGATTTTTCCTGTCTGGGCATTTGTCTTCCATAACATTTTAATTTCCCTGAGAAAACTCTGGACTGAGCTTATCTCCTTGCCACTGGTGATATCAGAGCATCTGCTTTGCATTAAAGGAATGCAAATTTGAGCACAGCTGAATTAAAGACCACTTGCTTTTCAGAAGGCATTTGTCAGGAGAAGCACCAGCAAATAAAACCTATTGACAGGAAACCCTGTGCAAACCTTTAGGCCGAGGCACTCCAGAAAAACCTCGTGGGACAGCCACCATCCCTGGGTTCCCTCTGCAGCAGAATTTACTGCCAAAAATCAGATTTGCAGCCAGTAATCAATCCCTTCTAAGAGTACTCCTACATTGCACACACTTGGCTTTCATGGCCTGGCAGTAATTTAGAGCAGAGAAAACCCAGCTCAGGGATGGTGGGCACGGGGAGCTGCCAGCACAAAGCCCAAAGCCCAGCCCAAAGCCCAGCCCTGGGGACAGGGCACTGCTGTCCCACCGTGGCCCTACAAACACCATTCCTGCCCAGGGAGAGCCCCAGGGATCCCTTTGGGATCACCCTGCGTGGAATTGATAGTGGAACCCTGGAAAAAGTTAAGAATAGAATCTAAAATGTTCGGCTTTGTGCTTTCCCAGATCAATTGCACCTGCATAAGCAGTATGATAAATTACATAATTGTTAGATGTGATGATTGTTTAGTAATTAACTGTAATTATTATATAACCATAAGAAGAATAGTGAGAAACTATGTTGGAAATTCAGAGAGGGGCTAAATTTATGTATACAATAGAACAATATAATTTAATAATTAACATGAAAGTTATGTAACAATAGAGTATAAAACATGATCATTTCGGATGTATGGTCGGAGTCAGATTTGGGTTGAATATACCCCGATTCCCAGAGCTCTTCATAAAAAGCACCGCATATAATCCCCCGTGATTACGTGTTTTTGAACGCTAACAGAATCACCCCCAGGGATTGGAGCCTTTCCTGAGCCATGACTGAGTTCACTTCCTTGCACCTCTTTGTGCACTGTTACTGATACTCTCACTGTGCCACGTGCTTCTCTCATCTTTGCCCTTAAATACAGAACACCAGAGCCACTTGCTCGTCTGAGCAATATTGACATGTTGAATTTGCTCAAACAACAAGGATCAATAGCACACAGAACTCCAGAGACCTGCCTGGACATGGAAAAATATAATAAAGATCAAGGTGACAGCAGGTTTTAATTACACGAGAGGAGAGAAGAAGGCGTGTTCTGCAAGGTCTCTGCAATCTGAAACTATAATCAAAATGTCATCAGCCTGCCTCTCGTATTTGCAATCTCTTAGGAAAATGACTAAAATGGTGTAACATTTTCAGATTAATTTTGATGCCTCCATCAGAAAGGCTGACATTTGGCTAATGTCAGACATCACCTACACTGTCATTTGATTTCTCTGTTCCCCCTCGGGTGTCACTTCACTAATGACCTAGCAGCGGCAATGAAACAGTGAGCAGACCCAGGACAGAGCAGTGGAAAATGCACAATATCTGCTCTGACATTGCCGTGCTGCTCAGGAAACATTCACAAACTGTGCTGCTTGCCAAGCCACGTGGCACAGGTGTTTAAAAGCCATGTGTAAGCATCTCGTCATTTATCAAAATTAACAATGAATTAATTTGCTTCAGCACTTCAGGAATTCACATCAGAACACAAAATATCTGAGGAACACAGGAACAACACACCAAGCCTCCCACGCTCACAGCCACATCACAGCCTGCACTGCAGGAGCAGCTTTTGCCCTTCCTTTCACATGGAACAGGGTGTAAATCCTGACCTCCCTGTGCTCAGCTGCACCCTCCTGGTACGTCATTATCCTTTCCTTCCTTTACATCTCCTGGGAGTCTGAGATCAAATAACATACATTAAAAAAAATAAAATGACATTTTCTCTGTCTCCTCCCATGAAAATCCCTGTAGCACCCATCCCAGCACAGGAGGAGAGGCTAACTCAGCCCAGTGCCATGGCAGTGCAAGAGCAAGGGATGATTTAAACCCCTTATAGGGAAACCCCATGGAACAGGCAGGCACTGGCACCGCAGCCAGGGACACACAGCTGCGGAGGAGCCCAGGGATGGAGAGGCAGGGTTGGGGTTTCTACAGGAGGCTGGAGTGCTGCAGCACTCCTCTGGGACATCCACATGCACTACAGGCAGCTGCAAACACAGCCCTGCCCACCTGCTCTTTAGCAGGGTTTTAAATTCACCACATTTCTTGCCATCAGTAAAGAAGATTATTGCACTGCAATTTTAAAGCAAAATGTGGCTGCCTTATAACAATATGATCTTAAGCATTTTCCAATTACTTCTCCCTGGGGCCTTTCAAGCCCTGGGAATGAGAACTCTGATATCTGTGACTCCTTCCCAATTCTTGATCTTTTTCTGAGGCTTTTCTACAGGCCAGGATAACAGCAGGGAAAAAATTGCTGCTTGCCAAGGCCCTCATTCACATCACACAGCAACTTGCCTTTGTCCTCTCCTTTCTAGGTGGGAGCAGAGATTAAACTTCCAAATTACTGATTCCCTCTTGCAGAATTTAACCTGTGGAAAGATTTGCCCAAGTTGCTCTTACCTTCCAAAAGCCTTCCAGGGCAGTTAATTCAGGAGTCCTCAGAGTGCTCTGGCCCCTGGAGAGCCCCTGGGGCAGGGGGTGACCCCAGGCAGGGCGGGGCTGCAGGTGCCCCCCGAGCCCCAGGCCCTGCAGGAGGGCAGGGGCAGCTCCCGGGAGAGGAGGGGCAGCCCCAGGCCGGGTTTTGTCCACCCTGGCTGCCCAGCACAGCTGGGGGCAATGGCACCGAGCAGGTCCAGCTGGGGACAATGGCACCGACAGGTCCAGCTGGGGACAATGCCACCAAGCAGGTCCAGCTGGGGACAATGCCACCAAGCAGGTCCAGCTGAGGACAATGCCAATGACAGGTCCAGCTGGGGACAATGGCACCGACAGGTCCAGCTGGGGGCAATGGCACCGACAGGTTCAGCTGGGGACAATGGCACCGACAGGTCCAACTGGGGACAATGCCACCAAGCAGGTCCAGCTGGGGACAATGCCACCAAGCAGGTCCAGCTGAGGACAATGCCAATGACAGGTCCAGCTGGGGACAATGCCACCAAGCAGGTCCAGCTGGGGACAATGCCACTGACAGGTCCAGCTGGGGACAATGGCACCGACAGGTCCAGCTGGGGACAATGCCACTGACCGGTCCAGCTGGGGGAAATGCCACTGACAGGTCCAGCTGGGGACAATGGCACCGACAGGTCCAGCTGGGGACAATGCCACTGACCGGTCCAGCTGGGGGCAATGCCACTGACCGGTCCAGCTGGGGGCAATGGCACCGACAGGTCCAACTGGGGACAATGCCAATGACAGGTCCAGCTGGGGACAATGCCACCGAGCAGGTCCAGCTGGGGGCAATCCAGCACTGCCCTGCAGGAGCAGCACAGGTGCAGCAGGGAGGGCAGACAGGGCACTGGGGTAACTCAGACCTGGTGGTGCGGGGGGATGACAGATCTTGTCTGAAACTGGGGGCATAGCTTTAAAATGTCATTAAAAAGCTATTTTTCTTGTGAGTCTGAAAATGAAAAAAGGAGAGCAATGCTGCAAGAACTCCAATTTGCTAATGGATAGCACACAGTTCTTCTGCACAGAACAATCTGAAGCTGTGCTTTCCAAAGCCAAAAGGTTATCAAAGCCAAGATTTGTTACAGCGCTGAGGAATCTAAAGATTAGGAGCTCCTGATTAGTGCAGGAGCCACGGCAGTATTTGTACAAGAGCAGCAGTTGTGCCTCCTGCTGGGGAGGGAGAGTTTGCATGGGCATCATTACTATGGCAGATTCCAGGTTACAGACAGACAGACAGACAGACAGATCTGCTTCTCCCAGCAGAGTCCCCAGCATTATTGCTCCTGTAATTGCAACAGAGTGGGGACTTGATCTTTTATATGAAGGTGAAAGAAGCTTATATTTTAAAAATTAAATGTTGTCGTTGGAGCAAACAGAAAATCTTCTGGGGAAGGGATAATGTGTGCATGAAATGTCTGCATGCATGATGCATAAAGGCCATCCCTGCCCTCCTGGGCTCCTCTCCCCAGAACAAGCTCTCAGCCGGTTCTCCTGGCTGGGTGTGCATCCCCAGCCCTCAGGGTCTCAGTCCCTGCCCACAGAGCCCTTAGCACAGGAGGAGCAGATCCTCCAGGAGAGGGGAGTTGTGTGACTGAATATCCATAACGAATTGGGCTGTGACACCACAACCAGCCTGTGTGGAGCACGGGCTGGGCTGGGCTGGGCAGGAGAGCAGGGGATGGCTGGGGCTGCCCTCAGCTGGGGTTAAATGGGGCTCAGAACAGGCAGGGACTGCTGCCTGGGCACTGCTTCATGCATCTTTGGGCATCCAGAGATCACTGGCATCAGAAACAGCTTCCCCATGCAAAAGGTGTCCCTGGGGCATCAGAGGGATCTCTGGGGAGAGAGATTGAAATACTCCCAGTGCAGCCCTGCAGGGTCCAGCACACAGCAGCAGGTCCTGGGGCAGCCGGGGATGAGCTGCAGATCCACACGGGCCCAGGAGAGCTCATCATCCACAAGGTCAAGCACAGCTGGTACATTTTAAACAGGAAGGGAGATAAAACGTGAGGCTTTACTTGAATGCAAACACAGGAGGAACCAACAGCTACTGAATTTCAACAGGATTCAAGTGGCTGCAGCCTTCAGAGTCCTTCCAAAGCCTTGGGAGTAACTACCTCCCAAAGTGTGCTCTCTCACAAGTAACGTGCCTGGATAAATTCCTTTAAATCAGCCCTGCCCAGCCCCGTTCAGCCCCGTTCAGCCCCGTTCAGCCCTGCTCAGCTGGCACAGCTCTGCTGGCAGAGCACTTCAGAGCCCAGCCCAGTGTGCAGCTACACGGTGCTGTAATATGGAGCAGTACAACACTATCCCATGGACATTTTCCTTGAGCCTCCCATGATGTTTTTCTTCCTTATTCCTCACAGCTGAACCAGCTCAGGGTATAGGTGCTAGTTTAGGACCCTTATAGAAGGTGGATAAGGGCAAGTGTAAGAGAAAAAAAGGATTAAAATTACAAAAGAACCCCAAATAGATCTCCAGGGTCTCTGTCCCTCTAATCTGAAAGCACAGTTAATACTTGGGAAGCAAGGGAGTCTCTGGGCAGCAGTTCCCTGGCCCTGGGCCCTCCCTGAGCTGTGCCCCATCCCTGTGTGCCAGCAGACCCCTGCCCTGCCCCGGAGCACTGGATCCAACCTGAGACCAAACATCACCACATCCTTTGGTAACCAGCAGGATTTCAGCAGAGCTGAGCAGAGTTTAATCCTTTCGGTGATCCCAGCAGGAACTGGGCTGTTCTGTGCTGCTGCTGCTGCTGTGCTGCTCCCTCTGAGCTCAGGCTCTGCCTCTCCAGCTGCTGCTGCTGTGCTTTGCAGAACGAGAGTGGCAATGCCTCCCAGGAGAGGCCCCTGGCAAAGGCCCTGCAGCACAACAGCAGAACGAGGTGTCTGAGCCCTGACAACACAGAGGAGCGGGATGTGCTGCTCCCCAGGGCAGAGCTGGGGCATTCACGGGCTCTGAGATGCAAAAGGACACGGGGAGGATGACTTTCATTTTGGCTCAAAGGCAGCAGCAGCAGCACAGGCACCTCCATTGAAGCAGCTCCTGCCCTCAGCACGTTCCCTGCATGGCCTCGGGCACATTAAAGCAGCCAGGGAGGGAAAAGGGCCGGGAAAGCCAAATTCATTGGGCTGGCTGTCTGCAGGGACCCAGCACCGCTGCCTGGGCTGCTCGGCAATCTGAGCGATTGTGCGGCTGATGGGGACGGTGTCACTGCAGGGCACGGCTGCCAGCCCCGGTGCCACTGCGGGGCACGGCTGCCAGCCCCGGCTGGCCCCGCTGTCCATCCCCATGCTGGAGCTGCCTGTGCAAGCACGGGCTCACTCTGGGCCCCAGGGACACTCTCAGCCAGGTGCTGCCGGCTTTGAGGCTGCTTTTCAGAGCTGTGAATCGTTCAGGCAGGAGGGAGGGGTTTGCACCCCCCTTAACCGTGCCTTCTGTGAAGCAGCAGCAGTAAAACAGGCACAAACAGAAACTTGGCAGCTCTAGGAAACTTTGCCAGCCTTCTCTTCATTATTTCCATTTTCTGCCAGTTTTGCTTACATAATTCCTATTCTGTCCTGCCTCTCAGCATCAGTCTCCCTTTCCTCCCCCTCCCACCCCTTCCTAGACAGCTCTGTGCCTCTCATCCTCCACTCCTTTCATGCACCCTGTGACTGGCAGCACAGAGCCCTCTGCAAGCTCCCCTCAAAGGCTGCAGAGAGTTCTGTGCTTCTGGCACAACTTTGTGTTCTCCTGCCTTTGTGGTACCCAAAAGAGCTGGGAGGTTCAGCTTGCAGCTTCCAAGGAAGCATCCAAGAGTTGTCAAACACCTGAGCTGTGAGCACCTCACACCACAGGGACAGAACAATTTATATCAACATTTCTGTTCTGGGGCTCCATGAACAGACTGAGCAGGGCTGGGAGCTGTCCTTGCTGCCACTCATCAGGTTAACAAATCTCTTCAGGTTCACTCAGATGATGAGGCCTTGTCAAGGCTATGGAGCCTTGTAACACTTACCTGGGATTTCCAGGTGTGTCACAGAACCTTGGACAGTGTTTGTGATCAGAACCTGGCACAGTGTTTGTGATCAGAACCTGGCACAGTGTTTGTGATCAGAACCCTGGCACAGTGTTTGTGATCAGAGCCTGGCACAGTGTTTGTGATCACAACCCTGGCACAGTCTTTATTTGTGGCCAGGCTGTGTGTCAAGCCCAGCCTCATTCCCTGTGTGCCAGTCAGATATCTGGGCAGGTCTGAACTTGGTCTCCACAAGAGGTGCTGAGAAAAACGATCATAATTCATTTCTCTTTTCTTTTCAAAGGACCAAAAGTAAACAAAGGGCTTGGTTCAGCTCTGGGGGGCAAATCAGTCCAGCGGCTTTAGGGGAGAGCAGATCTGGAATGGGATTTGTAAAGTGCCCTGGACCAGCTGTTACTTTGTTTTGGCTCCAAAAGCCTCTGCAGGGCATCATCTGCACAGTCCCCTGGGATGCTGAGAGTGAGAGATACTGAACAAGCCCTGACATTCATTACCCTGCTGCTGCCAGGGGAGCTTCTGCTGTCTCCCGTTAGCATTATGGCTTTTAGCAGAGGATTTACATTTAAAAACAAATGGGTTTGCTTTCGGTGCTGGGAAATGCAGAACAATATCGGGGCTGGAAGGGGGCTCTGAGTGCCGGAGCAGCTGGGGCAGGCTCTGAGCTGTTCCCCTGCCCTGCCCGTGGGCAGGGATGGTTTGTGCATCACAGTCTGTCCCTGGCAGCGCTGCCTTTCAGCCAAGGGGGTGTCCATCCAGCGAGGGATGAGGCTTTGTTCATAGATACTCCGTTCACCCTGGGTTTCATCATCAGCCCTACAGATCCACAGGGTTTAAAATGTGTGTCAGTGAGCACTAGAGGCACTCTGCAGAGTGCAGCAACAGGCAAATCTCCTAAAACATCATTTACAACATCCTCGGCCCATTACAGACCGGGAGTATTCCCACAGATCCAGCCTATCTTCCGGACTCTAAAGATGCCTTGAAATCGGCGTTTCTGCCCTGAAAACGGCATTTCTGCCCTGCAATCCCTATTCCTGCCCTGCAATCCGCGTTCCTGCCCTGCAATCGGCGCTGCTGCCGTTGCGGGCGGTGGCGCTGGGAGCGGCCGGAGCGAGCCAAGCTTTTGTCACACAGTGCCACCCGGTGGGGCCTGCGGGCTCGGTGTGCCCGGACAGGCGGGGACAGCGGTGGGGACAGGATGGGACAGGCTGGGGACCGCGATGGGGACACGGCACCGCCGCTGTCCTGACGCGCAGGGACCCGGCCAGCACCGGGACCGGCTCCGGAGCACCGGGAACTCCGGCCCTGAACCGAGCCCGGCTCCCAAACACCGGGAACTCCGGCCCTGAACCGAGCCCGGCTCCCGAACACCGGGAACTCCGGCCCTGAACCGAGCCCGGCTCCCGAACACCGGGAACTCCGGCCCTGAACCGAGCCCGGCTCCCGAACACCGGGAACTCCGGCCCTGAACCGAGCCCGGCTCCCGAACACCGGGAACTCCGGCCCTGCCCTGCAGACAAGGAGCAATGGAGACATTGGAGGGATCTGGGCTCTGCAGGACTCCCTCAGTGTCAGCAATAATGCTCCTCATTGCAAAGGAGGCACGATGGCAGCACGGGGAGCACTGGGGAAATTCGGCCCAGCAGGTGCAGGAGAGACAGGGAGAGAGAGAGAAATAATGCACAGGGCACCCACGGGCGTTCACAGCTCAGCTGGGGTCTCTGGTTAAAATACAGCGTTTCCTGCATTAAATTCTGGTTAAATTCCAGCATTCCCGGGGCGGCTCTCAGAAAACAAAAAACCCCAAAACCCAAAAACCGAGGGCTCCTTGTGGGTGTCTGTCCCACCCCACACAGGTCCCTGCTCCTGCAGCAAACACCTGCAGCCAAGCCTCACTGAGCTCCAGCGTCTCCCTGATTTTGTGGATTAGTTCAATTTTCTTTTTGGTGGAACTCAAGGCTTCTCTGGAGGTGGGTCTGCACAGAAATTGATTGATTTTCTCAGTTTCCTTCAGTGATACCTTCAGTTTCTTCTGCCACATGAAATAAAAGGGAAATTCTCATCTCAAATGTAAATTAAGAGACAAGACTTTCTTGCACACCCTTCCTAGGAGCTGCCTGAAAAACTGTGCTTCAGTGCTAAAGATCTGTGTGGAGCCTGCATGTTCCAGAGGACCAATAGAGATATTTACACTCAGGCAATTTGGTTAAAAATTCTGAGTATCTGTGTGCAGGAAATGTTTGTGTACTATAAGAGGAGATAAGTGGTAAGTACAAAAAAACCCAACAAAAACCAAAACTCTAATTGTACAAAGATTTTAAGATATTTCAATGTTTAAAATCCTGCATTTTGTGTCTGTGCAAGGAGCAGGACCGTGCTGTGAGCAGCCACACAAGGAGGTGAAACACCTCAGCCCCCAGGCTGTAAATCAACCCCTAATTGTGGTTAAGACTATGGAGGGAGTTTATGTAGAGATTAGTTTAGGTTTAATTCTCTGGGAGTTCTCTCATTGATTTAAAAAGGACTCAGGTCATTGCTCCAGGGTTTCCTCCGTGAAACATCCGTGATCACAGCTGGATAAAGAATAAAGAATTAATTTAGATAATGCCTAAGAGGAGGCCTTGAAATGTGAGCAGCAAATAAGAACCAACAGAGTCTGTCCTCAAGGTCCCCATTATTAGCATTTAACATGTAGTGAGAATAAATAAATACAAATGTGACATAAACAAGTCCTGCCTGTGAGGGGCTGCAGTCTGACAGGGAGAGCAGTGACGAATACAAAGCCAAAAAATCCTCGTTCAGCTGTGCTGGGCCTTGGCCCAGGGCATTCCAGAGCCTGGGGGAGGCAGAGAGCATCCTCAGGGACCTCCTGCTCCGTGACAGCCATTCCCAAATGCCGATTCCCAATTCCCAGATGCCAAACCCCAGATGCCAAACCCCAGTTCCCAAACCCCAAATCCCAAACCCCAAATCCCAAATCCCAAATCCCAAACCCCAGACCCAAACCCCAAACCCCAATTCCCAAACCCCAAACCCCAGACCCAAACCCCAAACCCCAATTCCCAAACCCCAAACCCCAAACCCCAAACCCCAATTCGCAAACCCCAAACCCCGCCCGTGTTGTGAGGGCAGAGCCCGAGCCCAGCAGCCCCAGCAGGAGCAGCCTCTCAGCTCCCTCCTGGCCCCTGATGTGTCTCACAGTGCTCAGAACTGCTCAGGGAGAAAATGCCTCATGTCCAGGGTAAATTATTAATGGATAAATTCAATAGAGTTTAATGAAAGATCAGATGAACTCCGCTCAGCTGTTCCAAGCGCAGCTGCCATCTCCCCACTGTCTGTCTGGCTCTTTATCCCCGCTGTGGGGTGTGTATTTACACACCTGAACAATCCCCCCCTTGGCTCCTGCCTGGACGCCGGTGCCTGAGGCAGGCACAGCTCTGGGGACAGCCCTGCTGGGCTCTGGCCCTGCTTTCACACTGGGCTCTTCTCTGGGAATGGGATGTGCAGGCTGCACCATCAGAGCGGGGTTCACGTCCTCAATGAAGTGACACAGAGATGTTACAACCAGACTGTTAATTTGCAGAGAAAGGGCAAAAAAGCCACGAATCCCAGAATGGCTGAAGCCACATTTTGTTACCTTTCCATGTGTCAGATAATAACAGGAGTAAATGTGCTTGCTGTTCAAAGAAACACAGGTAAAATTTCAGTGTCAGTATCACCCTTCCTTCCTTCCTTCCTTCCTTCCTTCCTTCCTTCCTTCCTTCCTTCCTTCCTTCCTTCCCTTAAATGTTTCAAGCTCTAAATTTGTTCAGCAGCTAGGAGAACATTTGTGAAGCCCTTTTAATGTTTCCAGATGTTAATTGGTGGCAGAACAGCAGAGCCTGGTGCTCTGTCTGACACTGGCAGTGCCATCAGAGGGAGGCAGGCACTGCCCGGGGCTGCTGCCCCTGCCCCTGCCCCTGCCCCTGCCCAGCCCTTCCCACCCCAGGCCAGGGAGCTCCTGCAGGAGTAGATTTCCCTCCTCTGGGCAGCTGCAGCTGTGCTTTGAATGTGCCACTGTGCTGAGAAGCTTTCCCTTCCCAAATGTTTTATGTTTCGCTGCAAAATCCAAAATTAACTTCTAATTCCAGAGACAAGGGTTTTTTTAATAACTCCGTGTTCTTGATCAGGGATTATTGATTCTGATTTTGAACTAAAAAAAAGTGAAGAAGGTTCAATACAGAAGCTGCTCATTAACTCTGTGTTTAACACAGAGAGGGCAACAATCTGACAGAACAGCTGAAAACATCAATGCAGGCAAGTTTTAATGAGAAATCAGAGATAAAGTTTAAAAGCGTTTAGCTGTGAGTCTGCTAAGAGATAACGTGCAGCCCAGAACGTTCCTGGGGAACAGAGGCGGGAGGAGGAGCCTTCCCTGGCTGCATCTGGGGTGGATTTGTCCAAGGGGATCCTGCAGGCTGAGCAGGAGCTGCCCAGAGCTGGACACAGCAACAGCACCAGAGTCACACAGGGAGAGAGGGGACCCTCACAGAGAGCCAGACGTGGAGCCCCAACCTCTTCAGCTATTTTCACACTTGCTCAGGTGTGTTTGATGCCCAGTGCTCATGAATATTTAGCAATTTACTTGGACATTCTATTGTAAATCAATTTTTACCTGGTGGGGAATATTTTCATAAACCCTATTTCAGATTGCAGATGTGAGTGCTCATGCTGGAAGCCTCATTAGGAGCATTACCAGTAATATGCCATTAACGTGTCCAACAAAAAGAAATTAATTCTGAAGATGAACTACAAATGAACTTCAGATCAAGAATTGTCTGCCAGAATTACTTTGTGATGAACTGAATAGTGAATACTGGCAATTTGTGACAAGAAAATGAGGCAGGATGTATTGAATAAATTTCTCACGGGTTTGCTGTAGGGGTGGTCGAGGTGTTGCTGGGCTGATGCTGGAGCTGGGCTCTGCACAGGAATAAACTCCCTGTTTTCATATCCCCACCTGGCATTTCCAGTGATCATGGAACCAGAGAATGGCTAAATCCACCCAGTGCCACCCTGCCATGGCAGGGACATGGAATCCCACCCAGTGCCCCCCCCGCCATGGCAGGGACACCTCCCACTGTCCCAGGGTGTCCCAGCCCCAGTGTCCAGCCTGGCCTTGGGCACTGCCAGGGATCCAGGGGCAGCCACAGCTGTGCCAGGGCTGCCCACCCTGCCAGGAACAATTCCTGCCCAATATCTCACAAGGGTTTATTTTTCAGGATGGTAAGAAATGGACAGAGCTAGATGGAGGAAAAGGCCACACTAGGTTACAAAGAGCCAACAATGGGGAGGTTTCTGTGCGAGGAGGGATGTGCCCATCCTCGGGGCTGGGCTGGGCAGGCTCAGGGGGGACAGAGCAGGAATTTGCCCATGGAAAGGTGCTCAGGACCTGGCACTGCCCAGGGAGGGCTGGGGTGCCCATCCCTGCAGGTGTCCCCTGGAGCTGGCACTGAGTGCTCTGGGCTGGGGACAGGGTGGGCACGGGCACAGCTGGGACTCGAGGATCCTGGAGGGCTTTTCCTCTGGGATTCTGTGCCTGGGGAGGAAATGTCACCTCCCAGGATGGGATCCGGGCCGCAGGATGGGATCGGGGCCGCAGGATGGGATCCGGGCCGCAGGATGGGATCCGGGCCGCTGCTGCTGCATTTCCCGCCGGGCTCCGTAGGTGGCGAGTGCGGCCTGCCCTGGAGCAGGAGCCCGATGGGGCTGCCGGGGCCGGGCTGCTGCGGGACGGGCACGGGGCTGGCACGGGGCTGGGGGTGCTGGGGGTGCTTCGGGTTCTGGGGGTGCTGGGGGTGCTCTAGGGCTGGGGACGGTGCCAGGGGTGCGGGGGGTGCTGCAGGGCTGGGGACGGTGCCAGGGGTGCGGGGGGTGCTGTAGGGCTGGGCACGGGGCTGGGCACGGGGCCGGGGGTGCCCCCTCAGCCAGACCCCGCATGCCCAGCCCTGGGCCTTCAGAGCAGCACTGCGGGGGCACCCAGAGCTCAGGAAGATGCAATTTCCCTATTCAGAACATTTGCCCCACCTCTGTTTGCTCCGGGTTTACAGAACCCCAGTACTGCTGAAGTATGAAACCAAAGCTCCCGACAGCCCCGAGACCAAACCCCGGCAGGCAGGAGCACGGTTTGGACCCAAGCTGCATTTCCTGAGCATTTCAGCAGAATTGCCCAGGGGTGAATGAGCCCCACACCATGGCTGGAGTCACAGATTTACGGCTGGTGGCTCCAGTGATGGGGAGAGAGACGTGCAGCACTTGTGGGAATTTCTCTGCATCAACAGGAATGAACTGCCTGGCTGTTGATGAACAGCATCTCCTTGTACTGTCTCCTTTCATATGGCATCACACAGACATATCTGTGACCTTCACAGATGCCACATCAATAAAGGAAAAGGTTCAGTTTAAAAAATGAACGTAGCAGATCCAGAGCTGGAGTAAATCCACGCGGCTGCAGCGCAGTCAGCAGAGAGAGGCTGATTTACAGACCCTGCTCACCATTACAAATAGTTTAAGTGAATTGTTACTGCTGTGCCAGGTCAGGGATCTGGTGATTAGACAAGAAAAGGATGTGATTCATTGGAATATGTGAGCTTTCCCAGCATGGGGAGCTGCAGTGCCTGGAAACGGGCGAGAGACTAAAGAACATTTTAGTGTTTTAAAAGTGGCACATGAAGATGTGCACTTAATCCTGTCCAGATACAGGCACTCAGAGATCACCACAGTGACAAACTGATACCTGCCCTGGTCCACACCCCTGAAGTGCTGTAATACGCAGGAATTCACCTTTCTGCACTGAAACTGGGGCCACCAGCCCTCCTGCAGAGCCCAGCACCACCCTGAGCCTGGGCTTGGGCACGCTGGGGACATTGCCACCAGCACTTAGACACCAGGGGAACATGACATGGTCAAGAGGGGTTTTTCAATCTTTCTGCTTTTCCTAGAAGAGAATCTCAGCAAATATAACCTGGGATTTATGAACAAACAAACCTGAGCTCACCTGTGACCTTCCCGTGTGGTTCTGAGTGCAGCCTGTGCTTGGCTTTCTTTCACTGAATCACAGAATCATTTGGGTGGGAAAGCCCTCTAAGATCAGTGAGCCCAACCATTAAACCTTTCTTTCAAGGAATCCTGGGATGGTTTGGGTTGGAAAGGACCTAAAAGACCCCCCAGCTGCAATCCCCTGCCCTGGGCAGGGACACCTCCCACTGGACCAGGTTGTTCTCTGAGGATTCGATTGTGGGAGCTGCTGCTCTTCTCCTCAGCCTATAAACACTTAAGATAATAATTCTGAGCAGTTTAAGATGATGGTCCATCTTGTGTTTCCTATCTCTGAGTTTACTTAGCACTAAGATAACCATAATAAATCCATTCATTATGCCTGAGATGTTTATTGGCTCTAATTGCTGACAGGAGGAAAGGGGGATGAGCAGTGCCAGGGTGAGCTCAGCACATTTCACACCCTGAGAACTCGGGGTGCATTGCCTGAGCACAGCCTGGACTGCTGGCACTGATTTGGGGTAGAACAGACACTGATGGCTGGAAAATAGCAGGAAATATTTATGGCTTGAGCTTTGCTCTGTCACTGAGCTGTGCTGAGGTCCATGGAGCCCAGCCCTGACCCTGCAGACCCTCCCCACCCTCCCAGTCAGTGTGTCCACACTTCCCCACCATGGGGCGATGCACAAGGATGGAAATGTCCAGGGCACTGTCACCCCCAGATGCCTGACCCTGCAGGGCAGCATGAGTTCAGCGTTACTCTATTAATAATCCCATGGCATGCATGAGTTCAGTTCTATTCTATTAAATCCCCAGCAGAAGTCATAAAACATCAGATGTAGCAGTGATAAAACATCAGATGGAGCAGCGCAATTGCTCTGAGACAGAGAGGGAGGCTCTATAAAATGCATTTGCTGTTGCTTTTCTGTGTGTGGCTCCCAGGGGACCCGAGAGCAGCAGCCAGGGAGGCTGAGGAGCATCACCAGAGCACAGGGCTTGGTTCCCTCCCCACAGCCCCCAAGGGGAGCTGGAATCCTGCTGCTGCTGCTGCTGCTGCTGCTGCTGGGCGAGAGGAGCTGCCCACAGTGGCTGGGCAGCACCTGGCCCTGCCCTTCCCCTGCTGCCAGCCCTGGGGGCTTCTTCTCCTCTCTTTTGTCTTTAATGGAGTTCTTCTCCTCACCTCGACCAAGAGTTCCCAACCTCGCACAGCTCCACAGCCAAGTTTTAATTGAGATCAGCAGAGGGCTTTCAGCCTGTCAGATAAAAGCAGGCTATAAACGCAACAAATTCCATTTCCGAGAGGCGTTGGGCGAGATAAGAAAAGCTCCAATCCCCATATTTGCATTTTAAGGAAATTTGAAGAATCTGGGAGCTAAGTGTAGTCTTGGATATTTTTAGACGTGGGCATTTCAGTTTTGTTATTCAGGTCCAACCAGCCCTCTCCGCCCTTCACCTCTGAGGCATTTGCTCTCTGCCTTTGGGCTCCAGCTTTCCAGCCCGTTCTATAATTGCAGCAGTCATTTGGGTGGGGGTAGGTGTGAATCCACTTGCACACGTGTTTGTGGGCCTAGTGTGGCTTTAAAAATAAAGTTCCTGATGCTACAAACGCTTCCACATACCCCGAACCAGACGTAATTAATACCATGGAGATTACTGAAGGAAAATAAAATGCATTCCTGGGCAGGATGGGACCATTCCCTTACATCACCCAAGCCAGATTAACTGGAGATGTTTGTCATGTAAATGCTTAGCTGAGAAATTCCCAGGAAAGTAAACTCAGAACAAAAGTTGCTCTTTTTCCCAGTGTCCATTTTGTTTCCAGTGCAGGATTGTTTATGGGTTTTTTAGAGTCATTCTGGCATTCTCTGAGGCAGGGGGTGAAGTCAATGGAATGAAATAAACTGCAATTCTTGTATCAAAACTGTTTTGGGGTGAAACTGTGGAAATCTGGGAAGGCCCAAGAGCCACCCGTGCCCAGGTCCTTGGAGGGGGTGCCAGAGCCCTGTGAACAGGAGCATTAACACGGCTGTGATTTATCTGCTGCACACTGAGCTCCTCCCTGGCTTGCAGAATGCATCTGGACCAGCCTAATGAGCACATTCTTCACCATTAGAGAGGCTGTGGAGGGCTTCAAATATTTTAGACATGATTCACAGAGCCAAAAGGTCTTGTTTACTGATATGCTATTTATACCTAGCTCAATTAAACCACTTTGGAAAGAAAAAAATTCGAGGATGCCAACACTGGCAGTGCTGTTGGAAGTGAGCATCTCCTCGTTAAAAAGGTTAGAAAAACACCATTAATAATTCCGATGGACTCGGTTTGTGCCCCGGTGCCTGTCCCAGTGCACCGGTGTCCTGCACGGTGTGGTTCTGGAGCAGGAGGGCCCAGGCGGGTTTGGCCCTGTCCTGTGGCTCCTGGTGTCACCTCCCTGGGGATGAGCTCTGCCAGCAGCCCAGCCTGCCCTGCCCTGCCCTGCCCTGCCCTGCCCTGCCCAGGCTGTGCTGCAGCACGGGGCTCACTGAAAGGGGAAATTGCCTGGAGATCCTTTCTTGGGGAGAAGGAGATGCCTGTTCCAGAGGACACCACCAGAATCTCAGTTTCTGGCAAATGCAGGGCTTTTGAACCCAATGGTGGCAAGAATCTGGGCATTGACATGGATAGAGTTCAGTGTCTGCAAAGGGCTGCTTCCTGAATCCTCCTCAGCGGGGTTGAACACCTCCCCTTGGCATCCCCTCCATGTGTGTGTTGATTCTTGGGGCATGGGGCATCCAGAGCTCCTGTCCCTGGCTCCAAACCTCATCCAGCATCCCCTCCAGGTGCGTGGATTCCTGGGGCATGGGGCAGCCAGAGCTCCTGTCCCTGTCCCTGCCTCCAAACCCCATTCAGCCTTGGCATCCCCTCCATGTGTGTGTGCTCCTCCTGGCCAATGGAGCATCCAGAGCTCCTGTCCCTGTCCCTGGCTCCAAACCCCATCCAGCCTTGACCCAGAGCACGAAGCCTGGGAGATAAGGAGGAGTGTTCCTGTGGCAGGAGGCTGGGAATGCTGCCATGAAACACTGAGACGTAAATCAGGATGGAAAGGAAGCACAACAGCTTTTATAGAACACTTCAGAGCCGTGTACTCATTAAATAACAAAGGGTTTTTTCTCTTAATACACTATTAACAAATTCCAAACCATCATATCTTTAAAAAATTGTCCTCCAGTCGAGTGGAAAGTGAACTAATGTGGGCTTAGAAAGAGGTTGGGAGTGCAACAAATTATAAATGCTTTCTACTTTATCAGCATTACGGAGTACTATTAATTTTAAAAATAGCTTCTAAAAACATACATGGCATACCATAATGGAGATGGCTGGGATTCAATACATCATCCTGATGACTCTTTCCACAGCAATGAGTTATGCAGACACTGCTTTGCAAATATGGTATGTACGGGCCGTGGGGAACCTTAAAAAAGGAGTTTTGTCCTTGGGTTCAGGATGGGGCTGGGCTGGGATTCCCAGCAGGAGCACTCATGGGTGAGATCTCTGTGATGGGACACCGCTCCCCAGCACACAGCGTCCCTTCAGGAAATCCATCACCCCCGCGAGCTGGGATGGGTCTCACACCCTTTCTGAATGGTTAAAATTGAGATGTCGGTGGCAGGCGCTGTGTGGCTGGGCAGCTCCTCTGGTGTTTGTGTGCCCGGGGCTTGGGGCTGATCGGCACCAGCCCCTCCGGGGTGTCTCTGCATGGTGAGGGGGCAGTTTCCATGCCAAGGCTGCTTGTGTTGGCTGCCTGGAGCACGGAGACACACAAACCCCAACTGGGGCCAGAAGTGAGTTGGAGCAGTCCCTGGGTAGCTGTAACTCACACTGGAGTTTGTTTGCTCGCCTTTTCCTGTCCCTCGGGCTGCACGGCTCCCCACTCCCCTCCTGCAGCAGTTACAGACATGGGGGCTCGGTGACCCCGGCCAGCCCCCAGGGCTGGGGTGCAGCTCTCAGACTGCCAGGGTACCTGGGCACCCCTAGGATGTCACTGCCCTGGCAGCAAGAATATTCCTTACAGAGCACGTGTGGGCTGCTTCCCTGGCTTCCCTGGTCCCATTTTCTCTTATTCAGTAACTTAGGACTATCCTTAATTTAATCACCATCTACTGGTTCCCTAATTCAACCCAAAAGACCAGAACTCATTGAAAGGCAGAAGATTCATTCTCTAAAGGAATTAGAATGATGGTCAAGCTGGTAAGGTTGGCAAAGTCACTTCTTTTCCTACTTTATCCCCTCTAAAAAATAAATGTTGCTACCTAGAAATGGCAGACTGCACTTCCCTGAGTGCTGGGCTGTCCAACATCATTTCTTTGTGCATTCCCTCACCCTGCTCCCAGCCACGTCTCCTGGGCTGAGGAGCTCTTGTTGCCCTCTGGGGAAGGGGGGAAATGAATCCATGTGTGCTGTGCCACGTCCATTATGCTGTTCTCACATGAAACCCATCCACAGCCCTTACATAACGCCGTCTCCTCCCTTGTTGCTGCGATTGTAGAGATAAATAATTCTGCTGGAGCAGTGCTGTGTGAAATCTTTACAATGACAGGTACAAGGAAATTCCTTTGCCCAGATTTACCTCCACAGGCTGCTGTGCAGCTCAGAGCTGTAAATCTGCTCCATCTGGGGCCAGGAGCCACATTCCAAACCCATGTTGTGAATGTGAGAGCGTGTCAGGCTGTGATGGATGGGCACACACACCGTGGGCACAGCCAGCCAGTGCCAGCCTTCCTTCCTTCCTTCCTTCCTTCCTTCCTTCCTTCCTTCCTTCCTTCCTTCCTTCCTTCCTTCCTTCCTTCCTTTCTCTTTCTTTTCTCTTTCTTTTCTCTTTCTCTCTTTCTTTTCATTTCTTTTCCCTTCTTTTCCTTTCTTTTCTTTCTTTCCTTTTTTTCTTTTCTTTCTTTTCTTTCTTTCTTTTTCCTTCCTCCCTCCCTCTCTGCTAAGGAGCAACAACCAGGTAATAAACAGGATTAACACAAAATAATGGAGGGATGGACAGAAATCCGGGCAGGTCCAGGTAATGTCAGAAGGGCTGCATGCCAGACCTGGGACAGGCTCTGGGGACTCCCACCCACCCTGAACCGCAGCCATAACCCAGGCTGTGCTCCCAGAGGGGAACGATCTGCCCTGCCCTGCCCTGCCCTGCCCTGCCCTGCCCTGCCCTGCCGTGAATGGGAGGCAAAGGGAATTGAGGAGTTCCCTGCTCAGGTGAGCCCCTGCTGACCCAGCTGCTCGTGCGGCAGGGCCAGCTGTGGAAGGCTCAGCTGCCGAGGGTGCAGCAGGGGCAGCTGTGGGCTCACATCTGGGCTCACGTCTGGGCTCAGCTCAGGGTGGCATCCCTGGTGCGGATGGTGGCAGAGTCCCTGGGAGCTGCCGCTGCCCCTGCTGGCACAGCCAGGCCCTTCATCCCCTCAGCCTGCTAGAACATCTGATAAACTCTAGCTAAACTATAGGGAAATAAATGCTTTCTTTTAAATCCATAGTTGTTTTTTGAACTTGCAAGCAGCCAGTTAAGCTGGATGGATTTAGAGAGGCCCTACAGTGTTTTTCTGTTGAAATACCAGATGATAAACACAATTTTTCTTGTGTCCCTGCAGAAACAAGACAGCCTGGGGTAACATGAAATGTTCCTTTACTTCCTTCTGACAATGGCCCATTTCTTCTTTTAGAGGATGATTAATATTTATTGCTACAGTAAATGGCAATTTAAATATACGGTGCAGCCCTGCAGGGTATCATTAATTTAAGGAAACGGGACACCTCCTATCAAACCACAACGGGTCCTTCTGCAGTGAATAATGGGGGTGATCTGGCAGCCTTTCCAAAGGAGTCCCTGAGCCCGTTCCCAAGCAGCAGCGGATTGTTCCCATGGCCCTGGTGGCACACGGGCAATGCCAGGTGAGGCACCTTTGTTACACACTGCCAGCAGCAGCAGAATGACCAGAGAGTGGGAAACAGCCCCAGCATGAACGTCCATGTGCTCCTCATAAAGGTTATGGGGAGAATTCCCCCATCCTGGTCCATCCTTGTCCATCCTTGTCCATCCCGGTCCATTCTGGTCCATCCTGGTCCATCCTGATCCATCCTGATCCATCCTGATCCACCCTGGTCCATCCTGGTCCATCCTGGTCCATTCTGGTCCATCCTGGTCCATCCTGGTCCATTCTGATCCATCCCAGTCCATTCTGGTCCATCCTGGTCCATCCTGGTCCATTCTGATCCATCCCAGTCCATTCTGGTCCACCCTGGTCCATCCTTGTCCGTCCTTGTACGTCCTGGTCCATCCCAGGGCCGTGGTGGGGCAGCAGGACTGCTCTGTTTGTAAAAGGCCACTCGTAATTTCTTCCAAAAGAGGGTTTGCAGCTGGGAGCCAGACCTTTGTGGCCAAGTTTCAGTGAAGAAGAGACTTTGCAGAGGAGGAATCTTTGTTTTCAACTCTTTTTCTCTTTGAGATTCCTGAGCTGTTTTCAGATGTGCCTTTTGGAAAGTTAAAAGAGGGCTCTTAGTGTCAAAATGAAAAACAGCTCAATCCATAAAACTACATGCCAGATGCTGAAGAGGAGCATCAGATAAGGTTAGTCCTCCTTTGCTAATGGTTCTATTTTTTAACTGCAATGATCTGCAAAATTACTTTTGTTACTTTTGCATTCTTGCATTTCTGAGATTTCTCCCTGGTAGTAAAGTTCCCAATGTCAAAACATTTCATTCTCCAAAGACAGCTCCAAGGCCCTGGCACAGACACACACAGAGGCGTCACAGACACAGCCATGGCTTTGTGGACCTGTGCTTTCAGTGCCCAATAAAGCACTGGGGTGTTGGGTCAGGAGCCCTCTGCCATTTGTGGCTGAAGGATGGAGAGCCCCAGCACAACCCCTGCTGCTCAGCAGAGCTGGATCCCATGGCCATGTGTGCCACAGTTCATCTTGGTGTGCCCTGCCACGCTGCTCATCCCCTCTGCCCCCGCACCTTCATCCTGCTCATCCCCTCTGCCCCAGCACCTTCATCCTCCTCCTCCCACCCTGCTCATCCCCTCTGCCCCCGCACCTTCATCCTGCTCATCCCCTCTGGCCCCAGCACCTCCATCCTGCTCATCCCACCCTGCTCATCCCCTCTGCCCCAGCACCTCCATCCTGCTCATCCCCTCTGGCCCCAGCACCTCCATCCTGCTCATCCCCTCTGGTCTGAGCACCTTCATCCTCCTCCTCCCACCCTGCTCATCCCCTCTGGCCCCAGCACCTCCATCCTGCTCATCCCCTCTGGTCTGAGCACCTTCATCCTCCCATCCCACCCTGCTCATCCTCTCTGGTCCCAGCACCTTCATCCTCCTCCCACCCTGCTCATCCCCTCTGCCCCAGCACCTTCATCCTGCTCATCCCCTCTGCCCCAGCACCTTCATCCTCCTCATCCACCCTGCCCCAGCACCTTCATCCTCCTCCCACCCTGCTCATCCCCTCTGCCTTCAGCACCTTCACCCTCCTATGCACCCTCCTCCTCCTCCTCATCCCTCTGCCTCCAGCACCTCCAGCCTCCTACACAGCCTCTTCATTCCTCTGCCTCCCGCACCTCAATCCTACTCCACTTCATCATCTCCATCACCTTCATCACCCCCATCACCCTCATCATCATCCCCAGCACCCTTCCGGCCCTGTGACTGGCCCGTGCCCTCCAGCAGCAGCTGCTGACCTTCAGCAGCCCAGGGGCTGAAGCACCCTCACCCTGGGATGCCCCTTCTGGCACATCCCTTCTTTCCTTTGTGTGCACCCACGGCTTTCTCAGGAGCTTTGGCGAGGAATCCTCCAGATTCAGTGTCCTCCCTTCCCAGCCTTGCCCTCCTGGCAGGGAGGCCAGCAGGACAGGGGATGCCAGCCCTGTGATGGAGGTGGCAGCCCTGGAACCTCCTCAGCACCGGGCACGGCCAGTGCCAGCCACAGAGCTCTGCCCGTATCAGAGCAGGATGGTCCCACAACAGAGCCTGGGGATGGTCCCACAGCAGCCTGGGGATGGCCCCACAGCCCCACAGCTGCCTGGGGATGGTCCCACAGCCCCCAGCACCCCAGGTGGATTTGGGCAGCCCAGGCTGCCCCCCCAGCAGCCCCAGGTGCCTGAGCACAGGAGCAGCTTCCCCTGAGCAGCGCAGCCCGGGCTGCAGCACAGGAAGCCCTTGACTCAAAACAAAAGGGCACAAAGGTAATTAATCCATTTCTGCATGAACACTGTATTGCTCACTTTACAGACAGGCTCACAGAGCCCCAGCCTCTGACTGCTCCGTGATTTCAAGCCCTTTACTCACTACAAATCATCTTTTGATGATGAAACCAACTGCGTAAACTTTGGAAGAAAGACCCTGCACGAATATGGCCAAATTAGGAAAGCCCTCCCACAACAGCTGTGCTCAAAACCACACGTATTGCTGGTTTATTTTTTAATCTACATCACTGCATCTATTTCTGACTACAAACGGGATGACTCATTTGATCACGACCAGTGAAAAAACTCTGAGTGTGTATCACCACAAAATATTTCTTAGAGTTGATGCAGTGTTTTCTTTCCTTCCTACTTCAATCCTGTATCTCTGTAAATCGGCCACAGGCAAAAGCAGCCCATGCAAAAATTTAGGTTATCTTACTCAATATTTAATAGAAAAGGAGCTGCCTGGATTTAACTGGCCTTTGTCTGCCTTTTTGATTCGTTTCTTCCATTTATTTTCCTGTCATTTCCCTTTGATTGCTCTGTGCCAACTGGGGATCCAGGAGATGAAAATTTCTTCCAAAATATTTCAACCAAATCTGTAGCTTTACTACTACGTTCACGGAAGGGGGAAACACTTAACTGAAAGCAGCTGCAGAGCCGTATTTTCTACTTCATTTATCCCTTTATGTTTGTACAAAGGAGAAAAATTGAAAATTAGCCAAGAATGTAATAGCACAGATTCCCTCCTGGAAAACACGGCAGAGTGTGCAGGAATCCCTTTACCCACAGCTCCAGCCCCTGTTCCTGCAGCTCCCAGAGGCTCCCAGAGGGGCAGCCCCATCCAGGGGTGCTGCTGGGCTGGTCCCTGCTGCACCTCGGGGCGTGCTGGGTGCACCTCAGCCACCCACCCACAGCAGCAGGAACACCCACCAGGGCCGGCCATGTCTGCTGTCTGGGGCCAGATTGTCAATGAATTAATGCATTTCTGTCGATATTCACCAGTGCCGGCCATGTCTGCTGTCTGGGGCCAGATTGTCAATGAATTAATGCATTTCTGTCGATATTCACCAGTGCTGGCCATTCCTGCTGTCTGGGGCCAGATTGTCAATGAATTAATGCATTTCTGTCGATATTCACCAGTGCTGGCCATTCCTGCTGTCTGGGGCCAGATTGTCAATGAATTAATGCATTTCTGTCGATATTCACCAGTGCTGGCCATTCCTGCTGTCTGGGGCCAGATTGTCAATGAATTAATGCATTTCTGTCGATAATCACCAGTGCTGGCCATTCCTGCTGTCTGGGGCCAGATTGTCAATGAATTAATGCATTTCTGTCGATATTCACCAGTGCTGGCCATTCCTGCTGTCTGGGGCCAGATTGTCAATGAATTAATGCATTTCTGTCGATATTCACCAGTGCTGGCCATTCCTGCTGTCTGGGGCCAGATTATCAGTGAATTAATAAATTTCTGTCGATATTCACCAGTGCTGGCCATTCCTGCTGTCTATGGCCAGATTGTCAATGAATCAATCAGTTTCTGTCGATATTCACCAGTGCTGGCCATTCCTGATTGCCAATGAATCAATCAATTTCTGTCGATAATCACCAGTGCTGGCCATTCCTGCTGTCTATGGCCAGATTGTCAGTGAATTAATAAATTTCTGTCAATATTCACCAGTGCTGGCCATTCCTGCTGTCTGGGGCCAGACTGTCAGTGAATCCATCGAGGAGCAGCTCAAGCAGCCCTTTGCAATGGGCACTGCTGGTGTGGATGTGCCCGGGACGCATCAGGGCTCCCTGGGCTGATCATCTCCACAGCTTCAGCCTCCTGGGGAGCAGCAAGCCCCTCCAGCTGCAGCTTCACCCCCTTCCCCACAGATGCCTCTATTTCCTCACAGCAAAGCAGGGCAGCCTCAATGGCAGGCAGAGCTCTGGCCCTTGCTGGGACTCCTGAGGAAATCACAAAATCCTTTAGAATCTCTTTGTGCGCCCCCGCTCTGTCTCTCCTTCAGGCTCACCTGCTCTGTGCCTGCCTGCTGCCCCAGCCTCCCCCTGTGCCAGCCGGGGCAGCCAGGTGCCAGTGTGCCACCAGGGCACGGGGAGATGTGAACAGCACAGCGCTGCTCCCAGGTGGGCTCATCTGCCCTGTATCACTGTCACACCCTGCCCTGTGTCACTGTCACTCGTCCTGCTCTTTGTGCCAGCATCAATTACAACTGCTCCAGATGTATATTTATTGTAAAAGGAAGCCCCTAGAAGGGTTTAACTCTTTTTCTAATGTTAGTTTTGTGCTGCTGGAAAGCCTTGGCTGCACAGGGAGTGCCCAGTCCTGCTCAGCACCTGGAGCTTTACAACTGCTGCTCAAAACAAAACCAACCCAAAATGCCCACCCCAGCTGTCCCTGTCACCTCCAACATCCCCTGCTAGCTGGATTCCCCCTCACACACAAAAACGTTCCCTCCACACCTGTCCAAGGCATGAGCTGGGTTCCCTGTGAGCCTGGCAGACCATGGGGACCTCCCTGCACAGTGTCCCTGCAGTGCTGGCAGCGTGGCAGTGCCACTGCTCCTGGGCCCTGCACAGTGTCCCTGTGCTGGTGCAGCATGGCAGTGCCACTGCCCTGTCACCCCTGGGCCCTGCACAGTGTCCCTGCAGTGCTGCTGGCAGCGTGGCAGTGCCACTGCTCCTGGGCCCTGCACAGTGTCCCTGTGCTGGTGCAGCATGGCAGTGCCACTGCCCTGTCACCCCTGGGCCCTGCACAGTGTCCCTGCAGTGCTGCTGGCAGCGTGGCAGTGCCCCTGCTCGTGCCACCCGTGCCTCTGGCGCCCTGCAGTCCCTGGGTGAGTTCTTTCCTATGTCCCACGTGCGTGTGTGCCCCGGGAAAGGCAGATAATGTCACCCCATTGCCATGTCAAACCTCCCCAGGGCTGCCAAGCCCTTCAGGAGCTTGAAAAACAATATCCCTGTGCTGTTTGTTCGCTGTGCTCGCTCCCAGATGCCTCTGCAAGGTCAGCTTCAAACGCCCTCCCTGCAGGGACTTCATCCTTCCAGAATTCTCCTCTGCCATTGCTTTTTAACCCAGATTTGTTTGAGGATGTTCCAATGCCTCTTCCAAAACTGTTCAGACACTCACTGAGGGGCACATTCGTGCTGTCCAGAGGGGCTGCCAGCCCCAGGGCCCTTGGCCTTTCTGCTGGAAAAGCATCTCCAGCTCCGTATGGCCCTGGGAGGTCGGGTTCCCTGTTCCCCTTCTCTGCAGGAATGCTGCGAGAAACTTCAGGAAAAAATGTACCAAGGAGGGAGAAATTAAATCAAGGAGAGCTCAGGATTTTTGTTTGGATTGCAGCTCTAAGGAGCCAGCTCTGAGCTGGGGTTGTGCTCCTGGCTCACAGCTCACAGCAGGCAGTGCACCCTGCTCTCTGTTGTTTCAGGTTTTCCTGGGCTCGGGCACAAGGAGCGAGGGAGAATGGCCGGGATCAGTGGGAAGGGGGAACGGGGCAGGGAGCAGGAGCTGTGGAGCCTCCCTGCCTCCCTCACCTGCACAAAGGGGCTTTGTGCTGCCCCTCCCGGCCTCAGCAGGGGCAGGCAGGAATGTTTGCTGGAGCAGGCAGGAATGTTTGCTAAAGCAGTAAAGACCTCACCAATCCATGGAAAAAAACCCCCAAAACACAAAAGGCAATAGATTGTCATTCAGTGCTCAACACACATTGAAATAACAAGAGAAACGTGGGTTTGGACAGTTTCTTCTGCTAAAAACATTCCGTGTCTGTCTGCTGTGATAAAGTGCCCCAGCACATTCCTGTCTGATTCGGAAATCCATTTCCCTGTGCTCGGTGTCAGCCATGCCTGGGATGGGAGCGTGGTGGGACAGAGGGACAGGGGACGGAGGGACAGAGGGACAGGGGACAGAGGGACAAAGGGACTGAGGACAGAGGGACAGGAGACAGAGAGACAGAGGGACTGGGGACAGAGGGACAGGAGACAGAGGGACAGAGGGACTGGGGACAGAGGGACAGGGGACAGAGGGACAAAAGGACTGAGGACAGAGGGACAGGAGACAGAGGGACAGAGGAACTGGGGACAGAGGGACAGGGGACGGAGGGACAAAGGGACTGGGGACAGAGGGACAGGGGACAGAGGGACAGTCCCAGGCCAGCCACAACAGGCAGCTTGGCTGTAGAGCCAGGGACTGCCAGTGCTTGTGTACCCCAACCCACCAGCCCCATCCCTGCCCACAGCCCTTTCTGGCACTGCTGCTTTGGGGCGGGAACTTTCACCGATTCCATTCTTGCTTGCCCTCTTTTTTACACCCCAGGGACTGTGCTGTCCGAGCACAGAATCTCAGATTTGATTATTGAACAGGATTACCTTTACTCAGTTTCATCCTCCCTGGCGTGGGCAGGGACACCTTCCACTATCCCAGGTTATTCTAAGTCCTGCCCAGCCTGGCCTTGGGCACTGCCAAGGATCCAGGGGCAGCCACAGCTGCTCTGGGGACCTGTGCCAGGGCTGCCCACCCTGCCAGGGAACAATTCCTCTGCAGTGTCCCATCTCCCCGTGCCTTCTCTGAGGCCATTTTCGCCATCCCATCCCGTCCCTGTCCCTGTCCCTGTCCCTGTCCCCGTCCCTGTCCCTGTCCCCGTCCCCGTCCCCGTCCCCGTCCCCGTCCCTCTGTCCTCGCCGCGGCCACACACCCCCCCCCCCCCAGCGCTTCCCCGCTCACCATTGGCCAGGAAAGTTTCGGGGCGGGCTCGGATTGGCTGAGAGCGGCGCGCGGCCGCCGCGCCCGCCAATGAAAGGCGGCGCTCGGGCAGCGCGAGCGGCGGCGGCGCGGGAGCGGCGGAGCGGCCGGAGGTGAGTGAGGGGCACGGGCAGCGGGACAGAGCGGGGGACAGCGGGAATGATCCCCACCCCTGTGCCGGGACAGCGGGAATGATCCCGATCCCCGTGCCGGGACAGCCCGCGAACAGCCCCGGGACAGCGGGAATGATCCCGATCCCCGTGCCGGGACACCGGGAAACATCCCGATCCCTGTCCCGGGACAGCCCCGGAGCGATCCCGATCCCTGTCCCGGGACAGCCCGAGCACACCGGGAGCGATCCCGGTCCCTGTCCCGGGACATCCCCGGAGCGATCCCGGTCCCAGTCCCGGGGCACGGCGGTACCGATCCCGATCCCTGTCCCGGGACAGCCCCGGAGCGATCCCGGTCCCGATCCCTGTCCCGGGACAGCCCGGGCACACTGGGAGCGATCCCGATGCCTGTCCCGGGACATCCCCGGAGCGATCCCGGTCCCAGTCCCGGGGCACGGCGGTACCGATCCCGATCCCTGTCCCGGGACATCCCCGGAGCGATCCCGGTCCCGATCCCTGTCCCGGGACAGCCCGGGCACACCGGGAGCGATCCCGATGCCTGTCCCGGGACAGCCCCGGAGCGATCCCGGTCCCAGTCCCGGGGCACGGCGGTACCGATCCCGATGCCTGTCCCGGGACAGCCCCGGAGCGATCCCGATGCCTGTCCCGGGACAGCCCCGGAGCGATCCCAGTCCCGGGGCACGGCGGTACCGATCCCCGCGCCCGAAGATGCCCGGGCACAGCGGGCGCGCCGCGCGCCCCGCCCGGCTCAGGGAGCCCGGGGTTATTCCCGGTATCCCTCATCTCCGGCCGTGCTGCCCTCGCAGTGCGAGCCGGGGCACGGAGCCCGCCGCTCTGCCCTCCTCCCTGCCCTTGAGGGCACCCGGAGCGCTCGGTGCCCGCCCGGTGCTCATTCCGGTGCCAAAATCGCTGCAGCGGCGCGTCTGCGGGCAGGGCAGCGGTTTGTGCTGTGAACGAGCCCGTGTGCGGCACAGCTGGGCTGGGCTCTGGGGAACGGAGGGAGGCAGGCAGGGAGTCCCTTGTCCCCTTTAGACCCTGCGCAGTGTCGGCTCCGGGAGGTGCCGGCCCTTCCTCCCGCAGTGCCCCGCTGCCCTGGCACTGCGCTCTGGGAGGATTCTGGCTGCCGGGCCGGAGCCAAGTGTGCAATGGCAGCGGCTGCTCCCGTCACCTTCCTCTCTGCGCCTCTGTCCCGCGTGGCTCGGGGTGAGTTCCGCAGCCCTGTCAGCCTGTGTGATGCCATCTCCCCGGGCCGTGCCCTGGGGCACCCCAGACCCTGCCCTGGGGGGGTGCTGCCCTCTGCCATGGGGTATTTGGGCAGTGCTGGCCCTGGGTCCCACCCTGCCTGTCAGACCGGGCAGCTCAGCCTGGCTGTTCCCCTCTGTCCCGCTGGATTTGAGCTGAGCCGCTGCTGAACCCGAGGAAAACTTACCCGGTGTTACTGCGAGCTTTAACTGGTGTCAGTGTGAGCCTTACCCGGTGTCACCGTGAGCCTTGCCCGGTGTTACTGCGAGCCTTACCCGGTGTCACCGTGAGCTTTGCCCGGTGTCACCGTGAGCTTTGCCCCGTGTTACCGTGAGCCTTACCTGGTGTTACCGTGAGCTGGCTGCTCTGGCAGGCCAGCCGGGCACAGGCTGCTGTTTGGCAGCAGGAGCTGCTGTCTGTGTGACCCACGGATGCTGGGCTGGGTTCCTCAGCACCCCCTGCCCTGCTCTCCTGACATCCACGATGCTTCGAGGTGGGACTGGGGCACTCAGGATTCCTCCTTCCCTGTGTGCTGCACTGTGGGGGACAGTCAGTGCTGGCTGGCAGGGGCGGGCACCCCCGGTGCGGCACCACAGAGAGGCCCTGTCCCAGCAGGAGTGGTCAGGGTTTGGTGGGACCTGCTGCTGTGTCACCCCAGGCTCAGAGCAATGTCCTCTCCCAGCAGGTCCCTGTGGCTGGCACCTCAGCCATGTGCACGGGTCCTGGCTGCCATGGGGAGGGCACCTTTGGGTGCCAACTGCAGCCCTCGGGAAGCTCCTGCCAGGCCCTGAGTGGGGATGGGTGCCACAGGAGTGGAAATGGAGCCTTTCCTCGAGGCTGCTGCTGGGCTGTGTCAGGCTGGCCCTGCAGCAGCTCAATCCCTGCCTGGTCTGGACAAGGGGGCTCTGAGCGGGGCCCAGCTCTGCCAGCAGCCCCAGGCTGGGGGTGCCTCGGGGGGCTGCAGGAGCAGGGCTGGGTTTGGGCAGCAGGGAGGGCTGAGCAAATCCCTGCTGTGGGATGAGCCCTGGTGAAGCTGGACGCTCAGCTCCCATTGGGGAAGGGCCAAGGACAAGATGTCACCTTTACTGTCACTTAAATTACTGCTCATAGGGCAGCCAAGGTGCATTGTGCTGGGGACCCTCGCTGTGGGCAGGGCATGCCAGGCTCTGCACAGCTCTGCACAGCCCAGCTGAGTGTCCCCTCTCACCTGGACACTGCAGGGGGAAAACAGACACGCCAGCCAGCTTGTACTTCAGAAGGGATATGAAATGACATAATGAAAACAAGGAAAGAGAACAATGCAGACGCTGTATCAGTGTCTGCATAATGACGTCCCAACATTAATGGGTGTCTCTGCAGCAGACGGCTGTTTCATTTCCTGAATCCTAAGGCGGGCACTTTTTCTGGGCATGGTGTGGAATACTGTCAAGTTTTAATTTAGCTTGGCAGTGTCACACAGCCAGTCTGAGCAAGTCGGGAAGGCAAGTCTGGAACTCATTAGAGCTTGTCGCGAGGCCCCGAAAATTTGATTTTCAATCACCGTTGGGTTTAATTATTGTTGATGTCTTGCCTAGAGTATTCTGGGATTCTTTCTGAGGAAATTAAAGCAGCATGAGTGGGACAGCGTTCTGTTTGGCACGGGGCTTGTTTAGATTAAACTGTAGTGGAGAGTTGGAGCTCAGAGCAGGGGGAAGGCGATGGCTGGCACGGCGTGAGGGCTGGAGCGGGCCCAGCTGGCCAGGCTGCCCCTGGGCTTGTGTACTGTTCTCACTAAACTCTGTCCCTCTTGTCAGAACAAAATAACCCACCGAGCTAAAAGCACCCGTCTGAGCCAAGGTAAAGTTTACTCAGTTAATACAAATTTTGGTTCTTTAACTTTTTCTTCCTTGGGTTCTCCACGTGGGACTGGCAAACACCCAAATCCTCCTGCAGGACACGGAGCAGGGCTGCTGTGGCAGGGCTACATGCGCTCCAGGGTATGCTCTGGGGGGCTTGCTGCCTCAGGGAGGGGCAGGAGCTCCCTGTTCATCAGCAAACCCTGGGTGCTTGAAGAGCCCTCTGCAGGTGTGTGCAGATGTGGATCTTAATGGAGAAACTTGGGCTCTGGGCAAGTATTTATAGACAGGGAATCATAAAGCAGCACAGGGGTTAAAGACCTTATTTTGGGACTTGGACCCAGAGCTCAGCAGAGTCCAATGAAATGCAATTTACAAATTACAAAATCCCTCTGGTCCTGCGGAGAGGCAGTGTCTGGAGTATTTGCTTAGGCTGGGGATTTTCTCCTTTTTTAAAGGAGGAAATACTGTATTTCAGCCATGCAGGAAAGGCAGCGCTCAGATGTCCCATCTTGGAGCTGCTGTTCCGTTTGGAGATGGGCTCAGAGAAAGGGGAATGTGTCCTGGCAGCTGTTTGCAGTTTTGGAGAGCTGGGGTTCCCTAGTGCTGGCACCAGCCTGATTGCTCACTTGTACCCTCTCACCTGCCCCCAGCACCCACCCCATGGCTCGGTTACGCCAGGTGGGCACAGGAGGGTGAGCTCTCCCCAAAGCATCCTGATGGCTGCCAGTGTTCGGGGTGGCACAGTCCTGCCATGGCTTCAGGGCATCAGCAGCCTCAAGATTCTGTTTGTGTGCTCCTTCTGGAGCCCTGCAAACGTGCTCCTCCAAACCTCCTCACTTTGTGTCCAGCCTGTGTGAGATTGTGAGGCTGTGGGGCTGCCACAGAGCGGCTGCAGTGCAGGAAGGGGGGGGACAGGGGTGGGGACAGGGGAGGGGGCCCTGCCCTCGTGCCACCTTCAGCTTCCTCCCGTTCTCTCCACCAAAGACCCCTCTCCTGCTGCTCAGAGGGGATTTAGCCCTAGGCCAGTTGTTATATGGAGGTTTGGTGGAAGCAGCTCCTGTCAGTGTCCTGAGGGCTCCCCATTCCCAGTGGCACCCAGAACCTTCTCCCCAGGTGGGAGAGGGGGAGCACCCAGCTGGTCCTGGGCAGGTCACTGGAGACCACCCTGAGAGCCTTCCCTGGGTGCTCTGGGACTCAGCACATCTGCTGGTTCAGCAGCTTTGGGGGGCTCTTCCCGTTCCAGACACTTCCTCACATCTTGCTTTGGGTTTATAATTGAGTCCAAGTATCTGAAGCACTGTCTGGCTTTGTGAAAGAATCTGATTTTTCAGCATTTGCCCTTCTCTTATCATTAATTCACACATTGTTAGTGAAGAAAGGAATGCTGCCAGCTATGTGCTCTTGGAGGAGGGAGCTATTTGCAGAGGCCCTGGTTGTTGGAGCTCTGTCATCCTGTGGGTTGGGATCTGGCAGCTCCATTGAAATAGTTTCCTTCATTATCAGTGCCTTTACCTGCTCTTTATGTTGCTAAAATGAAAGGCAGCAGACTTCTTACTCTGCAGAGTTTAATACAATAAGTGCTTCCAGTATTCCAGATGATATCAACCCATTCACTGATGCCTGAAATAAATCCAATAGAGAGAATTTGGGATGAAGGACAGCCTTTTGTAAGGGAACTTTTTTCCTGTGACTGTGGTAATTGGGATAACGCTTGCTTGGAATCTGGCAGGGAAACAAATTGCTTGCAGGTCATGATTACAATGGATGTTTTCTATGAAAATGAGAAGAAAATAAATCAAAACATCCCTTTGCTGTTCTCAGAGCTGCGGTGGCGAATGTGTTCATTGGTTAATGCAGTCTGGGGGCAGCTGCTTGCCTTGCTCAGAGTTATTCCCCTTGCAGTCAAGGAGCCTCTGCTGAGAGCCAGAGCAGCCCCCAGTGTCCCACCCGAGCTGCCTCTGCAGGAGCCCAGGGGACGTTTGGGCTGCTCTGTGCCAGCACTGGGAGCTGGTTCTGAGCTGGCCCTCACCAGACACTGGGGGCAGTCATGGAACGTGTGAGCTTAAGGCCCCTTGCAACCCAAACCCTTCTGTCTGCTGGTCAGCAGCAGCAAGGGAAGAGTTCAGCCAAATGGCCAACATGTGAGCTGGGGCATGCAGCATTCCCTTGGATGGAAACCCTTGCACCCTCCAGTTAGTGGAAATCCAGCAGGAAGTCTGAGCTGGCCCCAAATCCATCAGGAAGTTTGAGCCAGCCCCAAATCCAAAGTCCTTAAGGAAGTTTGAGCTGGCCCCAAGTCCTTAAGGAAGTTTGAGCCAGCCTGCTGTTATTATGCAAGCTTAGCTCTATTATAGTCAAATCATGACGACAAATGATCTGCTCTCCATCCCATCCCTCAGCAATTGTGCTGAGCAGACTGGTCCCACCCCTGTGAATATTGTGTGGCTTTCCCCGTTCCTTTGTTCATGGGTCTGGTTCAGAGTTAGCTGTAAATCTCCAAGACTCACTGCAGCTGGAGGAACCTCTCAAAGGGCTCTGGAGCTCTCTCAGCCTCCCTGGAGCTCTCTCCTGCCACACTGGGACCGAGGGCAGGGTGTTGGTGCTGCAGGAAGGGTTGGATGGAGCTTGCCTGGCCACTGGGGAGCCCTGGCTGTGGGGAGAGGTGAAACGAGGACCTCAGCTCTGAAGGGCTGTTGTGAACTTGGAGTAACTTTTTGGAAACCAGCTTTTCCTCTTCCCTCCCTAAAAAGGAGGGGAAAACATACTTGAGGTGGTTACGTGTCTCCAGCACCATTTCGGTCTCCAAATAGGGTGTTGTGCAATAAATGCTTTTGGGATCCAGAAGCCTCTGTGGAAGCAGCAGGGCCCCCTCTGCCAGCCCCTCCTGGGCCCGTGGCTGTGGCACTGTGTCCCCCGAGCCCTTTGGGGGCTGGAGAGCCGTGGGTGGCTCAGGCAGCAGTGCCAGGAGGGGCGGCTGCCATGGGACACCCTTGGCACTGCCAGGATCTGCCCTGGTGGCACTCGTGCCCTGCTGGCACCGGGCACAGCACGCAGAGAGAGCCGAGTCCTGCCTGTCCCCTGCTGCCCCTGGGGTGTGCTGGGCTGGGGGTGTGCTGCGGGTGTGCTGGATCCCCCATGGTCCTGGATTAACCACCACGCTGGCCACGCTTGCTGAAACTCTGAACGTGATTTCAGGTCCGAGCTCCACAGGTTCTGCTGCCCCTGGGGACAGTCCCTGGCTCCAAACCCAGCTGTCAAACTGGTTTCAGCAGAGCCTTTGGCAAAGGGTCCTTGGCTGGGGTGGGCTGTGCTGGCCAGAAGGTGACAGAACCAGAGCCCTGTGGGGTCTCAGCTGGGCAGCAATCAGAGCAGGCTGTGCAGCTGCAGCCTGACCTGCTCAGGGCTCCTGGCCAGGGCTCCACCTCGCCAGACCTGCCAGGGAAGCTCAGTGCTCCTTTCCAGAGGAGTCCTCAAGCTCTGGAGCAGCTGGGGCTGTGTTTGGGTTCTTCCCTTGTCACTTGTCCCTCCAGGCTCTCCATTTCCAGCTGCTCAGTGACTGATGGCCGTGCCTTTGGCTGGTGTAGCGGCAACCCATGGCATGACTGGTGTGCTCCTGACACTGCTCAGCAATGTTTTTGTGGGTAGAACAGCCTCGATTTCCTATCATTTCACTACCCAAGAATTTCCTCTGCCCTGACTTGCTTTCTGTCTTCTAGCAGCAAGAATGCTGTGAGGCACAGAAAGCCAAAACAGAAATCTTGCAAGGAGCGTCTATCTCGTCCTGGTGAGCAGGATTTGCTTTTCTTCAGCCAGTTTGTTGACACAGGCCTGGTTTTGGGGTTTTGGCACCTTTTAAAAGCATTACAAATGTCTCCAAACCCTTTATCTTAAGGTGATGCCAAAGTTCAACTGCACTTCTCGGATGGGCTTGGGCATAGGTGGAGCCTGGGACAGAGCATTTGTTTCACATTATCTCACCGGCTTTGGGGTTTTTGCAGTGTCTTGCATAATTTTTGCACAGAAATCTCCTTTTATGCCGATGTGAGGAGCTGCAGCGGAGCGTGAGGAGCAGCTCAGTGCCTGGGCAGGACGTGCAGTGCCCGGGCACTGGCGCCTGTCGTGTCTGGCCCTGCGCAGGGACGGGAGTGAGAGTGGCTCAGCTCTCCCTTCTGGAGGAGTGAGGAGAGCACTGTCCTCCAGACAGAGCCTCCAGAGCTGCTGGCCCCAGGCTCTGAGCCTGCTGGGCACCCCTGGGGCTGTGAGTTCCTGCCCTGGCACTGCCCTGGCACTGCCCTGGCACTGCCCTGTGCCAGCTTGTCCAGGGAGCTGCCTGTGCTGCTGGGCACAGCTCTCCCTGTGCCCTTCCCCTTGAGTGAATGAGCCTTTTCCAAAGGAGTTTCCTTAATCCAGATGTTTGTATTTTAGATAAACCACCACTTGCAGTCCCTTGCTGATGCTCAGCTCCTGTTTGACTCACTAAGATCGGAGCCAGCTGAACCCCAGCAGTTCGTGGTACCTGGGACAGGGCTGGGAGTGCTCTGTGGGAATCCTCAGTGTCTGTCTGTCCTGCACAGCTGGCATAGGAGGAAGAGGAGCTGCAGCATCATCACTGGGTTTGCCTCTGAGCAGGATTCAGAGCCTGGGTCAGCCCAAGGGCCCCGTGGGTCCCTGCTGGGGAGCAGCAGCTGCTCTTCGCCTCAGTCCTTTCCCTGCTCTTGGTCCCTCCCTTTGAAATTAGCCTCTTGTGAGGTGCCAAAGGGTGATTTAAATAGTGCATGATGTTGCACTGCAGGACTGAGGCAGGGCAGAGGGTGCAGGGACTGCAGCCATGGGCAGGCACCACTCTGGGCACCTCCACAGCCTCACCCTGCTCTGCTGAGCCCTGAGCTCTCCGGGGCCAGCTGCAGGAGGATCCCCGTGGGCCCCTCCCAAGGCAGATATTCTGACAGTCTGACAGGCTCCCAGTGTGTGTGCACAACTCAAGAGACAGGTCCTAGAACAAGCTCCTGCCTCGAGGGAGATAAAGACCTTTCATAAAACCTGATCAATGGCCCCAGAAAGGCTGGGAGCTGTGGGCCCTGTGTGTGCCACAGCCCTGATGGGAAGGGCAATCTGTGGTGGGCACAGTGGTCAGAACCTGCCCAGCCCGGACACCTGGCTGTCCCTCCTGGGGATGGAGGTGCTGGGGGTGCTGGGCTCTGATCCCTGGCTGCAGGGGATGGAGGTGCTGGGGCAGCCCATGGGCTCTGATCCCTGGCTGCAGGGGATGGAGGGGATGGAGGTGCTGGGCTCTGATCCCTGGCTGCAGGGGATGCAGGGGATGGAGGTGCTGGGCTCTGATCCCTGGCTGCAGGGGATGCAGGGGATGGAGGTGCTGGGCTCTGATCCCTGCATGCAGGGGATGCAGGGGATGGAGGTGCTGGGCTCTGATCCCTGGCTGCAGGGGATGCAGGGGATGGAGGTGCTGGGCTCTGATCCCTGGCTGCAGGGGATGCAGGGGATGGAGGTGCTGGGCTCTGATCCCTGGCTGCAGGGGCTCGGGGCTGCCAGGCTGCGCTCACACTCCCCTGGTGCTGCCGCTCCTGCTGGGCTTGGCACCGTCCCTGCTTCCCCTCAGCTCGTTTTTCCAGGGAACGAGCGTGTCTTTCAGGCAGGAGCCTGACAGCTCCTGTGTAAACATCCAGGCTGAGATAAATTCAGCGTCTGCTGGTGTCACCTTGCCCTGGTGCCTCCTGCAGCACTTTGTTTCTGTCTCCTGCAGTACCCTGCTGCGTTCCTCACGCTCAAAAAGCCGTGTTTGATAAATCCATGGGGCAGGCAGGAAATAGGTTTGTTCTCCAGTGTTATGGCTCCTGGTGTGGGTTTTTGCTCGTCTTCGTCCTGTTGGGAGGTTGTTAGCATGTCTCTGCAGCAGTGATCACCCAAGGACGGGTGACTTTTGTCTGTTTTCAGTGAGCAGCAAAAAGTGCAGCACAGCCACAGCCCCCCCTGTCACTCCAGCACCCCCTCTGCTCCCCAGAGCATTTCCCCACTGTATTTCCTGTTCACTATGGAAACCACCCCTAAAGTCCAGTGCCAGAGGCATGGAACCCTCCCACATTCCCAAAATACCCTTGGACACACACCAAGGAGGTCCGAGGCGCAGTAAAGCAAGTTCAGCACCAGGTTATGGCAGTGCACCTCCATGTGTCCTGCCTGACCTTCTGACTCACACACATCCATTGCAGTACATGAACTCTGTAAGCTGGATCAGAATGGCACCTGAGGTCTCTGAGGATGGGGTGAAGGTGGCTGCCCGGTGTGTGGGCATGCTCCCAGGGTTTGAGGTGCCAGCCCCTCCACCTTCCCTCGCTTAGAAGGGAAACCCTTCACCCAGCGCCCTCAGATAAACTTTGCAGGGCTGTGTGGACGTGGTCAGATGGTGTTGGGGGATCTGGGGTTTCACGGGACACAAGGGCTGGCTGAGGGGATGGCTGTCTGCAGGGCAGTGTGCCCTGTCAGTGCTGTCCCAGGGAGCCCCGGGGACAGAGCCCTGCCAGCTGTGTGCTGCTGCAGCTGTGTGTGTGCTGCTCCAGCTGTGTGCTGCTGCAGCTGTGTGTGTGCTGCAGCTGTGTGTGTGCTGCAGCTGTGTGTGCTGCTCCAGCTGTGTGTGTGCTGCAGCTGTGTGTGTGCTGCAGCTCTGTGTGTCTGCTGCTCCAGCTGTGCGCCGCTCCAGCTGCGTGCTCTGTTTTGCAGATGTCGGGGAGCCAGCCGCAGGTGGGACAAGGTGCGCCCTGCCTCACTGCTCCAGCTGTGTGCTGCTCCAGCTGTGTGTGCTGCTCCAGCTGTGTGTGCGCCGCTCCAGCTGCGTGCTCTGTTTTGCAGATGTCGGGGAGCCAGCCGCAGGTGGGACGAGGCGCGCCCTGCCTGCGCTGCCGGGGGCTGTGCACGGGCTTCGAGCCGCACTCCTGGAGGTAACGTTGGTCCTGCCCGATCCTGCCTGAAATGGGCTGCTGCTGACACAACACCTTGTAATGATGCTCCATTCCCAGCTTTTCCTCTTAAAACCACAGATTCGGGTACATAGCCCCTGGTAGCAGCAGCACACCAGGACAGTGCCCAGCTCAGGGCAGGGGCTGCTCCCTGCCCCAGCAGGACAGCAAAGGGGCTGTGAAACGGAATGCAGACATCCAGATGTCACTCATTAAAAGACAATCATTGCCCTCTGTGCTGCCTCACAAACATTGGGCTCCTCTGTGCTCCTGGGAGCTCCCCAGGGTGCTGGGCCCGTGGTGGTGGGGCAGGGAGGCTGTGGTCCGGCTGTGCTGCTGCAGCTGGAATGCCTGGGATGCCTTCAGCTCCCCTTGTGATGCCTCAGTTGTGTGAAATCCAAACTTTAAAGCACTCATTTGGTGGAAGTATAGCCATTTTTTTAATTGACTCCATTAAAGGCTGGCTGGACTCATTCTTACTCCAAGTTCCTGCTGAAATCCTCGGGGTTGTGTCAGAGTTACTTTGCCCCTTTTGCTATTAGTGTTTGATGGCAGTGCTGGCCACCAGAGTGTTCTTACACACTTGTCTGTGTGATTTATACCCATTATCATTCAAATTACAGTCAATTAAGCATCAATTCCTTCCAGCGGTCACTTTTTTAATGGCATGTAAAGATTCATAATAGGCAAGGCTGGTGCTGGTCTGTTGGAATCTGGTGAGGAGAATTATCTCCAATCTTGTGATGCTTGAAGGGGTTTCCAGAGTTCAGGGGAAGAAGCAGCTCCCCGTGGGTGAGAGGCAGCAGATTTTGCAGTGCCAGGACACAGGGAATGTGCCAGACACACTGTCAGAGGGCAGGGATGGATGGGATATTGAGAATCAGGAATTGTTCCCTGGGAGGGTGGGCAGGCCCTGGATCCCTGGCAGTGCCCAAGGCCAGGTTGGACACTGGGGCTGGAGCACCTGGGACAGTGGGAGGGGTCCCTGCCATGGCAGGGGTGGCACTGGGTGGGATTTGAGGTCCCCCAACCCAACCCAACCCAACCCATCCCATCCCATTCCCCCTGAGCCTTCTGTCCGTGCCACGAGCCCAGGCCGTGTGTGCCCCTGGGCAGAGGCTGGCAGCCCATGCCCAGCTCACCCTGGGCGCTCTCTCGGGCTCTCCCAGGAAGATCTGCAAGTCGTGCAAGTGCAGCCAGGAGGAGCACGGGCCGAGCTCGGAGCTGGACGATGACCGCAAGGTCGGGCGGCTGCTCGCGGGCTCCCGGCACGCCTCGCTCACCGCCCGCCTCAAGGGCGGCGACGGCGCCCGCGTCTACAAGAGGAACCGCATGATCGTCACCAACCCCAACGTCTCGGGCAAGGACCCCACCTTCGACACCATCACCTACGAGTGGGCTCCCCCCGGCCTCACCCAGAAGCTGGTAAGGGCACCCGGGGGGCTGGGAGCAGAGCTGTGCCCTGCAATGGGTATGGGGAGAAACAGGAACCGTGTGCGCCCCGGGGAGCAGAGGGGTGCAGAGCACTCGTGTTTGGAGCACTGTCAGTAAGCAGAGCTGGTGGGAGAGGGGGATGGAATGCCTTTGGGGTTTATGGGTTCGTTTACATTTCTAGCAGAGGTCTTAATGGGTTTTACAACTAGAAAGCTCTTAGTCTTTTGGTAAAGCCCATCTGCAGTAAAAGCATGGCTGGGGAGAGACCCCATCCCTGCTGTCCTGCTGCCCTGCGCAGCCCATGCCTGCTCCAAAGCCCCAGGCTGGATGTAAGAACGACTCCTCCAGGCCTTCTGGGGGTGCCTGGGCTGGGCAAGCAGAGGAGCAGGAGTGGGGCTGGTGGGCAGCTGGGTGGTTGTGCCCCAGGGCCCCTCCTCTCCTGCTCTCAGAGAGCATCCCTGTGCTGCTGGAGGAGTCCTTGCCTGGGGAGTGGGCTCGCAGGCCCATTCCTGGGGTCCCTCACAGTCCCTCTGATGAAGAACATCATCAGATGTTCTGCTGGCAGCCCAGGCCTGTTCCAGCAGCCTTGAGGAGCTTCCTGCCCCAGGAGCAGGGGTGGGAGGGCTCCCCATGCCCGGGTGTGAGCCTGGTGAGAGCTGAGCTCAGTGCCTGCAGCTCTGCCTGCGTGGGCAGCAGCTCTGCCCACTGCTGCTGCCAGCAGCACCACTCTCATCTCAGCCCTGGAGCTGGGGATTTCTTCCTTACAGTTTAAGCATAATCTGGTCCAAATAAAAACAGTGTTATAAAGAGAGCTCAGTGTAAAAAGGTGAGATAGGGAGTGTGGTCCCCTTCCGAGGGCTGGATCCAAAACCAAGCCCCCAGCCCAGCTCCACCTCCCTGCCATGCCTGGTTTCCATCTGGACCAGCTGTGTGGGAAGGGGTGGAAGTGGTTTTCAGCATGGGGAGGTGAGAGCCAGCAGAGCATTTCTTGTGGGAAAGCCTTTAGCTGGCTTTTCACTGTGCTGTGGTGTAAAACCTTCTGGGTGCCACTGTTAGGAGTGAGCAGTGAAGAGCTTCTGCTCCTCAAATGAAACAAATAGCTGCAAGCTATTGATACCAATCAACAAAAAAAGCTGCTGAAAATGCAACCAGAGACCTTTTTAAAGAAGTATTTGGGATATAGGTGTGAAAGTCCAGCTGCAGCCCCTACAGCCAGACTGGTTAATTTGGCTTAAAGCCAGTTGTCCTGTGGGCTTGGACAGGCTGGGTTGGGGCTGAGCTGTGTGCTGGGGATGCTTCATCAAGGCTCTTCCCTTCCCTTCCCGGAACCTTCCCTTCCCTTCCCTTCGCTTCCCAAGCCCCCAGCCCAGTCCCACCCTCCTGATGGGGGAGGTTCAAAACCTTTATGAAAGTTTTTGGTCTCTTTATGGTGCCAGGACAGGCTGGAATATCTCTTGGTTCAAGTAAACAAGGAGCAGGAGCTTTGGCGAAACCTTGATAAATTCTGGCTGGCAGAACAGCTTGACAAGCTTTGGGCAGAGGTGTTGGATGTCAGCCACTCTGGGGATGGTTTCAAAGGGACTTGGGCCAGAAGGCTGTTAGTGCACAACTGCCTGGCTCCAGGGCTTTCCTCCTGAAGGCAGGCTGCCAACCTGGGACGCCTTTTCACCTTGTTTTGCTCAAGTGGACGGTCAATAATAGGAGGAAGTTCAGAGCATTCTCGTTAAGCCGTGCCTGCAGACGTCATGAAGCAGATACTTAGGTCCTTGGAGACAGTGAAAAGAACAGATCATAAAATAGCCCCAAGATCCAGTGGTGAGCAGTGAAAACTAAAATGCTCTTCCTCCAAATTACTTGCACTCAGGCAGCCTAGTGAAGCCCTGGCCATAACAGTAAGTGATAGCAGCAGATGTAGCAATTTCTTCTTATTCTTCATGGCAGTTTTTGGTGTCAGGTTGGACTTTTTGGACTTTTTCCCCTAGTCTTTTCTCTGGACGCATTTTTATTGACATCTACAATTATAACTTCAAGCATTCCCTTGAAATCTCACTGCCTGTCTGGGCAGGTACTGAAACCTGCCCCTGAGCAGGCTTTAAGTAAGCCTTGAAAAAAGCCTTGAGGCTTTGCTTTCCTCACTCTCAGCACAAACACTTTGTGTTGGGAATGAAGATCCCGGAGGTGGGGCAGACCAGGAGGCTCCAGGTGCCTGTGCTGGCCCCTTGCTCTGGTGTAAATGTTCATTAGTCTTGGCACATCAGTGGATTGAGGTTTCTCCCCACGTTGCTGCTCTGCTGGAGCTCTGCTGTGCTGGTGGTCCTGCTCTCACAGCATCAGTTCAGTTGTTTCCTGTCCACTTGTGGGGCAGAGCCTGGGAGGAGCAGTCAGGGAATCCTTGTCTCTTTCTCCTCATTCCTCTTGGGATTCCTAAGGTCTGTGAAAGCCATTTGTGCACCAGGTCACTGCCCAGCATCCCACAGCTCCCCAAGCAGCTCTTCCCAAACTCCACCTTGTCCCACAGGGCAGCAGCCTTCCCAGGAAACTGGACATCAGCCCTGCCTTGCACAGGGGCACAATGCACCATGCTCGTGCCTGATATCCCAGTGTGCAGTGATTTAACTTGCACCCCAAGAGGGGGAAGAAGCCCTGCCTCTGTGGAATCATTATCTGCTGCTGTTGCACATTTCCTGTCAGGAATTCCGCCCATAGCAGCGCTCTCTGCCTCACAGGAGCCAGGCTGGAAGGCACTTGGAAGTTTTTCCTGACATGCTGAAGAGTTCAGCGCTGGGCAAGCATTTCTGTGTGGAAAAGCCCAGCCTGAACCAGCCTGTGTGCCACAAACAGTTCAATCTCTTTGCTAAGTTCTTTAAGCTGGAGTTCTCAAGTGCTGACCCAGTAAGAAGGAAATCTAATGCAGCTGGATGCTGGTCTAGCAGGGAATGGCAGGGAGCCAACTGGCTGCCCTGTCCCTCTTCACACTACAATAGGAAAATGCCGGAGTGGGAAACTCCCTTCCCCTGCTCGGGCCAGGAGCAGTTAACTGTGCAGCCCCCGAGGCCCACGGGCACCAACCAGCCTCGGACTGAGAGGGGTTTATCTGCTGCTGAGGTCCTGTTAAATCAGAGCCTTCATTTGGGGCACTTTCTGGGCATTTCCTTCCTGTGTCACAGGGCATCGGTGACCAAACCCTTCCCTCTGCTGTGAAACCAGCAGTCAGGTGGAACTGGTCCGTGTCACAGACTCGCTGCTAGCTGCATTCTTCCTGTGTTATGATGATTTCAGTACTGTGTGTCCCGTGCAGTGCATGGCTGTGTGTCCCCTGCAGGCCATGCAGCGCTGTGTGTTCCCTGCAGGCCATGCAGTGCTGTGTCCCCTGCAGGCCATGCAGCGCTGTGTGTCCCATGCAGTACAAGGCCCCTGTGTCCCCTGCAGGCCATGCAGTGCTGTGTGTTCCCTGCAGGCCATGCAGTGCTGTGTGTCCCATGCAGTACACAGTCTGTGTGTCCCACGCAGGCCATGCAGCACTGTGTGTCCCCTGCAGGCCATGCAGCGCTGTGTGTCCCATGCAGTACAAGGCCCCTGTGTCCCCTGCAGGCCATGCAGTGCTGTGTCCCCTGCAATACACAGTCTGTGTGTCCCCTGCAGGCCATGCAGTACATGGAGCTGGTGCCCAAGGAGCTGCAGCCCGTGGCGGGCACGGAGGGCGCCTGGCAGCGGCGGCGGCGGCTGGCACGGCAGCTCCCGCTGCACGACCAGGACCCGGCGCAGTGCCGCGGCCTGGCCGAGGGCGAGCAGCAGCTCATGCACGACTTCGTGACGAGGTACAAGGCCGAGGCCCTGGGCGTCGGGGAGGTGGCGCTGCCGGGCCAGGGCGGCGGGAAGAAGGAGGAGGAGAAGGCCCAAGAGAAGGGCATGGAGCCCAGCACAGCCCCCGAGTCACCCAACGGGGCCCTGGAGGGCACGGCCGGGCACTACGTGAGTGAGGGATGGGAGAATGGGATAATGGGATGGGACAGGACGGGACGGGATGGGATGGGATGGGATAATGGGACGGGAGCTCTGGGGCTGCTCCAGGCTCAGCGAGCCACTGGGAATAGATTTGGTCTCCACTCCAGGGGCAAAACCTCACAGCCAGCAGGGTGATCTGTGCCTTGTCCCCATCCTGCTCCCAGGGCATTCCCCATGCCTGCTGCAGGCTCGGTCACATCACGATGCTTTGGAGCAGCACTGTGAGGGCCTGGAGGGCTCCTCTGCTCCAGCCAGCCCTGCTGAGCACAAGGGTCCATTGGCAGGGCTGATGAGGGGCGTTCTCCTCTTCTTCATCTCCTTTCTCTGCAGCAAAAGCCTTGCTGGGCCACCAAGGCCGGGGAAATCTCGCTGTGGGAGCTGGTTTGAGCTCTGGGTTCTTGGCAGGTTGAAAGGTTGGGCATGACACGTTCCTGGGTGATGTGGGCTGCGTTTCAGTTGAAAGCTGAACTTGATGATCTTGGAGGTCTTTTCCAACCTTCACTATTCTGTGATGCAAGTCAGTATTTCCAAGTAGGCTTCTTACCCCATAAGACCTCAGATGGCAGGAGGTGAGGGCTGTCCAGTTAGCAGAGCTGTGAACATGGAGATGGTGTTCCCAGGGCTGTAATCACCCTGGGGAAATGGAAACAGCTGCCCTGGGTCCCTGGGCACACAAATACATTTCCACAGTGAAATGGCTGAGATTCCTCAACACCCTTTTAGATTTATATCCCCCCAGCGCTGTCTGGAGTGCTGCTGAGCAGATGCTCATCATAAAATATGGTGAGTGGAAATACCTTGTCCTGGTCCTTGTGAGGGTGACTTGCAGCAGAGGATTTAAAGCTGGAAAAGCAAATGGTGTCCAAGTGGTTTTAAGAGGAGATTCTTTCTGCCATTCCTGCACTGAGGTTGTACATGAAAGAGCAGTTTTCATTTTCAGTCCATATTGGGTAATGTCTCCCCTCTGCCATGGTCTCTTAGCGTACTGCTGACTTTGAATCCAGTGGCACGGTAAGGATTTTCACTGTTGCAACAAAACACTGAATTTTAAGATAAAAAATATCCAAAAAAGGAAGGTTTCCTTTAAACACATCAATAAGTCATCCTAGCAATGAAGGTTTACTTAAACTGTGAGTTTGTCCTTTCAAATAAATAAATACATAACTGTGATGTTATTCTCCATAGTTTGAAGCATCATTTCTCTCAAGGCACGAGCTGAAAAATGGAGCAGCTTTCAGAGCAGTGGCAGATCCTCTGGGACAGCCAGGCTGAGCAGCCCAGGCATGGCAGAGCCGGGGAGGACTGAGGACACTGACCCCACGTGCCTCCACATCCCTGCTGCAAGTCTGTCCCACGGGATGGGTGCTCTCACAGAGCTCAGAATCCTGACCCCCACAGCTGGGGACTCCTCTGGTGTTAAAGGTTTGATTCCTGCCCTGGAATCAAATCCAATCCTGAGGCAATTGATCCAAATTAATCACTGTTCCCAAAAGCCTGAGGCCAGCAATGCAGGGAGAGCTCAGAGTGCTGGTGGTGTCTGGGGGCTCCTTCCCTGGGAGCTGGCACTGCAGAGCAGGAGCTGGGCATGAGCAGGTGGGAAAGCCAAGAGAACAGGACACTTTCTTGGCCAACACCTCAGCTAATAAAGTGTTCACTCCTCTGCCTGCATGATGGAGATGTAGGAGCACCAAGCTGTAATCCCACCTCAAACCTGAAGGATCACCTCTTTGTAGTGTGTAAATAGCAGGATGTGGAGGTTATACAATGCTTGGGAAAAGCCTTGTGAATAGATTTTCCCTGTGAATAATTTCCATAGAAAGAAACAGCAAAATAAGTTGTTTTTTTAACAGTTCTTGCTGGCAAGAAACTTGAGCTCAGCGCTGGAAGCTGCAGTGTTTGTTCTTGCTTTAGATCCTGCAAGATAAGCAGGGCTGGCTGCTGGGGCTGTGGCCCCTTGGGGCTGGCAGGGCAGAGGCAGCTGTGGGGTCTGGCTCTGGGCTGACCCCAAATCTGGGGCCTCAGGGAGGCGTTGGGAAAAGGCCTGGGTCTGGTGTGGTGGGTGCAGAGCCCTCGGTGTGATTGATGGCTGCAGGAAGGTCAGTGACCCACCAGGGAGAACCCAACCCAAACCATTCTGTGGTGCTGTCATTGTACCTGTTAGAAGCTGTTGACTTCAATTGGGGTGTTTTTACTCGTCATCTGACCACAGGGCCATTGCCATCCCTGCCCCTGTGCCACCTGGAGGGGACCCTGCTGTGCCAAGGCTCTGGTGGGGCACAGCAGTGTAACCACAGCCCCTGTGACACACAGGCTGCTCCCAGCTTCAGTGGGAGCTGGAGCAACATCCTGCCAGCCTCTGAGCGGAGCTTTAAGGCTGGCCCTTCACTAATCACAGGATTGCTCTGCAGGCACAGATAAAGAGCAGGCCTACTTTGTCTGGTGTCTAATGTGCATGGATGCCATTAATCTTGAGATTAATCACATCTAATGCTGGCTCTTTGGCCTGTTAGAAATAGAAAACACTTGCTGAAGTCTGTGGGGTGACAGCTGAGTTAGGCACAGACAGAAAACAGTGGGAAAAGACCAAAGCTCCTGATCTCTTTTCAGATTTACATCTCTGATGTGCTGCACTGTGGGAATTCTTAACTTCTTCTGGGAGAACCTTTGTATTTTGGTGGGGGTTTTGTTTGGGAGGGTCCCAGAGGCGGCTCAGAATGAGCGGCCCAGCAGTGTGTGTATCAGAACGAGCGGCCCAGCAGTGTGTATCCCCTGCCCACGCTGACCTGCACCCTCCCTGCAGCGCTGCGAGGCGTGCCAGCAGCCCGTGCCCGGGGACTGCCCCGTGGTGTACGCCGAGCGCGCCGGCTACTCCCGCCTGTGGCACCCCGGCTGCTTCGTGTGCTGCCGCTGCGCCGAGCCCCTCGTGGACCTCATCTACTTCTGGAGGAGCGGGGCCGCCTGGTGCGGCCGCCACTACTGCGAGAGCCTGCGGCCCCGCTGCGCCGGCTGCGACGAGGTACGGACGGGGATGGAGCCCTGGGCCGGGGGAGAGGGACCTGGGCCAATGGGATCCCCTGGGCCAGGTGGGGAACAACCAGAGCCCCTGGGATCCCCTGGGCCAGGGGGGAGTGACCTGGGCAAATGGGATCCCCTGTGCCGGGGGAGAGGGACCTGGGCCAATGGGATCCCCTGGGCCAGGGGGGAGAACAACCAGAGCCCCTGGGATCCCCTGGGCCAGGTGGGAATCAGCTGGGGACTCCTCTGGTGTTAAAGGCTTGATTCCTGCCCTGGAATCAAATCCAATCCTGAGGCAATTGATCCAAACTAATCACTGTTCCCAAAAGCCTGAGGCCAGCAATGCAGGGAGAGCTCAGAGTGCTGGTGGTGTCTGGGAGCTCCTCTGATCCCCCCTGTGCTGTGTGGGAGCCACCAGTGGCCCTCTGCTCCTGCCAGTGCCAGGCTCAGCCAGGGCTTCTGAGCAGCCTGTGCCAGGGGAGGGTGTCCCTGTCCCGGGCAGGGGGGTGGGACAAGGTGACCAAGGGGAAGGTGTCCCTGCCCTGGGTAGTGGGGTCAGACAAGGTGACCAGCCTGGATTAGTGGAAGGTGTCCCTGTCCCAGGCAGGAGAGTGGGACAAGGTGACCTTCACAGGTCCCCTCCAGCCCAGGCCATCCTGGGATTATTCTGTGTACCCATTCCTGAGCTCCACGGCTGATGGGCTTGGTGGGAGCTGTGGGGTGCCTCTCCCTGCTCCTGCCATGCTCCAGCTTGGTGGGGTGGTGGAAATGAGCAGTTGTCCGTCTGTCTGTCTGTCTGTCCCGTAGATCATCTTCTCGGAGGACTACCAGCAGGTGGAAGGGCTGGCCTGGCACCACAAGCACTTTGCCTGCCTGGAGTGTGAGACGCTGCTGACGGGCAAGCCCTTCACCCTGGCCAACGCCAGCCTGCTGTGCAGCACCTGCAGCCAGAGCAGGGCCTGAGCAGGGCCAGAGGGGCTCCCACCTGGACTGGGGGCATTGGGAAACACAGCACGAGGGGAAGGCTGCCAATTTAAGAGTCTGACTGTGCCCTGTGCCCTGGCATCCAGCACAGCGTGAGGAAGGTGTTTCCTTGGGGCCCTCTTGGATCTGCCAGGGAGCCCTTGTGCCCACGTGTACCTGCCAGGAGCACCTGGAGAGGAAAGCAAAGGAGGGGCTGGGCTCTGCTGGCTTTTGTCAAGTCTGTCCAACCTTCTGATGACTAAGATCTTGCAATAGTCTTTTGGAAATAACACATCTCAGCAGTAACTTCTGGCATACTAAACCTAGAGTTGTGGTCAAAAACAAGGGGTGTTTGTGGTTTTTAAATCCCTACTGGAATTAGGCTAACAGGCTGCTGCCACTGTGCCAAGGCAGTGGGTTGGAGGAATGTGATCGGCTTGCTGAAAGCAATGGTGTAAAATTGCAGCCACACGCAGCTGGGGCTTTGTCCTGTGCAACAAAAAAAGCCAAGGAGTGGGCACAGGGGGCAAGGGGCTCACCCTGGTGAGAGGGCAGGGCAGGCTCTGCTGGTCACTGGCTGACTCAGCCCCTGGAGCTGCTGCCCTGGAACTGGAACGTAAAGAATTTTGTGGAAAACAGCTTTATCAGCTGTGCTGGGGGGCACAGTGTGTGTCTGTGTGTCCCTGGGATGCTGCAATGCCACTTCTTCCCTGCAATACCTCAGTGACCCTTCCAGGTGCCAGGCAGCTGGACCTTCCTGCGTGGGGAACACTGGGGACTCTGGGGTCCCGCTGGGGACTCTGGGGTCCCACAGGAGCCAGGGGAGGGAGCAGGGCCAGGGGCTGAGGTGCAGACAGGGCTAAGCTCTCTGCCAGCCCCATGGGAGGCACTCCTGCTGCATTTGGGGACCCACATGGACACACGAGCATTTCAGAGCTGGCATTTTCAGCAGAACCCTGGTTTGGGGGTAACCCTCCCCTGTCCCTGCCTGGAGAGCTCCGGGGGAAATGGGATCCCCTCCAGTGCAGGCAGGGCTAAAAGCCAGCCAGCCTCAGGGGGTGGCATGGAGAAGAGGTGGTGCCAGGCTGCAGAGGAATGCAGGTGGGAGCCTGGGCAAATGTCAGAGCAGAGGCACAGGGAGAGCAGGGCTTTGGGGGCAGAGCAGGGCTTTGGGGACAGCCCTGGGTGGAGCCCTCTGACAGGAGCGGGGCCAAGTTCACTTTATTCACAATGAAAGACTCCTTGGAGACCTTGTAGACCCTTCCAGACCCACAGGGCTCCATGAGAGCTGCAGAGGGGCTGTGGACAAGGCGTGGTGGTGGCAGCCCCGTGCAGCATGTTCTGAGCTGTGATTTTGTGATGTAGAAATTGTAATTTGTGAAGTCCCTGCTCCAGCACACACTGACTGCCTTCAGGCTTTGGGACTGCTGGCACCTGCTCAAGCCTTGCAGGTATTTCTGCAGCTCATAAAATACTGCCTGCTAAAGAAATTTACTGCAATTAAACAGCTTAACAAAATCCTGTGCCTCTCCAGTGTCGGGAGCAAAAGCGTGAAATTAATGCATCAAACAGCTCGGAACATATGGGAGCCTTTAGTGCTGATACTGGAGCTGAAATTCAGGGTGGCCACGGGCTGATCCTCTCAGCAAGGAGCATTTTAACTGGGGGGCTGCAGCGGACAGAGCCCGTCCTGCCCTGGGATGGCCAGGGCAGCCAGCACAGGGAATTTGTGCCTCCTGTGGGAGCATCCAGCCCCAATTTAAACTCAAGCATTCTGTGTAGTTGTTCTAAGTATGACTGACAGTACATTTGAATGTTCCTAAAACTTTAAATAAAGTATTTTGGATATAAAACCCCTTCACCTGTTCCCCCAGTGCCGACCCAGCCAGGAGCAGGGGTGGGAGAGAGGGAGGGCAGAGCCTCCCTACAGAGAAATAACCTCTGCCTGGGCAGAAGCCCCATTTCAGCAAATGCTTTGCAAGCTGAAGTTTTTCAGAGTTAACTGCTCTGAATCTGCAGATATTTGCAGTGCTGTCTCATTTGTGGTCCCCCTTTTTTTGAAGAAATTTTGCGCTCTACTAGCGTGAGGAAGGCTACTGCAATTAAGATTGGGAGGGCAGAGGAGAGGGCTATGATGAGGTTGATTAAGAGAGCGTAGTTAGTCGTGGGAGATGGTTTGAGTTAAGCTAGGGAGAGATTTGAGCCTCTGAGTTAAATGCTTCTGGAACTGTGCAGAAATTCCCTGTGTGAGGGGAAACTGCAGTGGCTGTGTCCCTGCAGAGCCCAGGCTGGGGCTGCCCTGGTGCTGCTCAGGCTCTGCTCTGCACCATTCCCGGCCAGAGAACCATCAGCCTTCTCCTGCGGGGCTTGTGTCCAAAGGCAGCTCTGTGCCTGGGCACCTCCCCAATGAGGGATGCAGACCTGATTGATTGGAATGGAAGGGATCCCTGTTACCTGCCTGGGTGTAACAAACAGCCATGGAGGAGGTGTTGATCCTGGGTAAAACTCAGTAAGAACCTGATCCTGGGGTGGAGGACAATCGCCTTAAACAGAAACTTTTAAGGGGCTTTATTAGGCAGTCAATTCTGAAAAGATGTGATTTCAGACACCTGTAACTAATAAACCTCAAAATTCAGTGGCTGCGGGCGAGAAAAACATAAACCAAGGCAGAGTGAGTTGGCTGTATAAACACTACAATAAAACTTGCTTAAAAGCTCCAGAGAGAAAAACGCAGAGGTGAAAAAGCAACTATTCATGAAGACAGGGTGCATTTCGGTGGAAACTTCCTGAGACCTGCAGCAGCTGCTGCTTCAGGGCAGAGCTAAAGAAAGCCCCTGTGGCTGGGTGTTCTCCTGTAAAAAGTGAGGTTGTGTTTATATAAACCTAATTTGAGCTTGAGTTTATTTTTCAACTCCCTTTCTTCAGCCAATTCACCAAAAAAATCACCCTCTCCACAGTGAGGGTTTTGTAGATGTTGCCTGATTTCATAAAATGCTACCAAAAAAAATGCTGACATCACCTGGAGCAAACCAGGAACAACGGGAACTGTGTTTAATGTGGCTCCAGAGAAAGATTGGTGCAGGGCCAGCTCACAGTGCCCTGTGGCAGTGCCTGGCCCAGGGGTGGCAGCAGGAGCCTGTCCTGTGAATTCCCCTGTCCCAGGGGCTGTGCTGCCTTGCCTTTGCTGCCTTTTTTCTGCTCCTGCCTTTCCTCTGCTCCTGCCTTTTCTGTGCTGCTTTCCTCTGCTCCTGCCCTTTCTCTACTCCTGCCCTTTCTCTGCCCCTGCCTGTCGTCTCTCTCAGAGCCAGGGCTGCTCCAAGGAGCTGTGAGCAGATGCTGTCTGTGTCTGGCAGCTCCTGCTCCGGATGCTGCCATGTCAAGGAAACACCTCCACATCCTCTGGGCAGAGTTAATATTTGGACAGTGTTAAAATACAACCAGCGCTGCTCAGCTCAGTGCTACCACACAGCTGCAGAGCTGGGCCCTGGCTGTGCCCCAGCCCTCCCCAGCCTGGAGGCACTGCCTGGCTCCCCTCCCACGGCTCGGGGCTGACACCAGCCCTGGGATTCAAGCAGAACACACTGGGATATCTGAATATCGGAATGTCTGCACCAGGAGTGCCTGAGCACTGCCCGCAGCACAGGACCAGCAGGGCTGAGGAGAAAAACAATCAGGCTGGTCAGGCACAGTATTACCAGAGTGGCCCTGCAAGCACTGGTGTTTTCTGTCTCAAAAATAGAGAAGGAGCCTGAGGGTGATCTGTGCTCTGAGTATTCCTGGGGCTCTGCTGGCCCTCAGTAGCCCTGGCTGGCAGGGGGAAGGAAGGCTGTTCCTATCCAGCTGCTCTTATCCAGCTGTTCCCATCCGGCTGTGCCCATCCAGCTGTGCCCCTCTGCAGTTCAGCCTGCCATTGCTCCTGTCAGCACACTGAGCAAAGGCTGGCAAAGCTGGGGCCATGGTTTGCCAGTCCTGGCAGGGGGAAATTGGGCTGGACTCCCCTGTGTGCCCAAAGAGAGGAGCCTGAGCCTGGCTGCCAGTCCGGGCAGAAGGGGGGCTGTGAGAAAAGCCCCAGCCCTGTCCCCTTGGGCAGCACGCCCTGAGTCACAGGGCAGGGGCCATGCTGTCCCCCAGGTTTGGGTCCTTTCCCCCTCAGTTTGGATCCTGTCCCCAGGTTCAGGTCCTGTCCCCTCAGTTTGGATCCTGTCCCCAGGTTCAGGTCCTGTCCCCTCAGTTTGGGTCCTGTCCCCAGGTTCAGGTCCTGTCCCCTCAGTTTGGATCCTGTCCCAGGTTCAGGTCCTGTCCCCTCAGTTTGGGTCCTGTCCCCAGGTTCAGGTCCTGTCCCCTCAGTTTGGGTCCTGTCCCCAGGTTCAGGTCCTGTCCCCTCAGTTTGGGTCCTGTCCCAGGTTCAGGTCCTGTCCCCTCAGTTTGGGTCCTGTCCCCTCAGTTTGGGTCCTGTCCCAGGTTCAGGTCCTGTCCCCTCAGTTTGGGTCCTGTCCCCAGGTTCAGGTCCTGTCCCCTCGCTGTCGGCTCTCACCAGGAGCTGTGGTTGGGCACCACAAGGCCTGGAACAGCCCCATGAGGAGGAGCCCGGGCCCAGGGCAGTGTCTGTCCCACAGCAGCCCCTCAGCTGCAGGACAGGCTGGGGGATTCCAGGCAGAGAACAGAAGGCTCAGTTTCAGTTTGTGGCACAGGCTGCGTGCAGGGGCTGCAGGAACACAGAGAGAGCTCTGGGGCTCTTTTCCCCTCAAACAGGGGCTGTAACCCCACACCAAGAGGAGCTCCAGGGTCCTTTCCAGCCAGCACCATGCTGTGGCTCCAGGATCCCTCCTCTCCTCACCACCAGAGCCCTGTGCTCTCCCCCCTGCAGGAAGGTCCATCCCAGAGCCCAGGGACTTTGGGAAACCCCCAGCATTAGGCACAGTCACTTTATCAAGATTAGTTAATTAAAGGCCACTTGGAGATTTGGAGATTTCCAGAATATGTTCAGTGCCTGTAAAGTCACCAGAAAAGAAAAATTATTTTCCTTGGATTTGAAAAATGACCTTTCCTGCCCCAGTGAATTCAGAGCTGCACGCCCAGGAGGAAGGAGCTGAGCAGAGTCCTTCTCACTCACAGGGCTGCTCTGCAGGCCCTGTCAATCCAGGGAATGTATTCAGGCATCTCAAGGGAAGGCCTTGGCAAAGCATGAATGGCCTTGGTTCATAAAAGAGACCTTTACTCACTGGGTCCTGTGCAGAGCCAGTGTCCCTCTCTGAGCCTTTCCACAGGGTGCAGAGGAATGCTCTGGGGAACATCTGGCTCAGCAGCAACAGCTGCAGCGCTGCACCCTCAGCATTCCGTGTCCTGGGGCCCCTCGGGATCCCGTGTTTGTTCACTGGGAAGGAGCTGGAAGGAGGAGACCACGCAGCCGAGCCCTGTGGAAATGCAAGGCTGGCAGTAATCCACATTTCCTGGCATTCAGTGCAGCTGGGTGGGGAACCACAGCTGGTTTAGTTGTGCGTGTGAGCCCCAGTCACAGCTCTCCAAAAGAGATCCCAGTTCTGGGAAAACAAATTCCAAATGGTTAAAGAAACCACATCTGAGACACTTCAATTCACTGCAGCTCTCGCATGGTCTCAGATTTGTCTCAGAGCCTCCCTAAATTTTCCTCCTTAACCCTAAAATGCAATTTTTTTCATATGTTCTTAGTGCCTAAGCAACTCTTGTACCTGTGGCAGCAGCTCTCTGACCAGACAGAACACACAGCTTTCCCAGGCCCTGAGCTGGGGCAGGCTGGGAGAAGCTCAGAGAAAAGGATGAGAAACAATTCTTATCTGCACTTGCTGCCCCTGCTGTTGTGCACATGTGCAATGTGTTATGGAGACTTGTTCACCAAAGGGTGATTTCATAATTGGCCACAGGCGATGGGTTTGGATTCAAGGACCACTTGGATCCACCTGTATCAGACTGCCTGTGAGGGCAGGGAGTTATTAACAAGTATAGAATGATAAAGTGATTGATCAGCCCTCTGAAATCATGGAGCCAGTGCTGATCATCACCCTTGGGGGATGCCATGCACCACAGGTACCCCTGCAGTCACTGCAGGGCCTTTTCTCCTTCCCCTCCCACATGGAAGAGCCATTTCCTCGTTTTCTGTAGTGCAGGACAAGCATGGCCAGCTGATGTCTTCACCATCTGAGTGGCTGCATGTCAAAAATAGATGCAAGAAGTCAAGGGAACTCCAATCCCCATGGAGTTACCAGAGGGCTGAGCGCAATTCCTGCTGCTGCTTCGTGAATCCTGCCTCAGACAGAGATTTTCGTTATGGTTTTCCACATAAACAGTATAGAAAATTAAAAAAAAAAATAACTATAACATTCTGAATTGGTTCTCATTATGAATTGGTTCTCAGAGCAGCTCACCCTGGAAAATGAAGGCCTTGTCCTGGTCCAGCCAATGGACATCCAAAGCTCAGCATTGCTCAGCCATTCTGTCCCCAGAAATGCCAGCACAAGCTGGCAGCAGCACTTCTGATAAAAGAACGCCTCAGATTCATTCTTAAATGTAGCAAAATAAATTGGGTTATCTCTGAAGAACCATTAATATGCCAGTTTTGTTTTGTTTGCATTTATGCAGTCAGGAAATATCCCTAACCCAGAAATATCCCCTTCGGCTGATTTTTCAAAATAAGTCTTTTTATTTCCAATTGGCTCCTGGCACAGAAGTTTTTATAGCAGGGTTCCACCAGAAGGAGATGGGCTGGGCTGGGAATTTCTGACGTGGCAAGGTGAAGGTTCCAGAGCAGGGAAATCAAGGGGGTTTATTGGCCCAGGGGCTGGTTCTGCATTTCTCCTGGGATGGGAGCGTGGGCAGGGGCAGAGCCCTGCTGGTGGCAGGGCAGGGCTCAGGGCAGGGCTCAGGGCTCTGGGGCAGTTCCAGTGGGAGGGAGAGCTCCTGTTCCCAGGGGTGAATGACAGCCAGGACACACAGGAGTGTCACTGTCACACCTTCCTCAGGAGCACTGTCCCCTTGGCACAGAGCTGCCTGAGAGCTGGGACAGACAGACACAAGGGACAGGCAGGAGGACAGACAGGAGGACAGACAGGAGGGCCAGGCTCCATGGGTGACCCCCAAACCCCCCAGTGCCTGGCAGCAGGCAGGGTGCTGTCCCCTGCCCCGTGCCACCCAGAGCTGCTGTCCCCGCAAGGGAAGGGCCAGAGCCCCCTGCCAGGGCCAGCCCTGCCATCCCCTGGGAGGGACCCCAGCCCTGCTGGACCCCAGCCCTGCCATCCCCTGGGAGGGACCCCAGCCCACCCTGCCCACAGCTCCCCGCAGGGTCCCTCGGGGTGGTGGCCCCAGGACCGACTGCCTGCTGGGTGATGTCACCAGAACCACGGGGGGAAAGGCCAAATAAGGCAGCAATTTGGGGAAAATATGTCCTAAAATGGGAGCTGCACTGATGGCCAGCAAGCACTGAGGGTATTTCCATGCTGAGAGCCCAGAGCCTGGGTCCCAGGGCTGGAGCAATCCCTGCAGGAGCTGGGGGGATGGATGAGGGAAACCAGCCCAGGGCAGAGCTCCTTCCTCCCCAAAGCCACAGGGGCAGCGTGGGAGGGACCCCAGTGCTGAGAGGGACAGTCAGCCCATGGGAACTGCTGTCCTGCGAACAGACTGGTGTGGGGGAGCTCCTTCAGCGTGACTTTGGCTTTCCAGCACAGAGCAATGAGCCTGTTTGGGCAGTAATGTGGTTTTAAAGGGGCTTGAAGCCAAGGGAGGGAGCCGGACCCTGCTGCAGAGGAGCAATCTCCAGGGCTGGGGCAGGAGCTGCTGGGCCCAGGGCAAGTGCTCCTACATCCCTGCTGGCACGGAGGAGCTGTCTGGGGTGTGCTGGGGTACTTGGGGTGTCCTGGCGTGTTTGGGGTGAGTCCTGGCGTGCTCACACCCTGGCAAGGAGGAGCTGCACAGGGGCAGCCCAGCCAAACCCACTGGGAGCGTGCCCACTCCCCCTGTGGGGCTGCACTGCCCTGGAACAGAGCAGGAGGCTGAGCTGGCAGCCCGGGCACTGCCAGGCTTTCATCGTTATTGGATGAAATTGAATTCAGCATCAGAAGATTGAACTTGGTTTATAAACCCCCCCAAGACCCAGGTCCAGGGAGGCGGTGAGGGAAGATTTGGGCTCACCCAGCAGAGTTTGCTCCTTGGGGCACAGATGGAGCCTCACCAGGGTCTGCTCGGGCTCTGGAGGACTGCAATGACTCCAGTTTAATCAAGGTGAGGGGAGATTTGGGCTCACCCAGCAGAGTTTGCTCCTTGGGATGGAGCCTCACCAGGGGCTGCTCAGGCTCTGCAATGACTCCAGTTTAACCACAGCCACAGCTGCGCCCCAGCTGCAGCCCTGGCACACGGTGGGAGTGCTCAGCAGCAGGCTGTGGGCATTCCTGGCACAAGGGGAACTCAGGGAATTGCCAAGAGCAGCCCGTGTCAGGGAATGGCCGCGCTCAGGGGCTGCCCCGGGAGCCCCTGTGACTGCCCAGGCCAGGCCAGGCAGGGTCGCTGTGCCCTCCCAGACCCCAGGCCCAGGTGCCACACCCCAGGCTGCTCTCCTCAGTGCCACGCACACTGATAGCACTGATAACAGAGAGCAGCTGCCAGTGCCAGCAGTGCCCAGGGCTCTGCAGTGCCCACCCGAGCACAGACAGGGCTCCCTGCCCAGCCCCAGGGGTGGCACAGCTTCCTGTGAACGAGCTCCTGCCCATTCATCAGCCAGCACGAGGGCTGAGCAAGCCAAGAATGTATTTATTTTTCAGCTAAATATAGCGGGTTCTATTAAAACCTGCCAGGAATGGCTGGGCTCTCGCCCCAGGGGCAGCACAGGGAGGTGACACAGGGCCAAGGAGGTGACACAGGGCTGTGGGTACACAAGGGAGGTGACACAGGGCTCTGGGTGCCCCAGGGAGGTGACACAGGGCTGTGGGTACACAAGGGAGGTGACACAGGGCTCTAGGTGCCCCAGGGAGGTGACACAGGGCTGTGGGTACACAAGGGAGGTGACACAGGGCTCTGGGAGCAGCAGGGAGGTGACACAGGGCTGTGGGTGCCCCAGGGAGGTGACACAGGGCTCTGGGGGCAGCAGGGAGGTGACACAGGGCTGTGCATGTCCCAGGGAGGTGACAGCCCAGGCCAGCCCAGCAGGGTCAGGGGTGTTTCAGGGGTCACTGCTCAGCTCTGGCAGCAGCACTGCAGAGGATGCAGTTTATCTCGTGCTTCGAGAGTGACTCTGGGAGAGCAAACTGGGTTTGTATTTGTTTCAGAACAGCCTCTAGCATCTGCTGGGGCCGGCAGGACTCTGGCCTGGTGATTATTTAGGCTGTTTGGAGAGCTTTGACAGCTTGTCCAAACTGTCTCAGCCCTCACTGTTGGTGGCTCGGGGGAAAATCTCCCCATTTTTCCTCTCTGCCCTGGCAGTGCTGTGTGGGCATCCCAAAAGGCACAGGGACCCTCAGGTGCAGCCCCTGCCTGTGGGGTGGCTGTGAGCCACATTCCCTGCTGGCCTGGGCACTGTGGGGCAGGATGGGGCCCTGGGATTCAGCCCGGCCTCTGCTGCTGCCCCATCCCTGCCCCTGTGCCCACAGCACTGGGGGGTGACCATCCCTTATCCCTCATCCTTTATCTTCCCTCTCCCCTCCTCCCCTCCCTGCCTGACCCCTGCAGCCTCTCTCAGCTCCCTCTGTGCTCTCCCTTCCTCTTCCCAGCAATCCCACCTCTGACCCACACCTGGGGGTCAGGGTCCCTGAGGTTCCATGCCCAGGGGTCCCTGAGGGTTCCATGCCCAGGGGTCCCTGGGGGTTCCATGCCCAGGGGTCCCTGGGGGGGTTCCATGCCCAGGTGTCCCTCAGAGTTCCATGCCCAGGGGTCCCTGGGGGTTCCATGCCCAGGGGTCCCTGGGGGGGTTCCATGCCCAGGGGTCCCTGGGGGGGTTCCATGCCCAGGTGTCCCTGAGGGTTCCATGCCCAGGGGTCCCTCAGGGTCCATGCCCAGGTGCAGGGGCTCAGGGGCTGCCACTTCCACCCTTCCAACAAGGAAAAGGTTTGAAGGCTGAGCTCCAAGCTGGACCCAGCCCCAGAGGCCACTGCAGGCCTGTCTGTGAGCACACACACACAAGTTCATGCATTTCTGTGTGAATATATGGAAGGAATGGCGTTGCAGGGGCACCTTTTGCTGTTTGGGAAAACCCGCCCCACCTCTGTTGCGCTCTGGAGTCCCAAAGCCTGGAAGCCAAGGGTTTGTCAAAAAACAAGGAGAAAACCATCCCCAAAAGCTGCTGACTGTTAATCAGGAGATGAAAGCCCATTCATTGGCAGCTGGGACTGAGATTGGGACTGGCAGGAGCCCAGGGAGCCAGGAGGGGCAGGGACAGCACGGGATCCTCTCAGGATGGAGCAGCACGGGATCCCCTCGGGGCTGCAGAGGCTCCTCACTGCCCTCAGCACCAAGGGCACGGATGGCAGAGCCTGCAATTAAGGGGAAGCCAGAAATTGGCCAAAGAATTGGTTTTGACAGAGCACACGGAAAATCAAGCCATCTCAGAGCTTGTTTTGGTCTTTGGTTTGCTGGCATTTTTCCTGTGCAACCTTCTCTTTCCTGTGTGTGAGACGGTATGTTCTAGCTGAGCTCTTGCATCTGCAATCACATTTATAACAGCAGCAGCAACAGGGATTGCAACACTCCACTGAGGATCAGATGGAGTAGAATCCTAATGTTTATTCAAAATTAACTACTATGGTAAAAATAGTGTTAATAAATAATGTCTGCTGGGCTCTGAAATGCAAAAGGGACAATAATAACCCCACTCACCTTAATCTTTCAATCCATTTCTAAAATATTATTTTGCTGGTATTTCACTTGGCAATTGAGATTTCTTTGATAATTAGAATTTCTTTTTCATTTGCCAAGGATCTAAAGTCTAAATGAAGAATTTAATCTGAGACTGTTCTCAGCATCTTACCGTGCTGACCTGAGCTCCCAGTTTCCCCCGGGATGGGCAGCAGGACAGCCCTCACCTGCTGCAGGGTGCAGGGGGAGGTGGGAGGTGCTCTGTGACACCAGGGGCATCTCAGGTTCCAAAGGCAGCGATGGGGAACACCTGCAAGAGACAAACCAAGCACTCAGAGAGACCCTGCTCGTCTGGCACAAACACATTTATTTATTTATTGCACCTCCTCCCAGCACATTGCAACGAGACCTGGGCAATGCTCACAATAAATGCAAGTCCCAAAGATGTCCTTCCTCTGCAGACCCTGTAGAACGGCCCCAGACAGGCTCAGGCTGCAGGGAGAGCTGCCATGGCGCTGCCATGGTGCTGCCATGGTGCAGGACAGCTCAGAGTGCCCTCTATCCCAATCCAGACCCCAGCACGTCTCTGGGAGGAAAGCTAACCCAGCCCAGCCCAACCCAGCGCCCACGGGAGAGGCTGCTGCTGCTGCTCCAGCTGGCAGCCTGGGTCACAAACTGCTCTGCTGACTCTGTGCCCCACAGGATCCTCTGGCTCCTTCCCCAGCAGCTGCTTCTCCTGCTGCTCAATCCAAAAGGGGTTTCAAGCCCTCTGGAACCGCCTCCAGGCCCTTTCCCAGCGCCTGAGTTCCCAATGCCATGTCCAAATGCTCCCTAATTCCCAAGGACAATGGCCAATCCTGCCTAATTTATGTGCACTCCCCCATTAGCTCCCTAATAGCCCTGTAACAGATGACTCTTGCACAAACAGTCCCAAAATGAGATCTGCAGGGGGATCCAGAGCCTGCTGCTGACTGCTGGCAGTGGGAGAAGAGCTGTGTCCCCTCTCCAAAGGCAGGAGAGGAGCTGAGCTCCCTCTCCAAAGGCAGGAGAGGAGCTGTGCTCCCTCTCCAAAGGCAGGAGAGGAGCTGTGTCCCCTCTCCAAAGGCAGGAGAGGAGCTGTGCTCCCTCTCCAAAGGCAGGAGAGGAGCTGTGCTCCCTCTCCAAAGGCAGGAGAGGAGCTGTGTCCCCTCTCCAAAGGCAGGAGAGGAGCTGTGCTCCCTCTCCAAAGGCAGGAGAGGAGCTGTGCTCCCTTTCCAAAGGCAGGAGAGGAGCTGTGTCCCCTCTCCAAAGGCAGGAGAGGAGCTGTGCTCCCTCTCCAAAGGCAGGAGAGGAGCTGTGTCCCCTCTCCAAAGGCAGGAGAGGAGCTGTGCTCCCTCTCCAAAGGCAGGAGAGGAGCTGTGTCCCCTCTCCAAAGGCAGGAGAGGAGCTGTGCTCCCTCTCCAAAGGCAGGAGAGGAGCTGTGCTCCCTTTCCAAAGGCAGGAGAGGAGCTGAGCTCCTTCTCCAAAGGCACAGGAGCCACTCTGCTCCCTCCCCTGCAGGGCTGGCTGTGCCTGGTGGCCCCAGGGCAGCTGCAGGTCTCCTCTGGCAGAGCTGCTCAGCCCAGGCCCTGCACCCCCAGTGCCCCAGCAGTGTGGTGGGCATGGCTGGACCCTTCCCAGTCCCTCGGGATGGCTGAGATGTGTTTTGGCCGGCAAAGGCCTTCACACAGGGCCATTGAAGGTGCTTTGTGGCAATGGGAAGTGCTTGGCAAGCACCCAGCAGGACAGAAACGGCTTTTTGCTGAATCTCACAGGATTCTTCTACCCTGTGATGCCCCTTCTATGTCTGTGATCTCCAGCCCTGCAGCCCCCCAGTGAAAATGCCTGTGCAAAACCAGCCCCAGCAGCCATCCCTGAAACCCTGGACAAGGACCCTGGGCACCTCAGCCTGGCACTGCCCCACCTCAGCCTGGCACTGGGAATGGAACTGGGCAGGGGCTCAGCTGCTGCAGCTCCACCCCGAGCTCCTGCCTGGCCATGAACCATCCCCAAGCTCTGAGCCCACTCAGCTCCCACCACCAGACTGGGGAATAAAGCTGCCCCTCCAAGGCCCTGCTGGGGGAAAATCACTGACCCAGGGCAGCAAAGGCAAATCCCTGACCAGGGCAGCAAAGGCAAATCCCTGACCAGGGCAGTAAAGGCAAATCACGGACCCAGGGCAGTAAAGGCAAAATTACTGACCCAGGGCAGTAAAGGCAAATCACGGACCCAAGGCAGTAAAGGCAGATCACTGACCAGGGCAGCAAAGGCAGATCACCGACCCAGGGCAGTAAATCCCTCCCAGCTGCCCCCAGGGAGCCCAGCCGAGCTCCTGAGCCTTCCAGGAAAAGCAGGAATAAAAAGCACTGACCTGGACTGCTGCCCGAGCAGGGCACCCGGCTGGAGCCGCCTGTCCCTGCGGCGGGTGGCACCAGCCCGGCCAGCCCGGTGCTGCCCCTCCGGGGGCACCAACACGGCATTGCACACGGGCCTGGAGCCCTGCACGGCCCGGAGCTCTGCGGGGCTGCGGCGATTCCCTCGGGGTGTGTGTGTGTGCGTGTGTGTGTGTGTGTGCGTGTGTGCGCGTGTGTGTGTGTGCGCGTGTGTGTGCGTGTGCGTGTGTGCGTGTGCAGCTCCGGGAGGCAGCGATGGCTCACTCACCGCCCGTCCGTCATCCCCGGCCCTGCCGAGAGGGATGCAGCGCATTTACAGGGGAAACAAGCGACTCATGGCAGCCTCGAACCTAACTCTAAGTGCGGGGTTAGTCAAGGAATGTCCGTGCACATCTGGAACCTAACTCTAAGTGCGGGGTTAGTCAAGGAATGTGCGTGCACATCTGGCGGAGGACAGACAGCCTCGCCGCCCTGCAGGAGCGCGGTGCCCGCTGCAGGGGTGGATGCCCGAGCTCTGGGGGATGCAGAGCATCCCCAGGGCAGCGGGGCAGCCCGGGGTGAGCAGCAGTTAGCCACTGATTCATTGAGGCTCTTCAAGCCATCATTAGCCCCAGCGGATTCATGCTTTAGAGCGACTGCCTCGGTTACGCGATACCATCTCTGTTATTCCAAAGTTAATGGAGCCGCATAAACAAAGCGGGTTTAGAACAGCCTCTTCTCTTTTTTTTTCGTGCCTTAAAGATCATTGTTTGGATAAAGCAGAGGGCGGTAATAATTCTGCCGGCTGCGCTGGCCGTGAAACCTCCGAGCGCTGCGGAGCCGGCGGGACAGCGGCCCCGGGGCTGCGGCTGCACCATCCCGAGGGTCCGGCCCGGGCACCCCTGTCTGGGGAGCTCGACCCAGCTAAACTCGGTTCTGTCCAGCTAAACCCAGCCCTGCCCTGCGCGGCCTGGGCACCCCTGTCTGGGGAGCTCTGCTCGGCTAAACCCAGCCCTGCCCAGCTCTGCCCCATTCCCACCATCCCAAGGAAAGTTCTGCTCCTGTCCCATGTCCCTGCAGGACCCGGAGCAGCAGCCGGGAACAGGAGGGAGCAGGGGCAGATGGAGATGAGGGTAGGGGGAAGCAGCCGGCACCTGCAGCTGCCCAGAGCTCGTTCCCAGAGCAGGGAACCCGAACTGGAGGAGCAGGAACAGACAGGCTGGAACCCGAGCTGGAGGAACCCGAGCTGCAGGAACAGGAGCTGAGTGGCAGGAACCCGAGCTGCAGGAACAGGAGTACACAGGCTGGAACCCGAGCTGGAGGAACCCGAGCTGCAGGAACAGGAGCTGAGTGGCAGGAACCCGAGCTGCAGGAACAGGAGTACACAGGCTGGAACCCGAGCTGGAGGAACCCGAGCTGCAGGAACAGGAGCACTCAGGAACACTCAGGCAGGAACCCGAGCAGGAGGGACCTGAACTGGAGGATCCCGAGCTGCAGGAACGGGAGCGCTCAGGCTGCCCCCAGCCCCTCTGCACCAGGACTGGGACACAGATGTGACACTCCCACAGCAGGAGCCGCCGGGGATCTGGGATATCTTGCATTATGCACACACACGCTTCCTGCATCTAAATTCAGTGACAAAATCCTGCTCCTAACGGGACACAATCCAAAGCCATAAAATTGTGCTGCGCAACCATTAAAGGAGTCATAAATAAAATTATTTCACAAAGGGAAATGTCTCTGTAGGGCTGGCAAAATAAAGCAATTTTTCCCTTTATTAATTATTTCACTTAAAAGGTAAAATAAATTGACCAGCTACCGAGCTTGTCAAAAGCTAAATGGGAACTGTCACACAAACAAATGTTCTGCTAATGTCGGAAAAGGAATTTCCTTTGAAAGAGGAAAGATTATCCAGCACTGCTTCTGGATAAGGCTGTGGGAAGAGTTGCTCTCAAATTACAGAGGGAAAAAACAACAGGAAGAAGAGACCTCTGACTATTTTACCTGGCATATAAGGAGGAAAAGGCCAGAAAACGAGAACTGCAGTGAGGTGCCCATCACCACCCCAAGGAGCTAGGGGAGAGGTGCCAGGGCTCACTCCTTTGCTCGGGGCAGCTCCCCAGGTACCCGAGGGTTCAGTGACTTCCCGAGCAGGGAGAGGCACGGCCAGATGCCACAGCCAATCCCTTCCAAAACATCTGTCTGCAGGAGCACAGCCCGGGAGCTGGGCACACACGTGCAGCAGGCAGGAGGGAGGGTTCATGGCACTGCCAGGTGTGCCAGGGGACTGACAGGTGTGCCGTGGCACTGCCAGGTGCCCCATGGCACTGACAGGTGTGCCACAGCACTGCCAGGTGTGCTGTGGCACTGACAGGTGTGCCAGGGGACTGACAGGCGCCCCATGGCCTCCTCACCTGGCACCACCCAGCTGGGCAGCTGCTGCCACCGCCAGGGAATGAAGCTGCAGCAGTGCCCTCAGTGCCACTGCAGGACAGCGCCCTGCTCTCACCCCTGCCCAGCCCACCCTCACGGTCCCCCGGCCGTGCCAGGGGCACAGGGGCCATCCCGGCTCCGGCCAGCGCCCTTCCAGCCAGCGGTGCCCGGTGACCCCGGGCGGTGCCCGCAGGGAGCACACGGTGCCCGCAGTGCCCGCAGGGAGCACACGGTGCCCGCAGTGCCCGCAGGGGGCACACGGCAGTGCCCGCAGGAGGCACACGGCAGTGCCCGCAGGGGGCACACGGCAGTGCCCGCAGTGCCCGCAGGGAGCACACGGCAGTGCCCGCAGGAGGCACACGGCAGTGCCCGCAGGGAGCACACGGCAGTGCCCGCAGTGCCCGCAGGGGGCACACGGCAGTGCCCGCAGGGAGCACACGGCGCCCGCAGGAGGCACACGGCAGTGCCCGCAGGGGGCACACGGCAGTGCCCGCAGTGCCCGCAGGAGGCACACGGCAGTGCCCGCAGGGAGCACACGGCAGTGCCCGCAGGAGGCACACGGCAGTGCCCGCAGTGCCCGCAGGGAGCACACGGCAGTGCCCGCAGGAGGCACACGGCAGTGCCCGCAGTGCCCGCAGGGAGCACACGGCAGTGCCCGCAGGAGGCACACGGCAGTGCCCGCAGTGCCCGCAGGAGGCACACGGCAGTGCCCGCAGGGGGCACACGGCAGTGCCCGCAGGGAGCACACGGTGCCCGCAGTGCCCGCAGAGGGCACACGGCAGTGCCCGCAGGAGGCACACGGCAGTGCCCGCAGGGAGCACACGGCAGTGCCCGCAGGAGGCACACGGCAGTGCCCGCAGGGAGCACACGGCGCCCGCAGGAGGCACACGGCAGTGCCCGCAGGGGGCACACGGCAGTGCCCGCAGGGAGCACACGGCAGTGCCCGCAGTGCCCGCAGGAGGCACACGGCAGTGCCCGCAGGGAGCACACCGCAGTGCCCGGTGCCACCACCCGGCCCAGGCTGGGTTCGCTGTCCCGTCCCTGCCGCGCTGCCGTGGAGCAGCACTGACCCCCGGTGTGGGCGGCAGGGCCCTGCAGGCCCCGCCGCGGCCGCCACAGGCCCGGCAGGGCTCGGGGTGCCCGGGACACCCGCGCTGTCCTGCGCCCGGAGCGGCGCTGGCACGGACAGAGCGGAGCCCAGCGCCGAGCACCGGGCACGGGAAGGCTCCGGGAGCTCGCCCAGCCCCGGACCGTGCCTGCAGAGCTCAGCCCTGCACACACCTGTGAGCCAGAGGGCCATGGAGGTGAGGGGCACGCCCCGGCTCTATGGCCTCTTCCTTAAAGCCTCCAGCTGATTTTCATTCTGCTCGCGGGACAAGGGCTGTTTGTTTCCTCAGGTATCACTCCAAAAATAACCACTGGGAACAATCAGTCCTCCCGATGTCCAAACTCCATGATGTTATTCAGTCTATGAAAGTGACCTTCATACTGCAGCAGATTAAAAAAATTCCACCCAGGCAAGGAAAGAGCACGGAGAGGAGCCAGAAAATGCCAGCCTGGCCTCAGCACCCGGTCTGACGGCACAGGGACGCTCGGGGTGTCATCCACCTGCTGATTTATTGCACTTTGCTTCTCAGAGCAGGGGCAGCAAAATTAATCGCTCCATTATTTTTCGCTATGAAAATAAAGCCCCACAGGCTCCACTGAAATGTCACATCCCTCGTGCAGGAGAGGCTGTTCTGAGCAGGAGGAGCGCAGGTTCCCAAGGGGGTGAACAAGGAGCAGGAGCTTCTATGAAAAGTAAACCAGTGAGATGGATTCAATCATGTCCAGACCAAACAGGAGCACCATCCTGCAGGGGTGGGGAGAGTGTCTCAGGCTATTTGGGAATTAGTTCACAGACGTGGGAATGTGGTTTGTGTTGGAAGGGCTGAGGTCCCACACGCTCTGGGGTCCCTGGGCTCGGTAACGTGTGACACCTTTAGGGCACAGAGCTGGCACAGCCCTTTCCTCCTCTCCCACACACCGACTGCACCAACCCATGACTGACACCTGCTGAGAGAGTTTGGTTCTGGAAAAGGCTCTTTTTAACAATTACTTGAAAACACAGCCCATGAATAGCTCAGTCAAGCAGTACAACCACACAAAACCAGCAGAGACCCGTCAGTGTGGCACCCGCATGGCACTGCCAGGGGCTCGCTGCTGCTGCTGCTGCTGCTGCTCTGTTTTGCTGGAGACACTTTGGAAAGTGCTTCTCCTCTATTTTTGTGCCCTGAGATGTGTGGAAAACACAGGTAAAACTGCCGAGAATGACACTAAAGAGCTCGAAAGGGTGAGTGCTCGGGAGTATTCACACCCTTAGGTGCATGGTACAAAGGAACACAAAGCTGTACAAAAGGACCTGCTGGAAACCCACAGCAGTGTGCCCCATCTTTTCCCTTTCACTGGAAAAAGCCACCAAAACCCCCAAACCAACAGCAAAGTCTGGACTCTGTGGAATAGGATAATTTGTTATGCTTGGCAGCATTAACCCAAGGGGTTGGGGATTGGCACAGGTGGTCAGGCAGGGCTGGGGCTGTCAGACCAAACCAGAGCTGCTCCTGCTCAGAACCAGCCCTGCCACCATCACCAACACGGGCAATGTCACAAACCAGCCCTGCCCACTGTCACCAACACGGGCAATGTCACAAACCAGAGCTGCTCCTGCTCAGAACCAGCCGTGTCACCATCACCAACACGGGCAGTGTCACAAACCAGCCCTGCCACCATCACCAACATGGGCAGTGTCACAAACCAGAGCTGCTCCTGTTCAGCCCTGCCCACCATCACCAACACGGGCAATGTCACAAACCAGAGCTGCTCCAACTCAGAACCAGCCCTACCCACTGTCACCAACACGGGCAATGTCACAAACCAGAGCTGCTCCTGCTCAGAACCAGCCCTACCCACCATCACCAACCTGGGCTGTTTCTCCTGGTCCTGCACCCAGGCAGTCCCATGGCACTGCTGCAGGGCTGGGAGAGCTCGCACAGCTCCCCTGGGACAGGATGAACCTGCCCAGTGCAGCTCCTGAAGCCTGAAATCCATTCAGCTGGGCAATAAAAATGAAGGATTTGTGATATAGCGGCTGAAACAAGGCTCTGGGGTTCCCAGGGTCACGCTGTTCCAAACGTGCTGCCCAGAGGAGCATCCCAGGGCAGGCAGGAGCCACTCACGCCCAGCAGGACCAGGGGACAAGGTGCTGCCCCCTCTCCCTGGCCCCTCTGCCGAGCCCTTTCCTGTGCCAGATGTCACCCCCGGTGGCACTGACCCCCACCCCTGCAAACAGCTGACAAACACCTTCTCATCCAAACCCAGCATGAAAACAGCCCGGCCTGGCCTCTCTGGGTGCCTGGAAACCCAACGCTGGGCTGGCTGCAGATGGACAGCTCTCTAAAACAATATTTGCAGACACGGAGAAGCACTTTCAGCATGAAACGGGCTGATAGCGGCCCTTACCAACACCCCAGCAGCCCCTCACATGACAGAGCCTCAGGCACGTCCGACACTCTGCCCAGCCATCCGCACTGAAACCTGCCCAGTGACAGGGCTGGTTTATCTTTCCATCTCAGTGCCTCCCACCCAAAGGGGCACAGCCAGGCTGCCCAAAGCCCCTGAGAGCCCAGCTGCACTCCTGACTCCTCAGGTGCCTTCACCTTCACAGACTGGCAAGAGTTTCTCTCCAATGTCTCCAAATTTCCCCTCTTTCAGCTTGAGCCCATTACTCCTTGTCCTGGCACTACACTTCCTGATGACTTATCCAGGAGTACAAATATTTGGGGTTTGTTCCTTTGGGTGGGTACAAATAATTTTTAATGGCACTTGCCCATATAAAATGCACAGTCCAGACTATTTCAAGCAGTAAAAGCAGCTCTTTGCCAAAAGCAACCGCTAATCCTTTATCTGGAGCCATTAAAATACAATTATTAGTCCAAGCAGAACAGCAGAGCTTCAAGCCAGGGCCAGAGTTATCTTTTCTTATCATTGAGCCATGAAGCAAAGAAGCAATAAACATAAAAGTGCACCAATAACTGCTTATTCTAATGAGTAAAAATAACTCTGGCAGAGCAGGCACATGGAGCAGAAACTTTCCCCAGAAACACAGAACTGCAAACAGTCCAGCGAGGTTAAAACAAACGTGTGCTCTGGCATTTGCAGCTGGAATATCGGGATATTGCCAAGAGCCAGGGGTGGGAGAGCGGCTCAGAGGAGAAAGCCCTGGAGACACCCCCAGAGTGACAAACTGCCACTGGTGAGCACCACGAGGGGCACCTGACAGGGCAGGGGAGAGGGGAGGGCACCCCTGGCAGCGCCTCTGCAGCCCTGAGGAGCCCAGGGATGCTCTGCCCTGGGCACTCCTGATCCCGCACAAAGCCAGATCCCACACACCTCTCCCAAAGCCCCTCCTGATGAACAGGGACAAGTCCTTGCCTGGCAAAGCCCCTCCTGATGAACAGGGACAAGTCCTTGCCTGGCAAAGCCCCTCCTGATGAACAGGGATAATTCCTTGCCTGGCAAAGCCGCTCCTGATGAACAGGGACAAGTCCTTGCCTGGCAAAGCCGCTCCTGATGAACAGGGATAATTCCTTGCCTGGCAAAGCCCCTCCTGATGAACAGGGACAAGTCCTTGCCTGGCAAAGCCGCTCCTGATGAGCAGACACAAGCTGTTCCTCGGGCAGCCCTCACTAGATGGTGCTGCGAGACAGCACAACAGCACCGACAGCATCTCCCCCTCCCGCCTGCTTCAGTAGCATCTAAATCCCTCGTCCAGCTCCTACAGTGTTCCATAGTCCATTGATCCGAATCAGAAGTGTAGTTAAAAACTCCATGCTGATAAAATATTCAAGGCTGGCATGTTGATTGCAACATCCATTTTTTACCCAAAGCTCCCAGGAGCGGCTCTGTTCTCCAGCCACCTCTATGAAGCATTTCTTTCACCCACTTTTTTTTAAAAAATGTAATTTCACAGAGTTCTACAAAGGATAATGTTTAAACTCCCAGCCCTTACTCTGCACATCTAAAAAGAGATTTTCTAGACTCCTGCTCCAGCCCCCACCGCATTTAAGCTGTATAAAATAAAGCCAGGAGTGTTTACATCTGTCTTCTCTCCTCTGTGTTCCACACGAAGCAGGGAAACATGGGGAGCAAAGGAGACTCAGCAGAGAGCCCTGGGGCAGAGCCCCTCGGGCTGCCCAGGAGCCACAGCAAAGCTGGAGCTGCTGACAGATGTGCAAACACAGCCCTCCCTCCTCCCTGCATCCATCCTCAGAGCACTCACACAGCAGCATTGGGAAAGCTGAGTGGAAAATGTCTGAGGTGTTTGATTGCTCGGGTTCAGTGGGGGAAGGATTTGCAGCCAGGATCGTGTCAAACCAGGCACGAGCACACGAAATATTCACGTGTATTTATATTTCTCTGGGAAAAGAATGTTGGAAAGCATTGCCCTTTGCTTATAACCACCATGTCCTGAGGACAAATCATTTTGTTTTTTCCCAGGAAAGGGCTCCAAATCAACAATCACAGTGAGGCTTCAGGCTACTCCTCATCACTGGGGACAGGCCATGAGGAACTCACCATTCCTCATGCTGGCACCTCCTCAGGAGGGGCAGGACAGTGAGGATGTGACCCTGCACCCCTCAGCTGTGCCCTGCAGGGCCAGGCTGGGCCACTGAATCCAGTGCAGGGACACACCAGCATCTCCCCATGGGACAGGTGAGCTGGGCACAGCCTCAGGTGAGCTGGGCACAGCCCCAGGCTCCCCTTACAGGACAGGTGAGCAGGGCACAGCCCCAGGCTCTCCTCCCCTCCCTGGCTGTGCTCAGGGCCCCCAGCACTCTTGGCTTCCCTTCAGGGGTGGGAGTTCCCCCTCTCCATATCTAAGAGGTAGGTCTCAAATGATGGAGGATGTCAGTGTTCAGAGTGATGGAGCTTGCTTGCCAAATGCTGTTTCTCATAAGAAAAACAAGGGAAAGAATAGCATTTGTTCAATCACATGGCTCTGGCAGTGTCTATTTTTCTGGACTATGGCACTGCTTGCCCTGAAGGCTGAGCAGGTTCCTCATGAAATGCCATCAAGTCTTGGGCCATGACTTTAGAGAGCACCAGAAATAGCGTGTGGAAGCAGAAAAGCAGCATTGTTTTTCTTCCACATATGGGATCCAGTTCCAGTGGGGGATTTACACACACAAACATAATCCCTTTTGATTCTGACATAGCTGGGATCTTGCTGACCCTCTTCTATTTTTCCCCTCCATCTATTATACCATTAACAATTAATTTTCTTATTCCTTTTTTGGCCATCCTTTCCCCTGAGTTCAGGGTGGCTCAGCCACAGTCTGTCCCCCCTCTCTGGATGCAGATGGGGCCATGGGGGCCCTCCAGCCCCAGAGCAAGGGACATATCTCTGTCCCTGCAGCCAGACACGTCCAGCTGTCCCCTCTTGTCCTGGACATGCCCAGGAAGGCACAGCTGTGCTGACACTCAGCTCCTGCTTACACCCACCCCGAGCAGCGTGCTGGGGGCTCTTCCACCCCTCTGCCTGCCCTGGCACCTCAGGGGGCTCAGCCCTGTCACAGCTGGGCAAGGCCTTGGTGGCATTTCCAGCTCTCCTGTCCCCAGCAGGGCCCTGTCCCCATCCTGCAGTGCCACCTCAGGGGGCTCAGCCCTGTCACAGCTGGGCAGGGCCTCAGTGGCATTTCCAGCCCCATCCCCGTGCTGCAGTGCCATCCCCTGGCACAGTGCCCATCCCAGCACATCCCCAGCCCTGAGGTCAGGCTGCACAGCCCCTCTGTGGGCTGGAAGGTTCTGGGGAAGGCCCAGGTGTGCTCTGGAGAGCCCAGAGTCCTCTTGCCCCTCGATTCCCGCTCACCGTCACCACCAGGCACCCTGCAGCCACACAGACGGGTTTGGCAGAGGCAGAGATCTTTCCAAAAGCTTTCATTTGTGCACCAAGGCTGTCCAGCCACATCTGAGCCTCTGCCACGCCGTGGCTGGAGCAGGGGCCCGCTGTGACAGCCACTCCTGATTTACACAGCCAGGCAGGGCAAGTTATGAATATTAATTCCCTTAGTTCTGCCATAAATAGTCCCAGTGAGCGTGCCCATAAAAATACAAACAGTTCAGTGTTAACTCCTGGAAAGGCCCAGCACAGACCTGGGACAGGCTCACAGCAGGGCCCAGCCCCGTGGGGTCACCGAGCAGCTTCACCCAGCAGGCCCAGCCCCAGCCCTGGCCCTGCTGTGCCCAAAGGGGACCCAAACCTGTTGGCTTTCCCAGCCCTCAGCAGCTTGCCTTGCAGCTAAAGCATTTATCTCCTGGAACACAGCCTGGCACACAGAGCAGTTCTACCCATTCCAGAGACCCCCGGGAGCTCTGAGCTGAAATTCCATCTCGGGCACAGACAGGAGGCACGGGAGGAGGAGCTGTGCCAGGCCTGGGCACAGACACATCGTGCCCTGATCCCAGAGGCACCCGTGCATGGAGAGCACCCAGAGGGCTGTGCCCACACAGGCAGCCCCCGGAGACACTGGGATTGTCACTGTCACCACCCCAGCCAGGCCCTGTGCCTGGCACCCTCTGCCATGGATATTCATTGTGTGAACATGGACAGCCCCAGCTGAAACCCCCCAAAGCCTGTCTGCAAGGTAAGGGCAATGGGACTAAACAAACAGTATTTATTCTATTTCTCCCTTTTATCTTGCACAGACCAATCAGTAATTTTACACACTAAATAAGTGTTTATTTTAAATTGAATTTCCCTTCTCCACCTAATAAGCCAGTAGGCACCTTCCACCACTCAGATCTTGGACACTGCTGAAATCACCTGGTTCCTACAACATTACAAATGGGTTTGTGTGCCCTGTTTGCATTAAAACACCACAAATTAGGCCCTGGGTACTGGCCATGCTCCAATGGACACGAGAGCATCCGCATTCCTGCAGAGTTACAGTGCTTCCTCCACAGACTGGATTTATATCCACATCCAAACCAAATAAATCATCAACCACAGCCCCTAAACCAGCTCACTTATAACACCAAGTGTGAATAATGAAATGTCATAATATTTGCCCAAGACACGTGGTTTGTTTGCTTTCAATAAATAAAGTCTAGAAGGGAAAAAAAAAAAAAAAAAGCAGAGGTAATGCTTCCTCTTGGTGTTGGTCATTGTTGGGAGTAGGAACGGCCTCTGGATGGGGGGAACCAAGGCAGAAAGGGGAGAAGAACCCAGCTGGAGCCAAGGCAGTGCCCGCTGCTCAGCATCCCCAGGGCAGGCTGCACGAGCCAGGCCAGGGCAGCCGGGCACAGCCCCAGGCTCAGCCCAGCCGGGCACAGCCCCAGCCTCAGCCCAGCCAGGCCAGGGCAGCCGGGCACAGCCCCAGGCTCAGCCCAGCCGGGCACAGCCCCAGCCTCAGCCCAGCCAGGCCAGGGCAGCCGGGCACAGCCCCAGGCTCAGCCCAGCCGGGCACAGCCCCAGGCTCAGCCCAGCCAGGCTCAGCCCAGCCGGGCACAGCCCCAGACTCAATTCATCCCACCCAGGGCTCCGTGACACCCCCCCAACAGAGGGCACACAGGAATCTCCCTCACCGCTGCTGTATTTACTCGGTGCCTGCAGCCCTGGTTTCCAGCAGCTGGCAGCGTGCCAAGCTGGGATCTCAGGTGCTCACAAACTGGTCAGCTCTGCCTCTGGGTAAAGTAACCCAATTGGCACAATGGGGCTGGTGCTGCCCTCAGGGACCCCCAGCCCAGCACCAGTGCCACAGACACAGCCCGGCCTGAGCTCCCCAGCTGCTCTTGGGGAAGGGAAGGGGCTCAGCAGCCTCACTGCAGCCCGAGCCCAGCCCAGCACGCAGCTCTGACAGGCAGTGCCACAGGGAACAGAACCACACAGCTCAGGCAGAGCAGGAGGGGGAACAGCAGCTGAAAGCTCCACACGCAAAGCTCCCGGCGCTAGAAATAGGATCTGTGTTCTGTGCTGGGTTGTTAGGAGACTCATCCTGCTGCAGGGCTTGGAAGGATTGTATTTGCAGGCATTGGGAGCCTCCTGGCCGTGCCACAGCCAAGGAATGTCCAACCCCTCTGTGCATCTCAGCCATGGGGCAGGCAGGGCACACAGGGCAGGCAGGGCACACAGGCTCCCTCCCTCCTGACCTAAACCTGTGCCACAGAGCCCTGCTTGTGCTCATTCCCTCCTCAGTGAGACACTTTTAACCACCTGCTTTCCCCCTACACCCAGTGCAGCTGGGTAGGAGCCTTCCTGAGCCATGCTGGGCTCCTGGCAATGCCCCTGGCCCCTGGGACAGGGAAAGCTTCATTTGACTGCTGCCTCTCTGGACTCAGGAGAAAACAAACACCCCCAGGATGAACCACAGCCAGCGGCAGGCTGGGAGCCCTGCTCTGACCAGCAGCACAACTGGTTAACTCTGATTATCTCAGAATACCCCGCTGGTTATGTCAAGGGATAAATCAAGGCAAGACTGCCTCTTGATAAGGAAAAGCCAAGTGAGGCTATTTTAAAATGAAAATGCAGAGGAATTCAGAGTGCCAGCGAGAGAGAAGAGCTGAGATTAGGAGGTGACACAAGCACAAGCTGCAAGAGGCCTCTCCAGAGCTGTCCTGCGCCTTCAGCAGAGGAGCAGCAGCACCCCAGGAGCTGCCCAGGGCTGGATTCAGCCAGAGCAGCCCTGGCAGTACCCAGGGCAGGGCTGTGAAGCACCTGGCTGGGCTGGGGCTGGTCAGACCCCACTGCTGGGGACACCCCCAGCCCTGCTGAGCCCCAGCACCACCAGCCAGAGGGGAGGCAGCTCCTCAGCACCAGCTCCATCCCCACAGCCAGCAGGACAGACACCTGCCCAGCCTTTGGCACCAGCTTAGCCCAGAGCCAGAAGGTCCTGTGGGAGAGGGAATGGGCTCAGCCCTGCCCGAGGGGCTGCACAACAGGACAGGCAGCTGCAGGTGGGGCCTGTGGCACCCAGGCGCCACCAAACAGCCCTAGGGTGCCTCAGAGGGCTCCATCTCCTCTCAGCTCACCTCAGGCACCAACAGCCCCTGGTGGGACCCAGCAGAAAGGTGCCCAGAGCAGAAAGAGGCTCAGAGGTCAGACAAAGACAAAAGGAAGAGCTGTTGATCGTGGGCCATGGGACGAAATGCAGCCTCAAGGGGTGTCACAGCTGGCCTACACTGTGGGGCTTCAGAGGAGATAAAGAACTCAGAAAAAAGAGCAAATAAAGAAGGATTTGCACAAGGACAGCCCAGACCCTGCCCCATGGGCTCATCCCTGCTGAGAGGCAGCACCACCAGCCCCAGCATCCCACCAGGATCCCCAGCTCTTACAGCGAGACCAGGATGCAGAGATGGGTGGCTGTGTATCACAGGGGCAGGAATCTGATATTCATAGACTTTCTCTCTGCTTTAAAGGGCAAGACTCCTTGTATGGAAACAAACTAGGACAACAGCTTGAATGATAAATCACCCTTCTTCTGTACTTCCTCTCTGAAATTTAATTTTAATTGATATTAAACATGACAGAGCTTCTGCTCAAACTCCTATTTGCCAGCCCTGATTTCCGCTGCCTCTGCAGGGCTGATGCCAACACAACCCTGCCCTCAGCAGCCTCTGCGCCACCAGTCCTGGAGGGCTCAGGGGCCACCCAAGCACAAGAGCCCCGTGCCCCTGGCAGGGCCAGGGCACTGCCCAAGGCAAGGCTTTCACCCAGGGCTCTGGCACAAGCACAGCCAGGCTGCAGCCCTCAGTGACGCTGACAGGGAGGAGAGCCACCCTCCCAATTTCTCCTTCTTTACTATTCCTTCACCGCAGTTCTGGGCTGCTCATTTCCACAGGAGCTTTGATCTCAGTGAGCTTTATTTCTGCTTTATTCTTCTCTGCTCAAGAGAACTAAATCCATTTTGCTTGCTGGGTCCTAGGGGCAGGTTATTTATCTGACTTCTAGCAGGCTTCCAGGCCCCCAGCCCCAGTCCTACAATGTGCTCCCACGAGCAGTGCTGCCCTGAGAGCACCCAGGAGGCTGCTCAGGCTGGGGGCAGCGCTCACTGCCTGCTCCTGCAGAGGATTCTTAATAAATGTTCTGACAACGGAGGGTTTGCATTTCAGTGAAAAACCTCCGATGGCTTCCACGTGGGGTAGATCTGTGCAGCAGACGGGGCAGAGCAGCGCTGAGCAGCGTGCCCTGCCCCGTGTGTGTGCCCCTCTGCTCTCACACCAGAGGCTGTGTGCCCACAGCCTGAAGTACTCAGAAATGCATTTATTTATAGCAGCTACAGTGCCACGGAACCTCCCCGTGCCTCTGCCGGCTGCGGGAGGGAGGGAGGGAGACATTCGCTATCTGCCGCCGCTGCTGCCTGGGTGTGCGGTGCCGGGACACCGGGCCGGGATACCAGAACGGGGACACCGGGGCAGGGACACCAGAACCGAGCCGGGCCACCGGGACAGGGACACCAGAACCGAGCCGGGCCACCGGGACAGGGACAGCAGAACGGGCCGGGACACCGGGGCACACAATCGCTGCCCTGCAGTGCCAGCCGTGCCCGGGGCTCTGCAGGGGCACCTCCACACCCAGCGCCTGCCTGGGCACCGCCAGCCTCCCCCAGGACCTGCCAGTCCCCTTGCTACCCCATTTTGTAAAGGGCTTTTTTCACAAAACCATCACTTTTAAACAAATCCTCAGATCAGAAAGGCAGGAGCTCACAGGAGACATTAGACTGAGGAGGATTAGCAAAGTACAGCGCTGGTTAAATAAATATTAACCAAGAAACCCTGGAGGAGATATTCCAACCACTGTGGTTCTGTGGTTTGGTCTTGGATTTCCTCGAGTTTGCATGGGTGAGAAGGTGGAAGCTGAGGAACCCAGGCTGGCACCACAGGCCTTCTCCTGGGCTCTGAACGGCCCCTGAGGAGCTCTGGCCAGCCCAGGACAGGGTGGCATCTCTGGGTGATGTTTACAGACACAATTCCTGAATTCCCCAGCTGCTTCATTTACAGATTCACAAACAACTACTTCTCCTAGTCTTTTGGGCACTTTTGCCCCAATTTGGGCATTGTTTCTCCCACACAAGGATAAGATCCCACCAGCACGGCTGGGCTGGGGGCTGCACACCCACCCTGCCCTGGCTCAGAGGCCACCAGCCGCCCACGCACATGCCATCCCCCTGAGGTGGCAGCACGGGGGCGGCCCAGAAAAGCCCCTTTAAGGGACACTTCAGGGCGGCCTCGGCAGCCAGGACATTAATTTTAGCCTGGCGCAGTGCCAGGGGCACGGGCAGCTGCTGCGGGCGGGGCCAGCGCCTCCTGTCCCTGTCCCTGTCGCTGTCCCCAGCGCTGCCAGTCCCGCCCAGCCATGGCCGAGGAGCACCGCGAGCTGGAGGAGCGGATCATCATCAAGGACCAGCACACCAAGGAGATCGACCTGGTCAACAGAGACCCCAAGCGCATCAACGAGGACGTGGTGAAGGTAGGGCCGTGCCCCAGCAGCAGCCATCGGCGTTTGGGGTCACACCTGGGGGCTGGGGCCAGGTGTCCTGGCATGGCTGGGGCCGTGCTCCTGCTCCATGTGGCCCGGCAAAGCTGTCCCTAAGGCTGGGGAGGTGACAGCCCTGCTGGCCGGGGGCACGCCTGGCTCCAGGTAATGCCACATTTCCCACGCCTTGAATGGGCTCTCCAGTTTCATTGTGGCTTGAAAATTTATGGAGATCCTTCCTTTGCACCAGCAAGCTGGCAGCCAAAAATAACACAGAAATTAAATATTACCAGTTTAATTACCAGGATATTGGGAAAAGGCTGCTGGCCTTGGAGGCACCCCAGTGTCAGTGCCTGTTGTTTGAGGTGTGTTGTCATGTTTGTGGAAGATTGCTCTCCCCAGGGCAGCCCAGAGGTGCAGCACCCCCAGCTCTCTCCCCTCATTTCTAACCAAGAGGAATTCCCATTCTAACTCTTGGGCTTCCTCTAGACTCCCTTACAACTGCAAACAAATTTTGTCTCTGTTAGCAAAGATAATTCCAGCCCAAATGAGAACAGGAGGACAGGAAGAGGTGAAAGGGTTTTGTTAAAACCATGTTTGTGACTGTCACAGCAGAAGGGACAGAGGGCACAGAGCTGCTCACACAGGCTTTGTTACAGGCTGTGACCTTGCCAGCTCTGCTGAAACACAAACCTCAGTTTGGGCATGAGAGCACCATTACAGCTGCAGCCGTGGTGTGGTCAAACGGGATGAGCTGTGACACTGACAGCCATCGCTGGGCTCCCTGCTGGCACTGTGACACCTGCCCTGACACCTCAGCATCCCCAGCCTCACATCCAACAGCCGTGCCACTGCCAGCAGTGCCTCCCACAGCCCTGGCCTGGGGCTGGAGAGGTGCCAGGCCAGGGGAGCCCCATCTGCCACGGCAGCAGGGACCAGCAGAGCCCCCAGCCCACGGCAGCAGGACCAGCAGAGCCCCCAGCCCGCGGCACCAGGGACCAGCAGAGCCCCCAGCCCGCGGCACCAGGGACCAGCAGAGCCCCCAGCCCACGGCAGCAGGACCAGCAGAGCCCCCAGCCCACGGCAGCAGGGACCAGCAGAGCCCCCAGCCCACGGCAGCAGGACCAGCAGAGCCCCCAGACCACGGCAGCAGGGCCAGCAGAGCCCCCAGCCCGCAGCAGCAGGGCCAGCAGAGCCCCCAGCCCACGGCAGCAGGGCCAGCAGAGCCCCCAGCCCACGGCAGCAGGACCAGCAGAGCCCCCAGTCCATGGCACCAGGGGCCAGCAGAGCCCCCAGCCCACGCTTTGGGGTTCCCCAGCCCAGGAGCAGCAGCAGCCACTCCTGGGTGACAGTGCCAGCAGTGTCCCAGCCATGCCAGGGCCCCACCAGCCCCTCCCTGCCTTTCCCACTCCAGACTCTCCAAAGCCTGACGAGACCTTCCAGGCTCACCCACTCCCATGGCCACGCTGCTGCTCCAGCACTCAGAGCTCAGCGTTCAGAGCTCAGCTCAGCATTCAGAGCCCAGCATTCAGAGCTCAGCCCAGCATTCCTCCACCCTAAAATAGCCCGGGAGGGCCGGGGAGGGAGGGCAGAGGCAGCCCGGGCAGGGGCACGGCTCACCCTGCTCTGTCCCTGTCCCACCCCAGCACCAGGGCATGTGAGCAGGAGGGCTCTGAGGCCCAGGCAGCAGGAGCTGCAGTGCCCACCAGAGGAAGGGCTCACCTGGCCCTGGATAAACACCTGAGCACCACAGAGCAGCAGCCAGAACTTGGGATCAGGTCACAGAAGTGGCTCTGCCCGCAGAGCCTGTCACAAACCCCCCGCAAGCACGGCACCAGAGCAGGGCCTGGCTCACTGGGTGAGGCTCTCCCAGCACAAAGGGTTCCATGGTTCTATAAAGGAACAGTACCTGCACGTGCTGCTCCCTGAGCACCTCCAGCACGATCCAGACTCAGCCTGAGCCCCCACTGCTCCTCCAAGCCCACTCCCAGTGTGGTGACAGCAGAAAGAGCAACGGGGCAGAGCCCCTGCTTTTATATCCCACTGCTCCCTGCATCAATTGGTCCCTGATGAGCTCGTCGGGCAGTTGGGCACTAACCTGGGCCAGTCCCCAGCACACCTGGGCTTCCTAGGGGCTGCTGATGGCACCTCAGGGCCCGCTCTCAGGGCTGCTTCTCCTCATTGCCAATACTTCTGTCAGCACCCCCTGCTCACTCCAGGAAATTAAAGATGACACAGAGTGATTTTGTGATCCAAGTGCTTCCAAAAGCAGAATGGATATTGTTATTTAACACGAATGTACAGACACGTCAGCTGCCGGGGGGAGGCCGGGCTGGTTTTCAAGACAAATAGCTCAGCTCATATATTCCCTGGCAGTGAGTTACACCCCAAGGGGATCTCTGCGTGGAGTTTTGGGGAGTGTGTGTCACTCAGAGACACTCCCAGTGCCTGCACAAATGGCGAGGGCAGGGCTGAGCCCCAGCTCCCTTCCCCAGGAGGAACATGGACAGACAGCACTGAGCACCTCATCCTATGGGTATAAATAAATAATCCATAAATCCAGAGGGTGTTGGGTCTTTATTAGCACACACACCTTCCTGCCGAGTGGGCAGCCCCGTCCCTGAATGCTAAAAAAGGGCAGGAATGGGCTCTGGCTGCCTGTGCAGCCAACACTCCCACGCACAGCTCCCGTTCCAGGGGCTCCTGCCTGGCCTCACCTGACTCCCCAGATCAGGGGCTGGCACAGGGACTGTGCCCCCCCGTGCTGGGGCCCCAGGCGTGGGCTGAGCCGCCCCTGCTGCCCACAGGCTGTGGCTGGGCAGTGCTGGGCAGTGCTGGGCAGTGCTGGGAGCCCTGAGCCCTCTCCCAGCTCTGCAGGGCTGGCCCTGCCCGGGCTGCAGGGACCCAGCCCAGCACTGTCCCCGCTCTCCCCAGGCCCCTCCGTTTGGGATCTGCTCTCCCCTCGTGCTCACATCGGGGCCTTGGCTGACCCCCAGACCTCCCCTGTGTCCTCTGCTCTCCCCCAGGTGGATTTTGAGGATGTGATAGCTGAGCCCGTGGGCACCTACAGCTTCGACGGCGTCTGGAAAAGCAGCTACACCACCTTCACCGTCAGCAAGTACTGGTGCTACCGGCTGCTCTCCGCCCTGCTGGGCATCCCCCTGGCCGTCCTCTGGGGCTTCCTCTTCGCCCTCATCTCCTTCTGCCACATCTGGGCCGTGGTGCCCTGCATCAAGAGCTACCTGATCGAGATCCAGTGTGTCAGCCGCATCTACTCGCTGTGCATCCACACCTTCTGTGACCCGCTCTTCGAGGCGCTCGCCAAGATCTGCAGCAACATCCGAGTTGCTGTCCGGAAGGAGACTTAGGTGCTGGCAGCTGCCCCAACACCCTCACACAACCCCCTCCGTGCAGGCTGCCTGCCCTTGGGCACACAGAGTCCAGTGAGGGACCCAGACACGGACACCCCTGTCCAGGGAGGGATCTGAACACGGACACCCCTGTCTAGTGAGGGATCTGAACATGGACACCCCTGTCCTGTGAGGAACCTGCACACGGACACTCCTGTCCTGTGAGGAACCCAGAGGCGGACACCCCTGTCCAGTGAGGAACCCAGACACGGACACCCCTGTCCAGGGAGGGATCTGAACACGGACACCCCTGTCCAGTGAGGGATCTGAACATGGACACCCCTGTCCTGTGAGGAACCTGCATACGGACACTCCTGTCCTGTGAGGAACCCAGACGCGGACACCCCTGTCCAGTGAGGGATCTGCCCAAGGATACCCCTGTCCAGTGAGGAACCTGCGCACAGACACCCCTGTCCTGTGAGGAGCCCAGACATGGACACCCCTGTCCAGTGAGGGACCCGCACAGGGACCCTGTGGCACAGGAACCCGTGGCAGGGCCCCGCAGCAGAGCTGGCTCTCAGGGATGCTCCCTGCTCACAGAGGCAGGCCAGGCTGCTCCTTACTCCACCCAAAGCCAGAAGCCTCAGGAGAAGGGAGCCCATCGTGGCCCAGGGAACAGCCCCGGGGTCCCTGTGCCCTGCTGGCCCGCGGAGCTGCTGGGAGGCACAGGGACAGCAGCCTCTCCTGGAGAACAGCCCTGTCTGTCCATGTGCTGTCTGTCCTCAGGTGCTGGGCGAGCACTGGGGCTGCAGAGCTGCTGCTGGCCCCTGCCCAAAGCCTGCCTGCCCCTGCATCCCTCGGGGCTGGTGCTGACAGAAACTCCCCCAAAGGAGTTATTGTTTGTGGCAAACAATTGCTGTGGTAGGAGCTTCTGCATTAAACCGCTGCTCAAAGCTTTTAGGGATAGAATAGCTAAACCAAACGCTTTTCATGCCTGTTTGCATTTCAGCCAAGCTGTGAGAGCCAGAGCAGGCCATGCATGACATGTTGTGTCTGCTTCCAGAGCGTGAGCTGGTCCTGGGCCAGCTGCAAACCCGCCCCTGGCACTCGAGGCTCAATTATGTAATTAATTGTGGAGCATCGTTAAGTGCCGTGGGCAGGGTCCAGGGCAGGACAGCACGGTGGGAGCCAGCCCTGAGCGTGGCCAGGGGGGACACAGAGCCTTGGGGAACCCCAACTGAGAGACAAGCTGGGCCCTGAGCAAAGCCTGGCTTGGCTTCTCAGGCAATCTCCATGAGATACGCGTTCAGTCAGCTCCAGGCACACGGGGTGTGCATCCCACCCAGGCACACGGTGTGTGCATCCCACAGGCCAGGGCTGTCCCTCTGCCCCGATGGACAGGGAGAGCAGAGGAGGGAGCCTCTGCCAGGACCCTGCTGCTCCGGCCACAGGGAGAGAGGAGCCAGGGGTGAGAGGTGCAGCTCAGAGGTATTTCCTCCCTGTACTGTCAGTTAACTGCTCGGTCCCTCTTCCACAGGGCTGCACTTTCACTTTGAGGCCCTTGAAGGCTCTTTTGGCTCCAGCCTTAAGTGCTTTGCTGAACCAGGGCCCAGGAGGTCTCTTTGTTCAGAGGCTGCTCTCAATTGTCTCCATGTGCACTGGATTCCAACAAAGACTTGGAGCCAAAGACTCCTCTAGTGCCACGCCAAGGACGAGAAAGAGCCAGGGTTTCTGCTGGAGCTCTTCCAAGGGCTTGGGATTGTATCCTGCTGTTTTCCATAGCAATGTGGTACCCAAGCTCCAGCAACATCAGGGCCCAAGAAGGATGGAGTGATTAAAAAAAAAAAAAAAAAAAAAAAAGATATTTAGGTAATTATAGGAAGGTGGGGAAAGTCTCAAAAAACCTTTCATTTTTTGTGAGAATAAAAATAATTAAAATCAGTTGTATAATGGACTTATACTACTTGTTGTTGCTGTTCTAGTAGTTCACTGCCTGAACCCAAAAAACCCTGAAATGCTGATGTTCCCCCCACATTGCTCACCTGGGCACACACTGCTCACCTGTCAGCCCCTCTGTTCCAGTTCTGCCCTCCTGGAAAGCTTTCGGCAGAGCATTCACTGGGGCCCTCCCCAGCTGCTCTCGCTGTTCCCCTGTGCCGCAGCCTGGGGCCCGTGCAGGAGCTCAGCCACGGCCCCTCTGGGCTGCAGCACCTCCAGGCCCGGGACACGGCCCTGCCTGACCCCCATTCACCTCCAGAAACTGCAGCGGGGCTGGAGGGAATCCCCTGTGAGTCCCAAAGCTGCCTCCCTTCTCCGCGCCTCCGTCCCAGTGACATCCCCGGCTCCCGTTCCTCCCCGGCAGGGGATGCAGCTCGGGCTCTCCAGAAAGGGACACCTCCGTCCTTGTTTGCTGCAGGAGTGCGTGGCTCTCAAGGAGAAGGAAGGTGAACGTGGGAAGAAAATGCTCCATGGTGTCCTGAGGATTTCAGCCAGTCAGCAAATGTGCTATGCTCACTTGGAGCTCCCACCAAAAAAAAAAATCAAAGGAATGTCAGGACGGGAAAGGTGCAAATGGACCTGCTGGCCACAGTGAAGAAATAAAGGACACATTTAAATGCATTTTTCATGTTCATTCCCATCACGAAAGGCCAGATTACATCGCCCTTTGAGAGCCCCAGCCGTGTCCCGTGCAGTGCCGGTGTCGCAGCCAGCTGTGTGCCGCTGGGGGCAGGTCCCGCTGCGGGGCAGGGCACGGCTGGCAGCGGGCACGGCTGGCAGCGGGCACGGCTGGCTGCGGGCTCTCGGTGCTTTCCATCCATCCCCTGCAATCCCTCAGCCCAGCTCCCCCCGCGCCTCCCTCCCGCCTTCCACCAGCCGCAGTCAGAAAACTTTATTTACAGTATTTGTTTACAATAAAAATCCATGCCGTGAGTGCATCCTGTGCCACGGAGCGAGCACAGGCACGGAGCGGTGGGAGGCTTGCTGGGACCTGCGGTGAGCCAGGGCCGAGCCTGGCTCGGGGACACGGCAGGAGCGTCCCTGTGGGAGCCAGGGTCTGCCGGATCCCGCACAGCCCCGAGCAGGAGGTGCTGGGCACACCCGGACAGGGTCAGTGCCCAGAGCCCGCACAGCCCCGAGCAGGAGCTGCCGGGCACACCCGGACAGGGTCAGTGCCCAGAGCCCGCACAGCCCCGAGCAGGAGCTGCCGGGCACACCCGGACAGGGTCAGTGCCCAGAGCCCGCACAGCCCCGGGCAGGAGCTGCCGGGCACACCCGGACAGGGTCAGTGCCGTACCCCGGCCCCAGCCGTGCCCCAGGCTCCTGCCCAGCCTCACTGGGTACAGGGCACAGAGCTGGGCTGGGGACACCCGGGCCACAGCACTGTCCCTTTGAGGCTGGTCCCTGCTGACATCAGGAATGCCCTTGGCTGTGCCCCAGGCAGGGGGAGCAGGGCTGGCATGGTACAGGCTAGCATGGTTCAGAGCTGCAGGGCAGGCCTGGTGCAGGCTGGCATGGTGCAGGGCTGCAGAGCTGCAGGCCTGGCATGGTGCAGAGCTGCAGAGCTGCAGGACTGGCATGGTGCAGGCTGGCATGGTGCAGGGCTGCAGGCCTGGCATGGTGCAAGGCTGCAGGGCTGCAGGCCTGGCATGGTGCAGGGCTGCAGGACTGGCATGGTGCAGGGCTGCAGGACTGGCATGGTGCAGGGCTGCCTCTGCCCCACAGGCTGCAAGTGAAGCCAGGGCTCCTGTGCTGAGAGCGCGGAGCGGGATCCTGCTGCAGGCGGAGTGGGGCAGTGCCCAGCCACCTACCGGGGGTCACACCACCCATCTCCCTGTGCTTCCATCGCACCTGCCCCAGCGGCACCGCGTCCTTTGTCCCTCCTGGCGCCATCCACAAGCCACTGAAGTCAGGGATTGGGGCTCAGGAACGGGTTCCTGCCATCTAATCCCAGGCAGCACCGAAAGCTGGACGCAGAACTCCTCGCCCACTCCCGTCTCGGTTAAATAAGGCCTCTGTACATGCTTACACCATATTTACACCTGCGTGCAGACCCCTCTGTCCGGCCCGGCCGCCCCAGGGCAGCAGCGCAGCAGAGGCGCAAGGTCCGGCTGGCCGCGGCCTCACGTCGTGGGCGGCTGCACGAAGCTCCTCTGGCTCGCGGCCCTGCAGCTGAGGACGAAGGACGAGGAGTTGCTCCTCTTGCTCAGCTCGCAGGCCGGCCGCGACTTCAGGTAGCGCGTGGAGCAGCAGAGGAAGCGGCGCATCAGGTCGTGGAACAGGTGCCCGGTGTAGAGCATGTAGATCCAGGGGTTGCAGCAGCTGTTGAGGCTGGCCAGGAGCATGGCGATGATGAACGGGGACGCTGCGAGACAGAGGCGGTGTCAGGGCACGGCACACGGGCCCTGCCAGAGCCCCGGGCACCCCGAGACCTCTGCCCGGCAGGGATGAGCCCGCAGGGACACAGGGAAAGGAGAGCCCGCAGGGACACAGGGAAAGGAGAGCCCGCAGGGACACAGGGAAAGGAGAGCCCGCAGGGACACAGGGAAAGGAGAGCCCGCAGGGATACAGGGAAAGGAGAGCCCGCAGGAACACAGGGAAAGGAGAGCCCGCAGGAACACAGGGAAAGGAGAGAGGCTGGAACACCAGGGAAAGGAGAGCCCGCAGGGACACAGGGAAAGGAGAGCCCGCAGGGATACAGGGAAAGGAGAGCCCGCAGGAACACAGGGAAAGGAGAGAGGCTGGAACACCAGGGAAAGGAGAGCCCGCAGGGACACAGGGAAAGGAGAGCCCGCAGGGATACAGGGAAAGGAGAGCGGCTGGAACACCAGGGAAAGGAGAGCCCGCAGGGACACAGGGAAAGGAGAGCCCGCAGGGACACAGGGAAAGGAGAGCCCGCAGGAACACAGGGAAAGGAGAGAGGCTGGAACACCAGGGAAAGGAGAGCCCGCAGGGACACAGGGAAAGGAGAGCCCGCAGGGATACAGGGAAAGGAGAGCGGCTGGAACACCAGGGAAAGGAGAGCCCGCAGGGACACAGGGAAAGGAGAGAGGCTGGAACACCAGGGAAAGGAGAGCCCGCAGGGATACAGGGAAAGGAGAGCCCGCAGGGACACAGGGAAAGGGGAGCCCGCAGGGACACAGGGAAAGGAGAGCTCGCAGGGGAGGGAGTGAGGGGCCGAATCTCAGTTCCAGCGGCTCGGGATCCGGTTTGTCTCCCCCAGAGCTGCGTTCTCAGAACCTCGCGGTTCGGATTTTCTCCCCAGAGCTGCGTTCTCAGAACCTCGGGGCTCGGATTTTCTCCCCAGAGCTGCGTTTCCCCGCTCACTCCGGTATTCCCTGAGCCGCTCAGGAGGCAGAGCTGCCCCGGCACAGCCCGCACGCCTGGGGGTGCCCGGAGCGGGGAAGGGAGCGCCAGCCCGGCCCTGGCCGAGCCCTCTGCACGGTGCTCTGCCCGCACCCCTCTCCAGTGATGTTTCCTTCCCCCGAGTGAATGCTCCCCGCACAGGGCTGTGCCAGGGAGGACATTCCCACAGCAGCGAGCCTGGCATCCCCGGTGGCAGGGGATGAGGGGATGGTGGCAGCGCAGTGCCAGGACATCAAGTCCTGGCTGCTGCTCTCTGTGCCCGGAGCACAAAGCACCGACCGTCCCACCTGGGAGCGGGATCAGCTCCGTCTGGGGACAAGGGGATGGTGGCGCTGGCATCTGCCGTGGCACCAGGACAAGGGGGGACGTGCCCTCCATGAGGTGGAGATGATGGAGCCTTTGTGCTGCTCCCCGTGCTCCAGCTCAGCTCCTCAGCCCCTCTGCGCCCAGAGGAGGCACCAGCAGCGAGGACGAGCACGTCCTTTGGCTGCTCTGGCCCCTTCGTGCCTCTGCAAAAACCCACTGGCAGCTTTCAGACCAGTGAAGAAACGTGACTATAAATGCTACCTTCCAAATTCACCTTTAGCCAATGGATGCGTAATTCCTGCTCTTGTGGTATCTGCTCCAACTACTTTTAATTTCAAGTATATTCTAAAAAATAGTTAATAATTAATTTCAAGTAACATTAATATTTCAACAATAATTAATTTCAGGTATATGCTAAAAAATAATTCATTGCGGAGGCACAAGACCTGAAATACATCCCAGTGTTTCTACCCACTTGAAAACATCCAGCCAGGGCTGACTCAGCTCTTCCTCTCTGCAGGAGGCAAATTGAATTTCAGGAGCTCACTGCAGGGCAGGTCTGGAGGGCGATTGCTCCCCTCCTGGCGGGAGCACCGGAGACCCGAGGGGCGCCGACCGTGCCAGGGTGTCCCTCAGGGATGGCCCCTGTCCCCAGGCCCCGCTGGAGGGGTGCAGGGGACACCCAGCACGGGAGGGATGGGACGAGGGGTGCCCAGCTCCCACCACTGACTGCAGCACCTGCCCCGAGGGGAAGGGACCCCGAGGGGAAGGCGGAACAGCCGCGGTGCTTCACAGCCCTGCTCTTGCCCTCACAGGGGCGTGAGCCAGCTCTGACCCCGAGCTCAGAGTCCCGCAGGTGCTCCCTGCGATGTGTGTGCAGCAGGAGCCTCCTGTGGGGGGACCCAGCGCTTAAACCAGCCCCTGGATCATGACCTGTTCCCACCCAGCTCACAGAGGCTCTGGGGCGTGTGGCCGCCTAAGGGGGATCCCTGCTGCCTGCCCAGTCACCCCCGAGCAGCTCATGGGGTGCAGTCGTGCCCCCATTGCCGCTGGCACCCAGGGACCCCCTCCCCTCCTTCTGCTCTGCCCACGCAGCTGCCAGGGGAGGAACAGCCGCCTTCCCTTCCCAGCACGGGGCACCCCTCTCCTGCACCCACCGGGCTGCCTGGGCACAGGGAGGGACCCGGGGGCAGGGCAGGGCTGCGGGAATGCTGCAGGCAAAGCCCCAGTGCTCCGCAGAGAGATCTGACTGTGCTGCCCCCCTCGTGCCTCCGGGCAGCCAAAAGGTGCAGGAGAGCCTGGAAGGAAGGGCTGGGGGCTCCCAACACCTGAATCCACCTGGGCTTTTCTTCCCGTGCCTCCAGCAAGGGCCCTGGCAGAGCTCCCACGCTGTGCCGCAGCCTCGGGCTCCCGGAGACAGGAACAGAGCGCGGGGGAGTGAGGAGTGGGGCACAGCCCCGAGGGGATGGAGAGCATCATGCCTGAAAGCAAGGGAGAAGGGAAAGGAAAAAGGGAAAAGGGAAAAGTGCTGCAAGGGAAAGGTTCCCCACGAGCCAGAAGGATTGGGATGGACAAATCCTGTCCATCGAGGGCCAGCAGAGCAGCAGAGATTTGGGTGCTGCCGAGGGCTGTGTGCGGGAAGGGAGGGGCAGCCCTCAAGGTTGCAGGATTAAAGTACAGCCCAAGGAGGGCTCCTTCACCCCAGAGCCCATGCAGGAACTGGAAGTTTTGACCAGCCTGAATCAGGCGGAAAACGCCTGGAGCGCCCAGGTAGGTGCGTGAGCCACGTTCCACTTCTCCTGGAATAAATGGAGCGGAGAGAAGCGGGAGAGGCGAAGCCTGGCGGCTCCCTGGGCAGCCCAGGGGCACAGGGGCTGCGGGACACGGGGCTCGCACAGGGCTGTGCAGCGGGATGGGCCCTGTGCCCGGCTGCCCTGCCCTGCGCTGCCCAGAGCCCGCAGCGCTCGGCCCGGGCCGCCAGGGAGCAGCTGCTCCCCGGTCTCTGGTGAGCCCGTCAGCCTGCCCGAGGCGCTCTCATCCCTGGCTGCGCTTTCCTGCCCCTTCTCCCATCTCACAAAGTCGTGCAGAGTTTTTCCTTAAGGTCTCCCCCGTGGTTCTCCCGTCTGGCACAAACCTGCACAGCTCCGGCCGTGTCACACCAGGCAGGGGGACACTTTCTGTTCTATCTGCAACTTCAGGGATGACAGCAGCCAGCCCAATATAAAAAATGGCAAATCCGTGACACCATCCATGTCTTTAGGAAAAGGTTTCGCTCATAAATCAGGGTTTTTCTGCTGGAGCCGTGCTCCAGTTAGAGATAAAATAACAGCAACAAAGTGATGGGGTGGATGGAGCAGGAGGAGAGGGAGAAGAGGCCAAGAGCAGAAAGCAAAAAGTTAGCGAGGAAGAAACGATAAAACAAAGGAGAGGAATTCAGGCTGTGCAGCTTTCTCCTGAGCTCCCGCACAGCCCGCAGCATGTCCCAGCACCCAGGGTGGGCAGGGAACCTCCAGGGACCCCAGAGCAGCACCCAGGGACAGGCACCGCACAGGGACAGCCACAGTGCAGGCACAGTGGCCAGCGAGGGACAGGCACAGTGCAGGGACAGGCACCGTGCAGGGACAGGCACAGGGCAGGGACAGGCACAGGGCAGGGACAGTGGCCACCATGCAGGGACAGGCACAGGGCAGGGACAGGCACCGTGCAGGGACAGGCACAGGGCAGGGACAGGCACAGGGCAGGGACAGGCACAGTGCAGGGACAGTGGCCACCATGCAGGGACAGGCACAGGGCAGGGACAGGCACCGTGCAGGGACAGGCACAGGGCAGGGACAGCCACAGTGCAGGGACAGTGGCCAGCGAGGGACAGCCACAGTGCAGGGACAGTGGCCACCATGCAGGGACAGGCACCGTGCAGGGACAGTGGCCGCGCAGGGACAGCCCCCGCCCTGAGCACTGCCCAGTCCCCGAGCCGCAGTGCCCCGCAGTTTGCCAGGGCTCCGGCAGCCCTCGGCCCAGGAAGCTGCGGCTCAGCCCCTGCTGCCTGCCGGGGTTTCTGTGTTCGGGACTTTGTCCCCTCTCCCTCCCACCCCCAGCCCGGCCCGGAGCAGCTTCCCCGGGTGTCCCCAGGGGCTGAGCGGAGCCCCCAGGGCCGGCAGGGCGAGGGAGGGGAGCTGTACCTTCCTGCGGGGCGTTGCTGTCCCACACAGACCACATCTGCACGAAGAAGAAGGGAGTCCAGCACACGATGAAGGCCAGCACGATGATAAAGGTCATTTTGACTGTCCGGATCTTGGCTTTCGAGATGAGCCTGGTGCTGCTGACCCTGGCAAACACCACCCCGCCGCGGGAGCCCGAGCCCAGACCCACGCTGGGCCCGTGAGCCGTCTTCAGCTTCACGTTCTGCCAGATTTTGAAGCTGATTAAGCCGTAGCAGATGCTCAGCATCAACACAGGGATGATATAGACCATGAGGGTGATCCAGGTAACGTAGGCTTTCGGTCCCCACGGCTGGATGAAATCCGCCCAACAGTCGTAAACCCCGTTCCCCACATCCCTTAGAGAAAATATGTGGATCTGAGGGATGCTGACCAGCAGGCACAGCAGCCAGGTGAGGAGGACGGAGACCCGGTCGGCCCTCCTGTGCAGGGACCTCAGCGGCTGACAGATGGCCAAGCAGCGGTCCAGGGACATCAGCAGCAGCATGTAGGTGGAGGCGAACATTCCCACCACCTGCAGGTACTTGATCAAGCGGCACAGGAAGTCTGGCCCGTAGAACCTGAAGGTGATGTCCCAGATGAGCTGGGGCAGCACCTGGAAGATGGCCACGACCAGGTCAGCGATGCTCAGGTGCTTCATGAAGAAGTACATGCGGGAGTGCTTGTGGCGGGTGGTGTGGATGGCCAGGAGCACGCACAGGTTGCCGGTCAGGGCGAGGAACAGGATGAGGCACAGGACCGTCACCTCCACCTTGGCCATGTCCTCGTTCCTCTTCAGGGGGTCGGCGGTGCTGTTCCTGCCGGCGCTCAGGTTCTCCGGCCGGAGGCTGCCGTTCCCCAGGGAGCTGTTGATGATCCAGGTGCTGCTCCCCGCCAGGTACAGCTTCTCCATGGCCAGCGCCGGCCCGCATCGAGCCTGGGGCAGGGTGAGGCCAGAGGGCGGGCAGAGAGCGGGCAGAGCTCCTGGCGATGCGTTCCCGTGCGGTAGCCGGCCGTCCCCGCCGCTCTCTCCGCGTCTCCGCGGTTCTCAGCGTTCCACGGCTGCTCTCCGCGTGCCCCGCTCCGTGTCCCCTGCCGTCCCCTCCCCGCCGTGCCGCTCCCTCTGCCCGCCCGTCCGTGTCCCCGTGTCCCGGCTGGCGGCTCCTCGCCGTCCCCTGGCCGGTCCCTCGGCGTCTCCGCGGGCGGCGGCCCCGCTCCAGCCCCGGCGCGGGGGCCGGCCGAGCGGCAGGGGCGGGTCCGGCCCGGCCCCTCGGGGCCCGCCCGCGGCCTCTGCCCCGCGCCCGGACCCGCCTCAGCATCTTCCCCGCGCCCTCCGCGCAGCGCGGCCGATCGCGCTCCCCGCCGGCGGCGCCGCTTCCCGCAGCTCCTTTCGGGCAGTCCCGGTTCTCTGCAGCCCCTCTCGGGCAGCCTCGATTCTCTGCAGCCCCTTTCGGGCAGCCCCGTTCCCCGCAGCCCCTCTCGGGCAGCCTCGGTTCTCTGTAGCCCCTTTCGGGCAGGGCCGCTTCCCACAGCCCCTCTTTGGCAGCGCCGCTTCCCCGCGGCCCCGTTCCCCCGGGCAGCGCCGCTTCCCCGCAGCCGCTTTCGGGCAGCCCCTCTCCCCCGGGCAGCCCCGGCTCCCCGCAGTCCCTTTCGGGCAGCCCCGGTTCCCCGCAGCAGCTTTCGGGCAGCCCCTCTCCCCCGGACAGCCCCTATCCGTTCGGACAGCCCCGGTTCCCCGGGCAGCCCCGGTTCCGGCGCGGTGCCGCGAGGGGCAGCGGCGGAGCGGGGCTGCGCTGACGGGCGGGAGCCATCAGCCCTCAGCCCAAAGCCCCCGGGGTGGCGGCCCCGGGCACGGCGCGGAGGGAGGGAGGGAGCACGGACGGGCCCTGCCCTGCCCTGCCCGAGCTGCCGTCGCAGGACACCCAGGGAAGGTTCCCCCGCAGGTGCCAGCCCGGCCTCGTCCCAGGAGCAGGCTCAGGAGTTTGTCACTCGGCAATGAACACACCCACCAAGAACTTCTCTCTTCTTTCAGGAGGAAGATTTCAGAGTATTATTTCTATAAAATAAAGCAGTACTATGAGTGACACCATTTGTCACCAGCTCACCAGCACAGCTCAATGGCTGTCCCCATTTTCAGGCTCCCTACAAGGGATCCAGAAACTGAACGTGCAGGTGGGATGCTGAGAAGAGCATGGAACCCTCCCAGTCCCCCCTCAGTCCAGCAGCCCTGAAGGCCCCCAGCATCACCACCCTTTGCTCCCCACTTCCAAGTCACATCTCAAACCCTCCTCAGCCCAGCCTTAGGCCCTGAACAAACATCCCTGCAGCTATTTTTAAAGATTTTTGGGAAGTTTTAGCTCCATGCAGGATGAAGAAATGTTACATACTTTGGCACGTTCTTCCCTCTAGGGTTCACGTTCTTCCATCTTCAGGCAATAAAACTGCTGTGGGAATCGCTGCTCACCATGTGCAACGCTTCTTTTTTTACTGCTCTGCTGGTTCTGGGAGAGCTCTCAGGGAGGAGGTGGCTGGGGGCAAAGGGGAGGCAAGGAAAGGTTTGCCCTTGGCTTCTGCTCCGTTCCTTGGGGACTCAGGTGTGGCTCAGCCCCCGTGAGAGGTGCCTGAGGGGAGGCAGAGCAGCCACTGCTCCTCTCTGGCCTTGGCTGAGGTGTCACTCATGGCTGCACAGACACAGCTCCGTCCAGAACAGACCTGAGCTGCTGCAAAGAGCCCAGCGGCCCCGGTGCAGCCCCTGCAGGAGTGCTGTGCAGCTCTGAAGGGCATTCCCTGGCAGCGGGGAGCCCCAGTGCTCCATGGGGCAGAGCTGTGCCAGGACGGACCCTGTTTGTCCCCATGCCAGTGCCACGCTGCTCCCAGCGCCACCCGCCCTGACACACTGCTCCCAGCGCCACGCTGCTCCCAGTGCCACCTGCCCTGACACACTGCTCCCAGTGCCACGCTGCTCCCAGTGCCACCTGCCCTGACACACTGCTCCCAGCGCCACACTGCTCCCAGCGCCACACTGCTCCCAGCGCCACACTGCTCCCAGCGCCACACTGCTCCCAGTGCCACACTGCTCCCAGCGCCACCTGCCCTGACACACTGCTCCCAGCGCCACACTGCTCCCAGTGCCACACTGCTCCCAGCGCCACCTGCCCTGACACGCTGCTCCCAGTGCCACCTGCCCTGACACACTGCTCCCAGCGCCACCTGCCCTGACACACTGCTCCCAGTGCCACCTGCCCTGACACACTGCTCCCAGTGCCACGCTGCTCCCAGTGCCACACTGCTCCCAGCGCCACACTGCTCCCAGCGCCACCCGCCCTGACACGCTGCTCCCAGTGCCACCTGCCCTGACACACTGCTCCCAGCGCCACCTGCCCTGACACACTGCTCCCAGTGCCACGCTGCTCCCAGCGCCACCTGCCCTGACACACTGCCGTGCCTTGGGGTGCAGGAGCAGCTCAGTGGGGATTGCACACCCGGAGCCCGAAATCTGGGGATTGATCAGGATAACATCCGGCTCCCAGTGCCCTTCCCAGGTGAGCCCATCAGGGCTGGGCATTGGCCCCCAGCAGCCAGAGATGCTCAGTCCTTATTCAGGCAAAGCTGCAGCTGCTCCACGGCTAAAACCCAAACACACGTGATTTTGAAGCAAAGAATCCTGTGAGAATCAAAGGGCTTTCTGAGTCATCCCCTACTTCTCCCAGCTTTAAATGTTCAGGGATGCCTGAACAGCTGGAAACAGTTTTATTTTAAAATACATGCTTTGGGATAATCAAAAGCACAAACACTAAATAAAGCTAAATTTAATTGCATTTTGGTTTACTGCTGGATCTGAAATAGCTGTTTTTCCAATAGCTATCTGGAATCACAACTTTATGGTCCCCAGGACAGAAGAGGGCTGGCAAGACGTCAAGCCCAGGCCACAGCTTTGCAGATGGAGCTGCAGCCGCCCATGAACTCGTGCGTGGCTGCAGCACACAGCCGGGAATGGTACCTGGCTGCTCTTGCTGGGAATTTCTCTTTATCCTAGCATTTTTAACTAGTCCTCATCTCTTGCACTCAGCCTGCAGGAAGCCTGACTCTGGTAAATCTACTAAAACCATGGAGATGAGCAGTGCCATGGACATTCTTCATGGAAAAGGCATACCTGTGCTTCAACACAGAGCTGATGGATGCTGGGTGTTAAATCAGGCTTGGGAACATCCTGAGGGCACAGTAAATTACAACTTTTCAGTGTCTTTCTTAAATGTACACATGAGTAAATTCTCAAGTCTGGTATCAAATTCCTCCATGGCTCACCAGCTGGTGTGCTGATTTCCAGAAAAATACACAATCAATATTGTAATCTGCACCAAAGGAAACAAGGCTTTGGAGACAAAACGTGGAAATATCAGCAATGCACAGAACTGTTTGGTCCCAAACGCGTGCACCCAATTCCTTGTGTTACTGAGTTCACTGCTCAGGGGAACATAAGCCAGTCCAGGCCCGTGTGCTCAGATGCAGGTGACAGTCACACTGCTGGGTAATGCTGTGTCATCCATCACACCCTGCCTGCTCCATCCCCTGGCTATGGTATCTCTTTGTTAGCTGAAAAACAACAACGACAACAAAAAAACCCAGCCAAAAACCTAGTACTCAGATTGATCACAATTAAAAAAAAAAACAACAGAAAAAACCCTGCAGCCATAGTCAGTCCCAGAACTGCTGGCCTGTCACACCACCTGGCTGTCAGACGTGCCATGGCTGGGGAGGGTTTTGGAAACTGAGTCATCAGAACATCACTGGGAAGGGAGAAGGAGCCAGAGAAGCTGACTTGTGTATGCAGACAAATGGAGAAGGGAGGATCTGCTTGGATGCTGCAGTCTCGAGTTCTATAAAGCATTCACAGCAGAAAGAGAATTTACATGAGTTTGTGCACATATCGAGATAATTTCTCTTTTCTTCCCCACTGTGAAGAGAAAAGAAGTGTGGGACTACACTAAACTTATTCAGTGCTAGAGAACCTTTCACATCATGTCCCTAAAAGGTTTGTTGGACTCAAACCATTTCCTCTGGGTCCCCAGCTCACTGAAATCCATCAGCCTCTGCTCCCAGGGGCTCCAGCCCACACCAGCACTGGAGCCGGAGTCAGGCTCGTCCAGCTTTGGGAGCTAAACCCTGGAAGAAGAGCCTGGGCCTCCTGGCATTGAGCCAGCACACATTTCCATGCCCACAGTCCCTGGCACTCCAGTGAAGCCCTGCAGACACATCCGAGAGCGCTCTGAGGTGCCACCTGTGCCCCAGGGCGAGCCCCGGGACACTGGGGCAGGGCTCTGATCAAATCCAGCAGCTTAAACCCCCTTAGAGGAGAGCAGGCCGTGGATCCCGCAGATGCGACAGTGCAGGCTGACGCTGTCACCCAGACAGCGCCACCCGGGCTGGGCACGGCCTCGGAGCGTGGATGCAGGGTGGTTTCTGCGCAATTCCCTCTCCCCCCTGCCCATCGCACCCCGAGCCCAGCAAAGGGGGCAGAGGCTCTCCCAGGCACCTCCCCGAGCAGCCAGGCCTGCACGGGGCTCCCAAGGACACCGTTTGTGCTGAAACGTTCCTGCTTCATCCCATTACGGCCTCAAAGCCCATAAAACCAATGGAGCCTGCCCAGAGCCTGGGAGTAACAAGTCGGGATAATAAAATTGAAATATGTATCCATGTGGTTTTTAACAAAGAGGCTTCAGGTTCAAGCTGTTGGGAGATAACCCAATCATTTTACTACTTCTGGGGGGGATTACTACATTTGTGTGTAACCTCAAGCTGTTGATTGCCGTGCCCTGAACTCCCAGTCACCATCAAGGAACGAAAAGCAAAGCGAGACCCAGAGCCCTGGGACCCACACCTGCAGCAGTGACAGACAGGAGCTGCACACCCAGTGCCACACCCAGTGCCACCGCCTGGACTGGGATATTCACTAAACCTTCCCAGAGCCAGGGGAATGGATCCCCAGCTAATGCCAGGCACAGCACTGCCGGCAGCCCCTGCACACACACTGATGCCTCTGCCCACTAAAGTGAGGCACTCTTCTCTTTGAACAAAATATAAATAACAAGATCTAGCTGAGATTTTGTCAGGTAAAGATAGAAGAGTCAGAACAAAACCAGAATATAGTCTGGTTTAATATATTCATATGCAAACTCTACATTTATTTGCACATGTCTATAAAGGAAAGTGAGTCACGTTTGTGCTCATCACTACAATAATCTTAGCCAAGTGACACGAAGGAGGCTGCAATCCTCAGGATAATTCAGTAGATGTGTGTGAGTATCTAAGCAGATGTGTCTGGGAATGCCCACACAGCTGAGGATTCTTCCACACAGCCCCCATTTCTCTCCCACCAAATACCTGCAATGAAATCCCCAGCGCAGGCTCCAGGAATGCCTCTGTAGGGCCAAATAATTAACCAGAGCAGCGAGCGTTCACTGCAAAAATGAAGCCCAGCTACATTTATATCAACTTTTCAGCCTCACTAATTACTTCCCATTTGCAGTAATGTGTTTACCTTCCTCCTGAAGCTGGTAATTCACGCTCTTCTTTATTTAGTTCCAGGTGGTTGTTTTGGAGCCAACTCACCAATTTGTCCAAACGATTTTGAATTCAGGCCCTCTGGCTCCTCCAATGCCAGGTGGGACAGAACCATGATTATTCTCTCCTCTGGGCAGCAGATCCTGGTGTTGGGTTTGCCCAGCAGGTAGCTGTGATTCATCTTCAATTCCTCTGTTCGTGTGAGGTGTTCCAGTTCCAGAACATCAGCTCTTCTATCAAAACTCACCCTCCTTCAGCCAAAAGGGTTTTTGTTTTTAACTCCTGCCAGCAAACACATCATCCTTGGATAAGTGCCCTCGAGAGCCCTGACCCTGCCTGTCCCAGTGGCCACAGGTCCCTCCTGGGGTGCTCAGCCCAGCCCCATGTCCAGAGCTCGCAGTGCCCGGTCCTGGCTGTGAGGGAACCTCTCCAGCCCGGGGCACTGGGACAGCTCCCCGTGTGTCAGCTCCCCGTGTGTGCCAGCTGTGTGCCAGCTGTGTGCCAGCTCCCCATGCGCCAGCTGCCCGTGTGCCCAGGAGTGTGCCAGCTCCCTGTGTGCCAGTTGTGCCAGCTCCCCGTGTGCCCACCTCCCCGTGTGCCCAGGGCTGTGCCAGCTGCCTGTGTGCCCAGGAGTGTGCCAGCACCCTGTGTGCCAGCTGTGCCAGCTCCCCGTGTGCCCAGGAGTGTGCCAGCTCCCCGTGTGCCCAGGGCTGTGCCAGCTGCCTGTGTGCCCAGGAGTGTGCCAGCACCCTGTGTGCCAGCTGTGCCAGCTCCCCGTGTGCCAAGGAGTGTGCCAGCTGCCCGTGTGCCAGCTGTGCCAGCTGCCCGTGTGCCCAGCTCACTCAGTGATCTCGAGGAAGGTCTGGAAACAGCAGCACCTGTTCTGAGCAGGCAGAACCAGGCACACACCCCAGTGTGGGCACAAGGCCTCCGTGCCTGCCAAAGGCAGTCCCACAGGCACTCCGGGCCATCTGCAGAGCCGAGCACAGCCGGGCCACGTCCCCACCCCGCACTCCGGTTCCAGCCCCAGTGCCAGCCCCGGTGCCAGCCCCAGCGGTCCCTGCGGAGGGAGGCAGCGGGGAGCCCCTCTCCAGCACGGGGACTGCTCCTGCTTCTCCCCGCTCCCACCACCGCTGCCTTTCTCACGGCTCCTCCCGGGCTGGGGGAACAGGACAGTTTTGCTTTTTGATTATTTTGTTTCCACCTTTGCCCTTCTGCCCCGGCCTGAGGGACTGCTCCGTGACCGAGCCCATTTCCTGCAGGCCGGATTCCCTGCCCAGAGGCGGCCCAGCCCAGCAACACCCAGCATCGGGCCCCTGCGAGCTCCGGGGAGCCACAGCCACGGGGAACCTGCCTTGGGCCCCGTCCGGGATGGAGCCACAGCCACGGGGAACCTGCCTTGGGCCCGTCCGGGATGGAGCCACAGCCACGGGGAACCTGCCTTGGGCCCGTCGGGGATGGAGCCACAGCCACGGGGAACCTGCCTTGGGCCCGTCCGGGATGGAGCCACAGCAGGGTGGGACGGAGGGTGCCCAGGACCCCAGGGCAGGGTGGGACAGGGGGTCCCTGGGCTCCCAGCCCTGCAGAAGGCTTTGGCTGTGGGGATGTGACAAACATCACTCACCATCAGCGAAAAGGTGTCGGGAGGATGCAGTAACCTCGATCACTCATCCCAAGAACACAATGGTGGGTGGGGTTTCCCCCCCATGGGGCCGTGCTCAGCCCAGCAGGACCCTGTCCCGCATCCCCCTGAGCATCCCCCCCTCACCGTCAGCGCCAGCTCGGCTCCTCTGCTGCTCCCAGTGCCCCCAGCCTGGCTGTCCCAGCTGCTCCAGTGCCCCCAGCTGCTCCAGTGCCCCGAGCCTGGCTGTCCCCAGTGCCCCTTGACTCGGTGACGGAGGAGCAGAGCTGCCCAGGGGAGCAGGGGACGGCACAGCGTGGGGAGGACACTGTGTTTCCTTCCCTGCTGTTTTTTCCCTTATGTTATGCACTTCCTGTGACCCTTGGGTTGGTGAGATGTGCAGCAAGCATCACTTATGGCACCCGGGGGATCAGCAGCCACTCCTGGCACGGGCTGGGCCTGGCAGCAGCCTGGCACTGGGGCTGGCCCTGGGTGTGGCACAGAGACTGGGTCCTGCCAGGTGGGAATGAGGCAGACCATCAAATCCATGTTGTGTTTGCTCCCTGCAGCTCAGGCACCACGACTCACGGCCACACACCCCACTCACGTTTGCCAACTCCACGAGTGGCACCAACCCACAGCCCCATCAAAAGGAGGAGAGAAGCTCCAGCTCAGGGAAAGGTCACCAGCTTGGACGTTAAATGGTGATGACAACAATAATTGACATAAAACCCCAATGTTCACAGGCTGTCGGCAAACCAGTCTGATTTGTGCCCGTATTTAAGATGTCAGCTGCTCTCTCCCCTCTCCTGCCCCTGCAATTGCCACAGCTCCCGTGGCAGTGGCTCCTCAGCCCATTTCCAGTGGGAATGTCAGTGCCGCAGCCACAGCAGGCGCCGTGTCCCCACAGCAGCAGCTGCTCTGCACACCCTGCACAACGCCCTTTATGATACTAATTTACAGTACTATCACCATTCACCGGCCAGCTGCAACCAACTCCAATGCCCGAGGTGAGCTGCTGCGACAAAAAGGCAGCCCTAAAGCAGACATCAATAATTGTCTTTCAAAAGGATTGGTTTAGTAAAAAAAGAACCAAATTAACACAACCAGATTTCTGCTTTGCCTCTGCATCACTCCACCTCATGCACTTATGACAGTTTATATCTGCCATGATTTAGCCTGCTCCAAACACAAATATTCCTGGGAACCATGGCTTGAGGAGGATTATTTCTGAAACCCAGCTTCACTCTGAAGTCAAGACACAATGACCCTCAATCTAACCCAGACTTTGTGCCTTCTTTGCCGAGCTCCCACTGACCAAATCTTCAGGGCTCAGCAAAAGCACCTGAAGTATTTTCATATTTTGCTTACAAGCTTTATTCTCCAAAGCCTTCCCTGGTGTTCAGGTTTCTTGCATTTCCTTCATTTTCTTGCACCACAAAATCCCACCACGTCCTAAAGAAGATCTCACTTTTCAAAGTAACTATTTGCTTGACAGCTAAAACACCTCATGTTAACAACCTTCTGATTTCTTCCCAGTTTCAGGACTTCAAACTGAAATAATGACACGTAATACTGAGTAAGTTTACCAAGACATATATAAAAAAGCCTGCTAGTGTAGGGCATTCCCTGTGCCAGGAACTGGGGCACCAGTGCCTGCCCAGCCCCAAACCAACCCCGTCCTGCAGCTGCTCCAGGAGGGCACGTGGGGCTGGCCCAGGATGCAGGCAGGCAGAGACAGAGGCAGCACACGGCCCAGGCGCTGCACCAGGGGGAACTCGGGCACAGGAGCCAGGTCAGGCTCCGGCAGGCTCTGGACTCTGTGCCCAAGCTCACCCACCAATGGCCCAGGGCTGCGGGCACGCCCCCAGCCTGGCGATGAAGGCAGCTGGAACGGCAGCGATGTGGAAATACAGCATTTTACTGAGCACCCAGACACTCAGGGGACGGGAGGAGCCAGGAGGGGTTCCCAGGCTGAGCTGGGCTTGCCTGCAGCACTAGCTCCTCTTCCTCTTGCCCCGGGGCAGCGCCCCGCCGTCCTCATCCTCGGGGGCGCGCGGCCGCCGCAGCTTCCTCCTGCTCCCTGCCAGAGCCACGGAGCTGCTGTGGGAGAGAACACAGGGACACGGGGTGTGCACGGGCCCAACAGCACACACTGCACACTGCTGCTGTGGGAGAGAACACAGGGACACGGGGTGTGCACGGGCCCAACAGCACACACTGCACACTGCTGCTGTGGGAGAGAACACAGGGACACAGGGTGTGCACGGGCCCAACAGCACACACTGCACAGAGCTGCTGTGGGAGAGAACACAGGGACACGGGGTGTGCACGGGCCCCAACAGCACACACTGCACAGAGCTGCTGTGGGAGAGAACACAGGGACACAGGGTGTGCACACACTGCTGCTGTGCACAGAGCTGCTGTGGGAGAGAACACAGGGACACGGGGTGTGCACGGGCCCAACATCACACACTGCACACTGCTGCTGTGGGAGAGAACACAGGGACACAGGGTGTGCACGGGCCCAACATCACACACTGCTGCTGTGGGAGAGAACACAGGGACACAGGGTGTGCACGGGCCCAACATCACACACTGCTGCTGTGGGAGAGAACACAGGGACACGGGGTGTGCACGGGCCCAACAGCACACACTGCACACTGCTGCTGTGGGAGAGAACACAGGGACACGGGGTGTGCACGGGCCCAACAGCACACACTGCACACTGCTGCTGTGGGAGAGAACACAGGGACACGGGGTGTGCACGGCCCCAACAGCACACACTGCTGCTGTGCACAGTGCACGGAGCTGCTGTGGGAGAGAACACAGGGACACGGGGTGTGCACGGGCCCAACATCACACACTGCTGCTGTGCACAGCACACAGATGCTGCACACCTACGTGCTACAGGTGACGGGGAACCAGGGCATGGTTGGGTGGGAAGGGACCTTAAAGATCATCTCGTTCCACCCTGCCATGGGCAGGGACACCTTCCGCTACCCCAGGGTGCTCCAAGCCCTGTCCAGCCTGGCTTGAACACTTCCAGGGATGGGGAGAGAAATATTTCTCTGCCTTCTCATTTGAGGAAGGTGACAGCACCACAAATCATCCCATAGCCCCAGAGCCTGCTGGAACAGGGTCATCACAATGCCTCTCCTTCTGTCCCCAGAGACCAGCCTGGAACCCAAGGAACAGCAGCAACCTCCCAGATTCCTTGTCCTTAACTGAGGACAACCCCTGGCACTGACAAAACCATAGGGATGTTCTATCAGAGAAGGCAGTTTGGGGCACAGCCACCTGGAAGCAGGATGAGAGGTTGGTCAACGTTACCCCCAAAGGAGGGCTTGGGGCCTGCAGCCTTTTCAGGCACTCTCCTCATTTATGGACAAAGTATTTGCCACAGAAAACTCAACAACTGTTTTATTTTTAGTCACAGTTAATTTTAAATAAAAAATTCTTAAACTAGCTGTATGTAAATGAAGCAGCTGATTGCCGTCATTCAGCCTTGGAGCTTAAAATTCCACATAGTGTTGACATGAAAGATGCCACTAATCTGTCAACAGCTTTTTCTAATTAAACATTCCTTTTAAGTGCACTCTGTTTTATACCATCTGCTAGGCTGAATCCATCCTGCAGGGACTATTCATTTGTCTTAAAGTGGGAATTCACAACTGAAAATAACAATGGACAACTCCGAGATGCTCAATCCACATCTGCTGCCTGCCACCAGATACACACTAAGACACAGCAGGAACAAGCTGTGTTTCAGAGCTGCACCACGATGGAAATGGCTCTCCTGCATCCCTGGGAGCCCAGCCATGGCCAGGCTGGTCTGTGGGAACCCCAGCAGGCAGATCCAGCTGGGTTTGGTGCTGGCACTGAACCCAGAGCACCAAGGGGCCTCATGGACCCACGGCCCTCTCCAGCTCCCCCCAGCCCCCTCACATGGCTTTTCACATGGGAAACACAAACATGATTCAGACCTGCAGACACTGAGATTTTAACAACCAAGAAGTGCTCTTCTAACCTCAAACAGAAGTAAATCAAAACAGATGCTCAATTCCAGTGTGTTCAACTTGTCAGCCTCACCTACAGCTCTGTCAACAATGGAATTTTCAAATGTAATAGAAGATCAGATTTCATTTTCCATAACAAAGCAGTCTCCTCTTCTTTTTTTTTAATTAAAATATATAGTTATATATCCCTTAGAATAAAGATATTCAATTGGGCATCTGTGGATTCTTGGAGGACCCAGGAATCATTTCTCAAGGATCCACGTACACTGACCAAACTGTGCTTCCCAGAACTGTGGGGATTCTTCAAGAATCTGACCTTCCTAAGGCATTTGCTTCTCCAGGATTCCACCAACTGCAAGCTACAGACCTAAACCCATGCCAAGGACTTCAGCTCTTGGATCTTCCACTCACCTGTCAGAGGACGCTGAACACGTCTCAGACCCTTCCGTATCTGCCAGAATGTCCGAATTGGTGCTGAAGGGGAAAATAAAATGAAAGGAAATTATTTCAGCAACACCTGCAGCAACACAGGGCTCCACTTGGCAACGGAGCAGAACCCCTGGAGTTCAACCAACCCCTCCAGTGAGAGACCAACCCCTCCAGTACCAACAGCAATGGGAAATAACACCGACCTACAGCACAGTCCAGAAGCTTCTGTCTCACTTCATTTTCAGTTATCCCTGGGGTCTCATTATCATTATTTAACACACAAGACAGTTCTACGTTTATGTATTTTAGGTGGTAACTACACCACCTCTGTATTCTCAGGCACCAGAAAGTTTCTTTGGAGAGGATCTGCAAGACGTCTTGGGGGGAAAAGTGTACCTTCTTTTTTTTCAAGTCTCTCTTAAATAAATCAGTGTGACATAAAATTTCTGTAAGACAGCAGGATTTTTTCACCCTTTGCCATTTTGTCTCCCCTGTGAAGTGAGAGTCCTCAGCTGTCACTGTGGCGATAACTACAGAACCAACAGGAATTTGGCTGGACAAACAACACCAGGTTAGAGTAACCTCCAACACATGCACATTCAGTCACACAGATAAAAAGGAAAAAGATACCAAAAATGGATGGGAAACGTTTTGAAAGTCAACTTTGTTTTTACTCTCAGAATTAGAAGCCCATCAAAAGCTCATTTTCGGTGCACGAAGTGGATGCCCAGGGAATGAGTTATCATCATATTTCCAAACCCCACTCTGATGTTCCAGTTGCATTTTAAAAAAGAACTGGGGAGGACACAGGGCTATTTGTGTGCTTTTAGTCCCCCAAAATAGAAAAAGAACAGGTTTGAGGCCCGAACATGATGTACTTCCCTGCCTTGAAAACTGCAGCATTTATCACCCGCCGCGTTTGTCACCGCAAAACAATAAAACCACAGAAGTCTGGCTAACGTTCAAACCAGTAATGTGCGTTCAGAATTCACATGTGCAATCCATGGTCTGGGCCTACCAAACCGTTTTAAAACCAAGTACAAAACGTCCTGGAGCGAGTTCCACCTTTGGCCTACGCATGGAGCCATGCAGGGGCCCTTGACGCCACAGCCACGGGTCCCCAGAGAAGCCAATTAACTCCCACGCGCTAATTGCGGTGAGAGGCTGAGGAGCTGCAGGAGCTGTGCAAAGCGGGCTCTGAACTCCCAGCTGGAGCCAACAGCCCTGTGCTCCAGGATCCCTCCCAGCATCCCCCGGCCCCACGCCAGCCACTCGGCGAGGCAGCAGCTCCCCGCACCCCGCTCTGCAGACACCAACCGCAGTCACTGAGCCCAGGCACGGCTGGCTCTGGGGCTCAGGCAATCACACACCTTTCTGGCACGTGCCAGGGGACAGACGTGCTCGAAAATTTAAAAAAATATCCTCAAATATGCCACGGTTGAAAAACAATTATCAAAAACCACTGTCAACTAAACAAAAGCCACTTTGACCACCAACCGAATTTGTATTTTAAATTAACTTTTTCTTTCCCTGAAGAAAACTCCTCCCTCTTCTTAGCATCAAATGATTAGTCCTTAAACTGAAGATTATGAATGAAATAAGAGAAACAGCCACCTCATTGTGAGGGGTTTTCTCCTATAAATTTTAGCTCAGAGAGGCCAAAGAGATCACAGAATTTAGAATTTTTGTTAATTTCTCCAGTGTTTTCTGCCTTTTCAATGTTTCAGAGGTATCTATTTACATTGCATCCAGGCACAGCAAAACATCCCTTCAGACTTCATTCAGTCTCCAATTCAAGACAAATTCCCACAACAGGTCTTCTGTCCTTTCCTTAAGTGAAGGTCACTAATCTCTCCCACAATTTTACAGATCATTTCCAGATGAGTCCATTTTTACAGCCAAAACGATTAAAGTTTTTCATGTGAACTGCTCAAGATGCAGCCAGCACCCTGTGGCAGGGTGATCCTGCACTTATTCATGCCTCCATGTTGGGAAAATGCATCTCCAGTGATTCAGGCAATTGTCCCACTCCATATTCCTGCAGGATTGGTTCCCCTGATCCCCTACAGTCACCCAAGAGTCAACTCTTCCTTTCTTGACCACCAGTTGGGTTTGACTTCCACCACCCCCCCCCTTACATTTAGGATAAACACACCACCCTAAAATAGAGAGAAAAAAGCTGATGTAAGTGTGAATGACATGTCTTGCTCTAAAACTGAGAGGAGCAAACAGTCCTTTGAATTGGTTTATTTTAAGGCAGATTAGGTTCCTCCTCGGCCTCGCGTGAGCAGCCAGCACCCTCCCATCCGTCCATCCATCCTCCCATCCGTCCATCCATCCATCCTCCCATCCATCCATCCATCCATGTGCCCTGGCCCAGGCTCCAGGCATGTTCTCCCTCAGTGCTGGCACAAGAGATGAGCTTCAGCCCATCTCATTTACCAATGTCATTTGGAGGTGAATGCCCAGGAGTGAGGGCAAGCAGCTTTCCCCCTCGTGCAATCCTGCCTGCACCTTGTCCCCCTGCAAGGAACGGGATGAGCTCGCTGCTGGAGCAGCCAGGCACCGTGCCATGTGCAAGATGAGCTGGGCAGCACAGCATCTTCCACGGCTTTCCAGAACCTCCTCTTCAGCCCACGTGCCTGTGGATCCATGCTCCTGTCCCTGGCTTTCCAGAACCTCCTCTTCAGCCCACGTGCCCGTGCTTCGTGCTCCTGTCCCTGGAGAGGCCTGCCAGCCTTGGCTTTGCCCAGGCCCCCATGGAGGGCTCTTGTCCGCACCACACCCTGCACAGGTTCCACCACCTTGCTGTTTTCCTTGACTCTCTCCAGGCTTCCTCAGCTTTCCATGGCCCGCTCTGCAGCCCGAGAAGATACCTCTGAGGCTGTTCCTTGGGAAAAGGGAAAGATCTGCTGCATCTTCCTGAACTGCTTCCCTCAGGAGTGCGGCAGCAGTGGGATGTGGTGGCTGAAGCACCAGGAGCGCTCCCTACCACAACTCCTGCTCCCAGGGCTCAGAGATGTCCCCAGCCCAGGGCTCCTAACCAGGGACTGATGTCCTCCTGCACACAGCCTGTATGTGAGAGCTTCCACCACACACATCAGAGGCCACCAGCTGGCCCCATCTGACAACCTCAGGACTTGCCACCAGGCCTCACAGCTCCTGCCATTTGTTACAGCTCAAAGTTTTGGGAAGAAAAGTATGAATCAACAGCATAGCAGAAAAGTATCATCATCCTTTCACAATGAACCCGTATCTGAGGCCAAAACTCACAGATCAAACACTGTGATACAAATCATCGCTGAGCCAAAGCAGTGCAAGATTTATTAAGTAAAAAAGTCCTGAAGATCTATAAAAGGCAATTATTGCACTGATCAACACATTTTCATACACTTCTCTCATCTGACAGCGATGGCCAGGGCGCAGGACAGCGCTGCCTCCAAGCTCAGGCTGAGGCAGCTGCCCAGAAGAGCTCACACAGCATTTCCAAGCCCTCCATCCTGCCAGCCTTGCCAACCCATGCCACCCATTTCAGAGGGTGCTGCCATCCAGTGCACTCCCATTTCTACCTTTTCTCCTGATGAACTAAAGCCCATATTATGTAAAGCACATAAATCCAAGGATAGTGACCTGCTAAACCCAGAGCTCGGATCCTGATCAATGGCTCCTGAACTCACTGCCAAAAAGGCCCATTTATTGCAAATGGGGCCCCTTCCTTGGGCACGAACCCCTCCTGGCAGACACTGCAGGCTCTGGCTATTCCAACAGCATGGGGATTTATTCAGGCTGTGGACACAGCACTTTCCCACCAGGATTTCAAAATTCTGACTGTGTTTTAGCACCTCAGACACGGCCAGTGCTGGGTTTTGTCTGCTGCTCAGGTCTCACTCTGGTCATCAAGAACCGACACTTGTGTTGAACACAGTTTTAAGAAAAAATAATTTGCTTAAAGAACTGCGTAATATCCCCATTATATAAATCACTTATAATGGAATATTTCCTTTACATAGCTCATTAACTGGCTTATCATTGTTCCTCCTAATTTATTTTCTGATTTTCCTATTGTTTAAGCAGTTGTGTAAAATCTGGCTTCAGTCCCAGAAAGTCAAGGAATTCCACAGGACCATTCATATGGAGCACTGCAGTCCTGTGGAAGCCCTGTGCAACCGTCATTGGAAAAATGACCCTTTGAAAGCCATGGCTGCGTTTGGGTGCTTATCTGTAACACACAGTTTGCTCTCTGGGTGGGACCATCAATCTCCCTAGAGCACCAGCGTGTCTGGGGCACTGCTACAGCCTCCACTCCAGGCCTGGATCCTTTCTCCAGCAGGAGTAAAATTCTCATTTCTTCATTCTAGCACAGACCTTTGAATAGTATCAGTTCATCAGTGATCAGTGTACAATGGATGAATTTCTAACCTTGACCAACCATTAGCAAGTATTGACATGAAACTGAAAAGGGACAAACCTTATGAAGGAGAAAACAGAAGAATCACTGATTTCTTTGCAGCATCTTTTTGCAGAACAAACACTTCAACTCCGACTTGTGGATTGTTCTATTACATTCTATATGCTACTCAACATTTTCATTTTGTTTTAATTCATCAATACAACAGCCCTCCATTTAGAAGTGCCCTCCTTGCAGGAATACAGCATGCAGATTTGGAATTCCAAATATATTTCCAGTTTTGACATTTTAATGTAAAAAAACATTTACTCTTGGCAAAGGATACCCTCTCGTTATCAGAAAAACACAAGCCTCAGAAACCCATTACTTGAAACAATACCACAATACTACTAAAACCATCAACATCTAAATCATTCTTGTTTGGTCTCTGCTGGATTTATTTCACTACAATTAACAAAATCCCAGCCCCATGGTGAGACAGTGATAAAGTGACGGCATTACAAAGGATTAAGTGCTCCTACATGTACTTGAGCTCCATTCCTGAAGCGAGGGAAGCCCAGGAACGGGTGCAGAAGGAACTGTGAGCCCAGGCAGCGCCTCTCCTGTGAGCTCCCGGCAGGGCCACAGCCCTGCCCCAGCACACAGCAGCAGCAGGGCTGCCCCACTGACCTGCATGTTGAGCCAGAGGACAGGGAGAACTCGGGAGAGGATGATCTCTGCCATTGCCTCGAGCCACGAGATTCATTTCTTCGGCCATCAGGAATTTCTGATTGGAGTGCTTGGGCTTTTCCAGCTGTGGGATCCTCTTCCCCAGGTTCTACTAAGTGGAAAGACATAGATGAGAATGAATGATAATGCAAAATACTATTGTTGAGAATTCTGCAGCCTAGAGACAAGATTTTCAAGAAAAAATTAAGTTATAAACATTTAAATACCAACATCTCATTCCCACAAACTTATTTTCCAAAACTGACAGTTTCAAAGGTTGAATTTCTTTTCATGCATATTTAAAAAAAGAAACCAACCAAGAACTCCCTGAGAACCAGAAATGTTTCACTGTTGAGTTTCAAACACAAGGAGAGAAATAAAGGGTGAGGATGTGTTACACATTTCATAAGATGGAACTTAATTTCAGAAATTAGCAAGCACTTCATAAGTGCTGTTGGCTGCTTGTGCTTCAGCCCCTACATCAGACAGCTTGAGCTCTAAGTTCTACAGACCAAGTTAACAGGCTTATTTTCAGCTGTGATTTACTTCCTTATGCAGCTCAGACAAGGTCAGTGCACTGACATTTCCATTTCAACGGGAAAAATCATTTCTAGGCAACACAACAGGCAAAAATTGAAAACCCTTCCGCTGGTTTTTGTGTCAAGTGCTTTGTTCAATGAAAAGATGAACAGTTCTCTGAACAGAGACCTTCTGCCCCTCCAAAGAGAAAACAGATACAGGTTAAAAATTCTGGTACAGACCCATCTCAGTGCTAACTGATTGTGGCAGTCACAGACACTCCTGGCCCCACCCCAGGGCCCAAGCCACGCTCCTGCTCAAACCACGCCGACTTCTCTGCCCCTCCAGCAATGGCTGGGACAGAAATGGCCAAGCAGAACTTTAATTAGAGTGTGGAGGGGCTTCACAGTCTTTGGATTCAGCTCAGCTTGCCCTTTCTCTCCTGCTAACAGGCATAATTAAATATCAGGGGCATATTTTTGTCTGCTGAAAACAACCAGCAGATCCCAGTGAGTCGGTTGTCCAACTAATGAAACACAACTCTGAAATTAGCAGGGTAAAAATAGCAAAGGCCTGTGCAATAATGCAGCTCAGCACAGTTAATATTTATTGAATCAAATTATTTAGCACCAATATATATCAAATCCTTATGGCGCCTTCCCCTCAGACAAAGCACAGCCCCGTGTTTAAAAGTTATAAAGACTGGGAAACATATTTTAAACTTAAAGATGAAAAGCAAGATGACGTAAATCAGGAACAGATGATTAAAATGTCACCACAAACAGAGTGAGGTTAAATTACATCAACCAATAGCACAGGAGAGGCAATGGGAGAGATGGAGGAGGAAATTAAAATAAACGAACAAACCAACAAAACCCCAACCAAACCAAAGATCTCTTTCAATTCTGTACAATTCCACCACTTCCATGAGAGCGCAAAGCAAGTGGGTGAGGAATGCAGACAAAGCCTTGGCTCTACCAGCTTACCATCAGGCCATTACTGCCTTCTTCCTTGCCCATGCTGTAATTCCCAGTTTAATACAAAGGCAATTGCTGTTACAAGGAACCAAGAGCAAACAGGCCTTAGGCATCTGTTCCCTCCCCTGTAAATCACCTTTTTGCTTTTTCAGTTGTTTATAAACAGTCATCTGAGAGGAGATGTTCTGCATAAAACTGAAATTCCAAGGATTTTTGGAAGCTCAGAGAACAAAGTGTAATGGAAATTGTGCAGGTTTGCCAGAACCAAATGAGGTGCTGCCACATTCTGAACATGATGCAGAATGATACATCTGATTCAAGTTATTTTCTACCTGATCACTCTTTTGGAACAACTCCACGGTTTTACATCAGCTCTTCTCAGAGCCTGCAGGACAGCACACACAGAACAGCTCACACAGGAGAAACCCCAAAATCCACAGCAGCCCATCCCTCCCTTCCAGAGCTGGAAATCAAGGCTGTGACCCACTATTCAATAACACATTGCCTCTTCCTCTGCTATAGAAGAGGAAGAGCTTAAAATCTTTTATTTATTTATACGGAATCTTTGAGATTCCTTTAACTTTTACCCTTCACGCAGAACAGATCATGCACTGCTCCAAGGTCTGCAGGAAACAATAAGGATAAAATTCGTACTATTATACTGTTCTCTTCATTTCTTTTCATTCTGCAGAGCTGTGCTGGAAGAGCCAGCACTGGAGAGAGGCCCAGCTGCAGCCAGCTCAAGAGCACAGGGATCTGTGACAGCTGGGGCAAACGACGCTGCCGTGTTTTCCTGAGCGTTCCGACAGCAGCACGTCCCACCGCGGCCAGCGGGCTCTCCAGAACTCAGTCTCAGAACAGAAATCCCCAAGTTCCATCAGGCTGAGGAATGCTCTCGTAGAGCCCACCTCCAAAGGCAGCTGCTCCCTGCCCAAGCAGCAGGAAGCACAGGGCAGAGGGAGCAGAGGCTCCGCAGGCAGCGCGGCCAGGGCACAGCCCGGGGCTGGCTGGGCTGGGGAGGATGCAGAACCAGCAGGCTGCTCCTTCCTCCCAGCCAGGGACAGCTGCAGCCATCCCTCCCACCTCCCCCTGGCCTCCAGGCTACACACACACACCACAGCAACTCACAGAGGGGCAACATCCCGCGTGAACGGCCGAAAACCAGCCCAAGCACTTTACTGCTTCAGCCTCAGGACAGAAATTCCTGAGCCCAATCCCCACAAACGCTTCTGCAGCTCCCTGTCACCAACCCCCTCTCACAGTAAAGATCCTGGAAGGCTGAAAGGCAGCAAGCAGCACCCATCCTCACCTCCATTCCAGAGTGAGGCCACCCTCAGCACCTGCAGCAAAGCTGAGCCAGAACCTGACACCCCCTTTCAGCCCACTGCAACGCGCCCCAGATAAAGCACATCCACACCCAACACGCAGAAACCAAACTCATGCATTTATTAGGGGTCATGCCTATGTTCCACACTAAAATCAACAGCATAAATCACTTTAGGGTCTGTTTAATCTTTATGCTGGTTGGGCTTTTTTTCCCTTGAAGGGTCTAGAAGAACAACAACAGATGAAAGACCATTTCTTTGGGAATCCAGCACCTCTTAGTGTGGTCCAAGAGGGGACAATATGAAATGTGACTGACCTGCAGCTGCTGGCAGCTCTTTGACAGCAATTTCCTCTTTGTTTTGAGCACTTTCTGCTTTCCTCTCACCCACTTTCTTCCACCGTTTATTTACTTGATCCACCAGGAACTTGAATTCACTTCTGTGTTTGTTTCCTGAAAGGTACAGAGCATCAGTGAGCACCCCCATAGGACTAAGGTATGGCACAGACACTGCAAGGATGTGAACAGAAATGGACACCAAAAACCGAATTAAAAGCATTTTTGTTACGGCAGAGGAAAACCAACCCAGCACTGTGATATGTCCCACATTCTATTAAGGATCCAAATCTGTGTCTGAGCTGTTACAGAGCTGCCCACAGCCCAGAGCACAGCACAGATGAGCACTTCAGGCTCTGTGTCATGCCCATCACCCTGCTGGGATTCAGATCCTTTAAGTAAGTTAATAATCCAAATACTCTCTGCACTTTCAATCACGTTTTAAGCACTCCTCTGGTGCTCAGCCAAAGCAATGGAATTGTTTAAGCTTGGTAGTGCAAATGCTTTACTGAGAGGCTGGGAAAACGCTCGGTGCCCTCAGCAGGATGCTGTGGGTCAGCTCAGCCTGGCCAGCAGGGAGGGACCCACAGCCAGGTGTGCCCCAGGGAACAGGGACAGGAGAGGGAACGGCTCAGGCTGGGCGGGGCCAGGCTGGACATCAGCAGGAACTGCTCCTCAGAAAGGACCGTCAAGCACTGTGCCACCTCCCTGAGGAGCCCGCTCCAATGGCTGAGCACCCTGCCAGGGAAGAAATGCTTTGATGTATTCCATTGCAAAACATCAAGTTCTGCCCCACAGAAGGAAACGGATTTGACACAGACTCCCTTTCCCTGAGTAGCTGAAAACACCACATAAGGCCAAAAATTCTGTTAATAAAAAGCAAGTTCTGTCCCAGATGTCGCGTCTGAGTTGCTGCACTCTCATTACGGAATTCCTCTGGCACTTCAGTTTTTCCAGCATCACTATCTTTTGTTGTGCTGGCTCATGGCAGAACTACAAAGCTTTCTGAAAAGAAATGTCCTGGCACACAGGCAGTGCTCAGCTACACTGTAAATCACTGTGGTGCTGAAACCACACCCCAAGCACATCCCACCAAACTGCAGCAACGTAAACCAGCCCCAGACACAACGACAAATATTTAAACACGAGACAAAGCAGCAGACCGCCAAAGAACATGGCAAATGAGAAGATTTAGAAGCAGAAAAGGCAACTAAATAATTTTTTTTTTCACAGATGTATCCCCTTTCCTGTAGGCTTTTTAACTCTTTCAATAGAGACCACAAAAAAAAGCAGAGTGGGCTGAGGGTGTCCCTGAGTCCTGTGGGGCAGAAGGAAATTACAGTGGCTCTGAGCGCCAGGCAGAGCTCCCATCCTCAGGTTCATCAAGCCACAGTACTAACTGCTATTTCATAAACAGCAAAAAAATGCCAGCAGTTCAATGTGCAAATTGCCAAGAGCCCGGGGAAATGCAAAGAAGCAGAAAAAAAGCGTTTTCTCCCAAACAGTTTGTTCTGCCTTTCCCCAAGGCTGTTCACAGCCCCAGTGTGTTTTTTCATATGGAAAAGCAGAACAAAAATATATTTGAGGGTTTTTATTCAGAATTTACACCAGAGTTCATTTATTCATTCAGCTGGGAATTAGGGTCTGGAGGGTCTGGAGTGCAAATGCTGTAAAATAAGAGGAAAAAAAAAAAGCTTCATTGTGTAATAAAGCTTTTTAAAGCTTTAAAGTCCATCTGTTTTACAGTGAAATAATGGCATTTGATAAGAATTCTTTCATCACAAACTGTTTTTGAATTTTAACACACAGTTCTTTTTTCATGCTTATGATTTCTTCCTTATTATGAGAAATAATTACCTGACACCACTTACCACTTGCCTCTTTGGTCAGTATTTTTTATTAATTTTAAAACCATACCTTCCTCTTTTTCCTATTTTTTTTAATTTCTCAATTTTCAGTTAACTTGCTTGAGACTATGAAGATCTCCAAGTGATTACTCTTGTAGCCATACACTTTTAGCAATCTAAACTCAATCAAATACCTGTCTTTGAAAAATTAAGACAGTATTTAATATATTTTGTTCTAAATGTGTACAACAGGCCGAGCAGATGAAGCCAGGAGCAGGAAGGCCTTTCAGAGCAGCTCTGCTGCAGAGGGCTCCCAGTGACCACACAGCTGCACATCCCACACCCTGCTCTGCTGTTTCCATGGCCAGCAAACACGGCAGCACGCTAAGAAAGAACAAAGTGCATAAATAGAGAAGCCTTTGGAGGCAATCAGTGTGTGTATTTCAGCTCAAAGGAAAAGAAGGTCGATTTAAAAGCAAAATGAGGTGAAATTTGCATGTTACTTACGATATTCAGTGTGGATCTCATCTATTTCTTCCTCTGTCTGGTCCTTTGTGAAGGTCAAGCTCTACAGAAATCACACAAATGTTTTTAGCATAAATAAAAATATATTAAAGCTGCAGACTTTGAAATTACAGACTTGAAACTGGAAGAAGCAACTGTTTGTTTTCCCCCCCAGCTTTCAGTACCTCATCACATTAATCCACATTTCCAGAACATGTCCACAGTGTCCTGCCCTGCTTCCACCGAGTCACCAGGACCAAACAGCCCACGAACACTCAGCATATTGTATAAATAGAAAATATTCCTACCACTGTGCAACAAACAGGCTTCAGAAGTCACCAAAGTCTCAGATGTCATGGGAAGAGAACAGGCGCCCTTGCTGATACGGAAGCATGGAATTTGCTAGCTAAATCCTAGAGAATTCTAGGAAGCAAAATATTCCCCACACTGCCATGAAGGGTCAAAATCTTCCAGCATGGCCAATTCTTGAGTTAAGGAGAACTTAACTCAAGAATTTTTACTGCAGTCAAAAATTGCTCCTACTTAAAGGGTTTGGGCATAAAGCTCAGCAGTGCACCCAGCACTGCCCACGACAAACGTGTGGTGTGAGAAAATCAGGTTCACTAGAGGATGCTGAATGCGAATTCCAATATGCAAGCTGGGAATTCCCACAATAAAGCACAGGCAGACACTCCCAGTGCCCTCTCTGCAGTTTCTGCTGGCCACCCCTCTGTGAGAACCAAGAGCAGTCACTTACATTTTCACCAGGTTTATTACACTCTAGCTGAACCCGAATCTTCTCATTCTTTTCCAGCTCTTTCACAACCTCTGCAACTGTTTGGAAATACAAGAAAGGGATCGCTGAAACAGGAGCTGGGTAATAAAAAGCTGTAACAGCACAGATGAAACTACCCTGCATTTAAAACACAAACAGCATTAGCCCTCTGAGAGGGAAAGCTCAGACTCCAATCCCAGGCAAACGTGCTGTCTTTCCACATCCCACCAAACCTCCCTCCTGCACACAACAGTGCTCGGGGCACACAGGAGATTTTTCATTTTACACTGGATGTTTCAATGGAACACACAATAACTGCATCTACTGTTTATGTTACTTTGTCCCCCAAACCACCTTCCAGGGCAACAGAACCATGTGCAGACTCGAGGGGAAAGCTCACAGAGGAATTACAACCAACTTCACCAATTGTCAGACGCATCCAAAGCCTATAAACAACATAACTGTAACATTTAACTGGAGCCACAGCTATGCAGAACCCTGCACAGTTTACTTTGACATTTACTTCTACAAGTCTCTTTCTGCATTTCATCATCTCCACAGAACTGCCAAGCAGCTGTGGGCAGTTATTAAGACAAACACTTCACCACACAGTGAAGCAGGCAGAACAAAAGCTCATTAAGCTGTGAAAGAATAAAACCTGCTCCAAACTGGTTTAAGCACACTCCAGGAATTTGGCACCTGGGCTTCCTCAGAAGCTCAGCTATTGGTGCTCCACAGCGACCTCAGGCTCCCTGCCACCACCCAAAGTGCACGTCTGCATCTTAAGTGTGGCTTTAATAATTCACCCTTTGTGCACAGGCTCTGGACACAGGAGGGGTTTGGCATTCCCGGGCACAGGCTCTGGACACAGGAGGGGTTTGGCATTCCTGGGCACAGGCTCTGGACACAGGAGGGGTTTGGCATTCCCGGGCACAGGCTCTGGACACAGGAGGGGTTTGGCATTACAGGGCACAGGCTCTGGACACAGGAGGGGTTTGGCATTCCCGGGCACAGGCTCTGGACACAGGAGGGGTTTGGGCACAGGCTCTGGACACAGGAGGGGTTTGGCATTCCCGGGCACAGGCTCTGGACACAGGAGGGGTTTGGCATTCCCGGGCACAGGCTCTGGACACAGGAGGGGTTTGGCATTCCTGGGCACAGGCTCTGGACACAGGAGGGGTTTGGCATTCCTGGGCACAGCAGCTGCAGTGCACACCCCACACCCAGCACTGTCCCTGCCCTCTGGGTGAGTAGGCAGAGGCTGGGTGCCACTCCACCCACCAGCAGCACTGAGTGTGGGCTCAGCCTGAGTACCCCAGCAGGCTAAAGCAGCATTCTGCACTGATCTGATTTACCAAGATAAATCCTTCCAGCTCCACATCTCCAGCAGTCACACCTGTGCTAAGCCTGCCCCGAGCCAGCAGAAGGGGACATGCAGAGATGGTCTGGGATGGCAGCAGCCTCCCCGCAGCCTGTCACTCACCAGATTTGGGGTTCAGGGAATCACACTGGGCGTTGTACATGTGCACAAACTCCTGGTGCCTCTTGATGAGCTGCTGGCGGCTCCCAGAGGTGGACAGACCGTGCTCCTTGAGCTTCTTCCTCAGATCCCGGTCCGACAGCAGGTTATAAACAACCTTGGACATCAGCTTCCTTTTGTGGTCAGAACTGCCACAGGAAAACAAGAGACACTATTGAATTAATACTCCGAGGAAAAACAAGCTATTTACAATTACTTAAGGGTACTTCACCCACTCAGGGTAACGTACACATGAAAGAACATACACATTGGGTTTTCCACCCCAGTGCTGGCCATGGCTCACTTGAGTCAGCTGGAGAAATATTAAAAGTATTAAAACATCAAGCCAAAACTCAAATTAGGAGATTTTTCAGCTTTCTGGAAAAATGTCTTTGAGAAAAATAGTCATGTACCTGAAGGCAGCAGTTCCCAGCTAACAGAAGGGTAGTCTGGTGATACAGAGACACTAAAGATAAGTGACAGTGCTCCCAGAGGAATAACAGCTAAATCCAACATTTACTGCTTTCCACTGCTTTCTGTCAGGACTCAACATTCCTGGCACAGCTGGGGAAAACATCTTAATTACAGGAAACTGCCAGAGAAAATTCAAGTCCTAGCACAACTTTTGTCACCTAAAATTAGCAGAACATTTCCTCCTGTCAAATTAGCTCAGGCTGCCCTACACCTCCTGGTGAGATACTCTCAAACCAGGAGAAACAAAGGGGCCAAAACCCATCTGCAGCCTTACTCATCTTCTGCAACTGCAGTAATTCATAGAGGAACAGCATTTAATTAGACATTTTTCCTTCTGCAGCAAAATAAAGCTCAGCTGCATTACTCTGGATTAGAGAGCAGTAAACAGCTTTCCACTGTGAAAATGATAGATTTATTTGAAAACTATTCAGCACTTTCAACTTATCACATTGAAAATTTCAAGGTTAAAAAAAAAAGACTTACACAAAAACTGTCAATAATTCATTTACTCTCATCCAGCCATGTAGCACGGCTGGTAAACAGAAGATGGATTACCACAATACACTCTTCAGGGAAGCTTTTTTCAGATTCTTTTGGGAAATATAAAAAATTTCACTGAATAATTAAAGTAAATCTTTTGAAAGTCCTACAGAAGCTTGGTGTGTATTCCAGCTCACCAGCAGCATGACCTAGAGCGTGCTGGCAGCTTTCCAGCAGCCAGCCACAGGAAAACACCTGACAGCAGGTTTAAACCCCGATGTTGGTTGGGTTTCCCCACGCTTGAGAAGCACAGTGTTCCCTGTTGGAATTAGCCCCGTGGAGCTCTGGGGGTGAATGAGCAGCTCTGCTGGAACTGCTCGGTGTTACCACAGCCTGGGCCAGAACAAATGGAAATTAGATGTAACATCAGATTTCAATACCCATTTACCATTTTTTTCATCTTGAAAGTCCTTTAGCTTACAGACTGCACTCTAAGCATGACTGGACAAAACAAGAGCTTTAACATAAAATTACTTTCTAATTCAAGTTTCAGTGGAATTGGGAAAACAAGCATTGAAGTACAAATCCTCCCAGTCCTTCAATCTGATCAGTCAGAAATAACAACAGCCTAAATTTCTGCTGTAAGTAAAACAAACTGAAACTCCACTTCTGATGTGAATGTGGTGACCGTGACCAATGCTGGGGCAGGGGCACAAAGCCAAAGGAATGCATTAATCTTATGGAAATCGAGATCTTCAGGAAACCTCAACAGCCCCACAGAGAGGAAAGAAAGGTGCAATTTTTATTCTTTAACTTGACAGCTATTGAAGAAAATGTCTCTTGGCACACCTGAACCGAAGGAAGCAATTCCTCCACCAAATGAAAAATGGGAATCAGTGTTATCTGAAGGGAATTTTAATGCCAGGGAGCAGAAAGGTGACAAGAACAACGCACAGACTAAGCTCTCCCCGTGATGAATTTCTTAAAGCATTGGCCACTGTTTTCTTGCCACTAAAAGCCAAAGAGTAATTGAGCTGGCAATCCCCACTCTCTCTCAAGGGGGCACAATCCCCACAGTGATTTCAGAGTGCTGCACAGAGCAGGGAAGCCAGAAACAAACACAAGGCACCCCTGTGACACCCCAGCAGCACACAGCTCCAGTCCAGCAGGGCTCAAACCAGCATTTGGAGCCCTCAGAGCTGCTCCTCACCTGCGCAGGCTGTCCTTCTTCTCCCCTCTGGTCAAGCAGCTGTCCAGATGTTTGTTTATATATTGCTCCAGAATAGCAACCTCACAAACAGGGCATTCCACTGAAAGCAAGGGAGAAGGTATTTACTGGTGTGGATGTAACAGCAAAGAGTGAACGTTTTCCTCTAAAACAAAAGCACATCAGTCCTGAGCTGTTCCTGTACTGGAAGGTACATCTGAGTTCTCAGAACAGGAACAAACAGCACTAAACCCTCTCACTCCAAGTGTTTCACAAATACTGCCTGACCAACTACTTGGCATTTGTGGAAATAATTTCCATGTGGTGCGTGCTTAAACATTCAAGCAGATCATAGAATGGGAAGCTAGTGAAAGTTTTAATTGCTCAAAAATAAACAAGCAGTAAAATTTCACGCGGGTTTTAACTTGTCAACACAAGCAGGTCTGATGTAAAACCACGACAGGTTTCCTGTGTCTCCTTTCCTGGCTACGGTACCTCTTCCAGCAGGATCCATCCAGCTAATGAATACACATGAACTTCAGAGTTCCAGATGAATAAATCATTACACAAAACAACAGCTAAATTTGAACTAATAAGAACCAGGGGTGTACTCCTACATGGTGTTTTGTTTTAATTTAGACTTTTAGCTAGGTCAATAGGATGGCTGCCAGCACATCAGAACTAAGAGGATTCTGCCACTTTATTGTGGTTGATTAGTATAAATGAGCTTTTTCATGCTTCAAAGTAAATTCACTTTAGCTCTCTAGAATTACAAAGAATAAAGCAGATGACTCTTTTGGAGAGTGTGGAAATAAAAACATTAACAGAACTGCTGCCATGCTCATTTTGAGTTCCGGCTCACCCCTCAAATAACAAACACATTATAAAATAACCTGCTCAAGGATACAAGAGCAGAATAAATGCCAGTGTCTGTCTAGTCATTAGGGGGAAGGAGAAGAGAAATTACTTCATTTTTACTAAGACTGTTGCACAACTATTGTTTTTCCGTGTTGTTTCTCAAAGCAAAGGAATCCATAAGCACTGAATTCCATTTAACTCCTTGGCAGCAGCTCAAGCTTTTTGTGAAGAACACACTTGGAGCAGAGCTGTCCCACACGAGCAGCGATGCGAAGGCAGCACGGGCCAGTTAAAGGGGAAGGAGCTGGACGTGCCAGCAGAGAGCAGAACCACAGGAGAAATGGGATGAGTGCCACGTGCTGAGGGCCCTCTGACACAGACAGCGGCCACACGAGGGGGAGAGAGCAGGACACAGCAGAAATCAAACACCTCACCTTTCTTGTCTCCTTTGAGCACAGATGTAGAAGGCTTTTCATGGCTTTGGGTGCACTCAGGAATCTCTTGTGCAATCGCTTTGCTGTCTGTAGCACCAAGCTCTGCAGAGGTGCTGTGTAGGTCATGGTGCTCCTCAGTTTTGCAACTCTTGTGAGCAGTCCACGGCAGGCCCCCTGCCTTGGTGGAGGCGCAGACTCGGTCCTTGCTCCAGGAGCTGTCCATGGCCGGCGCCTCCCCAGCCCCGGGCTGAGAACCAGGGCTCTGGAGGCTGCGGGCTGGGGGGGACGGAGCCGGGGGCGCTTCCAACACCAACCGCAGCAGCCGCTGCCTAGGAGCACCAGAGAGAGCACACAGCCAGCACCCGCACGCGTGAGGAACCTGCAATCCTGTTTGCCAGCACACAGCCAGCACCCGCACGCGTGAGGAACCTGCAATCCTGCTTGCCAGCACCCGCACGCGTGAGGAACCTGCAATCCTGCTTGCCAGCACACAGCCAGCACCCGCACGCGTGAGGAACCTGCAATCCTGTTTGCCAGCACACAGCCAGCACCCGCACGCGTGAGGAACCTGCAATCCTGCTTGCCAGCACCCGCACGCGTGAGGAACCTGCAATCCTGTTTGCCAGCACACAGCCAGCACCCGCACGCGTGAGGAACCTGCAATCCTGCTTGCCAGCACCCGCACGCGTGAGGAACCTGCAATCCTGTTTGCCAGCACACAGCCAGCACCCGCACGCGTGAGGAACCTGCAATCCTGTTTGCCAGCACACAGCCAGCACCCGCACGCGTGAGGAACCTGCAATCCTGCTTGCCAGCACACAGCCAGCACCCGCACGCGTGAGGAACCTGCAATCCTGCTTGCCAGCACCCGCACGCGTGAGGAACCTGCAATCCTGTTTGCCAGCACACAGCCAGCACCCGCACGCGTGAGGAACCTGCAATCCTGCTTGCCAGCACACGCTGTCCTCTGGCTGTGAAAATGCTGGGACTGAGGGCAAGAGAGCAGGGAGCAGTCCCACACTGGCTTCTCCCACAATGTGGTTTTTGGGCCCATGGGCAGCTGGGTGATGACATCTCACAGCCCCACACCCCAGGGACAGAAGAGCCAGGGCACAGCAGACACCCCTGGCACAGCCCCGGGCTCTCTGACAGAACATTGTCACCTGCCCCCTTCCCTCAGCACCAGAGTGAAGCACTCAGATTTCTCACTAATCACAGAAACTCTGACAGGTGTGATTGGAGAGATTCGGACAAGCATGACTCAACTAGAAGCTCATCCATCACTCAGCAAGCCCAGAGAAAGCACACGGTGATGGAAGGGTCCAGCCTCTGCCAGCTCACCTGGGAGCGGATCCTATGGCAAACATCAGTTCAAAAATCTCTGCATATTGTGTATGGTCTCAGCATCATCTGTGAACAGTCATCTGTGATGACTGTTAAGTCAAAAACTTAACAGACTGCTAGGAGCTCTGAGCTGACAGAATTTTACCTTCCTGGCACAAAGCAGTAACTGCAGCGCAGCTGACAATGCTCAGTTTATGAGCAGAGCAGTGTCCTTCCCTTTAAAGGCTGAGCAATGAATCAAGCAGGTATGAGAACAGGCACTACCCAAACCCTCCTGCCAGACCCTCAGTCACTGAGCTAGGGCAGGGAGGTAAAAAACACCTGTTTAACTAAAGATGGATGGTTTCTAAACATCCTCCTCACCAGCATCCTCCCTCTGCTTCAACAACAGCATAAACAGCTTCCCACTTTTTTCCTTCAGATTTGTAACACCCACAAAAACTAAGTGTCCTTCATCAGGCCCCTGGTTCCCATTTTACAGTCTGTTTACTTCTCTCTTGCTGAAGCAGCAATGAAGCAGAGTTGTTGGGAATCTAAGGCTTCCACATAAATAAATTCCAAGGAAGAGACAGAGCTGTGAATCTTCCTAGGAAGAACTCACACAGAACAGTCCCAACTGCACTAAAAGCAATGTATCTCCTTGAAATTCCTGCTGCATTCCTGCTCAATCACTGTATCAGCAACGACAGCACCTGCTCCCTCCAGCACCCAGAGTCGATGTGTTTATTCCTCTGACTCACTACCTGTCGAGTAACCCTGACTAGGAAACAGAGATAAACTTGACAGTAAAAACAATTTTCTTCCCTATGTAAGAAGAAAACCAGAGATTCTTTCCAGCAAACACTCCTACTTTTCTATTTAACAAGGTGATGCAGAAACTGACAAATTTTCTCAAAATGATCTGTTTAGTAGAGGGCAATGAAATCAATTCTTTACACTTCACACAAAACTTCACCTGTTATGATTAAAGATAGCAGCCTCACTGCAACCGATAAGAGAAGTCTTCATTAAGGTCAGCTCGTGCAAATACTGCTCCTCATCTTTCTCTCCTGGCCCGGCCAGAGCCATGAATTCTGCCCCAGAGCACGGACAGGTGAGGGAACAGCAAAGTGCTGATGGCAATGCCCCCAAGCTCCTGCCCTGCTGGGAGGGAGGGCACTCACAGGGCACTGCCCAGCCACAGGCACAGCACCTGCCCAGCCTGCTCCTCTCCCGGCACACACAAACACCCACGGCCACAGGGAGGCACAGGACAGCCCCACTTCCACCGGGAGCCCACCCTGGCACAGGGGGGAGCTGCACTGCCACACATCCCCACACCATCCTGCACACACCCAATGGTGAGCAGGGCACAGACGGGAGCAGAGCTGGGTCTGGCTGGGACGATTCCCATTCCCTGCAAACACCCCACACCATCCTGCACACACCTAACGGTGAGCAGGGCACAGACGGGAGCAGAGCTGGGTCTGGCTGGGACGATTCCCATTCCCTGCAAACACCCCACACCATCCTGCACACACCTAACGGTGAGCAGGGCACAGACGGGAGCAGAGCTGGGTCTGGCTGGGACGATTCCCATTCCCTGCAAACACCCCACACCATCCTGCACACACCCAATGGTGAGCAGGGCACAGACGGGAGCAGAGCTGGGTCTGGCTGGGACGATTCCCATTCCCTGCTAACAACCCATCCAGGGTGCAGACACCTAACGGTGAGCAGAGCACAAAAGGGACCAGTGCTCAGTCTGGCTGGAATGACTCCCATTCCCTGCACCTCTGACCTTGGAGCACAGCTTTCACTCTGCTAAGTGCCACCAACATTACCATTTTCTTCCCCTCCAGGCCTGACTTAAGAAATGGGTTTGCACTTTGTGAAATGCTGAGAAGATTTAAGGCCTAATTTTCATAAACGTCAAACTACCCAAGGCTCAAAGTCCAGTTAGAACATACCTGATCTTTCAAACATGCTGAGCCCTTCAACCCCTGGACTGTGGACTTGTTTTTGGGGACAGCCAAGGGGAGACAAAGCAGATGGAGAAGGGGGGGGGACAGATCTGTCCTGTTCCAACACCAGCAGGACAGAGAGCAGTGCTGCTCTGACTGAGTGATGCTGTGCCCTGGGACATCTCCAGACAAGCCGTGTCCCCTCAGCTCAGGGCACCTGGGGACAGACCCAGCCCAGGCGCCAAGCCCTGGACACCACACTGACCACTGCCCACGCTGCCCCAGGGGTCTGACCCACCACAGCAGCCAGCAGGGAGCCCTTCCCACCCAGCCCCTGCTCTGCTTCCCTCCAGCCAGCCCACCCATCAGCTTCATGTGAGAAATTGATTGAACTCCAAGTCACAAAAGGAAAGGTTATTGAACCACTCTCACTGGTAAGATTTATACTGGTCCATTAAAGCAGTCCAAAAAAAAATTAATATTTAGGATTCAATATCATAATGGATCCAAGTCAGCACTACTTGTTCCCCACAAAATTAGACATTAACAAAAAAATAGTAATCCATTTATCACTAGGGAGCACCAGAATTCAAGCTGAAACAGGAGAACTGTAGGATTTAAATTACTCAAATAAATCAATTAAATCCAGTAGTGGTCATATAGGAGATTAGATCTATCTACATTCTACGATCTTCATCAGAGAAAAATTCTCTCATGAAACAAAGCCATCAACTGAACTATGCTTCTTGTCACTTACGAAGCCAAGAGTCTCATTGACTTCCAGCTCCAAGTTAATTCCAGAGAAAAAGATGAAAGTGCATTTGTCTCGTACAGAGACAGGAACGCCCACAGAATTCCCAGCAAATCACTGAGTAGCTTCTCATCAAAAGAAAACAGATAATACCAGGAATTTCATGTATCTACTGATGTATCATCGGTGATACATGTTGTGATACTGTTGTGATATTTTACCAAGTCATATTTATTCTGTTGTTCCTGTCTTTTAAAGGGATGTGAAGCTCAAAAATGAATTTATAACAAACAGAAAAGTAGCTAAGAAATCAAGCTGAAAGCACGGCACTCCATTACTTTCCTTACCAAAGAAAACTCGCGTTTTTAGTCTCTCAATACCTACATTTTTTCTAGTCAGTGACTTCACCAAAAGAATGCTCTTGCAAGGTGACCATAACCGCTGGACAAAATCCTTCTATTCAGAATCTCCTCTGCACACATAGGAAGGATCCTGAAGAAAATCTTTACTGCCACCATTTCCCCCAGAGAATCCTGACTTATCTCTTGACTTCCAACCTATTGGCAGGGACTGTAACTTCCAGAGCAGCTAACCAGAAACAGAACGAAATAAGCCTGTAAAACCTTCACATCACTCGAGTGTGCAGTACCCTTCAGCCAGAACACTGCAGGATTTTCCCAAAGCGTGAGCATTCATCCTGGACAGCGCTTCTGTGGCACCACAATTGTTTTGCTCAGCTCTCACACCACCAGCTGTCTCCAGGGCTGGAGCCTGGTCACACACAGCCACACCTTGCCAGCTGCCAAGCCAGAGAGAGCAGCTATAAAATTACATCCATACCTTGCAGAGTTAAAGCTCTTCACTAGATCATCTAAAATCCGGTTGTTTTTCAGGTCAGATTCTGAGACTGCCTGTAAAAGAAAGAAAAGGCAAAAAAAAAAAAAAAACCAAAGCAAACCTAAACAAACAAACAAACCTTAAAATGCAGGGAAAGCGGCAAGTGCCCACAAAATGTTCAAGTGATCAATAACTCACTTCTTGGCTCCATGCCTCAACTACCCCCACTCAAGTGCTACAGAATTAAGATGCTTAAAGGGTAAACACCTCTTCCCCAAAAATATCTCATATTAAAATAACTGCCTGAGAACTTCAGACTGGGATATTAAGGTAACAGGTAAAAACAAAGCATAAAGCTAAAGAAAAAAAGCCCAGTGTGCTCAGGCTCCCACAATGGTTTACTGCAGCAGAGGTCTAATAATTTTGAAAACCAAACCAAAATATCCTCTGAAGGTGGTAAGAACCTTAAGCAACAAAGCATGAAAACTGATGAAGGGAAATATTAATCTTCTGATTATGGAATGAAGATATTAATTATGAGATGCCTTTGTGCTTCAATTCATTCTTTTTAAACAATTCCTGATTTTTACCTTATTGCAACTCTCTATGTTCTTCTTTTAAACAAAGCTTGTATTATTTTTTTTTAATTTTTAATGTGAGATGAAATGGAGCCACTCACACACAGAAAATACAGCACTTATGCTTCAGCACCGCTGGTTTAAATGATGGAGTACGTTAACAAATCAACACTAAATGTTTTGTGACAGATTGTACACACAGCCCTGAGCCAAGCCCTAGGCCTGATGCTCCATCCCCTTCTGCCTGCCCTGACAGAGAAGCACCTCTGGAACAGGAGAATTCCAGATGCAAGAGCACCACACTTTGCCCATGCAATCAGAATTGATTATTTGGTGTGGTCCAAAGGGAAAAGCTCCTGAGATTTGCCAAAAGATAAGAAATAAACTGAGGGGAAAAAACCAAACCAAAACCACACTTACCACACAGCATGTTGGACACTGGGTTTTGTAGGACAAAGACTTGCGGATACAAAGGGAACAATCTGGAAAAAGGAAACACATCATTTTAAACATTTTTCCAAATGCAGTTCCACATCCTTGCTTGTATTTCCTTGTACAATACCTGCAAGCTATTCCACAATACACAAATACTGAAAACACACCATTTTTACATGGAATTGAGATTATCATTGTTGCAAAACAATCTGTATTTTATGCAAACATGTTTCAACATCAAATACCAGCTCCTCCACCTAAAGCTGATGTTTGTTGCCTTTTGCTCCCCAGTGCAAGAAACCCTTCAGCAGTGGTTGCACTGCTCACCCCCTCACCATGCTGGGTTTTGACCTGACTAATGCTGATCCCTTTCACCTTCCTGCATAGCCCCAGACAAATTCACAATCCCCTCTTTTCCCCAGGCTCTTCTGCCCCTTTCCACAACAATAACAACTTGTTGTTGAAAGAAGAGGCTAAAAGGGAGGGGAGACAGCACTGAAATGCTGAGACAGCCTAACGCCACCTCCCCATGCCACAGACGGGGCGGTGAAACACGCCCCACTGTCACAGCAAATTTCTGCGTTTGTTACACTTTGTCCGTTTCTCCGTGAGCTTTCACGGCCACCTCAGGATTTTAAAAGTCTCATCATTCTCCAGGAAAACATTCCCTCACTGGATCATCATGGCTCAGAGTCTCAGCACTAGCTCCTGAAAGAGATCTGTATTGCATTCACCCTCTGGGACTGCACCGGAAAACAGCAGAAGCATTCATTAATCTCAGAATGGTTTGGGTTGGGAGGGACCTTAAAGCTCATTTCATCCCACCCCCTGCCATGGGCAGGGACACTTTCCACTAGACCAGCTTGCTCCAAGCCAAATCCAGCCTGCTCCAATGCACCAATTAACACTTAAAACCACAAATCCATCTAAACGCTCAATAATTACTACATACATAGTAAGACGTGAAATATGGTGAGAAACCCATAAAGAAACAAACTTTAACTGTAGGAATAGGAATGAAGTGGCAGATCCAGGCTGCCAGCCCCAGACCCCATGGGCCAGGCCCACGCATGCACCGACTGCTGCTCGGAGCCACTGTGCCCCAGGCAGGCTGCACCACCAGCAAGTAAGAGAATTGCCAGGTTTGTGGCTCCCCACACTGGCTTCAATGGTGACAGCTTTGCCAAGCTAAACTAAACTTCACTGCCAAACTACAGCGTCTCCCTTCACGGAAGGAAGTGCTACAGTTTCTGAACCAAACAATCACAAACATTTATTTTAACGTGAGAAAAGGCAAGGTACTTCCCCCCTAATCTGGCTTCAGCAAAGCACTTGGGGCCAGGTTCCAGCAGATATCTCCCAGGGCAGACAGAGCAGCATGGAAAATTTGAGCTCTTAATACTCTGCACATAGAGCTTTGCATTTGTACCACCCTCCAGATGTTAAGAAAGATATTTAAATGCAGAATGCCAGATGTCACACGTTTGTATTACTGCAGGAACTACACAAGGGAAGGTTGCGGCTGTTTCCATCTTGCAAAGCTCCTCCCAGCTTCCATGGCAGAGAGAATCACAGAACCCCGAAACGGTTTGGGTGGAAAGGGACCCAGTGCCACCCCTGCCATGGCAGGGACACCTCCCACTGCCCCAGGTGCTCCAGCCCCAGTGTCCAGCCTGGCCTTGGGCACTGCCAGGGATCCAGGGGCAGCCCCGGCTGCTCTGGGCACCTGTGCCAGGGCTGCCCACCCTCCCTGCCAGGGAAGCTTCTTCTGGATCTCTCATCGAACCCTGTGCTCTGTCCGTGGGGAGCCATTCCCCCTCGCGCCGGTGCTCCGGGCCCTTGTAGCTTCTCTCCGCGTTTGCTGCAGGCTCCAGCGCCTTCTGTCTGCCCGGCGGAACAATCCCCGCTCCCGGCCTCTCCCCGCACACAGACAGACACACAGACAGACACAGCCCGGCCGCCCCGCCCGCACTCACAGCTGTGCGAGCACTGCGGGATGATCACGGCGATGCTGAAGTAGTCGAAGCAAATCCCGCAGCGCAGCAAGTCATCCACGGCCTGCAACGAGAGCGGCGTGAGCGGGCCGGGCTGGGCGCGGCAGGCCCGGCAGCGCGGGGCGAGCGGCACCGCCCGGGGCCCGGCCCGGGACCCACACGCACCTTGAGCGGGGCCAGGCCGGGCGGCCAGGCCGGCTCCAGCGGCGGCATCGCCAGCGCCATCGCTGCCGCCCCACGGCCCCGCTCCGCCAGCGGGCCCCGCGCACCCCGCGCGCTTCCGGCCGCGCTTCCGGCAGTGCCGGGAACCGACGGGAACTACGGGGATGGGGAACGGGGATGGGAGCGGGAACCACCGGGAACCGCCGGGAACCGCCGGGAACGGGGATGGGAGCGGGAACCGCCGGGAACGGGGATGGGAACCACCGGGAACCGCCGGGAACGGGGATGGGAGCGGGAACCACCGGGAACGGGAACCACCGGGAACCGCCGGGAGCGGAGATGGGAGCGGGAACCGCCGGGAACGGAGATGGGGAACCAACGGAAACAGGAACCACTGTTGAACCACCCGGCGGGAACTGCCGGGAGCGGGAACCAGTTGGAACGGGGATGGGGAACGGGGATGGGAGCGGGAACCGCCGGGAACGGGGATGGGGAACCAACGGAAACAGGAACCACTGGGAACTGCCGGGAACGGGGATGGGAGCGGGAACCAGTTGGAAAGGGGATGGGGAACGGGGATGGGGGCGGGAACCAACGGGAACGGGAAGCAACGGCAACTGCCGGGAACGGGGATAGGAACGGGAAACCGCCGGGGAACGGGGATGGGAACCAACAGGAACGGGAACTGCGGGGATGGAACCGCCGGGAACGAGGATCGGGAGCGGGGATGGAACCGCCGGGAACGGCAGTGACGCGGGATGGCTGAAAGCCGCCAAGGCGGCGGGCAGTGAGTGATGAGAGCCGGGCGCTCCCGTGGGCCCCGGGCCGGTTCGTATTGCCGAGCTCGGGGAAATGGAGGCCCCGGGGGTGGGATCCAGCCGCAGGGGCAGGCTCGGTGCAGCTGTGCCCGCACACCCGGCCCGGCCGCAGGCGCTGCCCCGCCGCTCGCTGACCCCGCTCCCCGCACGCTTCGCTCTGTTAACGATATTCCTGTTGGTTAAAGTTGCTGTAGTAGAGGTTTTTACACACACGTGAAACATATTTAACCCTTTCCTATAATACTCTACAGAACATAATACCTCCCTCTGCTTACTTCATGTCACAGGTGTGTTTTAAGCCCTTCACCTTTTGCAGCTGCTGCTGACTCAAACGTGCTCTTACCTGAAAACTCTGTGCACCTGTGCCTGATTTTTCCTATGAGGTTTTTTGTAGCAGTGCAATTTCTATGTTCCTCCTCCTATCTGAGCTAGTCTGATTTTTGAATCAAGCCCCACTCCTTCCACTGGCACTCACTCAGTAACACTGATATATATCTGTATAAAGGGTACTCCATGACCCCCGTGATGGAGGAGGTCACAGTAAACCATCACAATGCTCTCTGCTGCCCTTGGGCACTGTGAGTCTCTGAATTTATATATTTGAATGGATCTGATTACTGCCTGCCCCTTGCCAAAAGAGCTAGATTTTACAGAATAGTGTCATTGCCACTTAAGTGCCTGTTCTTTTCACCTTAAAGAATCCATTTCTGCTTTCTCTGTGAGCTGTGACCTAATTAATTAAACTCCTACAATTTTCTGTTCTCTTCGTTCCCTTATGCACAGGGCAGATCTTGGTTCACACATTCTGACAGGAGTTTATTGGATGGGGATGAACTCACCCAGGAACGGGCACAGAGAGTTCATGGGTTCATTTCTGCAGCAACACATTTACACATTTATTTTTTGTTGAAGTGGACTGATGAAGAGCAAAGGGCAGTGAATTTACAGCCAAGCACCATCCATACAGACCGCAGCTGAATAGAACACAGTTTAAACTATTTCCACGGTAATAGCACCATATAAAAGAGCCCTGGAAAATCTGTGCTCTCAGCTGGATCCTGCACGCTGCAGGAGCTGGAGAGCATCCACCTGCTCAGGTGCGCGGCAGCACGGTCCCTTTAGCCCGGGGTGCGTGAGCATTGTGTGAGCGTTTCCCGTGGGGATGCAGTGCTGGGGGCAGAGCCACCGGAGCTCCTTCAGCCCTGCCTGGGGGCAGCAGCAAACCCTCCTGCTCGCCTGTTTTATTGGCACTCTGGGCTTCCTGGAGCAGGAATAAACTCCTTTATCTTGCTGAACGACCAAGCTACAACTTGTTATTATACACAGAACACATCTCCTTCCGAGCCCCTGAAATACTCGTTTAAATTAAAATACCAGGAGGTCCCAATTGCATTTTCATACACTTGTTGCCCTGTTCTGTTAGCAGAGAAATGTATGGAAAAGCCTAGCAGGAGGTGGAGCAGCCTGACACAAAGCAAATCTCCAAAAGCTACTGATTTTCACTTGTGTTGTTGAGATAAAATATTTAAGAGGGGTTTTATATAATTCCCGTCTGGTTGTGCACAAGTTAATAATCTAAAGAGCATTTGTTCCCCTGTGGTGCTCAGGGCCTCGTGCAGAAATGCTTTTTCCTCCATGCCCCAACAAACAATCAGCTCATCCTCAGCTGCCTTTAGTACATGGATCTTGAAACTAAAACCTAACACTCCACCTAGGTCTGCCTCGTGTGTCTGTGTGTCACTGGGCGTTCTTCATTGCAGATGTACAAATGCACCACAGAAACAAGCCTCTGGACACCAGCATGCAGATTGGCTGAAAAATCAGCAGAAGAACATACTGTACTTTAAAAGAAAATATCAAACCCCCAAACAGAGAACATTTTGAGTTAATTGTTTCTAAGTATTCTCAGAGATTCCTTAATATTTAAAGCAGTGGAAAGTTTCTCATCATGTCATTCCCAACTGGAAAGGAGAAGAACCTGAAACCGTGGGTAAAATTGTTCAGAAATATTTAACATTGACCTTGCTGTACTCTTGTGTTAAAGTTGGCAACTATTTATTGATTTCTCCAGGGCTAAATTTAGCCTGATGTTGAGACTTTTGGAACAAAAGGTCCCACATCATCGTGGTTTAACCCCAGTCAGCGCCCAAGCCTCACACAGCCACTCCCTCAGTCCCCCACCACTGGGACTGGTGATAGAATCAGAAGAGCAAAAGTGAGAAAACTTATGGGTTGAGATAAAAACAGTTTAATAGGTGAAGCGACAGCCACACACACAAGCAAAGTAAAGGAATTCATTCACTACCTTCCGTGGGCAGCCAGGGGTTCAGCAACCTCCGGGACAGCAGGGCTCCATCTCAAGCTGCAGTAACTTGGGAAGACAGACTCCAGTGACCCCACCTTTGGGCTGAGCATGATGTCCTGTGGTCTGGAACATCCCCTGGGGCAGCTGGGATCACCTTTCCTGGCTGTTTGCCCTCCCAGGCACTCCCAGCTTTCGGGCCAGTGTGGCGGTATGAGGAGCAGGAAAGGCCTCGGTTCTGTGTGAGCCCTTCTCAGGCAGGGCAAAAACATCTCCATTTATAATCACTGTGTTCAGCACAAATCCCAGACTCAGCCCCATCCCAGCCCCTGGGAGGAAAATGAACTCTAGCCCAGGCAAATCAGGGCTGGAGCAGCCGGAGGATGCCCTGGAGTACCAGAGCACCTCGAGGGGTGTGGGCCAGCCCTGCAGGACCTGCTGCTGTTTGCACTGCCACGTTCAAAGACAGCAGACTGCAGAGGCGGCTCCAGAGGTGCTGGGTTCCAATTCCTGTCATTAGATTTTGGCTAAAGCCTCTGTTAGCCATGGTCTCACCAGCCCCCTGCCATTCCGTGTGCAGCCAGAGATGCTGAGAGCCTCCCTCACAGCCCTCCAGGCCACTGGAAACGCAAACCACGTTTCACTGGCCAAAATGTTCCCAGCCCTCGTGCTGAGGCAATTTATCACCCTAGCAGGGGTTGTGCTGGCAGGTCCCTCAAACAACCTTTGCTGCTTTGGCTGTGCCACAGCTCCACAAGTATCTGGTCATTTCACACAGAAATTACTTGAAAGCACAAATGAAATCCTTTTTTCTTTTTTTTGTTTTTCAGTCTACTGCAATGATTTTAGGCCAACATAAGTCAGCCAAAATCATGTTAGTGTTTTACAGAGCAGCGTGGAAACTTCCATGAAAATGCTGTGAGAGTTAGCAGCCAAAGGAGCCAGAAATAATATTTAAACTTTCTCCTGGAGTGCTTTAAGATGGACACGATGAATAAAATCCCTCTGGGCATTTCATAGTAAAGCAATGCCGATTGAGTTGGGCCTGGCCTGAGGGCAGGATGAAATGCCAGTGGCTGCTGGACAGGCACCTGGGAGAGGAGGCAGCAGGTGAGCAGCACAGCCCTGACCTGGGACAGGGACACAGGGAATGGGCCAGTGGTGAGTTGGCCTTCGCTGGGTTGGGCCTTCTGCCAACAGCAACAAGCAACACTTGACATTTCAGAGACATTGTTTTGCACGTGCAGATATCTCCCATTTGGACACTGATGCTGATCCAGTAAATGTTAGAAAAATCATGAGTAAGCTCACTAGCTCCAAACTGCTCCAGTATAAAAACTCCCACACTGATAATAAGCACATTGATAGGTCTGTAATACCTTCCATTCTCTTTGACTGTCTCCCAACAGCATATTCCATTGCCAGCTTTGGGCCTTAGAGTCACTCTTTGGCTGTTTGGTTCTTAGCCTGGGTGCAATTCCTTTTCCAACCATTCTAAATAAACCAAAGGGGAAAAAAGAATAAAAGAAGAAAAAGAGCTGAATTAAATTAATTCAGCTGCTTGCAGAAACATGAGGATGCTGAGCATTTTGAGAACAAGTAGCAGCAAGAGCCCAGAAGCAAGATCTCAGCCCCAGGAAAGGCTAAGACCCTTCGTTCTCAGTGGGAGATTACTTTCCAGTGCCTAGTTTCTCTCAGTGATTCCCTGGGCAGTTAATCCGTGTGTAACTGCATGCTCTGTGTCCCACCTGAGACCTGCAATGGAGGCCACAGGCAGGGGCTGACAAATAGGAAACAACAATTTGCATTCCCATGCTGACAGAAGTGGGTAAATCAGGTGAAATCCAAAGGCAAGAGAGTCAAGACATTAATAGAAGTGTTTCTTAGTTGACATTCGAGCTCTCCTGCACAGATTTAGCCTTTTTCAGCAAGGAAAGGGACTTGGACTAGGAAAAGGACTTGGGAGCAGTTTGGATACAAATTGCTGCCAGTCCCTTGTGCCATATGTCTGCTGCTTTGCCAGCAAAATGCCCATTGTTGGGACTTCATTCCTTTGCTAAAACTGTAAAGGTTGTTTGGCTGCTGTCTTTATCACTTCATTGCTGCCTCCCCCTGTTCCTAAGCATGAAGCAGTTCTCAGCCTTTGCAATGCAAGGTAGCAGACCTCCCTCCACTCCACCTCTCTGCCAGGGTAAGACATTCCCAGCCGTGCCCCTGCTGCTGTGAAGGTTCATTTATCCTCCCTGTGGATTACTGGGAAGTGCAAGAGAGGCCCGAGAGCTGCTCACAGGCTCTGGCCCCTCAGCACTTCCCAGCTCTGATTTAATGAAGAGCACAGCTCTCACCAACAAGGCTGCCATGCCTTGCCATGGATTCTGCATTTGTGCCCAGAGGTGCCCGAGGGCAGGGATCCCTCCCTCCAGCCCTGTCCCTGTGCATTAGCACACTCCAGCACTCCCACCAAGGGGCTGAGGAGAGCCAGGAGCCCCTGCAGATGCATTTCCCTGCACCACGGGGCCTCAGCAGAGCCTGGCTGCTCCTCGTGCTGCTGTGTGTCACCTCCAGCTCAGCCCACTCTGCATTTCCCTGCTGAACTGCTGCTCATCAAACCAGCAAGGGCAAAACACTCAGAACAAGAGAGCTATGGAGAGGCAATTTCAGCTTCTGCTGAGCTTAGCCTGTTTATGCCTGGATTTATGTGCCAGAATGAGACTAAGCAGAAGGAGGAGGAACCATTTGTCACCAGAACACATTCAGAAAAAGCAGATCCAGCCCGTCCATGGCGCAGCAGCCTGCTCCAGCAGTGCACAAACCACTGCTGGTGATCTGGGGTGAGATGAGTGTTGGGATTGATGCCAGTGGTGAAAAACAAAACCTCTCGAGTGCTGGCAGCTGAAACACCAGGTAATTACTTAATTGACTCCATGATCTCCGCCTTGCAGCAGCAGCCTGCAGCACTCAGGCTAAAAGCAGCAGCCCATTAGTAATTCTGGCAGCAGCTAATGTCCCAGACCATGGAAAGCAGAACCCCAGAGCATGGCTGGTGCAGAGTTTGGCACCTGCATCCATCCATCTGCCAGGAGCACTCCCCTCTGCTGGACCCATCAGCTCCTCCTGCTCTGGCCAGAGACACACACCCAGAGTGGCCAGAGCTGAGATCCAGGCAGGGAAATGACACCAAAATTCAGGATCAATAGAAACTGCTGGAATGGGGGAGCTCTGTGGGAATAAAGCCACATTTGAGGGCCACTTTGGCTGTTGGGTCTGTAAAACATTTCCTTGCATTCCCCTCAGCCAGACATTCACACCCCAAAGGGACGCAGCCCCTGGCTCTGTCCCTTGCTGCCATCAGCCCTGTCCTGGGGAAGGCTCCAGCAGCCCAGTGCCAGCAGCCCTGCTCTGGAGGGCACAGCGGTGCCACCGCAGGGCACAGCACAGCCCAGCACCCAGCTCATTCAGCTGCCAGCACTGTACGTCCATAACCTCACTGGAACACAGGGAATTGTCCAGGCGAGCTGACTTTGGCAGGAATAAATCCAGCCTGGCACCAGCTGGGCTGGGGACAGTGTGCTTGGCCCTTGCTGTCAGCTCGTGGTAGCGGGGCCAGGAGCAGCTGGATCCAAAGCCGTGAGCAAGCAGCAAAAGGGAAGGGGTGGCTGCACACAAGGCTTGTCCCCAAAAGCCCTATGAACAATGTAGAACTTCTTACAGGAAACAATCATTTACACAATTCCCATGGACTTCAGTTGCCACACCAGGGAGGAGGGAAGGCATTAGTCATGCACTAGCAGATGTTTGGACTTACGTAAGGCTAAACTTCTTTCTTTCTTTCTTTTAAGAAAAAAGCTGCATCTCACCCTAGAGCCTTCTTGAGAGCCTCCTCACCCTCAGCCACTGCCACGGCCTCACGAGCTCAGCACTGCCCTGCTCCATGGCACAGCTCTGCCAGCTTCAGCACTTGCCCACTCACTGCTAAATATATTAGTTTTATAAAAGCTGTCTTGAAGGGGGTGAAAAAATGGATGCAGCAAGAGTTTAGAGACAGAAATCCTGCACAAGTTCCATCAGTGCTCAGCAGCAGCAGCAGGTGGGGGGCGGTGCAGCCAAGGGCAGTTATTTCTTGTCAGCCAAGACCCATCCAGGAGGGAAACGAGCTCGTTAGCTTTGAGCGGGTAGCAGGGTTTGGGCTGTGACCAGCCCTGCTCACAGCCCTTTCCTGGACTCACCCAGGGGCACAGGGCTCTGGCCAGGCTGCAGAAACCCACCCAGCCCCATCCTCGCTGCACCAGCTCCCAGCCAAGCTCTCGCTCATCGCAACCTCCCAGTGCCCCAGGAAGCTGCAAATCCTAATTAAGAAATTTATCTTGGTTAGATAGAGCCGGACACGTGTGCGTGTCCAGAGATGAGCCTCACGCTGATGGGGCTCGGGTGGCATTAGGAGCTGCCAGAGGGTGCCTGGCCTTTGGATGCTGTCAGGAGGCTGTTATTAGATTTAGAGGCCTGGGATAAGCCTTGCTCCAGAGCTGAAGCTTCATTTCCAACACACAAACCTCCACTGACGTTGCAGCATCAAGGACGCCAAGCCCAAGTCTCTGGAAGATTCCTGGGGAGGACAGAGACATCTCTGTGGAACAGAGCAAGGCTGGTTTACCTGCAATGCTTGTGCAGATCTGATGCACGAGATATTTAAAATACAACAAATTACACTTTTATCTCCTGAAACACTTAAACCAAGATGTTCCAACAGCTGCTGCCTCCCACACCCCAAGCAAGGGAAGTGATCCCAAAGGGCAGCAGGAATGTGGTGCTGTTTTCCAGCTGAGCTGGGATCATAAAAAGGTTTCCAAGTGCTCCACAGTATTTACAGAAGATGGATAACGCTGCAGTCTCTCAGGCCTGCTGAAGTCTGGTTTCCAGTGTTCCTATAGGGAGGCTGTAGGTGTGTATTAAGGGGAAATAAAAAAGTTATCAAAAGTTGGGTAAATACTCCTATTTCCATTGTGTGCCTGCAGCCAGCTCAGGCACAGGACACAGCTCAGGCTCCCCAGGGCTCCCTGAGCCCTGCCTGCTGCAGGTCCTGCTGGAGCCCAAGGTGGGCAGGGGCTGGGGGCACCAGGAACACTGCAGACCCCCACCACACCAGCACTTTGAATTACCAGGGCAGGGGCTCCACCCCAGGGACGTGGGGACATCGGCTTGTGCTGGAGCAGCGAGCCAAACATTCAAAGGAAAATACTAAAATTGAAAGCAAGCTCAGAATGCAGCAAACCACAGCAGCGCTGGCTGGTGCCAGCACTGTCCCTCCCACGGCTGATGAGCTATCCCTGGGCAGGGCCAGGGGAGCTGACAGCTGAAAAACACTTGGCCGGTTTCTAGAATCAGTCTCATCTGGCAAGTGTTTCCCCCTCTGCACAGGAAATCAGACACACGCTGCAGGGATTGCCTCCAAACCCACGCACACAGCACAGGAAAATCTCTGCCACGCGCTGGGGTCTGAGCTGCTGGGCAGCCCCAGACCCGAGGGTCCCACTGAGGGCAGAGGGGATCAGGCAGGAAAAAGGGCCCTAAATGGCCCGGCAGGGCATGGTGCAGCCACAAGCAATGAGGGTGCCATAAATCTACAGCCTTAGCAATTCATGTCCACCCTCCAAAAGCCAGTGTAACAGAGCATCTCTCAAACTTCACAAGAGCAGGGAACTCCAGGCAAGTCAGAGCCGCTGCCCAAAGGGATCTGCGGCCACATCTGAGCTGAAACAGCAGCAGGGCTGCAAAATCCCTCTGAGCTGGGTTGCTGGGGTGGCCCAGACCATCCCACATGGCCCTGGCTCCCACTGGGAAGGAATGCCCCTCTCTGCACCCTGGGCTCCATGCTGGCTCCCATGGCTGTGCACAGATGTCACTGCCAGGGCAGAGCCAGGCCCAGGGCAGAGCCAGGCCCGGGGCAGAGCCATTGCCGGGGCAGAGCCATTGCCAGGGCAGAGCCAGGCCCGGGGCAGAGCCAGGCCCGGGGCAGAGCCATTGCCAGGGCAGAGCCAGGCCCGGGGCAGAGCCAGGCCCAGGGCAGAGCCAGGCCCGGGGCAGAGCCATTGCCGGGGCAGAGCCATTGCCAGGGCAGAGCCAGGCCCGGGGCAGAGCCAGGCCCGGGGCAGAGCCATTGCCGGGGCAGAGCCAGGCCCGGGGCAAAGCCATTGCCAGGGCAGAGCCAGGCCCGGGGCAGAGCCAGGCCCAGGGCAGAGCCATTGCCAGGGCAGAGCCAGGCCCGGGGCAGAGCCATTGCCAGGGCAGAGCCAGGCCCGGGGCAGAGCCATTGCCGGGGCAGAGCCATTGCCAGGGCAGAGCCATTGCCAGGGCAGAGCCAGGCCCGGGGCAGAGCCAGGCCCGGGGCAGAGCCATTGCCAGGGCAGAGCCAGGCCCGGGGCAGAGCCAGGCCCGGGGCAGAGCCATTGCCGGGGCAGAGCCAGGCCCGGGGCAGAGCCAGGCCCGGGGCAGAGCCATTGCCGGGGCAGAGCCAGGCCCGGGGCAGAGCCATTGCCAGGGCAGAGCCAGGCCCGGGGCAGAGCCAGGCCCGGGGCAGAGCCATTGCCGGGGCAGAGCCAGGCCCGGGACAGAGCCATTGCCGGGGCAGAGCCAGGCCCGGGGCAGAGCCATTGCCGGGGCAGAGCCAGGCCCGGGGCAGAGCCAGGCCCGGGGCAGAGCCATTGCCGGGGCAGAGCCAGGCCCGGGGCAGAGCCATTGCCGGGGCAGAGCCATTGCCGGGGCAGAGCCAAGCCCGGGGCAGAGCCATTGCCAGGGCAGAGCCAGGCCCGGGGCAGAGCCATTGCCAGGGCAGAGCCATTGCCAGGACAGAGCCATTGCCGGGGCAGAGCCAGGCCCGGGGCAGAGCCATTGCCGGGGCAGAGCCATTGCCGGGGCAGAGCCAGGCCCGGGGCAGAGCCAGGCCCGGGGCAGAGCCATTGCCGGGGCAGTCGGACTCAGAGGCCAAAGGAGGGACAGACAGGGCACCTATGCACAGCCCCTGCCACGAGCTCACAGCAGGCTTTGGGCATCCACAGCACACAGCTCTGTTTTAGTTTTAAACATCAACGGAAAATCTTTACCTCATTCACTAAAAGCTCTTTAATGTCTTTGCACATGAAAAAAAAAAAAAGACTAAAATGTATTAGCAATTTGGATTATTTGATTCAGTCAGCAGGACTGAGAGCACTTGTTTCACTTTGAGTCCAGGTTCAAAGCACTAATCACTAAGTTCTGCATCATTTCCTTTACATTTCATTTCTATGTCATTTTTTCATTCATTAGCTATGAGTGTGAGTGGTGCCAGAGTGCCCTTAGGTGCCCCGCGGGGCACACAGAGTGAGTGGCTCCCGGATCCATCCACACTGAGCTGCTGGACCAATCCAAGCTAAAGGCAAGTCATGCCCAGGCCATTCCTTGGCAGCCAGCTACCGCAGAGATGGCTGGAGGAGGCTGAGGGTCCTTCCATCACCGCGGAGGGTTCCGGTGTTCACCGGGGAGCTGCTGAGGCAGACCCGAGGCACTGTCACCCCGCAGCCCCGCTCCAGGCCCTGGGCAGCACTCCAGCGCTGACAGCAAGGGCTCTGCTGCTCCTCCTCACCTGAGGAGAGCAGGGCTGCCCGGGGCAGCATGGCCACGCAGCCCTCTGTCTGTGTCTGCATTCCGGCAGTTTTTCACTGGAGCAATTCCCTGCCCCGATCCCTGCAGCGGGATGGGGGGAGCCGGTCCCTGCTCAGGCTGGGTCCGTGCCCCAGCCTGGCTCTGCCTTGTGCCCCCGGCCAGCAGCGTCCCGCGGTGCCAGGCACGCCGTGAGCTCCCAGTGCTCACACTCCCCAGCGAAAAGGAATTCCTGCCTTCAGCAGGAAACCAGCACACGCGGCAGCGTGAGCAAGGGTAATTCAAATGCAAATGCTGCAATCGGCCCACAGAACCTAATAAATACATTCAATTTATTGATCACGCTCAGAGTTAATGATTATTACACCTCACCTGGGTAACTGGACCCTCTGGAGAGAATCAGGTATTAATTTCAGTTCAGTCAGTCAGTGGCAGCCCCTGCAGCACTTTTGCCCGGAGGAAAAGGAAAAAGGAGAAAGAAAAAGGAAAAAGAAAAAGGAGAAAGAAAAAGGAAAAAGGAAAAAGGAAAAAGGAAAAAGGAAAAAGGAAAAAGGAAAAAGGAAAAAGGAAAAGGTCCGGTCCCCCCTCCCTGCCCGGGTCGCTCGGCCCGGCCGGGCGCGGAGCGCTGCTGCCCTCTGCTGGCGGCGGGCGGACACTGCGGCACGAGCGGGGCACCGAGCGCACCTGGCGCGCACCTGGCACACACCCGGCGCACACCCGGCGCGCACCCCGCAGAGGCCCCACAGTGTCGCGCACAGCTCCAGGGCCTGGCCAAACTCCGCTCCTCCACACGCACCCGCTGCCCAGGGACCTGCCGGAGCCACCCCCGGGCTCTCCCCCGGGCGGTGCCCAGGATGCTCCCGCGGTGGGTACCGGGCCGGGTCAGAACCGCTGCCAGCTGCTCTCGGTGCTGAGGAGAGCGTGGTGACCAGGACGGGCGTGGCAGCCCAGAGCCCGCCCTGCACTCACCTGCCCTGAGGCTGAGCCCATTAACCGTATTTAAGGAGGGGTAATTAAGGACGGGGTGATGAAGGTCGAGCCCCACCTGCAGCTTGCCCAGCCCTCCCCCTGCCCGTGGTCCACGCAGACCCCGGCTCGAGCAACACCAGCTGTGTCTGCAGCTGCCCCACCTCGGGGATGGATGATGGACGGAATCGGGGCGGTCTCTGTCTCTCCACGCCGCCAAGATGGGAGGGAAGTGAAGCCACGACCCAGCAGCAAAGAAAAAAAACAAAAACAATGGGAAGAAACATAACCCAGCCTGAAGAGTCCAGCGCAGTTCCTCACAGCCTGAGTGCGAAGGGCTCTGGGGCTGTTTGTTCAGAATGGTTTTTATCCCCTCAGCACCCATAAACAGCGCCCAGAGCCCGGCTGCAGGGGCAGGAGACAGTGTCTGTACTGCCCAGGGCAGGGCAGGATGCTGTGGGGCAGAGGAGGGCGTGGGGTGGAGGCACAGGCAAGAGACAGCAAATCTTCTGAAACCACAGACAACGTTTTTGAGAAAAGTTAAGCAGTTTATTCAACAGGATGAGTCCACACCCAACCAGTGGCTTCATCTACATGGCATCACCAGCACACACGAGGACCCACTCAGACACTCTAGCTGACGGCATCTCACCATACGTTACAGAGACAACACCAGAGGAGGAAGAGGAGGAGGAGGATGGCCGGTACGGCGGGCAGCAGCCAGCGTTTCCCACGGCCTCCCGGCACAACCAGCCCCGTCCCCACAGACCTCGCAGCCCAGCCACGCAAAGCAAATCAGACGCGGGACATCTACTGCCGCCCCGCGAGAACCACAACACTGCTAGTTAAATAACACACCTGGGACACAAAAACCACCTACCAGGGACTTCAGCCTAAGGAACAAAGTGCAGTCATGGCCGCCCCGGGCCCGCGCTCAGGCGTGAGGGTCTGTCCAGGGCAGGGTGGGGTGCTGCTGCACTCCCCTCATGGCAGGGCCATGGTGCCACCGTGCTCCCCTCATGGCGGAGACATGGCTGGGATGGATGGGGCAGGGCCCCAGTGCCACCACGCTCCCCTCAGCCCCACAGCAGGGCCATGGCCAGGATGGATGGCAGGGCCACAGTGCCACCATGCTACCCTCAGCCTCATGTCAGGGCCATGGCCATGGCTGTGAGGGGTGGCAGGGCCGTGGTGCCACCATGCTCCCCTCAGCCCCACAGCAGGGCCATGGCCGGGATGGATGGCAGGGCCACAGTGACACCATGCTCCCCACACAGTCCCACAGCAAGGCCATGGTGCCATCGCACTCCCCTCATGGCAAGGCCATCACTGGGCTGGATGGCAGGGCCACCGTGCCACCATGCTCCCCTCAGCCTCATGTCAGGGCGATGGCCACGGCTAGGAGGGGTGGCAGGGCCGCAGTGCCACCACACTCACCACAGCAGGGCCATGGCCACGGCTGGGATGGATGGCAGGGCCGCAGTGCCACCACGCTCCCCTCAGCCCCACAGCAGGGCCAGGACTGGGAGGGATGGCAGGGCTGCAGTGACACCATGCTCCCCTCACGTCAGGGCCATGGCCATGGCCAGCAGGGCTGGGCCGGACGGGGCAGGGCCGCGGGAGCCGGGCCCAGAGCTCGCTCTGCACAGCAGACACAGCTGCCCTGAGCAGCCGCCCTCACACAGCTCAGCCGCCCTGGCTCCGGCGGCAGCTCGGCCGTGGGCTGTCACAGTGAAGCTCTGTGAACTCTGAAGCCCACACACAGTCTGTGCCCTCAGGAAGGTACCGAGGATCGGAGTCAGTCACTCACAAACCATGAGCGAGTTCCAGTTATGATGCTCCTACAACGTATGTGGTTCAATTTTGTGCCAAGTTCGCTTACAGAAAAATACATTTCTTCCCTTAAATTTACAGTAGTTAAAACTACACTTGGAATACCATATTACAAAGGGGGAGTTTATTCTCCAACAAAAAGTCTTGGTTCCCTTTTCATCAAACAGAAAAATGGAAGGACTTTAAAAGCAATCACCCCCAGCACAACACAACTGCCCAGACGAACCCATGTGTGCACAGCCCCCAGGCCTGAACTCCAACCGTTTGTTTTGGTGCTCAAAAAGGCACTTAAAGATAAGAAAACAATTGTATTAAAAACCCACAACAAAACAAAACAAAGGAAAATGAAAGGCAATAATTTAATAGAAAGACACTGGAATTTGTACCGTATGGTCAAAAGTAAGGGAGGAAATAAAACCCCTAATGAAGATGGGTTTGCTCTCAAGTCATCTCAGAAAGCATACAAAAAACAGAAAACTGGCAAAGTGAATGTTCTCCAGGAACTAAATGGAAACAAAAGTAATAATTGCTGGCAATGGATACACAGCACTCGTGCCAAATGGGTCCCTCCCTCCCCAGCACAGGTCCCTGACCAGCCCAGCCTGGCTGAACATCTGCAGCCGCTGTGCCAGGCCGGGCAGTGCCAGGGCTGTGCAGGAAAGGGGCATGATGGAGAAATAAACACCAATGTGAACCAAACACCAAGGACGTTCACAGACACGCACACACACCGTCTGCCCTGCCAGCGTGACAGGGAGGGACATGGGCAGAGCTGCTCCCCACGGGCTCTGCCAGGGGTGCCGGCGGCTTCGCTTCCCTTCGGGATTACTAGTATTATTACTGGGTTTATTTTTACATTGAGCTACCTACTAAGTGCAAAGATTTGTTGAGTGGCATTGGCTTTATCTAACTTTAGCCTATTTTTGTACAGTTTACAGGTTAACAGTTACCTTCGAGCAGTTAAGCAAGTACAGCAATATTTACAGGGCTGGCAGAGCGGGGCGTGAGGGGACACGTGCGAGGGGCAGGGGACAGGCACCAGCCGGTCCCAGGGCCTGTGCCCGGTGCACAGGGGTGCAGCTGTGGAGGGGCAGAGAGGGGGTGCAGCTGTGACAGCACAGGTACAGAGGTACAGGTGTGGATGTACAGGCAGTCTCCTCGTGGGAGCTCCCCAGCCGAGGAGACACGAGCCACGGCAGGACTGACGGGTTCTGCCACCCTGGTCAGAGCCTCCACTGCCTTCTGGAAGCCAGGCTGCTTCTCCTGCAGAGCTGGGGTCCGCAGCAGTGCTGGAGAGATGAGGAAGATGAAGGGGGGACAAAGCAAAGCCCCAGGCAGGGTAAGTGGCTGCTGGGTGAGTCAGCAGGGCTGGCAGGCTCTTTGCCCAGGCACAGAGCAGCAGGATCAGAGATAGCAGGGAGGAAGGATGAATGTTAGGAGACATGAGCACGTGACTGTGGGGAAGTGCCAAATCAAACCATGGGGCATCGCATGGAAATCTGTACAAGGAAAAGCTGCAGGAGAAGCACGGAGCATCTCTGATTCAGTGCTTACAGAGGAGTCTGGATTATCACACAGGACCATGCAATCCCCAGCCTTCTGCATATTTTTTCTCTGGGTAAAACAAAATGTAGATGCTTTTGCATAAACTCAAACTGTTGTATTATATGGTACAGTACAGAAAGTGCAAAGTATCACCCATCAGACCAGTTTTGTATCTGATGTGGTGAAACACGGCTCATGCTTCTCATGCAGGACAACCACTCTGACCTGAGACCCCTCCTCGCTGCTCAGGCCTGACTCTCAAGAGACCACTAAGTTGGGCTTTGTTATTAAAAAAAAAAAAAAAAGGAAAAAGCACATGGGGAAAGGGAGGTGAAGAATCTCCAAACTCTGTAAGTTACTCCATGCTTTACCACAGGTTTGGTCACTAGTCCTTGCTCACTCTGAGAACTTGCAGAGAAGCAGCGTTCCACAGTCCCAGCGCAGCACAGCATCCTCCTCCTGCATGAGGGTGATGGCACACACCTCACTCTGTCCACTCATGACACTCACTTCACTCCATTCCCATCCATGGCACACATCCTGCTTGTCCCTGCTGCCAGGGCATCACGGGCATATGAAGACATCTCAGGATTCAGGACTGGAAAGACTCCAGCTGGCTGGTCACACATGGTCATGTATGGATTTCCAGCTCTTCTCCACAGCCCAGCAGTGAACAGACCCTACCGCATTCCCATCCCTTTTTTTTTGCCTTCAATGCCAAGAGGTACAGAAAATAAACTCCAGGATGGCCTTGTATTGCTTGACGCACAGCTGCTGCAGCGGGGGCTTCCAGGTGCACACAGACAGCCTTGGAAACCCAGACCAACCCACTGTCTCAAGGGAGGATATTTCAGAGCCAGTTTCTGAGGTAAATCTACTGTTTTAAAGTCACTGAATTCTGTACACTTTGTTTTTAATATATACTTCCACACCGAGTGTGTTCTCCAGCGCCAACACTCAGACCTGACGTCTCCTCCTACTGTAGGACTGCAAGCTCGGGAAGTGTTTCTGCATGGATGGGGTGTGTGCACACCTACGTACATACACTCACACACGTATGTACAGCACCAGGCCCAGGCCCCACACGCGTTTCCTTCCACAGAGGCTCCCCAGCAGGGCCGTGACCCCTGCCCACCCAGCGAGGCTCCGCTCGCCCCGCTCCCGGCGTCCGGGCGCCGCGGTCCCGCGCCCCGGCCCTACATGGTGCCCGATTTATCTGCCGAGCTGCTGGGGAAGAGCTTCTCGGTGGGGGTGACGGCGGGGCTGCCCACGCCCGAGCTGCTGCTGCTGCTGGAGCGGTGCTGCACCACGGGCCGCACCGGCCGCATGGGCGGCGGCCGCAGCTGCGCCCCGGCCAGCCGGGCCGACAGCGCCGGCTTGAAGGTGGTCATCATCTCGGAGGTGGAGCTGCTGCTGCGCCGCATGGCCGCCTCGGGGTCCCGGATCAGGATGGTGTGCAGCGGGCTGGCCGGCTCCGAGTTGGCGGCGCCCAGCGGCGGGTTCTTCATGGGCTCCAGCGTGTCCAGCACCACGTCGGGCGCCTGCTTGGCCGTGTTCTGCCTCTCCAGCTCCCGCAGCTCGTTCAGCGCCGTGCTCATGGTCTTCTCGATGTCCTGCAACGCCAAAGCCACGTCAGCGCTGCGCCATGGGCACCACCTGCTCCCCTGCGCTCCACCCCACCATCCTGGCACGCGTGTCTGCGGAGGGGGTCTCTGATCTGAGAGCTCCCAGGGAAAACAGCAGCTTTGGGAGAAGATGTGAAGCCCAAACTGGCTGCACTAAAGTGCCCTGTGTTCCCAGGTCAGCAGGAGCTTGGTCACCAGCTCCAAAGGGCATCAATCCTGAGCACCAGGAGAGAAGGGTGAACACCAGCCTGCCCGCACAGCTCACCCACAGCTCTGAGGCTGGCTTTGCCTCACAAGGGAGGCCCTGCAGCCTCCACTGGATGTATGGGGCCTCTGCTACCCCATGCTCACAGGACAATGGCACGTGGCAGGGACACACACTGGAGCGAGTGGAACACCAGCAGCTCGCCATGGATATACGAGAAGCAGCAATAAGGCCTGAGGCAGCCAAGGAGACGTTGGCTCCAGCCCCTCAGTGCCCACCACCTCCAGGCTCCACAGTCTGTCCACAGGGATTCCCCAGAAGGTGCATCCAGTCCCACCAGAAGTGCCCATGCACAGGGAACTAGCTACTGCCTATGGCTACAGTGCTGGGGCCTCGTGTACAAATGGAGAGGCCCTAGTCTGCCTTTGCTTAAATCCACCCTAACTTAATTAAGGCCACTCAGCAAGACCATTGGAGAAGCAATTTAAGGCACCAGAGTCAATTGTTTGAAAAGTCACTCTAGTTAATGTTGTCCTGGTGTAGACAAGTCCTTATTTTAGAACACCTACAAAATGCTCTGTGAGCCTCAGGTAACATTCAAAGAATCAGCTGAAGGGAAATAACTATCAAGTTAGCTCCAATTTATTCTATTAAGCTCCTAAGATGATGAGTGAAAATACTCTCCCAGAGAAGTCTCAGGACTCCCAAGCCCAGCAGCCCCACAAGATTCAAAGTGAAAATTCATCACCTGGGTGATCATCTTTTCCAAGAACAACCCAACAGAGCTGGGTGTGCAGCAGCACTGTAACCCTGTCTGAGGTGAAGGGGCTGCAGGCCCTCCCCAGTGAGCTCCTGCAGCCTCTTGGTGCCCTCCCAGCCCTCTCACCTCAGCAAGAGCTTCTGCTTCCAGGGATTTCTGATCTCCAAGGCTGCTGTGCCGGGTGGACCCGCAGGTGGATCTCAGCGGGTGGCTCTCAGCCAGGGCCTTCCTGTCTGGGAAGTTGATGCTGCCCGCGCTGCCGAACGTGGCCATCCTGCGCTTCTCAGGGCTCTCGATCCTGCCCCTGTTGAGGGGGATCTTGTGGGGGCTGCTGGGGCAGGCTGCTGCTCGGGGAGGGGTGTCGATGCCAGGCCCCATCCCTCGGGGCGGGCTGTGGGTGTCGCCCCCGCTGCGGCGCCGGGGGATGGCGGCACCGTCGGACCTCAACCTCACCCTGCAAAGAGCCCAGCACGGCACAGGTCAGCGTGTGTCAGCCCCACTGCTGCATGCTGCAAGGCAACCCCTCACCCTGAGCTCAGCTCAGACCAAATTAGAGCCTTCCAGCTTCAGAAGACTCAGGCAAGAGGGAAAACAAATATTTTAGCCAGTACCAAGAAAGGGACAGCATCAAATCATAAGGGTAGTTTGGGCTGGAAGGGACCTCAAAGGTCATCTTGTTTTGGCTCCCTGCCATGGGCAGGCACACCTCCCACTATCCCAGGTTGCTCAGGGCCCCTGTACCCTCTGTAAATGTTAAATCCCCATCAGCAGTGCACATGAAATGCCCTTCAAGCCCCTATTACCCTGCAGTGCTTTCTAAAGTTTCCCCACCCATCCTGCCCTGCCCCACACACCAACTGTCCACACGTGTGACAGCCACCACCTCCATGGTGACAGGAATGTGAGTTACCTGCCCATGACTCCCCCAAAGCCATAGTCCAAGATGTGATCCGTGGGTGACTGGATGTCGTTCTTGGAGGAGGCTTTATCGTCCAGCAGCGGCCCGCTGCTCGCCTCGCTGTCTGCCTTCTGGCTCAGGCTGTCAGAGAAGGCATCATCCCTGGGAAAGGACACCACAGCAGTGACAGGGCTGTGCCCCGGGCGAGCCAGGGCCCGGATGCCACGCCAAGCTGAACATCACCACGTCAGCAGCTCCACACTTGGAAAACAAGGAGCTGTACCAGGGCCACCACTTCACCGGGAACTTGGAAACAGCACACATCTGCCTTCCCATCCCCTGTGATGTGGCTGCCACTGTGATGGCTCCAGACACAGTACTTGGAAGAGAAGCAGCACCTGCAAAGGGCCCTGGGATCTGCCCACAGGCCAGGTGAGCACTGAACAATCCAGGTCAATGCTCACAGGGACCAGGCTGGTGGTAAGCCTGGGTCACACCACGTTGGGGAGTCAGTGAGAAATGGGGCCCAGGTACACTGAGGTACAATGTTTAGTACTGGTCTTTATCAGCCCAAATGAGAAACAAATGGAGCCAATACACAGAGGGAGAAGTGAATAGGCACAGATTTCTCACCAAAGTCATTAAACAAATGCAAAACTGACTGATTATTTTAGGTGACTGAAGTGGAGCTTGTGCAAGCACATGATTTTAACAAGCCTCACTTTACTCACATGTCTTGCACCACGATGTACTGGTGGGGAATGAGCCCGTCCACCCCGTTGTGTCTCCCTTCCCACCAGTCTTCCGACGCCCGGTGGTACAGCAGGAGCGAGGCCCCTTTCTTGAAGGAGAGCTCCCGTGGAGATCGCCCAATGTAGTCAAACTTGGCTATGGCTTCAATCTGCTCCACCTCTGCACAGGAGAGAGGCACAGCGAGAGCGGCTCAGCTCGGCCCTAAAGGGAGGCTGAACCCCCGAGCCCCTCACCAGAAGAACAGAACAGTGCTGCTGCTGCCCAGCGCCCCAGAGCAGCTCACACTGAGCACAAACCGGCTTGTTTTCAGACTGATCAATTCTTATTGTTGTTCCAGGCTCTCTGGGACCTCTCTCAGACTCACAAACTACTGGCAATTACAAACAGCTACGAAGCAGATGGGCAGCAGCAGGAATCTCCCTCTGTGCATATGGCACCCTCAGCCACATTGGTTACAGAAACCCATTATCCTCCAGCCTGAGATTTTGTCAAGCCATGTCAGATGCTGTGACCAAACCCCACTTACCTTCTCCTCCCTTCCTTATCCTGGAGACAGTTTGTCTGAATTATTGATGAGCAACTAATGTCCCTTTGGGGATCCCTATGGAAATAATGATACCAGCTCCAGCCAGACAGCTGCTCTGCACCCCACCATCTGCAGCACTCTGCCTCACTGTTTCCCCACTTTTCCTAATGTGAGCTCTACCAAACACCCGTGACTCAAACTGAGAGCTCAGGGCCTGAAATACAGGAGGGCTGAGGCAGAACTTCACTTTGGAAGGTCATGAGCACACCAGGGTCCTCTAAGCCTCTGGGCAAGGGTGTCACAGCAGGAGCTGCTGGAGCACCCAACAGCACTGAGGAGCCTGTGGGAGAGCCTGGCTCACATGCAGATCTGTTTCCAGCTGGGGAACACTGAATCCTAAAGAAATCATTGCAACAACTGCAAAGCAGCAAGAGTGTCTCTCTCCTCATTAACCAGAGTGACCCACACTGTGCCTTGCTTGGGTGGCAGAACTGCTGCCACTCCCCAGCCATCCCTGCCACTGCTGGAGCATTAGCATGCCTTGATTATCTGAGACTGGATCATTTCAATCCCCACCTGGAGACCGGCAGACAGAAAATGACAGCAAAACAGGGCAAGCCCCCCCAGTTCCTCCAGATCTGCCTCATTCTCATTAAACACAGAAACTTGCTGGGCCCCGTTACTGACCGTGGGCTCAGCAGCCATCAGTGTGTGACCCGACACTGCTCAGGAACCAAACCCACGTGGAGGAGGGGACACCAAAGGAGGACAAAGGATGCTGCATCGGACCCTTGTCCCATTCCAGCCCCCCGGGGACAGGCCAGGCCACTGCAGCAGATTCATCTTCCCCACTTTAAGCAACCTCCCCATGAGGGCAGAGTGTCTGGGAGCACCACAGGAGGATCAATAGAGAGTTCTGGAGGAGACAGAGCCAGGAGGGCTCCCACAGCCCTGACACAACACTGGGCTACCAGCAGGGAGTGTAGGCAGGGCGAGGGGGAGAGGGAACATGTAAATCCACAAAATACAGCTGCTCATCTGCTCCACACTTGGCACCACAGTTAATCACTCGGAAACCCCAATCGGAGCCATTAACGTGGCCACCCAAGTGTGAAATTGGCTGCACAGCAGCTCCCTTGCCTCCCTTTGCCAGGCCTGTTGGCTCCTGCCTGGAGCTGAGAGCAGGCCTGGAGCCGCCCAGCCCCACGTGCCCTTCCCTGTGCCCAGAGCCGCCTGGCCTTGCGTGCCCTTCCCTGTGCCATTCCCGCTCCCATGGCCCCGCTTGCCAGGTGAGCCCTCCCTCATCCCCGCAGCCTCGCAGGGCAGATGTGCTCTGCCGAGGCAGGACACAGCCAGGATGGCAGCAGCTGTCGGAAGCAGAAGGTGCTCAGCTCCCCAGGGCCCTTCCAGCACAGCAAGCCCTGCCACGGCTCCCCACCCGGGGCAGTGCCAGCGGCGTTCCCCAAACCGCCCGCTCGCGGCTGGTGCTGCTGGCACGGGGAGCACAGCGCTGCCTCCTGCTGCAGCCCAGCCCTGCCAGGCAGCCTCAGCCCGCAGTGCCTGCTGCTCTCCTGCACGCACAGCTCTGCTGGCACGCACCCAGCCCCTGCTCACCATCGTCACTGGTGTGCGGCTCTGTCCCGTTGTCGTGGTCCACCTCATCGATGGTGCCCGGCTCGCTGTGCGGGCTGTCGCTGCAGAGGAACACAGAGGCTGTCACACAGAAACGACACTGCTCCCAACGCACTCAGCACCCCTCATGCTGCCCAGGGAGGTGGGGGAGTGCCCATCTCTGGAGGTGTACAACAAACAACTGGATGTGTCTGGGCGACAAGGTGGTGTTTGGTCAAAGGTTGGACTCGGTCTTGGAGGTCTTTGCCAACCTAACTAATTCTGTGATTTGTGATTCTCTGATTTCAAACCACAGCAGATCCCTGAACTTGCTGAGAACAGCAGACACTCACACCACAATCGCCAGGCCCAGAATGTCACGTTCTGTTGGCTCTTGGGTCTTTAGCAGAGTTTGGCAAAACTAACACAAAGTGACACCAAGTTAAATGCCCCATTCCCTAATTCACAGTGAGCTGCAGCTTTAGCTCCTCTGCTGCACCAGGAAGGATGGGTGCAGGTGACTAGTGTAAGGCATGGTGAGAAATCAGAAATGTATGAAACTTGTAGAAAATCAGTTCAAGTATGTTACTGATCCTGGTTTGTTAAACCCAGACCTGAATGTTGGGTTAGAATTCCAGCAACAGAGGGAACTGGAAGGTTTGGGTTAACCTCGCGCTGAGGGGTTTCATCCAACCAGCAAATTATGATGGAACTATGGATCTTTACTCAAAATTTCCAGCCTAGGAGGAATTTGGATAGAATTCACCTAAAATTCTGTTTTGCTGAACACACTTCTGTGGATCAGCAGCTCAAAAAAATCATCGGCATTAGTATTTGCCCTGGAAAAAGTTTCTTCTGATGTTTTTTACTGAGGTTTAAAATACTGAGTCAGCACAATAAAATGAAATACCTGGTGAAACTGCCTGTTTTGACTAGTAAGACTAAATCAAACGGTTCAGTGTGCAAGAGCCTCTTGGCCTGATGGAAGTGTTTGTACCCAGGAACCCAGCAGAGAGCTCACCAGTACTCCTCCCCTCCGGTCATGCACTTCTCGTAGACAGGCCCCTCCAGCTCTCGGTGGCTAGGGAAGATGCCCTCGTGGTGAATGATGATGGTTTTGATGACCTCATTGACATGGGCCTGGCAGGACACCGGATCCTGCCCGTCAGGAATGTGCATCAGCGTGGGCCCGAAGCAGATGGCCAGGTTGTAGGGATCCATCATGTTCTCATCGCTGTACTGTGACAAGCTGCAAGCACACAGTGAGGAGCTGCCGTGCCACGGTCCTGCTCGCTGGGACCCCTCCCAGCAGAGCCCCTGGCCTGGCACGCACTGGCACCGAGCTGTCCCCACTGCCCTGGCACCGAGCTGTCCCCTCCCCGGGCACACACGGGCACCAAGCTGTCCCCTCTGGCCCAGCACCGAGCTGTCCCCTCCCCGGGCACACATGGGCACTGAGCTACCCCCTCCCTGGGAATGCACTGGCACCGAGCTGCCCCCTCCCCGGGCACACACGGGCACCAAGCTGTCCCCTCTGGCCCAGCACCGAGCTGTCCCCTCCCCGGGCACACACGGGCACCAAGCTGTCCCTCTGGCCCAGTACTGAGCTGTCCCCTCCCCAGACACACACCAGCACCGAGCTGTCCCGTCTCCGGGCACGCAGCCATGGCCAGCAGGGCCGAGAAAAACCCAAGCACAACTCCCCATGGCAACACCAGAAGGGATTCGTGCACCAAAGACAGGGAAGCCCTGGCAAAAGGGACGGCAAGGAGGAACTTGGTGAAGCAGGAAAACAGACTCACTGGTTAAGGAAAGCAAAGAGGTATCTCATGACCACGATGACAGCCCGAGGCAGAGTGACAATGATCTGCTGGATCTGGTGCACTCTCTCTGCAGGGTTCTCAATTTCTGGAACACATGGATAGAAAGCACATCCTTAAAAACCTTTTCAGGACCAGACAGCTCAGCGGCAGAGGGACTTGTTCCAGATCTAGTGGCCCAGTAAGTGAGAAATACAAAAGCCTGTCTCCAGAGGTCATCCATCAGTCTGGTACTAAGGTGCAGGAAAGGAATGGGGGACATTGCTCCTCCAGCAGGGAATTCCTGTGTTCAGACGCAGTATGAACAGCAAATAAAGACATTTCCGTGGGTTAGATTTTAAAATAAATGTTTATGCATTATTCATTTCATTCCTCAACAACTCCTCTGTTCCTCAAAAGCCTGAGTCAATGTGACACTGAAAACAGAGCACTGCTTGATTTTCTAGGGCAGATTTTTAAATGAGGTTTTTATTCAGGTTACCCTTCTGGGTTATGCATTGGATCCTTCTGAGCCCTTCCGCTCCTGTCTGCTGCTGCTCCGAATAGGAATTAGGAACTCCCAGGAACTAGGTTAGCTGAGCCAGTGCTGAGTCAGCGCTTTCAGATTCACTGCTCTCCACTCACAGGGGTGCAGAGCCCGGAGCTGCCATCAGACACCTGCTCCCTCCCAAGGGAAGGGGGACTCAGGGCTGTCCTGCCCCAAGCTACCCTGTGTTCTGTAGAGAGCTAATCCTGTGGCTGCTGTTCCACAGGAAGCAGAGGACAAGCACCAGGACTTTTTTGGAGCAGGCAGATCACACAGAAGTGCTTGTTCTTCTGGCTCAAACTACGCAATTTGCTAATCACAATAAAGTTCACTGACAACATGTAGCTAGGCTGCCATTTAATCAAAATTCTGAGCAAAATCTGCCCTCAGTATACCAAGATGGAAAGCTTTGTAGTATTTCACATGGGGAATTTTTCCATTTGATTTATCCCATTATTGCCTGCTGGGTTCTCTACTTCTTCAGTCTGGTTTTACAAAAGAGGTTATTTCTTAAAAAAAAACCAACTAAATACAAACTGATAAAACCCTATGCCAATAGATATCTTTTCTGACACCAAGAGAAACAAGCTCTCAAAACACTTGCCTTTCTCCCAGAGCAAAATGTTTCAACTGGGCATATGGAATTAAGAGGGTACCAATCACCCTTGCACACACAAGGACAGCCCCATGTGGACTCTGCAAAGTGCCTTTTGACCTGTTTATTGGCCTTGTGCCTTTGAGGAGCTTCCACATAAACCCCCAGCCCTGCAAGAGCAAAAGGAAAAGTTCTTCACCCTGCTTACGCTGGGACACCCATTTATTGCTTCTCTTGTCCCAGCCAGCTCTCCACAAAGAGCTGTCACATGTACTTACTTATAGTAGATATCAAATCTTGAAACCTTTCCTTAGGAAAGAGGGGGTTTTCCAGTCCTCGGAAATACAGCTTCAAGACTCCAGCCACTGAGTTAATGTCTCGTTCGTTCTGGTCATCAGCGAGGGGGTCTTCACCTGCCCACAGAAAAGGATTTATATTCAGCATCCCCATCAAGCTGGACTAGCACAAGAGGTTTTCATCATTTAGTGGAACACCCAAATTTCCCAGTGTTAGAAACCCTCCTCATGTGCAATGGCAATGCTGATTTTTCCTGAAAACAGTTTTACTGGGGAATTCCAAACCTTTCCTGAGGACAAGGATGATATTGGTTGTTTCTCCTTCACTGTTTCCAGCTCAGCGAACTCCTTCCATTTACAGCACCAGCCCAGAAAGCTGGGGAGGTCTGAACGACACAGAGTGAAAGGCTGAGAGGACAGGCTTGGCTGGAGGATACAATTACACCTCTGGAATGGGCCCAACGGCCCTGGATAGCTTTGTACTGACTTAAATCTGTGAAAGGCTTTCAGTGCCCCCGAGATTTGGATACTAATTCATTCTAAACTGGATGTGCAAATCCTCCAGCCTTTGACAATCCTAACACTGCCTTATCCATTGGCCCATCCACCTTCATCCTGATCCTTCCAATGCTGCTCAAGGATTAAGGGTCACTATTCCCAGCAGGACTGTCCCTGTCACAGCTCCCCTCCACTCAGGACAGCAGGACTGCTTTCCCTTTCTCACTGAGAGAATTTTCTCAGCAGATTCACTGGCACCTCCACAGCTAGCACTGGCACCAGGGACAGGGAATGCAGCACGTCCCTTGGCAAACTGCTGCAGGAAGGCTGAACAAGGGTTCCCAGCAAACTCTTATGGCTCTTGTGTTTTTAATGACTGTGGAAAAGACCTCTACACATACCCCTACTTTTCATACTCCTTCCCTGGGTAACTCTTCACTGCTGCCAGAGACACAACATTGGGAAACCCAGAAGGGATAAAACCTGCTCATGTCTCATAGCACAATGGGCTTTAACACAGGATTTACAGCCTGGCTAATGCACCCATCACCTCCCACAAGGATCCTGCTCAGGCAGGGCATCCTGCTGTACCTGCACACCCCAGCTACACACCTCTCTCAAACGAGTTCTTGATGTCATTGACTTCCACCTGGGAGCCAGGGACTCTGAAGATGCCCTGCTGCTGGAGGCCTGGAAGAGAACAATGCTTGAGGAGAGCTTTCTGGAACTGCTGGGCAATACCTGCAGGTCAAAGCAGGAGAACCCAGGAGTCCATGCACCAGACAGGCTTGGACCGAGCAGGGACAGCCTGCACCCCCACTTCTGCTCATATTCTCCAACCACGGCCCCCAGATCAAGGTGCTGAAAGGGTGAGGGCCAGTAAAACCTCACTAGTGGCCAGTCAGCCAATGCCATGCAATTCTAAACTGAGGCACGGAGAACAGAGTGCAGGCAGCCCCTGCTGGCTCTCCCTGCTCACTCCAGCACTTTCTCCTTGGCAGGTTGCTGGGGCTGTGCTGAGCCAACTTACCATACAGATTGATGTAGCGGATGCAGCTTTCTACAACAAGTGGAATGGCCTGTCCTGAATCCTTCAGGAAAGGAAAGGAAAAGAGAAAAATTACTGGTTTATTGCTAACAAAGCATGGGAAACGCATTAAAGATTGCAAGACCAGAGATTTGAAAATTAAAGCTGTGGAGTTTAGTAAGAGGACAGGCAGGAAAGGAGGTGTTACAAACATGGAGCCATCAAAGAGTGCTGAGGATACCGTGTACAGCCAAAAATGCCCAGGAAAGCTGTCACTAAGGTGTGTGAAACATTGCTGCTCCCTGTCTGGCTCAGACAGGAGACTGCCACGAGGGATCACAGCTATTCCACCCCAAAGATGGAATGCTGAGCTGAAATAAAACTTGTGCTACCCCTGGCTGATGGAATAAACTTCCCGTAACGCAGCTTACAACAATATTTCCAGTGAAGGAAAGAGCCATTGTCAGCAGGTTCTAAAAAACCCAACAAACACCACTGGGTATGGAGCCAAGTGCCTGAGTCTGAGCCAGTGGTGAATTCTGGTTTCTCCCCAGGCCCCCTGTGGCAGAAGCTCAAGGGGACCGTGGGGCATGTCTGACAGCCCAAGGGGACACATTTCTCTTTGGGTTTTTCCAGCAGAGCACAGTGGCATCTCTGGGCAATTCCCTCTGTCTTGCAGATGGGAATCTGGGGTCTCCAGTAAGTACCTGATTCCTCGTTCGTGCATTCCTCCTTCCTCTGAGCACAACAAAAGCAGCAGAGTGGGAAAAAGAGAACAGATTAAGCAGGGATAAGTTCAGTTAGAGGTAAGCATCTCCTTCGGAGGCCGTGAATGCTCAAATGCAATGGCAGCTTAGCAAGGGCCAACACAGGCCTTTGGGATGTGCACCCTCCCTCCCAAACCCCTTTGGCACACTGCACCCCAGCCTCAGTGATCTGCCTCTGGGACTTCCTCCCTGCCTGAACCTGCGGCCGTCCCAGGAGCCCGAGGACAGGGACAGCCCTTGCCTGGGGCACTGGGCAGCCATGGGGGCACTGGTGGCCAGGGGACATCCGGGCAGCTGCCCATGGCCCAGCTGCCTGTGAGGCTGTACACCCCAAGGGCAGGCAGCCGTCCCCCAGAGGGTCTCTGCTAGCACGGGACTCTCCTGCTCAGATGGATTTCTAGAGCAGGTAGTTCCTCCTTCTCAGTGCTGAACAGCCTGGGATTTAATGAGCATTACTTTTTTAAAAAGCAGTTTAAGTCAGGAGTAATCACAAATCCTAACGCGATTACAGGCTTTGCCAGCGGGGCCAGTACTCCCCGTGCTGGTGCTGTGTACAGACACTGCCCTCGGGCTTAGGGCTGAGCTTGAGGCAATAAACCCCAGCCAGATGATGCCTATTAGTCACCTAATCCAACAGCTTGTCTTTACAGCTTCCCAAAGTGTTTTCCCTGAAGCTTTCTCCAGAGCAGGATTACAGGACACCACTGTCAGCAGCTGGCAGGGGATGAGCCAGCTGGGCTGGCTGCTACTGATGCCTTTGTGTGTGAGGCTGAGGGTCACCTGTCTGCCCTCCCACATGGACACCCCTACAACAGGATTTCGACCCCAGGCTGACAGTCATTGAAAGGGGAAAACACTTCTGGGGTCATTTATCTTCCTTCTCAGCCACAAGGATGGACGACCACCCAAAAGAGGAAGGGGGTCTGTCTGCTGCTCCTTTGAGGGCTGGGCTGAGCTTGTGCAACCTTTCCTCCCAGGATGGGTAGAAGCAGCAGGACAATGAGGACACTCAGCCAGCACTGCCTCAGTGCACATGGCCAGCAGCCATGGGTGGGGTCTGGAGCACACAGCTGATGGGACAGAACACCAGGGATGCACCAGGGCAGCTATGGAGAGAAACCACCACCGAGGCAAAGCCGTGCTGGCCATGCCAGCTGGGTGCAGATGGGCCAGAGGGACCCCTGAGGATGGCAAGCAGCCAGGACAGGAAAGCCACCATTCCATTCCCAGCGTTCACAGACACTCCTACTGCAAGCCAGCAAGTACCTTAATGAATGTTTCCATATTGCCGTTAAAGAGTTTATGATTATACACTGAGAGAGGCCTAGGTCTCCTCATTTTCTGTGGCTTAGGGGGAAGACAGGGGGGCCTGGGAGAAAATGGAACAATATAAATCAACAAAACACCAACATAAACGCAAAGACAGGGTGAGATCTCACAGGTTATAACTGAGAATAAGAAATCAAACAGAAGAGTCGCTCTGTGAGGATTTGATGCGCAGCTCCACACACCCTGCAGGCACTGACACTGGTGTGACCCACACGGACACCACCCCAGCAGGAAACCAACAGCACTGGTGGCCAGCTGGATTTAACACCTGCCTCCCACCGCTGCCAGCTCAGCACGCCCTCAGCCTGAACAGGCACCAAGAGCAGCTGAGGAGTTGGATCCAAAATAAACAATATATCCGCAGCTACCCCAGAAAACGCTGGGGTATTCCTGTTCCTAAACAGAATTCACTCTGCTCACAGGAAGAGGCCAGAATGAGGACAGTGGGAACACCTCCACAGCGCTGTATCTAACTTCTGCTTGGAATCCCAGGGATGGGGATGAGAAAAACACCACAAAATCCCAAAGAGATTTCTGCCCTGCCCTCTGGCCCAGGCTGTCCTGATGTCTGCAGGGGAGAGAACACAACTGCAGACACACACAAAACTGGTGCTGGGAGCCTTCATGCAGGAGATCTCATGGAACAGACATGGACACCACACAGAGCTCAGTGCAAAGGGGACAGCGGGGGCCTGCTGGTTCCTTAATCAGATGCCTGCAATGAAACAACGTGACCGTACACCCCTACAGGTTCCAGCCGCTCCTCTGAGGGGTAACTGGGGAGCAGAGGCGACGCTGCCCGTTGGGAGCAGCCCTGCCCCACGCACGGCAGGGACTGTGCCTGCAGCCCCAGCCAGGGCCCTGCACACCCCCGGGGCATGGGGCTCGGGGAGCAGGGCCACCCCAGCCCCTCAGGGTGCCACACTGCACAGCCCTGCTCTCTGAGGCCGGCTCTCTGTCCTGACAGCACCTCGGTGCCCCGCTGGGTGCCCAGCCCCGGTGCTGGCAGCACAAGGAGCCTCCTTCCTGCCTGGCAAGGCAGCCCAGGCTGCACCATCTGCTTCTCCACTTCCAACAGGGAACGCAGCTTTTGGGGCTATTAAACACAAACAAGGCTGGAACGAGCTGACACACAGAGAGCATGTTCTAGGGAGCTGTTTGGAGGCTTTGCTGGCCCGTGTCTCGCTGTCAGAGCCCCAGCACACTCCTAGCAAAACACTGGAGCTCTGCGGAGATGCTCCACGGACTGGACACGGATCAAAGCCTCCTCTCTGTCACATCTGTGCCAGCCCTATCTCCTGCAGTAGGGGGATGAAGTCTGTGATACAGGCATGCTCTGCACTCATAGGTAAAGCACCCAGAGCTGGGAGAGGATTTCAGGGAGGTATTAAAGTCCTCAAAGGAAGAGGGAGGGCAGGGAGTGAGTGAGTGGACACCTTGGTGTGACCCTGCCTGAACACAACCGCACCTCAGCTACGCTCCAGGGCATTGCACTGTGCTGACAAAGCACATCCAGGCACATCAGAGCCAGCCAGCCAGCCAGCAACCACACTGCAGCAGAACCAAGGGCTGCCTCCATCCCCCTGAGCCCAGCAGCCCAGGCCATGCAGCTGGGAAGCAGGCTGCGGGGCACAGGGACTGCCAGCACAGGGGCTGAACCCCACCAAGCTGCAGCAAAGCAAACCCCCCTTCCCACAGCTCCCTCCTGCCAGAGCCGGCCCTCCCCAGGAGCAAGAAGGGCAAGAAAGTGCTCACCTGGTTGTTCCACACTCAGCTCTTTCACCTGCAAGAAACACAAGTTCCCATCATGCCTCCACATCAGCCACCAGCAAAGGACTGCAGAGCCCAGCTGCACAGGAGCTCACAGCCTCACTGCTGGCTCCTACCCCCAGGGAATGGCTTCCAGCAGAGAGAAGCTGCATTTGGGGAGGAGAGGTGCCCACCTGTGCCCCCACCATTAAAAGACAGATCAGAAATCTGGAGGGAGAAGATTAGAATCTTCTGAGGGAGAAGAGGGAGAGGAAGGAAAGAGGCAGAGGGTGGGAGTGAGTGGCAATCTCTGCTGCTGGAGAAGTAACCCAGCACTTCAGCACACAGTTTCAGATTCAAAGAGATTCCCCATGTGCACTCCCAAAGAAAAGTGGGAGGAGAGATCCAAGGAAATCATGGTTTTGTGTGTCACTGGCTGGGCTGAGCAGCAGCAGCCGGGCACAGAACCCTCAGCCACGCAGGAGAACACACACAGGGGAGGCTGGCAGGTGACACGTGGTTTGGCCCTCTCAGGTGATGGGAGGATCCTCCCTGGACCTGACCCCAACTCACCTTCTCCCAGAGTTTGCTTCAGCAGGTCGTGCTTAGCCTGGAGCTTCGTGATGAGGTTACTGCCATTCAGATACTCCTTAAATTTCTGGAATTAAAGAACAAAGGGGTGGGTTAAGCACACAGCCCCTAATGGATGCTCACTGCAGCCCGGGGGCTCAGGAGGCTGCACCAGCTGTGCTGCAGGGCTCAGCAGGGTCTGATCACTTCTCCCTGCTCCAGCCCCTGCCCTGATGGTCTCTTATGAGCCTGGTCTCCTTGGAGCTGCCCCTCCTGCCTGGGAACGCAGGGAGGGACAAAGAGTTCAAAGCTGGCTTTCTTTTGTCAGGCCTCTGGGAACAGCCTAGGAAATCAAAGCAGCTCTCCCTGCACTGCCAAGGCTTCGCCTCTGTGCAAACCAACAAAGGCAAGCAAGAACTGCCAGTGCTGAGCCCTCGCAGGCAGGGCCTGCCAGGTGCCCCGTGCAGCTGGTGACACTGTGCACGAGCACTGCCATCCCCCAGCCAGGCTGTCAGACACCCAGAACGCTCCGGAGCAAGGCACTACACAGCTGAGAGCACAGAGCGAGACAAGAGATGGAAAATGGAACACGGAGAATGGGAAAGATCAAATCTCCGCAAAAACCATTAAAGTAATCCCCAGCACAATTCCAAATGAAAATTGCAATTCCCCCCCGAATTTACAATAATATTACCAAGAGAAAGCACAAGCTCTTCTATGCATATGTAACACATCCCAAGATGCTGTTAACCACAGGCTGTGACCCACACTGAGATGAGGGAGGCTTCTGGTGAACTCATGGCTGCCGCCTGTATTTCAGGGACCAGAACAGAGACCTGGGCCCTGCCTGGGAGTGCAGCATGAGCTGCAGGGCAGGCACACACACCACAGCCCTGCTTTTGTGCCTTCCTTGGCATGTCATGGCTTCAGCTCATCCCTGGGCCAAGGGCAAACTTAAGCTGTAAAGGCCAGAGAGGAAGACTTGGCTCATAGTTCACAGTCCTGAAGGCCTCCCTGAAGAGACCCTGGATGGTGGCCATGGTGAGGCCATCTGGAGTCTGCACCCTGCTCTGAGCCTCTCCTGCTCCAATCAGTAAGTTCTGAATCTCATCTAGCTGCTCCAGTTGTTCCTTCAAAGAGAAAAACAAGGCAGGCACTGGATTGTCAGTCCCTGCGTAGTGCTCTGCCACTGAAATGCATTCCAGACCCAAATCTGACAGAAGACAAGTACTTAAAGAGACTGAATTGGTTCTTGCTCTTCACTAATGAGCACTTAACTGGGCCTCAGCCCTGGCAATTAATGCTTCGTGTTCTGTATGCCTGAGCTGAGACTCACAGTGAAATAGAACATTTCAGTCTCCTGCTGGTTGGCTCTCCTCTTGGCAATGTTGATTTTGCTCATGTAGGTCTCTGATGCAGCTGATTTGACCGACTCAGTGGAGCGGCTGTGCTGGAAGGCATCTGAAACATCAAAATCTTCCACTGTCAGCATGTCCTGCAAGGTCTGCATCGTGGCATCCAGCGTTTTCCGTACCTATGGGAAACAGGACAGCGTGGGTTTGAGGCAGACTGGGAAAAGGACACATCCTGAGCCAAAACAACCCCTCAACAGGCAGCTGCTGAGCCCTGGGCTAGCACTGGCTGCAGTCTGTGGGTACTTCCAGCTCTGCCATAGGAGGGGCTCCACACCTGAGCGCACCAGGAAAGCTCCAGAGGAAGAAAGGCTCAGCAGGGCTGCCACAGAGCCCAGCTCTTACCTCCTCATTCTCTATCTTGAGGGTGGCCAGCCGAGACTGCAGCTGGTGGTACCGCATCAGCAGCTCGGTCTGCACAGGCTGCTGGGCGCTCACCTGGCACACCTGAGACAGGAGACATTGCAGGGTCATGCACGGACCAGACACGCGCTGCCATACCCACACCATTCCCTCCAGCCCCCACAAGCTCCTGGCAGCCTCCAGAGAGGCTGTGTTGCCGTGTGTCCCACGAGCAGTGCCCTGGGCCCAGGCCAGCACCGAGTGTTTCTGCCTCTCCCAGTTACAGCAGGTTAATCACAGCTCCCCGTGCAGATCTGTGGGGCAGAGAGAGCCAAACCACGGGCTCCCTAATTGGGACAGACATGGAGCAAGAGGCAGCCTGAAAGGAGGAGCCCTAACGAGCCCAGAGTCTCATTAGGAAGGGACACACGAACAGCAGTGTGTGAAGGCAGCAGAGAGGGGTGAGGAGTCGGGGACAGTTTCACAGGGATGCTTCAGAGCAGGGCCAGGCCCCGTGCAGCCCCACAGGTGAGCGCGTTACCTCGTCCCCCATGTGGGGCTGGAACTCGAACTTGAGCGGCGGGCAGAAGACCTGGTTGCACATGTCCATGATGGTGTGCTTGTCGCTGCGCGCGTCCAGGTTGTCCACGGCGTTCTCGATGACGTCCAGGCCCTCGTGCCGCGACGTCTCCAGGTTGTACTCTGCCGACAGGTACGTCCTGAAGGTGCGAGCGAGGCTGGCGTGGAAGCCCAGGTCGCAGCACTGGCAAACACAAAGGAGGCTCTGCTCACACAAACTCCCAAAGCATTTTGCAAGGCTCGCACACACAGATGGAAGCTGAAGCAAGGCGGGGTGTGTGCCATCCTGCATACACCAGGCCCTGGGGTGTGTGCCATCCTGCATACACCATGCCCTGTGGTGTGTGCCATCCTGCATACACCATGCCCTGTGGTGTGTGCCATCCTGCATACACCAGGCCCTGTGGTGTGTGCCATCCTGCATACACCAGGCCCTGGGGTGTGTGCCATCCTGCATACACCAGGCCCTGTGGTGTGTGCCATCCTGCATACACCAGGCCCTGTGGTGTGTGCCATCCTGCATACACCAGGCCCTGTGGTGTGTGCCATCCTGCTCTGTCCCTGGGCAGCTGCCTGCCTCCCACCATGGAGCAGCTCCTCACGCTGCTGATCACTCTCATGTCTGTCTTAGGGAAAATGATAAATCTTGGAGTTAACTGCTGCCAAAATACTGTACTTTAAAAAACTGGCTTTAAACATTGTCCCCACTATAACTGAATTTGGCATGTCAAGTGTCATACCAACACAGGGATTTGTTGCCCTGAAAGCTCCATCAGAGCTGAGCCAGTCCAACCTGTGACCAATCCCCACCTTGTCACCCAGCCCCGAGCACTGAATGCCACGTCCAGCTATTCCTTGAACACCTCCAGGGATGGAAATCACCACTTCCCTGGGCAGCCCGTTCCAGTGTCTGACAATCCCTTCTGTGAAGAAATACTTCCCGAAATTCATATTGATAAACTCGAAGTGAAGCCCAAAATCTCAGCTGGTGCCACAAGCAGCTCTGACCCAAGAAGCCATCTCATGCTTGGTGCCAATGTGAGGTGACACCGCTCGGCTCAGATCACATCATGGCAGGGCTGTGCTGGCTTCAGCCTCTGCTAAAACCAGCAGCAGCAAAGCTACACTGCATCAATTGCCAGCCCCACTGTCCCTCCTAGTTTTTAAAACCTATGAAAACCCATGTGCAATAATGAGCAATTTTGTAAAAACTATCTAATTGTCACAGCTCTCCATTTATCCTGCTTCTGGTTAGCCTCTAATCACATTAATTGAGAGTATGGGCAGTCATGGACTGGCACAGACCTGCCTTAAAAAAATCAACAAGCAACACAAAAAAGATAAGGGGCGAATTTCCATTTGCTGCTTGGGGCAAATCCTCACTCTGTGCTGCAAGCCTCTCCCATGAGACAGTTCCAGCATGAGCACCCATAGGAGCACTGCGGGTTGTTTGTACAGCAGCCCCAGAGCTGGAACAATGCGGCCGAGGGGCTGCACAGAGCCGGGGCAGGGACCAGGGCCAGGGCCCCGTGCCAGCACTGGGGGAGGACCAGCACTGCAGCCCTGCCCAGCTGAGCACAGCCCTGTGCCCTGGGAACGGCCTGTGCGCTCCCCAGCACCTCCCAGCCCTGCAATCACAGCGACTGGGCCGCAAGAAACAGCACCAGGAGGAAATATGTGCCACTGCTCAAGGGTGGGAATTCCCAAAGCACACAAACCCGAGCCCTACAAGGCAAAGCACTGCACGGCACAGAACCCAAGCAGAGGGGCTCAGGGCATTGCCAGCTGCTTTCAGGACAAAGTTCCACGTGAAATGTTTCCCCTTTTTTGCTGCTGGGCTAACACTGAAGCCGGCGGTGGTTGGCAGTGCCCAGAAATCAGGTGCTCCTGAAAAGCGGGGCGGCACCTCCTGCACACACCGCAGCCCTGGTGATGGGCACGGCTGCTTCACACACGGGCGCCCAGAGAAGAAAAGACGGAGCAGGGATTTCCACGCAATTCCCAGAGGAACGACAATGGGGAGGGGAGAAGAAAAAGGAAGAAAAAAAAGACTTCAAACCGATGCTCCCAGCCCCAGAACAAATGGCATTTTCTCACCCCTCTCATCCCTTTGATGGCAAATAAATTAGAACCACAAATAATAATCCCAGCCCTTCCACAGCGCCTTTCATCTGCCAAGCTCAGAGCTCCCCAAGCATTAATTCATCACGGCTCGTAACACCCTGCAAGGGCTGGAAATATCCCAGTGTTCAGCCTGAGAAACAAACCGGCTCCTGCAGCTCAAGCAAGCACATGTGGCCAGAACACCATGGGAGCAGCCGAATACCTGCGTGCCTGCCCCTGCCCACCCAGAGCTGCACGGGGGGCACTCCCGGGCTCCGGGAGAGGGAAAGGCACACAGTGCTCTGTGGCTCCAGCAACAGAGCCCCTCTGTTATCTGGGAGGCTGAACCCAGACACGACAGAGCTCAGCCAGGCCCACGCCTTGACCTGAGCAAGGGGAACCCCAGAGTGACACCTGGGTGCCCTGCAAGCCACCCCTCATCATCCCAGGCAGAGCAGTGACGCCCCTGCCTCCACAGGACCAGCACTGCTGCAAACAAAGAGCCCAACTCATTTGCTCTGCTCTCTTCCCTCTGCTATGCATTTTTTTCCTTATTTGTTTATAAAAAATATTTGGCACTATTTTTAATTATACACATAATACATAATAATTATATGCTTCTTTTAATTTCTGGCCTCTACTCTCTTGACATAGCTGCAAAATCCAGAGCTGTGCTGTGTGGCAAGTAAATCACAGAAGCCCAGGTAGTTTATTCTGGGAGAGACCTTAAAGATTATCCAATTTCAACCACCCTGCCACGAACAGCGACACCTTCCAGCAGCCCAGGTTGCTCCAAGCCCTGCTCAACCAGGCCAGTAAAGCCAACTGAGGATATCTGGCATAACTATTTCAGCTGCTGTTTCTGTTCCCTAACTTGACTCAGATGATTTTGCCAGGGATCAAGCAATTCCACAGTTCCATGTAACACTGAATTTCCTCAGAGTTCCCGTCCTTTCCTGGCTTGTCTCAGATACAGCAATCACTAATCCATAGGGAGGTGGGTTACTGCTCCAGAAGGTCTCAGAGGAGGCTGCGCACGTTTTGGCAGATCAGTTTGTATGCAAACTGCCTGTTCCATTTTCTCCGCTGAATCCAGTGATATCCTTCATGTGACCACTTCAAACTATTTTGCAGCCATTTCCCAGAGAACTCCAGAGGGATGGATAAGGAGCTTTATCTCCTCTTTGCATACATGGCCAAAAAGATTAACTTGGTCACACAGTTAATGACAGTAATGAGACAAGCCCAGGCACTTAAACAGAGGCACGTGTCATCCGAGGAGGAGGCCCCGTGGTGCACTGACAGTCCAAGGCTAATTTGATCTATCTCTATATTCTTCCCTTCCTTTCTAGGACAAAACAACAAGGCCACTGGAGACAGAGGGGCAGACGGCTCCGCGCCCCTTCACGGCTCCTCTGATGGGCTTCACAGTTCTCATTAAGCCGCAGCCCTGGGAGGCTTCCCTCCCTCCTGCAGCAGCTGGGGCCTCGCCAGAGCAGGAGAGCGGAGCACGGCTTTGTCCCTGCCACTGCTCTGCAGGGACACCCAGTGATGGCAGGGCTGTGCCCAGAGATGACACCGAGGCAGCTGGGATTTGGGGGAAACGTCGGTAAATTGGCTCTGCAGCGTCCTGACGGTTCGGATTTGTGTGAAATCAGCAGCTGCACGTGGCAATTTGTACTGGAGATGGAGGGTGTGCAAGCCCTGTCGCCTCTCCCCGTCCCAGAGAGCCAGCCTGGAGCATCCCTCACCATTCCATGGTGGAGGAGCTGCCAGGAGCCACAAGAGTGTGGTCAGGCAGGCTCAGAGCGTGCCCAGCCCGGCTCAGAGCTGCCCCGAGCTCAGCTCACACATCCAGTATTTTGTTTCTTTGATGAACAGACTTTGTAACTGGGGAAATTTCATTGCTCCATGTTAAAGATGCTTTAGCTGAAGTCCCTGAAGGGATTTCTGGAATGTGGGAGAAATGCCATCTGCTGACTCCAGAGGAAGTGTCAGTGAGGAAATAAAAGTTGGGAAGAATAATATAAACAGACAGAATTAAAATGGAACTCAGCAAAACTCCGGAAAATCAAAGTTCAAAAATCTCCACAAAATGAAGTCATTCTTGCTTAAAAAATAATTTAACAGAAGAAAGAATATGCACTGCAAAAGCAGAAAGCCTGCAGATAAATTGAGGTGTTCTCATACCCTGCCATTCAAATGTCTCCAAGATCAACTTACTTGTTTTTTAACACATCTTCAATAATAAAGAGAACAAAGCATAATGAAGAGTATTTTATCATATATGAAAATCTTGAAGTCATTGGGAATTTGCATCAGACTTACTTTAATTCTCAGAAGTGTAACTACATGCTAATGGGCTGGGAAAGGAGGTAAACACTCAAGCAGCTTTTCAAATTGTACATTAGGTAATGATGGTAACTCAGTGCTTCAAGCTCAGCTATTTATGCACTCACTGAGGCAACTCCAGCAGGAAGAAACTGCACAGTGCAATCTACACGCTGTGGGATGCCCGATAAAGGAAGAAGCAGAAATCCCTTCTCTGGGTAAATCCCTTCTCTGAATCATCTCAAAGCAGTTTGCAGGAGTCACCAGAGCTCAGTTCCTGCCATTGCCACGAAGCTGCCTGCAGCAGTTCCTGCCCTGGGGCTGTTCCCTGCCAGGAGCACCGGGACAAAGCCCCACGGTGCCTTCCCCAGCCCGGACAGCAGCCAGGACAGCGCTGCCACCATCCAGGACAGCACTGCCACCCGCCAGGACAGCGCTGCCACCCGCCAGGACAGCACTGCCATCAGCCAGGACAGCGCTGCCATCAGCCAGGACAGCGCTGCCATCAGCCAGGACAGCAGCCAGGACAGCGCCGCCACCATCCAGGACAGCGCTGCCACCCGCCAGGACAGCGCTGCCATCAGCCAGGACAGCAGCCAGGACAGCGCCGCCACCATCCAGGACAGCGCTGCCACCCGCCAGGACAGCGCTGCCATCAGCCAGGACAGCACTGCCACCCGCCAGGACAGCGCTGCCACCAGCCCAGACAGCACTGCCATCAGCCAGGACAGCGCTGCCACCCGCCAGGACAGCACTGCCACCCGCCAGGACAGCGCTGCCACCCGCCAGGACAGCACTGCCACCCGCCAGGACAGCGCTGCCACCCGCCAGGACAGCGCTGCCATCAGCCAGGACAGCAGCCAGGACAGCGCCGCCACCATCCAGGACAGCACTGCCACCAGCCCAGACAGCACTGCCATCAGCCAGGACAGCGCTGCCACCCGCCAGGACAGCGCTGCCACGTGTGCTGAATCCACACCAAAGTCACCCAGTAGCAGAGATAAAAACTCCTCTGGTTCAGCACCAAAGCCAAGGCTGTGCCTGACCTTGGGGAGCATTTCTGTCTCAAACACAGAGTAACCAATGGGCCAAGCAGAAACCTCAGTCTCCCCTGGCTCACCCCAAGGCAAACCCAATTGCCAGGACACCTTCAGCCCCAGTTCAGAAGCCCCTAAGGCCCCCGAGACAGCCCCTCAGCAGCACAGGGTGCAGCCAGGAGCCCAGCAGGCTGGGCCCAGCGAGGCACTCACATCGATGAGGTCAGACACGTCGTGGATGTAGTACTTGCTGACGGCCGCGTTGGTGGCTGCCAGGTTCAGCAGGTAGTCGTTCCTGGCTTTTGTACACTTCAGCTTGTTCTCAGAATACTTGGCTTGTCTCTGAAAAGGCAGAATGTGGTGTCAGAGCACAAACAGGGCGGTATTGGCACAGTTTCTCCTGCCACAGACCCCCACAGCACCCTGCAGCCTGGGAGTGATGAGGTAATTACTAAAACTTGGTATCTGGTATGAAAACAGGGACCTTGCCAGGGTGGAGGAGATCCCATCTGAACACCCCTCGCACTGTCAGCCAGCCACGATGAGTGCATCCTGCTCAGAGGAGCTTGGAGCCCTTGAGCACAGCTGCTGCTGGGGATTTTGGCATCAGTCAAAACCAGAGGGCCAAATTTCCCCCCCAGAAGTGCTGACATACGTTTGGACTTGCTCCAGATGTGTGCAGCTGTATCAAAGTGGAATCTGGCCCAGAGGCCCAAGCTGCACAATTCAGAACAGGACCCAGAATTCAAAACTGTAGGAAAGCAGATGTGCTCCAGATCTGGGACATCTGCTCAGGCAGATCCCTGCTCTGAAGGCTGAATCAAAAGATTAACCCTTCTGAGAAGTTCACTGTTAGAAATGTCCCAGGGCTGGGTGAGCCAGCAAGCAAAGGTGTCCTGGCTGGGGAAACTGTCTCCTTTCCTCCAAAATTAACACAAAAACTTGTGGAGATCCTGAGGTCACAGGGATTTGCTGAGGCCAGAACAGCACAAAGGGTTTTGCCTAGAAAATCTATCAAATACTGCACTCCCACTCCCAGAGAGTCTACAGAGGAAGAACACTGCTATTTCATAGATCCAACTGGTCTTTTGCTACCAGGAGTCAGTTCCTGAGGAAACCCAAGGCTATTGTTCTTTTTTGAAAGCCCATCTTTAAAGAACACATCCCAGACAAACCCCAGCCTCCCGGAGCAGGGTGTGCTGTCCACCCAGGGCGCATCCCCACGCTGAGCGTGGCACCCTGGTGCACTGCCCTCCTCAGCACAGCCTCTGGGCTCCCAGCTGGCACAGCCAGGCCCCGAGCACGCCACGGCCGAGCTGCTGCTGCAGGAGCAGCTCCCAGCACCTCTCCCTGCGCTGTGCTCCGGCAGCCATCGCCCCCAGGCCCCCCAGCTGCTGTCGCAGCTCCCCCTGCACAGAGACAGCCAGGAGGCTCCACGTGGCTCCTGTGCAGGGCCAGCACCCGTCCAGGCTGCACTGCCTGTCCCTGGCACGCCTCCTCTAGAACTGCTCCTGGCCCTCCTGCACAGCCAGGAGCAGGGATGACACCTGCGATGGCCTCCTTGGGCTGCCTCAGCAGCGCATCAGCCTTCCTAACGCCTCCCAGAGATACAGCAACGGCCTCACAGACAAGGACAAGGCTGAAGCCAACCCCTGCTGCCTGCAGGGAGCCCCAGCGCCAGCCCAGCTCCCTCTTCCTTCCCTCTCACCCACCTTCTCCTTCATCTTCTCAATCTTCTTGACGGAGCTGCGCCGCTGCGGCCGGTCCTCGTGTCGCAGCAGGTTCACACTGATGTCCCCTGACTTGTTGAACTGCTTTTCCTCCTGCTTCTCTGCCTCCTTCAGCTTGCTCTCGGCGCTGATGCTCTCTGCATGGTACATGTGGTAGGTCTTCATCACCTGCAGACACAGGAGGTGATGAGCCCCCTCCCACGGTCACCTGCAGCCCCAGAGCAGGACAGGCCAGCAGCCCTGGGCAGGGCAGAGGGGCCGTGGGGGCATTGAGGAACAGAGTGGGGAGGAAAGCTTCAGAACGAATCCCAGCCCCAGCCCCACTTCTAGAGGCTCCAGGCTGGCCTCAGAGCTGTGATGGCACCCATCCCACTGGGGGGACACGATCCAGCACACACCTGCAGGCAGAGCACCGTGCGCCTGCCAACAGGGAAATCAGGAATAACCTCAGAGCTCTGCAGCTGGGATAAGGGTCAAGCGACTCTGAGGGAGGCCACAGTCCCTCTGAACTCCCTTTTGACCTAACCCCTGTTCCTACACTTGCACTTGCTAAGCCATCAGACAGCCCTTGCTGTGCCACCCAGACAGCAGAACCACCCAGAAGTGGAGGAGCTGCAATCCCCAGGCAGAAATGGGGTTTGTCTCCTGTCACCACCTCATCCTCCCCTTGCTGCCAGCAGCAGGCACAGGCAGGGCCAGCACAGGTGCAGCAGCACCTTCTCCTTCACATTCCTGATCCAGGAGGGATGGCTGATCCTGGAGCACTCTACAGGCAAAACTTCCAGCACAACCTTCCCTTTCAGAAACAAGAGCCCAAAGGGCCCACTGGATCATTTTAATGGAGCTGGCAAGAGGGACACATCTGCTGCTCTGTCTTTATGCCTTTAGTCACACTGTCCCCTTCTATCATCTCCCTTCGGGATGTGGGTGGTTTATCTCACATTGCCTTGGCACAGCACACAGTGCCTGACTGCTCACTGCAATCAGCCTCAGCAGGGCTGGCACACATGGGGACACGCTGGGACACGCTGGGACACTGGGACACGCTGCCTGAGGCCCAAGGGTTAAAACAAGCAGGAACCCCAAAGGCAGGGGATTTTTACACACGGCTTAATGAAGCAAACACAGCTTTCCTCAGCTGCCAGGACGCAGGAGTGTTTGACTTGGAGCAGTCAGGCTGAGCTGCAGGACCCCTCCTCCTGCCAAGCACAGCCCTCAGCCAAAGCAGGCTCCCAACGCCCTTCAGAGTGCACAAACCTGGTGCTGCAGGGACACCCCAGTGCCAGGGACACCCCAGTGCCAGGGACACCCCAATGCCAGGGACACCCCAGTGCCAGGGACACCCCAGTGCCAGGGACACCCCTGTGTGCAGGGACACCCCAGTGCCAGGGACACCCCACTGCACAGGGACACCCCAGTGCCAGGGACACCCCAGTGCCAGGGACACCCCAGTGCGCAGGGACACCCCTGTGTGCAGGGACACCCCAGTGCCAGGGACACCCCTGTGCCAGGGACACCCCAGTGCCAGGGACACCCCAGTGCGCAGGGACACCCCAGTGCCAGGGACACCCCAGTGCCAGGGACACCCCTGTGCCAGGGACACCCCACTGCACAGGGACACCCCAGTGCCAGGGATACCCCAGTGCCAGGGACACCCCAGTGCCAGGGACACCCCAATGCCAGGGACACCCCTGTGTGCAGGGACACCCCAATGCCAGGGACACCCCACTGCACAGGGACACCCCAGTGCCAGGGACACCCCTGTGTGCAGGGACACCCCTGTGCGCAGGGACACCCCAGTGCCAGGGACACCCCACTGCACAGGGACACCCCAGTGCCAGGGACACCCCAGTGCCAGGGACACCCCTGTGTGCAGGGACACCCCTGTGTGCAGGGACACCCCAGTGCCAGGGACACCCCTGTGTGCAGGGACACCCCTGTGTGCAGGGACACCCCAGTGCCAGGGACACCCCTGTGTGCAGGGACACCCCAATGCACAGGGACACCCCTGTGTGCAGGGACACCCCAGTGCCAGGGACACCCCTGTGTGCAGGGACACCCCTGTGTGCAGGGACACCCCTGTGCGCAGGGACACCCCAGTGCCAGGGACACCCCTGTGTGCAGGGACACCCCAGTGTGCAGGGACACCCCTGTGTGCAGGGACACCCCAATGCCAGGGACACCCCTGTGTGCAGGGACACCCCAGTGTGCAGGGACACCCCTGTGTGCAGGGACACCCCTGTGCGCAGGGACACCCCAGTGCCAGGGACACCCCTGTGTGCAGGGACACCCCTGTGCGCAGGGACACCCCAGTGCCAGGGACACCCCTGTGTGCAGGGACACCCCTGTGTGCAGGGACACCCCTGTGCGCAGGGACACCCCAATGCCAGGGACACCCCACTGCACAGGGACACCCCAATGCCAGGGACACCCCAGTGCCAGGGACACCCCAGTGCCAGGGACACCCCTGTGCCAGGGACACCCCAATGCCAGGGACACCCCTGTGTGCAGGGACACCCCTGTGTGCAGGGACACCCCAGTGCCAGGGACACCCCTGTGTGCAGGGACACCCCTGTGCGCAGGGACACCCCAATGCACAGGGACACCCCTGTGTGCAGGGACACCCCAGTGCCAGGGACACCCCAGTGCCAGGGACACCCCAGTGTGCAGGGACACCCCAATGCACAGGGACACCCCTGTGTGCAGGGACACCCCAGTGCCAGGGACACCCCAGTGTGCAGGGACACCCCTGTGTGCAGGGACACCCCAATGCCAGGGACACCCCTGTGCGCAGGGACACCCCAATGCCAGGGACACCCCTGTGCGCAGGGACACCCCTGTGTGCAGGGACACCCCACTGCACAGGGACACCCCTGTGCGCAGGGACACCCCAGTGCCAGGGACACCCCAGTGCCAGGGACACCCCTGTGTGCAGGGACACCCCTGTGTGCAGGGACACCCCAGTGCCAGGGACACCCCAGTGCCAGGGACACCCCTGTGCGCAGGGACACCCCAATGCCAGGGACATCCCTGTGCGCAGGGACACCCCAGTGCCAGGGACACCCCACTGCACAGGGACACCCCAGTGCCAGGGACACCCCAGTGCCAGGGACACCCCTGTGCGCAGGGACACCCCTGTGTGCAGGGACACCCCAGTGCCAGGGACACCCCAGTGCCAGGGACACCCCAGTGCCAGGGACACCCCTGTGTGCAGGGACACCCCAATGCCAGGGACACCCCAATGCCAGGGACACCCCAGTGTGCAGGGACACCCCAATGCACAAGGACAGGCAAGGGGCACTCCTGCTTGGCCCTGAGCTGCTGCATTTCCAAACCCTGCAGATTCTTAACACAGATTCCAGCCACATATTTTGAACTGCCTTTTCTGCAGTGAATGTCACAGGACACACATAAACCAGATGATTCCTGGGCTTTTCTTAAAGAGAAAGACCAGAGGGTTTCGCTGAGCCCTCCTCATCCTCACCACCTACATCTTTTTGTGAACACAGAGAGGGAAGTGGAAAGCAAAGTGCTGCACACCAGCGTTGCAGGCAGTAAGAGGAAAGGTTTCTGCAGCACACAGAGAGGCCCTGAGAACACAACATGACAGAGAAACCCAACGAGTATCAGGGCTCCAAATTGCCGGGGTTTGTGAAATCTAAAGGTTATGGGACAGCTACCCAACCAAAACAGACACCTTAAACAACTCACTGCGCTCCTCACCAGCTGCCCTGCCACGCCGCTCGCTCTTGGAAATTCAGAGCATATTTCTGTTTCTATCTGCCTTGCTTTTGGCCGGGGCCAGGCTGCAGTGCAGCAATCAGCCCCGATCTGCAATTCCCTGGTGCCACCTCGGTGCCTGCAATCAGATCAGGCTGTCCCTGGCCCGCAGTGCTGTGACACAAAGACAAACTGCCACAGCTGCGTCCCGGGGATCCTTCCTGCAAATCAGTTAATTAGCTGCAGCCAAGGAGGAAAAATATGTTCCAATGTTCATTAGTTATTTAACAACACGAGTTGTGTTTTCCATATTAATTACATGTTCTGGATAAAGGCTGTTGCCAAAATACCGGCCATAAATGGCACTGCTGGCAGTCTCCAGCTACGAGGGCTTTGTTCTCCTCATGCCCAAGGTTCTGACCCAGCAGAGGAGTCAGAGCAGAAATGGGGGTCTGTGTCAGGTACAGCTCAGGCCCCTCAGCCTTCTGCCTTTACCAGCTCCAGCTGGTACCTCTCTCTGGAATCCATAAGGAGGAACCAAAGGGACAAAGCTGGTTTCAACTCACAGCTGAACTATTCCTGCACAAAACCATTCATAAGCATCTCCACTTCAGAATGAAAGTCATCCACTTCCATTCTGATTAAAATCAGTGTGGCTTTGGTTCTCTCCATCCAGACTCCACAGGGTGACTTGCATCAGAACAGCAACAAGACTGAGTTAAAATCAATGCGGTTGTTTTGGCTTAAGTTTGAGACAGTGAATGCCTGAGAAGCCTGTAAAAAATTGAAGTTTGCACCCGGTACACAGAATCCCCCTTGGAGAGGCTTAAAAAGCAGCCTTGCCAGGGCACGGATGAGCTGTGGGTAAAGGCCTGGCCAGAGGCAAGAAAATCAACTTCCCTGTGTGACAGCAAAGTGACATTTCTGCCACAGCAGCAGCCTGGTGCCCTGTGAGCCAGGCCCCATCCCGTGTGTGGCTGTGCCAGCAGGCACAGCTCCCGTGCCGCTCGCGGGCACCAGCGCGGGCACAGAGCACACACAGCAGCAGCTCGGCCCCAGGGTGGCCCCAGGCACCCGCAGACCCCCGAGCGGGGACAGCCGGGTCTGTTCACCTGCCGGCTCAGGAACAGAGCTCTGAGCCGGAGCTGCTGGCACCAAGCACACGTGAGGTGACCCCGAGTGCCCCACAGCCCTTTCCCCGTGCTTTTGGAGTGTGTCCCCTCCCTGCTCCCCCTGCTGCATGGCACAGCCAGTGAGTTACCTCAGCAGCAAGGCAAACACACAGCTCCTCCCGCTGCCCCCGTTTCCCAGTCAAACCAGCTTGTTTCACCATTCCAGCCCGTTCTGCTCAGCACACGGAGCAAGGCAGTGAGTGGCAGCACTCTCAGCCCCTGTGAGGACGAGCAGCCTCACCCTGGTCGCTGCCTGCAGTGGGAGCTCAGCACAGCGCTGACCCCAGGGGTCCCCAGGGATGGCCTGTCCCCTGGCTGGGCTCAGAGCAGGCTCTCCACAGCTATGCAGCCCAGCCCTTGTCAGCCTCTCCTTGCTGTGCGTCTGTCATGCTGCTGCTGTAATTAATCCTAATTAGTCACCACCCCTAACACAGCTTGTGACATTCAACCATCAACAACGCGCTCCCAAATCTCACACAGGCTTTTTAATCTGATCTGCTGTCCACCCACACTGCAGGTCTCACAACAATCAAATCCTTCAGCAGCCAGTGCAGGAGCCAACCTGTTAAGCGGAGATTTACGGCAGAAATTTCAAATACAATCATTCACGCTCTGTTGTTTAGACCAGTTTTTCAAAAAGATGAAATAGAATGATTGTTTAGGAATAAACCTACTGCAGCATTATTTATGTACCAGTTACAGATACTACCAAAGAAAGCAAGTATATTATCTCAATTTTCCAACAAAAGGCAAATTTTATATGGTTTTTTTACTCCTAAACCACAAATAAAATAATTTTTTAAAAAAACTTGCTACTGGGCAAGAGGCAGAAGCAACACAAAGGCTTTTACTACTCTGCTATGAAAACCTGCTTGAAGAGCCGTGTCCTGACTAACAGCACACGATCTCCCTGGGAGGCACAGACAGCTCTGCAGCCAAAGTGCTCCTGGGGCAGCAGCTCCCCTATGAGCCAAAGCTTTCTGCATTCCCCAGCAGAAGGTGGAGTTGAGCCATCCCTCCAGGGCTCACAGGGGCAGGGAGGCGTCCAACAGACAACGAGGCCAGCTCAGAGCCACTGGTGCCTGGAAATCACCAACCCAGGGTGTGAGCAGGGCCAAAAGGTGACGAGGAGCCCGAGCCCCAGCAGGTGAGGGCACTGCAGGCACAGGGATCTGAGCGGATCCAACACCCCACTGCCCCAGGGGTGAGGGCACTGCAGGCACAGGGATCTGAGCGGATCCAACACCCCACTGCCCCAGGGGTGAGGGCACTGCAGGCACAGGGATCTGAGCGGATCCAACACCCACAGTGCCCCAGGGGTGAGGGCACTGCAGGCACAGGGATCTGAGCGGATCCAACACCCACAGTGCCCCAGGGGTGAGGGCACTGCAGGCACAGGGATCTGAGTGGATCACACCCCAGCAGGTGAGGGCACTGCAGGCACAGGGATCTGAGCGGATCCAACACCCCACTGCCCCAGGGGTGAGGGCACTGCAGGCACAGGGATCCGACGGGATCACACCCACAGTGCCCCCCCAGGCTCCAGGGAAGCAGCTGGGCACCAGGACCCAGCCCCCGGCCTCCGGCACTGCCACCCCCAGTGAGGAGAGAGGATCTCCCAAAGGATGGAGGGGAAGGATGGGCCACGCTGCAGGACAGCCAGGGCAGAGCCTCCTCAGACCGGCTCTGACAAATGCCTGTGCTCCCCAGGCTGGGGAACGGTGGGATGGGCTCGTGCTCACCGTGTAGAGCTCATTGGTGACTTTCAGGAGCTCCTCGTGCATCTGGAGGCCAATCTCCTTGCTCTGCAAGACAAAAACAAGAGAGGTGACACTGTTACGCTCAAAACACACAGATCTAAAATGAAAATACATTTCAGAGGAATCATAAACATGAATGCACAGCACAGCAGAGTCTCATGCAGTTTCAGAGCGGCTGTGTATTCATTTGAGGTTGATGTTTGCCCATGGATCACCCAAACTGGGTTTCAGAGACCATGAGGAGGAATTTCATACAATTTAACCTATTTACCCTGCAAAACAGATGAATCTAAAATTACAGGCAATACTGCTTTGCCCTTCCACTGGTAAAATTCATTCCCAGCCCACAGCCAACTCCCCATGTGGGTATAACACACATCACTGTCCCCAGTTTGGGGACTGACACAGACTCACTCTGAGACTGGCAGGGTGTACATCATCTAACAGCCTTTTGCGTGCCCTAGGTTGGCATTCTCCAGCCCCACAGCATCACCCATCACTCTGTCTTGATCTGAAAACTCTGCTGCTCTGTGATTAAACACATCTGCTGCTGGACCTGCAATTGCAGCCAACACTGCTGCTTCAGAGCCAAGACTACCAGGGCTCCCCAGCACCGGCATCCCAGGTTCACAATTCCCTTGGCCGTGACCCAGCCCCCAGCTCCTCCTCAGTAGCTCATTTTCACTATTCTGACCCGAGCGAACCAAAGCATGAAAAGGGACATTACAAAATAGCTGCACCACAGTTATATAATAAAGTCTCCAGTTTCACAACAGCAGCAGCCAAAGTTCAGCCAGTTGAGGAGACAGTGCCAGTGAGGAACTCCTGGCATCCTCCTGTCTGCTGAAATGCCAATATCAGGCTGTGTTTTCCCTTCCTTGCCAGGCAGGATGAGGCAGCTGCAGCTGCCAGCCTCCCAGAGCATGGACACAGCCCTTCATGGGGAGCTGCCCAGCGCTGGGGCTTGGCTGCACATCACACCAGCTCCAGCAGCTGGAGGAGCTGGGGTGCGCTCACACTGCTCTCCTGCCTGCCTCTAATGACGCCACAAATCTCTCCGTGGAATCTTCCTGGCTAGGAAATACTTATTACAGCTTGAAGATGTGTTTAAACTAAGTATAGACACCCCCCTCCTCCCTCCCCTAAACCAAACCAAAACAACACTGAGCGGTTTCTCCCAGATCTCCTCAAATAACTCCAGAAAGTTTTGTGCACGTGGGCAGGGAAAACAACATTCCAGCAGGCTGGGTGATGAGAGAAGCCCGCAGCACAGAAAGGTCCTCTAATTCCAGTCAATGGGACAACCTACAGACTTTGACAGCTTAATCTAGATCATTAGAAGTTAGACTTAAAGCCTGGAGCAAGGAGTCTACAGGGTGACAGTCCCACCCGTAAGCACGGTGTGTCTGAGCTGGTGCCAGGGCACCTGGGACAGCCCCAGCCTCAGAGCCTGACTGAGCACACTGCTCCCACCCCATGGGCACCGGGGGGTGCCAGGATGCCGCCAGTGACCACAAGGCTGCACCTCAGTGGAGCCCACGGCCACCAGGAACCCTCATCTGGACTGGAGCCCAGTCCCTGTGCCCTGCCCACCAACACTGACGGTCATCACCGCTCCCAAACGTCTCACTGGGCTTAATTCACAACACAGCTGTGACAGATGTGCACGGCCCAGACACAGCCCAGAGACGTCTGGGGACCTCCTCACTCTCTACAGCTCCCTGACAGGGGGTGCAGCCAGGTGGGGGCCAGGGGACAGGAAAAGAGAAAACAGCCTCAAGTTGTACCTGGGAGGTTTAGGTTGAATATTTGGGAAAAAATTCTTCTCCATTCCTGGAGGAATTTAAAGGCTGTGTGGATGTGGCACTTGGGGACATGGTGGCCTTGGCAGTGCTGGGGGAAGGGTGGGACTCCATGGTCCCAGAGAGCTTTTCCAACCCAAACCATCCTGTGATTCTAATGTGAGTTGTTGCAGTCAGGGTCTCCAAACTGGGCTTGGAGCCCACAGCCTGCAGGGTCACACACACCCTGCAGCCATCCCTGCTGCCAGGGTCAGGCCCAAGCCACGGCTTCCCAAGGGGAGGACAGCACAGGACAGCACAGCACAGCACAGGACAGCACAGCACAGCACAGGACAGCACAGCACAGCACAGGACAGGACAGGACAGGACAGCACAGCACAGGACAGCACAGGACAGCACAGGACAGCACACACAGGACAGCACAGGACAGCACAGGACAGCACAGCACAGCACAGGACAGCACAGCACAGCACAGGACAGCACAGCACAGCACAGGACAGGACAGGACAGGACAGGACAGCACAGCACAGGACAGCACAGGACAGCACAGCACAGGACAGCACAGCACAGGACAGCACAGGACAGCACAGCACAGCACAGGACAGCACAGGACAGCACAGCACAGCACAGGACAGGACAGCACAGGACAGCACAGCACAGCACAGGACAGCACAGCACAGCACAGGACAGCACAGCACAGCACAGGACAGCACAGGACAGGACAGGACAGCACAGGACAGCACAGCACAGGACAGCACAGCACAGGACAGGACAGCACACACAGCACAGCACAGGACAGGACAGCACAGGACAGCACAGGACAGGACAGGACAGGGCAGCACAGGACAGCACAGGACAGCACAGGACAGGACAGCACAGCACACACAGCACAGCACACACAGCACAGCACACACAGCACAGCACAGGACAGGACAGCACAGGACAGGACAGCACAGGACAGGACAGCACAGGACAGGACAGCACAGGACAGCACAGCACAGCACAGCACAGGGCAGGACAGCACACACAGCACAGGACAGCACAGGACAGCACAGGACAGCACACACAGGACAGCACAGGACAGCACAGGACAGCACAGGACAGCACAGGACAGCACAGGACAGCACAGCACACACAGCACAGGACAGCACAGCACAGCACAGGACAGCACAGGACAGGACAGGGCAGGACAGCACACACAGCACAGGACAGCACAGGACAGCACAGGACAGCACAGGACAGCACACACAGGACAGCACAGGACAGCACAGGACAGCACAGGACAGGACAGCACAGCACAGGACAGCACAGCACAGGACAGGACAGCACAGCACAGGACAGGACAGCACAGGACAGGACAGCACAGGACAGCACAGGACAGCACAGCACAGGACAGCACAGGACAGCACAGGACAGCACAGGACAGCACAGGACAGCACACACAGCACAGCACAGGGCAAGACAGGCTGGTGGCAGCAGCTGGGGCCAGCCTGAGCTCCAGCCCTGCCTCTGCCCTGGATTTCCTGCACCATGCAGGGCAGGGCCACAGAGCTGTAATTTTCAAACCCAATTTTAGACTCTGAAATAGAGCAACACAAACTGGCTCAGTTGCTGCTCCATGAGCTACACCTGCACAGGCAGCCACAGGTGGGGAGCACAGTCAAAGAGCCGATTGCTTGCAGACGCTAACCCGACACCTGGCCCTGCTGCAAAGGGGCTGCAGCATCACTGGGAGGCTCCCAGCACCCCAGGGGGCAGTGAGGACGAGTGAGGATGCTGCAGCCTCCTCCAAGCTGAAGGACTTGCCTCTCCTCCAAGCCTGCTGCCTTCCCTTTCTCCAATGGAGAAATTATATTTGTGTACTGACAGGGGACACCACCCAAACATCATTCCAGTTCCTGGGACCATCCACAAAACCTGAACTACAATTTAGGTGCTTCCTTTAGGCCTCACATTCCTCCTAAAACCCACAGCTGCTCACTGAGACAGCAGCGGCTTCAAGTTAGCAATTTATTAAAATTCCTGCCATGCTGGGGCAGCAGCAGCATGGATGACTGGCAATGGACATCCAAGACAAAGACAAGAGCTCCCATCCAGACACTGCTTCTTCATCCAACCTCCATCCAGGACAAAGCAGCACGGGCTGTAATTAAATTCACTCTTGCGGCACATAATTAAATCCCACACTGGGGAATAAGCCAGCACCCTTATTTTGGACATAGCAATGCTCTGTCTCAAACATGTAATTTCCTGCGTCCCATACCTGGAAGAAGCATCATACTTCCTTCCCTCTGCACAGCAGAAGGTCAGAGTGGAGCAAACACCGGCCTGGCAATGGGTGCCTCACCCTGGGTTTGAGTGTGCCAGGACACCTGGGGTGGACAGGGACAAACTGCCTGTTCAGGGACAGGGGGACACTGGGGTGGACAGGGACAGGAGGACACTGGGGTGGACAGGGACAAACTGCCTGTTCAGGGACAGGGGGACACTGGGGTGGACAGGGACAGGGGGACACTGGGGTGGACAGGGACAAACTGCCTGTTCAGGGACAGGGGGACACTGGGGTGGACAGGGACAGGAGGACACTGGGGTGGACAGGGACAAACTGCCTGTTCAGGGACAGGGGGACACTGGGGTGGACAGGGACAAACTGCCTGTTCAGGGACAGGGGGACACTGGGGTGGACAGGGACAAACTGCCTGTTCAGGGACAGGAGGACACTGGGGTGGACAGGGACAAACTGCCTGTTCAGGGACAGTGACCCCACCTGCGCCAGGCTCAGCCAGGGAAGCAGAGGGAGCAGCAGCTCAGCACCCACATCTCTCCAGGCAGATTGCCACGTGTGAGCTCCTTGGTTATGCTCACCCTGTACCCCTGAGCCCTCCCCACCCCTCCTAGGGACTGTTAACATTTACATAATGAGTGCAGGAAACACAAAACCTCCTGGCTCCCCATGTCCCTGCAGCGTGTCACAGGCCATTAATAAACTCTAGATGGGAAGAATTAAAAGTGACATTTCTGGAAAAAAATGCTACTCTAATTTACCATCAAAGAGCAATCTCCAGCACATGCAGCAGCTGAACCACGACTGCTTTAACCCTTCTGCAGCCAGGTTATCTGCCAGCAGCCTCGCACAGCCTGGCCCCCCTTGGAGGGCTTTACCCACCACACTCAAAGCCGGACTGGACACCGGAACACTCAGGACACTCAATGTACGTCCTTGTTTGCAAGCTGGCTGAATTTGTCCTGTGTTTCCAAACGAGACACATCATCCCCAGACATGGACGGGGAAAGCGGAAACACAGTTTAAATATAAATCTCAAAAGCCAGTTCAGAGCAAAACGCGAATGGGAGGAACATTTTGAGACAGAACTGGACTAACCAACATCTACCAAGTATCTCCATTTCTGGAGGGCAGGAGAACAGGAAAAGGGATGATATCCCACATCAAATCAGCCAACACAAACCTGACCTTGCAGTTTGATTTCTAGGTCAGATCTATAAACTAGAGGAAACTGGCCATAAAAATATCACATGAAATTTATTCTCCAGTCAGGCTGAAATTTCAAGATAAGCCCTGATTATGAGCCTTCTCCTGCTGCAGAGGCAGGTGCCCTGTGGCTCACCCTGCTCCCCCACTACAGTCCCCTGATGAAAACAAGGCCACAGAGCCTCCCCTCTGCTGGGACCCTTGGTGCTCTTACCACACTCCTCACCTTCAATGAACAGCTCTGGTCCACCTGACTGTGTGATTCTCAGAAGTCTCTGATGCTCCTTTTTAATTTGGTTATCATTAATAATTCTGTATCATCAGCAGATTTTGTCATCTTACTGTTCAGGCTTTTTCCAAATAATTTATTAGGAACTGCACTGGAACTCTTCTTCTCTTTTTTCCTGCCTTTTAACTAATCATTAATCCAGAAAACAACCCCTCTCTACTCTTCAACAGCTTTTCAAGAATTTCAGCTAAGGCCCTTTTCCAGCGAAGGCCCTACAACCTGCTAATGACAATCTCTGGCTCCTGGAAATAGCTCCACTGAATTTCTGAGGCATGGCTCTTGCCCCAGGAAGCACAGTGACTCCTTCTACTGCCTCATGGCTGTCATGCTGCTCCTGAGCAAGGTTCCACCCAACACGCTGCTCTGACCTGCTCCCTGAGCCCTCCAAAGAGTCTTGGGAAGAAGCCAGCCTGTTTCCACCTCTCCCTTCTCTGGCACTGACACTGAGCACCAGGTCACACCTCACACTCCAGACGTGGCAGGTCTAGATCTCAGTTTCCTTCAAACTCCAGGATAAATAATACCTGGGACGACTTTTAGCGATAGTCCCTTGCGAGGTTTGCTGTGCAACACTGATAACAATTCTATTTCAGACACAAATGCCAGGATGGAGGCTCACGAAGCAGGGCTGCCCAGTCACCTTTTTGAAGAGCCTGATGACATCCTCGCTGATCTGGGACAGCCGGACGATGACATTGTTCATGAAGATGTCGTTCAGCGTGGCGTGGTCTCGGCTCTCCCGACGCGTCTGCGTCAGAACCAGGTACCAGCAGTTCACAGGGGACAGCAGGTGCTGATCTTTCCTAGAGAATCGTGGAAAAGTAAAATCAAAAATGCCAGGTGTACACGTCAAAAAGGCACCCATTTTCAAATGAACGCTGTGGGCACATCACCGCCCTCCCCTGCACACAGCCACTGAGATCTGGGGCATGATCTCCTCTTCCAGCTGTACCAGCCCAGCCATGCAGGCACGTCCAGTGCCACACAAGCACCTGTGCCACACCAGGCCCCCAGCCAGCCCTTCCCAAACTGTGCTCTGGCAGATGGCACAGGAGAAGAGACATCCCTGGAAAGGGAGAGAGTTTTGCTCGTTCTTTCCCCTCGCAGCACCAATACAGCTGTCACTGCTGCAGAATGGCCCCTTGCCCCAGGACACTGTGCTGGCCTTAGTGCACTGAGAAGCGCTCACAAAAGGGTTCTGCATCCAATGTTACCTCAGCGTGTCTGTGCACAGCACGAACACACCCAGGTATGCTGCGGGGGACAGCGTGGACACTGCAGAGCCCCGGGCATGCCCACACAGACAGAACAACGGCCTGCAGACAGCAGGACGAGCCCTGGCCCCGGAGGCACCACGATGGCCAGAGGCAGGCTGGGCACAGCCCGCTGCACACGGCTGCACGGGGACAAGGCAGCACTGCAGGGACGGGAATGCCCAGAGTCACAGCCTCATCACAACAATGACACACGTGAGCAGCGGGGAAGGGCTGCAGATGGGCCTGCTAAGGGCAGGTACACAGCAGGCTGGAAGATAAAAATGTATGAAGGGAATCTATGGGCATGGAATGGACAGCGAGGACTCAGCAGGAGAGAGCACTGAAATCAAGCTGACCCAATTAACACCTCCAGCACTTGTGCTCAGGTCCTTTAGAACCGTGGAGAACCGCTTGTCACCTGTGGACACTGCACAGCAGCAGTTCTAGAATTGCAAGCAATGCAAAGTCCCAATACTGCTCTGAGCTAATGGGTGAGGCCAGACACCCCCTGAGCCTCTGTGGGCTCCACCTCTGAGCCAGAGCTCCTTCAATTCCTCGGTGCACAGGGCAGCACCCAGCACCACACAACCAACACACAACAGCCAGACGCCAAAAGGACAGAGACGATCTGAACAGCAACTCATCAGCAGCAGAGCTTGGCATAAGACAGCAGTAAAGCCTCACACCAGAGAGACCGAGTAAACAGATTAAACGGGATTTAGTAATATGGAATAAATAGGATTTAGCAATGTAACAGCAAAAATCACTGCTCTTGCGGCTGAAACAGGAAAAAAATCACCAGGGGTTAGAGGAAGAAACAGACTGTGAAGAGCCTGGGGCTGGTGAGGAGAAGGGCAGCAAGCAGGCAAAGCCCAGGCTCTGTGAAAGGCACAGAACAGCAGCTGCAGCCTTTGGCCACTGAACTGAAGGACATGAGTTTCATCTGCAACAAAGGGCACAGTTCCAGCTGAGAGACTTTCACGGACACCGCTGGCAGAAACAGAGACGGGGACAAACACTGTGGCCCAGGAGGCAAAGGTGGAGAGCTCGGGCTCAGGTGCTGCAAGGAGAGCAGCCAGGAGCAGCACCCGGCTCCACGCTGCCAGTGCTGCCACACGGTCCCAGGGCACAGACTGTGCCGGGCCCCTCTGGCCTGGCACACACGGGGAGCAGGGACCAGCCCCCAGGTGCGAGGGGCAGTGGCCTCCACAGGGCCTTGAGGTCAGCAGCCAGCAGAATGGCACAAGCCAGTATCCTCACCACAGAGCAGTCACCTCCAAAATGAAATTCTGAGTCAAGGTTGTTTTTCTTTCTATTTTTTCAGATATTTTCTGGTTTAGCCAAGCTCACAAGTGTGGTTAAACTGAAAAGAAGCTGCTTTTCAAAACACATATTTACATATTCATGGATTTCACAATTGCATCACTGGTTTGATTCTCACACAATCCTAGGACTCAGTTCATATTTCCTACTTCAAAGTTTTGTTTCACAATATTTCCACTAAGGATCCGCCTCCCTCCAACACCATACGGCTAAGCACAGAAAAAGCACATACTTTATTGCAAATAAAGTGCAGTACACTCCATTTCCAGAAACTGCTTCCAACCCTGAGCCTGCCAGCGAGCTTGCATGAAACACACAGCACCTGGACAGCTGATGACTGGGCTACACACAAAAACCAGGGCTATAGACCAGGCCCACCACTATTTGCACAATCAAATCAGTGGCTGAATTCATGACCCTTCAAAAAATCAAGGGGTTTGATTCCTTCCCAGTCCCCAGTTCCTATTTTATTGTATTGCTCAGGAAGTGCAATTCACGCAGCACAGGTCAGCGACGCTGCGGTGGAAGTCTCGGACAGACAAACGTCCAAATGTTCCTTCTGTGAGCCCCGCAGGGACGAGACAGACGAGGTGCCGGCTGATGTGACTTCACTCCGCTTTAGGACCGCGACGGACAGAGCAACCCCAGTGCCCACAGCAGCCCTGCCCCCGGAACAGCCACTCACTTGAACTGGTGCTCCCTGGAGCTGCGGATCTTGGAGGAGAAGCGCTCGGCCAGCTTCTCCAGGCTGCGCGAGTACTCCAGCTCGATCTCGGCCTTCCTGCGGAAGAACTCCTGCAGGTCCTGCAGCAGCTGCAGCCGCGACTCCGACTGCTGCTCCAGGCATTTGAACTGCTCCACCAGCTGCGTTCGGATCTCTGCAGGCACAGCACAGGACAGGAACAAGACATCAGCTACGGACACTGGCCAGGAGGGTTCTCCTCCCTTGTCCCAGAGCCAACAGCACAGCTCTGCTGGAGCTCCCTCCAGGCCCTGAATTCTCCCAGGGCTCAGTAAGGCCACGGGATCTGCTGCCCAAGAGAGAGCAGAACAGTGCCACCGACCAGCCTCACATTAAACCTTATTGATTTGTCAAAGCAAACGGTCTTACCACACTGAGACCAACCCCAGAGCTCTCAATTGCCTTTTGAAACCAGAAAACCATATTTCTATCTGTCTGGTACTACCTGAAATCACACACTATTCTCATATAAACTAACGTTTTATTTCTTGATAAATGTCCACGTGAATACCTTCAAGACAGCCAGCAGTGACCTTAAGGAAGCTGGCACTGCCATGCACCCTTCTCTCACCCCATCCCCCTGCACTGCCGGGTTTAACAACAAATCAACCCAGCTTTGGCTCAAAGGCTTAAAAAGTCTTTCACACCCTCCAAATCCCGGCTCAGAAACACCAAAGGTTTCATCTGTTCATGTTTATTTGCTTTCCCCTGAGGACCCTCAGACACCAGGACAGACACACACTGCAGCCCCTGTGACCTTTCCCCAGGTGGGCTCAGCAGCACTGGAGGTGCCTGTGGAGCGTGGGATGGGCTCCTCGGGCAGCTGGTGTCACCTGGGGCAGCTGGTGCCTCCCACAGCACCTGGGGCAGCACCTGGGGCAGCACCCGGGGCAGGCACCTGGGGCAGCTGGTGCCTCCCACAGCACCTGGGGCAGCACCCGGGGCAGCACCCGGGGCAGCACCCGGGGCAGCACCCGGGGCAGCACCCGGGGCAGCACCTGGGTCCCTGCTGCATCCTGCAGGAACAGCACTGCAGGAACAGCTGAGCTCCAGCGCCGGCCCTGCCTGGCACTGTCAGAACCCAGCCCCTCAGTTCAAATCCCCCACTCGGGGGATGCTGATCCCAGCAAGACAGGCAGGGAAGGGAGAGCTGCTCACGGGCACAGCCAGACCCCTTGCCCTGTCTGCAAGAGAAGCCACACAGCACCTGTGGCACAGGATGCGATGGAAATATTCCTCCCCAGCTCCTCCCAACCCCGGGCAGGGTTTCTGCAGCTCTGTGAAGCGCACCTGGCCAGGAGCCTGTGCAGGAGCTGCTCACTCTCCCTGGAGCACAGCTGAGCTCTGCAGGAGGGCGTGTGCAGAGCTGAAGGGAGAGGGAAAACGAGACTAGACCATAGGAAAATCTATTCCAACTGAGAACAATTGGGCTGAGCCGGCTGCAGGGGCAGCTGCACGGCAGAGGGATCAGAGGAGCTGGAATGGCAGGGTCGTGATGGAACGGGTCCATGTGCTGCTCCCAGAGCCCCCGGGACAGGGGAGAGCCGCCCCAGCTCCCCACCACCACTCACCCCTGCCCTGCACAAGGCAGGTGGGCACAGCTGAGGTGAGGAGCTCCTGCACCTGCTCACCTTGAGAGCCTCCACTCCTCCCCTCATGTGCCCAGACCAGCCACGGCACTTGTGGCCATTTCAGTCCACCTAGAGGAACAGCCTCTTTTACAAGCAACCCATGACTCACAGGATGTCCTTTGCCTTTCCCTAAGGCTTGTGAGATCTGTTTTTCTCACTTTGCTCACCTGACACTGGTGAGCAGCCAAGGGCCCCAGCAGAGGAGGATGGTGAGGCAGAGCAGGGATGCTCAGCACAGCTGCTGCCTCTGCCCAGACAGGGCTTTCCCTGGCACTCTGGGCATCTGCTGCACACACACACACTGACACCAGCCCTCACTCACAGCCAGCTGCAGAACTCCAGAATGAAGGACGATTCCACTCCGCTGAGAATGCTAGAGATGCCTTCAAAATCAAATTCTCTGCTAAAAGAATGCAGGAATGGATGGTAAATTGCAAATGAGGTCTCACAACAACTTCTATCAGTGCCTCAGTCTTTATTCTCTCTGTTCCCAGTTTGCTGGAGCCCAGCTCTCTCTGTCCCTGGCACACTTTGACCTTTGTCAACAGAATTTCTTTGTTTTTCCCATGCCCACAATGTGTTGATTTGACACTTCTGTTTCCTTGCAGGAGTTCAGCCAGGTCAGTGCCAGCCCAGCACGCAGAGGCAAAGGACAGGCCCTGTGGGCACAGGGAGCCGCCAGCTGTGACCCTAAAGCCGCCCAGTGACAAGCCATCACACCAACAGTGGAGATGGGCACTGACCCCAGGGCTGCTGCTGCATGCTAAACGGGAAGGGCTTGCGTAGAAAACAAAATGCAAAGCTGCTGGCATCACCACTGCAAAGACAGACGTGGCAGCAGAGAGAAGGACACTGCTCAGTGCTCCAAGGGTCCCTGACGGTCACCACGCCAGGGGACAGCGCCAATAGCTCCTGCACTGCTTGCAGCCATGCTACATCCATCCTGTCCCTTGTGGGGGCATCCACAGGCCTGCAATTCCAACCTTCAACCAACTGCTTTCCACGGTAGATAATCTTCCCTTCAGCAACAAACCCCAAAACTTTACCTCTGGCTCGTCAGCTGGCATCAGCCACCATGGAAGCCAACCCCAGCAGAAGGAAGGACAGCAGGATACCCTGCAGAGCTCATGGACAGGCAACACACGGGAAGTTCAGGATGGGCTATTAAATAAATCCAATTCTCCACAGGCAAACAGGGGAAAATCCTGGGCAGTTAAGACTTGCAAAGGCCGGAGCCTAAACTGACACAGGGGGGCCAGGGGAGCCTGCAGGGCGGGCTGGGTGCTGCAGCAGCCCGCACAGCACAGCCTGCCCCAGCCCGCACAGCACAGCCCGCCCCAGCCCGCACAGCACAGCCCCAGCCCGCACAGCCCCAGCCCGCACAGCCCCAGCCCGCACAGCACAGCCCGCCCCAGCCCGCACAGCACAGCCCCAGCCCGCACAGCACAGCCCCAGCCTGCACAGCACAGCCCGCACAGCACAGCCCCAGCCCGCACAGCACAGCCCCAGCCTGCCCCAGCCCGCACAGCACAGCCCCAGCCCGCACAGCACAGCCCCAGCCCGCACAGCACAGCCCCAGCCCGCACAGCCCCAGCCCGCACAGCCCCAGCCCGCACAGCACAGCCCCAGCCCGCACAGCACAGCCCCAGCCTGCACAGCACAGCCCCAGCCTGCACAGCACAGCCCGCCCCAGCCCGCACAGCACAGCCCCAGCCCGCACAGCACAGCCCCAGCCTGCACAGCACAGCCCGCACAGCACAGCCCCAGCCCGCACAGCACAGCCCCAGCCCGCACAGCCCCAGCCCGCACAGCCCCAGCCCGCACAGCACAGCCCCAGCCCGCACAGCACAGCCCCAGCCCGCCCCAGCCCGCACAGCACAGCCCCAGCCCGCACAGCACAGCCCCAGCCCGCACAGCACAGCCCCAGCCCGCCCCAGCCCGCACAGCACAGCCCCAGCCCGCACAGCACAGCCCGCCCCAGCCCGCACAGCACAGCCCCAGCCCGCACAGCACAGCCCCAGCCCGCACAGCACAGCACAGCCTGCCCCAGCCCGCACAGCACAGCCCCAGCCCGCACAGCACAGCCTGCCCCAGCCCGCACAGCACAGCCCCAGCCCGCACAGCACAGCCCCAGCCCGCACAGCACAGCCCCAGCCTGCACAGCACAGCCCGCCCCAGCCCGCACAGCACAGCCCCAGCCCGCACAGCACAGCCCGCACAGCACAGCCCGCACAGCACAGCCCCAGCCCGCACAGCACAGCACAGCCTGCCCCAGCCCGCACAGCACAGCCCCAGCCCGCACAGCACAGCCCCAGCCCGCACAGCACAGCCCGCCCCAGCAGCTGCGGACCGGAGCCCCCTCCTGCTCCTCCAGGAGATGCGTTTGGCACAGCACCCCCTCCGCAGCCCCGAGCCGCGCTCCGGCTGCTCAGACAGGGCCACACAAAGGCGGAGGTTTCTCTAGCAACGGGCTGGGACAGGGCAGCCGGAGCTGCGCCCCTCCCGAGCCGGCGGCAGCGGCACAAAGCCGGGTATGGAGCTCCGGCCACCCCCGGCACAAAGCCCGGCTCGGAGCTGGGGTGCAGCCCGCACACCCCGGCTGCTCCACCGCGCTGAATTATCCCAATCATCCATCCAGGAGAACAGCGTTGTCACGGATCCTCCCGCCGGGCAGCCTGAGACAGCCGCTCCTCTAACATATGCTTCACCCCACTGATTTGTGACAAGTGAGAAAATATGCTTGGCAACAAAAGCCATTATTTTCTCACAACTGGGATTAGACCCAATAGTTCATTGCAAATATAGCACAGCAAGCTGGACTCAGGGAGGATCCAATTCTTACATAAATACAACACACTAACAAGGCCATTTGACTCTCAATTGTTTTTATGCCCCCTTCAGAGTATCCTTGTCCTGCCTTCGCTAAAAGTCCAGCCCTCTCCATAACAGAAATACCTTGGGTGCATTTTCCAGCGCTTCGTCACCCCATGTGTGACCAGCACACGCGGTTTCCCCTGGAGAGCTCTCACACACAGAGCTGATGCAGCTCCTGGATCCATTGTGGAACCCCGGCCAGCGTTCCTTCCAGCAGGAGAGCCCCAGCTGCGGGCAGGGAAGCCAGCACAGCCCCAGAGTGTGGGCTCTCGGTGCCATGCCCAGGAGCCGGGCCCAGTCCCAGGCTGGCAGGGCGTTTTCCAGAGCCCACACGTGTCCCTGGCAGTGCTGGCACCTCGGGCACCGCCTGCCCTGCATGCAGCTCCGGGGCTGGCAGCAGCAGCAGAGGGATGCCAGGGACGGACACCGCACCCTCCCGGCAGGGCTGCAGCCGGCAGAGGCTTTGCCAGGCCCCAGCAGCGACAGCACTGGGCCCCAACAGCCACGGAGCTGCAGGCCCACGGCCTGGAGCATCCACAGACAAATGCCGGGGGTGCCTCCATCAGTACTGGGGAGCAGCCGGAGGGGACCTGCAGGGAAAGCAAACAGCCCAAAGCTGCCCAGGCCTCCCCTCTCCTTCCTTCCGTGTGATTAGTAACATCACTGCCTACACAAAGACAAGAGATACGGCTCCTGGTAAAACAAAGAACAAGACAAGCCTTTTATCTGAAAGGAGTGCTCCCGCTTAAAAAAAAAAAAAAAAAAAGAAAAAAAAAAGAGAAAGGAAAACACTTCTCTCCAGTATGAAAACAACTCCTGTGGCACTGGCATTTTTCAGTATTTTCATGTGTGTGTGTAATCCTCAGCCAGTGCCGCAGCCCTTTGAGTGCACAGCTCCAGTTTTGACTCATACCCACACCACGACTCGCTGGGCTGTGAGGCAACAACTTCATCTGCAACCACTAAGAAGGGAAGTGAAAGTGTAAGATAGCCTATCTTGAACCCAGGGACTTCTCTCCTGGGAAACCCCTGCCCTGGAGCAGCCCCTGTTTAATGCAAAGCGCAAAGGAAGATGAGAACAGCCCCTCAATGTCCAAGAACAAATTCCACAGCTGATAGGGTGACAATGAAGCTTTGAGATGATCAATAATGAGCTTAGCAAGCACAAGAAGAAGGTGGCAAAGCTGTGCCACCGAGAGGCACAGCACCAGCAATCCCCACACTGCTCCCTTCCCTCGGCTGCCCATGCACACGATGGGGGCCACTGCTGCTGCCAAGGCGGTGGCATTTGTCATAGACTGATACTCCACATCCACAGGAGCTACTGACAGCGGATTTCCCTTAAAAACCCTCTCTGAACGCAGATCTGAAAGCAGCCAGCCTGGCTGGTGAGGAGGCAGCAGGGAGCAAGGAGTGTTTGGGGCGAAGAGAGCACCCAGCTCCTTCCACAGGCAGCACGGCCCGCATGACAGCCCGAGCTCCTGGGACACAGGAACCAAAAACCAACCAAAGGCATCCAAACAGTGGGTACTGTTAACTTCAGCTGAGCCTCAAGGCCAAACTTCCCACAGACCAAGAGTGAGAACAGATATAATGGTGTGCTGCAATTATGTCCAATTTAGAACAGAAACAGCACTTCAAACCACACATCATGTGTGCCAGATGGGAGGAGAGCTGGCCACAGAGTGCCCAGACCAGGCACCAGTGCCAAGCACAGCTTCCCTGGCTGTGGAACAGCTGGGCAGCCGCCTCTCCAGGGTCTCTCTCATCTCCTGGACAATCCAGGGACGCCACGGTCCTTCCTCTCTGACACTAAGGAGAAGGCAAACCTGCTTGCAGAGGAAATCCTCACTGGCATGGGAGCTGGTTTGTTTCACTCGGCACCACTCACAGAAATGAGCCAGACTGACCCAAAGCGGCTCTTTTCCCTGCCTCTCTATCCCTGTGAAGAGAGGCACGAGCAGAGCTGGAGCCTGGCAGCAGGTACTGACCCAGGTCCTTGTCAAATGCAGCGCACAGGACCAGCACAGGCACAGCTGCAGCTGTGTCCCCTCCAGGGAGCACCCAAAGGTCCAGAGCCACCCCAGCGGCGCTTCACTCAATCCTTGTGCGCTTGGGCTCAAGGTTCATGTCAGCAGAGAGGGCTGCAGCATCCTCCAGCTCCTTTTCCCACAGCCCCTGGCACCTCCTCGTTTCCCTGGGAACCGAGACTCATCCACTTGTAATTCACAGCCTGAACTGGTCACATCTGCTGCCACTTTTGTCTGACTGCGAGCAGCACCGAGGGAGTAAATCCCATTTATTGTCCCTGCACCCTGCTGTCCGGCTATGTGGCCCTGCACTGATCATGCTGATCAATGGGAAGGAGAATTTACAGGACTGAAGTTGGAGCGAGATCCCAGAAATGCTCATTAAAAAAGACTTGGAGGAGGCGGGGGTTGGTTTTGTCGTTTGAATTTGGGTTTGTTTGTTTGTTTGTTTTGGGGTTTTTGGTGTTACATTAAAGAAGCCAAACTTTAAAGAGGTGCACCCCAAACCTCGAGCATTCCAAGGTCCCTGGCAATCCCCTGCTCGCTGCCTGTGTCTTTGGGGACCCCCTTGTGCCCCGCAGCCAGCCCTTCTGCACAAGTGAGCTCTGTCCCCAGGAGGAGAAGGGGGAAGGCAGAACAGCTGCCTTTGCTGAGTTTGTGCCTCCTCTGGTCCTGCCTGTCAGGAACACAAGGGATGCAAAAAAGCATTAAAGAGAAAGAACCAAACAGACCTCTTGTATCTGCTCATGATTTAAGAAGAGCAAAGGAAACGTCACAAAAGCAGATGGTGGCTTTTTCCCCGGAGAAAACAGCCCTTGTGCCTGCCCTCCTGCACAGAGCCCTCCTCTGCCCGCTCGGGAGGCATGGCTGCAGAGAGGCTTCCAGCAGCTCAAAGCCCCAAATGATGTAACGGGAGCGCCGGGCCTGCCGCTATTAACATGCAAAGGAGAATGTATTCAAACCGGGAAAGAAAGAGCTGAACAAGAATGTGAATCCTGCCCTGAGCCACTGAGATGGAAGAAAGGAGGAGATCATTAAACGGTTCACTTCAGCACCTCACATTCCTTAATCCGGGCATGGAAAGATTTCACAGATCATTAAGAGAGTGGGGCTTTGCAGACAGTTCCTAGAGCCAGCCCCTTGTATCTGTGCGAGTTCCCCAACTCTGAACAGCCCTAACAGGATCAAATATGATACACACAAATCAGATCAGATTACCCAGCAGTGCCTTCTGGCCTGAAAAATCTGTGCATTCATGGATCCACTGAACCAATTCTCTTCCAGAGTAATACTTTACATGCATTAAAAACACAGGATAATGCCTTTTAAGAACTTTTCATCTCACATCTCAAAGTATCCTATAAGCCTCAACATTTTCCAGAAAGAGAGACGGATTGGATTACAACCTAATTTTACAGATAGGATAAAACAAGTCTTTCCTTGGGCATTTCTGCCATTGCTGTTTCCCACTGCGCCTTTCTGCCGTGGAGATGGGCCTGGACTTCACTTCAAGGCCAAACTGCTCCCAGTCTGAAGGGACACAGAAAACAACAAGAAAAACAAATTCCAAAGCACTAGACTCAAACTGAGGAACCTGTAGGAATGGGCAACTCCAACAGCAGCAGTAGCCCAATTTCTCTTGTTTGTTTGGTTTAACGTTCCCAAAAATACCACAGGCGGCGGGCTCCCTGGGCCCTGTACCTGGCACGGCCAGCTCCACCCTGTGCCTCTGACCAAAGCCTCCTGGGCATCCCCAGGGTCTGGCCCAGCTCCCTGCTGCGCCTCCAGACCAAAACCTCCCGAGCATTCCTGGAGCCTCATCTGCTTCCTTTGGAGCGTGTCCTCATCACCCAGAAATGGGCTGCTCTTCATGCCCTCCTGGCCAACCACCTCCACTGTGCCTTTTCAGTCTCAGCACAAGGAGCTGGCCAGGGGCAAGGGCAGATGCTCTGCTCCCCGCCTCCATCAGCACTGACCAGGAGAGCCCCAGCTCTGCCAGGGAACCAACAGCGCTGCTTCCTTCAGAGCCTCTGCCTCAGAGAGCAGCACGACGCCAGCCCAAGGCTGACACTGCTCTTCACTGCTGCTCCTCTCCAGAAAAAGCACAACATTGCAATAGCAAGGGAAAGCTGTGCGTGACCAATGCAAGTGCATCACTGTCACCAGATCCAGCCAGCCTGGAACTTGCAGACAGGAAACAAACGCAGGGAGGGATTTCACCCCCCCAAAACCAGCACGACCCTCCCCAAAGGCTGCAAACGCAGCCTCAGGCAGCACCAGCGGTCCTGGGGTGTTTCAGGGTGAATAAAGACCTGCAGAACCTTGCTGCTGCAGTGCAGAAGGATGGATATTCACACGGATATTCAGAAGGTAACAGACATGCAACGCAGCATCCAGCAGACTGTCTCCAAAGGGCTTTCCACACCAGACAGGATCCAGCCCAATACTTCACAGCCTCCTCATGAATTCGTCATTTACTATAGACCTGGAGCAAGTTCCAGACTGCAGACAGCTTAGCTTGAGGCTAATAATATGTTCTACATTGGGATCACTGGGTTGTGCAGCTGCCACCCACAAAGCAGAGATTATTCATTTCTTCAGTAGCAAGTGATTGTGCTCCTGCCTTCTAAAGAAGGGTAAATCAGCATAAAGCATATTGTCTGCTCTCTCCATCTTCCCCAGCATCCCATTTATTAGTGGGTGCAGAACCAGATGGTTATAGATAAACAACACCAAAGAAAATACAGAAATAGCCTGGTGTAGTACAGGAGCGTTAAATTCCCACCCAGAAATAAGAAAGGGCATTAAAGGTACTTGGGCAGCTCCAGTGGAAGCGAGCCAGCAGACAAATGCAATCCATATGCACCACTGTGCACAGCTTTTCCTGAAGCCCTATCAGGACAGAAAGGGCTCCTGCAGCTGCAGCTCTGGCTGAAGTCAGCTGTCACTGCAGGTGTCCATCACTTCCAGAAAATAATCCCTCAGATATTTCAGCTGATTCCCTTGGTATGCAGAGCAGAGCTGCTGCAGCACTGCTCCTGCAGGACTCTCCTGCCGTGCTTGCCTCGTGTCACACACATATGGAAGACAAGATATAGATGTAAACATTCCAGCATTCCTTCTGTCAAAGCATTGTTTTCTTTAAAATTCCCCTCTTTCTCTTCTGCTCCCACTCTGACGTGCAGAGTTCTCCAATTCACTGAATTCACATCCCTTCATACAAGGCAAAGTACGGGGCTCGCAGTGTGCCTGAGACACAGCCAGGTTAACGTCACTGACAAGAGTAATGCATCATCCTGGTGGGGGCAGCCAATACAGACCGGCATTTGTTTATTGATGTGAGCTGGTACTGAGGGCAGACTAAGCCCTGTTCAGATCTCCCCGACACGGTCAGCTGGCAGGTGCCATGGCCTGGCCCAGGGGTGCTGGGCGAAGAGGCACCGTGGGGTGTGCTGGGGCAGCCTGTGCTCTGCGCTGGGGCAGCCTGTGGGACATGCTGGGGCAGCCTGTGCCCCAGGGGATGTGCTGTGCCAGGGCAGCCTGCGCCCTGTGCCGGGACAGCCTGTGCCCTGCGCTGGGGCAGCCTGTGGGACATGCTGGGGCAGCCTGTGCCCTGCGCTGGGGCAGCCTGTGGGACGTGCTGGGGCAGCCTGTGCCCCATGGGATGTGCTGTGCTGGGGCAGCCTGTGCCCTCTGCCCTGTGCCAGGGCAGCCTGTGCCCTGTGCCCACTGGCTGGGGCAGCCTGTGCCCCTGGCAGGGCTGGCAGCCGTGCCTGAGCCCTGGCTATGGACACAGCTGCCTGTCCTGCACAGCACTGCTGCCACCCTGCCCTGCCCTGAGCCGTGAGGCTGCAGCTGCAGCCCAGCAGCACTGCTGCAGTGCCCACCTGCAGCGGCTGTGCCCAGCTGGCAGCGGGAGTGCTCCCCACACCGGTGCACAAACGGGCACAGCGCTGGCCGAGCCCAGCAGAGAGCCCGGCCCGGGGCATGCCACAGAGCCGCTGTCTGCCTCCCTCCCAGCTCCTTCCTGAGCAGATTGCTAATTGCTCCTGGTTTTTGCTCTTCTAAAATAAGCTCAGAGCGCAATCTGCATAAACGCTGCAGAAAGAGTAATGAACTGCCCGCCCACCTGAAATGCAGACTGCAGCAGAACACACAGGAGACAGAAGGATGGAAGGAGCCACCAGCAACCCTCACCGTGCCACTGCCACCCCATCTGAGGACAGGGAGAGCAGGGGGACATGGGGACTGGTCCAAATAAAGCCATGGACTTCTACCTTAACTGAGGACTGAAAACAAAGACTAAATGGAAGCACAAGAAGCACTGGATCGTTCTGGCAAGCAGGGACAGCAGAGGGGAGCATGTCAGTGGGCACAGCCCTGCAGGAGTGGGAGAGTAGAGACAAATTAAAAATTAAACCTGTCAGCCCCTGGTTTCTACCATTCCTTTAAAAAATACATGCCTGCAGATGTCCAAGGTGTGAAAGGAAGCATTTACATACACAAACCTCCCCACAAATAAACATCTCATTACTTTATCACCAGATAATCTTCACTTGCAAAAGCACATCAGAACATTATTTTGCCCTTAATCTTTGTGAATTGTCAGCTGTGACCATGCCACTTCCATGCACATCCCCAACCTGCAGCATGCAGGCACTGCTCCCCTGACTCTGTATCTCCCAAAAACACCACACAGAGACAGTTAACACAGACTTTGTTTTAAAACTCTGCCTAAAAGGTTTGTTTACTGTGAACTGTCCCTGCAGGGTGCTGGGAATACAGATGCACAAGAACAGCAGTGCTTGCTCCAGTGCAGGGGAAGTGCCTGTACACCTGCACAAGCTCCCCCTGCCACTGAAGCACAGCTGAGTCACCTGCTCTGGCTTTTTCTTCATCTAAGGGAGAACCTAGGAAAACCAACCATTTAACTCTAGACTAAGCATCTGGAGAGCACCTTGTAATTACAGTTCTGGTTCTCTTCTCTCTGACAGCTTCTCAAAACACATGTGGATCCTGGTACATCCCAGAGCCTCTGCACTCCCTTCTTCCGGGTGGCCCCCCCAGCTGCAGCTGCTGCATCAGCTCTGGTATTTATAGCCCCTCTCTGCTGAATCACCACTGCTCCTGGCTTATTTAGAACCTGCTTTAACTACATTTACCTTTGACAGTGTCACATTTATCACTCTCGTGTGTAATTTCGACACTTTGCCCTTCCAAAACTCATAGAGAAGAGACAGAGTCCCCTGTCTCACTGTGCAGATGGGTGGGGATGTCCAGAACTTCCTTGCCTTCCACTTTCATTCCCTGTCCCGACTTCAGGAGTTTGGGGGAACAGAACCTGGCTCAATCTGATAGAAACACTCTGAGTTTGGCAGGAGAGCTGAGGTAGCAGGGCAGCCAGCTCAGGATGCCGGCTCTGAGGCGAGGGCAGCTGAGCCCATGGGCAGCTTCTCCCCAGCCCTCCCCGGGTATCCTTCCTTCCATCTGGCCTCAGGATGTCCATCCACACCGTGCCAACACTGCCAATACCAACTCCCCCTGGCTGGAAAGAGATTAAAGTAAGCAATTTGTTATAAAGGGAGAGGAAGGATTTGCTACGGGCAGGTATAAATACACAGAGTTGAGGCAGCAGCAGTGCCTTGCACACATCACCATCTCCTAATGTGTTCTTGTTACCTACGAGTCTGTATTCCACATGGAAGCTGTTTTACTCCAGCCCTCCGAAAATCCCCTTTTGAAATGCTGAGTTCCTCTGAGCAGAAATCCTGAACTTCCCTTGGCCCTGGGATCATCCTGAGGGGTCAATACTCTCAGGCAATTTTAGCACATTTTTGGGACAGGGTTTGACATTGGAGCAGGCTTATAAAAACACATGGAACTAACTGATGCTCCCTGAGCACTCCCTGCAGTGACTGACAGGCTCTCAACCCCCTCCAACCCAGCACCACACCTGCAGATCTCTGAGAACTGCTCCTTTCTCTGCTTGACCTGCATGACCAGAAAAGCTGCTTCTCCCGATTTGTCAGCCTAAGAGTGAAAAAGAAAAATTACTTTCAAAAGTGTTTCTCTATCACTCCTGCATGTAACAAAGCTCTCACTGACAGCTTGACAAAAATCTGGCAAAATGTTTTCCAACTGATTTAAAAAAATTTTCAAGAACAAAGTTGTTACACAGAAATCTCACAGTTATCAAAATACGCACTGAAATGACCTTAATAACAAGGACAAGTCAAGCTTAGCAAGAGAACTTAATGGTCTTGATATTTGCTTTGTCCAAGTAGCCTGTGGGCTCAGCTACTTTAAACATCATTTCCCGAGCCTACATAATACATGTGCAATATGCCACACTTTGGGAGCATTCCAAACACGCGCTCTCTCTTCTGCTCTAACCCTCCTGTGTTTGAAGGCATCAGCCACAATCTCAGCCCCTAAAATGGCAGAACAGGCACAGGAGTGCAGCTGCGCAGCCCAGGCTGCTCCCACAGCTCTGCCTGCTCCGGGGCAGAGCTCCCTTTGTAGCTGGTACCATTTATACCCCTCTGGTATCATTTATCCCGGGAACAGCAGCACACCGGGCACTCCAACCTCTGCCTTTGGGACACCCAGGGGACCTCACAACTCCTTCAGAGGCACCTCTGCCTTTGGGACCCCCATCCCCACCCAGTGCCTGCATGAACCCTCTGGAGAGGCCCCTGGGCTCCTCCAGAGCCAGCCTTTCCTTCCAGTGCCCCATGTGTCCCTCTCCTTCTCTCCCGCACATCCAACTGCCCATTTACGTGATCCTGAGCTGTGTTTAGCACCCTCTCTTCTCTCAGCTGGACCTGAACTGGAGCCCAAAGCTCCCCCCTGTAAAATGCCATCTCTCGTCTCTGGAGCACGATGAGCAGAGCAGGTGCGTGGGCAGACAAGAGGCAGCCTGGAAAGGGGGGCATGGGTCTGCTGTCCATGCACAGGGGCAGCAGCCCCAGCACATCTGGGGCTCAGCCCAGACCCCCGTGCACAGCTGTGCACCTCGGACACACAGGGACACATTTCCTCCCTGCTCCTAAACCAGCCCTGCCCACCTTGGCACAAACCACACAAACCCACCCACGTGCACAGCTCACCATCGATGCTCAACGGCACTTCATGGACTAAAATCCCCCTGGAATTGCGCCTACTGCTGCCAAGGGGTAAGCATGGCATAGTCCAAGGAGTCCTGAGGTCCCAGATAGGGGGTTTCATGAGTTCAGACCCCAAAGTGAAAGAAAACATTCACAATCTTTTTTTTTTTTAGTATTCTTTGTGATTGCTCGTCCATGCTTATCAAATAATTTATAAATCAAATGAAGTACCAAAGCACTGCTGGTAGAAAACTGTATTTTCCTCTTCTCCTTATGCTGTAAACAGATTCCTTTAGGTACAAAATTTCAAACAAATAAAGGTGGCAGCATGCTGTCACTGCTCCTCACACGAATCCCTAATTTTATGATTACATCCTGCCATCAGTGCCAGGAATAAACAGAAGTCTCCAACACTGCAGTAACTGTGTTCCTCCTTCAACACAAGCCCCTGGTGGAACAAGTCCCACTCTACCACACAGATTCAGAGCGTGTCCTCATTCCAATCTGACAGCACAAAGCTGAGGCAGTGATGAACTCAGGGGCTCGCTTATTTAGCCCAAAATAATGCACATGGAATGCGGAACAGTGCCTGAATGAGGTGCAGCAGAATCCACAGAGCCAGCCTGAGCAGCATCCCCATTTCCTATCTCCTGACAACACATTATTCCAGACTAATAGAACTGACACCCACCCCTCCCTGCACATGAAGTGTGTAACCAACCCCCTGCAAACGTTCCTCAATGGAGACTTCTTCTCAGTTACTAAAATTCTGACAATGTCAGCAACATAATCCTGGAGCTATATCTGCCACAGCTCACTAGTGTTTGTTTTGCGTGCAGGAGCCATTCCTCCAGTGAGACACTCCCAAGGAGGGATGGCTTGTGCTCACTCCAGCAGCCAATACTGACTGGAACCACGCTGGGCTGGGGAGCTGCTCCTGCCGAGCAGCACAGCTGATCAGCCCTTGCACCAGTCTGCACGGGAGCAGTTCCAGGCGCATTCGAAAAACAGAGGAATTCATCTCCCTGAATCGAGAAAACAACGCTTTAACCACTGAAGCATCACAAAGACCAACCCTGTATATGCTTGCTGCTCTCCTCCTCCAAACGTGTACGACACTGCTCGCCTGAACTGAACCCTGCCCTCTCCTGCCCTTCTCTAGGGACTACTCACTCCACATCTCTGTCTACCAAGGCACTCCTATTCCATCACATCACATTTGGCCTTCAGAGCAGCATCTGTAACCCAGAGACAAGAACACACTCAGTACTTTTAGGCTACGAGTCTCACGTGACACTCGGATTTTTGCCTGGTTCAAAGTCACAGAAGACTCCCCCCCTGACTGAGAGGGCAACACTTCACAGCCCTGCTCAGGTGTGCGGCGCTCTAAACAGCCCAAGATCCGACTGTACTGCCCAACCTTCTCCCCTGCCAAAGAAACACGCTGGCCCTGGCCATGATGGAGACTCCAGGGCTCTTCCCTGTGGCTGAGGGCAGACAGAATCCGCTGTATCCTCCAAGCTTCATGTGCTCCCTGACAATGAAAGCGCTTGAGAATTTAACCCTACCTGTGCAGGGACAGGCAAGGCACTTTTTAGTGACGAAATGACCTAGTACATGGTTTTGTCTGCTTTCATGCTCATGCTGTACCCCCCAAAATGATGTTGTTACTTTCTGAAGGGACACAAAAGTGAGACAAAGAGCATGATCAACTTGAGGTAGGGAGCACATTGCGGCCTTTAGCCACAACCATCAGACTGGGTTCCAATGACTGCAGTCTGAAGGGAAAAGCTGGCAGTGTCTTGACACGGTCATTACGTAAAATGCACCCTATTTCCTCTGTGCCATATGCCTTTGATGCATTACCATTCCCACTCTTCTTGATTGCTTTTCAAAAGCCATCTAAATTAATGTGAATTGGTAAAGGGTAATTATTCCTATGAATAATCAGTGTATGCTAATAAATGCAAAACTAGGACAAAATGCTAAGTTTCAGCAGCACTGGCTGTTCCCTGGTGAAGGGGACAGCGCTGACAGCAGGAGAGGGGACAGCTGTGTCCTTCCTGCAGGAGCACGGTTACCCTGCTCAGCAAAGCACACAGCAGCACAGCTCCTGCTCTTTGTCTAAAGCACCACCTGGCCAAAGACTGGCTGGGCTGCTCCTAGCAAAATCCTACAGGAATCTGTAATAAAGATACAGGAGACTCAACAAGAGAAAGAAGCTATTACCAAGAAGAAGAAGACAGAAGACACTGCCAACAAGAGGACTCAAGCAGAGGGGTGTGTAAGCACTTGCCACGGGCTCTCGGTGTGCTGCCCCACTGACGGCAGGCAGAGCTCGGTGCCCCAGACCCAGCACAGGCTGTGCCCCAGGCAAGCCCCCAACATTCAGCACCTCCATCCAGCCACTGAACTGAAGGGAGCCACACAGCAGCGAGGGGGGCCTCCACACACTCATGGGATTAAATAGCACACAAGGACAAGGAGAAACGTTTAAGCCTTCTCAGTAATGGCAGGAAACTCCAAGTGAGAACTAAGATCCTGCTCAAAATAAATGGCCATTTGGAATTCTCTGCAACTTGCATTTGCTGCCTCCTCAAAGTCACAGCATACGTTCTGGCAACATGATGGGAAATGCATTAGCGAATTACAAGGAACATTTTAAATCCAGTTAGAGACCAGCCCACCATTATTTTATCAGAGTGCTTTTTAAGAAATGTAGCTTGTGACATCACAGTGAGTCTAGAAGGGCCATTTCCCCACCTTCTGGGGACAAAAGACTGGCAGGACTCGGCCCTTGCCCTGCTGAGCTCGCCCAGACTCCTGCTGCTCCCCAGCCCCTCGAGGTCCCTCTGGGCAGCAGCAGGGTCCCTCAGCCACGCTCAGGACACACAGCAGCTCCTGAACGCTCCGGCTGGAGCACTGCCAGCCTGCCTGCTTCACCTAGGATACCGCTGGGCTCCCACAAAAACGCTGTGATTCCTGTGCTGCAACCTTCCCAGGGAATCCCCTTCCACAGGCACCAGGGAAAAGGCAGGAGCAGTCGCCTCCTCCACGCACAATAACATTCAGTTTCAGTTCTGGGACAAAAGTATCAAATCAGCGAACAGGCTAGCCAGGGAGGATGTCAGATCCCCAGCACTGCAGGATTTTATCTGCAGACCAGAGGAGCATATGTCGAGGATGCGTGCTCTGCCAGAAGATACAGAGACACAGAAGAGAGGCGTTGGGGAGATTTTTGGCTGAGCCAGCGTTCCCACAGCGCCGGGGGTGTCAGTGCCCTGCTGCCCTCCCCGGCACAGGGCAGCCAGCCCACGATGCACAGACAGCACGGAGAGCCACAGAAACCCCCTGCAAATCACACTGCTGCTGCACACTGAGGGTATTTCAGCACAATGCATCGGAGTTCTCCCAGGAGCCGCGTGCTGCTCTGGGAGGGAGGGAGGGATGGACACCTGGTTTGTCCCAGCACACAGAGCCACAGAAACCCCCTTGAAAATACCCCAAAATCACACTGCTGCTGCACACTGGGCACAGCTGAGGGTATTTTAGCACAATCCATGGGAGTTCTCCCAGGAGCTGCGTGCTGCGGGAGGAATGGATGGATGGATGGATGGAGGGATGGATAGATGGATGGATGGATGGATGGATGGATGGATGGATGGACGGACACCTGGTTTGTCCCAGCACACAGAGCCACAGCAGCTCTCCCCAGGCTTTATCATCAAGGCCCTGTGCTCACTCCCTGCTCAGGAAAAATCACAGTATGGCCTTCAGGGAGCTAATTAAGAACACACGCTGAGCTGAGGAAGGCACAGGCTATGGACAGACTGACCGCAAGGCAAACACAGGGAAAAAAACATCCAAGACCCTCACAAATAATTGTGTATTTCTAACATGCTGGAACTTTTATGATCAAACTTGAGCTGCATACTTTTATTTTACGTTTTAAAATGTAAATTATTAATAAAATTACAATCATTTCAGTGAAAAGGTAGAAGGCTACACATTATTATTTCCCAGAAATAATGTCTATATATTAGGTGACTGCCTCTTACTAGGGATTAATTGCAAACTCAGCAGAATTAGTTCAGTGAAACAATCTCTCTTTAACTTAGGAGCTTTTCATTCAAATGAACACAGAAACTGAATAAGACAAAGCAGAGCAGTTGTCCAAACTAAGGAATGTTAAAGAACTCACCTAAATTTAGCCACAGATTTCATTAATAACTATAAGCAAATGAACTTTGTTTAAATTCATAGCGTTTATCCTAACAGTTTTATGTAAATTTTAATTGATTATTTTCTCTTTCCCTCTCCCAAAAAAATATCCAATAAATTGCCTCCAGCCAGGACATTTTACTGAGATAAGGAATAGCTGCATTATACAGAGCCATAACTACGTTTCAAGGAAAAGATCACCAACAGGGATACGATTTTCTATTTGGATTTAAAACCAGTGCCCATGTGAACAGCACTGCACAATCCCAGGCTCCTCTGGAGCATCTCCACAGCTGCACCAACACACACTGGATGGTGGGGCTGGGAGGGACCTGGCCAAAGCCAGCACCCCTCAGCAGCCCCTGGGGACCAGCACAGCCCCACACTGCCCACAGCCCCTGGCACTGTACACCAGGACTGCCCATAACCGTGTCAGGGTTCATCAGAACAGCCCCAGACTGCCCATACCCTGTCAGGGCTCACCCAGATTGCCCATAACCCTGTCAGGATTTACCAGCACAGCCCCAGACTGCCCATACCCTGTCAGGGCTCACCCAGATTGCCCATAACCCTGTCAGGGCTCACCAGCACAGCCCCACACTGCCCACAACCCCTGGGGCAACACAAGAGCCTCCAGATTTTCAGCTTTAAACTACGGTCTGGCACTAGGAGAAGGAAGAGGAAAATCAAAGGGCTGTTATTTGTCTCTAATGAATTTCAGAAAAATTCCCATGAAAAGCTGTTAACAGGAACCAGGCACTGCTGAGAATCGGGGAAACCATGGATTATAACACAAATACCAATTTCAGCACGCTAACAGTCACCAATCACAAATATCCCATCGCCAAAAGCCCACATTAATGTGGTACTAAAAATCTGAGCTAAGAGGTCAAAGAACATTCAGAGATCTGGAGGTAAAATGGCAATGTCCTACCTCACTCCCATTGCCAGACAACTCACCCTTATGGAAAATCTTGTTACTATGGTGACGGGGAATCAAAAAAAACTTAGATCCATGTAAACACAGGTTTTCCTACACAGATTGCAGTATTCTGTGCTGACAGTTAATCCCAATTTATGAATTTTCAGTTATTCAGTCATCAGAGAAAAGCGAGCAATTATTCATAAATAAAAAAGTTGAAGTTCATTCCTAGATAAATCGCAAACAAAAACAGGTCTGAATTTCTCATAACAATTATTCACAATAACCAATTCGCTCACCTCCAGTTACTTGCCAAAACCCAGACATACTAATCTCAATTACTTATTTTAGGGGGCAACTCCTCCCTGTTTTCCTTGTGCTATATTTGTTTATGTATGTATATAAACAAACATACGTATGTCTCTGTCTCCTCCCCTCTGTGGGCCACACACAGAGTAAACAAGGAACAGAGGCTGATAGTGAAGGCTTCTGAAATTCACTATTTTCAGCTTTGAACTGCTGGCCCAAGGGTGAAATCAGAACTGACTCATAATGTCTCAGTTCTTTTTTAAGCTGCAACTGAACATTCATAGGAAAACTAAAATAGTCTGAAACAGTTTCAGCTACCAGATCTGATGGTTTTTATCTCCAATGTCCCGACACCAGCCATTCATTTTTCTCCTTTTTTGAGCCTTTTCAAAGCTGAGTTCCAGGAACACACTGAAATCAGAGTCTCGCACCCCAGGCACCTTCCACCTCCTCTTGCCTACATGAACCCTGCTCTGAGACTACAGCTTCCAAGGAGGAATCTAGTCCTGCCTCGACTATCAAACAGGTCTGTGTAAGATTGGGAATCTGTAAGATTAGGAACTTCCCTCAGGCGGGGATCCTGCAGTCTGGATTCCACAGCTGTGGCAGCAGCCAAAGGGAGAGAGCACCCACCCGAGTGGCACCCACCACCAGCCCCTTCCAAAGAGCCCAGGCCTCCAGCTTGCCCAAAGGCCAGGCCTCCAGCCTGCCAGCTCCAGCAGGGGTGGGCATGCCTCTCCTGCGGGCAGGGCGCAGCTCACCCAGCCCCGTGAGCAGGGCGCAGCTCACCCAGCCCTGTGTGTGTGCATCCTTCTCCTGGCACAGGCACCCCACGAGCAGGGCGCAGCTCACCCAGCCCTGTGTGTGTGCATCCTTCTCCTGGCACAGCTCACCCAGCCCTGTGTGCATCCTTCTCCTGGCACAGCTCACCCAGCCCTGTGTGCATCCTTCTCCTGGCACAGGTGCCCCACGAGCAGGGCACAGCTCACCCAGCCCTGTGTGTGAGCATCCTTCTCCTGGCACAGCTCACCCAGCCCTGTGTGGGTGCATCCTTCTCCTGGCACAGCTCACCCAGCCCTGTGTGCATCCTTCTCCTGGCACAGGTGCCCCGTGAGCAGGGCACAGCTCACCCAGCCCTGTGTGTGTGCATCCTTCTCCTGGCACAGCTCACCCAGCCCTGTGTGCATCCTTCTCCTGGCACAGGTGCCCCACGAGCAGGGCACAGCTCACCCAGCCCTGTGTGTGTGCATCCTTCTCCTGGCACAGCTCACCCAGCCCTGTGTGCATCCTTCTCCTGGCACAGCTCACCCAGCCCTGTGTGCATCCTTCTCCTGGCACAGGTGCCCCGTGAGCAGGGCACAGCTCACCCAGCCCTGTGTGTGTGCATCCTTCTCCTGGCACAGCTCACCCAGCCCTGTGTGCATCCTTCTCCTGGCACAGCTCACCCAGCCCTGTGTGCATCCTTCTCCTGGCACAGGCACCCCACGAGCAGGGCACAGCTCACCCAGCCCTGTGTGGGTGCATCCTTCTCCTGGCACAGCTCACCCAGCCCTGTGTGCATCCTTCTCCTGGCACAGCTCACCCAGCCCTGTGTGTGAGCATCCTTCTCCTGGCACAGCTCACCCAGCCCTGTGTGGGTGCATCCTTCTCCTGGCACAGCTCTCCCAGCCCTGGCACAGGTGCCCCGTGAGCAGGGCACAGCTCACCCAGCCCTGCGAGGTGCCAGAGGCAGCAGGCACTGGTGGAGCTGCTCTGCAGCAGCACCTCCATCACACCTGTGGCTCCGCGTGGGGCCAGGACGTGCACACTCTGCTTTATCTCTGCCTGCTCTGCACAGCGTTTGCCACCTGAACCCCTGCTTCCCCTGTCCTACAGAGAACAGCCACGCAGCAAAGCCCCAGGCGATGCCGGCACAGGAGCCCTTTGGTAGCTCAGCAGCAATCCAGGCCTCACATTGTTCTGGCAGCTCTATCAGGCGATCCACGACCAGATGGATGTATTTGTAAATAAGGCAGATCGGTTTTGTCAGGTTGTAATTGGTTTTAGAACAAGCAATTCCCACGATGACAAACAACAGCTAAAGAGCCCCACAGCGCAACACCAAGCAGGCAGCACTTAGGGGCAGCAGCACAGGGCAGCGATGGCACTGCCACCAAAGACACACGGACGGCTTCACCTGGGACAGGCCTTGCCATGCAGGAGAACAGGAGAGCTCAGCCAGGGCGATCCCACAAGCCGAGGATGTTGGGTGCCCAGTGAAGCTGCAGCTGGAGCCACGCTATCCCCTTGGCAATTGAGAGCCTGCGAGGAGCAGCTGTGCCTCTGTCCTGGCGAGTCACCTGGATGCAGGCTGACAAAGGGCACACGAGCTCCTGGGGAACCTGAGACCTCACACGGGGGACAAGGAGCTCTTCCCAGCAAACTCTGCACACACACAGCCTGGTGAAGGCTCCAAGAAAGTGAAAGAAGAGGACAATGAAGAGTTTTCCTTGCTTCCAAAGGTGTACTGCTACCATGAATTGCTGCAGGCTCAGTAGTTAGATTGGTGACCATAAATGTCTTTTCCACTGTCATTGTGATGTACACCACAGACAAGGACACTGCAGCAAACTCACACTGACAATGTGACCAGCCTCCAAATTCTTGGCACACCAACAAGAACACACACGCCAGAAACCAGCATGGTTTGCACCCAGCTCTCACACAGACAGGGAAATCTTGGGGACAAACCTGGGACTCTCCCCATGACCAGCCATCACTAAACTCCCAATGAAGGTTTAATTCTGAAGTTACTCTTCAGCTTTGTGACCTGCAAAATTCCTTCCTTCCATCCAGACCTTAAGAAAGGTACACCAACTGCTCCAGGCTCCTCTCCATGCCACACAGATGTCTCCTCCCTGCCCTGCACAGGCATTTAAAAGCAGGAGGCAGCTACATCCACATCACAGCCCCAGGGATGCTCGGGTACATGATGCTGTATGATTAGGAGGAGAGGCAAAGACTGTGCATTTCTTTTTCCTCTTCTTCTCACTCCCCCTTAGCTCGGAGCTGACCTCTCCCACGAACAGATTATTGTTATTTCAACAGTGCATCTCACACTGCCATCCTGCAGAACAATGACTAAACGAGTACTCTTTGTAACGATTTCACTTCCAGGGGTTTAGAATATGACATTTTCACTTACAATTTGTTTACTTAGCATTTCTTTAGGAATTTTAGCAACAGTAGGTCAAGAGCGCACAAGCAGGAAAAAACATGCAGGAAAAAATGCTTTTAAAGCCATGAGTCATTTAGAACACGATCCAGCAAGGATGTTAAAAGAAACAAAAAATGCTTTGAAAGAACCTACTGAGAGTCTGATTCCCAGGTTACTTGATCTATTCCAAATTAAAACTCTTTCTTGCCACACTTCCTCAGGCTCTTCCTGAGCTATCTGAAAAATCCAATTACAGTGGAGATCCTTATTTCCATGTTCATTTATAACCAGAGCAGAAGTCCCATTCACTTTAGTGGTAAAAAAGAACAGGGCAATAGGAAATCCCCTACAAAACATTTAACGTATTTAATGGAAAATAAAATCTAGAACGATTAAAGGAAAAGGTAGCAGAATACATGCAGCAGGGGTGCAGGCAGACCTCGCACAGGGCACTCACAGCACCTGCTGCACAGCAGCCTCCACAGCCTGTGTGTGCCTGCCTTCCCTTCACACACACGAGGCCAGCAACCCAAAATTATCAAACTGATGATCTCGAGCTTAGATCTGTTCTCGAGATCATCTCCTCCTAAAGTTCCAAAGCACAGCATCCCCTCGGGCTCTCAGCGTGCCACAGGAGTGCCTGGAGACCACAAAGGACTCTTCAAACAAACCAACAAAGCAGCAACACTACAGCAGCAAGAAGGAAACGATCTCTGGGCTCTGTCGTGGGGAAGGGGAAGCAGAGCTTCATAGGCAGGAGAGCACATGTGGAAAGCTAACAGAAACACTTCTGGGAGGCAGACTGTTTAAGGCAGCTCCACAGCACAAGACGTGCAAGCAAGAGACTGACGGCAGCAGCTCGGCCCCAGTTTCCAGCCCTCTGGTCCCCAATCCTCCCAGGCCAGAGGCTCCCAAACTAGAGAACCCTCCTAGTACAGACAGACAGACAGACAGACAGACACTGCCCAGCCAGAGGCACTGCTGCTGCCCTCCTCTGATAATGCTGTGCCTGCAGAGCTGACTTTGGCGACCCGCCTCCACAAGAGGCTGGGAAGCACCAACTTCCACTCCGGGATTGTTACCACACCTTTTTTACATGTCTTTGTTGGTAGAACAAAGGGCAATATTTTAATTAAAGAGGCTTGAAAACCTCTCCTTCCCCACTGCGGTCATCCTCCCAGCTGTCTCCTCACTGCTGAGCACCAACAACCCTGGAGAATCAGCACAAGCCTGGGATGAACAGCAGGGCTGTGCGTCCCTGCCTGCTGCACTGTGACGGGGCATTTCTCACGTGAACTCCAAAGCCAAGCTGCTGGAAAAACGCAGGCAGCAAACACTCCCACATACAGCATCTTGGCAGCAAGGAACACACAGCCCCACCGCACCGGCCCAGGGAACGCACCACAGCACATCAACTCCCTCACTAATTTTATTTTGATACTCCACTTCCTCTCTTAAAACGGCACGTTGCAACACACTGTTCAGCGGCTGCCTTGGTCCAAACCACTGCAAGTGCATTACAGACAGAAAAGGGAGACTAAAATAAGTTATCTCAGGCCAGCTTGTAAAGGGAAAAGTTTACAAATCAGGCTCTCAAAGACGTGAACAGCATAAAGCGCATCCAATAACCACAGGCCCAGAGCAGGAGCACGGGGCAAGAGCTGGCAGCCCTAGGGAGATCAGCAGTGCCAGGTACAGCCCACCTGCACATGGTCAGCAGTGACAGGTACAGCCCACCTGCACATGGTCAGCAGTGCCAGGTACAGCCCACCTGCACCCACCTGCACAGCAGTGCCAGGTACAGCCCACCTGCACATGGTCAGCAGTGACAGGTACAGCCCACCTGCACATGGTCAGCAGTGACAGGTACAGCCCATCTGCACAGCAGTGACAGGTACAGCCCACCTGCACCCACCTGCACAGCAGTGACAGGTACAGCCCACCTGCAGACGGTCAGCAGTGCCAGGTACAGCCCACCTGCACCCACCTGCACATGGTCAGCAGTGCCAGGTACAGCCCACCGGCACATGGTCAGCAGTGACAGGTACAGCCCACCGGCACCCACCTGCACCCGGACTCACACTGCTCACCCTGTCCTCAGCCACTGCTGAGGCACACACCACTGACAGAGAGGTGGGGCACACACAGCACATCAGTCCTCAGGAAGGAATATTCACCTTTTCAGGAGCAGGGCTTGTTGGCAGCTCAGCAAAAGCCTCCTGGGACTAAATCAACAGTGAGGACACAGAGCCACCCAGGCTGTAAGAAAGGGGAGATTACTTGACAGCAGGAGGAGCGTGCCCACACATGCTGCTGAACCCTGGCAGCCCTGGGCCAGGTGTCACCCGTGTGACCTGTGCCCTCCCTGTGCCCTCCCTGTGCCCTGTCCCCTCCCTGTCCTGTCAGGGGCACGGCTGCTCCCAGGGCAGCAAAGGCATCCCAGGAGTGACTGCTGCTGCTGCTGCCGTGCGTGGGAGCTTGACAAACAGCTTCTGAAACCAAGCCAAAGCCAGGCAGGAGAAAACCTGAGAGCTCCCATCTCACCTTCCACAGGCCAGCAAAAGGGACAGTAAATCCTGCTCCTGACGGCCTGAAACAGCACACAGAACTTCAAGCATTCCACCTCACAGAGGCTTATAAATATCTGCTAAGCACCTGAAGGGCATTTGGTGCTGCACTCTAACGGCCCTTGAAACTCTTCACCTGGAAGGAGGATTAGCTACAGGCCTCGAGTGAGTGTGGTAAGAGGGGTTTATTGTTATCGGGAGAAGAGGTAGACTGACAAATAATGCCAGCTGCACAACCTGGCACCTGCCAGCTATCAGGGAAGAGGACAAGAGGTAGAACAGAAAATAGACACAAAATAAAGGATGCAGCTACTGCAACACAAGTAGTCAAAGGAAGCTAATGGGCAATGATAAATTAACCTAAATTTTATGAAAATGAGAAAGAATACATTCATTTTCTTTGGCCCAGTTCTGCAAATCTTTTAAGCGTCTTTAGATGCTAAAACCATCAACCCCCTAGTTTTATTATCAATTTATGCAGCAACTAAGAGTCACGGGAGTCAAGGAATCATCCCCTTGCCACTGTGCAGGCAGATGCACCATTTGGAGAGCCCCACCTCCAGGATCACAAGGGACCATGTCACCTGCCAGTCACACCACACGAGCTGCCTCACAGCAGTCTCCTGCCAACAGCAGCCAGAGGGATCACACAGCGGCCTGTGTTTGGCCAGGGTTAAGGCTGAACTGCAGGAAGTAATATAAAATTAAATAGCCAATCAACACAATGCGCAATTTTCTGCAAGATAGCCAATGCTGGACCATAGGCGGTTGCATCTGCATAATTAAAACTGGTTCGTTTTGCTGCATTAAAGCCACAAATCAGGCACGTAACCATAATGAGGAAGATACATTTATTTAGATTTCTGGCCAGATAGAGCAAAAAAAGCCTGTACGTCTGAAAACACGCACTTTAAATTGTGCATCCAAGGATCTGCTGTGCTCTGTATTCCGCAGGCAGCTGTCATGTGGCAGTTGTAAATCTGCAGCCATATCTCCACTGGTGTTTATTTTTAACACCACCACTCCTGTCTGCAAGGCTAAGGCAAATAAGAAAACCTGCCTCCTAAAAGTATTCTTAAATATTTTCTTTCTGGTACCATGCAGCAAGCATCTCCTGCCAGTGCTGGGGCCAACTCTCCCCTCTCCGGACAGCTGGAGGGTGCAAAGCAGCAGCAGAAGCAAAGGACAGAGCCCGCGTAAGTGACGGGAGACACTGCACCGTGGGCAGGAGCCTGCCAGCGCTGCGTGCGTGCAGGAGGTGACAGAGGTCTCCATGCACGGGCAAACCCTCTGCAGAGCTGCAGGAGCTGCGCCGCAGCCGCCGCGGACAGCGGCATCACTGCTGGTGCTCCCACTCCCAGCAGCAGCGCGGCACCGAGCAGGGCCCCACACACCCTGCAGCCCTGGCAGCCCTGGCACCAGCCCCCAGAACAGCGTGTGCAGCAGGGCTCTCAGCAGACCCACATATCCCACCCAGAACAGCGTGTGCAGCAGGGCTCTCAGCAGACCCACATACCCCACATATCCCACCCAGAACAGCGTGTGCAGCAGGGCTCTCAGCAGACCCACATGCACCCCACATATCCCACCCAGAACAGCGTGTGCAGCAGGGCTCTCAGCAGACCCACACGCACTCCACACGCCCCCGCTATCTTTGCGAGCATTTCCAGGACAACTCCTTCCCACCGTGAGAGGAGCAGACACAATTCTCCAGGGAAGGAACAGAGCCATCATGGCCAATAAATCACCCTGCGCACGAAGATAATTGCCGGTTCAAGCCTCCCCCGTCCAATCTCACTCCCCACATGTGCGTGGGCTCCTCGATTGCTGGAGCCAAGGCTGCAGCACCCGCAGGTCGGGCAGCGCTGGGCTCCCACCCCGCACCACCCCAGCCCTGGCTCTAATTCCCAACAGCCAGAGCCAGAGGCTGCAGCCAAACTTCCCTGACAGCAGCCTCGGTAACTTTTCCCCCTCCGTGTCCTTCCAGGTGTCTCGGCAGCTCCTCTCTCCGGTTTTACGCACCTGAGGCACTGCTGGCAATCACTGCCTCACCCAGCGCTGCCTGGCACCTCACAACAGCAGCACCTGCCCGCTTCCAACCCTCTCTGTCCTCGTCTTCAGATGCATTCCCAGTGCAGCTTTGCTGGGGTTACCTCTTTTCCGTGCATGCTGCCATATGCCTGGAGCTCACACGCAGGGTTTGCCACCTTTCTCCCTCCCATTTTCCTGTCCATGCCGTGGGGACAAGCACTGTGCTGTGCTCAGATTCCAGGCCCATCCTCTGTAGCATGAGATCACTGCTTCAAATTTTCAGCTATTATCATCTTCATATTTCGGCATTTCTGTATCAACACTTTGGTTGTTAGTCCCCCTTGCCACCACTTCCCCTCTTTTTATCCCTCTTTCTCTTCCATTTTAGTCTTTCTCTGGAGGTCTGGGCATCTGTCTTCACGAGGGTAGAAAGGAATTAGATATGAATAACGTAATTACTCAATCCTTGAGGAAAATAAACAGGATATCTGGGATAATGAGGTAGTCTACATCCAACCCTTCAGTCAAGCCAGGAGAGACCACACTGTGCACAAGTGGAGGTGGGCGTTTGTGGTCACTGCCACAGCCTCAGAAGAGGTTTAGATGATCACAAACCCTGGTCCATGTCAGGCTGGCACGCTCAACTGAGCACAAAAACCCCTCTCCTTCTGCAGTGCATCCCTGGCCACCAGCCCTCCTTGGGTCCCTACAAACGCAGTGACAATGCTGTCCTACCTGCTCAGCCACATTTGCTCACATTGCCCCTACTTAGTGAGGAAGCACAGGCCACAGCAGAGCTCTGCACCAATCCTCCCAAACTCACACGGTTATCCTGCTCCAGCAGTTTAGCAAGGTGTGAAAACCAGGCCCAGGCTGGTCCCCACAGAGAGGTGACACAAGTGATGGCCACCCCGTCACAGCAGTGAGCACTGGAGCCCTGCCTGTCACCACGGCCACCCCAAGATGACCCTGGTGCTGTGACAGACCCAGCGTGCCCAGGGATGGATCCCATCTCCCCAAAGGCAGCACACTCTCCCCAGCCTCAGGCACACTCGCACCCTGTCAACACAAGAATTAGCCTTCATGCAGCTGACAACACAGACCAAGCACCCCGCATCAGGAATCAGACATTCCTGGAGGTGTAATTATGCACAGAACAGTACCAAGGAAATTACTGCTGGCCCATCAGCAAACTGCCTGCATTACAGCTGCCCAAAACGTGATCACTGTGGTGTAATGTAACACCCTCACACACGCCAGCATTAACTGCCTCACATATGGAAACCATGAGGCTACAGAAGCAAGGCCAAGAATGATCATGGCCTGTGAGTACTCCACGCACAAACAACAATCAGAAAAGCACTGGAGACATCCACAGCCAAGCTTTTGAACAGCTCAGAACCAGTCCTGCCCCCATGACCCCTCTGCACCCTGAGCACCCCAGAAGCAGGAATCACCCGGCCCAGGACATCTTTGAGAATAACGTGAAACCAAGGGACAGCCTCTAGGAACAAATGCAAATCCCCTCCCATAAAACGAACAATACCACAGACTAAAAGAATATTTCATCTGCTTAACTGCAGGGTGCAATAACATCAATTTGCCCAAATTACACACAAGCAGAAAGGTAATTGGCACAGAGCAGGGTGTGTTGTGACTGTTCCGTCACTCTCCGAGGCCAGCTACAAAAGACTGAAATTCACGAAAGTAAACAATGGCACGAAACCAACAGCCAGCCCCTTCCCCAGAATCCCTCCCTCTGGCATCGCGCTGCCGCAGTTGGGCAGAGACTTTTCCAAGCGGAGTCTGTGCAGCCCAGCCATCACCCAGCTGAGCTGGGATCTGGAGAAAAATGGCAGCTCTCGAGTTTGCACACGCACAAGTTAATCTGCAGAAAGGCTATTTCACACTTTTAATTAACCACGTCCTGGACTTAAATATAATGAAGTGGTGAACACATATCCATACAAAACAACTGAGCAAAGGGGTGTGGAGCTGGTTTTATATAATAGTGGGGGGACTGAAGGAGGCAATGCAAGCGAAAGGCATGAAGTAAGCAGCTGAGAGTATCCTCCGTCTGAAGGTGGGAAAAGGAACCGTCATCAACGAACAGAATTAGCAATTACCGCAATAAGGAGTTGATTTATTACCAAGTTACCCAGAAATGCCCATTACTACAGTTTGGTTCCAACGCGAAAACCCCTGGGTGTGCAACAGACAGAAGGTTACACTGGCTCATTTCCCTCTGCCTCCAAGGCGCTGAGCCCTTCCCCGGGCTGCAGAGCTGCCGTGTGTCACAGGGTACCAACTTTCCTTCGAAACAAGAATTAACTGGCAGCCTGGGATTTGCTGCTCAGCGGTCTCAACAGACAGACAAACCCTCCAGTTTTATTCCTCTCCAACACTCAGGAACGCAGCGACTGCCGCACAGCTCCGCACCACTACCGGCACTTGCATAATAATGACTGCGGGCCTGGAGGCGAGGGGCCGGAGCACGAAGGCGAACTTCCTTACATAAGGACCGCAGGATCGATGCCCTCCGCACCGGGAGGCCGCGGGCAGCGCTCCCGCCCGCACGGCCCGGGGCTCCCTGGGCCGCCGCTGGGCGCTGCCCGCGGAGGGCGGCCCCGGCCGGCGCCGCTTCGGGGCCGAGCGACCTCTGCCCATCCCCGCGCCCCGCACGCCGAGCGCCGCACGCCGATGGCAGCGCCCGCCGGGCAGGGCCGGGCCGGGCCGGGCCGGGGCTCCCGCCGGAGCCTCCGCGGCCCCGCGCCCGGCGCTGCCGCAGCGCGGGAGGGGCGGGGGGCGGCGGCGCAGCCCCGCGGCCGGAGCCGGCCCGTCCCCGCCCCGCCCCGCACACAAAGGCGGCCCCGCCGCGCCCGCACGGCCCGCGCTCCGCACCTTTGACCTGCGCCTCGTAGTCGGCGATGATCTCTTTGTCCTTCTTGAACTTGCCCTGCGCTGACATCGTGCGGGAGGGCGCGGGCCCCGCCGGCACCGCCGCGCTCCGCCGCCGCCTCACCCGGCCGCGGCCCCGCCGCCGCCAGCGGCCGCCGTCATTGGCGGCGCCGGGGACACCGCGGGGAGCCCGCGCAGCGCCGCCGGCTGCGGAGCGGGGCCGGGCACAGCCGAGCCGAGCCGAGCCGAGCCGAGCCGAGCGCAGCCGCTCCCGCCGCCGGCCGAGGCGGGGCCCTGGCGCCGCTCCTGCGCTCAGGTTGCGCGCGGGGCGGGCGCTCCGGAGCCCCTTCCCCGCCCCGGCCCCGCCCCGGCCCCGCCCCGGCCCCGCACGGCTCGGCCCGGCTCGGCCGCGCCCCCTGGGCCCCGCGGCGTGCGGAGCGCCCCGTGCCCGCCCCGCTGCGGGATGCGTGCCTCTCCCCGCTGCGGGATGTGTGTGTGCCTCTCCCCGCTGCGGGATGTGCGTGCCTCTCCCCGCTGCGGGATGTGTGCGTGCCTCTCCCCGCTGCGGGATGTGTGTGCCTCTCCCCGCTGCGGGATGTGTGTGTGCCTCTCCCCGCTGCGGGATGTGTGCCTCTCCCCGCTGCGGGATGTGTGTGCCTCTCCCCGCTGCGGGATGTGTGTGCCTCTCCCCGCTGCGGGATGCGTGTGTGCCTCTCCCCGCTGCGGGATGCGTGTGTGCCTCTCCCCGCCGCGGGATGTGTGCGTGCCTCTCCCCGCCGCGGGATGTGTGCGTGCCTCTCCCCGCGTGTCCCCGCCCGCAGCGGCCCCTCCGCAGCCCGGGGCTCCGGCACCGCCGGGCGCCGCTGGCACAGCGCGGGTGCCCTGGAGCAGATTTCTCGCCTCTTGTTAAAATTGAGGGAAAAAGGAGAAGGTGTTCGTTCCAGCAGAAGCAACATCAGTGATTAAGGTGCTGCATCAGGAGTCCTATCTGAGCGCTCGGCACCCGGTCCATGAGAGCTCACACCCTTGCCAGCGGCGGGTGCGCTGGCACACCCCAGCCCGCGGATAGCGATGCGCGGACTCAGCCTCCGCACATCCACAATCAGCTGAGTGGGTCCTCTGTCCGGCCCCGGCTCCGCTCCCATCGCTGCTCCACACAATGGGGTCTTTTATGGGTGTCTTGTGAGGAGTGAATTCAGGGAGATTTGATGATTCACAGTTACTCTGCCAACTTTAAAAAATAACCCCAGCCCATTACACAAATAATTTACCTAGTGCAAGCAGGCGGCACAGAGGAGCATTCTGCATCTCAGCGGCTGTGGAAGGCCCTGGGGAGGAGGGAGAAAAAGCGAGCCCTTCCAGGGAAAGGCAGCCACAGCAGAACGTGAGGCACAGGCTCGGGGCTGAGCAGCGTTATTCCAAATCCAGGGGGACCAAGGGGCTCAGAGCCTCAGGGAAAACAAAAACTGTGCTAGACCCCCCTGGGCACAGGGAGCACAGGCAAGGCACAGGGACAGGGGCTGCGAGCGTGGGTCAGTGTTTTGGGGCAGGGCAGGAGCAGCCAGGGAGCGTGTGCCAGTCCCTAGGGTGAGTTGCTGCATCCCCTGCCAAGAATCTGAGAAGGGGCTGGGCCGGGATGCTGTGTGACTGCCCTAAGCTGTACTTGCAGCAGGGCTGGAAAGGCAACACCAAGGAGAGTCAAGAGGTGTTAAAGAATGATCCTCCAGGAGCATCAGGTCTCGGGAGAGGGTGCCAACGGGGTGTGAAATGATTGCTGTACACCAATGGTGTGCCATCTCCCAAAGAAAGGAAAAGCCAATTCACACAATGACCAGAAAAGTCCAGCAGTGATGATGTTGTGTTCCTACACAGCCAAGAACACCCCGGAGGGTCCTGAGGGTTCTGAGCTCACTCTCCACAAAGAAAAAATAAAACAAACTAAGTAAGGAAAGAGAAGCACGGGCCATTTGAGAAAGGATTCATCTTAGCAGCAGTCACTTCTTCTTGCAACACCACAGGGATTCAGAGAGCAAGGACCAGCATTCCTGATAACCACCTGTGCCATAAGACAGATTTTGATTTTCTTGCCAAATTGGTTCAAACCTGTGAGGCCAGCTCTGTGGTCAAAGCTGAGTGTCTGAGAGTGTTAAGCATCTCTTCTCAGAGTGGTCCACAAAATAGTGGTGAAAGAAAAATCCCAGTCATTAAATGATCCAACAGTGCCAGGGGTTTCTGCTACTCAGAGATCATAAAGAATAAAGAAGCAGCGATGGCTGAAGAAAAATAATCCAATCATGAATTAATGATCTTTAATAAATATCAATGTCTAAGATACTTTGTGGAATTTCTACTTGAAACAGCTTCTTAAAGGAAGGATTACATTGTAATTCACTTTGTGACGTTCTCAACCCAGAATTTTTTAGTGAAGAATGGGATGGGATGGGATTTAATCATAATAAACACTTCAAGCTTGAGGTATAGAGAAACCAACAGTAGCTATGGCAACGTGGTCACTCCAGTAAGGCTAATGCAGATTATTTCCAGGGCAGTAGCCTTGTGTGTGCTCAGGAAGCAGAGGTAATGTTGGCTTAAAGCAATTCCTAAATTAAGGAAAAATTTTTAAGCAGAAGCTGTCTTGCACTCTTTGTTTTCAGCTTCAAACTGTAAGTGTTTCACAATGAGCTGAACGTACACAGCAGCCTCAGCAGAGTACTGACCTGCTGCTTCCAGAGACACTCAGGTATGTCACCATGAGCTGGGCAGACCCTCTGGCCATGGATCCACACACTGGTTTGTGTCAGAGGGGCCCTTGAGGCCCATCTCATTCCAGCCCCCCGCCATGGCAGGGACACCTTCCAGTGGACCAGGCTGCTCCAAGCACTGTCCAGCCTTGAACGCTCGCAGAGACGGAGCATCCATCACAGCCACTCTCACACCGGGGAAGCTTTGCCAGAGAAGGCTGGAGCCAGGCTGGAGGCCACACCAAGCCGCTGATGACATGGACACCAAGCTGCGTGATGAAACCCTCCCAGCCTTACACGAGTGCCGGAGCTGCTGCCAGTCACTCATCCCAGAGCGAGGCAGCTTGTGACAGGACCCCAACTCTCCCTTGGTCTTTCTGCCTTCCTGAGGTCTCTGAAAGGCAGAATCCCTTCTGCCATTCCTTGGGCTGAAGGAGCTGAGGGAGGGGGACGGCTTTGGCCATTGATATGTGGCTAAACCCTCTGCAGCCTCTCCGGGGAGCTGCTGTAAATCCCTGCTTGGTGATGGAAACTGTTCCAGGCCAGGCTCGAGGGTCCCAAGGAGGTGTGGGCTGTGCCTCAGGCTCCCGAGGCCTGCAGCACACCAGCCAGGCTGGGAGAGATTGCCACGCAGGAGAGCGCCCAGTGCAGCAGGGTCAGCGGGAATGAAACCCATGTGAGCCCTGCTGGCTGTGCCCTCTGTGGGGATGGCACGGCTCTGACACAGCGTGCTGCACTGCTGGGGAAAGGCTTCCATACACACCTCTCAGTGCAAGAGTAAACGGGCTGGAGACACGGAACACAGCAGCGGTTGGTGCTGCACTACACCGCCTTTGTTTTTTGAACCTTACATCTTCTTTCCTGCCAGCAAAGTGCTGCTACCTTGTCATATTAACAGAGAACTACTTCTCACTCTGTTCCCTTTTTTATCTCTGTAGTGAAGTGCAGTTGTAGCTTGGCACTGACAGAGCTTCATCAATGGGTCCTGCTTTCGCACCCAAAATAACTACAGCCAAAGATTTCTGTATGTGGAAATGCAGGTTGTTTTTCAGGTAAAGCATCTCAGAATTTTATTTTATTCAGTCTCCAACAGCTCAGTTGTAAGTAGAAAGGTATCTTCTGAAAACACACATGTAGTATCCTTGAGGCCATCAATATTCAGAGAAGAAAAAGAGCATTCTAAAATACACACCCATCTTGATCCCAGCCTTTTCCACTATTGCCCTCTTAAGCCCTTGTGGTACCAGGAGCATTCAGCTTTACGCTGGTCAATAATTCAAGCCCCTGTAAGAAATGGGAATATTTATGTGTGACTAAATGCATGAAGAATTATGATAAACAACTTGGCAAGGCAACAGCAATTCTTCCCAGCAGCTCTAGTTCTCTTGTAAAAGGCATTGGAGTCCCAAGCTGCTCAGGAGCTGTGGTAACTGCACAGGGCCGTGGTCACGCTGCACGGTGTTATCAGTGGTGAAAAGGCTCCTGCGAGCAGTTTCCTGCCAGATCTGTGGCCCCGTTTCCTCAGGGAGATTGCCCAGACTCTGTGGTCGAAGCTGCGCTTTCGTTTTCCTGCTGTGAGCAGCAGCTTCAGCTGGTGCTCGAGCAGCCACTGCTTTAGGGAGAGGGCACTCAGCATGCACGCCCAGGCTCTCCAGGAAGGACATGCCTGCTCAACGCTGGCACTCGTGTGCTGCTCTCCAAGGTGTGCGTCTGAAATCCCAGTGGCTGCTTAAGCCGTGTCCTTGGGGTGGCCTGCAGCCTGTGCCCTGTGCCACGTGTGCCCCCAAAGTGCTTTTGCACAGAGCTCTCCAGGAAAGGCAACAGGAGCTGTTTTCTCTGCTGGGCCATTTCCACAGCTTTGGTCTTGTGCTAAACCAGGGGGGCCCAGACTCTTCTTGGGCCCATCCCTGCCGTGCACACTGTGCTGAAGCTGAAGCTTCCAGAACCAGATTGTTAATTATACTCCCACTGATTCAGAGGAAAGCTAAATATGTCACAATTCATGTCCATCAGTCACCCCCCCCTTCTCCATTATTATTGTTCCTCTCTGCCTTCATTTTCCTCCATTTTCCCCCATCCTCTCCCTCCCCGGGGGTGAGGATACCCCAATTGCACTCCTGGGAGCTGCAGCTCCACCATCCAGCATGGTCCCACCATCTCCTCTTCCTCCATGCGGGCACAATTCTCTTCAAGGCTGGGTACAAACCTCTGCCATTTGGTGCGGTTGGGTTTGCAGTTTGGTTATGGCCCGACCCACGCTTTGCCCTCGCAGGATGGTGCTGCTGTCCCCTGGTTACGTGCTCCCAGGAGTTCATGCAGGGCCAGAAGCCGTCATGTTTGTGTCATCTCACACTAGCTCCACTATGCAGCAGTGCTTTAAAACCAATTTTAACATTCCCAAATCCACATGACCTCTGTTGCAGTTACTCAGATTTCACATTTCTGGTCTGTGCCACTGGCATATGTTGAACTTTGCCGAAACAGTACTTGCCAAGAAGTGTTTGTTTCTTTTTAAAGAATATCAAAGCTTTGGGCATTTTGGTACAGAATATGATTTGTGGGTAAAATACATGATGTTCACATGCAAAAGAAATAAGGCCAAGAAATTCAGTGTTTATAATCACCCACTGGATTTAAATAAATTGATTTAATTGGTTTCTGAGGGGAAGGAGGAAAGAGCAACACAGGAATTTTTGTCACATGACTTACATCTGAAATCTAACACAATTAGTACAGCAGGATTCAGTTACCAAAGGCAAAAAAAGAAGGGAAATCAGGAGTCAATTGAGTTGCTGCAAAATTTAATATCTTGCTGTCATCTTTGTTCTTCGTAGAGAGTTGCTGTAGCAACAGACCAAAAAAAGAACTTGCACAAGAGGAGGAGCTTGCTGCTCTTTTAACAACATCTCTTTACCCTGCCTGAATTACTGTTTACAGCCAATCAATCGCTTCCTGAGGATCAATGACTGTGGACACAAGGCCTAGCCTGCAGGTGTTACACCTGTCACACACACAAAGGTGTTCTCAGCTCCTCTCTGCAGGTCACAGGGTGGCAACTCTTTTCTGCAGAACTGAGCCCATTCTTGTCACACGCAAGATACATCTATTCCTTGATCCACTTCCATCACTGGGGCTCTGCACCCTGCAGATCAGCACTGCGTGGGACTGTGCAGCTATAAATAAGAGACAGCTTTCCCCGCCAGTGCCTTTCTGGACGAGGCCAACACACAGCAGCTCAGGAAGGACAAGCCGTGGGGAGCAGAAGGCAGCAGCTGCAGGGTAATGGTGCCAGCAGCCTCAGGTCTGCCCTGCAGAGCTGCGTGCAGTTGCTCCTGCTGCAGCAAAGGAAGCTCCAGGGTTGGTGGTGCCTGGGCTGTCAGTGTTTTCCAATAGTTGGGTCCCTGCTGTTTGTTGTTCCCAATTAATTTAGTCACACACGATCTCCAACTCTCCATCTGCAGTGTGAAACTCACTAAGGGCAATTTTAGGCATTCTGGGATGCAGAGCTCCTAAGTGCTGATGGTGTCACCGAGGCACCACAGCACTCTGTGCCCCCAGGCCAGCCCTGGTGCCATCCTGGTGTCTCCAGGCCGCAGCAAGGGCACTGCCTGCCTGGGGACCCGCTGGAGCCCTGGCCGAGCCCTCCGTGCATCCTGCTGTGCATCTTTGCTCGAATTCCTCGCTCTGTTGTACTGGAGGAAAATGCTCCAGTACCTGCAGCTGGAGCCGGGCAGGGGGGCCCACCCCACTCCCTTTGTTCGGGGCCAGCAGCCCCGGCTCGGGCCTGCGTTGCCGGGGGCTTCCAGCGGGACAGGGGACAGCAGAAAAGGAAAAGCCTGGGAAACTGAGCTGCACTGTGTGCTCACACAAAGCGCCATTGTCCGCGGCTCAGAGACGCAGTTTAGTAGGGCAGGCTGTCCTCCCCGAGCGGCCCCGGGCGGCACACAGGCCCGGGGGAAGCTGCATGTGGGGCCTCTGTCTGAACTGACAGCGATTGATGAGGGAAAAGGGGCCAAATGGAAAACGCAGCTTTGAGGGAGAATTCAGCTCTCTCATTAGAGCTGAATGCAGCTGCCCAAAGGGGCCTTTCCTGGAGAAGCCCCGGGCTCCAGCCACATTCGCAACTTCAGTGCAAATTCCAGCATGAAAGTGTTATTTCCTGAAAGAGTGGGAGGTTTTGGGGTGTTTTTAAGTGCCCCTTCACACGGCACAGAGACCCAGTGACCTGGCCTGTGCACCACAGCAGCACCGAGACACTGAGGTTGGATTTTGTTATCTCAGTCACTATTAGCAGCCCGCACGGAGGGATTTTTTAGCTTTTCTCAGGAACTCGGGCTGGGCATCCATCACTGTCCATCCCACGGATTGTTCACCACTGGGCCCATGCAAGAAAACACCAGCACTTCCATGTACAAGTTGCTTCCCAGGCTCTTGGCTTCAGCAGTAATTTAGCAGGCAGGGATTTTCTGATTTCCTTCACCAACTCAACTGAATGCAAAGTAGGTTGGGATAATCACAGCTACAGGCGTGCAAGGGCAGAGAGGAGGGGAATGGCCTGCTGAGCCTGCCCCACTGCACCTCGTGCGTTCTGCAGCTCTGTGCCCTCAGACGTTGCCTTCTGCTCAGGCCCCACGACACCAGCCTTGCCTCGGGACGTGAAGGCAGCCCTTGGTACAAGGCATAAGCTACTGCAGGTGCTTTCATAGTTTCACATTGCAAAATCAGGAGAAAACTGGTAATTATTATTGCTATTACACAGTGAGGTCACACAGAGAGGAGAGGAGAGGAGAGGAGAGGAGAGGAGAGGAGAGGAGAGGAGAGGAGAGGAGAGGAGAGCACTGGCACGACACCCTCATGGAAGGGAGTGAACAGGGTTGCACCAAGGCCTTCACACTGTGCAAATCTTCTGCACCATCAGTGCCAGCTCTGGCCTATAACCTGGGCGCACGGCCCTGCGGGGAGCACCTGAAGCCAGGGAGATGTGCTGATGGAGATGTGCCTTCCCTGGGGGAGGAAGGCTGTTTACTGGAGCAGCATCAGTCGAACCTTCCCAGAACAGCTGAAGCAGCATCAGCACTTTGCTGCCATGAGCTGAGTCGGCACATCCAGACCCGGCCAAGCCCTCCTGGATCTGCAGGGGCCTGGGCTGCATGGGCAGCACTGAGGGGCCCCCATGGCCAGGCCCAGGCTGCCACCCCTGCAAGGGTCCCCAAGCCCTGCCTCAGCTGTAGGGCAGGGACGCTGCTGCCGCTCTCAGGGCACCCTGAGCCTGCACCGGCTGCAGCTCTCAGGGAGCCCTGAGCCTGCACCGGCTGCAGCTCTCAGGGCACCCTGAGCCTGCACCGGCTGCAGCTCTCAGGGCACCCTGAACCTTCACTGGCTGCAGCTCTCAGGGCACCCTGCACCTGCACCGGCTGCAGCTCTCAGGGAGCCCTGAACCTGCACTGGCTGCAGCTCTCAGGGAGCCCTGAACCTTCACTGGCTGCAGCTCTCAGGGAGCCCTGAGCCTGCACCGGCTGCAGCTCTCAGGGAGCCCTGAACCTTCACTGGCTGCAGCTCTCAGGGAGCCCTGAGCCTGCACCGGCTGCAGCTCTCAGGGAGCCCTGAACCTGCACTGGCTCCAGCTTGGTCTCACCCCTGAACCTGCACCGGCTGCAGCTCGGTCTCAGCCCTGAACCTGCACCGGCTGCAGCTTGGGCTCAGCCCTGGGGCTGCCCTGCAGGGAGTGAGGTCTGGCAGCACCAGGAGTGTCCCCTCCAATCAGCACCGTGGGCACAGAGCAGCTGCCTGGGGCAGGCACTACAGCATCTCAGCCTGGCTGTGCCGGCAGGACACAAAGAGACTCCCAGAGTGAGGCAAGGACAGCAATCCACTTTTATGCCATGTTTTTAAAGCTGTTTTCTTCCCCCTATGACCAGCATCACTGTGTTTTGGGTTTGGCAGCTTGTGTGCACAGTGAATCTAATTTGATTTTTATCCTTTTTGTCTCCCTCTATTTTGCACACTACATTAGGCTTTTGTTCCAAGGCAGTTAAAGCAGATTTGCTGTGTGCTTTGAGCTGCCTTGCAGTGCTGGCAGAGCCTCAGAGCACAGATGAGTGTCACGTAACAGATATGCTATCGATAAGCGGGAGGCTCGCACAACACAGAGGCCCAGAAAACTAGAATTCTCAACACCAGTAAAACCAATTGTGTGTGAGCAGGTCCCTCCAGCTGGAGAACTGCACCCTGCAATGACAGCACTGTGGCTGCTGGAGCTGCAGCCACTGGGGGGAATTGTCAGGGAGGCTCCGAGAGCTTCAACAGAAATAGCAACCCTGCTACTGTTCAGCTACACCCTGACGTTTGATTTCTCGTTCCCCTCTTTCTAAGTTCATGCTGTGTTGACTGCGCTGCTCTCACAGCCCTGTGGAAGGTGGAGGTGGCAGAGCAGCAGCTGTTGGTGGTCCAAGGTCTGCTCCTGCAGCCCCTCAGCAGAGCTGTGCATCCACCCTCCACTGCTGGGATGGGCCAGCTCTGCTGTGATGCCACTCAGTGAGCTGCACGTGAATCCTTCCCTTTGACAGGATCAGGAATGCCCCAGCATGTTCTAAGTACAGCCACGACTGCTTTCCAGAAAAGACAGAAGACAAGGCACTGACCCTTTCATCCCTGCAGCACTGACCCTTTTACATGCAGCACTGACCCTTTCTCCTGCAGCACTGACCCCTTTCCATGCAGCACTGACCCTTTCTCCTGCAGCACTGACCCTTTTCCATGCAGCATTGACCCTTTCCCATGCAGCACTGACCCTTTCATCTCTGCAGCACTGACCCTTTCTCCTGCAGCACTGACCCTTTCTCCTGCAGCACTGACCCTTTCATCCCTGCAGCACTGACCCTTTCATCCCTGCAGCACTGACCCTTTCTCCTGCAGCACTGACCCTTTTCCATGCAGCACTGACCCTTTCTCCTGCAGCACTGACCCTTTCTCCTGCAGCACTGACCCTTTCATCCCTGCAGCACTGACCCTTTTACATGCAGCACTGACCCTTTCTCCTGCAGCACTGACCCCTTTCCATGCAGCACTGACCCTTTCTCCTGCAGCACTGACCCTTTCTCCTGCAGCACTGACCCCTTTCCATGCAGCACTGACCCTTTCCATGCAGCACTGACCCCTTCTCCTGCAGCACTGACCCTTTCTCCTGCAGCACTGACCCTTTCTCCTGCAGCGCTGACCCTTTCATCCCTGCAGTGCTGACCCTTTCTCCTGCAGCACTGACCCCTTTCCATGCAGCACTGACCCTTTCTCCTGCAGCACTGACCCCTTCTCCTGCAGCACTGACCCCTTTCCATGCAGCACTGACCCTTTCTCCTGCAGCACTGACCCCTTCTCCTGCAGCACTGACCCCTTCTCCTGCAGCACTGACCCTTTCTCCTGCAGCACTGACCCTTTCTCCTGCAGCGCTGACCCTTTCTCCCTGCAGCGCTGACCCTTTCTCCCTGCAGTGCTGACCCTTTCTCCTGCAGCACTGACCCTTTCTCCTGCAGCGCTGACCCTTTCTCCCTGCAGTGCTGACCCTTTCTCCTGCAGCACTGACCCTTTCTCCTGCAGCACTGACCCTTTCTCCCTGCAGTGCTGACCCTTTCTCCCTGCAGTGCTGACCCTTTCTCCTGCAGCGCTGACCCTTTCTCCCTGCAGTGCTGACCCTTTCTCCTGCAGCACTGACCCTTTCTCCTGCAGCACTGACCCCTTTCCATGCAGCACTGACCCTTTCTCCTGCAGCACTGACCCCTTTCCATGCAGCACTGACCCTTTCTCCTGCAGCACTGACCCTTTCTCCCTGCAGTGCTGACCCTTTCTCCCTGCAGTGCTGACCCTTTCCATGCAGCACTGACCCTTTTCCATGCAGCACTGACCCTTTTCCATGCAGCAGGACTCCAGAGGCTCCGTGGCACTGCTGTGCAGCCCTGCAGAGCTGAGATACCTGTCAGCTCTCACAGCTTCTCTCCAGTGAGGACATGCCCCTGCACCCGGGGCTGCTGCTCCAAAGCATGCCGCTGCAGGAATGCAGCTGGATCCAGCAGCTCCCAGATGTGAGGGGCAGAGCAAAGCCCGTGTGTCAAACAGGAACTCGGCTGCTCTGTGCCAGCTGTCCGCGTGCCCGGAATTGGCACAGAACGCTGTCACATCTAACTGGCAGCCTCAACTGTAATACCAACAGCACAGCCTGCTTGCTCCCAGGGACTCACAGCCAGTACTCGTATGAGAGGCAACATCTTGAGGGGGGTTTTAATTTGAAATAAAGGCTGGAGTGACCTTTCATTTCAGGTTTTAATTAAGTTCTCCTGCCTCAGAGCTGCAGAAAAAAATCCTGAAAAATATAATCCAAGAGCATGGTAAAGTCTCAAATGTCAAAGGCAAGCAAAATTCTGAGCTGCTGTTGTTTTAATAGTACGTTTGTTAGTCCAAAGGACACAGTTTCCCCAATGCTCACAGTCTGACTTTCTGAAGGACCCATCAAATGCCAGACAAGTCGTAGATATAAGCCTGTATCTTATCACAAGATGTGGATTTACCTGCATTCAGGATATTATTTTTCCATCCTTTCACTCCCTCAACTCAAGAGAGCTACTTGCAGAGCTCTTGTCAGTCTCTGGCTGAAAGTCTGGATCTCCATTCTTTATGAACTAGTCCCAAACCTTCTGTTCCCAGGCAGCATGACTGGGCTCCATGGGATCTCAGCATGCTCATCTCAGGTTTGCTCACCTGCTTCTCTTTCTGTCTGGGGTATGCTATTTCTCCCTGGGCAAATGTGCAGAGAGCCCAGAAATATTTACAGAAAAAGGCTAACAGTGGTGTGCAGCATTCAGAGCTCCTTCCTTTCTGCTGGACTGAGGGAAGCAGTGCTGGAGCTGCAGTCCTGCCCAAGCACCATCCGGGCAGTTCCTGTCTCCTGTGTCTGTAGTCTTGGCGTCCCTCCCGTGTCCTCTTGCACTCCTGCTCTAGGTTCTTCCAAGAGCTGTGTCATTGCCAGTGTTTGAGCTCTAGGCCTTGGCGTGCTCCTAGGAGGAGGAAATTGAGCTGACACCAGCACAGAGCCTGCTGCAGCCTCACGGGGAAGCTGCTGCATGCACAGGGAGCCGGGCCAGGGCAGAGGAGCCCCATTTCCTGAGCAAACCACCCACAAGGTCACCGTTTCATAATCAACTTGAGCAAGACCATGGGGGAGCAGAATGAAACGCTCCTGCAAATGCTTCAAAACTGCAACAAAAACTCTGCACCGACACTGCAAGATCTTTGCTCTGATATATATCTCACTAAACTGAATCCCACTTACCCACAAATGGGTTGCTGTGCGAGTGTGGCTCAGGTTGGTACACGGGGATGAGTTGTGGCTCCCTCTTCCCTCAACTGTCACTTCTCATCCAGAACAGCTCCAGTTCACAGCGCATCCAGGTCACAAAGAAGAACCAGGTCAGCAGAGACAGTGACTGACACCTCCACGCTCTCCTAAGACATGAAACACTGGGAAATCGCCGGGCAAGAAAAACCAAGAATTTGGGACAACTGGCACCTCCCTAACTCTCACTTCCACCTACTGATTTACTCCACAAATAAGGCACAACTGATTGAACAGATGAAATACTGTCACCCCACACCACAGGCTGTTGGAGCCCTGCAGGCTGTGTGTGTATCACAGCCCTTACACACAACACAGCTGACACACCAGAGGCAGAGCTGCCCAAGGCCCACCACAGGAGCAATGAACACAGCAGGTAATGGGCTCAGCACTGTGGAGGGAGTCCCATACCCTCCAACCCAAAATCTTACAGGTAGGAATTTGGGTGAGTGACCCACGTCAGTGCTTAAGTTGGATTCATTCCAATAAAGGGTTATCTTCCCCCACTATGAAATCACATTTCAGAATTCCAAAATTACAAGCCTTGATTCTCTGAGTTCACGGTTTTGCAGCTCAGTGAAATCCCTGTCCGTGCTGAAGGGATTCCCTCCAGCCCAGAGTGAGGCACGCTGGAAGGGCAGCTCTAGAGAGCAGGACAACCTAGCCACAGGACTGGCATCCACAGCCCAGGAGACTGAGGAGCCTCGAATTATTGCCATGGCTGCAAGTATTTCATACGAGCCACACTTGACGATAATGTCTGCAGCCATGTAGTCATGGATATAGAACAAACAAATCACTAAATTGAAGAAAAACAGTGAGAAAATTCAAACCTGGAGTTTGTTCTGGACTCTGCTCTCTGCAGAGTTGCACAACATTCCCAGTTTCACTTTAAAATATCTCTGTGATTTAATGCCAAAGAGCTGGGTTTCAAGTGAAGTCTGGATTCCCCATGGCTGACTTCACAGATTGAGTTGAACACTGTCTAACTTGGAAGGCATCTCCCCTCAGCCTCTGAAACACTCGGTGCTGCAGAATCTGTTAAGGAACCAGTCAGATATCTGCACAGACAGAACGTTCATCACAGCACAGTAATAGCCAGAATTCACATGTGAACCAGAACGTGCAGGGGGTTGTCCCTGGCCCAGGAGAGCATGTAACTGCATGAAGAATTAGCACAGATCAGCGGGGCTTCACGAGACCCTGCCGGGCACTGAGGGATTGGAATGGAAACAATTATCAAATCTGAGTTTTCATCTTACTGACTTCATCGTTTCAAAATGATTTAGGACGAAGGTGCAGCAGTAAGCAGACATTGCCCAGGATCGCTCCTTTTGCAGCAGAGGAGGGGCTGTGCAGGGCAGCAGTGTGAGCACACACAGCCGAGTGCCCTGTGAGCTGAGCAAGCCCCGGGCCTGGGAGACGCTGGGTTTGGCAGGACAGGCCGCAGGAAATGCAGCGTTTGTACATTGCTGCCTTCACCGTGATGCTCCCTCCGCTGCCCTCCAGGAGCAGGACCTGCAGGCAGGCGCAGACGAGTGCAGCTGGATCCTGCCCTGCTGAGTTTGTGCGCTGTGTGTGCTGTTACAGCCTGACAGGAGACAGCCAAGGTTCAGTCACATCCTTTGGGGAAAGCCCCCCGCAGTGTCTCCCTCCCATAGACACCCTCCTGTGCACACACTCCCACTGCCTCCACAGCTCCCAGCAGCTCTCCCGCTCTGAAATCCCAAGCACAGGCACAGCAGAATGGGCTTGAAGGAGGCGATCAAACTGTTTGTTTCACGTGGTAAAAGACAGCGTAGGTTTTCCATTTAAAAGCATGTTTAAAACAGAAACAAACTAGTACATCAGACTTTTTAAAATAAAACTCAAACCCTCAGGCTCCCCAAAAATGTCTTTTTAAGTGTGTGTGCCAGTTTTCTTTCAATATTCCCAACAGAAGGATTTCCATTCAGTAACATAATTTAAATCTTCTCCGCAGACATATTTTAAGAAATTAGCTGACAATCCAGCTGAGCTGTCCACCGCAATATGCAGCTGCAATGCTCACACAGGTTACGTGCAGGCTAAGAAAATTCCCAGCAGAGTCATTGGCCCAAAGGTCACTCCAATTCCGCCAAGCTTGTGCTGTTTGAGGAGCCGGGGTTTCCCAGTGAATGCAGCAGAGCTGCCTGCACTGGGGAAGCTGCTGCGCAGGACACGGTGATGTTCATGCCCAGACACACAGCACCTCACAGGTCACCGAGGCCCATTTGAGCACTGCAACAATTCTGCTTTTCCTCCCACAGCCATGACTAACGATTCGCTGGAAATGACCAAGGCGCCAGGAACAAAGGTCCGGACAGCAGCCTGAACGGGCAATCTCTCTGACAGGTGCTGCGTGTGCTGGCTCAGAAGAAAAGAGGTTACAGCACTTGTGTGCCACTGCTTGCAATGCAGAACCCCACTCTAGGGAAAAGAGCCTGAAACTGATTTCTTCTCAGCTCAAAATATCAGCAATAGCAGGAGTGCTGAGCAATTAATGCATCCTCTGAATGTGTGGTTTAACATGACAGATGTGGAGCCAGCAGCAAGAGGAATGACAGATCCTCAAGTCCCCAGAGCAGGGCTACACAGAGGTTAACAGAGGTAAATTAACTGAAATCTTTTGATATTGCAATACACTATGCATCTTGTACATTCCATCCTAGAGAATAATTAAATTGACTTTATAAGAGGGACAGTTTTTTGGGTGTGGAGGAGAGACTTTATAATTCCATTAGCCTCTGTTCTGGCCCCTAAGTGATACTTGGCAAGTCTGTTAATATGCAAAAGCCTCAATTTGCTCACTAATAAATTAGCTGTTAGGAAAACAAAGCTTCAGATCAAAGGCATTAGTAAAACACAGCTGCAGACTCTGAAGATGCTCAGCAGTGCCCGTGGTAACTTCCCAAGGCTGTATACTTTTAGCATCAGTGGCATTTTGGACTCGGGTAGGAGCTAATCAGGTGTAACAGAAAAATACAACAATGCACGTTGCAGAGTCACAATGAGGTTATATATTCCTGAATTGTATTTCCAGATCTGTTAAAAATGACTGTAGGGTTTATTAGTTTTCCATTCTTTAAAGCTCATGCTAGCTCCATCAGCACTGTGAGCAACCTCAGTCTCCTGGCTGCCAAAGCAGATTCAAGACCATCCAGTCGTATCCCTGGCTGGAAGAGGAAGAAATGCTGAACTGTGCAACCTCTTCCCTTCCTCACACAGGCCACTGAGGCAGCACAAAGGACTGGACCCCATTAGCCCTGTCTGACTGATCTGCAGTTCACACCACAGGCTGCCTACCCACACTTCATTCAGACCTTGCCAGCACCAGTTGAGGTTAAAATCCCATTAAAAATTCTGAATTGTAAACTACCTAATCTTTGCCTGCTTTTTTGTTTAATTATGTGTGTAGGAATCTTCTCTTTACTAAGTGGTCTCAAAGTAAGCTGGAGTGTCAGGTGAGAAGCAGATGCTGTAGGTTAAAAGGTGATGTGAGCAAAGCCCGGGCTGACCCTCACTCCTGTAGTAACCTGTGAGCAGCAGGGAGGTGCTGCACAAGAGGCAGTGCCTGCAGCAGCAGAGAGCATGCAGCTACAACACCACTGGGGAGGAAGTGGCACAGCCCTGCCCGCAGTGCCCTGAAAGCAGAACTTGCTTCAAGAGGTCACGGCAGGGAACAGCCTGGCACCCTCACGTGCATCTTTCTCTGAAAAGCTCTCTGTACTGCTCACAGCGTTTCTACTTTGGAACGGCAAAGTTTTGATTTCACTTCTCTGTGCACATAATGCAATAAAACCTAAATTTTTAAAAGTAACCTCTGGAGCCAGGAAGCAGCCTGAAGAACTTTAACCCTTGCAAACTCAAGTGCTGGATGGAATTTATACATGTGCCTATCACTGCAAGACATACAAGATCAGTTCACACCAAATTCTTTCTGCAGCTCTGAAATGAATGAATTCAAACCAAGCAGTTTTTCCAGGCAAGACAGGTGCAAGCACAACCTGGCAGTTCGGTATTGGAAATTCAATTCTGTAAATTTGTTTATGCCCTAAAAATTAATTAAACCAATCCAAGAAGTTAATTTCAGTTATCCTGGTAAAAACTAGGCAGGTCTTTGGAACAGGTCTCACTGTTTTCACAAAACGCAGAGTGGTAAGGTTTAGTGTGTGCACAGAGTTCCTTGCTGAGGAGGCCCCCTCAGCAGTTTCCATTTCACAGATCTCACAGGTGACAAAGCTCGGTCCCTGGGCACAGGTGCACGATCAGTATGGCAGAGCTGGCCAGCCTGACATTTTCGGCACACCCCTCACATTCTGCAGAACGAGCTGCTCATCCTCCGTGGCCTCATCGCTGCTGTAACCTCCCAGCGCAGCTCTGCAGCCACCACACTGCCCCAGCACAAGCTGGCAATTGTGGCTTATTTGTTCCTGTGCAAAATCTGCTGGGGACAGGAAAGGAGGGACGGTCCCCCGTTAACCACACACCTCCAGCAACAAGGGTTTGACACACAATTCCTCACTTAGACTTGTGAACTCTTTGTCACGTCTTATCACCCTCAGTGATATCACTTCTAGGGGCGCAGCAGCCTCAGTTCACAGCTCTCCTGACTAAGGCACTGGGCTCACCAGGGCTGCCACAAACACCGACTAATTCTTCCCCCTCCAGTAACTGTTAAGCAGCTAATTCACTTCTCTCCTAATCTCTCAGTGTCAAAATAACATTCCTTTATCCTTCGGCCGCAGATTCCCAAACACCATACTATGTTATCTTTCTCACACACACGAAAGTAGAAAACTTGAGAAAAATTAGGTAATGAGATTAGATACTGGGCAGAAAGTGTTTTCTGTAAGGGTGGTGAGGCCACCAGGTTGCCAGAGAAGCTGTGGCTGCTGCACCCCTAGAAATGTTCAAGGCCAGGCTGGATGGGGCTTGGAGAAACCTGGTCTGATCCTAATTACAGGGTAAGTTATTGGTGCTGCTGACAGCACAATGCTGCACCTGGGGAGGCAGAAGCTGCAGGGACAAGATGTGTTTACATTTATCATTCCAGTGCTGGATGTAAAGACCTTGGGACCTGAAGTGAGGAAGGAAAATAGTGCCTATTCAACTTCATGCAGCTCACACTTGGTCATGGTGATGGGGGCATGGCCATGGCAGGTAGAGTGGCCTCTCTTTTTGTATCTCCTGAAAAAAAGACATTTAGCCACTAGATTTTTCTTGAAAAATAATTCTAATTCTGGAAATACGCCAAAGGAAACAGCCCAACCATCGAGAAAACCAAGCAGCAAGGAACCAAAGAGAAATGGCCACGCCACGGTGTGCCACCCACGGCACAGGGGTCACGGCAGCAGCGGCGGCCGTGCCCGGGGACCAGAGCCCGGCAGCCCAGCTCGGGAGCTCAGCGCCGGGACCCGAGGGGCTGCGGGGACACCCACACCGGAGCGCTGGGCCTGGAACCGGGCACTGCCCCGCGGGCCCGGCAGCGCTCTGAGTGACCCTGGCACAGCGGGGGAACGCGCACCGAGCCGCGGCCCAGGCTCCGACACGCGGTACCGGCGGGGCCGCACGGACCGACAGCCGGGACCCGCAGACAGACAGGGGCTCCCCACGGACCAACACCCGGGGCCGCGGCGCCCCCTCCCGCCCGGGCCCGGCAGCGCCCCGAGAGCAGCGGGGGCGGTGCCGCCGGCGCGGAAACGGAAAGGGCGGGCGGCGGCGGCGCCCGGCGCGGTGTGCCCGGGGTGCCCGGTGTGCCCGGTGGTCGGTCGGCTGTGGGTGGGAAGGTGGGGACGGTCGCCCTCCCCGGGCAGCCGGCATGGCGGAGGCGGCCGGTGACGCGGGGCTGGGTCCGGCCGCAGCCCAGGAGGGCGCGGAGCTGGCGGAGCTGGCGGCCGTGATCGGCGCCACCGTGCCCACGGGGTTCGAGCAGACGGCGGCCGAGGAGGTGCGGGAGAAGCTGGGCTCGGCCTCCAGGATCAGCAAGGATCGGGGCAAGATCTACTTCGAGGTCCCGGCCCGGAGCCTGCCTCAGGTCCGTGCGAGCTCCCTGCCCCGCTCCGCCCGCCGCTGTTCCCCCTCTGGCCGGTTCCGTTCCGTTCCGTTCGGTTCGGTGGGTCCCGGCCCCTCCGAGCGGAACCGTGTCGGAGCCGCCGGTCCGGACCGCATCCCGCACCGGCCGGGGCCGGCCTGGCTGCAGCAGCGGTACCGCCTTTACCGGGGTGTCCGGCCGAGGTGAAATGATAGACGGGCTCAGTGCAAAGACGTAAACTGATAACTCATGTGGGGACTAAGGGTGGAAAACCGTGCTCTCTGAAACCTCGACGTAAGGTGGCAAAATTCTGACAACAGGGAGCACAGTCCCTACGGCACACGGTTAGTAATGTGTCACCTTTTCATCTCTTCCAGGTCCATCGTCTGAGGTCGGTGGATAATTTATTTGTTGTTGTTCAGGAATTCAAAGACTATCAATTTAAGGAAAATAAGGTGAATTACTCTTCCTTTGTCTGTCTATTCTGGGGTTTGGAGTGTTGTTTGGGTTTTTTAATTTAAGACTAGTATCAAAATATTCTGTTTGTTTAGCAAGTTTTTTACTTGTGTTGTTATTCTAGTTCCCTTTTTCTGGCTTGTAAATGGAAGTGTGGCCATGTGGTCTAACATAATTTCTGCAGTTAAATACTTTACATTGGCAAAATCTGGGATAAGAGGTGATGCTATGTTTGTAGGTCACAGACATAGAACAGTGAAGTGTCACTTTGGTCACTTAGTACGTTGCTAGTTGTCTGCAATACTAGGTAAATGATAAAATCCCGTGGGTCTTGTGATTTTCAGTGTAATTCCATTTAGTTATAGCAAAAACCAGACAAAAACCTGTAAGATTTGCTTAAACATGTAGTGGATTAATGTTTAATAAACTACTTTGAGAGACCTCACAATAAAGGATAACTTTTAAAAGGATGGAATAATTTCAAAGCACCACTGTTTCTCTCTTTTAAAGGAAGATGCTCTAAAGGATTTGGAAGATTTGGTTAAAAAGCTACCCTGGACTGATCCATTGAAAGTTTGGGAGTTGAACAACAGCTTGAAAAAGAAGAAGACAAAACGCAAAAAACACAATCTGCAGGGTCCTGCAAGCAGAGGGAAGCTGAGTGATGGTGGAGAAGAGGGAGCAGACCAAAGTAACACTAATGACCAGGAGGACTGTGCCCAAACCCCTGTGGCTGTGGAAGCCGCTGGTGGCCAGGATCCAGAGCATCCCCAAGGAGTGACATCCAGAAACGGGGTGGAGGAGGAGGAGGAGGACAACGAGCAGGCAGATGTGAGAGCCGGCGCGCAGGCGAGTTCCGAGAGCGGGAGCAAGGCTGGCGAGGGCCAGGCGGGCGGAGGAGAGGCCAAGGTGCTGCGGTTCCGAGTGACGTGCAACAGGGCTGGGGACAAGCACAGCTTCACGTCCAACGAGGCCGCCAGGGACTTCGGGGGAGCCGTGCAGGAGCACTTCCAGTGGAAAGCTGACATGACCAGTTTTGATGTGGAGGTATGGTGGCGTGCCTTGGAAATACCTGCGTTTCTGCAGTACAAGTATTTAGCTCTTATTTCTGATGCTTAGAGATCTCCAAACTGCCTTCCAGAGGCTCTGGAACTGAAAACTGGTAATGCTGAAATTGGCCTCTGAAGCCCTTTTCCCTGGCAAGAGTATGTGTGTCCTCTGATGCAAGCACTTGCCTTGCTTTCACCTTCCCCTGATGCTTTGTTTAATAGCAGTCTAAGTCACCAGGAAAGGCTGCCCAAATGGAAGCTGGTTTTGGGGTGAAGGGGACAGAAGGAATTAGCAATAACTGTTTATTTTCTGTCAGGGGAGAGCAGAGGCTGGGAAAATACAACCAGCACCCCTGGCCTGTTGGTGGGTAGGAACCACTGATTTTGAGGGGCAGAAGGACCTAAGTTTTTCTTGCAGCTTTACTAAGGGCTGGCCACTGCCCTGGAGTGCGATTTCACCTTCCTAGTTAATCTAGTCCTTACCACAAATTACTTTTATTGCTGCTTTTGCAGATGGTTCATTGTGTCTTGCAGGACTTACCCAGCTTCTGCCCCAGACTTACAAACCAAATCTTTTAAGAAGCTGGTGCTGTGGTTATAACACTTTGAGAGGTCTTGTGCAACAGATTTGGTGTGAATGGTCACCTGAATTCTGTCCTATTAAAATGGTGCTTTGCTTTACTTCCAATAAAAGCTTTTTTATATGTCATTCTTGGATTTTAAATTACCGTCTAAGAGTGTTCTAAGTATTTACTAGGCATTCTGTGGAAATCTTCTGTTACTCCTAAAATTCAATGCAAGTTTCTTCTTTAGGTTCTTCTGAATATTCACAGCAGTGAAGTGGTGGTGGGGATTGCATTGACTGAGGAGAGTCTCCACAGACGGAATATCACACACTTCGGACCCACCACGCTGCGTTCCACTCTGGCTTACGGCATGCTCAGGTCAGAGCAGTTACATTGTGTTGTGCTCAGTTAACGAGTCTTTTTGTTTAAGAAATTAAACCTTTTATCTCCCCCACTGCTTCCTCAGAAGCCATTTCTGTTAACTGTTAAAGAAAAATAAATTAAAAAAACCCTGGAGTTGCTGACACCATGTGCCTTGTAATAACAGTGAGTGTTTCCCAGCCAAGGAAAGTAAACATTTGCTGTATTAGCCAAGTTTCAAAGTAGTGTACCACAGTCTTGAAAGAATTCCACTTCATTGCTGGTTAAAAAAAAAATGTAACTAGTAGAAAAAATAATCACATCTATTGTTTTGTTAGAAGGATAGAATCAGAGTGATTAAAATAGTTCACTTTCCCTTATTTACAGAAATTCAGCTTTTTAAGACATTTCTCACCGTATCTTTTCTTCTGTTCCTCAGACTCTGTGATCCCCAGCCCACAGATATCATAGTTGATCCCATGTGTGGTACAGGTGCGATACCAATAGAGGTGATTCTTCCTTGATTTTTTAAACTTAATTAAACTTGTCTATATCTTAGTTGTATTCTATTATAGCTGAATAGTATGTGTAAATCTTCTTAGTAATGACTCGATAGTAAGCTCCAGTCTCACCAGTTTTTGAACAGAGGCAAATACATTTTTTGTGAATATCCTCATTAAATATCCTCATTTTCCTTCCATAGGATGTAGCAGGAAAACACTAAATCCCAAAGTATTTTGAGCTTTAAGGGGCAAAATACAGCTGTTACAGAATTCCATATTTCCAGCCATCCCCTTGCAGTTGTTTTGTTGTTATTCTGTAATGTTTGAGAACTTATTCTGTTTTTTTTCATTCAGCAATGTTGATGCTAATGTTGCTTATTATTTCCCCCGCAGGGAGCTGCAGAATGGCCCTGCTGCTACCACATTGCAGGGGATAACAACCCTCAGGCAGTGAAGAGAGCAGCAAACAACATCAGCTCCCTACTGAGGAAAAATGAGAGTAAGGACAGGTGAGAGGAGCCCGAGGGATTTACCTTCCCCGCAGTGCTGCATGCACAGAAATCCACTTTGCATTGATGCATTGATGCGCTTGAGTGTCTGGTTCTTATTTTCTTGTTTATTTTGTTGCCAGCATTGTAGGCCTCCCCAGTGTGAAGGCCTTCTGAGTGCTCATGTCTGCTTTTGCTGTTGCAGCAGCGCTGCCCTGGGCGCTGCCCTGGACGTCATCCAGTGGGACATCTGCCGGCTGCCGCTGCGGACGGGCTCGGTGGACGTGGTGGTGACAGACATGCCCTTCGGGAAGCGGTGAGCTGGGCTGCGCTGGGCTGGGCTGGGCTGGGCTGGGCTGGGCTGGGCTGCGCTGGGCTGGGCTGGGGCTCTGTGCTCGCCTGCCCAGGCTGCTGCTCCCCAGCTCCCCAGCTCGGTGTGGTGAGCTGGGCTGGGCTGGGGCTCTGCGCTCGCCTGCCCAGGCTGCTGCTCCCCAGCTCCCCAGCTCGGCGCTCACTGGGGCGCTGCGCAAGGAGTCCTGAGCCCCGGGTTAAAATGAGTTTGGAGTCACTGTGCCCCTGAACGAGCAGATTCCTGTCTGAGACACGGCGGCACTGAGCTGGTGCCAGCGGTCACGGTGGGGATCTGAACGTATCTTGCAGGATAGGGTCGAAGAAGAAGAACTGGGACCTGTACCCAGCCTGCCTGATGGAGATGGGCCGGATCTGCACCCCAGGGACGGGCAGGGCCGTGCTGCTCACCCAGGACAAGAAATGCTTTGCCAAGGTTTGTTCTGTTTTTGAGAGAAAATCAAACCCGTTTACACTTGAAAATACATTGAGAGAAAAATTGTAAGCTGCCATCGTTACAAAATCATTAGTAACACTTGAATTCAATTTTGGACCCGGAGAGTCCTTTGGTGTTCCCATCAGATGCGATCTAGAATAACAAAATGAATGTCATTGTCCTGACGGCGCTGTGTCTGGTTTTGGCGCAGGCGCTGTCGCGCGTGGGGCACATCTGGCGCCGAGCTCAGACCGTGTGGGTGAACGTGGGGGGACTGCACGCTGCCGTGTACCTGCTGAGGCGCACCCCGGAGCCGGCGCAGGACACCGGGCCCTGCTGGTGAGCTGCCTGCGGCACGGGAGACACCCGGGCTTTGTTGCATGGCCAGCCGGTAAAGCAGAGCCTGAGAGCATCGGTCTGTCAGTTCCAAACCAAACAACCTGTGGAGAAATTGTCACACAAATATTAAACCAGGGATCAACTTGAGAGCTGCCAGTTCTGCTGTGTGTTCTGAAACCTTATTTGAGTCACCTCTGCTCTCTTCTACCCAAGCTGAAATTCATTAGTGAATTAGTAATTCTTTCCTTGGCTTGAATCTTCTGTTGCATTCTTCAACGTTAAACGTTTATTTTTTCTGCTCACAGTAGAAAACATGTTGAGGCAGCTCTGGGTGTAACAGTTAATTTATTTACCAAGCTGTATCTTCAAATGACTAACAGTACTACTAAGACAGTCACCTTAAAGGGTTCAGAGGTAGTATCTCCAGTGCAGTTTTCTAATTTATGCCATTGCTCAAATGTAAACTAACAATAAACCAGTATCTGGTTTTTGTGGTCTGATAAGCAGATTCCAGTTGGCAAACAGTATGCTGTGCTACTGGTTGTCTTGCCTGTTACCTCACCTTAGGGCTAATTACCAGTAAATGTCTGATGTGCATTTCAGTGTTCCATTGCCATGGGTGAGGGGGTAACACACAGCCCTAGAAAACAGTCTGTAGTTAACTATTTGAGGACAGAGGTTCTTTTAGCTGTTATATTAAAAAGTTCGTGGTTTTGGTGTCTACCATGGATGCATCGAGGTGGCAATTTGAATTTCTTAGATAATTTAACTTCCACAGCTATGCTGCCACAGTATTCACAAAAGTATTGTTGCAAATATGTTTTTCTTCTGTGACCATACCAGGATTTCTCAGGCCTCTCACTCTGCTCATTAGAGGCTGAAAACAAATTGCCAGTTTGCCATTTCCATTACGGTGTGCTCACGCTAAGATTGTGTAACTGTTCAGAGGTGAATTAACAAGGATTAAAGTTTTAGAAGTTTTGCATAAAGAAATGAGTCTTAATTGTGTTCTTTTTCTGGTTCGTGTCCAGATTTTCCAATATCTAGTTAATTTTTCTCAAATTTTAGTGTTTGCATTTGTATGAGAAAGTTAATGCAGTGTTTGTGAATCTACAGCTGAAGGATAAAGGAATTTTTTGGCACCCTGAGATCGGGAGAGGAAGAAACTGGCAGCTTAACTGTTACTGGCTGAGGAAGAATTGGTGTGTGGCAGCCTGGTGAGCCCAGTGCCTTAGTCACGAGAGCTGTGAGCTGAGGCTGCTGGGCGATAAGACATGAGGAGACCTCGCGGCTCTCGGTGACCACTCGCGTTCCCAGCGCCCGTTGCTGTTTTCCGTCCGGTTGTTAAAATGAGGGGGCTTGAAAGCCCCGCCCCTCGCACCGGCCCCGCCCCTCAGCGAGCCTCGCAGCGCATGCGCGAGGGGCGGTGCCTGTCGGGGGCGGAGCCTCCCCTCGGTGCCGCCCCCTGGCGCCTGCGTGCGGCGGGCCGGGGCCGCGATGTCGCCGCCAGGCTCGGGGCGCCCGGGCGGGGCTGGGCCCGAGGCCGGGGCCGGGTCCGGGTCCGTGCTGCGCTCGGCCAACACGCGGGAGCTCTCCGAGGTCGTGTTCAACAACCACAGCCCCCGCTGCGTGCTGCCCGTCTGGCTGGACTTCGAGGGCCGGCCGCGCTGCTACCCGGTGCTGCAGCCGCGCAGCGGGCGCGTCATGCACAGCTACCGGGGTGGGTACGGCGGACGGGATGGGCTTGGGCCCCGCGGGGCCCGGGTGGGTGAGCTGATGGCGGTGGAATGTACCCTTTTGCCGTCCCACCACCCCCTTTTTCCTTTCTCTTCCCTTTTTCCTTCTTCCACTCTTACCTTTCCCTTCTTTTCCCTTTTTCTCTCTCCATTTCCTTTGCTCTTCTTCTTTCTTTTCCTTTTTCTTTTTCCTTGCCTTTCTTCCTCTCCTCTTCCCCTTTTCCCTTTCCCCTCCCCATTCATTCCAGTGACTGGGGCCGTGGTAGTGCCCTGTGCGCACAGGGCTCAGCCGGAGAGCTTGGTCCCTTGCGAGTAGATGCCCCTCAGCGGCGCTCATTAAAAAGTTCTGTAATTGGTGCATTCCCACCTTGTTCCCTGCCAGGGCACCTCTGGCTGTTCCGGGATGCAGGGACCTACGACGGGCTGCTCGTCAACCAGCAGGAGCTGTTTGTGGCAGCCCCCAATGTGACCAAAGCTGACATCACACTGCCAGGTAAGGGACAGGACCACACATGCTCTAGGGAGCTCTGAACCTGGTCTCTCTGGACCTGTTAGGATTAGTGAGAAATCAGATCCTCATGAAATGAAACCTGCTCACACACTGGAAGAGGCGGTGAGGGGTTGTAGGTAGAGCTGTTGTATTGCATGGAGCTGGTGGCAGAGCTCCTTTCAGGGGGTCTCTGAGGGGTTTCTGCAGGTGCCTCATGGCAGAGCCACATCAGTCTCGTGTCAGGAGAGCCCAGCCTGTGGTGGGTCGCTGCTGCGGGCTGTGCTCTGCGCTCGCAGGCTCAGAGCAGCACTGTTGGCACTGGAGCAGCAGCTGTGGGCCCTCGTGACGAGGCTGTGTTGTGCTTGTGTCTGACTGCAGTGTTCACCCTGAAGGAGAGGTGTCTGCAGGTTGTGCGCAGCCTGGTCAGCCCCATGGACTACAGGAAACTGGACATTGTTCAGTCGCTCTACGAAGAGCTGGAGGATCATCCTGACATTTGGAAGGATCTTCGGCGGCTCTCTCTGGAGAGGAGTGAAGCACTGAGGAACTAAATTGTGGGATAACAGGATTATTCACTTCAGACTCCTCATTACAAACCACTCAGTGAGCAGTGAGAGTCGCCAGGACACACACCAGCTGATGCCTCCATTTAACGTTTTGAAACATAATAACTTTGGTGACAGTTAAATCCCAAAGACTGAACAGCACTGGGAGGCATGCTGGGTTCTGATGGTTCAGTTAATTTCTTCATTGCAGGTATTGCAAACTGTAGGGTAAGATCAGGGCAGCTAAATGGAAAATATTCATACAAAGTAATTTTCATTGTATTAGAAAGCAAATTACACCAAGGATTAATTTAGCCCAGACTAATGGTTGTAAGAGTCATGAGTTTTGTTTGAGTAATTTGTTTTGATGGAATTTCCCTTTCACATGGTGCCTCAATGTGCCTGTGGGTCACAGAGCATGAGGGGTTTGTACATGAGGTTTGTTTTCTAGCAGTGCCTGAGGGTCTGACAAACGTTACACTGGTGGAAAGATGATGTGTAAATGCTTGCAGGTTATTCTGCCTCTTACCTTTCCATGTACAAAACCATGTCCTATCAGCTCTAGGTCTGACATGTTTTTACTGTCATCATACCTCAAATGCCTTATTTGCCTTTGTCATAGGATTCTTGCCTGGCTGATCTCAGCCCCACAGACCAGACCCTCGTTTTGGAACCCTCTTGTCCCCCACAGCTGCTTCCCCAGCAGCCTGTGCAGGGTTCGCAGGAGGTGGAGGCTTTAAGTTCTGTCTTTTCCCCTGGCAGTGCTGTAATCCAGGTTGTAGTAGGAGGCCTTTTCAGGGAGCGCGGCCTCTTGAGCTGCCTGTGTCTTCTCAGGACCTGTGGGAGCTGTACTGGCTCACACAGCCAGCTCACAAACAGGGCCATGCTTGCAGCAGGCTGGAGAAGGAGAGATGATATTTCTTTGCCTGTATTCTGTATTCCCCACATCTCAGTGGAATGCACTCTGGTGTGAACACAGAGAGTTCAAAGCAGCGTAGTTTAGTGTTACATGAATTGTCCATCAAGCAAGATGTGGTGCAGCTCAGATTAGAAGCAGATTGGTTAGATTAATTAAAGCAGGTTATTTCTCTGAATATGTTTCTCTCCAGTTGTACATTTTGAGAATAGCTGTGAAACTGAGAATCTCAATGTATTTTGTAAGTATGCAACGTCTCCCTATTTGTAAACTTGTTTGTGTTATATATTTGAAGAAATTGATCTTTGACATAAAAATGGAAATGCCTGCTAGCTTTCTGACTGTAATTCTGTCAGGTAAGTCCCCAGTGTATTCTGTTCATACAGATACTGATGATAGTCTGACAGTCGCTGTGGTTGGGCAGTAAACAGACACTTTGGACTGAGCAGCCTGCCCAGCCCATTGCTGCAGGGCTGTGCTGTGGCTCTCATGAACTCTGAGCACAGCTTCAGCAGCGTCTGGGCAGGAACGGGGCTGCTGTCCAGGTCTGCTCTTAGCACCTCTCACATTTCTCTGAGGGGAAAGTGAGCCCATGCAGGGCTCGAGCAGACTGGGGTCAGTGCCCCGGCGAGCCTGGGGGTCAGAGTGCTGTTCCCTGCTGCTGGCCATTGCTGAGGGGAGGTTCCCCCTGCTGTCTGTGGGGCTGTGCACTGCAGTGAGCATGGCAGCATCGCTGGCCTGCTTGCCTGCAGCTTTTCCTGTAACGTAGCTGGTGTTAGGTGTTGGGTTTAACAGTCTGTACATGGCACACACCTTCTGGGTATTTCTGAGTTGGGCAGGGTCTGTGATTTCTTGTGTTTCTTATTAGAGTCCATTTTTCTGTTCTGGAGTGCTCCTTTGGATCAGAATAAAAGATTGGAGAAACCCCAGCCGGCTTTAACCCGTGAACATTGGGAAATGCAGTGTCGTAGCAGTTACTCAGATGGGTCAGTAACGAGTGAAAGCCCTCATTTCCTTGCGGCAGCTGCCTTGGCCCTGGGTGGTTTCAGTCGGTCCAGCACGGCCTCGTTGGGCACCGCGGGAGCCAGCAGAGAGCCGGCGGGGCAGCCCGGGGAGCGGAACCCCGGGGAATAAATAAATGCTGCTGACACTGCAGCCTCCGGGGCTCGGGAGAGCTCACAGCACTCGGAAAGGGCAGGCTCGGAGCAGGGACATGCAGCATTGTTCCAGCCTCTATTCAGTCGATTTCAGTTCCCCAGGAAGACCCTGCGTTACTTGTGACATTCAGGGCAGGACTGAAGTCATACAAGTGGTTGGATGTGGTCTTTCCCCTTGTTTCCAGCCGAGGTAAATAGGTCAAATGGTTTCACAAGTTTTTCCAGTACCTAAAGGGAAGAAGTATTTTCTTCCTACTTTTATGCAGTTCTTTGCAACACAATTTCAGTCTCATCTTACATCACTTTCAGAACACTTAGGTGTGTGTCAGAGGGACAGTAAGCAGGGGAAAGGGAGGGGAAAACCCCATAAATGCAACTATTATATCCCAAGGCAGTCTTTGAGTTGTCATATTTTAAATATCATTTTGGTAGTTTTGTTTATTTTTCCCATTCTTTGTTCTTATAGCTACAACAATATTGCATTTTTCAGTTTTTCATTGTCACAGCAGAGCTAAGAAGTTAATGATTTCTGAGGCCAGGAGTGTAGAAAACTGCAAAAGTTTGAAAGTTTGAAAACAAGAGTAAGCTATACTGTAACATCTATGCAGAGTACAAAGAAATGCTGAATTAAAAGCTGTCAAAACTTAGAGCACTTCTTTCAATTCATACAAATTTGGACCTAGGGCTAAGTATGAACAACAGGACCAGAAGACTGATAGTTACACTGACGTATCTGCTGGCAGTCTCTAGCAGCAGTAGTATGGCAGGAAGGCTCTCCTTTTTGCCAGAAGTATTGGTAATATTTACACTGGCAAATTAATTAATTATACGTTTTTATCAAAATCAGGTTAAGCAAAAAAAAATCAGAAAAAATTGTTGACTTTAAGAACGTATTTTAAACCTGACCCTTGACAAGCAAGACCTAGCGCTGTGAGCAGTTCCGATGTTCTTTAGCTCTCACTCCCTGCCTATCGCACCGTACCGCCGACTGTAACGGGTGATCCCCGGTGCGCGGCCGTGAGGGCGAGCCCGGCCGGAGGGTCCGTGCGCGGCCCCGCCCGGCGGCCGTGCGGCTTCCCTGGCGGTGCCCGATCCTCTGCAGGCACTGCGGGACGGCCCCAGTGTGTTCGCAGCCGCTCTCCAGGGCCAGCCAGGCTCCCCGAGGAGCGGCGGGCACGGCGCCCGGGATCGCGGCCCTGCCGGCCATCCCGCTGGGCCGCACCGCCGGCTCTGCGCAACGCCCGGGACAGCGCCTCTCGCTTCCGGCACTCGTAATGGGGCACCCGGGCTGGAGCAATGACCGCTCCTGGAAAGGAAAATCTGATTTGCATGTGGGGCTGGGCCTGACGTCAGCCGGAGCAGGAAGCAGCCTCGGAGCCCGCCGGGGATCGGCGGCAGTGCCGCGGGTTTTCTCCCCGGCAGCGAGCGCGCCGGCCGGGCTGGGACAGGCTGTGAGGGCAGCCCCGGAGAAGAGCAGGCTCGGGGGAACGGAGGAGAGGCCGGAGAGCTGCCCGTGTCCCGGCGCGCAGCATGCGCTGCTGATGGCCGCGGCGGGGACCAGGGGCTGTCCGGACCGGGAGCGGGACCGCGCGGGCATGGCCCTGCAGCAGCCAGCCCTCGCCCCCAGGGCCGGCCCGGCCCCGGCGCTCTACATCCACAGCATGCCCGCCTGGGTGCTGGAGGACTTCTGCCAGAAGATGGACTGCCTGAGCGACTACGACTGGATGCGATTCGGTGAGGGGCACGGCGCGGCCGGGCGGCGCAGGGACGGCAGCGTCTTTGGGACGCGCTGGGAGGCGCGGGCTTCCCGGCGCTCGGCAGGGCACATCCTGTCAACAGGGAATTCCCGGGCACCGCTCTGCGTTTGCTTCTCAAACACAGCTGGAATGTCAGACTTCTGGGGCTCCTTGGCTTTTCCTGGGCAGCCAGGCTCCTTCCCCTCACTCTCCGCAACCTTTCGCACTTCCCTCTCCAGTGACACTGCGTCTCCTGCCACTTCTCACTGCCTGTTTCCACAACGTCCCTCACATCTGCTCAGATGTTCTGTTTTTTAATTTCCTCCTTCTCTTCATGTATATTCCCTCATACTTTGTGCCCCCGTTATTTTCGGTCCTGGCTAGGTACAGTCAGTAAGTACAGAAAATATAGTCCCTGAGTTATTTACTCTTTTTTCTGTATCCCTGCGCAAACAATTCTACGCTGAATCTTTTCTTAGTACCTGCTTTCCTTTATTTGACGTGACATCCCTAACTGTGCTGAATAAGCTCTTACCGCAGTTAAACTTCCTGATGTAGGGTGGGATTCATCTCCACCACCTTCAGATGCACAAAGCTGTATTTCTGATGCCCTTCCCAAGCCAGCCGTGGTGAGCTCGGGGATCTTTGTCTCCACACGAGCAGCCCAGCCCTGGCCTTTTCCCGTCAGGCACAGCCCCGGGCTGGGCTGTGTCTGGGGGTGTGGGCTGGAGCTGGGCACTCACCTGGGGAGCGGGGTTTGTACGGGTAAGTGAGCTGGGGAGAATAGAGTGAGGTGACGGGCATGGTCAGGAATTGGGACACATTGTGTAGGGTCAGCTTTGGCACAGGATCCAAAAACAGCTGCGTTTCCCTGATAGCTTTATCAGAGCGTAGCTAACACCCAGGTGATTCAGCTATTGCTTGGCTCACCATAGGACAGGGATTTAGGAATGCAAGTGGCAGTGCAGCCGCTCCACTCCACTGATTCTCCTATTTTGGCAGAATCACCCCAGGAAATTAATCTAACCTTACTTTGGTACAAAATATTAAGGAGAAAGATTACAGGGAAAATACGCTGACAAGTATGAGTGAGTCTTCAAGTGTCTCTGATAGAACAAAATTTTTTCCAGAATAGTTGAAGGAAGAAAAGGGATATCTTACTTTAGGAACAGAAATTTCTTCATGTCCACATAGGTAATTTATTGTGATCCTTTCTTTTAAAGATATACAAATGCAAAAGCAAACTGCATCTCACACTTTAGCCTACCCTGCTTGCCTTTGCCTGTTTTTTCTAATATTTAAACAGAAATATCCATTCTCTCCCACCAGCCTCCTATGTGATCACTGATCAAACAGAGCTACGGAAAATCAAGTGCATGGAGAAGACAGGGATCAGCATCACAAGGGAGCTCATGTGGTGGTGGGGAGTGAGGCTGGCGACAGTGCAGCAGCTCCTGGACCTGCTGCAAGGGCTGCAGCTTTACCGAGCAGCTCAGGTCATCCTGGACTGTGAGTAGCTGCCCCTTCCTCCCACGGCTCTGTGCTGCTCCCCACAGCCCCCTGGCCCCTCCTAGGATGTCCTCCTCGCTAGCTGAAGAGGCTTCTTGTTAGAAGTCGCATCCTGTGTCAAATTCTACAATGCCTCCACTGATTGTGATTCCCTGCTCACTCGAGTAGGAGTGGTGGCGTGAGGGAAGAGGTGACACGGGTGGACTGCCGGGTCCCTGCAGCTCATCACCCCATCTTTGTGGTGCCTATCCTGGACCCTTCCAGAAGGGCCAGGAGGATGGGCTGTGGCCAAACCAAGGCTGGTGCTTTTATACACCAGACAGCATTTCAGAACACAGAGGCTGCACAAGGGGTCCCTGCCCTTCAGGCCTGGTCCTGTGGCACTAAGCGGTCCTTACACGACTATAGTTCAATTCATTCCTACTTAAAGGAATCAGACACAGCACAAAGGGAGATCTTTTGCTGGCAGATTACTTCCCAAAGAGTTCTACATCAATTCCACGGTTTTTTGCACTCTCTAGTCCCACTTCGGAATGCCTATAATGATGTTTTCTATGTCAGTTCCTTAGCTGCAGTGCTGCCCTGTTTGTCTGACATGCAGGAAGTTGCAAAAGTCATAAAAAACCCTGAAAAGTAGGTTGAATAAGGGAAGTGATGCTAAGTTCTGAGACTTCTAGGTTAAACCATGTGAGGGAAAAAACAGAATACAGGTACTTGCCTGCAGAATGAAGGGACTGTCAGGTTTGGCTAAGGGCCTGCAGACTGTTTGACAGCTAATCCTAAAACCCTGTAAAATTTGGGATTTCATAGCATTCTAACACAGTAGCAAAAATACCTGAGTGTTTAGAGTTTTAGTTTTCAGACCTGGTTTCATTCAGAGCGGGGTTCATAGGTGGCATTGAAGAGAACAGATGGAAACCTCAAAGAGAGAGTGCCCATTTCTGCCATTGTGGCTCCTCATGCCCTGCTGTTCTTCAGCCTCAGCATGAACATGCTTGGCTTCTCTCCCACAGTTCATACCAGTAGCCCAGATTACACAGCAAACACTGGGCTTCCTGCTTGATCCAGGTACTCCTGGCCTTTGTTTGTACAAGTAAAATAGCACAAAGCTGTTGTCTGTTTTCAGATGCAAACAGAGGCCTGGCACATTTGATTCTGAGATCACCAAAGCTCTTAGAACAGCAGGATAAGAACCACCATGTAATAATATTTGGGCTTATGTTTTTTCTGTATAATGTATAAAACATTAATTTGGATTTTTTAAGAGAATGCTAAATGTATTGCTGATAAAAGGTGCCATATAAAAGTTTAAAACTACAACCAGGAGAAAGCCCTTATATCACCCCTAGTGCACACTGGGCCTTTTCAGGCTCCTTTTCAACCTCAGTTTTAAGAGCATTTTAAGAGATAAGAATTCACCTGCTTTGGAGATTTTGACAACCTCATATATCACAGCATCCTAAACTTTTGTACTGTATTTCTTCCCATCCTAACTGTAGCCTAATCTCATCTGAATAATCCCCCCTCAGGTGTACATAGTTTTAAGTTCCTGTACACTGTATCTTTGCACTTTAGTCAGACTTCAAGTTGCTTTTTCAGGCCTGACTCTGAGGTTTTGCCAAACTGTGTACAGCACAGGATCTGTTAGAGCTGTAGTGAATCAATAATTCATCCTTTAAACTTTCCTTATATATCAATAAGTTTTGAGCTTTGACCATTTTTTGTTTTCCCTAGATTGTCTTTGGTTTGTTTTTTTTCTGTTGCTAAGTAAAAGTATGAGTCTTTCTTGCAAATAGTCCTGCAGAGGAAAGTTTTTACTGGGAATGAACCTAGGATGGCACTAAAATCACACAATTGAAAACAGTCCTAAAATATTTAACTGGCTAAACCCAAGACAATTCTGTCCATCTTCCCCTCAGTCCTATGACAACTGCAGAGAACTCAATGCCTCTTAGGCAGGGAGATATTTGTGACTTGAGATCATTACCTGAAGGATGTTATATAGAAAATGATAAACATATCATTATTGCTAATTTCTTCTTGTGAGAGTCTCTGCATCTCTGGAATAGTCATTGCTGGTATTTATTTGAAGCAATTAGTTCCTGTTAATTTTAAGTAAAAGTTAATGTCATGGGTATAGTCTCAATGTTAATTTGAAGTCTGATGTCCTGATTAGGATTATTTTGTGGTCTCTGATTAGAGTCAGACTCTCTTTTCTCTGGTTATGTTTATCTTCCCTTTGCTCTGTTTTGAAGGGACGTCAGCCTCTAGCATCACCAGCCCTGAGAAAGAAGAGCCAGAGCCACCCAAACAGATCATATCTGTCCCTCCCACAGAAGGCAAAAGCAGAGGCAAAGAAAATGCCCTAAGTTTGTTGCCATGCCCAGACTCCTCACACCTGGGAGCAGTGCCATCAGGCAGTAAGTACAGTGCTGGACTCTGGATTTGCTCTGACATGAAATGACTGCATCGCCAAGGCTGCTGTGTGTCTGTGGTCAGGACAGCACAGCGAAGACCTTGTCTCCCAGATGGGCACAGCGGAGTGCTTGCTGTTGTCCCCGCACTGTTTATTCCTGACTGCAGCACACAGCTCCCTGCTCATCCTTCCTTTGGCCCCCTTGGCCTGACAGATGCTGGCTGTCTCTGTGCTCTGGGATGTCAGGATGATTCCCAGGTCTCTGAATGCCTTGATCCCATCCTGGCTCCACACAAAGACTACACCGGGCGTGCATGTCCTGCCCCGTGTCCCTCTCTCCATGCACAGTAACCCTAGGCCAGCAGAGGGCCGGGCAGGGCTCAGCAGCCCCTCTGCTGGGAGAGGGAAGGGAGAAGCCCAGCCCGTGGTGGGGCGGGCATCTGCAGCAGCACAGCACAGGAGCTCCATGTCCCCAGCAGGGCTGGAGAGGGCTGCACAGCCATCCTGCAAACAAGGACCAGGAAGAGAGCTCCCTGTCTCCACACAGAATTTCACAGTTTGTCACAGATTATCTTTGGTCAGAAGGTTGAAAAAAAAATACCCCAGATCTTCATAGTTCTTAGACCTTTGTCCTTAGTCACAGGTGGTGTTATCACAAAACTAAGGTGTGTTTTCAATGCTGTTATCTCAGTTTCAGGTGCTGCTTCTGCAGGAGCCTTGTATTCCCTCCCTGCTCCACCACCTCCCCCGAGAGAGCTTTTGAATTCCCTACAGTCCAATCCTCCTGTTTTATCGAGTGTGAAGGTAAATCCCCTTAGTGCTCTCTGATTATACAAGGAAAATTGCCTTTATGACATTCTGTCTTTTTTCAGTTAAAGTTTATCCCTCTACTTGTACAAAAATGTTGCTGTAGTGGAAACGTTGAGCTCAGTACCAAGGGTTTGGACTGAATACAGTACTAATGCTTCAGTTATACTGCTTGTGGTTACATCACTTTTTTTGCCAGTGAAGGACCAGTGAGGGAAAAATTTACAGCATTATTTCCTGCATTGCTCAGAAGGGATAGCATACCCACAAATAGCAACTGAGTTTGAAGGACTCTCACGTGTAGATTTTACAGAGGACTTACATTTCTGGTGCAATAGCCAGACAGGACAGTATATACCACTGATTAGTCAGAACCACATACCTTGTTTAGTTTCATTGTAGACTTAAAATGTGGTTTCTGCTCAAAACTGGGCTAGTATTGAATTTAGTCATGTTGTTCAAAGCCTTGTGTAGCTGACAACTGAAAATCTCCCAAGATAAAGGTTCCATCACCTCTCTGAGCCCCTGTTCAGCTGCTTAACCGTCACAGTGGGAAAAATTCTCCTCATGTTCCAGATGATTTCAGCGTGAAGTGTCCTGTTCCTTCCTCCCCACAGTTCTCTCGTCTTTCATAGAGTCTAACTACATCTGTCCTGTCCCCAAAGTGTTTCCCAGATCTGTGGGCACACCTTAGTCCCATCATGGTTGTTCTTGGCCTGTTTTCTTTGGTTTATTTTGTCTGAGGCTTTAAACTCTTCCACAGTAACATGGTCCAGGACTACCAGCCAGAAGGGAAGACTGACTCAGAGTGCAAGTAGTTTCAGAGTTTCTTGACAAGTTGTTAGTGCTTTATTTCCTCAAGATGGGTGCACATTAAGGTTGTGAAAGCTGCATGATTAGGCTCCAGCAGGACTGTAATTATACTTGGTATTAGGACTTGCCACAGTGGATGCAACGAATTATTGTGCAACTGACATCAGATGCTTCAAAAGTAGATATGAAGTTTACCAGAGCATAATTACATTATGAGGGACCCCACTTTCTCATCCAGCTGTTTCTTAATATGTAACTCAGCTATAAAGATTAAGATCTTTTGTAAATCAGACTAACATCACTTCACATAAATATACGGACTTTTAAAGAAAACTAAGTCTGTTTCCTGGGAAAGGTGGAAGTGCAGGATTGGTAACTGATTTCACTTCTACTGTGCAAAAGTTTTACTCATCCCAACACATGAATACAGGAGTTGCCTACACCCTAAGGAGTGATTGCATAGTGCCTTTCACAGTTTCATTCAGCAATCACAATGATTGCTTAAAACATGGGAAGGAAAATATGACCCTGAAAGAGGGAAAAAGCATATGAATTATCATGAGATAAACTTGTTTCTCCTGCACATGTGCAGCCCTGCAGCTCTCCTGCCCCTCAGCAGGAGACGATGGCTGACCTCCCTAGCGGGAGTCTCCTGTGGACCCAGAGGGAAATTGCTAATGCCACCAACAGCTTCAGTGACAAGAACAGGATCTGTGAAGGGACTTTCGCAGATGTCTACAAAGGGCAGAGGAACAACATGGTGTTTGTCATCAAAAGACTCAAAGAGGCAAGTACTGCACCTTTTTGTAGAAGAGGGTGTGTTATTAGCATGACTTGCCCATTAGCAGGTGTTGTCTAATGTTGTGTGGGAAGGAACCAGAATAACTACACAAGAGGGGAGGCAGAAATGAAATTATGTAAATAATTGAACCTAAATTCAGAAAACACACTTTGATGAATACTTTATTCATGTGAGTAGTTCCATTAACTCTATAGATAAGAGTAGCCTGCAGTATAGCTGCCTGCATTGATGATTGGATTGGGAGTGTCTTTACACAAGTTTTTGTTCTAATTGCCAATTAATTGTTGCCTTTGACTCAATGTTGCCATGGGTGGTACTTGCCTGTTTCCTGCACTAGCTTGTCATCTAGAGACTACCAGATCTGTATAAATGCAAAGTCCTAGTAATTTCCAATAACATTCTCTTGCATGTTTTCATTTTTCAGCTGGAATGCACGAGCCCAGATTCCACCCAGAGGTTCTTTCATACAGAGGTGCAGATTTGCTTTCGGTGAGCGGTTGGCTGTCAGAGGCAGTGGTGCCTGTCCTGCTCGTGGTCTGGTGCTGGATGTTAAACACGGGGGCATCTGCTCCAGGCACTGTTCTGGGCTGGGACGAGCGGGCTTGTGCTGCCTGTGTGGGAGCCCTGGGCAAGCAGCACAGTGCCCGGGGGTACTGCTGGTCCTGGCTGGGCTGGCACAGCCTTGGGCTGGGGAGGACACAGTGCCCACCCTGTACCCCTGCTGCAATGGGATGGGCTCCTGCTCAGTCAGCCTCCTGCTGTCTGCTGCCCAGACCATGCCGTGCCCCCAGCCGTGCCCCCAGCTGTGCCCCCAGCCGTGCCTCCAGCCGTGCCCCCAGCCGTGCCCCCAGCTGTGCCCCCAGCTGTGCCCCCAGCTGTGCCCCCAGCCATGCCCCCAGCCGTGTGTCCAGCTGTGCCCCCAGCTGTGCCTCCAGCTGTGCCTCCAGCTGTGCCTCCAGCTGTGCCTCCAGCCGTGCCCCCAGCCGTGCCCCCAGCTGTGCCCCCAGCTGCAGCACACCCTTCCAGTTGCCTTGAATTTAGGACCTTACTCCAGCTCGGGAATGTATTTTTCTGCGTTGCTCTTACATCATTTGCAAGTCACTGCTGCTCTGTGCCTGCAGGTGCTGTCACATAAACATCCTGCAGCTGCTGGGCTTCTCGGTGGAAACTGGATCCCACTGTCTGATATATCCCTACTTGCCCAATGGCTCCCTGCAAAACAAGCTGCAGTGCCACGTGAGTAATAATCTGGGGCTGACACCTACTTGTGATTGCAAGTCCTCTCCTGCAATTCCAGGAAAAGCAATTGCATCCCTTTGATTTCTGAGAAACAGACAGAAAAAAAAGGTGCCCAGTGCCCTGGCTGCAGGCACCAGAAAGGCAGCAGCTCTTCCCCTGGAGTTTGACTGGGACTCGGCTGAGCCTTTGGTTTTCTAAACTATTGATGTCTTACAGTGTTTTATTCCATCAATTACCAATTTTTTCCTCCTTTCCTTGCAGGATGATTCTGCTCCGCTGACCTGGGAGATGCGAATTAGCATTTCTTTAGGAGTTGTCAGAGCAGTGGAGTATTTGCATAATTTTGGAATTCTTCATGGGAATATCAAGAGGTGAGTGCTTTGGCATATCAGCACTTCCTTGGTTACCTGGTAATTAGTCACGGCTAAAGTTTATACAATTTGGAAATCCATTTGCAGTATTTTCTGCTGTCCCTTGTTCTGTAGGACCTTTGCCATTTTTTGTTTAACCTGTCTCTCTTTCCTAAATGATGGCATTAAATTATTTTGAATTTTTGGTTGCTTGTTTTTTCCCCTTCTTGCTTTCTAACATTCTTAATCCTTTCAGTGCAATGCAGGAGGCCAAATGCTTGACACTCTCAGTGCTTAAGTTTAAAAGTATAAAACTAACTCTTTGCCACGAGATAAAATAATTATTCGACCAATATTGTTATTTGTCTGTCATTACCGCAGCTCAAATGTCCTGTTGGATGAAAACTTTACACCAAAGCTTGGGCATTCTGGACTGCGGCTGCATTCTTCTGATAAAAAATCAGAATATGCCGTGATGAAAACCAAAGTCCTGCAAGCTTCTCTTACTTACCTGCCAGAAGATTTTGTCAGACATGGGCAGTTAACAGAAAAAGTGGATATATTCAGCTGTGGTGTGGTATGGTGCCTTTTTTCCATGCTCTGGTTTATTTTTTGATGTATCTAGACAAGAAATTGTATATGAGAGCAAGTACCTGATATGGTTGTTTTGCTGGCAATTTCATATTATAGTTGTGGGCTCTATAATGTGTTGAAATCCTGGTTTGAATTGTTCACACTCCAAATATATCTCAGTTTGTGGCATAATTAGGTGAATCTTTTGAATAAAAGAAACAAAGGTGTTTTTTATTGTAAATAAAGTACTACTGCTGATGGCTTAAAACAAACTAGATGCTCAAAATTCTGGCAGACTCACCACATGAACTTCTACAAACATTGCCTGTTCATTTATAGTTTCACCTAATTAATTGATAGTCTGTGATGTCACCCATCCCCAGGTGTTTCCATTTAAGTAGGAAGTTACTCTGTTCAGTATGATTTCTTATCTACATTTAGCTTTACTTTCTTCTTATTCTTTGTTTCAGCAATATCTATTGAACTATAAAATCTGGACTTGGCTCTTGAGGTAGATCTAAAGTCTCATAAATACCCTGAGCTGGCACTGTTAAGCCATCTGAAGTAAAAATATAATACCAGAATGCATTGAAAGTTCAATACTTCTTTAGTTAGAAACTTAATTTTAAAATTATAGTTTGTTCTGAACAAATAATTTTATCTTTCAAATATACTTTCTAGGTCTTAGCAGAGATACTGACTGGGATGAAGGCACTGGATGAAGACAGACACCTGATTTACCTGGTAAGAAAAAGCAGCAGTAATGAACACAAATAAAAATTAATGGGGTCGCTGTCATAAAAATAATTTTAATTTTATTTAAATACAATTTGATATTTGCTGTCTGCTGTACATGTCCTGCAGAAGGGAAGTTTAGGAGCCACATCCTGGTTCTATGAATGTCAGTAGCCTGCCTGCCATTAGAACAGAAGCACAGTAGATATTCCCATTTCACATACTCACTCATGGGTGCTGGCCTGAATTGCACTGGGAGAGACTGCAAAATAGATAAATATTTAGGAGACAAGGCTTTGTGCTGAAATGCTGCTGCATATTTTCTGTGTGCCAGGAGGAGGTGGTATAAGCCACAGTGAGTGGGGAAACCTGGGCAGGCAGGAGCTGCAGAAGCTCGTCATGATGTTCATCAGGCGTTTGTCTTGTGCTCATGCCTGGAACTGATATCCTCACCCGATTCCCAAGCTGAGGGTAGAGCTACATGAACCACTTTCACAAGCAATCAGAAGAGCCAAACTCACTGAATGCATTAACACCATCTGTAGAAAGCAGCCTTCACCTGCATTCCTTCTGTGGCACGTGCTCCTGATTTCTTGTCTGGCTGAAGCCTTGGAGGGGAGAACAGCAGTATTCCCACTATCTGCAAGCAATTCAGGAGTGTCCAGAGGGGTTCAGAAAATCAAAGACCCTGTGTTGCTGATTTCTTTAACATGTGTTATAAAGGCCTGCGTGAGAATGCTGCTCTACAGTGTTGGCTCTTTTGCATTCCTATATAATTGAGCACACGCCAGGAAGAGCTTGCCCTGCTTTAGGGAATTTGACATTGGACACAAGCAGAGAAAGCCACTGGCCTTTTTCTCTCCTGTGAGAACAAACATTTCAGTCAGTTGCATGAACAGACATCATTAAAGGTTTTCAGTCTGTAAACCAGGCATTGAGGAACCCCAATGACAAATACACAGCAATACTGATTCTCAGAGATTCAGACAAAAAGAAATGCTTGTGTTCGTTTTGCCTTCGCTAACGCATCTCCTTCCTTTGAACAGAAAGATATGATTGCCGATGAAATTCAAACAGCAAAAGAAAGCTCAGACTCCAAAGGAAAAAATTTGGAAAAACTGGCTGCCAAGGAAATCTGCTGCAAATATCTAGACAGAAAAGCAGGGCACTTGCTGGAAGAGGTGGCTGTTGATTTTGCATCAGCCAGCTGCCTTTGCCTGAGAAAGAAGAATTCAAACATAGCAGAGGTAATATTTTAAATACATGGCCAAGATTTAAGTCTCCTTGTCATCAGGGTGTAAAGCTACAACATTCATGTCGTGCTTATTTTGTGAGTGTTGACATAGGAGAATATGTGTAAGCAGGGGTACAACAATAATTACACTTTCACAGATTCGGTTGTTAAAAACAGGTACGTGAAATTATGGAAATGGCTGAAAACAAATTAAAGGAGCATTACATCTGTGGGAGCAGCACGTGTGGATTGTCCATGAACACTCCAGAGGAAACGGATGATGAGACAGCCATCAGCATGAGCGTGGATGTGCGCTCCGCAGCGGGCGGCGGGGAGCGGAGCGCGCGGGCAGCCGCGGGCAGCAGCGCCGGCCCCTGCGCGCCCGCGGTGCCCGACGCCCGCGGCATCTGCGCGTCACGGGTGCCCTGCGAGTCAGACGAGTCCAGCAGCTTCATGTGGAATCCTCCAGAAAAATCCTCCGAGGAGTTACCGAGCCACAAGCGCACCAGCCCAGAGGAAGGGTCGGGCTGCGGTGACAGGGCCAAGCAGGGGAAGCCTGCCCAGGGACTGCAGGAGAGAAGCCTGGCGTGCGCCAGAGGCGACGGCACCCCGGAGACAGCAGCTGCTGCACAGGGCCCCTGCGTGCAGGGAAACACAGACCCGGACTCCTCGTGTGCTCCACAAGGTAAAAGTGCCCTCCTCTGACAATATAGGGACAAATTACTCCTTCCTCCAGAACTGCTTAGGTTCCGCTTCCTACTTTTAAACACATATCAGTAAATCTTTTCTCCTTGGTTATGAATTTACTAATAAATCTACAAAACATTTAGCAGGTTTCTCTCAGATTTTTTCCTAAGCCAGTTTTGGCTGCTTGCTTGCTTGCTTTTTCTTAAATTTAAAATGATCATCTATTCCTTAGACAATATATGGATTTTCTCCCTCAGTATTTGGGCTTTTTTGTTTTTCAGCTTCAGCCAGAGAGACGTCTTGGAAAATACAGATAAATGATCAAAAAAAGAAGCTCATGGAAAATATTTTGCTGTATGAAGAGGACAAGTTAAACAGTTCTGAACTTTTTGAATCATAAATTGGATGGATTAATTAGCAGTGGCCAGCTCAGAAGAAGAAAGGAGGACCGTGTCCTCATTAGAAGGACGGTAAAAGTGCACCTTTCACGTAAGATTAGGTAGCAGGTTTCAGTCAGGAACACTAGCCCTGACTGAAGGAAACAAGAAGCACCACATAGAGAAGCACCAGCAAATAACTGTTCTATAGCAGATTAAAGCACAGTCCCACTTTTCATCTGCAATGTGTAAAGGAATGGCAAATGCAATGCCATAATAATTTGTGATTGATTGGCAGTGTGTTTCAGGAGGCGTCTGTTGGTGTCCTTAGGCCACAGTCCCAGGAGCTGCAGAGCAACGCTGAGCAGTGGCAGGCAGCAGTGCCCTGTGCTCTTTGCCAGACAAGAATCCCCAGAGCTGCTGGCAGGTTTGCCCGTGGCTCTCTCCTGTTCCGTACAATCTTAGTCCACACACCCAGAACCACTGCATTACCTGAGAGGGATTTTTGTGCAAGTTCTCAGAATGTTGTACAACTTCCCCTCGGTTTGAACTGCACTGACCACAGGTGTAGGTAATTAACTTCAGCCACTTTCCTTCACTCTCTGAGCTTCCCTCCACATACACGTGACGCCACTGAAGTCCAACCTTTCGGTTCACTGTTGGGAGCTCTGAGACCATGTTTAATACTTCATAGGAGTATTTTCGAGAATTATTTTTTTCTAAGTGTCCTATACATGGAAATGTTTCTCATTGTGTTTCACATGGTAACTGTTGTATATTTTGGATTAGGGAAGATTTTAATTTAAAATAGCTCTGATTTTTTTATAGGACACTTGAAACATAATTTGTTGTATTTATTTTGGCAATGGGTCAAATATAAGCTAATAAGAGGACTTGTTGATGGTTCCACACTCACCAGGCATTCTCAGAGGAATCCTTGTGGGTATCCCTTAGTTGTAGGAGCAGTAGGAGCCTCAGTCTCAGGCCCAGGGATCACATGCAAAAGAAAAAATAGAAACTTGTATGCTGGTGTATTTATGATCAAGTGAAAGCCCCCTCAAGAAAGTATCACTTTTGTTTTTATGATATTTATTATTTTTATTATTGCTAGCATATTCCACTTGTGTGCAGTCTAGGGAAAAACAGGTTTATGAGGGACCAAAAGAATTGTCAGAGTATGTAGCTCTGTTTACAGATAGGTGAGCTGCCTCCTGAGCATGGGGAACAGGGCCTGATGTGCAGAAAGGGCTGCAATTCACAGTGCAGTTTAGGGAACAAAAATAAAATTAATTATATGTAATTATTTTCAGTGGAATTGTGTACTAGTATATATTCCTAGCTTTATATAAAGGCTTCACCCCTTCTATTTTTGTACAGTACCTAGTTCATTGTATGTATTATTATGAGCAAGTAAAAGCATTTTAGCTAAAGACCCGAGAACTGGAGTTATCTACACATTTCTCAAGTTATACTCTACACTAAAAACTGGTAAAATTCCTTAATTATAAGTGCCTTGGATACTGTCTTTATATTTACATGTGTTTTTTTATTTTACCAGAATCAAACCAAGATAAGATTAGTACTGACATAAGAAACATTGTATACTCAGATTGGTCAATAACTACTTAATTCTACAGATTTATCAAGATACTTTATGGCACTGAAAATATAATATTCATTGTTTTTCACTGGTATATTCTGGGAGACCCGTGGTAAAATGCCTGTCTTCTCCAGAAAGGAATGCACATGGCTATGCTCCAGAGCTGAATGGCAAACCCGAGAGTTTAAACTGAGAAATGTAGTTTGTGCATAGTTCTGTTTCATGGAAGTGCTTTAGAGGTTTTGTTCTCCTGTAGTCACCAGATGGAATTGTTATTCTTTGTCTTGTACCCTGATAGTTTTAAAACATTCTGAGGTGATTTAGGTAGTCTTACAGATTACCTAAGTATTTAGTATGGCACATATAAGACACTGTGTGGTCTTACCTTAACACCTTATGTAACTTGGCAGTTCACAAGAGTTTATGCATTACCATTTACTAATAGCTTTTTGAATAAAAAACCTGAAAAATTCCTCTTTCTAGCCTGCTTTTTCATGATTTATGGCACAGAAAATATATCTCATTCCACCCTATTTGGGCAAAAGCAGCTCAAGGTCGCTTTGCTCTCTGTAGCAATTATTAGTACAAACATGTTTATTCAATCTTCATTCAGTGTCAAAAAGCTGATTTTTTTCCTTTCTGATGGCTCTAGAGAAGAATTTCACTGTAAAATTAATTACCAAGGTTCCTGCGGTGCGGGCGGGCCGGGCAGAACTGTCACAAACCCCGGGCTCCGCTTTTCCACCGGCTAACAGTGGTTTTAAAAATAACTTCAAAGTGTGCAGATAGGTTCATGTCCTTCTTTCTTCCCTCGCAATGAGTAAAGTTGTAAGAGCAGAAAAGGGAAGCTGGCACTGCTTACGTTCTCCCTGGGAACTGCCAAGACCAAAGGAAGAGCAATGGCTTTGTAAAGCCTTGTCTCGTGATGTACCATTACAGGAAAAACCCCACCAAAAAAGCCAAACTCTTGCAAAGCTAATTACATGGATGGGAAGATGTGACTGTGGCCTGGCTGAAGACACACTGCAGATTGCCTTGAAAAAGCAGTCCTGTGAAAAGATTATTTAATACAGCACACCAGGTTTTAACCAATAAGATTTTATTCTGTCGGTTTTCTCAACAAAAAAACTCCAAACAACTGAGATACAGTACAGAAGTGTGACTAAAAAAAATAAATCTTCAAACCATGGTTTGATTTATTGATGTTGGTTAAATAACCCAGTTTGAGATTATTATATAGCAGAAGACATATGCATTCCACTACTCCTTTTCATCTTCAAGAAAGCAAAGAGACTTTCAGCAAGCACGTTATTTTCAGAAAGACACAAGTACAACAACGTCACTGTTACCAGCAGGGCTAGCTAGCACACTACCAGCTAACCCGAGAACTCCAGCCCATTTCCTCACTTGAAACAAACTTCTGGTCTTTGAGGGCACAGAGTACTTGTCCCCTCCATCAAGGAGTATCACACCTTGTTGTTTTGACAGCTTCCCCCTGTTCTGTTGAAGTGTGTGAACTCTGACCACAGCACAGCCATTCACATTTGACCCCTAAACCAGAAAAGCAGGGAATAATTCCTACAGTATCAAGGAGTAGTATCAGGCACAGTACTTGGCTATACTGTTTATCTTAAATTTAAGGGAATGTCAATTAAGGCTGATTATCAACATATTGTAGCCTCCCAATAATAGAGTGCTCATCAAATTGGATAATTGTTTCCCATGTTCATGTCCAGTTTAGATAAAATCAGTTCTCATCCAGCTAAAGACACACTGCAAATCAGGGACAGTGATCACTTGTTGCAGCTGGAGCATTCCATGGTGCATCACTGCTCGTTCTGCTGCCCTTCTGTCACAGCAGACACCCCTCCTTGGCCCTTGTTCACGTCGCTGATACACGCCCACAGCCCGTCCACCGACTCCTTCCACAGCGTCACCTCAAAAACAGAGCACGAACAGCTTTCAGCTTTAAACATATCCTGATTCCCCTTTTCTTGTAGCTACCACAGCACGGGTTTGGTGATAGCCTGCAGTTATATGAGGAGAGTATGTGAATTGTCGGTACTCCACAAAATCAAGTTCAGCCTGCATTTCTACCCTACAGTAAGGTCTCAGAATGCAGTGCAAGCGGTTTCCAAAGGTTATGGTTTTCCTGCCCTCCTGATTAATCAGAAGGAAAAACTTCCCCATGGCAGCAAAGGAGACTCTATGACAGCCATGTGTTCAACGTGTGACAACAGTCTCACCTCAGCTCCGCTGGAAACAGGCTGCACAGGGCAAAAGCCAAGGCAGCAGTACTCACTTTGTTGTCTCCTCCAGACACTGCGAGGATGTTGGCAGTGATGGACCAGCTCACGTGCCAGACAACATCATTGAACTTGTGCAGCAGCTTTGGTGACCAGGAGTTCCCAGAGGCATCATCACATGTCCAGATAAACACTCGGCCATCCTGCAAAAGCAGAGACCAAGGCTGGGCACAAGAAACACGACCCTGAATTGCCCCTGGCTGTATCTGCATGGATTTGTGCTCAGCACAGCAAAGGGCTGTCTCCTCGCTATGGATAAAGGCAAGGCAGGAGTACAGCTCTGATGAGAAAAACTACCAACAATGACTTGCAAATACCAGAGAAGAGCCCCCAAAATACATATTATCAGCTGAAATACTTCCCCAGAATGAGATTTGGTTTTCCACTCACATGGCAGGAGCTCACTAAGCAGTCTTCTTGATGTTAAAAAAAAAGCTTTCACAGATTAGCAACAAGAAGACAAGAGTCAATATAAAGGCTGACGACATCAGAGCTGATTAAGAATGCCAATTATTAGAAAACAGTATTTTTAGAAGGAAGTTCAGTAAATTTGATCCAAAACCACTAAATACGATGTTAGTTGGAAGGTCTTCCTCCCAGTGAGATCATCCTGCTCATGATTTTCCAACCAGAAGCCAGTCTTTGGTACAGAGGCACACACACCCATAAACCTTTCTCCAGAAATGCTTCTATTGGGCTTCTGAGATTGGGAAGAACAGGAGTCAAAGGCTCGTATGCAGAGACCCAAATATAGCAAAGGATGGCCAAGATGACCTGTTAGAGCAGCTCTATCCCTACAATTCCTTCACTGGAGAAACGGGGAAGGAAGCTCGTGGAAGTGAGCACACCCAGTGCTTGCCCCTGTCGCGCCAAAGGAACCTCACCTGTGAGCAGCTAGCAATGGTGCTGGTTGGCAACCCTATGGATGGAGCCCAGGCCACGTCTCGTACCCAGTCACTGTGAGCCTCCAGCTTCTGCTCTTCTTTCCACTGACCCTCTTCTTCCCTGAAAACACAACTGTACCGTCACCAGGGCAGCGGCAGGAGCCTCTATCATCTCATGCCCTGCTCAGGAAGGCTTTGGACTGTAGCATTCAAACTCCTTGTTCATAAATGCAATACAAAGCACAAGTGTTCCCTACTTCTCCAAAAATCTCTATGGCTTGAACTGACAAAATTCCTTCCAGGGACAGAAAGCAGCACAGGCAAAGACGCTCTGACCTCCAGTTACTGTCAAAAATCTGCTACAACCAAAGTGGTAACCAAAGACCATTACAAAGCTACCCTTGGAGACAAGATCACACAGGGCTGGCACAAACTGCAAGAACCATGGGAGATATTGTGCATCACTAAGTTTCCATTTTTAAAACGCTTCTCTAAAACATTAATTCGAAGATGATACAATAGGGAAGCCGAAGATAGTACTTGAGATACTAACAGGGACACTCAAAGCCTAAAGTGTCAGCTTTTATCTGGCGACAGGGCACTTACTTCCAGATCTTGACCAGGTTGTCACAGCCACCAGATGCAAATCTTTTGATGTAGTTTGGCTTTTGACCAGAGGGTTGTTCTATAAGGCTTCCTGGTACAACAGCAGGAGCCCAGCTAACTGCATTACATCCAATCTAGTTAAGGAAAAGCATCACTGTTAAAAGTTGATTACTTTAATTAACTAAATAAATAGATAGAGGCTGCTGAGGGGGTGAAGAACATGTGAGCATGGTGAATAAACCCGTCTCAGAAAAACTGAAGTCTTGCATGCTGGATGAATATTGGATGAATAAGAAATCCAGATGCAGAGTAGCCTCACTAAGGCACTTGCTCAGAAAGCCTGAGGTACCTATAAGGGTATTTGCACACAAAATAGTTCATCTTGGATGTGCAGATAGGGGGGACAGAGACAGAAACCACAAAGACAAAAGGCACACATAGTTGCTAAGATTTAGGAATACAGGAGTAGAAGGAACCTTTGGTCCTAAGCTGAATTTCTTTCTACTGGGGGCCACTGCCATTAGCTTATTACGTTCTGCTGAAACAAGAATCTCCACAATTTTGGGAAAAACAGGAGTCCCACAGTTTTTTTCCAGCTGTTGCAGGTATTCTGAGTACCAATTAGTGCCATTTCTTATCAGGTAACCTTCAGCACTGTGTTTAACAATAATGCCTAATAAACAGGGATTGCCAGTGCTGTTTAGTGAACTTCATCATATTTCCACTTCATTTTAGAGACTAAAAAGTATACCTGCCTACTCTGGATGAACTGAAACTATTCTTGGGTCTGGACATTTCACATAATTTCACTGCATTTCAGTATTTATCCACTCAAGTCTCTGAGGTATCACCTTGGTTTTATCTGCAGCTCTGGGCACTCTGGGCTGCTCCAAAGGACCAGACTCACCGTGTGTGCGTTGCTGATCTTTTTGACTTCCCACTGCCCATCACCCGTGTAGCTCAACAAGGAAATGGCCCCGTCAGAGCTGCCACAGGCCAGGATCAGTCCATAGTCGTGGGGTGCCCAGCAGACAGAATTCACTGGGAAGGGTGAGACAGACCAGATTACAGCGCAGGGCCTACCTGAAACCGACTGACCAATTCACTGACTGCTATCAGTGGCATGGTCACCAAAAGCAAGTGGCTTTGCAAGCTGAGAATGAGTCAAATCTCAGCAAAAGCCAGCCAATTAGCATTGTTTACTGAGTAACAGATCTGCATTGGGAGGGTAAATCATCTGAACACAACAGTTTCAATTTTAAAACAAAATACAGCATGATAAAATGCAGTCTTTCTAACTGGAAACAGGCAGTATTTTCTTCAAGAATTCAGTTCCCTGCCATCTTTATTTCAAAGCTGACTTATTTGTATAACACCTACAGACACGTGGTATGAATCAATAGTGGCTTATCCAGCAATACAATCTTAGGGAAATGTCCTGTTAATGCTGAACACATTTACTCTCTCTTCAGTTTTTATCATTTTCTTTTTGAGAGAGGCTTTCTTCCTCAACACTAATAGATTTATTCAGTCTTACCCAAATCCCCTCACCTCCTCAGTCTCCCTTCCCAGCTCCACACTCCAGCCCTCCATACCTGAAGAATCATGTCCCGTGTACTCGTAGGTCTTTTCCCAAGTGCCATTTTCTTCCTTCCAGATAATAACCTTCCTGTCATAGGAACAGGAAGCCAAGATATTCCCATACATAGGATGAGCCCAGGCGACCTGCCACACGGGACCTTCGTGCCTGCAAGAAACAGCAGCATTAGGAAAAGCTGAGAGAAACCCCTTCCAACTGCAGCTGCCTCACAGACCACTGCTGTGCATCGCTGCTCTGGGAGGGATTAGAGATCTGACACGAGGAATGAGTAACGCTAAGATGGCAATGTTAGTGCCCTGACACAGGGCTCTCACTGCCACAGAAAACAATTCACACTTTTATCAGTCCACGTCACTTCCTGAAAATTACAGATGCAAAGTACTAAATGAATGACCAAGCCCCACTGTGCTTCCCACTGGAGCTCTATCCCCAGCCCAGCTCCCAGAAGCTCTTCAGCACAGTCTTGGAGGAGTTCACCCTGGAATTCAGCCTGCGCTCTGTGCTGCCCAAGGGCAAAAGGACAAGGCATCGAGGTTTTGCCCCAGTTAAGCTCCGGTGTTGTGCCATCTCACCCCCTGAGGTCGGCAATGAGGATCTGCCCCCCGTTGCGGACATCGAAGATCTTCACGGAGCGGTCGGAGGAGCAGGTGGCCAGGCGGGTGCCGTAGTAATCCATCTGTGCATCGTGCTGGGGAGAGAGGAGAGCTGTGCTCAGCACGGCGTGCCCGGCCTGCTGAGCCCTGCAGCCACTGCCCTGGCACAGAGGAACCCTGTGAAACAGTGCAGGCGTGCCACACGAGCAGTGTGCTCCTGCTTCCCCAGGCGCTCCTTCGGCCACTGTACAAATGTTACACTGAAGGACCCAGGGGATTCTGAGCAACAGCCACAGCATCTTCATGACAGGGAATTCATGCTGACTACAAAGCAGTGACAAGTTATGTATTTCTGTTTCTTAAAATGTGAAGCGAGTGTACAAATACTGCTCTTAATTATATTTGAAACTTCACCATTACCAAGCCATCGAATATTTAAGGCTGGAAAAGACCTCCAAGTTCACTGACTACAACCTTTGACCAACAGTTGTCACTTGTCACTAGACCTGAACACTTCGTACCATATCCAGTCATTTCCTGAACACCTTCAGGGATGGTGACTACACCACCTCCCTGGGCAGCCCTTTCCAATGCTTGATAGCCTTTTCTGTGAAGAAATACTTCCTGAAGAATTAGGCTTATCTAACTGGGCTTCTTCCTCCAACAAATTACTTTGAAACCTTTCTTCCTACCCATATTCATACATCTACTCCCAGACACATCCACTTAAAGGAAAACCATTTTTATCAGCTGAAGGTCTGTACCAGCAAATATACACATATCTCTATTATTTCACAAAAAAGGGCAGAAACAAGCCCTCACATGAAAATTAGGATTTTAAATAATTTCCCCTTTCCTCCCAGCCAAGTTTTTCTCTCCACACAGTATAAAATGGCAAGACCAGGATTTCAGACAGCGTTCTGCATCCAACACCTCACAAGTGTGCTCTTTCACGAGCACAAACGTGCGGCGCTCAGTGCTCACAGAGAGCCCCAGAGCAGCTCTGTCGCAGCAGCCGCCGGACCGGCGGAGCAGCTCCCCGCACACTTACGATCATGTCCTCGTGGGACGTGTCCACGGTGTTAATGACCGACACCTGCGGGGAGAAGGAACAGAACGGGCTCAGCCATCATCCCCGGCCGCCCAGCCGGCTCCGGCGTACCCTGTGCCGTGCCCCGGGCTGCCCGGGCCGCGACGGGACGCCGCCGCTCGGGCCCCGCACCGGGACGCCGCCGGTTCCCCGCTCCCCTCTGCCCCGGCCCCTGGCGGCGGCGCCGGCCCCGGCCTGCTTGCCCCCGCCTCACCGTGGCGGCGGCCCCGGCCCCGCTCGGCCCCTCTCACCACGGCGGCAGCCCTGGCCCCGTTCAGCCCCGCTCGGCCCCCCTCGCCCCTCTCACCATGGCGGCAGCGGCCCCGGCCCCGCGGCGCTCCCGGCCCGGCCTCTGCCCGCGCGCTCAGACGTGGCACGCCGGTCCGCGCACAACCGGCCCCGCCGCGCCCCGCCCGCCTGCGACGACGTTCCGCCCGTGCCGGGTTCCGGGGGCGGCCACTGCCTTGGCTGGGCCGGGAGAGGGCGAGGGCGGGAGCGGCCACTGACCCGTCCTGCCCCGCCGCCGCCAGCCGGGCCCGCCGAGCGGCCAGAGGCACCGCCGGGACCCGGACACAGCCCTTCATCGGCCCCCAGAGCCGTTCGGCCCGGCTCCTCCCGCTGCCTTGGGGCCGCCCGGCACGGCACGGAGCGGGCGGCGGCCCCGGGCCCCGCAGAGCCCTCCGCCATGGCCAGCGTCTCCTACCACATCTCCAGCCTGCTGGAGAAGATGACCTCCACCGACAAGGACTTCAGGTGTGGCAGCACGGGACGGGCCCTGCGGGCGGCAGCCACCTGCGAACGGGGCCCTGGAGGAGGGGGCTGCCGGACAGGGGTCCTGCCGCGCCAGGGGCGGGTGCGCAGGGCACCTGAGATTTGCATCACTTGTATTTACAGGGTGTCTAGCCGACTGTAAGTTATATTTACAGGGTGTCCAGCCGACTGTAAGTTGTATTTACAGGGTATCCAGCCGACTGTAAGTTGTATTTACAGGGTGTCTAGCCGACTGTGTCCTAACTAAGGGGGGGTGTAGAGAAGCTAGAGGAGCTCCCCTCCCTTGCCTAGATTGGTGCCTGATGAAAGTGGAAGGTGGAATAAGTCTGGGCAGCTGGACTCCAAGTTGTTATTTCTTTTGTGAATAAAGAATATCGTAGCAGACATGCTTCTAGTTTTGTTTTGATAATTTGTGAGATAGTCAGTGCATTAAAAGGGGTGAGTAGACCCCCGTGTCCCTGGGTGATGGATGTTGCACATACTGGCTCTGCTCAGGCTGCTTGGAAAACTTTTTCTGTGTGATGGGAGAATGTGCCTTCCTAACAGGACTGAGATGCTTTTATTTCTTTATGTCAACAGAAAACTTGGCATCTTTTTAGGGTTAGACGGATGGCTTGATATGTAAGGCAGTCTATCAAAAAGTAATTAAAACTGACATGTATGAAAGATTTCACTCCTTAGTATATTGTTTTCTGAGTATCATCCTGGAAGGTAATGTTTGGGCCAGACTCGGCATTTTGAGGTCTAAGAGAGGGGTTAGTAATAGCCTAAAAGTAGGTTGGTTTTTGTAGAAGCTGCTGATGTTCTCAGATGTTAAAATAGGTACTTTATAAAGAAGACAGTGATGGAGCAGTTGTGCAAACAGTTTGTTCAAAGAATTTACAGTTAACCCTCCAAAGGAGATGTGCCCAACACCAGGCACGTCATGTCCCAGAGGTACTGCAGGGCCACTTCCTCCCAGCACATGGCCGAGCATGACCTGTTATAGGGCCAGATTTCTCTTGTTCCCCTCACAGATGGATGTGCTGGTGAGATCCTGAGGTCCTGGGGCGGGATGGCAGCGAGGCCAGAGCGGGATGTGGGGCAGGATGGCAGCCAGGCCAGAGCGGGATGTGGGGAATGATGGCAGCCAGGCCAGAGCGGGATGTGGGGCGGGATGGCAGCCAGGCCAGAGCGGGATGTGGGGCGGGATGGCAGCCAGGCCAGAGCGGGATGTGGGGCGGGATGGCAGCCAGGCCAGAGCGGGATGTGGGGAATGATGGCAGCCAGGCCAGAGCGGGATGTGCTGCCATGGAAGGCTCTGTTCAGCCCGTGGCCATAATTGGTCATGCTGGTTCGGCACAGACGCTGAACTGCGGAGTGCAGCTGAGGAGCTCTCCTGGAATCAGAAATAGATTGCACATGAACATCTTAGGGCACGTTACTGCTGTTTGCTCACTCTGGATTTTGGGCTGGCTGGGGAACACCGCAGCACTCCCCCATTCCAGATGGACCTCATTGCTGCTCAGGAATGGGCTGGCAGATTGAAGCCTCAAATGATGACCTGTACATGAGAGCTCTGGTGTGCTGAATGAGTGACATCAGAGCCTAATTTTAAAAGGAGCTGTCATTTTGTAACGAGAGAGGACTTCGTGGTTACTGTCAGACATCCCTTCTGTGCAGGGCTAACATTGGAAAGCAGCTAACACACGAGATTTCTTAGAACCTCAGACTCCTATACCAGCACCTTTTGCTTTCCTGCTCCTGGCAAAATGGATACTTTCCAGAATTTCTCAATATCCATTCTGTTAGAAAACTGACTGTCAGTTGGGTCTTTGTTTTTCTTTCTAATCTGGAGTGATAAATACTCAATTGGTTTTGCTCACAGCAATCTAAATATAGTCTAGTACACTTCTGAGGTGTAGTTTGTGTGGAGTCATTACTTTATTTTTTCATTTTTGAAAGTGAAAGGACTTGTCCATGTCTGGGGTCATACTATCAGTGCTAAGTTAGCCAGAAAGAACAGAGCCAGGTGAATTCTTAGACCCCAGACTGCTTTTTTCTAGGCCAGGTGAAAATTTGGTGAAAAAAGCCATCATGATTTTTTTCTGGCATAGTTAACCATCTTCATTTAGTCACTGAGAAAAAAATACACATGCTGAGAGCTGCTTTTAGAGTTTTTGTTTACCTGGCCCCTGTTAGGTAGTTATCTACTTGTAATATATAATTTTCCTTTTTCTTAGGACAGTGTTGTAAGTTACTCTTTGGTAGTGTGTTTTTATACAAGCACCAGTTGCCAGATTCTGCCCAGATGATGCAAAGGTGATGCATTTGTGTCTGCATATCAGCCAATCCACTTTCTCCCTGTGTCCTTTCAGGTTTATGGCCACCAATGACCTGATGATGGAACTGCAGAAAGACTCAATAAAACTAGATGAAGACAGTGAGAAAAAAGTTGTGAAAATGCTTTTGAAATTGCTGGAGGACAAAAATGGGGAAGTACAGAACCTTGCTGTCAAATGGTAAGAGCCTAGACAGTAATAGCCATGTTCCCTGGCACTGATAAAGCCATCACAGACTGCAGAGCCTGGCCCTTGACACCTCCCTCAAACCTCCTGTGCAAGGGACTTTGCCCTCTGTTGCAGGCACTGCACTTTCTCCTGGTGTAGACACTCACAAGGGGTGAGCACACAGATACCTTTGTAGCAGCAAGAGATGATTTTGGAAGTACTTCAGTGTTCCTGTTATAAACCTAACCACGTGGAAGTCAGAGCCCTAGGATTTTATTTCTTCAGGGAAAAGCACACTTAAAAATTTTGCTCATCAACCTCTTGACCTCTCTCAGGCTTTGAAATCCAGTGCTGAATTTCTCCATGGAACTGTCTTTGATAGCAATGGTACTAAACATGTACAGCCCTTATGGGCTTTAATTTCAGGTCCAAATCCTTCTCTTCAAGGGAGTTTTAATTGAACGTTATAATGCACTTGGATTTTTCCCTGACTTGACTCTGAGTGCAGCCTGTGCTGTTGCTTTGCCTTTGACCATTCCCATATTGTTTTAATCCACGTGAACAAAAGTAGCAGTTTCCTCTATTAGTGAATCCTCTGATAAAGGGATCCTGCTGCTGACATGTTCTTTCCCATCTCTTTCCCCAGCATGGCTAAGTGGGCGTGTTCAGTCTAGAAATGCCATTGAATGGCTCAGTTCACCCCAGGGCTCCAGAAAGGTGGGCCATTTAAAGACAACTTTGGGTTCCTCAATTTTTTCCTGCTGTGGATCCTATTCATATTCCCTTCTTTTCAACCATGTGCTCCTTCTATCCCTGTTCTTTCCCTGTTATCTTTGGCCCTTTCCTTCTGATTCCCACTGTCCTGACTTCTTTTGGCCCTGCTCCTCTCTCTGCCTGGTTTGGGTTGGTTTATTCTGGGTTTTAAAGCAAAACAGTTGGGCACTGAGCAGAGGACCAGCTTCTCAACTTCTTTGCCTCGTTATCTCTGGTGGTATCTGCAGTAAGTCCATCTCATTGCAATCTCTGATCCATCCAGAGTGTGATAATGAGGAGGCCTCAAACTGGAACCAGGAAAATTTCCTTCCCGTGCCTAAGGAGGTGCTTAGAGCGGAATAGTCATTCCCAGATAGGTGGCCAGGATCTTTAAGAAGGAGCAGTGTGATGGTTTGAAGGACATGGACAGTTGGATTGGGCCCTTCATCCTGACTGGCTTCTCGTCCCACAGCCTGGGCCCGCTGGTGGGCAAAGTGAAGGAGTACCAGGTGGAGACCATCGTGGACACGCTCTGCACCAACATGCTGTCGGACAAGGAGCAGCTGCGAGATATCTCCAGCATCGGCCTCAAAACAGTCATTGCTGAGCTGCCACCAGCTGCCACAGGTACACTGGCTGTCCCCATTTGTCACTGAGCCACAGGACTCCCAGCCTTTGCTAAACGGGGGAAAATGTAGAGTCCAGAGCCTGGAAGTTACCGATTCTTTACTCGCCTGCCAGAGGACAGTCTGTGAAATCAGGGGAGGGACAGTAGAGCTGAGGTATCAATGGGATGAAAGGCAGAATTAAATGAAAACTTGAGCTGTATTTGGAACTGTGTATGCCTAAAAAGCATCAGCTTTTCAGGGGATGCCTGAGGCTCCCAGCAACAGGATTTTCCTCTGCAGCCATCTCATGAATCTGTCCTGATTAGATTTCCCAGTGGTGATTTCTTTTTTCAGCGTACCAGGAATTGAATGGATCCTAGCAGCAAAAAGTGTTAACTGACAGCAGGGAAAAATATCTCTCTTGCAGGTTCCACCATGACAGCAAATGTGTGCAAAAAGATCACAGCCCAGCTGACAGGAGCCATTGGCAAGCAGGAGGATGTGTCCGTGCAGTTGGAAGCTCTTGACATCCTGTCAGATATGCTGAGCAGGTACCAGAGGATTTCCTTCTGGCAGCTGTGCATAGAAAGGGGCTGCAGGGATGTGTCTGCTTTTGATTTCTTTATTTCTCTAATCCTATTACTGGGACTTAAAAACACAGGATTTGGTTGGCTGCTCCTAGGGAATATCTGAGTAGAGCAGGTCCCCAGCAGGGATGAGAGATAACATGCCAAGCCTTTCTGTACTTGGGAATGGCAGTGCCTCTGGTGATGGATCACACAGAAGCTTAGCTCACACAAACGTGGAGGGGTGAGGGAGGCAGGGAGGTTTATTTTAGCCCTATGAGCCCATCATATAAGCTTTTTTTTTTTTTCTGGCTGCCTCTTGTTGCATAAGTCAGAGTGACAGTGTCGTATGTCATCTGCATGCAGGAAATTATTAGCACACCCTTGGGTCATCCAGAAGGACACAGTCAAAAACTCTTCCACGATGGGGACAAATTGCCATCTCCCTGTGTTTTACAGACCAAGTGTTCAGACCAAAATGACAAGCCCATCCTTCTCCTCCCCCTCCCCACAACGTGCATGAAGTCTCCAGAGCTGAAGGATTTTCAGATTTGTTGCTGCCAAGAGGCATTTTTTCTGAGCCTTTGACTTTCACCTTGTGCCTTGTTCTGTTGGTTGCAGGTTGGGAGGAACACTCTACTCATTCCATTCCAACATCCTGACCTGCCTGCTGCCCCAGCTGACGAGCCCCAGGCTGGCAGTTCGTAAACGGGCCATCATTGCCTTGGGGCACCTGGTCTTGACCTGCAGTGGAAGCATCTTCTCTGAGCTCACAGAGCATCTGCTGGCAGAGCTGAAGAGGAACGAGTCCACATCTACCACCAGGACATACATTCAGTGTGTGGCTGGCATCAGCAGGCAGGCTGGGCACCGCATAGGTAGGATGGGCACCTTGAAATGATGCTGGGAAATGTACATGCATTTTAGAGCAGCTCCTCTTAGTGGTAAAAGAAGAGTGCTCATTGTTCTTAATGTATTAGTGGCTTCTGCTTGTGATCCTCTCTGTGGCTCTGGTCTGGTTCTCTGATCGTCACTTGGAAAGGAGACACCAGAGTTTCTCTTTGGCTGCCCTTTGCTAGTGACTATGGTCTTCCCCTCAAGATCTTCCAGCTCTTGCCTGGTTTGAATTAACACCTCTGTGAACCAGGTCAGTGGATTCACCCCCTTTTAAATGACATAGGGGATGGCAACATATTGTATTACTTGTGTAAAAGACCTGCCAGAGTTGAGATTAGGTTCGAAGAGATCTCTAATGACAGCTCTTCCTGTGAGTGAAATGCCAACAAGGGGCTGCAGACAGGGAGCAGGGATTGGCTGCTGAAAACCAGCACAGCTGTTCTTGGTGGGCTGCTGGCTCCTTGCCCATGAGGTCTGGGGCAGGAATGCTCTACCAGGCACAGGAAGGAAGTGGCAGCTGGCTGAGTTCTCAGCTGCCCAGGTGAGTGTAGGCTGGAATGGATTTTCACTGCTGTTTGCTTTGTCTTTCCCAGGAGAGCACCTGGAGAAGATAATTCCTCTGATAGTTCAGTACTGTAACGTGGATGACGACGAGCTGCGAGAGTACTGTTTCCAGGCCTTTGAGTCCTTTGTGAGAAGGTGTGTGCCCTTGGGGAATGCCTCTGCACCATCCAGGGCATCTGTGTCCTCCTGGTGTAGATATCCATATGTTCAGCATCCTCGAAGGAGGGCCTTCCTGCAGGTATTCCTGATGGGAAGACAGTTCACATATGAAATCTCTTCTGCACATGCAGTTTGGACTGGAATCATGAGCTGCTTTACCTCAGCATGGGAGGCTGTCCTTCTGTATTGGTTTTGCAGGAGTGGGAGTTTTCCTTGTCCTTGAAGTGTTCCTTAGCCAGAGGGAACTGCCTCACTCCTGGTGCCTGGAGGGAGCTGGAGGCAGCAAGGGGGTTGGGCAGGAGAACTGCTGAGCTGCAGCTCTCCTGTCATTTGGTCAAAAATTACTTCTTGGAAAAGGAGCCCTGCAGAGCTGTTGAGGTGTTCTCCCAAGGAAGGGAGGATTCAACCAGGATCTGTGTGTGTCCATTGACACATACAGGTAACCAAGGGCCACCATCAAACCACAGCTGAAATGCCAACAGTAGGTTTATTTCGTTATCTTGCTAATTATACTGGGTGACAGAGACACATGGGGACACAGGCTCTGTTTGGTGTTTGGCTTAGTTGTCCCAGCTGAGAGAAGGGCAAGGGGGCTTGCTGCCTGCCTCACTCTTAACAAAAGGCTTCCTGCTTGTCTGTGAGAGTGTATTATCTCTCCACAGGAATTGTACTTCTGAAAGTAGACAGAGGATGAACAACATTAGGTATAATAAATTGAGTTTTCCCACACTGACATCTTTAGCCTTCCCGGTAGCAAAGTTACTTTGAGTAAAACTATTCCCTCCTCGCCAAATCTTCTGGTTTTAACTCAGTCCTCCCAACAGGGTGAAGGCAATTGATTTATTTATTTGTCATTAAAAAATTATTGCATCCTCCCCATAGGAGATGTTCCTTCCTGCTGTGCATGAAGCAAAGATGTTCCTTGCTTCATGTACAGCAGGAAGGAACATCTTCAGTTTAACTCATACTATCAAAATGGTCTGTGAAGCACTTTGTGATTGTTTTGAGATTAATATTATTTGGATATTTAAAACAGCTTAGTCTCCTACTAACTCTTAAAATTTTCATTTGTGATAGGTGCCCAAAAGAAATGGATCCTCACATCTCAAGTGTGATGGGACTATGTTTGAAGTACATTACCTTTGACCCAAACTACAACTATGATAATGAGGAGGAAGAGGAAGAGATGATGGAAACTGAAAATGGAGAGGATGAAGAGCAAGGTGCCTGCTTGTGAGGATGGCTGTGCTCAGCAGAACACGCAGTTAACGTTTCTCCCCTTCCTGCTTTCTCCTGCTGGAGAGGGCAGCTCTGAGGATCAAGTGATCCTTTAGCTCCAGTTTTCTCATGATTGCACTTGTTTCCCTTGTGCTGTTTCTAGAAAGCGACGACGAGTACAGTGACGACGATGACATCAGCTGGAAGGTGCGCAGGGCTGCGGCCAAGTGCCTGGAGGCCATTGTCAGCAGCAGGCACGACCTCCTGCAGGACTTCTACAGAACTCTCTCCCCAGCCTTGATAAGCAGGTTCAAAGAGAGGGAGGAGAATGTCAAAGCTGACATCTTCAATGCTTACATCTCCTTGCTGAAGCAAACGCTGCCTACCCAGAGCTGGCTGCACTCTTCGGGTGCCTCTGGCAAGGATGATGTTCCCTTGACAATGCTTCAGAACCAGGTGTGTGAGCAGGTGGTGGCTGGGCTAAATCACAAAGCAATGAGAAGTAGGTACCTTGGGAATGTGGCTAGCTGAAGGAGCCCTGGGGCAGGCATCTAGAGGGCCCCAGATCCAGAGAGGGCTGGCTGTTTACTGTGTGTCTCCTGCCATTCCCGGGCTGGCACAGCACAGGAACGTGGGAGTACAGCCAGCACTGCTCCTCCACCAGCCCTGGCATGTGTGCAGCTGAGGCAGGGTGGCTTCTGGTACCTGTGTCTGGCTGGTACCTTACTACAGCTGTTGCTCGGGAAACTCACTTAAACTGTGAGTTTATTAGAGTGAGCCTCTGAGAGCAGCTGGGGCGACTGAGGTGTCCCCTTTTAATTTGCTTCTCCAAACTGCAGGTTCCCAACATCATCAAAGCCTTGCACAAGCAGCTCAAAGAAAAGAGCATAAAGTCAAGACAGAGTTGTTTCAGCCTTCTGACAGAATTGGCCAGTGTTCTTCCCGGCTGCCTGGCAGATCACATACCTGCACTTATCCCTGGTAAGCTTGTCTGTCATCTGGGGTGAAGCAACAGGGCTGGTAAAATCCATTCTGAACACAAGTCCTTCTTGCCTGTGTGTTCCAGTTTTACTTCTGTGAGTTATTCTGCTCAGCATTAGGACAAACACATGAAGTTCTGCTCTGTGCTGAACAGTTCCCAGATTAATTCTGGCCTCTGCACTGAAAGCCAGGATAAAAATGTCAAGTTCATTTCCACAGTCCCCTGACAAGATGCATTTGGGAGGCGTATTCCAGCCTCCTCTGAAAGCAGCTGGAATTGTGCTGTTACCACACTGAGATCAGAAATACAAGTGCCACTTCCTTTTGCAAAATGCAGTGGCATTTTAAAAAATTCTTTATATTGACTGATTCTTTAATTTGCACAACCACATTTCTCTCTGAGCTCTCTGGCTGGTGGGCTTATGAAGCATCCCACTGCTGGAAGGCTCCCACCTTGTTTTTGGTGTGATTGTATAGTGAATATGAGAAAAGTCTCCTGTGATTGTCCCTTGCTGGATCCATAAACCTCCTTCTTTGGGAAAAATATGACATCATGATATTTTCTTCTGCACAGGTATTGTTTTCTCCTTGGCGGATAAATCCAGCTCCTCCAACATGCGGATTGACACACTGTCCTTCCTCCACGTCCTTCTCTGCAACCACCAGCCAGAGGTATTTCACCCTCATGTCAAAGCCCTGCTGCCTTCTGTTGTCACCTGTATTGGAGACCCCTTTTACAAGATCACGTCAGAAGCTCTGCTGGTGACTCAGCAGCTTGTGAAAGTTATCAGGCCTTTGGACAAAGCTTACACCTTTGATGCCAAGCCCTATGTGAAGGACCTTTTCCCTGGTACTCTGAAGCGGCTGAAGGCAGCTGACATCGACCAGGAGGTGAAGGAACGTGCCATCTCCTGCATGGGACAAATCATTTACAACTTGGGAGACCATTTAAGCACTGACCTCCAGCCAACCCTGAAGATATTTCTGGAGAGGCTCAAAAATGAAATCACCAGACTGACAACAGTCAAAGCATTAACCTTAATTGCTAGTTCTCCACTTAAAATAGATTTGAGACCCATCCTAGGGGAAGGTCTCCCCATTCTAGCTTCCTTCTTGAGAAAGAATCAACGTGCCTTGAAACTAAGCACTCTGAATGCTCTGGACATCCTGGTGAAGAACTACAGTGACAGCCTCAAGCCTGCCATGATTGAGGCTGTGCTAACAGAGCTCCCCGTCTTAATAACCGAGAATGACATGCACGTGTCCCAGGTGACCATCATGTTCCTCACGACTTTGGCCAAGGTTTATCCATCCTGTATCTCCAAGATCAGTGGCTCTGTCCTTGCTGAAATCTTTCAGCTTGTCCACTCACCTGTGCTTCAAGGAGGGGCCCTGAATGCCATCATCGACTTCTTCCAGGCGCTGGTCCTGACAAAGACGGCTGCCGTGGGTTACCCGGAGCTGGTGAAGCAGCTGACAGCACCCGTTTACTCCTCGGGCCCAGCCGGGGCCTCGCTGACGTTGCACAAGCAGGCGTATCACTCCATCGCAAAGTGTGTGGCAGCCCTGTCCTCAGCCTGCCCTAAGGAAGCCCCTGCGACAGTGAACCAGTTTGTCCAGGATGTGAAAAGTCCCAAGTCCAGCCCTGCTGTGCAAGTGCTGGCTTTCCTCTTCCTGGCAGAGGTGGGCCGCACCACGAACCTCAGTGCTCAGAGGGAGCTCAGAACCGTCATCCTGGAAGCGTTCTCTTCCCCCAGCGAGGAGGTGAAATCCGCCGCCTCCTACGCGCTGGGGAACGTCAGCGTTGGCAATCTGAAGGAGTACCTGCCCTTCATGCTGAAGGAGATCGGAAGCCAGCCCAAGCGACAGTACCTGCTGCTGCACTCCCTGAAGGAGGTCATCAGCTGCTCCCCAGCTGACAGCCTCACGCCTTACGTGGAGGATATCTGGGCTCTGCTCTTCAAGCACTGTGAGTGCACGGAGGAGGGGACGCGCAACGTGGTGGCAGAATGCCTGGGGAAGCTGACTTTGGTGAACCCCGCTGAGCTGCTGCCCCGGCTGAGGAAACAGCTGTCAGCAGGTAACGGGGAGGGCAATGACCAGAGCAGGGAAATGCTGCCTTCTGATGGGAATTCATTTTGTATACTGCTTGTGGCTACAACAGGGAGCAAGGCCAGTTGAAAGGAGAGCAAATAACAAGATGGATCTCTCTGCAAGGAGGATCAGAGGAGCACTGGTCCACACAAGACCAGGAAGGTGCAGGGAACAGGGACTGCACAGGGCAATTGTGCAGGAGTGGATTCAAACACAGAGTTGATAAGAAGAATCCTCTACTCCCTTATAACACATGTATAACAGGATCAAGGACAGAATATGTATTACAGAGTTACAGCAGTGATTTTCTCTCTTTATTTTTCACTGTTTTTCTTCCCCTCTTCATTGCAGGCTCCCCGCATGCCCGGAGCACGGTGGTTACTGCCATCAAGTTCACAATTACAGACCAGCCTCAGCCTATTGATGCTCTCCTGAAAGGCTGCATAGGTAGGCTGGTTTGGACAGGGGTGTGAGCTGGGGGCATGGGAGGTTGGGTGTTGTTAGCAGCTCAGGGATTTTCCATTCCTGTGTGAACCTCATCTAGTCCAGTTAGTTTTTATCAGTGCTTCTCAGCTTTTGGGATTAAACAGCAACACTTACTGAGAGTCCTTGCTAACTGCACTGATGCATTGGTCTTGGGCTTGTTCCATTGTTTTTTAGAATGCTTAAGTTCTTTCTGCATGTAAACTCAGAATTCCAGCACCTCACAAAAAGGATCTTCAGAAGTATAACCTACACGAGGAGTGTCTGGTGTCCAGGGAGCCCACAAAAGCATCTGCTGTATAAAACTGGCCCTTCTGTTTCAGAGAAGTTTGATCAGATGGGATCTAAGCAAGAAAAATCCCCCACAACTTCCTTGAATAACAAAGCTTATGATTTGACTTTAGGGTAGAGGAGCTAGAGTCACATCATTTGTTTTTATGCCCAAATGCAGGGTAGTCATGTTTCTTTACTGTACCCCAAATGGAGGGAGAGAAAGCATCTCAAATGGCTTTGACAGACTGTGCTACTTATTTTATCATTAATGCTCTCATAACTAGCCTCCTTGAAATACATCCAAATATATTTTAAATTACTGCAAAAATGTTGCAGCCTGTTGGCTGCAGGACTGACTGATGTGCTCTTACCCCACAGGTGACTTCTTACAAACTCTGCAAGATCCAGACCTCAATGTTCGCCGTGTGGCTTTAGCCCTGTTTAATTCTGCTGCTCACAACAAGCCTTCTTTAATCCGGGACTTACTGAACTCGGTCCTCCCCAGCCTGTACAATGAAACCAGAGTGCGGAGGGAGCTCATCCGGGAGGTAACTGGGCTCGGCGGGGGTGCAAAGCCCCGATGGAGCTGCTGCTCTCTGCTCCTTGGTGACAGCTGTACCGTTTGTCTCGGTTCAGGTAGAGATGGGGCCGTTCAAGCACACAGTGGACGATGGCCTGGATGTGAGAAAAGCCGCTTTTGAGTGCATGTACACCCTGCTGGAAAGCTGCCTGGACCGGCTGGACATCTATGACTACCTGAACCACGTGGAGGAGGGGCTGAAAGATCACTATGACATTCGGGTAGGTGCTGTGCCCTGTCATGTTCTGTGTGGGGTCTGGGCTGCAGTCGGGCTGTGTGTCCCCGTGGTGCAGCGTCCCCATGGCTGTCAGCCCTTTGCAGACACCTGCAGCACTGCACACGCCTGGGCCAGCTGCAGCTCCAGCCCCTGCTGCCAGGGTGCGCTCGCAGCTCTCGGCAGAGCCCCTCGCACAAGTGCAGAGCCCGGTGCGGGTACAGCCGAGCCTGCCAGCAGGGCTGGGTGCCCCAGAGCACCAACACGTTGTCTCCCCTCCCGGGCAGATGCTGACGTTCATCATGCTGGCGCGGCTCTCGGTGCTCTGCCCCAACGCCGTGCTGCAGCGGCTCGAGCGGCTCATCGAGCCCCTCCGGGCAACCTGCTCCACCAAGGTAAGAGCAGCATCGGTGTGGGTCCTGCCCTAAGCTGCCCCTGCTCCCGGCCTTCTCCCTCAGTGCTGCTGAGCCACCCGCTTCCCTCGCTTCCCCAGCTGGAAAATTCTCTGCTGGCCTTTGCTGCTGTGTTGGTTGTGTGCCTGTATGGGCTTTTCTACATGCCAGCTGAAAACGGGGCTTTGGATTTGCAGGTGAAAGCTGGTTCGGTGAAGCAGGAGTTTGAGAAGCAGGATGAGCTGAAGCGCTCAGCCATGCGGGCAGTGGCTGCTCTCCTGACCATCCCCGAGGTGGAGAAAAGCCCAGCAATGGCCGAGTTTTCATCCCAGATCAGATCCAGTCCTGAAATGGCATCACTTTTTGAGAGCATTCAGAAAGATTCTGCTTCCCTCCCCACCTCAGAGTCAATGGACATGAGCTAAGATGTTTTTCCACACCACCCTCCTGCCTTGGGATACCTCAGCCAGACACCAGCTGGGTGGGGAACAGCAAATGCCACTGGGCTGCTCTTCTGCCCCAGCCAAGTCCAAGTCCCTGGGCAGCCCCAGGAGGAACTGGGGACGGTGTGTTAAATTTGACAGCTGGATGTGACTGGCCTGATCCAGCTGCCTTCCTATCAGACACCTCAGAGAATTGGAATGAGACCTGAGATCAGGGAATACAGCCTCACATAGGCCAGGGGCTGGAAGATGAATATTCCCGCTTTTTCAGGAAGTTTTAAGGGGTGCACAAAGCAGTCACAGTTGTGGTTCCATGAACAATGGAAATTGCTTCCTCAAATACTCCTTACTGCAGTTACAAAGGTTTTTAATCACTGCACATGCACTTTCTACCTTAAATTGCCCAAGAATGTATTTATAGTGTTTAACTAAATAACATGGCTAAAAACTGGAAGGCCATGTAGTAATGAGTTCATCCCACAGGCCTTTTGGGAAAGAAGACTTGCACCTGCCAAGCTGCTGAGGCTACACAGGGCAGGGGGCTTACCCAACACCCCCACCCTCCTCCTGGGGCTCCAGTTTGACATTTGGGCAAGATGAAGCTTTGTTGCTTGGCTTTCATATTTATGGTTTTGACTGCAAAATACCTCAGCCATCTTCCCTGAGAGATCATTACTATTTCAGTGACAAACCCTGCTTAAAGCTTTGCTTTGCACTAACACTGGCTTCTCTCTCCCCTTGGAGCACCTTGGTGTTGGTGTTACCAGCCACAGGGGTCTGCTGGTCAGTGTCAGTCACAGGGCTCAGAGGTGGCAGGCAGGAGCCAGGGGTGCAAGCACACAGCCCATAGCGGCTGCTGTGCTCAAGTCCTGCTTTGTGCAAGAGAAAATGCCTTAAGAGACAAAGGTTCTAAGAGCCAACTAGAGGATGACGCAATCATGACACATTGCTCTAGCCATTAACTGCTCTGTGCTTTTTTTTTCTCTTTTGACAGAGTGGTTGATGTGAATAGTGTTTATAGTGCTGTGTGAAAGGACATGTGTTGTCTGGGTGGTATAGAAAATAAAATACACTTTGAAGCTGCGTACCCTGAGTTCACTGACCATCACCATGACACTGCTCCTCGAGTGCCCGTGACAGCAGAGCCCTGGAGCCAAATACAGGCTGCTGCCCCTCCCGTGCCCATGCAAAACAGAACCCGAGTTGGACTGAGGCTTTATTAAATACACCTGTGCTGCAGAGGCTGCTACTCGTTCTCCTCGCTGCGCAGTCTGGCGTTGGGGTTGGTGATCTTGATGGCGAGCTGTGCGGCTCTCTCCACGATCACCTTCCTGTTCTTCGAGGACACGTTGTGGGCAATCTCTGCACAGTACGACCTGTTGGAGACACACAGCGTTGGCCTTGGCTCCAGCAGCACCCAGAGCTGAGGCAAAGCCCTCTGGAGCCAGGCCACCAAGGGACAGCGTTGGAGCTGTCCTGCCAGCAGTACTCGGGCACAGCTGGGCTCGGGGGCATCACTGCACGGGCACTGAACCATGACTCCCACCCCTCACTGGCCTGAAGCAGGAGCTCCCCTGCAGAAAAGCTCAGCTTTTCCTGTGAATGACTCAGCCAAAGGCCGTTGTAAATTACTGTTCTTACTACTTTGTAGCAAAAACAAGCACTGGAGCAGACTTGTGCCCAGGTCTGACCCAGAGCTCCAGTTCTGTCTGTGGTTACCAGTGATGTGGCACAGCCCTGCTTGCCACCGTTGTGTATTTTTGCCAAGGGGATGAGACTGCCAGCCTCAAGGCTTCTCTGTGCCCCTACCCTCCAGCAGCCATTCACTGAGGGAACAGTGATGGCATCTATGCTCTCCAAGCAATGACTTTCCTCGTTTCCCCCGACCATGCCACCCCTCCCAGGCGGGAGTACAGCCCCCACACACTCACTTGTTGCTCATCATCAGCACTTCGAGCTCTTTTACATTGTGGACCAGGAACTTTCTGAAGCCTGTGGGCAGCATGTGTTTTGTCTTCTTATTGCTGCCATAGCCGATGTTGGGCATCAGGATCTGTCCCTTGAAGCGCCGGCGCACTCTGTTGTCGATGCCTCTGGGTTTGCGCCAGTTGCGCTGCACAAATGCAGAAAACAGTTACAAAACGAGACCACCCTGACCACAGCTGGCCTGAGGGCTGCCTACACCGGCCCCCACACTCCCTGCCCAGCTGCTGCAGTTCGGCACCATCCTGCTGGGCTTTCCTTTACCACCTACACCAAAGGCACCCCAAAAGTTCTGTCCTGGGGAAGCTGCAGCAACTCCTCACCTTGATCTTGACATAGCGGTCAGACTGGTGCCGAATGAACTTCTTGGTTCTCTTCTTGACGATCTTGGGCTTCACGAGAGGCCTGAGGGCAGGCATGGTGGCTGCGGGACAGAGCGGGGTGAGCGCGGGGCGTGACCCAGGTGCGGTGCAGCTCCCCGGGCCACGCGTGTCGCAGACTGCCTTCCCCCAGGGGCCACGGGCGGGCCGGTGAGGGAATGGGTCTTCATCTGCTGGGGCTCTTCCTCCCGCCTCCGAAGCTGGCAGAGCACTGGGAGCTCTCCAGATGCGATCCTGGGAGGTGCCGCGGTGTCATCCCCGCGGCCCTGCGATGCTCCTGCCCGGAGTCCGGCGCCGCACGCCGCGGAGACCAACGGCGACCGAGACCCCCCGGCTCCGCCCGCCCACGCTCCAGAGGCCCCGGCCCGGCTGCTGATCGAGCGCGGCCGCGGCGGCCCCGCCGCCCGGGAAGGGGCGCGGGTGGGCCCCCAGCGCCACCCATCCTCCGCAGGCAGAGGACCGGTGCCGGCCCGCGGGAGCCGCTTTCCGCGCCACGGGGAAAAGATGCGGCGGAGGGGAGGGGAAAGGGAGGAAACCGGTCCGTGCCAGAAGCGCCGGGGCGCGGATGGCCCCGGATGGCGCGGCAGGGACTCACCGGTGCCGATGGCGCGTCCACCGCGGGCCGGGCGAGAGAGGGAGGGGCCCCGCGCAAGCGCTTATGGGACAGGCGGGCGGTGCTGGCAGGGGCGTGTGGCGCTGCGGCCGCGCACACGGGGCACCGGGCCCCGGCGGGGCGGCGCGGAGATCAGCCCGCCGCCGCGGAGAGGTGGCACCGGGCAGGGAGGTTCAGTCCGGCGGGGGCGCCCAGAATCGGTGCTTCCCGCCCACCGCCACGGACAGCGCGCCTGCTACGGGGCTGCCAGGACCTGTCTGCGTCACAGCGCAGGCGGTGCCCGCCAGCTGCTTCCGCCAGTGCGGGCGGGCGGGCGAGCGCCCCCCGGCGGCGCGGCGGAGCCGGCCGGGCCCGCTCGGGCTCCGCAGGCCCGGAACGCGGGGCACGGCCCGAGCGACCGAGAGCGGCCCCGGCTCCGGGAGCCAGAACCCGCCTCGGGCCCTCTCCTGCCGCAGCGACACGGGGCCCACCCCTGGATGAGACTGGGAAGGCGCCACTAGCTCCGGCGGCACCGGGGGCCGGGCCAGGCCCGGGCAGCGGGCACGGAGCGGGGTCTGCTCCGTCCCGGGCTGCTCCCTGCACACGCTCTCCCCCTCAGTCCGTGTCCAGCAGCACCGGGATCAGATCCCGACTGCTCCGGGCCCGGGGGAGGTAACGGTGGGCACTGGATGCCTGTGCCCAGCGAGCCCCCAGCCCGGGGAGGCAGCTGCAGGCAGAGAGCCGCACTGCAAGAAGAGACAGGCACTACAAAACAGGGACACGTTTATTAAAAAAATAGCAATGACCTAGCCATGACATCACACAAATATATACACCCAGAGCTGTGAGGGCACCCGAGGGGAGGTGGTGGAGCAGGTCAGCCCCAGCTCAGCTCAGTCGATGCTCAGCCTCTCCCGGTTCTCCCACAGCCACGTGTGGTACACGTTCAACTTGTGGTCCTGTGGCTGCACCTGAGACACAGGGAAAATGTCAAATATTTACTAAAACACCTTAAAATATCTCATCGCTCCAACATTGTGAGTGTTGGTGCCTGGGGGTCGGTGGGCACAAGTGACAGCCGAAGGGCGCCACCCACCTCCTTCCACTCGTTAACACAGAAGATCCTGTAGGAGTCGTTGCCGTACTTGCCGATGCCGTGCAGCTCGATCGGGTAGCGCCACGCCTTGCTCAGGTACTCACCTGCGGGGCAGGGCACAGCACTCAGCACCTGCACACACACACCTGCCCTCACCGCCTGCACACAGGAGCACCCTGTGCCACTGTTACATGACTTCACTTCGGCACATTTCAAATGAAAACCAAAAGTTTCAGGTGTTTCCTGGTGCACGCAGACCGTGAATCCCCACGGGTTAATCTTAAACTGTGGTGTTTACATTCTCTGTTTAGAGAATGTGAATACCACATCAAACTGCTTTTCAACAAACCACCGTGGGAGTTTTATTCATAATCTCTCTCATCTGAACAAAATTCTCCTCGGCAGGTTCTGAGTACAGAATCAGAAAAATCCCAGGTGGAAGGGGCTTCTGCAGGTCACCAGAGCAGCCCTGAGCAGAGCCACCCCGTGACAGTGCTCAAACACAGCAGCAGTGCTGCGGGTGCTTGGGTCTCTCCCACTCCAACCAGTTCCTGGTCTCCTGCAGAACACACCGTGGCTGGGTTTCCCTCCCAGGTCACACTGGGATCAGCAGCTTTGCCTGTGTGACACCAATGGATCCCAAATGCTGCACAAAACAGACACCAACACACCCAATCCCCAGAGCAGCGTTTGCATCAAAGCTGTTTGTCTTTTGCCAGCATAACCAAGATGGCTCCAGCTGTCAGGAAAACCCACCTGAGAACCTGATGATGGTTTTGGCTCTGAGTTCGTAGAGGCCCAGAGGTTTGAGCAGCTCTGACATTTCTTTCCAGTCTGCAGCCCTGGCTACCTCAGGAGAAGGATACTTCCTCAGGAACTCCCAGAGCACTGGAATGGCCATTTTCCCTGGTGAAAGAATCCCGTGAGCAGGAGGCTGGGATGGAGCTCTCCTTCTGCACTATCCATGTGCTTTCTCAAGTGAGCTTTTCCAAGGTAAGGTACCAACTAAGGATTATTATTTCACAGTGACACAAGTTAAAAGAAATCAATTATTTCATTAACGCCATTAAAACTGGCAGCTGTTTCAGCCCCGTAACACCTCCCAACATCTACACACCTACTCCTGCTACTCTACTTACCTGAAGTTTTGTTGAGAAATATGGTGGCAATGAGAAGCTTCCATGGATCATGGAAGAGTGTTTCCTGGATAAGATTGAAAGGAGAACGTGGAGGAGTCCATTTTCTGAGGGCCTTCCTTCTGGGTGGGCTGAGGGCTGTACAGGGGCAACACAGGAATGTTTATTAGACAGCAAAGGATGGCTTTACCTATTTAATGAAAAAAAAAAAGAAGAAGACCTCTGAAGCATTATTGTGGAGGCACTGTGCATAGAGGGAGCCACAGCAGCTCCCACACGGCCTTTGCACAGCTGCAGGGGACTGTCCCACTTGGCACAGCTGCAGCCAGTGTCAAGCTGCAAGGAATTTTCCACATCATCACTTGATCCTGAGCTATCCGATCCCTTCCCCATAAAAAATGTATTACCCTAAATACAATACCTTCTTTGCTGTATTTACTGGAAAAATAGGGACTCGTTTTCCTTCTCTCCACTTGTGTTCGTGGGACAGACTCTTCTGTAAAGAAATAAACTTCAGCATTAAGCAAAAGCAGCAAGTATTTTGTTGTCATGTTTCACACACCACCTCTGCTTTATGCAGTGATGGAAACAGAGGGAATTCTTCTCATGTACAGTACACAAATGTACCTTAAATCTCCTCAGATTATTGCCTGACACTGTACAGCTTAAGAGCTTGGCACAGTAAGTTTCAGTTTTGAGTAAGTCTGCATTAATTTAAATGCTGTTGGATAAAAATGAGATTTGGATGTCAGAGCAGCTTGACCTGAAGCAGAACACGTGGCCTCAAGAGCTAGGAGAGGCCTGGGCAGAAGGTGAGGGCTGGCATCACCCTCTGCTGTCTCACCCACCTGGAGGCACTGTGGCTGCTGCGAGGCTGCTCCTGTGCCACGGCTCAGCATCCACCTGGGAGTCAGGCTGCTCACTCTGCTCACCCAGAGCCCCTGGATCCGCCACTGGGCCTGTCTGCAGTCCATGGGGTTTCTCCTCAGAGCCTGCAGCAGGTGTGTCACTGGAGCACGGCCCCTCCTCTGGCAGGTGAGCCAGCTGCCTCTGTGAGCCAGGCACCGGCCTGAGCCGTGCCCTGGACGTTGCTGCCAGAGCTGTCCCTGCGCCCCCAGGGTCAGCCCCTGCTGCACCCCCTCCCTGGCTGTCAGCTCCATGCGTGTCTGCCTGCCCACGGCCCCTCTCGTTCTGAGCACACTTGGTCTCCCGTGCGTTAGGGACTCTTCTCTGCCTCTTGCTCTTGGCGTCACCTTGGTTCCTCCTTTCTGAGCCCTTCTCACGTTTCCTAGTTTGAACGCTTCTCCCATCTGCCCTCTTTCTTCTGGTTTTCAAATTCTCCTCTGATTTTGTGCCTACCACTACAAAACCCGTGCCTTCCACAGTAGATGTAGCATCTTCCAGGTTTCCACTCCCAGCCTGGATGTTCTGAATTCCAGCCTCAGCACCATTCTGTGCATGGAGCTCCTGCGCTCTGCTCTGACAATCCTCCTTTTCCAGGTCAGTCCTTGCAGCTCCTGTGCCATATCCCTTCAATCCTGAACGTGTGCTTCCTCGAGGAGCTACAAAATCAAAATCTGCTGCTTTCAGTGTTGTCTCCCCAGTTTTCTGTAAATACTCCACAAGTGCTCGTTTTGACCTCAGCTTCTTCCCTTCAGGGCTGTGGTAGGAAAGGAAAGGAAATTAGCATTGACTTTCTCATTCTACCGCTCTTTGCTTACAAATCTTCAATAATACATGAAAACAACCCCAAAACGAAGGACAAAACCAATTTTTGAGGGCGACGCCTGGGCAGATTTCTGGGGCCCTGCCAAGCAAGGCCACACGGAACTCACTGACAGCCCCAGCCTCACCTTATGAAATACACGTCGATCCTCCCGGCCGTCCTGCCCGCCCGCCTGCGGCTGCTCACCCGCTGCCACCCGCGGGGGACGGGGCTGGGGTTGGGGTTGGGGCCGGGCCGTTCCGCCGCCGCCGCCGCGCCTCGACTGCCGCCCCCGGGGCTGCAGGGGAAGAAGAGCCCGGGTAAGGTCCCGCTGCCGGCAGAGCTCCGGGGACAGCGGGGCGGGCCTGGGGCCGGATCCCCGCCCGCGCCCCGCTGACGAGGCCCGCGCACCGGGCCCGCTCCGCCCTCACCCGCCCGCCGCTCCCGGCGCCGCCATCTCCCGCGCGCCGCTCACGTGACCCTCCCGGCCCCGCCCCGCGCGAGCGGCCCCGCGGCGCTGGCAGCGCCCCCTGGCGGGCTGGCGGACCCGCGGGCCGCGGGCGCAGGCGCGTTGCCCGTGGCAGCGGCGGGGCCGGGGAAGCGGCGCCCGGCGCGGAGCGGGCCCGGCCGTGAGGGGCGGCGCCGAGCCGTGCCGAGCCGTGCGGGGTCCGAGGCATGCGGGCCGCGCTCACCTGGCGCGACAGGGCCGAGCAGTGGTGAGCGGCCCCGGCACAGCCGGCGTGCCGGCCCGTTCCGTTCCGGGCGGCTGCTCGGGGCTGCGGGGGGCTCCCGGCGCGGGTCGGGCCCGGGCGCTCCTGCCGCTCGGGGTTCGTGGGCAGTCACAGCCACGCTCCCTGGGCCGCTGCAGGGCTGGCCGGGCGGCACCTCTGGTCAGTTTCTGTCTCCTGACACGCGGTTCTTGGTTGGTTTGTTTGTTTGTTTCCCGCAGCATTTACGACCTCGCGTTCAAGCCGGATGGGACCCAGCTGATAATTGCTGCTGGAAACAGGCTGCTGGTAGGGAAACCTCCTTGTCCTCTCTCCTTTTCAGCTGTATGAGCATGATTTCTTTCACATTAACTTATGAATATAACCTATCTGAAATCCCCTTATCTCTGTCAGTGCAGCCTCACAGTAACATACATATTAATGCAGGCCAATTCTAAAGTGTTTTGAAGCTTTTAAATATTTCTCACCAAGTTTTAAGCTCTATTTCCAAAAGTAATTGGATTTAAGCTATTTGTGTCATCTCGTGCTCCTGTGGGCGCCCGGGGTTTGAGGTCCATGAACCCGCCCTAGTCCTGGCGCAGCGCAGGGGCCGTGCTGGTGCGAGTCTCCTTAAATCTCTGAGCCAGGGCCGAGGCTCGGACCCGCGTCCTGGCGCTGAGGTGACAGGACCGGTGTGGGAACATTCACCTCGAGCTGTTTGTGGGTCCCTGGGGCTGCTGCAGGAGCAGCTCAGCGCCAGCTGCTCGCAGGTCCTGCGAAGCGTCCAGGTGGGGCAGGTTAGGAGCTGCAGGAAGGGAAAGACGGGATGGAGGGATTGTAGAGTTCAGCATTGCAGGACAACAGCTTTATTTTCAGGGCTAACGCAATCACGTATTTAGTGATGCTCCTTTGCAGTAATTTATTATGCTTAAACATAAAATGCGTAGAGAGATGTTTTAACAGCAAGATGTAAAATATAAAAATAAAAGATAAAAAGCCAATAAGATGTAAAACAAGCTGCCAAACAAGCTGTTGAAAAATGTCCTTTGTGCATGTTATTTTCTAGTACTGACTTCTTTCTTTCTAAGAATATCAAGTTACAGAAAGCTGTTTCTGTGCTAGAAAATGTTTTGTCTTGTATGAACTATATGAAATCCAAAAAGCAGGCACAAAAGGAAGTGCATAATCTGCTGACCTTCAGTAATTTTATATCCCAGCCCTCACACTGGAGGTGTTTACACCAGGTTGGATGGGACTTGCAGCAACCTGGTTTAGTTGAAGGTTTCTCTGCCCCACGGGGGCATGAAGTGAGTGAGCTTTAAAGTCCCTTCCCACCCAAATGTGGTTCTCTGACTCAATGAAGGGCTTTTTTGTGCAAGTTCTTTTGTTTGTATATTTGGATTGGTTTTTTCTCCCCATTTGAACAGGTGTATGATACTTCTGATGGAACCCTAATTCAGCCTTTGAAGGGACATAAAGACACTGTGTACTGCGTGGCTTATGCCAAAGATGGTAAATAGCACCCTGGGGCACTGTTAGCCTGGTTTGCAGAGTGCATCTCTCCCACGGGTGGTTGATTGCCCATGGAAGTTGGAAGTGGGCATTGTTCTGGTCACAGCGTGGGACTGCTGGGCTTTATTCTTTAACAAGTGCTGGGTTTGCTGTCCAGTGGAGGCTGTGATCTGCTGTGCAGATCTACCTGCACAGGTACCTGTACGGTCACCTGTGAGCCCAAGAGCTCCCACTGCTCCTCCTCTTTGACTTTAGTGTTAGGCTTAGCACTGGTGAAGGGTATATTCATGGGCAGCGTGAGGAGAAGGCTCACCTCAGAGATTCCTATTTCTACTACTCATCTGCCTCTGAGTTTTATTCCTGTATTTCCTCTGTCCCAGAGCTTCCTGATCTCCTGATCCTTCACATGTTACCTGCTCAGTGCACTCTGCTTCCAGTTCTCTCATGGTCTACAACTCTCACTCAGTGGGACGCACTCTGTGGGTTGGGGGCCTTCCTGCAGCTGCTGCTGTTAGGGTGATGGGAGTTCCTGTGACCCTGTACCAGTTTAACTTGTTTCCCATCAATCTCCAGCGTGGGGCTGGACAGCACTGGAAGGACTGGTTACTAGCAAGGCCATGGAAATGGTGCAGAGCAGCCACTGGAACTCCATGTGCCTGGGAGAGCACCAGCACATCCATGACTCAGTGTCAGCCCCTTTATTACTTGAGCCTTGTCGAGTTCAAGAACTTCTTGCTCTCTCTTTGATTGAGTATTTGGAGTGAAAGTGATTCTTGTATGTGTGGGATTTAATTTATCTCTAATTCCTAGGCAAGCGTTTCGCATCTGGCTCTGCTGATAAAAGTGTGATAATTTGGACTTCAAAGTTAGAAGGAATTCTGAAGTACACGTAAGTGATGCTGTTCAGTTCTGTGCCTCAGAAGCTGATTTTGATTATTCACTGCTGCAATTAAAGAGCATGAGCTGTTAGATTTGGGAGAAGGTTCGCTAAGGTCAGAGAAAATGGGTGATAGGGGAGGGAGGAGGAAAAGAGCAGCTGAAGTATCTGAGTGAGGCAGGAAAGCAATTAAAGGCATAAAAGGAGGTGGGGAATTCAGAGAAATCTGTGAATTTAGAGGGCTGACAGAGAACTAGGGACACTCAGAATAGGTCATAATAAAATTAAACATAGTATGCCCAGTCTTCTATAATAAACCATAATTCTGGTTCAAAGATCAAATTGAAGATGGGTTTGTCACTTCTGGTAGATTTCAGTCATTTGGCTCTGTTTTCAGAGAGCCCTCTGGAGCAGCAGCTTCATGTTCTCCTGAGTGCACATTTATCAGGAGCTGGCTGGTCGCTGCGCAGGGCCCGCACAAGCGCGCTTGGTTTAGGATTTGGTTACAGCCTTCAGTCATATTTTTCAAACCCCTGTTGCTGTAATCTTGATGAAATACAGTGAATCCTGCTACTTGGAGACAGTTTTTACAAGGTTTATTACTTAATTACTTTACAGTGATAGCAGACTTACTTGATGTACTATAAACCAATCCAGTTATTTTGGCATCTGCTAAAGCTTTCAGCTCACTTGCTGAAAGTCAGAAAAGGGACATTTAAGAATGATTTATTGAAATCTGATTGTAACTTCATTCTAGGCATAATGACTCTATCCAGTGCGTTTCATACAATCCTCTCACTCATCAGTTGGCATCCTGCTCGTCTGGGGATTTTGGTATGTCTTCTCCCTTAACTTTTCCATCAAGACAGTGAATTCCATTACAGTTAGATAGCTTAGCTAACTACAGATAGGTACAGCTCTGTGACTCCAGGAGAGATGGGACACAAAGCTACCTAACATTCAGTGACATTGGATACTGATTTAAACCACTTAAACTCAGTGAGAAAGGACAGTAGTGATGGGTCACAGGATCAAATGTGCTGCTCTGTTACTGGAATTTTTTGCAGAGACATCCTCTGTTATTTAGATGGATTTTTTTTTCCATTTAATAATAAATAATATGTATTTAAATGCCCACTTGCAGTGTACAAGACTTTGGTGCCTCTGAAATCCCAGCTGAGTTCTCTGACAGTATTAGTTTCCAGTCTGAACCCTGGCACATACTTACTTATCATTGGCTCTTTGTTTTCTTTCATCAAGGCTTGTGGTCTCCAGAACAGAAGTCAGTCTCTAAACATAAAACAAGCAGCAGGATTACTTGCTGTAGGTAAGTTTTAAGGGTTATCTGTGTCATTTAAGTTAGTTTCAATACAAACCATTTCAAGATAGAAGCTTTAAAAAAAAAGACTTTTCCTTCCTTCTTTTTCAGTAGCAAAGTGTTGGGTTATGCTTGGTCTTGTTTATAACTAAATCCTTTTGAAGGCATCAGAGACAGATTCTGGTCTTGAGCAGGTGTCTTAGCTGTTCCGTCCCATCTGTTCTTCTCTCTTGTGCAACAACAATAAAATGAAGTTACAGGAAAAATAATTGCAATGTTTGTTTGTTCTTCATTCCCTGTACTGTTGGGGTTTTCAGTTGAAGAAGTTATTATCTTTGTGGGGAATCTGAAGTAAGGATTCATAACTGAAGTCATTCATCTGACTGAAGAATAGACCAGAATAGACCCTAGGCCTCCCCTGTCCTACACCAGACAGTTCCATCTGATCATGTTCTAAATGTGGCTTTTAAAGCATCTTGGTCTGCTCCCAGACTGCCATCCCCAAACTGTATCTGACTTAGCACATGTTACAAATATTGCAAGCTTTAAATTATTATTTTACTTCTGTATATATGATAAAATGTCCTTGATGTAGAGAGTGCTGTTGCTATAAATGTGGATTTAGATGCATAAACAAACCATAGGATTACTAGCCACCTCTCAGAACTCCCTCTTAGAAGTATACTTTAATCTACCATTCCTGTGTGAGTGTGCTATTCACCATCCTGCCTTTCTGCTGCTTGTTTGTAGTTTACTCTTCAGTGTGTATGTGTTTTCTCAGCTGGACAAATGATGGCCAGTACCTTGCTTTGGGGATGTTCAACGGCATTGTCAGCATAAGGAACAAAAATGGTGATGAGAAGGTGAAAATAGAGAGGCCAGGGGGCTCTTCCTCTCCAGTATGGTCAATTTGTTGGAATCCTTCCAGGTAAATAATTTCATCCTTCTTTTTTTTTTCATTCTGAATAGATAATCCTTGGCTCATTGATTGCAGAAAGGCTTGACTTCTATCCCTGCTGGAGCAGATTAATTCCCATATCTGTTACCTTCTTTAAGTGATTATATATTGGGGTTTTGGCTTTGCTGCCAGTCCTCAACTGAATAGAGAACCTGGGAACAAGTGTAGATTGGAGACATGGATTGTTTAGGTTGAAAAAGCCCTTTGAGACATCAAATCCAACCACTCCTACAGCAGTGCCAAAGCCACCACTAACACCTGTCCCCAAGTGCCACATCCACACAGCGTTTAAATCCCTCCACCCCTGATGGACAGCCCTTTCAGGGAAGAAATTATCCCAATACCCAGCCTAAACCTTCCCTGGCAAAGCTTGAGGCCATTTCCTCTTGTTGTGTCCCTGTCCCCCCCTCAAGCTTTGAGTTATTCCTATAGAGGATACTGGTTTTGATTTTGTGTCCCCAAGCTGTTTCCAGAGGTTTAAATGATAAACTGCTGTCCTTTCAGTTTGTGACTTTTAAAGAGTAGCATGAAGTGAATTCTGCTATACTGTGACTTGGTTCTGTTGCTCTAAGAGATTTGTTAATTAAATTGCTGTAGAATTACTAGTTTGTTTTTTTTTTTTTTTTGGCAGAGATGAACGCAATGACATTTTAGCTGTGGCAGACTGGGGTCAGAAGCTTTCCTTTTACCACCTGAGTGGCAAGCAGGTATGTCTTAGAGAGTTTATTCAAGAGTCACAGGGTATTTTTGGTTCTATTTTGTCCCACAATCAAAATACTTGTATACAGGTGCTTTATTAATTTCATTAAACGCCTTCTGTTTTCCCAGCCTTTTATGAATCTACTTTTTTTTAACTATTCCTCTTTCAGCTCTTATTCTCACATAGCAGCTCAGCTGCTGTCTCACAGTTCTTCCATTAAAGCCCTTACAACTCTGCTGGCTTGTGTGACATGGTTCCCTGGTTTGTAGAGAACATCTTTGTGGGTTTTTTCAGCTGGGTAAAGGGGTTTTGTGAGTTGTTGTGTTCTGAACAGAATGGTTTGGGACTGGAGGGATTCTTGGATGTATTTTAGAGCTATCTTTGGGAATCTTAATATAGCCAGTGGCTCTGGGTATTGAAAGTCCCTGCACGGAGGAGATGAATGGTGTCAGCAATGGCACTTGTTGTTTTCAGGAAAGATGAAATTATCCTTTTGTTAACGTTTTTTATTGGGGTTTTTTGGTCTATTTTCCCTTGTAGATTGGGAAGGACAGAGTGCTCAATTTTGACCCGTGCTGCATCAGCTACTTTACTAAAGGAGAGTATCTCTTGCTGGGAGGTTCAGACAGACAGGTTTCTCTCTTCACAAGGGATGGGGTACGTCTGGGCACTGTGGGAGAGCAGAGCAGCTGGGTGTGGACCTGCAAAGTTAAACCAGACTCCAACTATGTGGTGAGTAGGGACATTTTTCTAACATTTTCACGGGGAATTTGTTACTTAAAGATCATACATTCTCATCTTAGTTGCTTGGACAACTAAGCTCTACTGAGGCAGTAGAACTTCACCAGTGTCTAGGGAGGTCCTATAACTGCCACTGGAATTACATATATCCCACAAAAGTAAAACCTGAGCTGTAAGAAGGATCTAAGGAGCATAACACCTGCTCTCAATGCTCTCAAGTGGTAAGGTGTTTGCTGCATTTTGGTTAAAAAAGAGGAGGGAAAAATAATTAAAAATATCAGCTAATAACTTCTGGGCTTGACCAATTCTAATTCCATGATGGGAAGAAGATGCCTACAGGGCAACTGTCAGGCTAAAATGCTGCACTCTTGAGTCCTGTACAAGTGGGAAGAGAATTAAAACAAATTTAAAAGTGAATAAACACACTTCCTCTGTGTGTTTGTCTAATCAAATCTATCCAAAACCCCATCCAAATAAACCCAAGCCCCCCCCCCCCCAGCATGGTGGTCTCCATGGTCTGTGGTGAGGTCAGTCCATTCTCAGTGCACTTGTGCCATGGTTAAATACAAGTCAGCTGTAGCTGGTGTTGGTCTATTCATTGTGCAGGAAAAGGGACATGGTCTTCATATAAGCACCACACACACTGGCAGGTCTCACCTGTTTGTACCAATTAACTGAAATCATTCCCTTGTTGTGTTCAGGCAGTAGGGTGTCAGGATGGAACAATCTCCTTCTACCAGCTGATTTTCAGCACTGTCCACGGCCTCTATAAAGACCGCTACGCCTACAGGGACAACATGACCGATGTTATTGTCCAGCACCTCATCACAGAGCAAAAAGGTAATTCCACACTTGCAAGCAGGCCAAAGCTTCATGCAGCTTGTTTTAGTTAATATCCATCAGGACACTTGGAATATACGCTGCATGTACCTGACAGGCTGTTGTCACTTTGGCAGTCGCACCGTGGAACACACTTGGGATGAGGAGAGGGCAAACTTGGAGTGGGCAAGTTCAGCACTGACAAGTTTAATGAAAGGTGTGGGCATTGGCAAAGAGACTGGGAGGGACAGGGGCTCTTAAAATAAAGTTCTAATCTCTGAAAATGAGATAAAAATACTATGTGTTATATTCAGCTTTTATTTTCCTTACTTGTAACCGCAAGCATTTGTGCATATTTAGTTTCTCCGTTTCTGCTGTCTTTTTATGGCAAGGATTCGAAGTACTGCTCCAGAATGTGCTGTTCATAGTTCATGTGGTAAACTGTGACAGGGATAGCAGATTATGTAGATGCAGAGCAGCAAACGTATCTGAGCAGGAATGTGCTTTGAATTTTAGAAGTGCTCTAGGGAGATTCAATTTTAGTGTATTAGTTCTCTGATTTCTGTATGTTATTTTTGTGTCAGCTTATACTTTATCATTTTGGTGCTTTTTCTTTTTAGTTAGGATAAAAGGCAGAGAGCTTGTGAAGAAAATTGCAATCTACAAAAACAGATTAGCCATCCAGATGCCAGAGAAAATCCTGATTTATGAGTTGTACACGGATGACTCTGCAGATATGTACTATCGGGTGAAGGAAAAGATCATTAAGAAATTTGAATGTAACCTGCTGGTGGTGTGTTCAGATCACATTATTTTATGCCAGGTATGTGCCTTAAAAGCTGGAGTAGTCCCGGGGTGTGTTCGGTGTTCAAGGCAGCTGTCCCAGACAGTGGCTGGCAGGACATGAGTGTCCCCTGGGATGTGCTGCAGCACTTCCCAAGGCAGTCCTGCTGTGCCCTGCAGTGCTCACATGCTGCTGGGCAGCCACTGTGGCGTGGCTCAGGTGACTCTGGTTCAGTAAAGCAGGCTCCAGAGTGAATTTGATAAATCAGCACAGAATCCAGGGGTTCTTTCGGGTGGGAGAGAGCTACTAGAAGAAGATTGGGGGTGTTTGTTTTTCTTTGCTCATAGGATTGCAAAGTCTTAAAGAATTCACCCATTAAATTGAGTATTTGACTTTATGATTTTTAAATGTAGAAGTAGACACACCTGCTAGTATAGGTATAAACATCACATATCAGACACAGATATTTGGCTTCACCTCCAGGCTGTGTTTTATACCTTACTGTGTCCTTAGGAGAAGAGACTGCAGTGCCTCTCATTTAGTGGTGTTAAAGAACGAGAATGGCTGATGGAATCTCTTATTCGTTACATTAAAGTAATTGGAGGACCTCCAGGGAGAGAAGGGCTCTTAGTTGGTCTGAAGAATGGTCAGGTAACACATCAGCTCTGGTATGTGTCTTTCCACTGCAAACAAAATGTATTCTGTTCTCTTGGAGACCTTAGGAGCAGCAGGCTCTTCTGCAGCCTAGAATTTTATTTGACAGTCTCATCTTGGGATTAAAAATTAATTACTTCTGTCTTTCTCATTCTCTGACAAAAAAATTCATAAATATATGTTTAACTGGGTCTGGAGGTCTGTGAGTTAGTATCAGCTGACAAAATTGAGTTGTTGGTGAAGAGAGCAGGTTTGCCTTTAGTGGGGGTTGGAGGTGTGTACACTTTTCCTGGTGACCACTTGTGAGGGTGTGGCTGTGCTCCAGGTGTGGGGGCTGTCTGTTTCACACGCCAGGTGGCAGGTACTGATAGCAAGGGCGTTGAGATCCTGTTTGTGTCTTCTGTATGTAGCGTATTCCTGTATTAATGAAATTGTGTGACTAGTGGAGAGCCCAGGATGCATGGCATCTGGTTTATCTGTATAGGCTTGCGACCTAGAGCGTGTTGTATCAGCCAGGCTGCTCAGGAGACAAACTGGAAGCATTTCCCTAATTTTATAGCAGTTTGTCTCTGAAAAAGCTGGCAGTTTCACACTTCAGACAGCACTGAGGGTTTGCCGCGCTGTGCTGTTTCCAGTTGTGGGGACAGAGCAGTCTGAGTGAGTTTGTTTCCCAGATCCTGAAGATCTTTGTGGACAACGCGCTGGCGATCGTGCTGCTGAAGCAGGCCACGGCCGTGCGCTGCCTGGACATGAGCGCCTCGCGCAGCAAGCTGGCCGTGGTGGACGAGAACGACACCTGCCTGGTCTACGACATCCACACCAAGGAGCTCCTCTTCCAGGCGAGCATCAGCACTTGCTGGGGTTTCTAAATGGGGGAGCAGGAGGGCAGGAAGCGGTTTGGTGCACAGAGCATCTCAAAAGTGTTGCTGTGCAGAAATTTGCGTAACTCCTTTAAGCTATTAATCGCATCTTGTAGAATTTAACTGCGATCTGTTTATCAAAACCACCCTCTCAGAGACGGGGGAGTAGGAATGAGAAGACGGGAAATCTATGTGAGCAACAGCTGAATAAAGAGCTCTTAGACATGTGACCTTTTCAGTTTAATTTAGAACTCTGCCCTGCTTCCCTCTGAAGCATTACAGTTAATGAGCATTTTAGTTTTATCATTAGTACGAACAGAATTAAAGCCTAAACATCTTTGTTCGTTGGGTATTCATAGGCTATAAAAGGAATCATGATAATGCTCTCTTCATTGGCAGTTTAGCAGTCACTTATTAATGTTGATTAAATGTTTTCAGAACATACTGGATAGCAAGGATGGAGTGCTGCAAGATAGGGTCTGCAACTTCCTTTGTGTAATGGACTGAGAAATGATCAATTAAATGCACTAACTAGCAGTATATTATTGTGGAATTTGGGATTATGTTTTACAGATTGATTCTAGAGATTGCTAGTAAATATACATAAGGCAAGACAATTATAGCTGAGAATTAAAATGTAAAATACATCCCAATAAATCTGTTTAGGAATGTTCCAGACTTTAGGATATTGCAAATGTGAATAATCGATGTGTGTGTGTACACACCAGGCTGTAATGGGTCAAACACTTCAGCTGAAGGAGGCATGTTTCTTAGCAAAGATGGGATTGCATCAGTTGTAATCCTGAGATGTTTTTCTCATTAGGAGCCCAATGCAAATAGTGTGGCCTGGAATACCCAGTGTGAGGATATGCTTTGCTTTTCTGGAGGGGGTTACCTCAATATCAAAGCTAGCAACTTCCCTGTCCACCAGCAAAAACTGCAAGGCTTTGTTGTGGGTTACAATGGCTCCAAGATCTTCTGCCTTCATGTTTTCTCTATGTCAGCAGTTGAAGTTCCGCAGGTAATCCTTTAATCTCATTAAGTGTTGCTTTATATCTCATAAACATGAATGTTTAACAAGTGAAGAAGCTTTTCTGAGATTTACTTGTATTTCATTACTAAAATGATTGCAGTTCACACTTCCTTCGTTGTTATTTAAGTTATATTGTGTGATCTATTTTATTTTTGTTTCTTTGGCATTAATTAAGCTAACTTCCTTTTTGCTGTTGGTAATTGTCTCTGATTCTCCCTTTCTACTTGCAAATGCACATAATCTAATATAGTGCAGGCCTTACCTCCTGCAGGATTTTTGCTGTGTTCTCTCTATATAACTTTTATCCATTGTAATTTCATTTTCCTTGAATACATAAAATACTGTTTTATTGTTGCTTCATCTAGACGCCTTTAGGCAATATTTTATCAGAATATTTTAGTCTGAATGTTTAGTACCTGTGTGGTCTTTATATTCAAAATTTAGGGATTGCCTTCCATAAAAGGCTGATTTCTGTCATCATGGAAGTAAAAAAAAACAAAGCAAAAAAAGAAAGTAGAAGGATTGTGACTCTGTGCATCCAAGAGTGTGCAGGACTTGCCTCTGAGAATCAATGAATAAAGCAGAATGTCCTGTGCTTGTACTGACTGATGGACACCTTGTTGCAGACCCTCTGTCCCTTGAGGCCCTGGGCAGGTCCTTGGTGGGGCTCTGGCTTGTCCAGGGTGGTTGGCAGCCACAGGCAGGATCACCGGGCCTTGAACACTCCTGTCCGCCTTTGGCACGCTGTAGGCACCAAGGTGCCACAGAATTGTTGTGCAGCATCTCAGAGGCAGCTTCTCCACAGCTGTGCTTTTGGAGAGAGGCAGTAGCAAAGGGTGTACAATGTTCAGATAAATTGGTGAAAGTAACACGGGAACGGACCCGCCTCGTGCTGGGGTTGCAAAGCCAGGGTGAGGCAGCAGTGCTGCAGGGCTCCCCGAGCCCCCAGAGGGCTCTGTGGCTGCAGACACACGTCCGTCTGTCTGTCTGTCTGTCTGTGTGTCACCCTGCAGCAGCTGGCAGCTCTCCACGGGGATTCCTTTGGGGCAGGTGCTCGAAAGGCCCAGTGTGCTTTGTGCCGGGTCACAGCCTGGGGAGCGCAGCTTTGTCCTGAGGCTGGGGCACCACGGCTGCTTTGCTGCCCTGCCTTTGTGTCCGGGTGTGTCCAGGGACTCCTCCTGCTCTTGGCCCTTGAGAGCACACTGCCCCTCCTTTGCTCTGCTTATGAGTACTAAAAAAGCTCAGTGTACGTCATATTTAGCATGTTCAATGCCCAGAAGAATTCGCATCCTTAACTACTTCCTAATATTGCAGGGAACTGAAGATTTCAAAATGGATGAGTTTGGAATGTAATTAACCCAGCTTGTGTAAAGATAAGATAAAGATCACCCCAGAATGTTGTTCTGTCTGTGTACAAAACTGAGATGTTTATTCTCTGGGCAGCTTGTAATGGTTGTAATTAGAATATATTTTTTTTCCCAATATTTGTAGAAAATTTCACTAATATATCTCAATATTATGCCTTCTGATACATGTTTTTTTCTATGACGATCCTCAGTCTGCACCCATGTATCAATATCTGGAACGAAAAATGTTTAAAGAAGCCTATCAAATTGCATGTTTAGGAGTGACTGATGCTGACTGGAGAGAGCTGGCCATGGAAGCCTTGGAAGGGCTGGAGTTTGAAACTGCTAAAAAGGTAAAGCATTTGTTTACTCGTTTAGCAGAAAGCTTGGGTTTGATATTTATCTATGTGTGTGTGTATGACTACAATGCATGTTTTGTGGCTGGAATATGTGGTGTTCCTGGGTTACTGTCTTGCTTGCCTTTATGTCTCGTTATAAACTCGTGATTTTGAGATGAGGTTTTGAACTGAAATCAAATGTATCTCTCTAGATAAATGCCATGTTCTAAATCAAGGTGTTTGACAGTAGGAAAATGTTTTCATCTGGGAAAGGCGTTGATGGGTTTCGGGGAGCAGAGCTGGGAAGCAGTGCCCACCGGGTGGCAGCAGAGGATGCTCACCTGCCTTTGGCCCCCGCCTTCCTCAGTGCTGCAAACCTGCCCTTGTCCCCCCAAACATTTAATATAACCTCCGTGCAAATGCGAAGATTTCCTGCTCTTTGGGATCTCCCATTAAGGCTGTGTGAAGGCAGTGGTGCTGGACAGTATCATTTCAGTCCTTTCCACTGTGGTGTGCCTTGCTTTGGGGAGTGGTCTGTGAGTGGGCATAGACTGAAGAACTGAGTTTTCTCTGGCATAAAATACTTCCCTATTTTCTTTCACCATCTCTTCTCAAGTAAGGGAGAGCAAACTGAGTTCAATGTCATGAATATTGTATGAAAGACAAAACATTCTAAAAATACACTGAGAATGGTCTGAAGTGATAGACATCTTTTAATAACAGATTTTTTTTTTTTTAAAGGGAATGAAATGCTTTTTTTTTTCTTAAGTGGAGGCATCAGAATAATTCCAGTCTCATGGATGGCTTTATGCAAATAGATACTTTTGAAAAGAAGTTTTCAGTGCCTCCTTGGAATTTTTAAGTAGTGCCCTCTTAGAATTAGAGCGGATTAATTCGAACAAAAGCAGCTTCTTGACATTAAAGGCTCTTACAGTTCCTAGTTCAATCCGATGTAAGCAGAATATTCTGTGCCCTCTTCAGTTTGGTTGGAAGCCTTGAATGTGCAGCCCAAAGAGTTAAATTTCTGTTTTGTGATGCATGTCAGGAATAAGTGCTGAGCTGCTGCAACTTGCACGTGACTTTGCCACTTGAGACTTTGAGTTGCACATTTATCTCCATTTGCAAAGATATTACACTGTCTTAAAGTACTTTTATCTTATCGTCTTCTTACTTCCTTTCCTCTCTCTGAGCTCCTTTCATGCTGGATTTTCGGAATGGTTTAAAAACTAGGAGCATATGCAGCCGGCTTTGACAATACGATCAGTTATGTGCCCTTCCTTGTAACAGTTTCCTGAAATTTCCTTGTCTGTGTCACACCTCACATCCAAACGGAGAAGCTATAAAATAGCCAGAATAAAAGCACGTAATATTTTAATTGACCCTTTGTATTTCTTGGGGGACTGATAGGCGCAGCTCCGCTGCCTGCTGTGCCGAGCTGTTCCTGTTGAGCCCTGCGGGTTTGGGACTACACAAACACAAACCCAGCACACTTCTGCCTGTCCTTTTTGCATGAAGACAGCTTGCTTCATGCAGAATAATGTTTGGTGTTTTCTGGGTTTTCAAGTTAATGTCTTTTACTCTTTTTTTAAAATTATTTTCAATAGGCATTTACCAGAGTACGAGACCTTCGATATTTAGAACTGATCAGCAGCATAGAGGTAAGCCAGTGTTCAAGAAGGTGTATTTTCTTAAAGTTACTGCTGTACCAAATTCAGTACTTTCTGTTTTGGAAGGACTTTTGGTTGGATATTGCTTCTGACTGTTGGAGATGTGTTTGAAGTGAAAAATCCTGGTTCGTAGAGGTGACTCAAGTTCTAGTCATAGGATTGGAACTTTGTGGACCAAAATGTGGGTGTGGGATGGGAACTTCTGAAACTGTCTTCAGGAGGACTGGAAAAATGTTCAGTATTCAATTAATAATTGGTAGAATACTACTGTGCTGACGGAGCTTAGTACAGAATACTTCATAAACATGAGTTCATTAAGCCTTTCCCTACCCCCTGGAGGTAGGTAATTACTATTATCTCCTCCTTGCAGAGACAGACACAGGCCCAGAGAAATGAAATGACAAACTTGGGGTCTCATGACAAGTCTGTGACAACTGGAAATAGAATTTGGGATTCCGTATTTCTATACTATGCTCTAATCACTCCTTCCTATTCTTTTCACACTTCCTGATAGAATTTCACTCAACAATAACTGTCTGTCAGGAGCACTTGAAAATACACTCATCACCCTTGTCCTTCTGCAGAGATGGCAAGATAATGCTTAAAGATCTGCTTGGAGATGGCATAAAGGAAATTCCTCTTCCTTATGTTAATTAGATTTACACCTTCTCTTAAAAGATACACTCCTTGTCTTCATGTCTGCAGAGCTGTCCTGCTGCTGTCAAAATGCCAGCTGGTTGCAGTGAACTTTTCTCTAACACAGGACAAAGGTCTGCATTAAGAGCCCCTCTTTTCAGTTGGTTTTCTTTTTTTTTTTTTCTTTTCAAGGGTATAGGTAGGTGAGAGTGTTTTCTCACCAGTAGTAACCTTTCTTTTCCACATATGCTTCTCCAGATCTTCATTTATTGAAGATATTCTGGATTTGTCATGTCATATTCTGTTAAGTAAGAAAGAATCCCCCTAAAAATAGGCATAAATTTACTTTCACACATCCTGAAAATGCTCCTTTTACAGTGAGTTCTACATCCCCACTTGCTTTCGCCTGCAGTGGATTGGATTCCTTTTAAGGCTTGTAGGGTGTAATTAAACACACGTGTTCCATTAATGCCATGGTTTTCTCTCAGTAATGACACTTTTTCCCAATTGATCACAGACAAACATGGTTGCCATCTTTATCTGGCAAGATTCTGTGGAGTCTTCAAAAAAGGGTGTAACAAGTCCTCTGATTATTCATTTAACCAAGGTTTTGAAGGAAACTTTGAACACCAGCTCGGTGTCAGCCCAGTCAGTCAGCGTGGCCAGGGAGTGATGGCTGAGACCCTCTGGCAGCAGAGGATTGAGTTTGGATGCTGGTGGAATGCTTTTCCCCTTGCATGCAGTTTTCTTTAAATTCAGCTCACAGCTCTGTGTTTCCTACGATGTGGGGTAACTGCAGCAATAATTTTATCCCAGGCAGGTAGTGGTGTGTGTCCAATACACAGGATAAGGCACACACATGGAAACACACACACACACACACACACACACACGTGTGCAAACCTGTCTGGGTCGCTCAGAGTCAGGGCCCTGCTGCAGTTTGATTCATGTGCAGGGTTTCTCCATGGCTCTGCACACACATGGCAGGTTACTGCGTGGCTCTCCACTAATGCTGTCCTCAGGGTCCCTTCCCAGGCCAGAACAGAACAGAACAAGCAGTTCTGGTTTCCAGGAGAGCATGTACAGGTGCTCTGGAAGTGACTGGTGCTGACCCAAATCCGTGAGCTCTTGCTTGTGGGGACAGTGGAGGTGTCACTGGTTTGTATTCAGAGGCAGGCTAACATACATCCTGAATCTACTTATTGCTGGCAGTTATCCTCCTGTTTGTCATCCCACCTGCACATATTGTTAATGTAGCCAAATTATATGCTGGTGAGATTGTAGGGAGAAAATGAGGAGCCCATCAGATGCCTTTTTTAAAATAGACTGGCATAATGATAGCATGTGTTCATTTTCCTGTGTGAAATCAAGAGAAGTGACTTTTCATCACTTTGGTTTGTATAGTGACATTTAATTTTGCTCTTCATAATTTTAATTAAGGAGGGATTTAATCCTTTAATTATAAATTCACCAGAAATGTAGGAGAGGCATAATTATGCTATCCCGTTACAGGTTTTTAATTATTAGCAGTTAAAATCTAAGCCTGAAAATCTAATTCCTCAAAGGCTATTTCTCGCCTAGGTGCTGATCATCTAGAATATTTTCTACATCTCTCTTCGGTTTTTTTGTTTTTCCAGGACCGGAAGAGGCACGGAGAGAACAACCAGGAGCTGTTCCTGGCAGATGTTTATGCCTACCAGGGAAAGTTCCACGAGGCAGCGCGGCTGTACAAGAGGAGCGGCCACGAGAGCCTGGCCCTGGAGATGTACTCGGACCTGCGCATGTTCGAGCACGCCAAGGTAGGGCTGGCACCCGGGCTTCACATGCAGGAATTCTTATGTGCCTCTCACCGTTCCAGTGTGTGATCCTACAAAGGAACTGTGGGCTTTGAATTCTGATTTCATTTTATCAGGTATTTGTTTGGAGATCTTGTGGCTTATAAGGGGAAAAGTGTTTCTGGCCTGGGTGTAACGGTGGCATTTTCCTTCAGAGTCTGCTACCAAGGCAGCAGATTGTGTTTTGTAGAGTCTCAAATATGGCTGTGGAAATTCAGGGCTTTTCAGTGAATTCTTTTAGTGGACCTTGTGATTACATAGTAATTTTCTTTCTTTCAAAATGAAAAAGTTTGGTTTTATGACTCTTTTTGCATTATCTCATTTGAGAGTCCCTTATTGTTTGTTTGTCCTCCAAAGATGACAAGGTAGTACCCACGTTATCATAAAAATATATGGGTAGGAGTAAGTCAGATCTATATCGATGCATTTTAAAAACTGCATAATATGCTAACCTAGAATATTTTTGTTTACTACAGAATTTCTTCCAAAGATTCAGTGTCTTGGCTTTTTTTAAAACTCTGTTCCATGTAGGAATAAATTGAGTATAATTCTGAAAAGTGATGTTTTTATATGGCGATAAGGAGCATTACTTGGCTTTTAAGTCTTCTGTGGTGTTTTCTTATCGAAATCCCCGAGAACGCATGCACTGTTTAGTCTCATTCATCACTCATCAGAGCCCTATTCTGCCCAATCCAGGACAAAGAATTCACCATGACATGCACAGAAACTCTTTAGCAGAGATTCCCCAAGCCATGCTGCAGAGATCTTTTTCTTCCAAGAGCTCAACAGAAACATTTGGGGGCTTTGCTGATGTAAGCCTGACTTCCGCTATTTTTGGCTGATGAGTCTTTGTTAGCTTCAGTGTTTTGGCTCCTCTTGAACATAAATGTAATTCATACAGGAAAATGTTCCCATAAGTCTTTGTAAGAATCTTTTAATTCTTGGCTGCAGTCATGTCTAAATTTAACCAGTAGAGAGCAAGAGGTCTCATGTCTCCTATGCTTCGGAGTGATTCCATGCTGAGAAATTTAAGGTACTCCATAAGGCAGCTTCTTGTGCAGGGAGTGCACAGGACATGGAAGAGCATGTAAACCCCCCTTGTTTTCAAGTTATTTATCTAAGGAATAATACATGGGGGAGGGGTGTGTTTTTGTGGTGCTGTTTTCACTGATGCTGCCAGAATTATTCAAAGGGATCCACAGAACTTGCTTTCTCGTGCATGACTTTGATGAGGCCTGGACAGAGGGTCCAGACTGGAGGCAGAGGTTGGGAGTCCTTTGATATCTGGTCACAGGCTCTTTATCGCAGCACCAGATCACTAATTACTGGCAACTCACAAAAAACCTTTTATACTGTGGGAAGCTGAGCTTAGCTTTTGATTTTGGGCTTATTTTGGTGACCTAAACTGGAAAAGTCGTGCCAAAAAGATTGTTTGACTTCACTCTGGAGTGCAGCTCTCCATATTCAGAGCTGTTGGGATCCCTGTTAGCTGCTCCTGGAGCAGGGCTGTGCTGCAGGAGCAGGCCTGGGGCTCGGTTGGAGCTGGCACAGATGGGGTGCACTTCTGCCTGTAGCAGGGAGCTCCTGAATTGCAGTGCTGAAGCAGACCTGGTGTACAGGCTTTTGCCCATTTGTTGCTTTGGTTCTGTTTTTTTAAACCTCAGTCAGAATTTGCTAGAAACATAGAGGATATACAGTTTTCCACTCTTTTCCCACTTGTAATTTCTCCTCTGTTCTGATTTTCTTTTGATAGAAGTTGTTTAATGGGCAGTAGCCTGTTCTGTTAACAGTCAAAATTGCCCTTAATCGATCTTCTGGTGTTGAAGGGGGGGTTTATATTTTTTTCCTGGCACATGATGTCAACAGATGTGAACCATATGGTGCCAGAGCTTTAGTACTGGCAGAAGAAGCTGAACTAACTATTAGACATATTTCCAAAATGGTTGTCAACACAGGGTCCAGGCTTGGTGTTTGCATTCCTTCCACAAGTCCAAGCAGTGCTTCAGAGCACTCTCACTTTTGAGCAGCTGTGGTTCTGGTATTATAAAAGAACTTAATGGATATATTTTTTAAAATACTTGTTTCCTGCAAAGACACTTGATAATTATTTCAGCCTTCATTTGATTTGTGATGCCAGTGTGTGATAGAGTGGATGTGCTGCTGTTGGCTGAGCGTGGGCTGGGACTGGGTTGTCATTGAGGAGGAATCCCTACCTGCTTGGCTTGCAAGAGAAGATCTAAAACTTGGAATTATCTGTTAGAGTTTTTAGATTAGTACCATTTTGTTTTGGAAAGGCTTGTTCCTGACAAGCTTGCAGAAATTGTAACTCGTATCCACTGAACCAGGCTTGGCAGAGAGCAGGAGAGGACATTAGGGTTGCCTCTGGGCACCTGCACTGTACTTCTCTGGGCCTGGCCACAATCTTCTGCTTTCTTTTTAATTGAAAACTCTATAAATGTGAGACTTGCCATTATTTCCTCCCAGACATGGGGCCTTGACGATGAGCTGCTGAAGGCTGGCTCAGTGCACGTTGCTCTCCGTGGAATATTTCTGTCCTTGGGAGGCATCATGGTTTTCATTACAAAAATCTTTATCTATTTTAGAGTTTAGACTGTAATGACGTTTGTGACCAGAAGAAAATGCAGACTTCTGTATTGCACTGTTGCAGGAATTTCTGGGATCTGGAGATCCCAAAGACACAAAGATGCTGATAAAAAAGCAAGCAGACTGGGCCAAGGATATCAATGAACCAAAGGCAGCAGTGGAGATGTACCTCTCTGCTGGAGAGCACATGAAGGCCATCGAGATCAGCGGGAACCACGGCTGGGTGGATATGTAGGTTCTTTGTCTCCTCAGAGATAACACATAATAAAAGCTTGAATGAGATATTATGAATTCCCCGTAATTTTAAAATAAGACCAAATGTATTTAATATCTGCCTTTATATCAGGTTGAGTATCTGAAACACACCTATGATTTAAAATGTTTTAAAAGTTGCATATGTTTAGAGGGCAGGGCCATAAATATATTACAAAAACTAATGCATTACAGCAATGAAGAGTATGCGTAGGTTTATCTACAATATGAGACTGTCTAAAACAGTCTGAATGCCTTCAGAGTGATCATCACAGCAGTAACTGTACCAGGTAGCCCAGTGGTGCTGTTGTCAGATGTTTAGAATAATCATCTAGGGGGTAGAGAAGTCACCTGGAGCACAGAGTCCTTAGAAATTCTGTGGCCATTCCTGTCTCTGGTCATTTCTCATCACAGTAGGTGGCACTTTGTGTCATTTGCTGAGCTGCCTTGAGATCGTGGCCAGGCCCTTCAGGCTGGCCTTGCCTCTGTTTGGCTGTGTGGCACAGGGGCTGCTGTTCATTCAGGAGCCCATTGCTCCGGTCAGGGTTGGGCAGTGTGTGCCACGGAGTCATGCAGGACGTGCTCCCTCCTTCATCTGCAGAGTCTGAGATACAGAGCTGAATGTCTGAGCAAAGAGGGAAGGAAGGGCTTTGAGTCTGCAAAAGGCAAAAGCTATTTGGAATGTTTACTGAAACTGCTTAAGCAGTGTTGCATGGTGGTACTATTAGGATGTTTATTAAATGTTAACTGATTGAAGGTGAAGTTATGACAATAATTAAAAGGCAAAGCACCAAGGCAAACATCTGGCTTCTTTCTTCTGAGCCTAGGTTAATCGAAATTGCTCGAAAACTGGATAAAGCTGAGCGTGAGCCTTTGGCTAAATGTGCCTTCTATTTTAAGCAACTTGATAACCCTGGCTATGCTGCAGAAACCTACATGAAGGTTGGTGACCTGAAGGCATTGGTCCAGCTCCACGTGGAGACTCATCGCTGGGAAGAAGTGAGTGTGCCCTTGATTTGTGTTTTGAAAACCACTGCTTCTTATTGTCACTGGTTGCAACTAAAAAGGGAAGCAAATGTCTGGCTCCTCCAGCACTGTCATGAGGGAGGAAGGCTTCTGCAGAAGGATTCAGAGTATTTCAGTTAATTGTGTATGCCAGCATGCGTTTGGTGGTGGTGTGGTCTTCTGAAACTGAATCTAAACTGCATTTATAGTGTTACTTCAATTTCTTTAGAAAATGCATTCAGTAAAAATACAAATATTTTTTGTCTCTTGCTGGGAAATCTACTAAATTTCCCAGATAATCACTTTCAAGTCTTTCTGTTTCAATAGTCAATCTGTTATTATGCTAAGCTTCTTTTCTTTTGTTGTTGATTGCTTTTTATTTTAAAACACATAAGTTTCATGCTGGAGAAAATATAGATTACACTCTCTATTCTGTGTTTATGTTTCATTGTGAATTTTCTTAGAGCTAAAGGATTGATCCCATGGAATATTTTAAAACCTTTAACCGTTTAAACTGTGCAATATTCTAAGAATGAGCTTTTTATTTATGTCAGGCATTTGCTCTGAGTGAAAAGCATCCTGAATTCAAAGATGAAGTCTATGTCCCTTATGCTCAGTGGCTGGCAGAGAGTGATCGATTTGAGGAAGCCCAGAAAGGTGAGAATGTCACTGACAGATCCATATTTACTCCATAGTAGACTCTGCCCAGGCGAATTTCTTATCAGTGGTATTCAAAACCAAATATAACCCATCTTTTCATACTGGTTTTAAAGTAACTGGAAATCTCCTTATTTTATAGGAAAATGTGATGAATGTATCAGAATTTATGGCATCTAAATATAAGTCCAGATTTTCTGTCTTGTTCTATATCTGAGTGTGGCACATAAGAGGTATTTGGCATATAATCCTAACCGTTGTAAAATTTTTACCCCGCAAAAAATCAAAATATGGCAGCTCTATTATAAACCTGAGTGAAAAACGTTTTTTTTTCCTTCTCTTTAGACAATACTGGATTTGAACAAGTCAAGTTTTCCCATTCCTTTAAGTTTTTTGCGGGGTTTGATTGGCTTATAAGATTACATTTGAACGGAACTGTAAACTTTCCATCCTGTGGAAAGCCTTCAAAATTCAGTCCCCAAGCTGCTGGATGGACAAGGAGCTGTTGAAGCGAGCTGTGTGCGCAGTGCCTCGGCGCAGGTGCCCCTGCTGCTCCTGAGCCAGCTCGGACCCCTGCCTGGCACTGCTTGGCCTAAAGGGGCCGGCAGGACCCGGGCTGGGCCTGCTCTGCCTCTGCCCAGCACGGGTTTGTGTGTCTTGGCACCAAGCCGTGAGCAGCTGGTTGAGGGCAGGGTGGTTTTTGCACTCTCTGAATGCAGGTCAGAGCCCCGTGTGCTGCACAAAGCTCTGTGCTGGGGGGCTCTGCAAGTGTAGGTGCCCGGAGCTGGAGGAGCTGGAGGTCCTCATGGCACTGTTCTGGTCTCAGAACAGAATGTGGGGTCTGGTTCAAGCTGAGCTGCCTTCACTCAGGGGGCAGCAGTGCTGTGGGGCTGGGTTTTTTGGGCTTGGTTCCCCCTCAGCCCTGTTCCTTTATATGGAGACTGCATTGGCCAAATGCAGCCTGCCAAGTGAGAATTCAGGGTGTTACTCGGTGCATCAGAAAAGGAGATGCTGTTAGTAAATGACAGGAGGGTGTAGTAGCTGTACTCTTTTAAAGTATTCAGCACAATACTTTAAAAAGTATTCATACACACCAGAGCACTGGCTTCAAACAATTTATTGTAGTTTTGAGTGAAGTTGGGATTTGCAGTATTTGGAGATCACTGTTGTTTGTACAGAGATCCTAATCATCACAGCATCTTCTCTTTTCTATTTAAAAAACCCCAGTAACCCGTATTATACATACTCCTTGAGCTCAAGAGTTGCTGAGACAGTGCAGAAGCTTCAAAATACCTGCAGGTTCTTCTCATGTTGCATTAGTGTCACTGCATTCAAGGAGGAAAATAGCAGTGTATAATCCCTTTTATCGTGCCCTGGACAGAGTGTTTGCTATGGGCTGAATAGAGTGCTCTCAGTTCAACACCATTAGTTCCCGTTAATTGATTAGTGGCGCAGTGAGCTCCTCTCTGTTTTGCTGGCAGCGTTCCACAAGGCCGGCAGGCAGGGCGAGGCCGTGCGGGTGCTGGAGCAGCTCACTCACAACGCCGTGCTCGAGAGCCGCTTCAGCGACGCGGCCTATTATTACTGGATGCTCTCCATGCAGTGCTTAGACATTGCCCAAGGTGAGTCACCCGGAGGAAGTGTGTGTTTGTTACCCTGTTGTGCACGCAGACAAACAGCTCTGCATTGTGATAGCGGTGCTGCAGCTGCTTCTCCGCTGGGTGGTTTGATTTGGGTTTTTTAATGCTGTGCACATCTTGGGCTTGTGCTATTTTTGTAGTCCCCTGTTTTTCCCATGTGCTAATTTAAAACAAATAAACAAACCAACGACATCAGCAGGCATAAGGCTCCTTCTGAAGTCTGGCTGGGATGAAAATCCTGCCTCCAGGGGCCATGTATCCTCCTTCACCCTCCCACCACACCCATTGCCTGGAGGGTTAAAGTGCTGGTAAATAAAAGATGTTGGAGAGTAAATTACCTCAATTGAAAGGGAGGGAGGTTGAAAATTATTTCTGCCAACAGGTAAAACTGATTGTTTGCTAGCTGTCATCTTGTCTCCAAACTGCACGTCACTGGGAGAGAGGTGTCAATAGGTGTAGTTTAGTGATAATGCAGAGGGTTGGGAATACTGCCTTTTGTCTGGTGCCTTTGGTTTTAGTTCAGCTCATCTGTCCCCCCTCAGATGTTTGAGATGTATGTCTTTTCCAAATGGCTTAGTAGTGTATTTGGTATTTGTGAAAGTTTTCAAAGCTAATTGCATTTGTGAGCTCTGGCATTCTGGAAGAGGTTTCTAAGGATGCACACCTGCTGCTTTCTGTCTGTAGCTCATCTGTAGCCTCTGGCTGTGTTAAACCATTGCCTCACCTGTTCTGTGTTTTGCCGTGCTTGTTTCAGACCAGAAGTTTACTCAGAAGAATAGCAACTCTGTAAGCATATGGTCTGCATGGGTAGATGGGACATACTTGACCTGGTACATATCTCCTCTGACAGTGCTGTGCTAAAATGATAACAGGTTGTTTTCTCCAAGCTGAGTTCGTAGACTTCTCTTTGAGACTGACACCAATGCCTTTGCCTCCCACAGAGAATGAAGGACAGCAGACTGAAATGTTGCAGAAGTTTCATCACTTCCAGCATTTGGCAGAAGTTTACCATGTCTATCACTTTATCCAAAGATACACTGTAAGATACTCACTTCAGAATTGTGTATTTATGCTTCCTGAGCTTTTTTCCTTAGGGTGTCCAAAAATAACTAGGACTTTTCAGGCAATTAAATATTGAATGTACATCAGTGATACTGTATAGCAACTTTATTTATTTATTTAACTTTATTTTATTTTATTATACAGTCTGCAGCTGTCCTGTACAAGAGCTTGCTCCTCTCTTTACAGCTGCAGGTTGGGCAGGGCTGTACCGATGCCTGACCTCCCTCCTGCCCATGGCACTTTCTGCTGGTTGCCTTGGTTTGGTCCCATGGTACCTGAGCCTCTGCTCCTGCACAGGCCAGGGTCAGTTTTTCCCTTAGTCACTGGAAAACAGGGTTGAACAGAAGGCACATTAGCCCAGGGATTTCCAAAGGGTGCTGCATGTGTCACTGATGTGCAGTCATGAGCGAGGAGCTCCTGCTAATTCCAGCAATTAGAGTCATGCTGCCATCACCCTTGGTGCAAATACCTGTTGTAGAACATTTGAGAGCCCTTGCTCTGTGCCCTTGCCCAAAAGAAGACTCTGTGCTGTGGAGTCTTTGCTGTCAGGCTACTTTAGATCTCACAGCGCTAGAGACTCTGCACTGTGGCTGTGCAGACTGCCCTCATTTTTAAATAACCTGTTAAAGGTTCTGTCTTAGCTGCACTGATCTCTCTGTCTCTCTTTTCTGTGTGTATTAGGCATGAGCTTTGGTGATAAAGATATGCAAAATCCACTTGTTATGTTCTGTCAACACCTCTTTTCCCAACGGATGAAAGAAACACCGTACTAGAGATGCCTTGTGCTGTGTTGCTTACTGATGTAAGTTGATGGTTTTCCAGCTTAGAAATGTGTCTTATGTTTTTCGTACCACAGGAGGAGCCTTTCAGCTTCCACTTGCCTGAAACCCTCTTCAATATTTCCAGGTTTCTGCTTCACAGCTTAACAAAGGAGACTCCTTTGGGGATCTCAAAAGTGTATCCTTCCAATATAGTACAAAAGCTAGAAGTTATCGTGTGATACATGAAAGGAATAACTGCTGTTGGTCCAAGGCAGGCACTCCTGCAGGGAATCTTTGATGTCACCTGTTGGTTATCGTTAATGGGAACTGACTTCTGTCCCTCAGGAATAATCAGCATCTTCAAACTGTTGTGTGCTGAGCTGCACTAGTTTGTTATTTGTTATAATTTGAAAACCTGTGCGAATCAACTAATGCCAAACTCTGTTAGGCCACCTTGAGCACCTGCCCCTCTGGCGTGTCATCAGAAGAGCAAGTTCTAGGACACCAGTCAGTGCAAAAAGGTGTTGGCTCTGAATCTTGCCAGCGTTGGTACAAGGAGACTGAGCTGAGGCAGAAGCAGGGAAACCCAGGAGGTGTTGCTTCCTGTGAGGCTGGTGTGCCACATGCTCTGTCGGGCCAACATCTGCATGGCCTTGTTAGTGCTAGTGAACCTCTGGGAGTGCTTCCTAAAGGGGCTGTGTGAGCCCAGTGAAATGCACCTTTCTGTAAGAGATAGCCACAAGGCCACTGGATGCCATAGGGAGGTCTTGTCTTGTTTCACTTCATTTCTGGCTTTGGATGGGATATTAGCTTTCCTTTTCATAACTTCCCTGCTTAGAAATGTAGAATCTTTCATGAAGTTTTTGATAACAGGCCTTGTGGTCATAGGTGTAAACAGCAGTTCACTCTGGTGGGAGGGAAGGACAACACTTGGTTGCTAACATGGGGCACACTCTTTCAAACCACATCAGGTGTATTTACTCAGTGTCAGTGGCTTACTTACGCTGTAAAAAATGTTAGGATTTTAGGTTTTTTTCTGACTGGGGGAAAATACATGCACCTCAAAATTACTGAAATATTGTAAATGGAGCCATAGCAGTGTTTATGTAGCATCATTTCCTTACCTTGCTAATAATTGCCCACAGATATTTTGATAGTCCTTTCACACATGTTTGTAAATGAAGTTCTGTAAATAGATTTCTCTGGTTAAAAGCTGTTTGAAGTCCCGGTGTTGGATATGCTTCATTGCCAAACTTCTGTGATTAGACAGAGTATTGCGTTTTTTCATAAATGCTGTATGTATTTTTATTCCTTAATTAAATTATAGCAATACATTATTGGCCCTGGCAAAGCAGAGTAAAGCTCTTGGTGCATATAAATTGGCTCGTCATGCCTATGACAAGCTGCAGGGACTGCAGATCCCAGACAGGTTCCAGAAATCTGTTGAGCTGGGCAGCCTGACAATCCGATCCAAGCCATTCCATGACAGTGAAGTAAGCTGTAATGTGTTTCATGTTAATCATTAATATGTGGCCTAATCCTGGAATATGAGTTCCTGTGTGCACAAAACAGTCTGAAATATATTATGCATGGCTCTGTGATATAATTGTATTTCTGCTGGAAACACAGTCCTTTTATTGTTATTCTTCGAATCAGACTTCCTTCTGCTCCTGAGAGCAAATTAAAATCAGCCCTCTCTTTGTGGGCAGCTTCCATCCTCCCTCTCCTCTCTTGCAGTCACCTTCCTCACTGCCTATTAATTCTTCCAAGCCCTTTTCTCCCCAGTTCACATGCTATTGTTCCACAGTCTTTGTCTCTCCAGCTGGAGGTCACTTTCATTTGTCCCACTCCTAACACTCTTCCCCTCCTCCCTCCATCCCTTCAGTGACCTTCCTTCCGTAAATCTTATTTTAACACCTTTTCTTCTTTCACTGAAGTCTGGCTTTCTGCAGTGTTCTATAAAGCCATGTCTCAGGGAGTACTCACTAAAAATAAATTGCATTGTGCCAGTGAACATACACCTGGCCTCCTGAAATAAGAGAAACACAGTCTTTAAGAGCTGCTTAAAATAACTCTGCTCTTGAAAAGAGATTAATTAATTGGAGAACCTAAATTTGACCAAATCTTAGAGCAAAAAACTTTGTTTCAGTAAACTTCTCTTCAGCTTCTTTTGGCCCTGTGTATTTGATGCAGAATTGTGCTTCTGTTACTGCAAAGGCAAGGTGAAAATTTAATTGTTAAAGTGGTGAAGACAGCTATTTTTAATGGGAAAACTTGCTGTTTGTTAAAAAGGGAAAGCATTTTCAGATGTTGAAGGGTCTGATTTCACAGCAGTGCTTCTCCAGACCGGCGCTGGTGCCGTGTCGGTGTTGTCAGCCGAAGGGGCCCGTATTTAATCGAAAACAAAGAGCTGAGGACGTGCCGGTCTGTGCTTACCATGCTCTCAATCTGTCTTTGCAGGAGCTCGTGCCCCTGTGTTACAGGTGCTCCACCAACAACCCCTTGCTGAACAACCTGGGGAACGTCTGCATTAACTGCAGGCAGCCTTTCGTCTTCTCGGCCTCCTCCTACGGTGCGTTGGGACGCCGCGTTTGCTCGTGCTTTGCAAGTAGATAAATGTTAACAGAGTAGGTCAGTGCCCAATTCCTTCTTTCTGCAGCGCTGTTTGGCCAAACAAATGTTCCTTTACTGTTGCTAAATTTGTCTAAGTGGGGGTTGTTGGCTCTCACTGCAGAGCAGCAGCACAGCATTGTTGCATTGCCAGATACTGAAATGCATCTGGTGTTCTGTGAAGGTGAGCACGACCCTTTCAGAAGTGGGGGGGTTTGGTTTGCTGCAATTTTATTTTATTAAACTTGTTTCATGAGAGAAGGTGGGCAGAACACCAGTGACATGAAGGAGCACAGTATCTGCTATGAGGCATTTCCTGAGTTCCTGCAGGTCGAATATTTCCTGCCTTCCCCTCCTTTTAGAGGTGCTGCATCTGGTTGAGTTCTATTTGGAAGATGGCATCACAGATGAAGAAGCTGTAGCTCTCATTGATCTCGAAGCTCCAAGAGTGAGTAAAAGAGAGAATAAATGGCAAGAGATGATGACTGACAGTATCCTTTTGATTAAAATTGGTTTTCTTTTCTTAGGGAAAAATTAAACCATTTAGAGTTTATTTTTTCCCCTTAGGTTTAAACCTTTCTGTCATATGACTGGTGTAAGTACAATTGCATCTTGTTTCTTTGTTGTGTTAGTATAACAACCAAACCACAGTTTAACCAAACCTAATATTGTCAAGACGCTTTTCCATCAGGACAGTTTATTTATTGTCCTGGCAATGTTTGTTTTTAACAGCGGAATGCCATGCTTTACCTTTTCTGTGTGAAATGCTTTCTGACAAGGATGAAGGGAATCTGGAGTGTGTTGCTTCCAGTAACAGCTTCTTTTAGAGGCTGCCTTCTCCTAGCCAAGGGAAGTAGCAGTTCACAACTATTCCTGCTGCGATCTGGTTTGGAATGCTTTGGCATCCAGAGCTCCCAGTTGCTGTTGGGGTTATAGAATATGAGATTGATGTAGAGTAATGCACAAGAGCACACAAACTCTGACTAAAGCTGCCCAAAAATGTAACTTCAATAGATTGCTTCCTTTGCTCTGTCATCTGTGGAAGGGTAGGAGCTGATGTCATGCCTGGCTGTGGTCAGTCTGTTCTGGCTGTTCTACAGCAGCTGCAGTGATAAACTTCCCCAGTCACTGGAAACCCCAGCAGGGCCTTCTTGGTACTTTTTGTAATGGTCTGTGCACTGTCACAATTTGAGATACTCTGAAGCAGCAAGGGTCCTGCTGGGGTGCTCTCATACTGATTCTGTCAGTGCTGGCTCTGGTAAGCAGAGCCAGTTTTACTGGAATTATTGTCCTTCCTTAAGACATGCATACAGATGTTCAGAGTTTGAAGCTTGATGACAGTACAGATATTATTGAGGATGATGATCCCTTTACAGCAAAACTGAGCTTTGAGGTAAGAACTGTACCTGTGTCAACCAACAGAAAATTTTTAATAGAATTTTTTTTTTAATAGAAAATTTTACTTTACGAAGTCATTTTTCTGGTGTGTATGTGGTACAAAGAGAGCTGCAGGGCAGAGGACTGGGAGGGGGATGGCACTTGAGAGGGAAATGGACTAACCAGTTAACTCCTCCCTTAAGAACACAAACAAAACCCCTCAAAACAGACAAACAAACCAGCAAAATCCACACAAACCCCCCTCAAACAAACAAACAAACACAAACCTCGCAAAACAACAATGATTTTAAACCAAATGCTCCTGGAATTTTGTTTCATCACCATGCACTGGTGCAGCAGCAGCACACCTATAGAGCAGGCCTTAATGCAGGGTCTCATAGAGACTGTGAGCGTGGCTGTTATTTGCAAGGAGTTGTGTTAAAGAGAAAGGGAAGCTGACTGGAAACAGATGTGTCTGGATGCTGCTGTTGCTGGAGGTTTCGATTAAACTGACAGGGAGTTTGGTGGGCAAGGCTTGGGCCAGGTCTGCATTAGCTTTTTCTATGAATTTTACTTAGCTAAAATCAGCCTCACAGCCCGGGGGGCAGCGTTGGGCGGGCGGTGACGGCGCTCTTTGCCCCGCAGCAGGGAGGCTCCGAGTTCGTGCCGGTGGTGGTGAGCCGCGCCGTGCTGCGCGCCATGAGCCGCCGCGACGTGCTGGTCAAGCGCTGGCCGCGCCCGCTGCGCTGGCAGTACTACCGCTCGCTGCTGCCCGACGCCTCCATCACCATGTGCCCCTCCTGCTTCCAGGTACCGCTGCGCCAGCCGCTGGAACCGCCGCTCTGAAATGGGCTGGGCAAAGGCCTGGAGGGGGTAGAGGCCGAGCAGTGCAACCCCAGCTCTGAGCTGTGTGATAGATAGACAGGGGGACAGCTGCCTTGGAAGACCTGGCCAGAGCTGAATTTGAGAAGTTGCCCTGACAGCAAGTCAGAGCCTCTTGAGCAAACCTTGGCTGACCAACAGAAGCTGATTTGTATTTATTTCCTTTTGCTCCGTCTCTCTGACTTGCAGCCTGGTCTAGCCAGGAGACCAGTCGGTGACTGTTGCCTTGTGGTTCAGACCTGCTCCTAAAGAGTCCAAAAGGGTCCAAACCCTTGCTCAGAAATAACTTTTTGAAATGCTGGAATTCAGTCGTGTTTGCTTACTCAAGTGCCTAATTGTCAATCCTTTTGCAAAAGTCGTTAGCAGCTCTGGTGCTCCCTGCTGTGTTCCAGGCTGTAGCATCTCAGGTGACTGGAACTAAAAGGCCCAATTCTCTGTGGTGGTACTTCCAGAGTGTCTGTGCTATTGAGTAGCCATTGAACTCAGTTTGCATTTTCTTTGAGCAGGGTACAGGCTAACTTGTTTTAAATCTGTTCCTAATTAACAGATGTTTCACACAGAAGACTATGAGCTCCTCATACTCCAGCATAATTGTTGTCCGTTCTGTCGGCGGAGAATAGATGAGTCAAACCAATGAAGAAAACCAGTCTTTTATCTCAACAACAGACTCCCCTGTTGGCTTGGCAAAACCCTTCTTAGATCTGTAGCGCTTTCCTAATAACTTAGTTATGTCATCTTGTCTCATTTTGTATGTAAGAGTGGAACCAAATTGAAGAATTTTAACTATTTTTTTATATTAAAATGTCTGGTTTTTGTGAATGTGCTCTGCATTTTCCAGGCAAGCAGTGAAGTGCCACAGAATTTTACAGGAACATTTCTAGAATCAAGTTCAGCCTTCAAGTAATTGGTTTTACTCCAGATTGTGCTCCTTAACACACACCAGTTATTGACAGATCTTCAAATAAATGGGACTATTTTTCACTATTTATTGTCTCAGAATTTGCTATAATACTCATGCTTCTGATCAGAAATTTCTTTTTCCTTTCTATTCCGTTTAGGCAAGAACAGCATTTAGAGCCCTTCAAATATAATCTGAAGAGTTCCACTACTGTTGGCACTGGGGGCATCTCACAGCCACCCTGAGGCAGGTGGTGGCTGAATGTGTGTGGGATTCACCTGGCTGAAGTGCAGCATGAGAGGCTGTGCACGCCTGAGCTCCGTGCTGCTGCCGTGGAGGGCGGTGTATGGGAGAGCTGCTGAGCAGGGTGTCCCAGCATCGTGTCAGCGCTGAGCCCAGCAGGCGCTCTGTGGGCATGCGGCAGGAGCAGACGCGCTGCTCTCTGCTGCAGCCTCTTGTGGAGGCGCGAGACACCGGGGGCATCAGTCCCAGGCTGCACCTGAGCCCTGCAATGGCTCGCTGTCCCTGCAGGACTGGGCAGGAAACAGGAGAGCAAAGGCCAAGAAACTCCTGTGTTGAGATAAAGGTGGTTTAATAGCTGCAGCACAGCTCTGCCTGCAAGCAAAGCAAAGCAAGAAGGAATTTATTCCCTGCTTCCTGGAGAGCAGGGCTCAGCAGGAGTAACTGTCACTTGGGACAGCAAACACCACAAACACAACATCCTCCCTTCCTCCCCCTTTCCCTGAGCTTTTATTTTGGAGCACAACGTCATCTGGAGTGGCACAGGGCTTTGGCCAGCTGTCCCAGGTCTGTCCCTCTGTTGCCAGCCCTGCCCGGTCTGTAGCTGGGGGGACGGGGCAGGCAGGATGCAGCTGCACTCGCTGTGTTCCCGTGCTGCTTTACACTCCAGCACTCAGCACCCGCCGTGCTCTGGGAGGGCAGCGAGCGCCGTGCAGTGACACCAGCGCACCCCGGGCAGGGAATCTCGCCAGGAGGGACACAGGGTCATCCCAGCAGCAGGACATTCACAGGGGTAACCAGCTTGGCTGGAGCTGGGAAGTGGTGCCTCTTGACTCTAATCCAGTATGAGCTGTGCCCGTGTTGCCACCAGTTCTGTTGTGATGGCAGCCTGCCTGTTCCAGCCTGCCTTTACCCTGAGTGGGAAAGGACACGAGCAACTGGCTGAGGTGTCGGTGCTGGCAGGGCAGCTCCCACGGGAGCAGCACTTTGCACGTGGAACGAGATGTCTGTCTGCTCGAGTTCCTCTGGAAAAGGAGACCCTGCAATCACACTGCTGAGTTTCCCAGTCCCTCAGTGGTTCCTGACCAAGTTTGCTTGATTTACCACTTTAAAAACATTCTGTTCTAATTACAGCTCGTCTGCTTTCTGACTCAGCTGTCACTGTTTGCAGTGAAGACTCTGCTATTGACATGGATAAACAATGCTGTTTGAGATGGGAGCCAGGGTGGAATTCAGCTCCTTCTGGAACAGGGCTGGCTGTGCAGAGCCAGTGGGAATGAAAAATTATGAAACTGAGGAGAAAGGGTTTGCTGTGACACAAGGACAAAATGGACCAATGTTGTTTTTAAACAACTCCGTGAATATAGCCTAGCTTTGAAAAGTGTTTGGGGCTTTTCTGGGCAGAAGCACTCTGAATGTCTCACACATACCTGATGAAAGGTTCCAGTCCAGGCTGCCCCGTGCCACGGAGCCCACCAGCTGGCTTCATGCTGAGGAGTCCCTGGAGGTACAAGAGGTGCCAGCACGGCACTTGGGTTGGGAGTTGTGAGCAATTTGCCCCATTCCTCTCTCTCTCATCTGCCTGCCTGTCCCACTGCTGCATCCAGCGGTGACGCATGCCAGCCCTAAGCTCTGCATAGCAGCTGCTACCTCAGCAGTGGCTTATTGCATCAGCTTAAAGTGTTTTAGGAAATAAACCTTTAATCCCTGTGTGCTCAGGTACAAGTGTAAAAAGCTGCATTTGCAGTTAGAAAATGGCACTGCTTTGGCCTTGGAAAGAAGTGTGAGAAATTAATTGAGAGGGACTTAGGGTGAACAGAGTGTGTGTGAGGACCTGGTGTTTTCATGTTAAGGTGAAGGAAGACCTTTGGGACTGTCCAGAGACTGTGGCCTGCACTGGGCTGCCAGCAAGGTCTGCCCTGGTCTGTGGTGCCAGCACTTCAGCTCCTTCCCCACTTGGAGGGCAGGTTCCCGGCTTGGTCTCTGCTCTAAGGAGAGTACAGTGCTCTGTGCTTTTTTCCATTAAACTTATTTCTGAAGTAACTTACAAGGAACATTGGTGAAAACTAGGCCAGGCTGGAGGAAGTTTTCTAAGGCCAAGAGGACATGAACTTCTGCCCACCTCACAGCTATGAGCTCCAGCAGCTCTGGCACATCCTCCTGTACTGGACGAGGCCCTCGCATTCACCTGCTCCTGGCTGTGAGGAACGCTCAGCTCTGCCCTCAGTGCAGCCAAAACAGCAAGGGGAGCTGGGTGCTCAGCTCCCTTCCAGCCTCCATCACCTACAAAGGGGCACAGCAAAGTCTCTCTTTGTGCTCACCTCCTGTACATTTTGTCCCACTGCCTCTGAAAAATTAGGATAACTCCGCTTCTGGTTGGCACAAGAAATGTTTCAAGCACAACTGAGTGCACGGAGTGGTGAGTCAGAGAGACAAAGAGGGCACAGAAGGCTCCAACAATAGCCTTCCCTGTGGAGTTTGATAATTATGCAAGGTTTGAGGAGAGTGAGGTTGTCTGTCAACCTCATGTATATGAAGCTGAGTGCTGGCTTCAGCTCTGAACATCCCATCAGTGCCCTGCTCCAACAGCCTTCTCAGCACCATTGCAGAATGATTCCAGTCCAGGACAGATGGACTAGGTTATTCATTAGCTGTTACCAATGGAGTTGGCATGACCCAAATCAGATACAAAGGCACAGAGGGCATGGCCCAACTGGTAACCTGCAAGTGGGCCAAGTGTTTCATGATGGTGGTCAAACCTCCACAGCCAGATCCTGAGTAGAGAGGAGGCTGGAGCTTGTGGAAGAAGGTTTGGTCACTCTGCCTTCTGCAGCCTCCCACAGGGACTGGCAGTATGTGGGGATGGCTCTCCAGTGGGGACTGGCTGGACCCACGTTCCCCTTGTGAGAATGGGGCTGGGACACTCCTCTGTCACTGAGGAAGTGGAATTCAGGAACCCAGCCAGGCCACCATTTGCAGCCCCCAAACCCACAGTCTAGGGTTTGAACCACACGTGTCCCTCCTATTAGTGGGGAAGGGAAAGGAAGAGCAAGGCTATGCAAGGGAGCTGCTGCCTGGTTTGAGCCCCTCCAAATAAATGGTGTGGTGCAGAACTACCTCTTTTTATATATATGACCATGAGCCATGGTCCCCAACAATGACAGCACTGGCCAGAAACTAGTGTCACCTTAACACCTTCCCAGGAAAGCCAATTACCCTGGGATGATTATGATTAATAATTCTCTAAACCCTAATCGTGCTGACACCAGTGCCTGGAGCTTACCCCAGGGGCACTTTATAAGAGGTGCCCCGTGGAGGAGAATGTAACTGGTTCTCCTTGGGGTGACAGTGAAGGCTGAGAGGTGGCAGGAGCTCCATTTCAGAGGCAATTTTCCCCTTGCACAAAAGAACTCCTGGAGTAAGAGCAAAAAGCGCCTCACAAACTGCAACCATGAACGGGACAGAAGGCCAAGACTTCTACGTGCCCATGTCCAACAAGACCGGGGTGGTGCGGAGCCCCTTTGAGTACCCCCAGTATTACCTGGCTGAGCCTTGGAAGTTCTCGGCGCTGGCTGCCTACATGTTCATGCTGATTCTGCTCGGCTTCCCCATCAACTTCCTCACGCTGTACGTCACCATCCAGCACAAGAAGCTCCGCACACCTCTGAACTACATCCTCCTGAACCTGGCCGTCGCCGACCTCTTCATGGTCTTCGGGGGCTTCACAACCACTATGTACACCTCCATGAATGGGTACTTTGTCTTTGGAGTAACAGGGTGCTACATCGAAGGCTTCTTTGCCACACTGGGCGGTAAGTTTTCCCAATATTCAAATGTCTTCTGTCAGGAATTTCCCTGGATTTTAGTAGTGGGAGGGAAAACACAAATGATCTTGGCAAAACACGGTACCTGTAGTGTCCTTGAGCTGCTGCTGATGTGGACTGAGGCGATTTGCCCTGTTTCTGGGTAGGAGCCGAAGAAAGTGACAAGTGACACATTTTAAAAAAACCTTTATTTTGGGAGCCAGCTGCTCAGTATCCTGAGAACCACAGTGCAGCAAAGAAAAGCAGCCAACACCAGATTTTGCAGTTGTTGGATTTGTGCATCTCCTTGGCTTTCTGACTAAAGAGATGACAATTTTGTTCCTCCTATTTTGCAGGGCTGAATCTGCCATTGGCTCTGGTGTGGTGCATGGTGGTACAGGCAATCAGAGCTGCCTCTCCTCCCCATGCCAGCCTGGTATGGAACCAAACAGATGTGAAACAGAAATTGTGTGCCTAAAAATGTCCTCTTCCATGTCTCAGCCTTCAGCCACAGCTACTGTTTTACTGGTTTGGTCCTTGTGGCACAAGTTTCCAAGTGGGCAGTGAGGAGAAGTCCTGGGATGATGGGCAGTTGCTTCATATCGGCGTGTGACCACAGGCTTGCTGGTGCAGATGCTGTCTGGGATGAGTGGTGGGATCAGCCATGAATCTCAAAACACTGCAGCAAAATGTTTCCTGTGGGTCAGCAGTACAGTGAGAAGGGGTCTTCTCACACTGTCCTACCACATCTGCCCTTGACCATTCTTCATTTCTCTTTCTAAACCCTTGTCAGAGATTAGGCTTCTGCCAGGGGTTGTCCTCAGGAACATCAGTCTCAGGAGACCTCATGTTGCCATCAGGGTGGTTTCTTTTCCTGCTCAAAGTCCCTGTGTCCTTTCTGTCCCTCTCCCTGGTGCAGGTGAAATTGCTCTCTGGTCACTGGTGGTCCTGGCTATCGAAAGATACGTAGTGGTCTGCAAGCCCATGAGCAACTTCCGCTTCGGAGAGAACCATGCTATCATGGGTGTTGCCTTCTCCTGGATCATGGCCTTGGCATGTGCAGCTCCCCCACTTTTCGGCTGGTCCAGGTAGGGAGGGCATTGGACCCAGCGTCAGGGGCGTGGGAGCCTGGCTGTGGCTCAGCTGTGGCTTCCAGGCAGTCTCCCCTGCTGGGTGCTGACCTGCTGGGCTCACCTTGCAGGTACATCCCTGAGGGCATGCAGTGCTCGTGCGGGATCGACTATTACACTCTGAAGCCAGAGGTCAACAATGAATCTTTTGTCATCTACATGTTTGTGGTTCACTTCATGATCCCGCTGGCGATCATTTTCTTCTGCTATGGGAACCTGGTCTGCACGGTTAAGGAGGTGGGTACCTGCCAGATGCAGTGCCCAGTAGGGCTACCCCTGTCCTCAGGGCTGGCAAGGGACCCACACCAGGTTCAGGAATGGTGCCAGGGAGGGTCCTCCAGGGCCCAGCCTGGCCATCCATGAAGAGGCAAATAGCAAACTGCAGATGTGCAGCTTAACTGCCGTGAGCCCTGACCCTGTGTCCCTACTGGTGCAGCCCCCACTGGCTCCAACACGTTCCTGTGCGCTTCTGCCCGCAGGCTGCTGCCCAGCAGCAGGAGTCTGCCACCACCCAGAAGGCAGAGAAAGAAGTGACTCGCATGGTCATCATCATGGTCATCTCCTTCCTGATCTGCTGGGTCCCCTACGCCAGCGTCGCCTTCTACATCTTCACCAACCAGGGATCAGACTTCGGGCCCATCTTCATGACCATCCCGGCATTCTTTGCCAAGAGCTCGGCCATCTACAACCCTGTGATCTACATTGTAATGAACAAACAGGTAACTGGCAGGGTGCCCCTCCATTGTGTTTCTCTTTATAAGAGCAGGCAGAGAGTTACAGCATCTCAAGGTGCCAGTGGTCTGGGGCGGGGATTGTTTCCAGGAGATCTAGTCCTGGCACATGAGAAACTGACTGTGCAGCTCATCCTTGGCGCTGCATAAATCTCACAAGCGCAAGGCCATTCCACCTGAAGTGATGCAGGTGCTGGGTTGATGGAGGAGCCGTGATGGGAGCAGGCAGGGCTGGCAGTAGATGGGGTGGGCAGCAGACAGTGGGGCAGGAGACTCCATATAGGCACAGCTCTTCTGCACCACAGTACTGCTGGGCTTAAAGACAGCTCTGCAGCCAGAGCTGCATGGTGTCCAGCTGGCTCACCCTGGGCTTCTCTCTCTCCCAGTTCCGTAACTGCATGATCACAACCCTCTGCTGTGGCAAGAACCCTCTGGGTGACGAGGACACATCTGCTGGCAAGACAGAGACCTCCTCCGTCTCCACCAGCCAGGTCTCTCCTGCATAGGCCCCATGGGAGCAGCCGGGCCCTGGGGTGCTGCCCTGGCAGCACAAACTTCACCCCACCGCTGCCACCACCTGCCCCTGCTTCACCATGGCCAAGGCCCTGTGGGGTGGGCTCCTCGCTCTGGCTCTAGGAACCCTGGGAACAAGGCTGAAAATGTGTACACATGTTTTGTAATTAAAATGCAAAGGCTTAGCTCCTCTGGCGTAAATCCATGCATTTCTGTTGACTTGCTGAGACCTCATGCTCCTTCTCTGAGTGCAGGCTGGGTTGGAGAGCTCATGCCTGGGGCCATAGCAGAGCTGTCCTTGCCTCCCTCAACCCACCCTAACACCACAGCCAGGGCACATTCTGCATCTGCTGCTGCCAGGGCCAGAGCTGTGGCCACTTTTGGTCCTTTTGTCAGAGATGGATCCTGGCCAGTGCTGCCAGTCGCTCAGTCCCATCACACTGCGTCTGCCCAGAGCACATTTGGCTGCTGCAAAGTGCCCTGGCTCTGCCAGATGCTCCCAGCTCTGGCCCTGTCCCACCTGCCAGAAGTCCTGGGGAACACGGTGATTCCTCCAGGGGGATGGGACAGTTAGCAGTGCCCGGGTCCTGCCTGGCAGGGAGGTGGCACGGCGGGCCCTGCCAGCATGGCTCAGCCGTGTGTGGCCACAGCTCTCCGGGACAGCTTGGTTCTCGGTCCTCCAGCACTGGTGCAGCAGCACTCGGATGGTGTTTGCACCCTCAGCAGCAGCAGCTCCGCTCCCTGTCCCCCAGCACCCCTTCCCCACAGTCCTGCCTCTCTTTCTTAGGCAGCTTTGGACCCCTCGGGCCAAGCGCCCAGCAAGCCTGCCCATGGCCCTGCCCATTTTGGCCGTGGTCAGTCTGGCCTCGGCCCAGCGGGAGGCTTTGGGTGGCTCTGGTGCTGCTGGGCCCGCGGGGCCGGGGCTGATCTCCCTCCCCGCCGCAGCAGGCAGGACCCAGCAGCATATGGCTCAGCCACGCCGACATATGTTCCAAGCACTACGAGATGGCATATTGCAATTGTAGCGGTGTTCTTCATTTTTATTTTTAGCTCAGTTATACAAATAAGATGTTTTTCTCACTGTTCAGTGTTATCAACATTTGAAACTATTTTTGTACATTATTATCCTCTCTGATTTCTAATCCTATGCAGCTTTGCAAGGACTAATAGGGAACGTATAGAGCCCATGCGAGTTAAACCCTTAATAAAGAGCAATTTGCAAGTACAATTCTCTCATTATTTTTTTTATCGATACTTCTGCATATTCAGTGAAATCTAAAGATTAGAGTTTTATGAATAATTCAGTGTTTAGGCTGATGTCTGATTCATGCTCTTTAAATCTGGGAGGTGGTTTTGGAGGGAAGAGGAAGAAGGATTCAGTGTTTATTTGCTGCCTGTGAGGCTGTGCTCCACAGGAGCGTGGTGATGCCTGGCACTGTGGTTCTCCTGCCCGTGGAGAACCAGCTCTGACACAAGCCAGGCTAGCCCCAAGGCCTGGCCCCAAGCCTGCAGGCTGTCCCCACACTGTGACACCTGGCTGCTGCTGGTGGTGCTAGGGGCAACAAGGGTTTGGGACCCTCCTGCCAGTTCAGCCAGGTGCCAGAGGCATCACAGAGCTACCAGAGAGGTGATGGATGGATCCAGGATGAGGAAGTGCAGCCAAACCTTCTGTGGTGCCAGCCCCAGCAGCTCACTGTCCCCTTCCTGGAGAATTCAGAAATGGACTGGAAACAAGGGATGAACAGGCTGGTGCTGGTCTGGGGAGGAGGAGGGCATGTGGGGCTCCAGGCAAGGGTCTATCTCAAAGCTCCTTGCTCCAGACCTGGCTCCTACTGGCACCTCAGCCAGGGTCTGGCCCTTGGGCTCAAGAGGTGGCTGCAGACCTTGGCGGTGCTTTTCAGGTCCATTGCTGTGGTCCGCTGAGATGGCCATGAGCCAGTCCTGCCATCATGTAATCCTGCTTTACAACTGCCTCACGTTTCCAATAGACAATGCACACAAAACCCCTGTGACTCCTGCGTGAAGTGGGCAGTCCCTGCCGTGGGGACATTTGCAGTGGGGATTGTTCTACACCAGACTGGGTGGGGAAACTGTGGGGACTGTTTCTACACCAAAGAGCCATTGGTGTTTTACTCAGGCTCTCCTCACTGCACGGAGGGGTCATGGAACTGACGTGGCTGCCCATGTCCAGGGCTGGGAGTCCTCTCCCCTGAACATGGGATTCAGTGGGTGGGTGCAAATTGTTGTCCTGCTTGTGACACCTGGGGATGCTGGGTGAGAGTTGCTCCTCCTGCCTCTGCTAGCTAACCAAGCAGCTTTCACTTTCCTCCTTGCCCTTGTGAAATCTTCTCTCCCCACCATTTTCAGAGTCCCATTTCCTAGTGAGGCCATACGGTAAGGGAGACAGCACATCCCACCTCCACACTGGCAATGGGTCTGTGTGCTCCAGGCTGCTTCCCTGTGCACCCCACAGCAAGTGTTGTCAGCAAGCTGCAATCCCAGCACCCCAACATTGACCTTGCAGCAGGTAAACACCATTTATCTGCCCGCTCAGGGGACTTACTCTGCAAAGCCCCATCTCACATCCTTCTCCCTCCAGCCCCTCCCAAAGCTTTGGCAAAGGCCATTCAGCTTCCAGATCCTGGCTTCCACCAGGGCTTCGACCACAGCAATTAGCAGCTGACAACCAGCACCTGCAGCCAGGCTGTTCATCAGATAAATTGGAGGGAGGTGAGCTGGCTATGGCAGTGGGGTTTGTGCTGCTGTGGGTGGAGGTGCTTGTGACTGCCTGGGTTTGTGTACTGCCATGGAGCCCCAGCTGGGTAAGGGGTCTGCAAGTGCTCTGGGGTCCCTCAGAGCTGGAGCTTGGCTCATGCTCTGGGCTAGGGTGGCTGTGCTCCCTAGGGGGGCTGCAGGGATGAGCAGGGCTGTGGCACCTTGGCTTCTGGGGGCTTTGAGGCTGCTGGGGGTGTGAATGTCTCAGGACTGCACTTCAGTCCCAAATGGTCCCTGTTCCAGCAGCCAAGACCGCTGGCATCTCCCTGCGCTGCCAGGCCTCGCACCCTCCAACCCTGCAGATGGTCAAGGAGGCACTGCGGGCTCACGACGAGAAGAAGGGTGCCTCTGTCGTTGCCATCAAGCGTTTTATCCTGGCCAAGTACCCCACTGTGGACCCCATCCGCCTCAAGTACCTGCTGAAGCGGGCGCTGAGCAAGGGGCTGAGCTGTGGGGACCTGGTGCGGCCCCACAACTCCTCTGCTGTGGGGGCCACTGGCACCTTCAAGGTGAGCCAGGGCTGCTGGAGCCACAGGGCTGGGGGCAGGCGCTGGCTGGCCCTGTTGACACCTCTCTCTCACCTCCAGCTAGCACGCAAGAAACCAGGGCACAAGCAGCAGCTGGGCCAGGCAGATCCTGACAGAGGCCAGGCCCCAAAGCCAGGACAGAAAGGGAGCACCAAGGACCCCCAGGCCCCCGTGGCAGGAGCACGACCACGAGGTAAAGGGCTGTGGGTGCTGTGAACGAGCTGGCGCTGCCTGGCCTCACCTGGACTCATCTGCTGCCCTTCCTCCACAGGTGTCACCAAGCAGCAGCCCAAGGTGAAGCCCGAGAAGGTGAGTCGGGGCCAGCAGCAGGGTTGGGTGGCTCGTGGCATAGCAGCACCCTGAGGTGCTCCCCTCTCTTCCCTCCAGGCCCAGCCACGAGCAGCAGAGAAGCCCAGGAGCAATAGAACAAAGCATCCCCAAAGTGCTGACCGGCCCCAGGCTCATGGCCCTGGGCCTTCAGGGCCCCCCAAGGCTGCTGCCCACCGCCAGGCCCCCGGAAAAGGACGCTCAGGACCCAGCACAGCTCGGGCTGCTCAGAACGCAGGGGAGAGCGACAGCGACAGCTCTTCTAGTGCTGGGGCAGAGGCAAAGGCCCCCAGGGGAAAGGGCAAGGGGAAGGTGCCCAAGGGGGCACAGCAGGAGGGCGCCAAGGCACAGGGAGGTCACAACAAGGTGAAGAAACCCCGGGCGACTGCAGGAGCTGGGCAGGGGAAGGCCAGGGTGAAGAAGGCAGCCCCCGTGGCAGCAGACAGAAAGGCTCCTTAGGGAGCTTAGCCCTGCTTCAGTGGGTCCCAGGCCCTTGGGGTCTGTGCTGTTTTCAGTCCCCAGGAAAGGTTTTAACTCTGTGTTCACCTCATCCAAATAAAGCTTCTTTACTTGCCACATGGAATGGCATTGCTGTTGTGAGTCCCTGTCCCTGCAGTTCCATCTCAGTGCCAAAATCCCTCAACCTGCACAGCACGGTGGTGAGCTAATGCTGCAGGCAGCTACCTTGCTGCCTGCCTTCACAGAGAGGTTCTCTCTCTGTCCCCAGCTGTGGTGCCAAGGGCTGCTGGGCCTGGGGTCTGTGTGCAGGCTGACAGTGTGCCAGGTGATGGGCAGAGACCTGAGAGCCATGGGACACAGTATGGTGACATCCCCAGGAGCAGAGAAGCTCAGGCTTGGCCAGGGCTGTTGTGGAGCCATGGTGCCCACAGGCTGTGTGAGGTGTCCAGCCCCTTGTTGTCCTGGCTGCCCTTGTGCTAATGCCTGGCTGAGCTGGGATTACAGGAGCACCAGGCTGGCAGGTCTGGGTGCATGCCACAGGCAGGTGTCTCCCAGCAGAGGTGAAGCAGCCTGTGCTTTAACTACAGTAAGAGGAAGACAGAGGTGTCTTAGGGCTCAAAAATCGAGTTTGGGGTGTTACTGTAGCCTCCAGTGCAGTTCATGCTCTTATTAGTCTATGGTACAGTTCCCACCTACAAACTTGTCTTGTGAGCTCCTGTGGTCAGTGTATCACACTTCCATTTAATAGCTTCAATTGCCTGAATTTCCCTTGCTCTGCCCAGAGCGGGGCCCTTCTGAAGGTCATGCTGATCATGTAAAGGGTTACAGTCCTCCTGGGTGGGAGAAAATAAGTGGAAGTAAAACTCTTTCTAAAGAGGATTTTATTAATCTGCAACTGGCCTTGCCATTGCCCTCCAAGGCTCCTGGCCTTGCTTTGGGGCTTAAGCAAGAGCTGAGCAAACTAGCTTCCCTTACACTTCAGCCTTGGCTGCGTTGATCTATCTTTAATGGAACTGGAACTCGTGTTCCCCCAGGGACAGGGTGGGGAATGTGGCAGCAGTAACTGAGCAGAGTTCACGGGATTCTCAGATGGGGGTGGCTCACAGAGCACCACTCACCCATGTGGCAATGTCCCCAACAGTGCCAGGCAGGGACTGTGTCCTCCCTCTCACCAGCCACCAGGTCTGAAATGCAAAGCTCTCTTGCTTGGAGAGGCCAATAATTTAATGGCTGGATTTGGCTTTGCCAAGAGTCAACTTCCTAGTGGAGGAAGAAAATCCCTCTGGTGTGTGGAAAGCAGAGCCTTTACTAGGGCAGGGGGAAGATTTAGCAATGCTGTGGTTATTAAGGGCCCTGGGCCACAGCTGGTGTTGGGGTGCTGAAGCTGCAGGCTCAAGTCTGATGCAGGGAGGCACCTGGCAGAGGTGAGCAGCAGCTGCTGCTCTGGGGTTACTGATCTCCACGTGCCCAGCGCTGGGCAGCTCAGGGGCTGCTGTCCTCATGCTCATTGTCCCCTCCTGTGCCTGCTCCAGGAAGGGGCTGGGGCAATGGCTGTGGGAGTGGTGTGTGTGAGGGGTACAGGCCTGTCCTCACTGGGCTGCTGACCCCACACATGGTGTGTCTTGCATGTGCAAAACTTGTCTGTGCAGGTGTCATCCACGTGTGTCCTCCCCGTGTGCTTGGCAGGAACTGCACTCCACAGGTTCAGCACCTTGTTTTATTACAAAGATAGGCTTTGCCAGGAGTCTGCCACTTCCACTACACAGCAGGTAAGGGCACTACACCCACAACACGTGCCAAAGTTTAAAAACATCTTACAAAGGGCTTGGAGATTCAAGGCAACACTACAAACCCTCTGCTAAAGTTGTTTCATTAAATGGTTGCAGCAACTACTTTTTATTTTTTTTTTCCTTTTTTTTTTGGCTTTGGAAAATAATTAAATAATAAAACAATAGCCCCAATACATGGCCCAGCCACAGCACCTGGAGGCAAACTCTACTTACTCTTGGCTTACCTGTATCCTTTCCCTGTAATAAACAACATGGGGCTACAGCTCCATGGTCCTTTCCCTGCCTCCAATCAAGCTCAACATTCTCTGCTACCTTGGTCCTTCTCACCCTGGCCTTTCTTGTGCTGGGCCTGCCTACATCTCTGGCAGCTATTCACAGTTTCTAAAAGACAAAAACATCAAGAAATTTTTGTGAAATCAGTTTCAAAATAAAATGTAGCCCAGCTACATTCTTAGAGTTTCTATTCTGAAGCCACATCCTCAGCAAAGACATTGAGACCTCCACAGTGTAAGTACTTTTTTTGTAATTCTCTTTAAAAAAAAAAACTCTGTTCTTCCCCTTTCCCTCCCTCCCCACTTTTTAACATACTGGATAAAGTCTACTGTTTGTTTTAAAATAGATATCTATGTACACATACACAACTCTGATGTTCTGGTTTCTGACAATTGTGGCATTACTGGAAATGATGGAATGGAGACCACCTGTCCATGGCAGTGAATCACCCAGGTGTTTTAGTGGACAAAGTCATCCAATGCCAGAATGCATCCTAGCCAGCTGGATGACTACCAGAGGCTCCCTTACACCCTCCTGCAGTGAGGTAGTAACTGTGTGTGTTTCCTGTGGTAGCTGGGGTGGTCAGCCTGTGGGCAGGAGCCTTTGCCCGTGCAGGGATGCTGCTTTGAACACGTCCAGCCTGCACGGGGCCTGTGTGACACTGGACACCGGAGCGGTCTCAGCTCCCCAGGCTGCAGGAGGGACCACAGGCCACCAAGCCGGGTTGGCAGTGTGGCACTGGGGTGTCTAGTCTCAGGCAAGCTCTCTTTGTCTGCCCCTCTCAGTGCCCCCAGCCTGAGCTGGGACATGCTCTGCCCTGGTTTGCAGCTCTGGGTGCTGGAGATGCTCTGCTGGCCTGTGTCACGGCCGGGCCGGCAGCAGCTGGGCCCAGTCCCTCTGCCCTTCAGGGCTGAAAGCAGGCCGGCCTTGCAGCCTAGCCCCACTGCCCTGGCTGCTCTCAGGTACCAGCCACAGGCTGGCCCAAAGCAAGCAGAACAGGCCGCTTCAGGAGACACCTCTGCAGGACTGGCCTCGTGTTTGGTGATGGTCCCAGGGAGGGGCAGAGACAATGCTCTCTGGTGTCTGCCCTGCGTGTGGCCTGAGGCTGCTGTCACAGGGCTGTCAGCAGGCCTCTGGCACGGGCACACACGGTGTTACTGTGGCTGAGGGGTTGCAGTGCCACGGACATGTGTGGGGCCAGCATGGCGGGCAGCAGCTGTCACAGGGCTGTCAGCAGGCCTCTGGCACGGGCACACACGGTGTTACTGTGGCTGAGGGGTTGCAGTGCCACGGACACGTGTGGGGCCAGCATGGCGGGCAGCAGCTGTCACAGGGCTGTCAGCAGAGCCCTGGCACGGGCACACACGGTGTTACCAAGGCTGCAGTGCCATGGACACGTGTGGGGCCAGCACACTGGGCAGCAGTGAGGGCCAGCTCCTTCCCCAGCCGCTGCCACCCGGCTAGTGGGCTGTGCAGTGCTCACCTCCCTGCTGAGCTCCAGCCCCCATGAGCCAGGAAAGGGGAACAGCCCTTCCTGTGCCAGCACACACTGGGCTCCCTGCAGCTCCCAAACAGCTGTCTCCACTAGGGATAAAGTGCTTTCACCTTGCCTTAGCTGCTTGGGAAGCAACTGCTTTGTCTCTGCCTCAAGCTCCCTGTGTTGCCCGAGTCTCAGATGGAGGAGTGGTTATGTTTACACATACAGTACAAAAATTAAAAGGCACAAATATACACAGAATGCAGCAGATAGTGAACAGCTGATAAGAGTCCCTGATGTTGGAAAAACAAGGATGTTGGAGAGATGGAGTGGGAGCTCAGGCTATGATGGTCTTTGCTGTCTGTGGTCATTACTCCCTGAGGTGACCCTTCTGCTTTGTGTCTGTTGTTCCAGGCTCTGCAGCCCCATCCCGAGGAACCATGCACAGGGTTGCACGGAGTGCTGACGGCTTGGCTGCTGACCAAGGGGAAAGTGGTGAACTGAGCTTGCCACAGGCGTCATGACTCCATTTCTGGCTGGCAAGAGCAAATAAATTATGGGTGCCACAGTGCAGACCAGAAGAGTTTTAGCTGCTCGGAAGGGTGTCTTGTGGTTTCTTGTGAAGTGAGGCAAACTTGTAGCCATGGCCAGGCCCACTCCCTCCACAAGGCTGGTTTGAGTATGACCAAGCTGTGCCTGCAGCTGAAGGCAGGGTCCCTTGCGGCACTGTGCTGCAAGAAAGGTCACTTCTAGGGCTGCAGCCAGCCTAGGCTTCACTGCAGGACTCATAGATGTTGTCCTCCATGAGAGCAATCACTTGCTCAAATTTGTGCTGGAGCTGGGTGCGCTTTGTCGTGGGGTTTGCGTCCAGGGCGGCCACGATCTGCGGGAGACACAGGCAGGCAGGGTGCTGAGGCAGCGTGGGGAGCGCACCTGCCAGCCCAGCTCACCCCAAAAGACCTATGGAGCCCAAATTCCAGCCAGAGCTCCCAAGGTGAGAGCCCACCCAGTCCCACAGCCCCTGTGCTCACAGCCCTGGCACCCCTGCTCTCCCAGGGTCCCTAGGAGTGCAGTGGTACATGACAAAAATGCACTGCTGTGCTAGAGCCGAGGGCACAGCACCAGCCCAAGCTGGCACGGGGGCAGGAGCCAGCCAGGGTCACTGCCTCAATGGGGTGGGGACAGCAGGTGCAAGTTAATTTGGGGGTGGACCTTATCTGCATGTTTTGCTCTCCTGAAAGGGTCTATACATCTGGCAGCCCTTCTTCAGTCCAGCCAAATGCCATTAAGATCAGCAGGGAATAGCCAGCCTCCTCTTCCAAGAAGTTGCCAGCCAAGGCACAGAGAGTAGGTGCATCTGGATATGCATCTATTGCATATGTACTGCAATTATGCACAGCCCAGCAATCCTGCTTTGTGGGACTGTAGGCAGGTGTCTGCCTGCAGGGTTGCTGCAGCGATGGTTCCTCCCTTCCCATGCAGGCCAGAGCCCCTGTGCTGTAATCCCCACTCACCTGGGAGCGGTATCTCTTGGCGTATTTGTAGATCTCAGCCATGGCGACATTGGTGTTGAACTCATTTCGGTATTTCTTTATAAAGACAGAAAACAGAGGGGAGAATATGAGCAGGATGGAGCTCGTGAGTTCTAGCCCAGCCAGCAGGCACTGACTATGGTAAAAGCAGGTTGTGCCTGACTTTATGGTCACATTGGTACAGCTGGATTTTTAAGGAAGGTGCATTTGCTTGCATCAGGATGGGTCTTGGTCTTTTCAAAACCAGTTGTAAATACCCACACCAGGCAGCACACTTGCATATCCCTCTGTGCCCAAAGCCATTTCACAGGAGGGGACAGTGCACCAGCTGTGCTGCAGAATATCAACACAAAAATCCTGCTTGGTGCCCAAAACTAAAACACCCTGGCGAGAAGGTTTGATTTTGAGGAACCTGTGGTGCATAGCTGGCAGGACTCAGATCTGGAATGTGGCTGCCAGCTCTTGAGGCTGGTACCAGGGCTGGCTGCCTGGGACTCAGGGCTGTCCCTGGCAGTTGTGCCTGGGAGCCAGCTGGCTGGGTGGCTGTGGGACTGCAAAAATCCTTGTCCAAACTTCCTGGCTTTTTGGCACTGAATTTTGCTCTCAATTCCCAGTGGTGCCAGAGCTAGTTAGGCTCAAGCAAACTCATGGGTGTTTTCTGCAGTTCTGGCAGTAATTGAAGATGCTTGGAATTAGGTCAGATGAGGTTTGTGTGTGAAGTTTCAGGCACGATATCCTTTTTTGTGTACTCCTTCCAGCATCTAAGCAGTAGCTGATTGCAGCCTATGTGCATTCCCTGCTGTTGCCAGGCTCCAGCAGGACACTGAGCCTGCAAACTCAACCCCATCCTCTCTGCCCACGTACCCGCGACTCCTCGGCGAGGTGGGCGTTCATCTCCTGCTCACTCAGAGGGGGCATGTCGTGGATTTGCTTGTAGTATCTCTGCACTATCTTCCGGTACTCGGGGATCTCCTTGGCATACAGCAATTTGTTGGTCGGGGAGTCCTAGAGTGAGAGCGAGACACAGAACTCAGGCGCTGGGTTGCTCCCAGCTGAAAACCTTACCCTGTGTTCAGAGCAAAGCACTGACACCAGATAGGGACCTCAGCTACAGCTGGCTGCAGGGAACAGCTTTGCCTTTGGTCCCAGCTGTCACCAGAGAGGACTGTGGTGCTGGAGAGCACCAAGGCACAGAACAGCTCATGGCAGAACAGCTCAGCCACATCAAGGATCTGTGGATGGGCACCATGTGCCTGTGGAGACACAGCCCCATCCTGCTGCCCTTGCATGAGCTGAACATCCATCAGCTCAATGCCAGAGAAGGGGGTGATGGGTGTGTGGTTTAATTTGCAGCAAGCGCAGGCTAAAAGAAAGTCCAGGGTCAGGTGGGATGGCTTACTGCCAGGGGATGCTCTGCAGGTGAGGTAGCACACCTGTGCCAGATCAAACACTTGGGCTCTGTGCTGCTGTGTGCGTGGAAATTGGCAACAGGGGAAGGGCTTCTGCATGTCTCCTGCTGGGGGTTTCTTGAGCAGCCACATTGATTTAAGCTAAAGAACAAAGCTATCTTACAAGTTGAACTTCGTCAGCTGAAATGTTGCTTTTGGATTTTTTTCATGTAGCTTTGATTTATTTTGCATTGGCTAATCCAGGCTGCCTGGCCTAAATTGAGTGCATGTAAAGTAATTAACAGAGAATACTGAATTCTCTTGATTAATGTCAGCTTCAAGACAGCAGCCTTAACCTCCCAGCCATACAACTGGGTTGTACCAGTGCAGGCGCAACCCTGCTGCCCTCCTTGCAAACACAGCATGAATAATTTTAACCTCAAGGCAATCCTGCCCTCATGATTTCATTACCCCAGCAATGAACTTGGCTGACTAGCCTGTGTTACATCCCTAAGGGGAATGCCCCAGGCTTGGGGACACCAAAGGGAGTGAGATCACCACGTCCTGTCCTGCCACCCCGACACCAGTGGCGGGACTGCTCCCCAGTGCTCTGACAGGTGGAGAGGAGAGAGGACCTGCTGATGGCAGGGAGTGGTGGCTTCTGCCCACGGGCAGCATACTTGGCTCTGCCAGGCAGGAATAGGGGAGCCTGGGGTGACTCCAATCTGCTGCTGCAATCTGTACCTTGGCTAATGCTGCAGGGGAAACAGGAAATGGCACCAGATCCCACAGCAGTTTATTTTCCAACCTAGTGACAAGGCATTGTGAGAATATGGCCAACTTACAGAGAGCCTGCTCATAGCATTATTTTTTCCCCTTGGAAACAGGAAGGAAAACTATGCTGCCTCTTTTCTAAGTTATTTTTTAATTTATGTCTGATTTGCCTCTATGATGAAGAGATGGGCACTGATTTCTTAACTGCTTGTGCACTGTCGATGTATGGACTGAGTCTGCTCTCACATTTGCAGTATCAAGAGCAACGTGCTGAAACCAAGGGAAGAATCCAGTCTGAAAAATGCTCAGTTATACACTGCGTGTACATGCAAGCTGATTTTTATGCTGAGGGTTTATTCTTCCCACATTACTCAACAATTCATTCACTTATACTATTGTATTCCAGAGAAGTGTTTCCATCTGTTGTCTGACTCCAGCTGACCCCTCTTCCCCTCATCTGCCACTTGACAAGGACAAATCGTAGGTGTTTCGTAACACATGCAAAAAAAAAGACCAAAACCCAAACAAACAAAAAATCAAGCACTCATTAGATCTTCCTCCAGCATTAACCTCTCCCAGCAAAGGCTTCCTGCAGCTCTGGGGCTGGGGATGTAGCGCCCACCCCCTCACCGCAGGATGTCCCCCAAGTCACACGCTGTCACCACCAGCCTCTGGGGTGGGGGGCAGTGGGGGTGATTTACAGCACTTCTTAATAAAACTTTTTTATGTCAGGAAGTTTCAAATGTCAGCACTGTGCTCAGCCAAGGCAGTGGGAGAAAAGAGAATGCACATGGGATGTCTTCCAGCCAGCCAGCCCCGCGGGACTGTGCGTGGGGCCTGAGGGTGGGAGATGGACCCGGCTGCTGCAGCCTTGTGCCTGCTTGGAGCAGGCTCTGGTGCGCTGGTGTGCTGAGCCCAGCCCAGCCCCATGCTGGCCATGGCCACTGCGGGCTGGTGCCCTCTGCCAGGCCCTGCCCGCAGCTGGTCCAGGCCCGTGGGTGCCTGGCAGGAGCCCTCGCTGCAGGTACCTTGCCCAGCTGCAGGTCCGAGAGCGAGCAGGCGTCGATGAAGGCCTGGGCGATCACGGACAGACAGGCGTCGATGTGGTCTGTCTTGTCAATGTCGAACACAAACTGGGGGTTTTTCAGGATGTTGACCCAAAACCTCAGTGGTAGGCTGCAAAGGAAGGATCCGGGAACACACACGAGATGAATTTTGTGTACCAGAGGAAGAGGGGCGGAAGTGCAGGAAAGAAAGACAGTGTATATAAAGGGAGTAGTAGAGAGGAAAGCTGAGGAGATGGGTTCTGCTATTTAATCACCTCCGGTACAGACCCCTGCCTTGATGGGGGGGCAGGGACACACCTTCACCCTCCAGATATTTTTTCAGGCTGGAGGATGTGGCACACACAACCTTTTCTAGGCACACACGCCCCTGCTCCTTCAGCAGCTCCCAGTGGCTGCAGGCCCAGAGAGGCACCAGCAGCTTTGCCCGTGTGGGTCTGTTGAGTCAGGCTTCCCCACTTGCTGCTCTTTGGAGCAACGGTGGCACCTCCTTTTCCCTCTTTCCTGACACTAACCCATCATCTGGTTCTGATAGTGAGCCCCACAAAACACATTTCGTCTGTCTTTTTTTCTGTTCTCTCATCATTTTCTCCAGTTATTTCACTGCTGATTTGGCCACAATATAGCTTCAGTCTATTGCTCACCCTTCCTACCCTCCACAGCAGCCGAGAGGTAAAAACCGCTCTAAGTCTTGGCTCTACAGGCCAGTGAAGGTAGTAAAGGGTAGGCAAATCTGTTGCCCAATGGTTGCATCTGCATGCCTGCTTTCCCTGTAAAATTCGGTTTTAGTTTTCACACATTGGGCTGGAAACAGTTCCTGTCTCCACCATCTTCAATCTGCTGAGCCTCTCCTTGACACTCTCTCCAAGCTCCCTGCTCTCTCCATTTAAATCCTCTGGTTTCTTTCCTGCACTATTTCCCCTTCACTTTGGCTCCTCCACCCCATTGCTGCTGCTCGTGTCCCTCAGCACCACTCCATCAGGTGCCACTGCTGTGGTGCTCACCAGCAGGCCATTGTCCCAGCACCTGCTCCTGGAGTCCCCTGAACACCCTGGAGACAGCCTGGTTACAGACCTAAGCAGGAAAAGTGCCACTAAAGGGCTGGAAAGGCAGAAAAGTAAATTTAAAAGATCCAAATATGTGGGTTTTAAAATTTCCCTGACATTTTTAAGACCTGACATGGTCTTGGACTCTGTCTCAGATCTCCAGTGCTTGCAGCTGACACCACTGCTGTCTGCCATCATCCTATTTCTCCCTTCATTATTTGTGTGTGCCAGTTCTTTCGGCCCTTTGTCTGCCCATGCCTCCTCTTTGAGCTCACCATTCCCCTGGGCTTCATATTTGTTCAAAACTCTCCAATCCTGTGTTTGGCTTCATCTTTCACAGCCCTCTCTGCCACCCTCCCTGGTTTCCAAGTCCCTCTTCTATTTTTAGCAATCTAATGATTAGTGCAGGACACAAGGGTTTTGCAGCTGCTGCTCCCAAGAGATGGAAGGAAGAAAAGAAAGATTTCCTTTTCCAAACCTGTTGGTCTTCCAGATGTGCAGAGTGTCAGGGTCCGTGATGCCTCTCTTCTCTGCCTGTTCCTCTAGGAAGTCAAAGAAATACTTCACAGCCACGGGTGGTTTATCGTCTCGGATACTGAGAATGGCTTTGAACAAATCATCCAGGAACTTCTGGAGTGTCCCCTGCAGGACAAGGACACAGTGGGCCCTGGGGAGAGCAGCAGCACCCAAGCCCAGGAGAACAGCAGAGGGGCTGGGACTGCTGCACACCAAGGGAAACCCTTTGCTGCCAGTTGGGTAAGTCAGAAGAGAAAGGGGATGCCGAAGCAGGGGGGGAACAGTTTGTGCATAGTGATATAATAAATTTGCATTTAGGGTTAATTTCTTTTGGCATCGAGATTTTCTTTCTTACTGCTGGGATCTCACATCTGTGAGATGCTTGGTCTGTACACCACAGACAGAGAAGACTAGAGACTGCTGGCCATCCCTCTGATCTTTGCTTCAGTGAGGCACCACGCTGGGATTAAAGATGGGCCAGATCTGACCTCAGATCACACAGACATTTCTCCTGCTCCCACAGCTGAGCCTCTCCATCTCCTGTCCCAGCAGCATCTCTTTCTGGGGAGATGGCCTCAGCTATGCATCTCAAGCCCTGAGGCAGCCAGAATCCCTTCAGTCTGCACAGATGCCAGTCCATTGCAGGGAGATCCTGTGGGGCATCACCCAGCAGCAAGGATGCACTGGGAAGCTGGAGGGACCCTGAGGAGCCCGACAGCCCCACTAAACATGCTCCAGCCATCCAGGAGAGGGGTCCCACTGCCTCTGGGGAGCAACCAGCCCTGCAGGGCTCCTTCCCTGGAGCAGGCTTCTCCCTACAGACCACAGACAATCCCACCTGCCAAGAACGGGGGCGGCCCAGCTCCTACCTTGGTGGAGAGCAGCCGTGTCAGGTAGATCTCCGGAAGAACCTTCTTCCTATGGCTCTGTCTGTGGGACTTCTTATGTTCCACTGACTCGTCAGTTGGGAGAACCTCGTTCCAGATAAAGCACATGGTCAGAGCCCTCTTCCCTGAAAGCATCCCACTAAATTTTCCTTTCAGCATAGAATTTCAACCGCATATAAAATTCAATTAAAAAGCAGTTACTGCTCTATAAACACACCCTTATATGGCTTAAAAAAAGTGATCCATAATACTAATTTTTATGACATTTGTTTCTCCTGTGCTCTTTATTGCCTCTCTCACCCTAGATAAAGGAAATGAACCCATCCATTTTCCTCTGCATGCTGGCCTGTTTGCCCCCCTGGGCTGGGCTGCACCTCGGGCTCCCAGCAGCAGTGCACATGGCTTCTGCAGAAACCAGCTTTGCTTGGATTTGGAAAAAGCACAGTATGTAGGAATGCTGGCTTTTTCAAAACAAAAATGAATATTCCACTGGTTAGGTCAGTGAATTATTCTCTATAATGACAAAGCAAGCAACTGACATCCATCTTGGCATTGTTTCACATGTGAACAGTTGGCTTCCCATCCCTTCTCCCTCCTTGCTCTGCATGTGTGTGTGTGTGCATGTGTGCTTCTACTTGAGCATGGAAATGCTTGCAGAGAAAAAAAAGCCTCAAACCAGGCTATAAAATATTGTTGTTGTCCATGACACCTTTTTTCATAACAGCTTTTAGCAGCATTTAGCACTTGGCACTTGCAGCACGGTGCAGCAGCAGGAGCCCACGGGAAGCAGGCGGGATGCCAGGAGCTCCCGGCAGGTGACAGCCGAGGTGTCAGGACGCCACCACCGACACCGTGCCACGCTCTGACCTCGCCCCTGAGCTCTCTGTGCTGCCAGCAGCTCCATCGGACACAGCAACTTCTCTGCCATCCCAGTAATTCTTTATCATGTCCCTCAGTCTATCTACAGATAAAGTTTATCTACAGATCACCTCTCTGCGCCTCTTTGAACCCTGCTGAAGAGAACTAATGAGCCCTGATGCAGCTTGTTCATCACATCTTGCACTACAGACCATAGAAATAATTTAAGTTAATATCAGCAGCCCCCACATGCAGCCATCATCCCTGCAGCCAGGAGAGGGGTACTTACCAAGTGGAAGTACTTTTCAGTGTCCAAATCCTTCACTGTGAGAAAGAAGAGAGACACAGTGGCTCAGTCAGGGGGGCCCAAACTGAAATTCACCTACACTGGTGACCTCCATGTCAAGAGGCATCTGAACCCCAAGAATCCCAACACCAAGTTGGTGTTATCAACCACAAGTGATCTCACAGTTTCTCCTTGTTTTGGGGTTGTTTATGGCATTATCAGGCTCGTGACAAAGTCCCCTAGGAGGTACTTTAAGGGGGACCTGAGGGATATTTTAAGAGAGACTCAAGAGGGCACGAGAGCAGGGTGAGCACAGGGGCACTCCTGTGAGCTCTGCTGTGCCCTGCTGTGCCCCACACTGCCAGGATTATTCCAAGCCTCGGCACCAGGGCAGCTCCTTGCCACAGCAGGCAAAGGACTCCTGGAGAGCCAGGCTCTCTGCAGGCAGCCAGGAAACAGGGTTTGAAATTCCTTGTTTAATGTGGATTTTTGTCTCACTTGGTCTGTTTTCATTCAGCACAGCCTGAAACCTAGAAATGCACTGGCAAAGGACTGAATATATGTAACTGGGAGGGAGAGGACTTTTTCAACCAAGTGATTTCAGATTCTTCCTTTTTCTCACTCTGTCAGCACAGATTGGATGCCAGCTCCCAGTGAGGGTGTGAGATGGAAAGGTGCAAACACCTTGAGGGCTGGGAGAGCACCATGAGGCAGAGGGAGGAGATTGGATAGCACACGTTTAGAGCCCCCGCATCCCCGGCACCCAGCAACGGGGGCTGGCAGTGTCTTCCAGCATCCCCAGCCAGAGACCACCCTGACAGTGCAAGCATTCCTGCCCAGTCATCAGCAGCAGGGAAGAGGAGCGAGATGTTACCTCTGCTCAGCGTGGTGTCCTTCTTGTCTGTCAAACTCATGGCCAGGGATGCCCCTTCAGGGATCTGTGCAGGAAGGGAAGAGCACACATTGATGATAGGGGCCTTATCAGTGCCTCCCTGGTCCTGTGGACATCCCAGGAGCTGGGGGATGCTGGTGCAATCATAGTTCTGCCACAAACATCCCCTGAACCTGCCCTGCTCTGCCCCCGTCCCTCATTATGTGGAAAGGGAATTTTCAATACAATTACAAGACAGTGAGGTTCTCAAACCCGATGGGAATTGGGCAAATACATGTATCTAAGGTACATTTTTGGATGTCGACACCAGGTAATTTGGAAAGGAAGGAGAGTTTTGCTGTGCAGGGGCTGGTTTGCCATTCCCCAAAGGGGAGAAGGGGTGGTGGCAGCCTGGGGCTGGCGCAGCCGCTGTGCTGGGGGCAGCGTGCCAGCGGCACGGCTGCTGCCCCGATAACCACGCCATCAGCACTCAGCTCCACTTCTGTTTTCCAGGCACGGCTACACACCAGAGAGGATTATGCTTCCAGGCATACCAGGGAATATGAAAATTGTTAAGTATTTCTGGTTTCATTTAATTTTAAACAGAAAAACAGTCAAGAAAACAATCTGATTCACCATGTTTCCTCATATTTTTGGCCTCACTTCCTCGACGGTATCCCTAGCCCCTGCTCTCAGGCACTGACAGTTGTAGCTGCAATTTCAGCAGGAGTGCGGATCAAGAGCACAGCGATACTAATCAGCCAGGCTGGTGGCCCTTGGGAATAAGAGCTTTTTCCCCCCCTCTTTCTGTTGTCAGTAATAACTTGTTTTGCATGAAGAGTGTTAATTAGTTTCTGTGTGTTGCAATATTAACGAGATTCTCGCCAGGGCAGATGTCTATTCCCTGGAAGCTCTCACGGAGCTATGGCAACCTCTCAGCTTGTTCCTGATGATCCCGTTTTGGAGGGGAACCGCAGCTCGCCCTGGAGGCCAGGCAGGCCCCGGGGAGGCAGGGCTCCCCTGAGGGGTCTGGCTTTACCTTGTAATGTGCCAGCGTGTTGAGTTTCTTCCTGCCGTCCTCCACCACCGAGGTGTCATCGAGGTCCCGCAGGATGTAGCTGTCGGTGCTGGTGGCAAACCACTCTGAACACAGAGAGGGGAGAAGTGAGACCCCAGCCCGAAGGAGGCAGGGCAAGGGGGTCTGGGACTGCATGGCTGCCCTGGTGTCTGTCCTGGTGTCTGTGCTGCTTCACCCACTGCTCTGACAGGCACCAACAGCTGCTGCACAACTACAGGTGCTTCATCTGTTTTTACAGAGCGGCTGGTGCCCTGCACCTGGTCCTTACCAAGGTCAACGTCTTCCACCCTTGGCCACTGCGAGTAGGGGACGTTCTTGCAGAAGGCCTCCAGAATTTTCTCTTTCACTTGACTCAGTGTGTCCGTGTCCATGGCTCTGACACTCAGGGAGTCCATCCCACAGCCTTGGAAGGAGACATTGAGGTTCTGCAGGGAGAGGCTGTGTTAGGGCCGTGTTAGGAACAATCTGCCTGGCTCTGCTGGCTCCCAAGAATGCTTGGAACCTGTGGTGTCTGCACAGCTGTGGCTGGTGTGCCCTGGGCCCCATGCTGATGGAAATCAGGCTGAACTAATGTGGCCATCGATGCTTTACAGCATGAGAAACACTGATTTACAGCCCCAGGGACTGAGGGCTCTGTTGACCAAGGTGGGAGAACTCAGGGAGCAACAGAGCAGCCCTATCTCGTGTTGTCTTAGTAATGGGGTTTGACCACCACAGACAGGAGGAAGGGTCAGCCCCCATTACCAGCTGTGTCCTCACTTGCTTGGCTCCAACTGGTGATTGACAGGACCACCAAAGCTCATTGCTCAGCCTCTGCTTGATGCAACGGGATCCATGCTTAACCAGTGCTAAGCCTGCTGCAGGATGGGTTTGCTGCAGTGCAGGGAGCCTTGGAGAGCTCCTGGACAGCAAGACAGGCAGCTGTGAGGGCCTACAGGCTGCCACAGACACCTGCTCGGAGACCAGGGAGGCACAGCTACTGCCACAGTTGCAGCCCAAAGCTGCAGGGCAAGGAGAGCAACTCTTTCTATGAGAAACCCTCTCCTCTATTTGTGTGGGTGGGTTCCTCCTCTCAGCAGCTGTGCAGACCTAAATGCTGTGAGCATGGCATCTCCCTCTCACCCCAGCTCTGGGGAAGCCCCAGCACATGGCTACTCACCCTTGGCTTTGCCTCTATGTTCTCCCTTAGCAGCCACTCCTCGTTGAGGGTGTACCTGGCCTTCCCTGTAATGGCATCGATGGAACCCTTGTTAATCTGTTGTTTGATGGCACAGATCAGCAGGAAGAAGGGCTCTCCAACTGTCTCCTGGGGAAAGGAAAGAAGACCATGTCAGCAAACAGGACCTGGTCGTGACAGGTCCATCAGCAGCACAGCAGGGACAGGCTCTGTGTGGACAGTGAAGGTGCCTCTGCATACCAGGGAGCAGGACGAGTCCACCCCAGGTGCTGCAAACACCTGGTGGGCGCCACTGCCCCCCAGCTCCCACTTGCCTCTCTCTGAGGCTGCTCAGAAGTTTTCAGACTTGAGGCAACATGACAGCGCAGATGGGGAAGAGGACACAACAGCCAACAACAGCCAACAACAGCCGCAGGCCATTTTGGGGGATGCTGTAGCTGCCAGCATCAACACACCCCATCCAAGTTCTGCAGCAAGCACTGGAGCTGTGGAATGCCACCGAGGGCTGTGCCAGCCCGTGCCGTCTCAGGGGCAGAGCTGGGGTGCTGCTCAGAAGGCAGGGGCATATGCACGGCTGTGCTGAGCAGGGACATGCACACATGATACTCAGCAAAATGCAAATGTGCATTAATTTACATGTGAATTACACAGGAACAGGGAGAATCTAGCATACTGTGCTACAGAGATGCTTCCTGCAATCTGACAGGGTGCAGACTGTACAACATGCTGCACTCAGCAGGACAAGACAGGGTTGGTGTGCACAAAAACCCAAGAACAGAGATATTTGGGCACCCAGCTTTCTAATGAACATGTCAGGCAAACCCCTCATTGCACAGCCTGGCTTGAACTGAACTCCATGGGAGTCAGCCCACAGTATGGGCCTGTGGCTCTGGGAACCAGCGCTCATACCTCTCATACCACAGCAGAGCCCTCATCACAGCAAAACAGAGGATCAAGGTCAACAAGCTGTTCCCATGTGACAGCAGGCAAACACACCATTTAACTCCTTACATTCATCAAACCTAAGTTCATGGGAGAGAGGTGAACTGTGGCACTCCTGCAGCAAGAACGAAAAATATAACAGGGAACATCTATTTCTGATGTGATTCAGCTACACAGTTTAATGCCAAATTTCTGAGCCACTTCTGCCTGCTGCACTGATGTGCGAGGGAAACACAAGCTATTTTCTTAAGGAACTCTTCAGTGTTAGAGTACATCCCATTCTCCCTAACGCTCACGTTCAATTTTCTTCCAAAGAGGCAAGTGCAAATTCTGCACATTTATGCATTCTGAGCCTCCCCCCTGCACACACAGGCCTGCCATCTGAGAGCCTGCTCAAGACAACAGATACCCCACGGTTTTGATATTTCTCAGCTAGGAACTGCTAAATCCTGTTCAATCTGCTTCTTAATTAAAACTTGGTGATTCTTTTATTTTAATTGCCCTATAAAATTGCTAATTGCTAAAGCAATTAGTTCGATGTCAATTTGGATGCGCTGCATTTGGTGCGGTTGATGATAGGGTGATACAGCAGGGCTGTCAGTGGGCACACGCCGTCTGTGCCAGCAGGGCGCTCACTTCCTTGTCAAGGGGAACTTCATGAATACTGGGAAGCTCTCTGGGTCTGCTGCAGGGGTTTAATGATTCCTGCAACGGTCCTGTGAGCAGGCAGCACAAAATGGGCTCAGAGCAGGGCTGTGGGTGCTGGAATGCAGGAAGGCATGGCTTTCAGAATGGAGAGGAAGGTGTGGAGTCAGGAAGTGGAGAAGCTGAGCATCACAAGGAGTGAAGAATGTGCAGAAGACACAAAGAGTTCATTTTGGAGACAAAGGCAGAAGCAAGATATAACAAGGGGACAACACTGACAGGGAGACCTCCTCGGGCTGCAGTACCACTGCCCTCACTCTGCAAACTGCAGGCACCACTGGCTGGCCCTGCAGATGGGATCATCAGCCTCTGACACTGGCCATGCTACCAACAGGAACCCTGTTTGTGTCCCATGTCAGCAGGGACAAACCTGAGGCTAAACTCAGGGCTGGGCTCTGGAGCCTTCCCACCCCTGCCACGGGCAGCTCCAGCCACAGGGAGACTGCAGTCTCCAGAAACCTCAAAAAAAGGTGAGTCCTGCTGATATGGGAGCTGTTATGGGTTGAAATGAGCATGGGCTGCGTGGGTCAGGCTGGCCCTGGGGCACCCTCCTGCTCACACGTGGGGCTGGGGGTCACTGCAGCCACTGCGGGGTGCACGGGCAGCACTGGTCCAGGCCAGATGTCCCCACAGGGGACACAGCTCCACTGCACACAGCGCTACTCCACCGCCGAGATGCTATTTCGGTTTGGCTTTTTGGCTTTCAGGCTCAGGAACCATGGGATGTTAGGGAAATCTGCAAAAGTGCTAATCAGACAGCGAATTTCAAAGCAGGGAAAGAAGGGCTGGCAGGCAGGGACTAGAGATAAAATGGCAAACTTGTGAAACCTCCAGCATTGTTCGGAAAACTCATCTGGAAAGGAATCAAAACTGTCTTTGGACTTGGCTAGTTAGGAGAAAGGAAGTTTAACCAGAAGAGATCAGTGCTGATTCAGGACAAAAAAATACTTAAAAAAACACAGTCTGGGGCCTTTTTTTCCTCCTATTGTGAATGTATTTTAATGAGACTTCATTTTCATTTTTGACTGAACTGTTATGGGCCCTTAAAGCCACCCAGGGCACTGAAATAACTGCAGTAATGGAAAGCAAGTTCAGGCTGGCAGGACTTGAACTGTTCCACGCACACGGAGCGTGGGAGGGCTTCGGTTTTATATGCTTGGGAAAACAAAAAGGTTTAGAGCACAGACTGGATTCACATGCTGCTGCCCTATTAACACAACTCTGACAAGTTATTATAGATGTCCTCCCAGGAACACACTACAGCCATTTCCAAAATGTTTTGGTGAGCCTAGGGTAGGAACAGCACAGAAAACAGCTGCTTATCACAAGTGCCTGCTAAATTTGGGACAATTATCAGTTTGCATTCTGTGAAATGAAAAACCTCCATCCCACATGCAAAACTTGGGTAAGCTTGGACCCAGACATAAAAGCCAAATTCCAGAACCCTACTTTTCCTTTAACTCCCCAACCCTGTTAGGAGCCAGGCACAATGGTACCATGGTAGCTCATGGAGAAGGCTTTCTTTTAAAGCTTTTTCCACCAAAACTGTAGCACAAAGTAGAGACGTGGACCATTTAATCTACGATTCTCACTCAGTTCTGCAGCCACAGAGTTCTGCATTGATTGTGCAAATGCTGCAAGTCTCCTCTGAGCCCCCGTGCCTCGCAGCAAGCCCCTGCCAGCCCATCCCAACCCCTCCCACACTGAGCCAGCCCTGCCAGTGGACTCCACCGCCTTCAGGTGCCCTCCACATGTGCAGGCACGAATGCCTGTGGCCAGCAGCTCCTTCCCAGCTGAAGACAGCTCCTTCAAATCATTTTCCCCCAAAACACAAATGGACGGGCTGTTAGGCAGAGCATTAATGCGAAACAAATGTTTTGAGCATGTAGCGTTGACTTACAAGGGAAAATACAAGCACTTGGAATTTTTCCACTGCACAACGGCAGGGACTTTCACAGCAGCTGTTTCAAATAGACATTGTGATTAATGGGGATAATTCAGGAATGAAAACCAGGCCCATCATCACATGTCTGACAGAGCAGAGCTACAGGCAGGCAAGCCTTCTTTTTAACCAAGAAATGCCTCTCCGAAGGCAGCAGAGTTTGATCCTTAGGAACACAAGGCACATGGGAAGCCTTTGGCTATCACTGCCATTTACATCACAGTCCTGAGCTGACACCAGCCGTGTGGAAGGAGATGCTGTCTGTTCCACCACAGCAGATCCATCCTCATTTGTATGGTGGGGAAGATGCCAGCTCTGCTGATCTGGATCAAGCTTCTGTCCCTTTGCACAGCTGGGCTTGTGTCACCTGGGATAAGTTTTCTCTCCAGACACTCCTGTCTGATCAATTATTTTCCCTTTTCGTATTTCAGGAGCAGCTCAGTGTCCCCTCTGATCCCTCTCTCACTGTGGAGCGTGTGAGATATCAGAGTCTCGTGGAAATCAACTTGATTGTGCATTTGCTTTCAGAGATGGGAAGGAGGCTGCAGCAGCGCTCTGCAGTGCCATGGCTTCGGGATGGACATGGGAGCCCCGGAGGGGACTGCCAACACAGTGTGTAGCCTTAGCCCCTGCCAAGAACCTGCTGCAGGTGGATGAAAATGCACATTCAGCCAGCAGCCCAGCAGCTCTGCAAAGGACCCGGTCACCTCAGAGGACCTCACATCCCTGTTCCTACCATACCCTGTTCTCATCCTCGCTCTGCGGGTTAGGGGAAGCCAGCTCACAGCTCACAGCTCACAGCTCACAGCCCACAGCTCACAGCCCACAGCTCACAGCAGCACTGCCCAGCTCTGGGGACGGCCACAGCCCCCTGGGCACGGCCACAGCCCCATGAGGATGGCCACAACTCCCTGGGCATAGCCACAGCCCCCTGGGCACGGCCACAGCCCCTGGGCATGGCCACAGCCCCGCAGCCCCAGCCCAGCCTGCATGTGGAGCTCCTCTCCATTAGTGAGCCGTGTAATGTGCTCAAGCCTTCAGGCCCACGTGATAAGGCTCCACTTTCCTCTTTTTCTTTTTTCCCTGAGAAAGCCTTCTTGCACAATGTCCATTTTTAGCACAAGCTGGAGCTGGATCAGATGCCTCACATGTGGTCTCCCCTCCCCAAAAGGGAAAATCAGCACTTTTTTTTTCTCCAGTGGTTAACTACAGGCACAAAATCTGAAGATTAAAAAAAAAATTTGCTAATTTCCTCTTTTCTATCCTTACAGGGTGGGTAGCTGGGCTACACTGGCACAGTCATCCTCATCCACTCCTGTAACTCTTCTTTTATTAGACTGGCTAACTGTGTCGGCTAGAATGAAAGATTATGAACTACAAAACCACTGGCTTTAGGACAAAAAGTGATCATCTGGGATAAGAAGACATCACAATATGTATGCAGACAATACAGAACCGCTTCTGTGGATGTAGACAACACTTTGGGAAAAGAGATTTTTTCAAAGGCTTTTTCAAGGCTCTTCCCGTGGGCATAATGGGGTATCCTCCAATTAACTGCTGTGGAATCAATTAAGTTATTGCTCAATTCTTCTGGGGAATTCCAAACAGAACTGGCAAATGTTGGAGATAAAGCACTGAGCAGATGGACTGCTGATGGCTCTGAGATGCCAAACATTTTCCTGCTCATTACTGAGAGAAGACCTCAGCCTTCTGGGACAGACACCCCAGCTCTCCTGCTCAGATCTGTGCAGAACCACGAGGATGCCTCTGCATCAGAGGCCCCACACACCAGTGGGCACTGACACAGAGCAGCCCCTGCCATGGTGCCCTCGGCCCTTCTGAGCCACCCGAGGCAGACACACTGACTGGCCACAGAAACAGCACAAAACCACGTGGGCCCCAAAACCTCCAGCCACTCCGCTTATTTTTCAGTCCCGTATGGCTCTTCTCAAGCACAGTGAAAATGCTGATCCGTGCTCTGGCTACCATGAAGACTAAGCTCACCAAAATCCTGGGCAGAACTGGAGAAACAACTGAACTTCAGGTTGCTTTCCTACATGTGAATCATTCAGTTTGCCAAGTGTTAGTTACCATTTGAGTGACACTGCTAGCAAGTGTCAGGTCCTACGCTACCTCCTGCATCCCTCCTCCCTGCTCCCACCACAGCAGGACTGGTTCTCTTACTCTGAGATAGCTGTACATGCAGATGGACATCCAGTTGGTGAGCATCTTCTCCACCACAGATTCTGTCCTCCTCAGCATAAGCTTGGGGTTTTTGGAAGCTGAAGCATCTATTAGATCCACCAAGAGGTCCTTCATGATGCTGGTGTAATACTCCAGTTTCCCATGCAGTGCAATAGTAAGCAGGGAGGCCAGGTTACACCTGAAACACAGAATGATACAGGACTCAAGCCCCAACGAGACTGAAGCGCTGACCGGCACTAAAATACCCAACACACAAAGGCAGTCTTTCAGACAATATTCATGATCCTTCTTAATGGTGTTAGAAGTTCCAACCCTCATTCAGCGCTGCAGGACCTCAGGTCAGCTTGCACACTCTTAGTGGTAAGCCAAATCAGTGAGTGCTCTTCAGGGTTCATGGCCACCCATCTCTAGCACAAATGTGTAGGCAAGTGTGACTCAACCATCCACTGAAACACACAATCCCAGACAAGTCTTTGGTTCTGAAGCCTGTACCTGTCTCTGACAGCAAAGTCCTTCTGTTGCTCGAGAGCATGGACAAATACGATGAGAAAGTGCTTGTTGTTGAGTAAGGTGGAGAACAGAGAAATTCCTTCTTCCATGTTGGGTCTGCAGTTCTCAGGGACCTGAACAAAAATTTAGAAGGCAGACTAAGAAAGCCCTGCTTGTTTTTTCCTCCACATTTTATCCCTCCTGACAGCAGGGACAGCCCTACTGAGCACAGAGACACTACGTAGAAGAGCCCTTCTTCCCTCTACCTGACACAGCCAGCAGTTTTGCTGGCAAGGAACACCAGCTGGGTCAGTGGCAGTGGCCATTCCTTTCTGTTCAGCACTCCTGAGGATACCTGGAGCACTGGGGCCAGTTTGGGGCTCCCCGCTACGAGACAGATGGAGCAAGTGTGGCTGAGGGCTAACAAAACAATTAGAGGCTGTACAAGGAGAGGTGAAGAGGGCTGGGTTTGGTCAGCTTTCAGAAGTTCTAGGGAAACCTTACTGCAGCCTCAGGGTTACAGAGCCAGGAAGGATCCCAGGCCAACGCTTCTCCACGCAAGAGCAGATTCACAGATCTGCCTTCTTCAGCCAGCCAAAGTTGATCCAGTGCTGGTCTGTGTTCATGTTGAGCCACACACAAAAGTGTTGGTTCTGCTAGTGGGTTACTCACCTTCCACTCCCCCACCAGGAGTGGATGTGTTTCCTGCACCTGGGAGCCCACCTGCGAGCTGAGCTGCTGGGACGGCAGGATGTAGCACTCCTCGTAGAGAGAGGAACACTGGAACCAAGCACAGCGTTAGGGGAGGGCACCTGTGGGCTGTGCACCTCAGGGGAATAGGATGGGGAGACATGTCACTGGGACTAAAACCACCCATTCCAAAGACATGCACGGGGCTGGCTTATGGAGCCTTGAAACACTTTGCAAGAGCCTCCTGAATGAGCAAACACCACAAGGATGGGGGGAGGCAGACGTCTGCTCAGACGCAAGGCTGCGAGGGCAAGGAGACTGCAAATAGAGTAATGTGACAGCTAGAAAACTCCCAGAAGAGAAAGCTTTACAGAAGACTACATCAAAATAGAGGAGTTCTGGGTGTTTCAACATATGTAACTTTTAAAACAGATGGGATAAATGTTTAAATATCTAGCACTTATATACCAGCCTGAATCTTAAAGCCTCTAGTGTGCAGAGATATGGAGACTGGGTAACTGAAAAACCTGAGTAATAGCTACTAATGAAACACTCTGCAGTCATAAATCATCATCTCAGTTCTCAGCACTGACACACAACTGCCTCGGGAGTGAAATACAGCCGCAGTGAAGGGCACACAGCCACAGGCGGAGCAGCAGGGGACTGAGCGGCGGCACCAGCACGTCTGCTGCAGGACCCGGGCACACAGACTGGGACATCTCACTGGAGCACCACGCACACAGCCTTGGACAGGCAGGAAGGGAGAGACAGAGACATCCAAAGAACTCCCGAGGACTGGCCGAGCTGCTGGGAATGCTTGGGGACACCCTGCATGGGACAAAAAGCCCCCCTCCTGATTGCCAATTCACCCCTCAGCCACCCTTCAGCCTCTGCTGAATGGAGAGGGGTGACACTGGAGCCCTCGGGAGGAGACCCCAGCACTGTAATTGTGTGAGAGCTCTTTCACAGGAGGTGTGCAATGGCCCCAGACAGGAAGCCAGAGCAACTCCTGGGACAGCTGCCGCCAGCTTCTGTCATGTGCGAGCAAGCCCGATCTTGTGTGACACCCCAGGAGGTGTGGCTCCACTTTTGATGGTAATTAAGGTTGAAATATGTGACAAGTAAATACATAACAGTGGAATGATTTTGTGACACTGTAAAGGCCCTGTAGCAGAGCCCTAAACTGGGTGGGACATATCTGGGAGCAATGAGGTGCCCGTGACACGCGCTGTCTCCTTACTTTGGGGAAGAATGTCCTGGTGACAAAGTGCTTGTACTCCAGGAAGGGGATCCCCTGGCTGCGGTTTAGCTCCTTGGTCAGGTCTGTCATGTCTGTCTGCAGCTCTGCAAAACCTTGTACAAAGAGACCCACAGATGGTGAGAGCCCAGTCCTTCATCAGCCGAGAGAGGCTGGCACCGGAAAGCAGAGCACATCCCATCTCTGCCCCTGCCATGCCGTGCCCTTGCGGGGGCTGAAGCCGTTTGCTCTGAGCAGCACATTCCCATCAGGGTTTAACCATCAGCCTGTACACCTTGCCCCAGCTTGACAGAACATTCTCTGCCCCAGGAGCCCCAGTGCCCTCAGCACAGGATGTCAGCCGATGTGGCATGATCATGGACTGTGGGGTGGCGGGTGCCAACACCTGGAACGCTTCTGCCATTGCTCTACGAGGAGCATGCTGCAGTTTCTGTTGCGCCCAAGAGGAAAGCACACTGAAGGTTAGTGTGACCTTCAAGCAACCCTCTGACACAGCCAAGGGCCATCAACCCAGGGCAGAGAAGCTGGTGGCACTGGAGATCAGTGGCTTGTCCAAGCCAGGCAGCAGAACAGTGGCAGGGCCACACTTCCAGCCACTGAGCCTCATTCCCAAACCCTGTAAAAACTCGCAGGCGATCACAGAAATTCTCCTACAAATAGTTCTATAAACTTCTACAGAGCACAAGGTGAATTGCTTCAAGCCTGCTAACCTGACATCTTGCTCCTAGCCATGGTTCCTCGGCACCCAGACAGTGACTTACCTTTGCGGATTTCCTCGCGGATCTGCGACTCCATCTCCTCCATCTGGAGCAGGGTTTTCTGCCAGTAGCGCTCAGCTCTGCGGCTCTTTGTGCAGAACACAAAGAGAGCTGGAAACGAGGAAGAGAATAAGCCTTTTGGACCCGGGCTTAGGAGCAGCTGCAACTGGGATCAGAGCAGTTCTGTCTGACACAAGTGCAGAAAGCTAAACCCAGAGTTGGTTTCACACCTACCACCAGACTGGTATCTGCTCAGGCAGTTGTCGATTATCTGTAAATAAGTAGAACCAGCTGGAATTTAATGATCATGCTGTAACTGTCATCTTCAATTTAGGTCTGGGCTGTTGGTATTCAGCTTAACTGTGTATTAATGTGTTCCAGCTGATTAATGAATACAGAATTGAGGACGTTTGCCACCTGTATTACAGTGTTCATATCTGACAGTCTTCTCATGCCTCCAGAAATATGTTTCTAATGATGGGTGATACAGCTAGTAAATAGGGTGCATTAGAGCCTTTGTTAAAAAGAAATTAAATCCTTACTCTAAAACCCTCATCTGCTGTGAACTGGCAGGTTTCTTGCTGCACAGTCATTCTGGGCATATGATGAGCAGGGACCCTAGCCCAAGGACAAAGGTGTGCAGCACAGCTTCCAGCCAGGTACGTACACTCGTGCCTGCTTCAGATTTGCAGCTAAGGATGCTGGCTCTGCTCTTCCTACTCGGCCAGGCACCTGCCGCTGCTTGCTCCTGATGACAGGATCTTGTCCTAAGAGCACCTTTAGAATGGTCTGGGACAATCATACCTGTGACCAAGATCAGTTTCTCACATCCTTCTTTCTTTTGTATTATAGTAATTACTGAGTATTTGGGGGAAAGGGTAAGTTTATAAATATCACAGGTTGAAGTCACAGAGTTGAGCTGTGGTTTCAGCCAGGAAAAGCTCTGTGCTGCAGGGAGCTGTGGTCCTGGCACAAGCTGTGTGCCATACCTGCTGCACCCAGACTAGCTTCAGGTACTGCACAACTGCAGCACTTAGAGTTCACACCTCCACATGCAGAGAGAAAAACCTTGCCACAGCCTGGAAACACCTCGTCCTTTCCCTTACCTACAACAGAGAGGACCAGCAGGATGCTGCAGATAACGATGGAGACAATGATGGCAGTTTCTCCTCCCCCAAGGTGCAGCATGGCAATTGTGTAGTTGAACTTTCCGACTTGGATCTGAGGAAGGAGAAGGAGGCAGGAAAAGCAGGAGCTGAGCAGCAGGTTGCCAAAGGGCGGGGAGCAGGGAGGGACACAGGGCAGCACTCAGCAGACCCTCACTCTGAGCGAGCTGGCACAGCCTCCCAGGCCCGGAGCTGTGCCCCTCACTGCCAGACCCTGGGCACTCTCCAGGGAGCCCAGCTCCCTCCTGTGCTCTGGGCATGCCAAGGCCACGCCAGCAGGCTGTGATGCTGCAGTGGTGCCAGCCCAGCGCCAGCACGGGGCTTTGGTGGCAGAACTGCAGGTCCCGTGGCCCCACTGCACCTGCCCCAGGAGAGACAGCCCTTTCCTGGAGAGCCCCTGGCACTGCACAAGGCTGCCTGTGCTGCTCTTACTAGAAAATCACTACCACTAATCATCAGCTTCTTTATGGCTCTGAACAGCCCTTGGAGCCCTGCTGCACTCGCCTTTCTCCTCCCAAATCAGAACAGCTGCCACCCAGAAGAAGTAGGGTTAAGCAACTTTAAAGTCCTTGAAATACAAATAAACTAAGGGAATAAAAATAAACGAGACCATAGACAAGTAATGATCTTGTGGCAAAAGCAGTGAAAGGGGTGTCAGAAGGTGCTGGCTCTGCTCCCAGCCTGTACTTCTTGTGACAACAAGCACAAACCACTGGAGCTCAGTCCTTGGATCTCCTGATCTCCAGAAGGGAAGAGGCCAGCACACATCACAGGCTGGCAAGTTACTGGATGCTGTTTACAAACGGCTCTTTGGGCCCTTGGGATGAAAAGATTCCACAGCATCATCTGATAAGGAAAACTCATGACCACACAAGGCTTTCGCTTCTGGAAATGTGAGTTTCACTTCTCCCAAGGAACGAGAAGTGAGAGAAACTTGAGAAAAAACCCTTGAAATTAGGTAGGAAAGAGCTCCAATATCTTATTATTTTAATTAATCACTCGATTAATCAAAATTAATCTTGATTTCCTGTGTCATGGAATGCCTCTGGGGAAGGTGCCCACTGGGGTGAAATTCCAGCAGCTCTCAGCCACTGGACCAAAGCTGTCCCACAAGCAGGATCTTCCCACTACCTGCACCACCAGACACACAGCTCCATCCTGAGGGAAATCCAGCCCTAGCTCCGGGAGCATGGGTGAGGGCATGGCTGCTGCCAGGGGAAGGCTCCAGGCACTGAGAGCTTTGGTCTCTACCCTGGCACATTGTCCAAGAGCCGTGGTGCTGGCCAGGGACAGGAGCCACAGCACTGCAAGAGCACCCGGGCAGGTTTACGCAGCAGCCTCACAGCCACATGCCCAGCCTCAGGATCTCCACTTTTTCCCTCTGAAATGCTGCAATGAGGCAGCTCCTTAAGGTGTTTTGAGTCTTTCTTCCCTCACCATTTTGCATTTTTCAGAGAAAAAAATCCCTCAGCTGCTGTTTAATTCAATGTTTAAACTGTTTGGTCATAAACAAAGATGAGCCTGAATGTCTTGATGAGTCTCTCTAGTGTAGCTGGAGAGCTCTACTCAACACTCAGTGCGAGCCAGGCAAGGCCCCTGCAGATCCTGCCCTGTGTCACCAAAGCCATTTCTCGTGTGTGACAAAGCAGCAGCCACTCGTGGAATGGCAGGCAAGGGCCCCAGCCACGCCTGTAGGTTTAGTAAGGGTGCACAGGTATGAATATAAGCAGATTAACTAGCTGCACCTTCATTGCTGGTGCACTCTGAACACCCTTGTGATATTTAGGGCTGGGTATCACTCTCCTGCTTCCTGGGGACTTGCCGTGGTTGGTTAATGTCACACCAAGACTAGCAAACTCAAAAATTCCTTTTCTTCCACAAAGGAATTCCCCTGTTTCTCAGTTCTTACAAAAAAAATTTTTTTAATTACCCCGTTTAAAATTCCTGTTAAGATGACTCAAGAAATTCTGTTACTTCTGCATTTCCATGTTTCCAGTTTGCAACAGAATTTCATACACCTCAGACTGCTGGCAGTAAACGGGACAATCCTGTCAGCAAATTGGCAGTGCACTGTGCCTCTCTCCTGGGCAGCCCAGCTCCAGAGCTCTGCAGCTGCCTCCAGCTCTCCTTGCCCTCCCTGCCCATGCCTCAGGCCCCCATCCATCCCCTGCCGCCACACGGACTGGGACAGGGCAGTGGGGTCTCCCATGGGGCCGGAGGCATTTTCTCTCCAGATACACAGAGCCATGGTCACATCCCTGCGCGGCCACGGGCTGGGTCTGACATGAGGGAAACCGAGGCAAGCACAGCAGCTCAGTCCAGCCCTCTGGAAAACAGGACAGTAACAAACTGTGGGCAGTTGCAGACACAAAGAGAAACTGCAGCCCTGAACACTGAACTCAGCAGCGAGAAAGCAGCAGCCTTTGGAAGCCCTGAGTGCTGCTGTCACCCTCCCGTCAGGGACCCAGCTGGGTGAAGGCTGGGCTCTCATGGCCACTCACAGCCCTGCTGCTGGTGGGGCAGAGCTGATGGCTTAGAGCTGCAAGGAAATCCCCAAACACATCCCATGAGGAGCAGGAAATCAGTGCAGGCGACAACACCTCACATGCCTGAGGCCTCAGTGTGCCTCTCAGAGCTGAGCAGCGTCCCCGGGCACAGCGCTGGAGCTCAGTGGGCAGTGCTGGCTCGGAGCAGCCCTCAGCCTGGCCCCTGCAGCCTGCTGACCGCTGCCCTGCGGCAGCACAGCCTGCTCTGGCCCCTGTTCCCCTGTGCAGCCTCCTGCAGGGCGAGCTGGAGCTGGCAGGGGTGTGCAGGGAACACAGGGTGTGCAGGGCGAGCTGGAGCTGGCAGGGGTGTGCAGGGAACACAGGGTGTGCAGGGCGAGCTGGAGCTGGCAGGGGTGTGCAGGGAACACAGGGTGTGCAGGGTGTGTGGGACCCCCCTGCCCGCAGAGCCCACTCACCGTCACCGGCAGCTGCCTCTCCGAGGAGCTCAGCGACTCGTTGATGGAGCAGTGGATGACTTTGTCTGAAACAATCTGGATCTCACACGAGATCAGGCCGATTTTCACCTGGTATTCATTGCTCTCCAGGCCCAGGCTGTCAGGTTCTTTCTAAAGGCAGGAAAACATCAGGATGTCAGGCTGCAGCATAGCAGTCAGAATGGCAATCGATCTTCCTGCCTTACTTTCCATATTCCCTGCTGTTTTACAGACCTGGGAAGACTCTCCCTCACCAAGGACATTTTTCCAGCACTCTGCAGGAAAGCCAAAACCAGGCCATTCCCCATTTTCCTGTCTCCCATTCTTCACTCAGCATGGGACATAGGATGAACAAGCCCCTCATGGAACCTGGAAAAATCTGCTTTTGATCGGGCCTGCTGTGCATGGAAGATAAGGATGTAAGCACCCATCTGGGAGGGGGGAAGGATGTACAATGGAGGGGACAGCCAAGGGATGTGCCTGCAAAGCCTGAGAAAGGGGGAGCACATTTCTGGAGCACGTTGCAAACCATTAGGATATCCTGCAGCAAACAATGGCCTTTGAATTACTATTGCTCACTGTCCAGGCCAATCAGCTTCTGCACCCCAACTTCCTTGTGCACTGAGCTGAATACAGTAGCCAAAAGAGAAGAATGAATGATCTGTTACTGCAGGAATAAACACCTATTGTCAGGCCCTTCTGCAGCACCTGCCTGGTTTCAGGCCAGGGCATTGTAGTTCTTTTCCACATGTCCAGTATTTCATTTAGCCCCTTGCTACAGCACCCTCCCCAGGCAGCTCTCTGGCATCGTGCCTGAGAAGGCATCCCCAGACCATTTCCTGGGGTGGAGAGGTGCAGAAGCTGCAGGCTGAGCCAAAATCAGCTGCTCCTGCCACCCCAGTTCCCATCCACGCCTTTCTCTGTCTTGTGTCTGTGGACAGTCCCCGTGCTGGTACTTAGGACTGAGGAGCTGCCCAGGGTGGAGATGGCAGCACGCAGAGAGAAGCAGAGCTGTAACCACCACCCTCTTACATGTATGACCAGAGTCAAGGGCTCGCCAGGATGGTGCTTGATCCACTTCTCCTTCTTGGCTGTGGAGAACTGGGGGTCAGCGTAATAGCCCAGGCTGAATTTGCTGACGTGCAGGGCCTCCTCGGGGTACATCTCCTCATCCAGGGCCGAGCGCTCGTCAGTGTAGAGGCGCCCGTTGAGGTAGAAATCCACAGGGGCTGGCTTGGTCCCCGCAGTGACGTTGGAGGCAGCTGGAGAGGGGCAGGTGATGGCCGTGTCCGTGTGCACCTTGCAGCGCTGAAAGAGGAGCACGAGCCCGTCAGAACCCAGCCCAGAGCGCTCCCAGCCCACCCTGAGGCATGGCCAGGCCCGCACCTTCACAGCTGGAGCGGGCACAGCCCTGCCCACAGGGGGCACAGCCCTGCCCACACGGGGCACAGCCGGCCCACACGGGGCACAGCCCTGCCCACACGGGGCACAGCCCTGCCCACACGGGGCACAGCCCTGCCCACACGGGGCACAGCCGGCCCACACGGGGCACAGCCCTGCCCACACGGGGCACAGCCCTGCCCACACAGGGCACAGCCCTGCCCACAGGGGGCACAGCCCTGCCCACACAGGGCACAGCCAGCCCACACGGGGCACAGCCGGCCCACACGGGGCACAGCCGGCCCACACACCCACCGTGTGCTCCCTGCCGATGCCGCGCACAGCCATGGACACGTTCTGCACCAGCCCAAAGCCTCTGCCTTCCAGCGTGATGATCCTGCCCCCGCTGCCACAAGGGAAGAAAGAGAGGCTGACTGCAGAGGACAGTGCAGCAGTGGGATGCGAGGGCTGCATCTTCCTCCCGTCATTTTCTCAGAGATGTTTCCAAGCTGCCTGAGCAGAAAATGTGACCCAACGGCCAAAGTCTTCTACTTATAGCAGAAGTAGGAAGCTACCTACACAGCTACCACAATGTCACGGAAGAAAGGAAGGAAGGAGGAGTAGATGCTCTGGTGGAAAGCGGGGAGCCTCTTCCAGCATCAGTGAGCTGTCCCCCTTACTTCCCACTGTCCAGAAGAGCAGCCTCTGCATGCCAGGGTATGCAGCAGGCATCCTGGCCACTGGCCATGGAAGTGACCTGTAAAGTGATGGCCAGGACACATCCCCTGCCCTTGCCCCCCTTGCCCCTGCCCTGCAGCAACCCACACAGAACTGTGAGACTTGGAGAGGGAAACATCCCTCATCCTACATCTTCCAGGAAGTTATGATTTAGATCAAAATGTGAAAATTGCTGTGTTTTGAATCTGCTTGGGGGGAATGCAACACATGAGCTTCCCACTGTGCAGTCAACTAACAAGATTAATGAGCAGCCCCAATGTGCACAAGGCAGAGCAAGGGCTGGAGAACCATCACCACTCATCTGCACCCTAGATCAACCTTCCCCATATCACATTTGACTTTCTTGGAGTATTTGCCAGGGAACAGGCAAGACTCACAAGTCCTATTATCTGAAGAGCACTCCAGGCACAGTGACTTTGGGCACGAGGCCCCAGGGTTCTCTGAAGCCTGGGGATATCACTAGGAAGTTATGACTCAAGTTTCTCATTAGCCTGTCACATCTGCAGACTAGTGTACAATTTTGCATTGGTTTAGATTTTGGTTATATGGATTATTTTATCAATATGGTAAGAGAAATCAGAACCAGCTAAATTTTTACACAAGTTATTGGCACCTCATGGTCAATAGTCCAGCAAGGTGCTGCAGCAGTCAGACTGCAAGAGCCACGCCAGAGGCTGGAGAGAGCCTGCAGTTGCCATCCTCATTCTCTGAAATTTGGGAACGGCTCTAAGTACCAAGGAAGCAGACTAAGGTGACTGAGGAACACCCCAGTGGTTTCCTTTGTGACTGCAGGCAGGACATTCTTCCCTTGTCTCTTTTTAGACACTGCTCTCGCCGCTCAGCAGTTGGAAGCCTGGCTGAGTCACGGCTCTGCCTTTCCCCTAGCATTCCCACAGCCTGCAGCCTTGGCATTGTGCTTGGGAACAGAGAGGCAGCTTTGTTCCAAGAGGGTCAGACCACCAGAGCCTGCTCCTGCTCGGCCCTGGCTATGCTTTCAGCGATGTCCTGCTGCCCTCCCAGATTTCCTAGTCAGCCCTGGGTTTTTCAGCCTCCACAGGTGAGGAGGGTGGTTATTTCACTATGGTATCCAAATGAACAGAAGTCTGAGAACTCCACTGAGATGTGAAACTAAAAGCAACACACTTTAAAAATTAAATACTGTGACCTTGGGGAAGGTTGAAATCCAAAATTACAAATCTCATCCTCCAGCAGTTTTACTGCCAAGAAAAATCCTCAGGGTCTCATAGAGCCCCCACCTGGGCCTCCCCAAAACACTCATGAGGTGTGCACAGTATTGTTACCAAGGCTGACATTCTTCCACTTGTAAATGCATCAAAATAAGCTATGTACAGTCCTGATGTATGATACCTCTTCTTCTCCTGTGCTGGGGTTACCCTGGAGCACCTCAAGAGCAAGCTAAGGTGCCCTCTACACCTGTCCAGCCCAGGGCTGAGAAGCCGCTTTCTCCTGGCAGGACCCTGTCCCCACCCTCTCCCCTTGGAACTGAGCCCCTCTTTCCCAGGCTGCCTCAGCTAGGGCAGGATCTCACCTGATCTGGCTCTTTTTGGGGTTGATGTCCGATATAACCGGGTTCTTCTCATACTTGAAAGTGATGTTGAGGCTGGCACAGGACTTGTTCTCGAACTGCACACAGACTGGCACGGCCGTGGTGAGCTCCGCGGCGGGCATGGTGCAGGTGATGCTGCTGTCCGTGCGCCTGCGGGGACAGGAGGGTGAGCTGCAGCCTGGCCTCACACCCTGACAGGCAGCTGGCAGCCCCCCATAACAGGGGGACACGCTGGCTGGCATGTCACTCGCTCCAGTGCCATGCCATCCAGCTGTTCCTGCAGGCCTGCTGAGGGCAGCTCCCAGCTCAGCACCCGGCGCTGGGCCCGAGCACCCACAGGGGAAGGGCAGGCAGGGGATGCCATGCCAGCATGCAGTGGTGCCCCCCACCAAAACCCTCGCTCTGCCTGACTTCTTGGGGGACAATACCAACCTCTCATCACTACCCCAGTGCCAGCCCCCAGCCCTGCTCCCACCTGAGGTCCGTGCACTGCTTGGAGGAGTTGATGAGGACACGGAGCTCTGAGCCGACATCCAGCCTGCTGCCTCTGATGGTCACTCTTGTTCCTCCTGCCTTTGGGCCATTCAGAGGAGCTATGGACTGCACCACGGGAAGCTAAAAACAAAGGGAAAATCTGTTTTCTAGCCTGGTAAATCTGCAGCTGGATATTCCACACTGTACATGGGAATTGATTCAGAAGTTTGAGTAAGAGTTCCAGCACTGTAAGGCTCAAACAGCAGCACAGCAAAAGCTTTTGCTGGCAAGCTTTCAGAAAAAGAGAAGCGATACAAACGCTAAGGAGTAAGATCAAATAAAACCTCTGTGACTCTCAGTGGTCCTTAAATACTTGCTGTAAATGAAACATGGGGCCAAACAGGAGCCCAGGATCTCACCATTCCCTTCAGATTTCCAGCAGGAGGTCCAGAGCCAGTGACAGCACAAAGTCCATCAATAAAAGGAAATTTCTCACTCATTACTTCCCTCACCATCTCAGCCCTTCTAGATCCATGTCCTCCTAAATGCAAGGATAATGTTAAAGCCCCACTGGATGATGGCCTTGAGATCAGTAAAATGGCCACCTGGGTTTAGATAATTGAATATCAGACCCCTGCTAAGGAAGCTTCAAATCTGCATCTCTTGAGGCAACAGGAACTGAGGGGGAAGTTACTTTGCCTCTTGCCATTTGCAGCATAAATTAGCGTGTATGTTATCTGTGTTTGCAGCCCCTGGAAATCTTCCTGAGATTCATGAGCTGGAGGCTTTGATAACTCACGTGGCGCTGAGCCCTCTTGTCTGCTCACAGGCACCCCAGGAGAGGCTGCTGGCAACATCCCTGCTCCATTTGAGCAGGATGGCCAGGGCAGAGCAAATCATGATCCTGAGACCCTTCCACAGGGCACTGGTGGCTCTCTCTCAGACAGACCCACCCCAGCCCACCCCTCGCTCGTGCAGAGCAGACCCTCAGCCCTTGCAGGTGGGCAGTGCAGTGCAGGCTGAGCCTGCTGTTAACGCCTTGCCTGGCAGTCAAACACACAAACCCATGTGCTAACATCTACCCTTGCCCTTGTCCTACACTCAGATGGTTTTGCTCCTCTGTCAGTTCTGACCGTCACCCATTTCCACCAGATCTGTTTTGCTAATTTCTATTTCTCTGGTGTCTGCAGGCAGCTGTCTCCTGGCCTTGGCCCTTAACCCACATATTCATAAGTACAGCTACAGCATCAGCAGAGAGGATTATTCCTGTTCCCCAAAGCCCTTCCCCTTAGGCAGCGCCAGGGGCTGCTGCTCTTGGTGCACTGCCAGCACCAATCACCTCTATCCCAGCTTTGGCAAATCCAGCTCATCCACAGCCTGCTATAACGTCCTGAGGAAGCCTCTCCCTCCTCCTCAGTACAATTACAGCTGAATTCTGTCTCTTCTAGGCATGTATAATGGGGACTTTGAAAGATGTAGCACACAAACAGTATGTGGTATTTCATGAAGTATCTTCATTCTGAAAGGCTTTTAAACTTTTCCAGGCAACTGAACCAATGCCCAAGCTCAGATCTCACCAAGACCAGCCTTACATGGTATAGGCATGCCATCAGATGGGAGAGGAAAACCAAGAAAACAGGAGTGTTGCTTGGTTTGCACATGGTATGAAAGCTATTTTCAGTGTGACACAGCTCCGTCAGCAGTGTCCCTCTCCAACACGTGCACAAGGCAGGGCACTCCCTCACGTCTGCTCCAAGCTTTGCTAAGACAAACTAGACAGACAAACAGAGACAGACAGAGAGACAGCAGTTTTCTACTGTGCCACCCAAGCAGGAAGGGCTCCTCTCCCTCTCCAGAGAGAAGCCTGCTCCCTAAGCTTGCCCCGGAGCTGCTGGCACAGGGCTGCCATGGACCCAGGCTGAGGTCAGGCTGCGCTTTGTTCAGCATTGGTGCTTCCACAGATGTTTCCTGAGAGGCTTTTCCTCGCATGTTAGGAGCTGGTAAAGGAGCTGCCCAGCCCTGTTCCACTCTCGGGGCCCCTCTCCCCATCCCAGCCAGCAGTGAGGGATGTGCCAGCTCAGCACACACATCCTGAGGATCCCCAAACCAAGGGGGCTGTTGGGCTGTGAACCTGGCCACCTGGAAACTGTGGAAATGGGATCTGGGAACTCCTGCTGAGACGGGCCTGGCTGTGCCATCGCTCCCCAGCCTCTCCCCATGCAGTGGCAGGCCTGGCTCTGCTGGGTGCTGGGGTGTGCCATGCCTGTGCTGGCTGCATGCTCTCAACTCCCTGAACAAACACCCAATCTGTCATTGGCTTCAGGGTGGGAGAATCACACTCCATGATCTGCCCCAAATCCCTCACAATGGCCACCAGGAATCAAAGTGTTTTCTGGGGCTCCAGGTCTCCTCCCAGGCCAACAACTTGCAGCACAGACTGTCCTGCCCCAGCTAAAGCTGCCATGGAGGCACAAAGGCTCCAAGCACTGCACGTGCTCTCAGCACCCACCCAGCATGGCTGTCCATAAATACTGTCCAAGAAGAAGGTTCATGTTGGGAAGAGAAAAAATGCATGATTTCTCTCCAGGTTTATAGAGATGAAAGCTATCTTTGTGAAACAGCACAGCACAAAGTTATAAAGGGCTTTTCATTGCACAGTGACATGGGGTTAGCTTCAGTGTAATCCCTACACATTATTTCATGCAAAAACTAACACAATCTCTGCAGCAAAAATATCAGTTCTAAACAATGTGAGTTCATGCAATGTAACTTACACAGCACAAAGGGGCTTCACAAGTCTCAAAAAATCTCACAGGTTGTAACAACACTTCAGCAAAAGAGGTAGAAGAAAACTGAGCTCCTTTTCATAGCAGGAGAATAGCCAATAGAGCTGAAATGCAACAGCGCCCTGCAGGAGCTGAGTCTGGGAGCGTGGCTGTGCTGTCAGCATCCTGCTGTGGCCCTGCCACACCCCACACAGGTAACCACAGGTGAGGTGACACCTCAGCAGCTCCTTAAGGACCCCAAGATGTAGTTGTAGATCCTATTTCTCAGCCAGCTGGGGGAGGCATGGGGAGCCGCACACCACTTTAAGGGGCACAGGAATCACCAAAGGAACACTCACCACGTAGGAGTAGCGCTCCCTGGACCTCCCCTCCCTGCTCACGTTGACCGTGACCACGTCTGAGAACGCCTCCGCAGCCTCTCCGGTCTGGCACACCACTCTGTGGATGGAGGAGGCGGATGGCAGCGGCAAGGGCAGCTGCAGCTGGCTCTGCCTGGCCCAGCGACACGCAGGGGCCGTGCTCCCTCCCCGGGTCCCCCACTCACGTCTCAGAGACGACGTATCTGTGTGGCAGCGGGGCGCAGCGCACGGCGCCCACGCGCACGGCGCCCGCGATGTCGCTGAAGCGCCGGCCCAGGTTCCTCCCGCGGATGGTCAGCAGCGTGCCCCCCTCCAGCGGCCCCTGCAGCGGCTCGATCTGCAGCACCAAGGGGCAGGGCACAAGGTCAGAGCATCACAGCATCCCACAATGCGTTGGGTTGGAAGAGACCTCAAAGATCATCTACGATTCATGCCATTGGCAGGGACACCTGCCACTAGACAGGGTCAGGGGAGAACCAGGAGCTTCTGGCCTCCATCCCTGAGCCAATCCTGGTGTCCAAGCACCACCTGAGCCCTGTGAAGCAGACAGAATCACTCCTCACACTCCTGCTTGCCCAGTGCACCCAACACCAGAGTCTCCTCGCTCCGGCTTGGCAGAGGAGAAACCACCACACTTCTCTGCTGTGTTGGGCAGTGGGGTTTAGTGAAGGACCACTTCAGCTGCAAACACATCTGGGAAGCAACATGCTTTCTCCCACAGACCAGCTTTGAACCCACTCCTACACCACTGGTTTCACCGGACAGCTGCTGCCCCCATTGCTGTGAGGGGGCAGAGTACTGGTCATGGCAACACCCCAGTGCTGCGAGAGGACAGGGGACTGGCCATTACTGTGCTGCTGTTGTTTTTCCCTCTAACATGATGAAGACTGGATCCTGTCACTAGCAAGATGTCCTTGACAGCATAGAAAGCCAGTGAATAATTCAGTGCTGGCCTGGAGCCCATCCCCTGCCAGGGACAATGTGCAGATCCTGCCCTGCTCCAGACAGCACAGCGCAGCCTGTCCCACCCTTGGCACCACCCGCCACCTCACGCCGTGCCACACTGCCAGCACCCTCCGTGCCGCCTGCGGGTCTTACCTTGCGGATCTCCGGAGGCGGGCAGGCCTCAGCGACCTGTGGAGGCTCGGTCTGCAGCCTGCAGCTGGAGCTGCTCTCGCTCCAGAGGCAGCGGTGGCCGAGGTCCTCCCTGCCCAGGCACTGCGAGCAGTCGGCACTGCCGGTCGCGCAGTTGTACACCTCCACTGAGCACCAGAGACAAAGACAGCGTGAGCTCCAGGCCTGAGGCTCTCTCAGCTTTGCTTAGCCTGAGGCACTCCAACCCTCCCCGCTCCCACCACCTGCCCGCTACGTAAATCCCAGGAAAATCTGAAATCCAGCGGATGAGCAGAGCACACAGCGAGACAAGGGAGCCCTTGGCTACCATCCTACAGATTTCCCAGAAGGCCTGGGTGCTTGTTCACACTACAATATAATTTAACACGTTCTTTTCCTTTTTCTCCCCCTTGAAAAACAAGCAACACCCAAACTTGGAACCTTTTGTCAATTAATGCTACATGTTTCCAACTCTCAGCATCCACATGGGAAGCTGCTTGGCAAAGCTGGCTCCATCCTGCCAGGAAAGCAATCACATTGCTTCCACACTGACAAAAACGGGGTAGTTTTTGCTTTGTACAGTGTTTACAGTTCTTTCCTTCCCCCTGTGACCACAGACCCCTTTCATTGACTTCTTCTTCCTTCAGATCTCCTCAGCTCAACTTCCATATGTTTTTCTTATACTGCCTTCACATCTCCATTAGCTGGTGCCCTGGGTTACATTTCCTCTCCAGCCTCAAGACTTCTGCCACTGAAGTGTGGGTATCCATGGAGGTAGCAGTCAGAAATGCTCAGGAAACATGGCTTTCACACCCTTTTCCCCACAGGAGACTTTGCAGCAGCACATAAAGCACAGAAACAGACACATTTGGCACTTCTGCTCACAGGAGCATCTTAAGGCACTTCCTGAGCAACTAATGAGTCCCTCAGCCTCAACGCTCTGCTGTGCTGTGCTAATGAAACTTCATCAGCACCACCACTGCCTGCATCATGCTAACGAAACATCACTGGTACTGGGGGTCTCTCCTATTCTCCACAAATAAAAGCCTATTCCATGTCATCTGCAGTCTCCCCAGGGGATTACACTGGTGGTTTTCCAACCAATAGCAGATCTTGTATTCCTTCAATGGACTATCAAAACAGAGTGTAAAATAAAAACTAATAAACATTGAAATAACAAACAATAACATCAGTGATTTCATTAAAGACATTTTAAAAGATGCCCATGTTTGTCTGGCAGATCTCTGATGCAAGGCAGTCTCTCTAATGTGACTCACACCAGCCTGAGCAAAGCGAGGAGGAGCCAGAGCAGCACAACAGTCCCGTGGGAACTCCAAATATTCTGGCCAATTCCGATGGATGCAAACACGGCCTACGTAAACGAGCCCCTTCTCCATGCAGGAGGAGGGGAATTCCACCACGCTTTTTCTGCTGTGGCTCCTGCTCCCAGCGCCACCCACACAGAGTGCTGAGTCTCCTACACAGCCAAAACCCCATGTCCCACCCCCCTCCTCAGGGTTACCACTGTATTGCAAAACTATGCCCTCTTCTTTCTGCAGAGAAACCAGATCTCATGCCTGTCCATGCTGGTATTTCCAGGTATTTTCACTTTGCAAGATAATCCTCCTCCATTGGCAGGGGTTTACCATGGGGAAACCTTTCTATCCTGGTCACTGGTCGCTGGTGCTCGTGTCCTCCCTGTCACAGTTATCCTCCAAAGGAAAGCTCTCTTTGGGCTCTCCTCCTCCTCTGCCCCTCAGACAAATCAGCCCCTTCTGCCGCAGCTCTGACCCTGGCGAGAGGCGAACGAGCTCGGCAGGGCTGCTCCAGGCAGCCTGGCAAGGGCACCTGTGGGCACGCTGCTGGGCCAGCCCCGCTGGGCACACTGCTGTGCCGGGCACGCTGGGCACACTGCTGTGCCAGCCCCACCGGGCACGATGGTGTGGCTGTGCCAGCCCCGCTGGGCACGCTGCTGTGCCAGCCCCGCCGGGCACGCTGCTGTGGCTGTGCCAGCCCCGCCGGGCACGCTGCTGTGCCAGCCCCGCCGGGCACGCTGCTGTGGCTGTGCCAGCCCCGCCGGGCACGTTGCTGTGCCAGCCCCGCCGGGCACGCTGCTGTGCCAGCCCCGCCGGGCACGCTGCTGTGGCTGGGCCAGCCCCGCCGGGCACGCCGCTGTGCCAGCCCCGCCGGGCACGCTGCTGTACCAGCCTCACTGGGCACGCTGCTGTGGCTGTGCCAGCCCTGCCGGGCACGCTGCTGTGCCAGCCCCGCCGGGCACGCTGCTGTACCAGCCTCACTGGGCACGCTGCTGTGGCTGGGCCAGCCCCGCCGGGCACGCCGCTGTGCCAGCCCCGCCGGGCACGCTGCTGTACCAGCCTCACTGGGCACGCTGCTGTGGCTGTGCCAGCCCTGCCGGGCACGCTGCTGTGCCAGCCTCACTGGGCACGCTGCTGTGGCTGTGCCAGCCCTGCCGGGCACGCTGCTGTGGCTGGGCCAGCCCCGCCGGGCACGCCGCTGTGGCTGGGCCAGCCCCGCTCTGAGCCCGGCCCTTGGGCCCGTCCTGCCTGCCCACCCTGCCTGAGTCTGACTCACTTCGGCTCTGACTGCCGGCCTTCCTCGGTTTGCTGATGTAGCAAGGGCTTTTTTGGGAATCCAGCCACTCTTTGCAGAGACAGAGAACAGGCCAGGGGTGAAATGTGCTTACACATTTTATTCCTTCTCAGCACAGGAAGCAAAGAGAAGGATTCAGTTTCCACAGCATGTGGAACCTCGATGGCATGCTCCTGTGAGAGCTGAGGGAAGAGCCCTGCCCCATCCCTTCTCTCCCCGGGAGGAATTCCTCTCCAGCTCACACCCCGATGGGAGCACCAGGTGAGCTGAGCCGTGCATGCTGGCAGGTGAGACCTGAGCTGCCTGCACTCCTGGGCAGGGCTCGACTCTGGCTGGCTGTAACAGGGATGTGTGGGTGCCAGCCTGGGCTCTGGGCTCACGTTCATGGGGGTGACTCTGGGTAAATACCAGAGCTTTTTGCATGTGCCTGAGAGAAGGAATTGCACTGTGCCCACTGGAGCCACAGCCTCTCTCCTGCAGCCATAAACTCTGCCCAGGTTTGAGAGTCGCTCAAGCCAACCAGATGAGAGAAGCATAAAAATATTTTCAACTCAGACCTGTCATCATCTCTGGACTGTCGATAAATCTGTCTGGTTTGTCCTTCAGCTGGAGGTTCACTGGGAAGCGATGGCTTTTCTCTGATGTGTGGAGCTGCACACAAAAAACAAACAAAACCTTATGAAATTTATTCAAATAGGAGGTTACATACACACACACACCCCCCACGGATTGACCTTTCTTGCGAGGCTTCTTTGACCACTGCTCCTCCAGACACAAGTGTGTTATCCTTAGCAGAAGAAGTGGGACAGCTGTTTTAATAATTTTGCTGAAGTCCTAGTAAAGGGCACCAGGACACAGTGCATATCGTGGTGAGCACAGAGCCCTGGGTTGCTGCTATTTTTAGCAGAAATGGACAGGAAAACGAACAGCCTGGACTGTCTGCACATTCTCAGTGTGGGGCTGTGACACAGGTGACATGATGGGAAAGCGCTCTTCTCCAGCTTCCACTTGCAATGTTCCTACTGGTGGAAGCCCAAATGTTTGCTGCATTTTGCAGGTGCAGTTTGCCCTCCAACAACCACACTGCTTTCCAGTGAGCATCATAGCATTTTCTCAGGCCAATTCCTTGTTCAAAATAAAAGCTACAGAAATAGCAATCCTGAAAGGTGGCCAAATTTTTTGCCTGAACTAAACTCTTCCCATTTAGAAAGGTAAACAAGCAGCCCTTTCCCAAGCCCCAGGGAGGGCCAAAGCCACTGCACAGAGCTGGGACACAGCACCAGTGACATGTGCGTGCCCCGCCAGCATCAGCGCACGCAGAGAGCCCAGAGGGGCAAACGTAGGAGTGAGAGATGGAGGGAAGAGAGCAAGTGGAGTCCCACTGCCAGGTGGGAGGCTGGGGGTGAGACCCTGCCGCCCTCAGACCTGATCCCCAGCCTGGGGGAAGCAGGGTCACCCTGGACTCACCAGCACGTGCACACACTCCACGGCAGAGGAGTTCACCCAGCGCGCCTCAAACGTCCCGTCTGCCCCAAAATGGCACTCCAGGGCTGTCTCCTAGGAGAGGGAAGACAAGGGCAGAATGGCTGCAAGAACCATTTTGTGCAGTTTCTCTGTCTGTCAGTCCATCAGCAGGGGCCATGTCCCACCTTGATTCTGTCACTGGCACCTGAACTCTGCCCAAGTCAAACAGGAGATCAGTACCTGACACCAAAGGTGCAGACCAGGAGCTGTGCCTGGCCCACAGCACACACGGACCAGATGTGCCTGGCTGGGCTCTTGTAACCCCAACAGCTCCTCTGGGCCGAGGTGTGTGCAACTCATGCTGCAGCACAGACTGAGAGCCAACATTGTCCCAGGCCAGCTTCCCCAAACCAGCCCAAACCAGTCGGTGATTTGGGCTCAAAGTCACCTTCCTCCTCCTCCTCCCAACAACTACACTGAGCAAATCTCTAATTCAAACAGGGACCCAGCCAAGAACAGGTTCAAAGACAGACTTCTGTGCTGTTGTCCTGATAACACAAGGATGATATCCTGCACCAAATTATTGCCATGCCTGCATCCTGCAGGAAAAAATCCTATCTCCAAGCAATTGATGCTCCACCACTACTGAGGTCTAACTACCCTTTGAAAACTGGCAGATCTGATAAAAGACGTGGAAGGAAGCAGCAGGCTGCTGGCAGGCAGCTGCTGGCTCAGCAAACACCCAGGCAGAACCTTGCCCAGTGCATCACCTGCGCCCAAGCAGCTCTGGCTCTGCAGGCTGCCCCCAGCCCTGGCCCCATGCCCTGCAGTGCCCCTGCTGCAGCAAAGGGGCCGCGCACACGGCTCTGGGGCTCCCAGCTTCAGCAGCACTCGCCAGTTCCTCCAGAGAGGGAAGCAGAAGAAATCCTGCCCGGCAGCCTGGGACAATGAGCAGAAGGTGATGGAAGGAAGTCACACTGCCAGAGCCTCTCCTGCTGCCCCTTTCCTGCTGACTCCATTTCCTGTGGGTTCCATGCACTATTGCTTCCTCCTCAGCCACCTCCAGCGTCCAGACAGGAAGAAGGATTTCTCACCCTTTTGCTGATTGCAGAGGTCACAGCCTCCTTCCTGGAGGCTGGAGCTGTGCAGGAAAAGGCCACCCCATAGAGGCACGAGGGTCTGCTCTGCCCTGTGCTGAGGGCAAGGAGGCACGGTGGGAGCGGTGCCTCCACAGCACCCTCCAGCACACCAGAACAGCTCCACCAGCACTTCCAGAATTCTCCTCTGCTGAAGAACAAGGAGCCATTTGGCTGCCCAGGATGCTGGAATCATCAGCAGGGGCAAGGCAAACCTGGCCCCATGAGCCCTGCTGTTCTGAGCCAAAATTACTCAGGGCAGCTCTCTACAAACACCAGGGCTTACTCAAGCACTTCCCCAGTGCTCAGCCTCTTTGCCCCAAATTCCTCTGGTCCTGTCTGGCATGCAGCACATCTCCAAAGGCAACATTTGATGTCCACTCCCGCTTTTTGCTGTTAGAATTAGCATGTCAGAAAATTTCACAAAAATACTTTTTCACATCAAACAAGCTCTGTAGTGATGTCCTGAAAGACATTTTCAGACCAAATGAGCTCTGAAAATCTGAAGTTAAACAGTGCTTCCATGCTGTACTCAAACACTGTGGCTCAGACAGGGCTCCCTGCCCCTCACTCAGATCTGTGTGCTTGTTCCTCAGCACAGGCACTGGGGCCAGGCTGGATGTGGGGTTGGGAGAGCTGACACTGGCATGCTGTGTGGTGGAGCACACACCCACAAGGGAACAGGGAGTTTTATTTCCCCCAAACACCTGTCCAAACCTTCCCAATGCCTTTAGGAACTCATTTACCTTAGCGAAAGTTGCATTGGCCAGTGAGATCATGATGTTCTGAGATACACCCGTGGGCATTGGCTCCAAAGGGGCAGGTACTATCTGAGGACAGTCAATTTTCTTCTGCTAGGTACAAAAATAAGGAAAAAAATGGGATTAGGTGGGTGCATGCCGAGCATCCTCAGCAACAAGAGAAGAGGAACCATCAAAGTCCTTGATAAGATTAATTTCACTGGGAAATGGGCACTGCCAAGTGCACAGTGACCATGTACCTGCACCTCAGCTGCCACTCTGGCCGTGACAGGGCCAGAATAACTCTGAAAGGAGGCACTGCCTCCCGCAATGGCAGATGCACCAGCGTGAGCCTCTCGCAGCCCTGTGGGCCGTGCTGCACCCAGTGCCCTGCTCACTCCTGGCAGCACCTGCAGGGTCTGTGCCCCAGGGCCTCCGCCCTGCATGGCAGCACTGCAGGGCACAGGCTGCCTGTGCACGGACAGGGGGTGAGCAGCTGCAGGGGCTTCAGTGAGGGGCTGCAGCCATAGGGCAGATGCAGTGAAAGGCTTAAAGGAAACGGAAAAATTATTTTAAAAGGTCATCTGTCTCCTTACTTTTATTCTTGTTTTAAATTGATGTCTCAGACACTGGAGCTGACTCAGAATTCCAGTCTATGTGACAAACCCGTCCTGCTCTCTCATGAGATGTAAATCACACTGCGAAACTACAGCAAAAATGAAGCCAGATTGTGCATGGCCCCAGGGTACATCCAGAGTAATGCCTGTGACAGTGGAGCCATTGGGCTAAAAGACAACACAATACTTGGTCCATTATGCAGAATCATTTGCAGCAAGCAAGATTTCCTCTCGCTTGCATTAAAGGTTATCCTGCTGTGGCTCCACTGATGCCAGTGCTGCCGCTGCTCCAAGGAGAGGTTGAGCCTGCCCTCCCAGTGCTGGGATGCCCGTTCAGACACATCCCTGCAGCTGGACACATCCCTGGGACCAGATATGCAGTCAGGGGGAGACTTCTCTCCTGCCCTCCCCAGACCTAGGCAGGGGTCAGGGAACTACTTGGAAGTGCATGTTTGACTGTGGAAAAAATATTTCCCTTCCATCAGGACACTTATCTAACCAAGCATAGTTGGTGCTGCCTAAACAAGGAGATTAAATAACAGAGATGAACGTGATAAGGGAAGCAAAACAGCAAAGCAAACAACTGGAGAGAAATTTCACTCCCAAGCCTCTTCCAAGGAAATAAAAAGAGTTAAAATTAAACCAGCACAGCTACAATTTCAAGCAAAACCTCCCCTGGCCTGGTGAGTCCTTGCATGTCACCAGAGCTGGCACAGCTTCCCAGAAAAATACACTTTAGAGGACTGATTAACTTGTCATCCTGCAGCCCCTTCTCCTGCTGTTCACCAGCCACCAGAAATAGAGCTTCTGGCTGAATATATCCTTCACATCTGGATCAGAGGAAGCGGGCAGAATGTCCAAGATGCTGCGGATGGAGCTGGTAGAATGCAGCTTTCCCTGCAGAGCCATGCTCAGGTGCAGCTGCACCAGCGATGGTTTGTTTACCAAAAGCTCCAACTGCACGATGAAAGCACCGTGTTTCCAGGGCTACAGAGCACCTCTGCTGCTCACGAGATCAGCAGGAGGCGCAGAGAGAAAACAAACATGCCCAAGCAGGTCAGCATCGAGCCCAACTGTACCTCTGGAGCAGGGGATCCAAGGAAGTGAGCCCTTTGCTAATCCAGGACCAAGCCAGGGCAGTACCCAGGTGACCCCACAGCCCTGATGTCACCCAGTGTCACTGCTGGACTGGCACCCCCAAGTCCCTCGGCAGGAGCAGCACAGCAGTGCCCAGCAGCATGCGCAGCAAGAGCACCCAGTGCCCCAAGAGCCAGCGTGTGCCAGCCCCTGCAGGGCTCCCCAGGCCCTGGCACAGGACAGGAGCCAGCAGGGCACAGGGCAGGGCCACTGGAGGAGGCTGGGAGCCGAGCAGCACGGGGCAACGCTCACCTCCATCCGCAGAGCATCCTCACACTGCGAGCGGTTGGAGACGCAGCTGTAGGTGGAGGGGCACCAGTGACACTTCCACCTGGCTGAGAGGCAGCTGGTGCACCTGCAATGGCAAAGGCAGGGTGAGGAAAGCAGAGTGAGGGTGCTCAGAGGGGCCACACCTCAGCCCTGCAACCCATCTTCACACTGTTCACCCTTTAATGGTGCCTAGAGAAACCCATGGCAAGTGCTGGATTATCCTCTCCCTGGCAGCTGGCAGGGAATGTGGCCAGAGCCCATCACCCCCAGGCATCCCTGCCCGGCCACAGCAGACTGAGAGTCACCTTCCTCTGCTTAGCAAAAAATGTTTTTCCCAAAAAAAACGCTCTTTCCCTCATCTGTCTCTCTGAGGAGCCTGGCATGCTGGACCTGACTGAGACTGTCCCTGCTGTTTACACAGACATGGAGTGCTGGTGGGCCCTGTGGTCAGATCCTGATGCCACGCTCCTGAGAGGTGGGCGGGTTTGGGTGTGTGCCACCAGAGCCCCCTCAAGCTGATGGGGGCATGTGACTGCTCCCACCACGGGCTGGAAGGAGCCAGAGAGCTTGAGTCTCCCCTCCCCAGTGCCCACAGACTGCTGGGGAGGCCACCTCTGCTGCTGAAGGGTTAACAGAACTAGCTTTATATAAAAATATCATTTATGTTTAAAAGAAACCCAACATGTCCAGATGGGTTGAGGACCCTTCTCTGGCAGCACATCTCCCACGATGCTGCCAAATCCTACCCAGGCCCCCAGCTGCCTTCTCTCAGGAGCTGAGCTCCCCCATTAGCCCCACGCAGCGGAACCCTCGTCCAGCTCTGTGCTGGCACCCTCCCAGCCCCAAACTGCCCCACCAGTGCCACCCCCGTGCCACCCCCGCCCTGCCACCACCTGCCCACGGTCCTCCCTGCCTGCACTCGGGGGACACTTACGCTCTCGTGGGGTAAATGTTCCCAATCCTTTTGCAATCATAGATGGTGAAATTGGCCCGGATTATGTTTTTGTTGTTGACCCAGAGAGAAGTTTCAACGACCACGTGGTCTGAGAAAATCAAGCCAAAGAATATTGGGTTGCAACAGCCCCTTGCTCGCACTCACACTCAGCAGACAAGAGAGACCCTTGGGAAAACAAGGGCTAAATATGATTTGTTTTCTCTAGGGCTTCCTCTGAGCTGCATGTCCGAACTTGGACCAGCCATCCTTTCTCCTGAGCTGACATTCAGCTCTTCCCTCCTAAATCAGCACTTTACATTACTCTCACAAAAAAGAACATGGTGACTTGCAGCACAAAATTCCAGCATGTTATGCAAGTGTTAATTAGCAGACTTAATTATTGTCTTCACATACAGTTGGTGCTAAACTATAATTTTTAAAATGTGGTAATTAAAACATGTTGGTTATCATGTTTTAAAATCCCGCTCACTTTCCCTGTGCCAACAAACCTGCAGAAAGGGGAAATCCCTTTTTTGGCTGCTCAACACACCATACTACCTTCCCTCCCCCCAGAATTGCCTATTTTTTTTTTTCATTGCAATTTCGCCATATAAGCACCAGAGAGAAGAAACAATGCCTCTTTCAGAATACAGACAATAAATCAGCGCACTGGATTCCAGAAATTCATTTGGACATTGCTGAAACCAACAATACAGAGCAGTTAAAGATCTCCCATTCTTTGGATAGTTTGGGAGGAAAGCAATGCAGCTTTACAAAGTGGAATTTTCAAAAGGACTAGCTAATTCTCCCCTTACTGGAGTCAGCCATCTTCAACAGCACATTCACTCCAGGCTTGAAGGATGAGAACTTTACAAGCACTCAAGTCTGGAATAAAGCATCAAACTTCTCCAAGGCACTGAGAGGGGCTGACTGCATCCCTAAGTGGCCAGTTCAGACCTGGTCAGCTCAGCCAGCAGCTCAGCTGGCTTCAGCCTCATCCCCTCTGGAGGCTGCTCCGTGGAGCTCGACAGGCATCCCCTTGGCAAGCAGGGGACACCTCGGCTGGCTTTGGACTGAAAAATGGGGCTAAGAGTTCCTGAGCTCCTTTAGGTACCCACTTGCTCTTCCTCCAGAACTCTCCTGAAAGGCAGCGTGTGTTTTGGAGGGAAATCGAACAAAGCAATTGAAAATATCAATAAAAAAACCTATATTATTTGACCAGGGCTAGAACATTTTTGGCTTAGTACATACTAAATCTAAAGCAGAAGCTCAAACCAGATAAAAATAAGTACGTGAACTGGCATTTAAATTCTGATGATTAAAACAAAAATTAATAGATTTGAAATACTATCAATTCATGTAAAGATGGTGGAACTCCTACACTTCAGAGTCATATGCCCTGTAAAACAGACACAGCTTCAGGCTTTTCTTCCCTGTATGTCTTAACTGCACATACAACTGAAAAAATAAATAAAGCCTATTAAAAATTGTGTCCACAAAAGTGGTTAGAAGGAACCCATCTTGTTTGCTTTTGCATACCTTGGTCATCAGGAAATGCTGGATATTTCTCGTGTGGAAGCAAACTGCAATAAATAAATTGGTTTACATAATCCCCAGCGACTCTGGCTACCGTGCGGATGTTGTTTCCATAGTCACATGAAATATCTGTTCCATTCAGGTTCGGGATAGTTCCATTTATTTGTATTATCAGGGCCTACATTAGACAAAGAAGTCAGCTATTATCACAGAAAATTATATTTAGAATTTGTCAACATTTTAGAAGCTTTTCAGAGGTAGGCAACTCCAAAACAAGCCCACAGACAGGGTCTGTCTTGAAACAAATAATATTTTTATAAAAAACCTTTAAAATATAATAAAAATACTTTTAAATAGCAGCAATACAAAATCAGGAAATGAGTTGACTCAGCTGTCTGCAGCTGACTGTGTTTGAAATTTTGCGACCCTGCCCTGTGTGTTTGGAGCAGCAGCTCTGGGTGGTTTTTGCCTGTAGGCTCAGCTCTGGGTGCTGTTTCCCTACAGGCTTGGCACGCAGCTGGCTCAGGCTCGGGGTGCAGCAGGTCACCCCGATGCAGCAGCATGCAGCAGAGCTCAGCATCCCCTGGCCACACGCAGGAGCCGTGCTGCTCCACGGCACGAGCAGGGCTGGGCAGAGCAGGCTGCGGCTCCACGGGCCCTGCAGGGGATTGATTTGGAACTGGCTGCAAACGCACCGGGTTCTCTTTGTCAATGCTGATCTCAGGCTCCAGGATGGTCATGGAAGGGCACTGCTGCACTCCTTCACTCACGCTCACCCAGAAGTTGGCCCCTGTGAAGTCGGTGCACTCATGCTGCAGAGAACACCTGCAATGAACAGAGGAACAGCTCGCGGTTGATGAGTTTTAAAACAGGTGATAAAAACGTTGAATTCCTTGTGAGAGAAGAGAAAATCTTGCGTCTGTATGTTTCTCCTTCATCCATGCAGCCTAAGCCTTAACATTTGCTGCTACGGTTTAAGTGTCTGCTTGCCATGATAACAATGTGTACTCCCACAGCACCAGTGGAGCAGCAGGATTGAGGAAGGCAGGAAAAGGCCAGGCTGAACCCAAACTCAGGAGGAGAGGATGACATGCTGTCTGACATCTTCAGTTTGCAAATGTGGAATCTAATTTTGAATATTCCCTTTTGCATGTGATTATCTTCTACTGATAGATGATGAGATCTGCAGAGGCAAATGGACTTTCATGGGGGGTGGGTTCTCCCAGTCCCACGGTTTGACACCCACAAGAGATTCTTTGCATTGGCAGGTGCCTGTGGCATGACAATGCAGCTATGGTGAAACCTGGGCTCTGAAGAACATCCCAACCCTTTGGGCAGTACTTTCTAACAGCACGTATTTTGTAAGGACTGCTGGTAGCGTGACTGTAGGGAAAGGCAGAAGGCACACAAACTCCTGCAGGGCTGAGGGCAAGGGCACGCTGAGCACACCTGGGCACGGCAGGGCAGGTCCTACCTGGTCTCCATGGTGCACCACCCGCAGTAGGCGTCGGCGGCGGCCAGGCACTCCGCGCACGTCGAGTACTGGCTGCAGGCAGCCACCTTCACCCGGGTCATCTGCACAACAACAGCACAGTGCTCCAAACATGGCACAGCCCCACAGCAACAGCACAGGGCTCCAAACATGGCACAGCCCCACAGCAACAGCACAGGGCTCCAAACATGGCACAGCCCCACAGCAACAGCACAGGGCTCCCAAACCGGCACAGTCCCACAGCAACAGCACAGGGCTCCCAAACCGGCACAGCCCCACAGCAACAGCACAGTGCTCCAAACACAGCACAGCCCCACAGCAACAGCACAGGGCTCCCAAACGTGGCACAGCCCCACAGCAACAGCACAGGGCTCCCAAACGTGGCACAGCTGCTGCCAAACGCAGCACAGCCCCACAACAGCAGCACAGTGCTGCCAAACGGGACACAGCCCCACAACAGCAGCACAGGCCTCCCAAACGCGGCACAGCCCCACGGGACCCCCGCCCGGCCGGACGCAGCCGCACGGCCGCGAGCAGCTGGACACAGGATCCCCGTGCCTCGGGCTGAGACACCCCTGCCCTGGAGCACGGGCACCCAGCACGCCCCGAGCAACCCCTGGCATGGCTTGGAAGCTGGAGCTGTGCCACGGCCACCTGGCATGGGGACGAGCCCAAGAAGCCACCTGCTGCCCACTGGGGCCTCCAGAGCCTGTCCAAGCCAGGGGCTGCGAGCCCCAGGACAGGAATGATGCCCTAGGGCTGGGGAATCCACAGGGTTTGCAGCCAGCTGAGCTGGACTAGGCTGGGCTGAGCTGCTCCTTTTCAGCTGGTGCCATGGCAGGAGCCATGTGAGACCAGGTTACAGAACGTGACACCGCACCTTTCAGAGGTGTCAGGTGGATATAGCTTTACAGCTTGTCCCTCTCTTGCGAAAAGCTCTCACCCAGACCTGCAGAAAGCTCCTCTCCAGACACAGCCCAGCACTCTCTGGCTGTTTACACAAAGATCAGAAAGCAGCACCACTCTAGAAACTTTGATTTGTGAAAAAAATCAAAGTACCTCTGGGGACTCACTTGGCAGGTGCAGTTGGAAGGGAAAGCATGTGTTAGTTTCTGCTCTCACCTCCTTTGATCTCTAAACATTTGGGAAGGAAAGTTGAGTGGTTTGGAACAGTGGGGACTGAAAATGTGAGGTGCCAAGAGCCCTGAGCTCCCACCAGGCAAGCACAGTCCAGGCTGCAGGCTCCTTGGCCAGAGCCCCACTTCACTCACAGCAGCTCACTGCTCACAGCCCTGCAGGGCTCAGCAACCCCACCCCAACCCTGTCCAGCTCCTGGGGAGCTTCCCAGGATGCTCTCTCCACCCAAGAGAAACTAACTCATCGGATTTATTGGAAAAGGAGCAGTCAGAGGAGGCACCACGAGCACCACACCAGCTGTTTGATCAGCCCGAGTGGAGGGCACAGCCCAGACAGGGGCTGAGATGAGCGAGTCAGAGCCATCAGCTAAAGAGGCTTCCTGAGAGGGGTCTGTGAAACCATAATGACCAATCTACGGGGAATTAGAGCTTGGAAAATACAAATGCAACATGTAACAGTTGGGGTGGTGCATCTGTTTTGACAGATTAAAATGTAATTGAGGACAAGCCCTCAGTGCCTGGAGCGCTCAGCTCTCATCTTCCTACTCTGTTAACTTGATGGAGATGGGACCGCCTGCCTGTACCTGCTGCAGCTCTCCAGGTCTCTGCAGAGCCCTCCTGCCAAGCACTGAGCAGAAACCTCCCCAGGGACCACTTCTGACAGGCAGACTTTTGTCTGTAGGATCTCCTGGAAGCCTCCCTAAAGACCATGTACTGTCATTCTGGGGTTTCTGTACAGGAACAACCTTTGCTTATTTCTGTGCTTATTTCTGCACTCCCATAAGTGCAATCCGTTTCAGTATCTTTCACTCTTCTTTTTACCTGACCACCACAAAGACCCGATAAGCTGGGCTGCATGGTGTTATTACCCAGCACAGGAGAACAGATAGGCACTTCCCCAGAAAGCCCAGTGACAGCCAAAGCTCTGAGCATCTTGGCTTTCACCATTAAAGAAAACCTTATTGTCCCTTTCTGCTCCCAGCTCTGAGCTAAATCAAATGCATGCTGTGCTCCAATAACTGGTTTATTGAGGACTGAAGATCTCACCTGGTAAGAGGTCATCAGGTAGAGGTAAGTGGAATCAGAAGGGTCAAATTGCATGATGGGGTGGACAGGCTCTCCATAAGCCACCGAAATGGATCTCCTGCTAATAACCTTCATCGTGCTGTCCAGGTTTATCTGTAGAGAGAAGAGGCCACTCACTGAGAACATTTTCAAACACTAAGGGCAGAAGATTATTTCTCCTTGGTTATAAATAAAAACCAGAGTGGTATTCAGTGGTGCCCCAAGCTGTCAAGCAGTGTGAATCTCTGCACACACAGAGCTCTCCTGGAAAGCCAGCTCTGTGTCGCTGGGCAGGCATGGCACGGCCCGGAAAGCCCCAGCCCTGCTCAGTGGGGCAGGACCCTCACTGTCCTGGTTCCTCTGGAAGGTGACAGATTGGAGGCTCTGCTCCTGCACAGCTTCATCCAAGGGGCACAGCAGCGTTTGTGTTACCCTCGTGCAAGTGGCACCAGCCTGCAGGCCTCGTCACATACACACTCACATTCTGTACAGAGAACATCGAGTTCCCAAAACTTAATGAAAAACAGTGAAAATCAGCAACAGGGCTGTACAGCATGGCATCTCCTGCTCCCTGCATATTTGAAAAATAAGTGTTGTCACTCCCAGCCAGAAGAAGCTTCTATCCCTGCTGACTCCAGAAGACCACGGCAGCTGCCACGAGAGTGCCAAGTCCTACCTTGCCTCATGAATCACCAGCCGAAGCGCTGGCAGTGATGGAGGAGGCTGCACAGCATCAGCCTGCCTTTCAGTTCTCTGAATGTCTTGGCATTTGACTTGAAAATTCAGTAAATTAAATGTGGCATTGCTGAGAGGAAATAACAATGGGGCTACACAATTTCTTGTGACAGTCACGTTTCAGCTTAAAACAGAAAGGGAGTGCGGAAAATTCTGGCCTTCTTACTAGCAAGGGAAGGCAATACTTGTAATGACCAAGTGGGCCTCTGCTCTCTAAGTGTGGATTAATTAATTAACATAGGTTAATTAATTCTTACACCAGAGCAGCACTGTCACACCCCAGTATGACAGCACAGGCTCAGGCTTCTCTCTGCTAAGAAACATAGCACAGAGAGCTATGCAGAAAAAGGGTACTATTGCTTTGTCCATTTTAAAAGCTGGCTAGCCAGAAACCAAATTATTTCCCTGGTATCACCCAAGAAGTCCATGAACTGAGCCCTGACATTCCCCACTGCATCCTCTCTCCCTCGCTGCTGAGAAGTGCTCCACGTGGCTGTTTACAGACACCTGGTCTGGCTCCCTCTGCCTCCTGGGCATGTTCACCCTGCATCCTCTTCACACAGGCAATGTCCCAGGATTCCAGGGGGCTGCAGGCCCTGGGGAGAGCCCCCACAGCAGCACAGAGGGTGGTGACTGCTGGTCCTGGTGCAGCAGGGGAGCTGCTGGGGTGGCTGGAGGACACAGAGTGCCCGGGGTGCTGGTGGGAGCAGAGCACGTCCTGGGTAATGCCAGGACTCGCCTGCTTGCACACTGCACTTCCACACCCGCACACATCAGGAGAGAGCCCTCCTTGCCACCTTGAGGGCACTGCACCTGGCACGGCTGTGCTGCCCAAGCACTGCTGACCCTCTCGTGATGGCTAGATTGGTCCTCAGCAAACGCTTGTCTGCAGCCAGAATTGCATTAATTCGCCATACGTGCCCCTGGTAGCCCTAATTGCTGCTGGCAGGAGCTGGGCAGGCGCTATTTCTGCCCCTCTGCTGTCTTTTCTCAGGCCACAAATCTGAATGATTTGCTCACGCAAAGTACCTTGTGTCCCGTGCCAAAGAGCAAGGAGCCCCAAAGGTAGAAGGGCTTCTGGTTATGCAGCTGTGTTGTGGAATTAGATTACAGCTATCTGAGCAAATTATCCCAGCGCAGGGTAGCCAGGAGCCTCTCCTAATGGAGGCCGGGCAGATAAGGCTGGTCTCTCAGGATGATAATGGAGCAGAGCCGTTGATGCCGTGTGAACGGGCTGCTCCGCGTGTGGCGTGTGCCCCCCGGCCCGCTGCGCCTGGCCCTGCGCCAGCCCCCTCCCACCCGCACAGTCACCTGCCCCTGGGGGCAGCAATCAAAGCAGGGAGCCTCTGTGATCCTGATCGCTCCCACATTTCTGCCAGGAGCACTGAGATGCAAGGGGAAAATCTGGGTACGTTTTCTTCTACCCACGTATTTTGATCCAGTATTCCACATTATGCACCAGTCCCCCCAGGCAGAGATAAAGCAGGTATCAGCTGTCTCTGCTCCAGGCCTTTTCCCCCTCTTCTCTATGGACTTTTGATACTGGCAGTTTACCAGACTGCTGCGGCTGCCTGCAATCAAAACTTTCTCTGGCAAACTTCAAGCACTAAGGTTACTGAGAGCTTGGCCTTGTGTCCTGGCTGCAGAGCTGGGGCATTGCATCACCCTGCATCACCTCTTACATGTTATTTAGTGCAGACTCCACCATGGGTTCACACCTGCTTTGGATTCAGCTGTGAAGAAGAATCTCTTTGTAATTCCCCTGTCTACATGGAGTCTTCAAAAGCCAGCACCTCAGAGGGAGAATTTATTAGAAGCGCTTCAAATAATTTTAATAACTTCAACAATTAAAACAATAAAAAAACATTGTAATTAAAATTATATTATGTTGCATATATAATCGTATTCTTTTAAAATTATATTAATATAATTAATAAAATAGTTTAATAAAATTAATTTATAATTCAATGCTGCACAATAGCATTTTCAGCTTAGGGTTCATCAAAAACATCCTGCTCACACGGCAGCCCTGAGCAGTGATTAACAGCCACCAGTCATGCATGAGGCAGCGTGTATCACTGTCCAGGCTACGGCAGTACCCAATGAGTTCCTCATTGCCTGAAGGAAGCAGGTGCACAAACCAGGAGACAACAGATGTCCTGTGGGCAGAGCAGAGGTGTGGAAGGAGGAGCCCCAGCACCCACCCTGTCCCCAGCTGTGTTGCCCCACGCTGCTCTGCTGGGCCCCACTTGCCTTGAGGAGTCCTCCGCTGGCCGTGCCCAGGAACACGACCGTGTAGTTGTGGACACTGGCCACTGCCACGGCGGTGAGGCCGCTGTAGGTGAAGATGGGGGTGGCAGTGACCGGGTTCAGGATGGCCAGCGGGTGCTGCAGGTGCGCGGCTCCGCAGTCCAGCTGCTCCGGCTGCAGCTGCGGAGAGACACACACATCAACAGGCGGCACAAACACGGGCGTGCTCCCGGCCACCCCCTCAGCAGCGCTGGGACACGCTGCTCAGAGCCCGCTCTGCCCTCCTGGAGCCCACACAACAGCAAAATGCAGCTGGCCCCGGCTGCCGAGCTGACCCACAGCGCTGGCACAGGGCTGACAGCAGGCTCCCACATCCATTCGCTGCCAGGGGCCAAGGCAAAGGCACTGCTTAAGGACTTGTCATTGACCTGTGTCTATGAGCAGGCATTTGACTTGTTTGGCCAAAAGCAAGACAACAGACTTGACTCTCCTGTGCTAAATTAATTACTGCATTTGCTGCATGACAGCATCATTTGCAAGTGGAACTGATGCCTCGTATTCCTACTACCCTGCCAAGATGCACCCAAGATTTATGACCCCTCACTCCAAATCCTCTGAGATTCTCATGTAATTTCTGTTCAGACAACTTGGATGGATTCAACAATGCCTGAACATCACAACAGTCTCACTGCTGACAATTCACCTGCAGTCACTCTGCAGCAGCTTTTCTGAGCTGCAGCAGGTGCAGCTGGAGCCCTTCAAACAATGAGCACATTTCAAGGGCCATTACCACGTCACCCACAGCGTGACCCCAGGTTTAGCCCAGGGGACGCTGTGACCCCACTGTCACACTCCTTGGCAGGGCTGGCATTCCAGCAGCAGCAGGTACCCACAGCTCACCTGCGCACCATCCAAGCCCCGGTTGCGGGAAGTGCCTGCACAGAATTCCAGCAAGAAATGCCTGCAAGGTCGCAGCCCCCACCCCAAGGACAAAGCACATTTGTGCCTTTCTGAATCCAGTCATAAGGCAGATAGTACTGCCACAGAAGCTGACAGAATTCTGAATTTAAGCAGAATAAACACAGGGATTTGAGGCTGTATCTGTCAGGGAATGGGAATGCAGTTTCCACCAGGCAGAAGGTGACCACCAGCCTGCTCAGCACAGTCCTTCCTCCCTGGACTACACCAGGGCCTGGATACTAATTCCCTAGTCATCATCACTACTTCATTAATAGAACCAGGCTAAAGCTTCACCTCTCTCCTCTCTCCAGACAGTTCAGAAGATTAAGCAAATACGTAGGCTTTGCAACAGGAGGGTGAGACTAGGCAAGGTCTCTCTGCAGGGTCATCCCACTTCAGGGTGCAACTCTTGCCTCATGCCCATCTGCCCCCAAGCCACCACTGTGTCTTGGGTTGGTGCCACACCACAGCAACACATTCCTGGGGAGAAATGGGGAAGAAACATGCCAAAACCCAAAGGGAATGCCAAGTGATGGGGCTTTGTGTGCATAAGCAAGGGATGGTGCCCCTGCACCAGCAAAAGAAACGAAGCCCCAGACAGACACCCACAGTGACCTCCCTGTCGTGGCCACGACTGGTGCAGGGAGCAGTGAGCGTGGGGACTGCAGGCCATGGCACTGCCCACTGCTCCTCCCTGCATGCAGAGGACAGCAGCAAACCTCACCAGGAGCTGGGGGTGCCAGCCAGCCCTTGGTGTGTTGCAGCAGCTGGTCAGCAAACACTGGGGCTACCCAGCAGAGCAGTCACACCCACAGCAACCTCTGCACAAGAGCGCACAGCCCTGACCACAGGATCCTGCTGCTGCACACACAGCCAGGGCTCACGGCTCTGCTGCAGACACAGCCAGGGCTCACGGTGCCACCAGAGACAGGCTGGGTCTTCTCCAAAAAACCACCCTGGCCTTGGTCCCTGTGCCCCCCAGAGCCCGTGGCCACCGCTGGCTGCGCCAGACACGGAGGGACAAAAGCCTGATGTGAAAAACTCCCTCTGCTCAGACGAGTGCCAAACGGGACAGCACATTCAAAGCTGTACCTCTGTTCTTAGGGCACCAAGACTAAAGGATCAAGTTTGTGGATGCAATGCTAAATGCATTCTGCAGTTTTACTGCATCTCATTCTAGTAAAAAGTAAAATCACAGCCCAAATTCTTAAATGTGTATGTTTTCTCTGTAACTGAGCCACACAACTTTTTTATGCTATACAGAGGACACGGCAAGCCATTCATGTTTTGATTTAATGATTCCTTCCCTTCACAAACAGCTATTTAGAAACTCACTTGGGGTTATTTACTTGTCTTAGGGATGGTTATCTCTATCTCTTCTTCATTACCCCTTAAGAATATCACCACCTGAAGCTTACAGGGCTCTTTCCTGCAGGGAAACTGAGGCATAAAGGCATCTCCAGCCACCTGGGACCTCTAGGGATGCTCAGCACCTCCTCTCTATGGCAGCTGCACAGGAGCTGGAACCAGCATCACTGCCTGCCAGCCTGAAAGACTTTGCCCTTCCTTCTCACAGGTGGCCAAAATCACGGGAAGTCCCTTATCTGCAGCGCCTGCCTGCTTATAAATCATGTATTTCAGAGCTCATATCAGTGCAAAGTGTTTCCCACAGTAAACAGGATGTAACTATTCTAACCCAGGCCGAGCTTTATTTTGGCTGCACACATCCTTCCTCTGAAACACCTTTCTTCAAATGACATCAGATCTTCCAACAAACGGATGGGTAGGAGACATATGGCATTTCCCTCTCCCGGGTCCAAAGAAGGGATGACATGCTGTGCTGCTGCTACTCGCACCCCACAGCACCAAGAGGACAGCTAACTCCATCACGTTACAGTAAACAGGATACAGCCAAGTCACATCCTTCTGCAGGCACCAGGCAGTCACCACAGCTGGGGAATTGCACTGGGTGAATGGAATAGAAGGCCATCCACAAGTGGGAGGGGTTAAATCTCACTCTTTCTTAAATCAAGCTGCCCTATCCTGAAGTGGGAAAAGAACGAATGCTAAGTTTTCTTCCAAAACCAATCTCTTTCTATAATCTGCATTTTAAAACATCCCGTGGGCATTTACTGTATCGCCTCTATTTTTCTTTGACACGCTCTGGGTACTCAGTAACTCACAGAACTGTGGGCTGACTCCAGATCACAGCCTCCTGCCCACAAGACTGCCCCTCTGTTGCTGCTGAGGAGCCTCTTGGGTGAAGCTGGGACTGCCACAGCCAGCACCAGCCGAGCACTCTGCCCTGCCAGGACAGGGGAACACGCTGCCCCTGCACACTGCAGCTCGTGCTACTGCTGCAACACTTCACAAGGGATGCAAATGCATTCAAATCAAGGGGCCACAGCTAAGAGGATGCTTACTCAGATTAACCCCTGAGTGCGACTGCAGGAACAAAATGGGACGGAGATAAAAGGTTTCCAGCCACATCAGAGCTCAAGAGTTCAGCTGTCTTCACAGTGTGAGTTCAGTTCTTTATCCCAGGCCTATAAGGAGCATAAAAAGCGATTTCCCAGAATTTCCATTACAGCTCCCCAGCCCTGGGCATGCAGGATGTCCCTTCGGGAAGGAAGTCTGTTGGAAACAGAAGGAGGAAGAGGAGTGGTGAGGCAGCTCTCAGGAAAACCATGAAATGCGCTGATTTCTGCATCCTGTGTTTGTGACCTTAAAAATAGTTCCCAAGCAAAGCTGGAGCTGCTTTGTGACTCAGAAGCCGTGGCGCAAGGGAAGCCCAGAGCCCCCGGCCCGCACGAGGCCGTGCTGGCTGTGCAGAGCTCTGGAGCAAGGAGGGGACCCGGCCCCTCTGACTCCGTATCAGAGAGGATTAAAGTGTTGGCTTCCAGCACGCCTGGAGTCCTGGGAAAATGACACAGCCAGCATCGCATAATCCGCTCCAAACTTGTTGATTTGTGGGACTTAGCCATCATCTTCATAGGCTCAAAATTTGGCAGCTGCTCCCACACAACTGACATTTTCAGGCCATTAAAGGCTGTGATAAAAGGGCTCTAGTTTTATCTCTTGCCTTCCTTAACATAAACCATTAGGCTTTTATTAACATTTAGGTATGACTCAGGGAAATTTCTGACTGCAGAGCGAATATTCAGAATAATTAGGATACTGTCTGAAGAGAATAGCAGGACACAGACTTGCACTGAACAGCAGGGACAGGCTAAAACCAGTGGGGAAATATTGCACAGGAGAATGGACAGGGCCAGCGATGCCAAGCCAGCCTGGCTGCACTATGCTAAGGGAGAGTACAAGCCCTGCTCTGTGTCGGGCAGAGCCCAGAGCAAGCACACAGCCCCAGCGTTCCCCCCGAGCTCCCCAGCAGTTTGTGCGCACAATCACTCGTTTATCTGCTGCAGTGTCGCAACCAGACCTGTCAAAACCAGGCTTTTTGGGACGCCTGGAGGAAAATGTCATCCTCAGAAGAAGACGCCACTGTTGAGGCACTTGGGATGTAAGCAGTCTCCAGCTGCTCAAGGGCAGGCATTAGCACAGAGCTCCTCAGACTTCCCATCATATTTTTTTAGGCAACTGGAGGCAAATCAATGTGCACTTGTGGCCAGTCAAGGCACTCAGGCTGAGAATCTCTGGCAAAATGAATCTAGAGAATTTTTTTCTCAAGAATTGCCAAGAGTACAGTATCCACTCAGCACAGCAGACATTCTTAAAAAACCAAAAAAAAAAGGCTTAAAGTGAGAGTTGCACTCTGGTTTCACTGTTTGCTAAGACAAGTTCCTCAAGCAAGGAAGTGGGAGTTTTGCTGTGTTTTGCCCGTTTGCACAATGCCAGCCCTGGGCTAGGGTACTTTGTGAGTCACTAATGGGACACCAGTAATGGTCCGTCCCAACATCGCTCTGCTCCCAGCAGCCACCTAGACCTGCCTGCAGGGAGCTATCGCTCTTAGAAAACTCATTCTTCTCTCTCTCTCCTCTTGACTCCAAGCTTTTCTTTCCTGCCAGCTCCTAAATTTCACTCTTGGCAGCCTCCCATGGGACTGTGGCTGAGGCAAGGAAGGGGACAAGGCACAGAGGACTGCCAGAAGGCAGGAGACAGCAAGCACAGGACTGATGGCTGGGGAAGGCACAGCTGGGTCGGAGCAAAGCCCTGCAGCTCAGCAGCAGCAGCAGCCACGCTCACCTCCGCCGCAGCCACAGACCTCAAACCACCAGAGGTGTGAGACTGTGAGCGCTGGAAGAGGCTCTCAGCGTCCCAGGTCGGCTCAGAGGGCAGAACCCAAGCTCCATCTGCTGCTCTGGCAGCGGCAGCCCCGGGCAGACAGCGCGAACAGCCGCCCAGCTGCCGCCTGCAGAGCCACCTCAGCAGGAGGACACGGGGACGGGGACAGCACCAGGCCCTGCTGGGCTGCAGGCACTGCCACTCTGCTACAGAGGCCAAAGCCTGGCAGCAGCCTCAACTACCACAGGTCCCTCCTGCCATCCAACCATCTGCTGCCGTGAGTCCTCAGAGGCTCCAGCCTCAGCTCCAGCAGTGGCACCAAAGCTGGATGCCTGCAGCTGACAGTGTGATTCCCCTCTAAATCTCCTCTGCTCCCTCCTGCAGCCACAGCTGGCCCAGCTCATGGCCACCATCACTCCATCAGCCCCACCCCTGTCATGCTGACCCCAACTGGAAAAGAAAGCTGCAGGCGATGTGCACGGGTGACCGGCAGACCTGCACAGCCCTTCCCAGCATGGGCCCCCCTTCCTCGCTCCACACAAGCCCAGGGCTGGCACCCACCAGTGCTTCCCCAGCAGGGCACTGAAACAGCAAGCACAACAGCATGGGGAGCTGCGCAAAGTGGAGAAACATGAAAAAGAAGCATTTTTTAAACTAAAATTGCACATCCTTCATGCCGCCAGGAAGACTGGTCAAGCTTATTATGTTAGCCTTCATCCTGCATTAAATACAATACTTCAGATTATAGAATCAAATCCACCAGGAATGGGCAAGCTGGGGGATTAACAAACAGGCTCCAGAGGGGTTGTCACAGTCAGAACAGCACGTGTTTGAGCAGCAAGAGCTTGTATGTCCTTTAAATTCACTCCTCTTGGAAACTCAGCTCCTCTTCCCACTCCCTGGGGACAAGGGGCTGAGCAGATCAGCGTGTCTCATCTCAAGGACACCCACTTCTGCTCAGAAGCCCAAGAGACACCTTCCCCATCCAAACTGCTTGGAGTAAGACGCCTGGTTTATTCAGGCTGTACATTCTGAGCTGTGCTCTCCCCGTTACCCCTGCACCACTCAAACTGTGTTTCTCATTTATGTTAAGCTTTGGCCTCAGTAACCAACCTCAGACCATTCAAACTCTCTTCCACAGGGAAGAGTCCCTGATGAACCATGAGTTTGGCTCCTCGATCTTTGGTCGTTACTATTTCATTATTGCTAGACTAACACTTAGCACTTCACATGCTCAAAGTGCTCTGAAGGCATCTGTGCAAGTCAGGGCTGAAAAAAGCATCCATTAAAGTAACAGCTTCTTACCTAGCACAACTGGTCTTTTGCATGTGTCAGTTCAAATCTATTTCATTTAGCAACAGTTTATAGTAAATGTTTTCCTGTATTTTCCTCATTAGTTCTGCTGAATCCATCAAGCCCCGAGATAATGAGCACAACTACCCTTGTTTTACACATCCTTAGTAAAACCTGCCTCTGAGAAGCAACGCTGTGCTGCAGTGCTGTCCCCCTCTGGGTACCCCCACGCATCACCTGCTCCACAGCCTCAGCACCAGAGTCCAAAACACCAACTGCCACCACTTGGTCGAGCACCCAGCCCACAGGAGAAGCTTGTCAAAGAAAGCTTAATAAAACCATTTTTACTCATTAACTGAGCACTCCAAACGCAGAAGCAACGAAGCTACACAGATGTAGTCTACAGGAGACACACCACTTCCCTGGGTCACCAGGGCAGCCTTCCTCCACTCCAACCCCTGTCCTCATTCTGGGGGCAGAAGAAATTCAAGCAAAGAGAATTATCGGTGCAAAGAAAGTGCAAAGGATGAACGTGTGAGCCAGGCTCCTCTGGCCTGTGGCCAGCCCTCACACTCACAGCCTGTCCCCTCCGGCAGACAGCACCTGAACAAAGAAGGCAAGATCACTGTGGGCTTTGCTGCTGACCCTGCTCACCAGCACGCCACATCTGACAAGGGCTCACCTGGGCCCAGTTTGATCTGGGCTTTCCCAGGCACAAGTCGTCCCACGCCCCTGCAGCCTCGCTCTGTCACAACGGCAGAGCTGCTCTCCAGATGTTAGCAATAAGTACTGCTCCCTCTGCTCAAAAACATCAATAAATTCTACTGGCCTCTCGAAGTGAGACATGCCATAGACAGTCTGCTACCTCCTCCACCTGCTGCAGGGTGCTGCAGCCCAACTTGAAAACAACTGCTCATTTCTTTACCAACCCCACAAGAATCAAAACAAAAAAAACACAACAAAAAAACCCCCCACCAAAATCCACAAGCAAAAACATCCAATCAAACAAAAAAAAGAAACAGCGAAGCAGATCCCTCCTGTTGATGCCCTGTCATACTGTGGTCCCAGGGATGTGTGCTGGGGACAGTCACACAGAAACACTTGGGACCTCAGTTCAAACCCTGATGCTGCCACTCCTCTGACCAGAGACATCCATCAGGGGGCCTGGGCTCCCACCTCCCCACCACGAACCCCGGACAACAGTGCTGCCCAACACAGCAGCTGCACCGTGCCCAGGGCTCACCGAGCCAAAGGACTCGAGTGCATGCGGTTGTTGAAACACTGCCCCAGGCCAGGACAACGCCAGCAAGCAACAGCCACCCACCCTCCAGCCAAGAATGCCAACCCCACCCAGCCATGCCTGGTACAGAGGAGCAGCCACACCCTGCTGGGATTTACAAGGTGTAGTAAGGTGTTTCTACAGCATCCCTACGCATCCATACACATCTATGGTGCCTTATTCACTTCTCCAGGTGCCCTCAGTCCCATTCACTGTAAATGAAACTTGGAAACATCAGAAAAGAGATGGCAAATCTCTCCATTTCCAGCCACCGAGGCCCTGCAGCTGAGCCTGCATCCACTGTGGCTCCTGGGGCATGGGTCTGCATTCACCTGAGGGAGTCCAACACCTGCCCTGGAAAACCCTTGGCTTTAGCCAAATCACCCTTTTCCTAAACTGTTATTTAGTTACAGGGGATTTGATGAGCTGGATGGATCAAATCTAGTCTGAGCATCCAGGTACCAGGAATTACCGGGTCTGCACAGCCAGCTGTTGGCAGAGCTCTCCAGACACCAGCAGCATGCCTGTGAGCCCCTGTCTGCCGAGGGATGGCAAACACTCAGCCTTCCCAGCCAGCAGCCCTGGGCCCCCAGAGCAGGCAGGCACCGTGTCACCATCAGGAGCCAGTTTCTGTTCCCTAAAGCAGCACAACTTCCCATTTCCAGGCACAGAAACTTTTGCCACTTTGACCGAATTTCCCTGTGCAATCTGGGACCTGTTTGAGCTTGAGATGCAAAGCAGGGATGAGCCCTGGGGCCCCCAGGAAAGCATTCCCACCGCCCACCTTCAGCTCAGGGCACCGACCTGCTTGGCACGGAGCGGAGCACGGGGGCCGTGCCAGCCCTGGCACGGAGAGCCGCGGGCACTGGCAGCCCACGGGGCGGAGCCTGCCCTCCCATCCCAGGAAGGATGGTGCTCACGCAGCTCCTGAGAGCACCCGCACTGCAGCAGCAGGCTGCGCTTTCCCGTGAATGCCCAAGGAAAGCCAACAACAGCTGGCCACGGCTCACCAGCACCAGGCGAGGGGCAGGGCAGGCAGACAGGGCTCCGCTCTGGCTCCACGGCCAGGCAAAGCCCACACTGTGGCTCACCCCTCTGTCACGGCACCCCGGGCCCCACGGCCCCTCCAGGGGTCCCAGCTGAGCCCCCAGCCCTGGCAGGGCAGTGAGGGACACCCACTCCCCATGTGCAATGCCACGTCCCAGAGCACAACAGGTGATGGTGACAGCCGTGGTACAGCTCCACAAACCTGGGCAGTGACACCTTGGGGAGCTGCCAGCAACTCTAAACTGCCTGCACTGCAAAACACAGAAATTAGGCTTGCTACAAGAACTCCTGCCTCATTTTTAATGAAGAAATTAAGTGTAAATTCCCAGTTTCCTTTCTGTGGCTAATCCTCTGGATTTATTTGAGTAGATGTAGGGTTAGAGCGCATTTAGTTTCATGTTTGGAATTTCTAAATTAGTATAAACCAGCACTTCAAAGTAACTCAGCTCCTATAAAACTCAATCCCATGGAGATGCCACAGTATATTTGGACAGTAAGTAGATGCTTTGTCATATTCCCACGTGTATGTGAGATTTTTTTCTTTGGGAACATTTTCTGACTGGTTTTAAACCACATTTCCATGCCCAGGCACACATATATACAGAGATTGTTTATATAGTCTACCCAAGGAGTTCATTTTGTTTAACAACCCATTATAGTACAGCTCACTGGTGGGTATCTCATCATTACACCCCCAAACACAGTGTTCAGTGACCATGCAGGATCTGACACAGACCCACAAGAGCCAGAAACTTGAGAATTAATGCTGAAACATTTCATTATCCCATGCCACTATGCCTATGGTTTTCAGCAGAGGAAATAAACTGGATTTTCAGCCTTTTTTGAGTTGCAGGCCCCAAACTATTTCCGAAGAGAGATGTAGTTCCCTGGCCAGCAAATCTAGGCCTAATGAATATATCTGCTTTCTGTACCTCTCCAAGAGATTTTAGGAGACCGTGGGGCTCATGCAGAACCCACAGAAGACACTGAGTTTGGTGGGTGCAGCTGTGAGCATGGGATGGGGTTTCCAGTGCAGCTTTTCCTCAAATGAGCTTGTTCATCACAGCAAAATGCGCACACAAAGGTGCCTGAGCGTATCCCCAGCCAAGATACCCACTGAGAGATGGAGCAGGGGCAAGAGGACACTGTGGGGGCTTTGCTGCCCTGGGACGTGGCTGGGATGCAGTGTGACCAGAGGAAGAGCCAGGCAGGCCTTTGTTTGCAGTGGCACTGAGGGGACACTCCCGGGATGTCCCACCGCTCTGGAGCCAGCCACAAGCTGGGGATGGGCTCTTGCCTGCTTTGCTTGCTGATGAAATGTCTGTGTGGGATGTCTTGAGCACCCCACAGCTGTGTCACACTCCAGTCGTGTTGTGCAGCCAGCATAGCCTTCAAACCCACTGGGCCATGATCCTCCCTATAGGAGCTATAAACCCACGCAGTGTCCCAAGAATTTGATAAGCTCTGTCAGCACACTGCTGCAAATGCTGTTACAGGCAGTTTGCTCCAGAGCTCCTACTCCTCTTCTGGGGGCTTGAGTCCAAATTCCACACGGGCTTTGAGTGGGCAAAACACCACAGTGATTCCATGCAAGTATTCCAATTTAGCTGCATTTGACACAAAATTCATTATAAAAACTATTTCTGTTGAGGGGAAGCAATCCTGGAGCTCACCCACTCACTGTCGGTGCAAGAAGCCAACCAACCTAAATCCTTCCCTCACACATCCTCCTTCCCCTGAGCTGCCACTGCAAATTCATCTCCTCAGTACTTGACTTTTCAGCAACCCTCATTGAGAAGAACCAACAGCCCCCACTCCTGACCTAGACCATCCTCCTCTGCACATTTTCTCCTGTCTGACACAAAGCTGTTAAGCATGTGCTTAATTGCAAGCAAGCATTTCCATGGAGGACAAGGGCTGTTCCCAGGCCAAGCTGGCGGCTCCCGTCCCCAGCCCGGGGCACGCAGGCCAGCAGGGCAGCTGGCGGACCCACCTGCCCCATGCACGCTCCCACCCTCCGTGTGGCCAATCCCACACGGCCAAAACGGGAGCCAAACGAGCGGCTGCCACCGCGTCCACCTGCACAGGGACAAAGGCCCTCGCTGTGTGCCGGCCTCCCCGAGCCTCCCAGCACAGCCCTGCCCCGCTGCAGGCCGCGATGGGCAGATTGCCGTGGCACCGGCAGGGACGGCAGGCACGCTGAGGGCCCGCTCCCAAACCCCGCACGCTGGGCCAGGGCTGCAGCTCCCTGGCTGAGCCACAGCAAGCCTGCTGGAGAGGAGCATTCAATTAGACTGGAGAGCACACACGGGGTCAATGATTTTCCTTTCACACTGCATTACACCTAACAGCCCATGGTCCAGACTTGTAACAACTGACTACTTCAGCTGAACACACGCTTGGAATGAATCAGGCCAATATCAGGGTTTTTTCCTTCCAAAAGGAGATTAAAACCCAAGCATTTGGTCCTCAGGAAGCGCTAACGAGTCACATTTACTAATACCAGAGCCCCTATCAGCGATGCACAGGGATGCAATGGGAAAACTGGAAACCCACTAACAGATACTGATCTGCTCTGCCAGACCAGCTGCTGCTTTAATACATTTTCCTGCTGCCTTTCCATGTCTGGGACACAAAACGTATTGGTGGAAACTGATGTTAGGTTTTTACAGCACAAAGAAACACCCTATTACAACTCTTCTCTTGACACTGCCACTCTGGCACTTGAAAATAAAAACAGCTGGTTGTTAACTTGTCGGCAATTCTAACAATTAAGGAAAAGGCAATGAAAAAAAAAAAAAAATAAAGGCTCTCCTGACTAGCAGGATGGCTTCCCAGCAGGCTTGATCAGCGGTTTTAGAGGAATATGCTTCAAATAAATGGGAAGTGTAGAAATATTAGGCATGAACGAATATTAATGTTATGCTTCATTTATATCCTGCTGTACTTGACATCAAAGGATCTCAAAGCAGCTTTACAAATGCAATCTGACGCTACATGAGTTGGGTTTCTGAATAACAATAAATTCAGGAGTACGTGGGAAACTGAGGTACCTCGGGTTCAATGACTGGTCCAAGGCCAGTGACACAGCAGCAACTCAGTTGGTACAAGAATTCAATCTCCCCATCCGTCTTATATCACCACTGGTCTTACTGCTGTCTCCACATGAACAAGTTTTCTTGCAGCCTGCTCTTACCACGGTTGCAAACAGAGGTTCCCACTGACTCCCAATGGCTTGGCAGCACTCAGTTATTTTAGCTCATTCCCCTGACCCTCATATCCTGTTGCTCATCCCTTCAAGAATACAGCATCCTTCTCAGCTTTTATGGCAACAGTGACAACAGGCCAACAGTCGCCCTCCCTGCCTACCCAGGTAGTACTTGGAGAGGAAGGTGCTACCAGGAACACACATTACAGTGGAACAGTGTGACAAGCCAGGACCAAAGATGGAGTGAAATCTCATCTGTGCGTAGTCTCCTTTGAGTCACTCATTAATTAGCTGTCTAAATACCTTACTGGATACAGCACTTGGTACTTTCAACATCAGCAGACTGATGATAGTCATGATTATTTTCTTTACTGAACAGAAGCTAGAAAACACTGTACCTCCACAGCAGTCCTGGAGTCCAGGGGAAGCTCAAGGGTGATGGGTGCTTCTGCCACTGTGTTTCAGTTATGACCAGGCCGTTCGTTCACTTCCCAAGCGCCTCGAGCAGCCCCAGCCCCGGTGCTGCTGCCTGACCCGCCCTGGCACAGACAGCTCAGTCCCGCCGGGACGCTGAGCTTCAGCACAGCCAACAACCACTACGGGTGCCTTCACACCCTGTAAATGGGATTCCTGACTCCCAGCGAGTCCTCTGAGAGCCGTGACCATGCCAAGATGTCAGGACTGAGCTCCCAGTGCTTAACACACCCAGTCTTTGTGGAATTAGCGCCAGCTACTAGATTTGTTGGCTGTCAGGCAGCTTGTACTTTGCCACCAGGGAAAAACCGTTCAACTTTGCTAGAGTAGGTCTATGAACCAAGTGCATTAAGACTACATATTTTACCACAGAGTGGAGATGCCACACTAAACACTCCGGTTACCATGGGAAACCTTTCTCTCTTTGCCACTGGCATTGCACAGGGAAGCCCAAGCCCAAATGCTCTATCTCGCCTCTGAAATCAAACAGATGTTTTCACAATCTTTGATGGAGCCGAGCTGTGCACTCGTCCCAGAGGAAGGGAAAAATGCAGCGTTAGAGCAGCCTTTTCCCTCTCTTTTTTCCCAAGCATCGTACATTTTTAGTGAAAAGGGAAACAGGCGACTCTGTCTCGCGCTAACATTTACGGCCGCTCGGTAACAAATTGTGACAATGGCAAACTTCTGCCACGAACGCGGGGAGCCAAGGGTGGCTGTGTGCCGCCCCTGGCAGGGCTGCGCGCCGCGGGACGGGACGCGGGGCTGGCGATGCCCGCGGACATGCGGGGCATCCAGGTTAGGGGAACGATTCGGTCCCCGAGCAGGCGGGAGGGTCTCCGGGGACAGCAGGGAGGGCAGCGGGGTGAGAGGCTCAGCCGCCCGCCCGGGGCAAGCAGGAGATGCGCTCCAGCTCGGGAGAGGTGGCGACAGCAGCGGCCACGGGACGGGACACGATGGGGCCGCTGCCCTCCGTCGCCGCCGCGCCCCGCAGGAGCCCGCCGCCCGCCGTACCTGTATATTTCTCTTCTCGCAGGCCGGGCCGGTGCCCTGCACCACGCTGTCCAGCACGGTAACCATGCCGGCGGCCGGGCTGACGAGGCAGGAGTTGCGGGCGGCCCGGATCGTCTCCTCGATCTCGGCGAAGCGGAAGACGCAGAGCGCGGACTGCGGCCGCCCCCGGCCGCCGCCGGCCCCGGCCCGCTCGAAGACGCCGAAGAGCAGCTCCTCGGGGGGCGGCGGGGCCGGGGCCGGGCCGCGAGGAGCGGCGGGGCTGCGCCAAGCTGCCCGCGCCGGGAAGACGGAGACGAGGCGGGTGAAGGCGTCGGCGGCGCCGCCGCAGCGCAGCCCCAGCTGGATGTAGGACTCGGTCAGCTTCTTGGTCTCGCCGCTGCCGTTGAGGGTGGCCTCGGCCGGCTCGCCCAGGCAGATGCGGGCCAGCAGGCTGTGCGCCGGGCTCTCCTTGTCGCCCGCGTTGGCCTCGCTGTTGAGCGCCAGGTAGGCGTACGGGCGGCGGGCGGGCGGCGTGGCCCCGTGCTGCAAGAAGGCTCGGACGAAGCTGAGCTTGTGCCGCGCCTTGTCGCCCGCCTTGATCTTGAGGATGTTGTCGTCGGAGGGGTTGATGTCGAAGGTGAAGAGCTTGGCCAGGTCGCCGCGGGCGTTGAGGGCACGGATAGCGATCTCGGGCGTGTTCTCGAAGCGGTGGTCCTCCAGGCTGTTGTTGCGGGGGAAGAAGGGGCTGCCGAAGCCAGTGTAGGTGGCGGCCACCAGCAGCCGCGCCCCGCCGCCGCCGCCGCGGCGCAGCACCAGCCCCACGGTGGAGGCGTTGGGATGGTTGGCCGCGACGTTCAGCATGCTTGGGAAGACAGCGACCGAGTCGCTCCCGCCCGGCGGGAAGCGCACGGCCACTGCCGAGATGTTTGCCATGCTGCGCAGCTGGCAGAGGCCCTGGTAGATGGAGCCGCAGACGACAAGGACGCCCTGCTCCGGGTCGGGCTGCAGGATCTTGTTGTAGTTGTTGGTGAGCACCCTGGGGTGCTCGCAGGAGGCCTGCGGCAGCTGCGGTGCGTGGCACAGCGGGCTGTCCAGCACCGGCCCCACCGCCGCCTCCGCCTCCAGTGCCAGCTCGCCCCCCGACAGCTGGAACAGCCGGTTGACGGCCGCCAGGTAAACGCGGGAGCCGGGGCCGTCCAGCGCAAAGTTGTTGGTGAGGGTGGGCGAGAGGAACTTGCGCTGCACCTCCAGGCCGGCGGCTCGGCCGGGCAGTAGCAGCGGCAGCAGAGGCAGCAGCAGCGGCAGCAGCGCGGGGGGCCGCGGCTCAGCGCCCGCCGCCGGGGCCGGGACCGGGAGCGGAGCCGGAGCCATCCCGCCGCCGCGCCGCACAGTGCATGTGCCCGTCGCCGGGCGCGGGAGGGGCGGGCGCGGGGCCGCTTCCTGCGGAGGCAGCGCCCGCCGCCGAGCGACGCCCGCGGGAAGTGGCGGCCGCGGCGGGGGGCGGCGGGGGGCGGCGGGGCGCGCGGCCGCGCCCCCTCCCTGCCCCCGCCCTCCGCCCGCCCCCGCGCCCGCCCCCGCACCGGCGCTCACCGCGTCCCGGTGCCGCGGGCCCGTCATGTGCGTGCGGCGAAGTTAGCGATGTCTGCCGCGCCGCCGACTGGGCGGCACCGAGCGGCGCCGGGGGGCTCCGGACAGGGCTGCTCCGGGCTGTGCCCCTCCTCTCCTCTGCCTCCTTCGCGTTTTCGAGCAGGACAGGCCGGCGGGGAAGGGGCGGGGGAAGAAGGACTTTTCCCAGCTGCGGAGCAGCACGGCGAGCCGGAACAGCCCTCCCCCGGAGCCCCCTCGCAACCCACGCATCCCCCCGCAGCCCAACAGCCGCTCTCTCGCTCCCCGGGGACCGGGCGGGGGGCGAGGCCCCACCCCTGCAGCGGCTCTGCCCGTCCGCCTCGTCAAAAGCGGAGCGCAGACCGGCCCGCGCCTCTCCTCCGCCCTCCAACGGGCGCCGCTTTAACAAGACCCAAAGTGATTTCCCAAATTACACTCTGGGATGATGTAGGGGACAGCCCCTAAAGCACCAGCCCATCCCGTGGGATCGCTCCACCTGAGCGGGTTCACTCCTGCTGCCTTCCTCCCCGTCTGCAGGTGTGTCAGTGACCCCTCGTCGCGAGGGGACACGTCCGAGACGGAGGAGCGCTCCTGGGCAAGGCTGTACGGAGAGCCGGGGTCCATATCCCGGGATGGGGCCGCGCGTCCTGCAGCAGATACCTTGCCCATGTATCTCACGTCCCTGCAGGCTTCATGAACCAGCCCTGAGCAATTAGCCAGCCCATTACCCAGCTGGCCTCCTGCCACAGTATCGTGACATAGGGCACAGCCATAGGTCGCCCAGGGTCTTGAATCCCTGGGCAACACAGCCCGGTCCCCGTGCAGGAGGGGACGCGGGTGTGCTGCAGCGCATGGCGAACAGCAAGGTCATGGCATGCTCAGCGCTATATGCATGCTTCAGGCCGAAGCATTGGCGGAGCTGACAGGCAAGAGGAGTGGCTGTGGGCTGTGGGTACAGCATCCTTGCCTCCAGCCCGGGTTTCCACCAGGAGCAGGGACCTGGCTGGAGGACAGTCAGCGCTGGGTCTCGCGGTGCAGCTGCGGCTGCTGTATCACATAACGGCGAGGGTCGAGCACGGAGGCATCGCACCATCCACAAACAGCCAGCAGCCTTTAAAACAAGCGTGGGAAATGGAGGCTGGTGTTTGGTCACAGCTGCCTGGAAATGCTGCACAGGCGAGCCCTGGAGAGCCGTCCTCCCTCTCCCTCTCCCCGGGCTGTGCCTTAGTCCCCTGCCCATTCTTGTGGCATGGAACTTCAGTTATACAAAACATGTTAGCGAGGCTGATGGGGATTCTGTTCTGGAGAGAAAAATCCTCTGTTGTTGTCTAATCTCATTTCTACACCTGCCAATTTTCCTTTCCCCTTCCTGTCTCCTCACCCTCTTCAGAGCACTAATTAATACACAACTGCCTTGGCCATGCCATGTCCACTGAAAATCTGCATTGAATTAAATGCTGTGCTTTCTTCCTATCTAACTCATTGTCTCTGCTAATCATATCCTTAATTAAGAATTATTAGCTGTTTTTAAATGTGGGACTCCCAGTTGTTAGTGGCTTTTTTTCCTTAAACTACAAGTTAGCAATTTTTAAATGTGATCATGTCTTTAATTGCACAGAAATAAACCCACATGATCCCAAACCCTTAATCTGCCTATTTTAGGATTTCTTATGGCTGCTTACTCTGATAGCAGAGCATCTTCCATGTGAAATCAGCCTTTTAAGGCATATCAAATTACGTTCCAGATTACAGTGAATTAAAAAAAAAATAGGCCAAAGAACATTGAAAAATGTGTGACTTACCCAAAGGTATCCAGTATTGGCTCTGTCAGAAAAAATTCCCCAGGAACTCTGACTCCTATTGCCTTTGCCAAGCATTTGTCTACACTGATACAATTAAAGACAAAATATTTGTGGTATTGAAGGATTATTTGACAAAGATTTTATTGCTATTGTTGTTGTTAGGAAACAATTTTCTGGTAAGATAATTTGAGGGGAATATTTTCCAGAAATGATTTCCCACCCCTATTATCTGGGCTGTTATAAGCTCCAGTGAGTATTTCAGGATAATGCTCCTAATGGAGTAGTAGAGGTTTTTAAATCTCTCATACACAGATCTCACCATTATTTTTGTTCAGGAAGAGAAAAAGGTCAAAATTAAACCACAAGCCTCTTGTCATAGAGCATCACCCCCTGACAAAAATAAAACAAAACCCTTCCTCTTTGACTCCTGTGCAGGTTTGAGGATACCAACCTCTCAGCTGGGGCAGGGGGAGAGGGGCTGTGCACACAAGAACTCAAAACTGCTTTAATTATTGATAAATATATTTACACAACAACACTTTCCCTTTAGGGGAAACATGAGTTACTCATGCAATTACTCAGGTTATATTGACTCAACGCTGTCAAGCCCCTGTATTTCATCCCTTTAATACAGGTGCATAAACACCTGTTTATTTGGCAGGGGTTATCTGTGAAGTGCCATGTGGGTTTGGGAAGGACGTGCACCCTCGCAGCCAGGGGTGGCCGGGTTTGCTCAGCAGCCCTTGGCTCAGCACCAGCAGCACAGGGCAGGGCAGGGCAGAGGTGCTGCTCACAGGGCAGGGCAGGGCAGGGCAGGGCAGGGCAGAGGTGCTGCTCACAGGGCAGGCACGCAGGACCACCGGGACCTCCGTGCCTAGGGTGACAGGGAGCCCGGGGCCCTGGGAGTAGAGCAGGTGCTCCGTGCCTTTGTGTCTGACACTGAGCGCAGGGGAAGGCCCGGTGAGGCAGCACGTGCTGGCACACGGGGCGGCTGCCCTGCTCTGCCCCACATGGCATGCAGAGAAGCCTGGGCTCAGCCACCGCAGAAGGCCTGCAGGGACTCTGGCACAGGAGCTGCCACCCCAGAGCTGCTGCGGGAGAGCCCCGGCAGCGCAGTGCATCAGGAGGTGCCCTGACTCACACAGCCAGCGCCCCTTTTCTCATTTCCTTTGCTCCCTGCCCCTGGGTGCAATTTGGGTCTCTGTGATTGCAGAGCAGGTTGGCAGTCAACCACAAGGTGAATTCACAAACACTTACAGACAATTTTTGAATCTCTTCAGTCAGAAGAGATTCAAAAATTGTCAGTTGCTTTCCATCTCAGAAACCTGTACTGATGGAAATTGCATCAGAGCAAGGGTCCAGTCCTTGTCTTCTCCCCATCCTGCCAGAGGCCATGAGTGGTTATCCTACAGAAGAAGGTAACAGGTAGGAGAAAGTGGAGTGGTCCCCTTGGTCTCCACTGTCCCAGCCCAGAGATGGCCAGAACAAGGCTGTCCCCAGAGCAGCATTTCTGAACAAAGAGCCATTCACCAGGGAAACACAAGGCGAGATGAGGAGGAGCCAAGAAGCACTTGGACACAGAGAAAGCGTTGCCTGAATTAGAGCTGTTCCCCGATCACCACAATTCCCAGATTCTCTCCAGCCATGCCTGTTACCCTGCCCTGATGCTCTCAGTTGTTAGTCTCCTGAATCACCAGGCTGCAGACATCAGCAAGTGCTCACTCAGGCACTTCAGGGCACTCAGAAATAACAGTGGGCTTGGAAATAGACTGATTAGCAATCCTCAGTGTATTTTTGGATAAGCGTGGACGGAGACCTCATTTTATTGTTACTAATCTGCATTGCAGGAACTGCTCATGGATGAGGCCAGAGTGTCATTCCTATTTTTACCAATGATTTAGCACGCTGGGAGTCTGCTAGGTGTTTGGCAGAAAGACCAAGGCAAGGTTACTTCCCCAGGGTCCTTTAACCCGAACGCGCGCTCCGGTGCGGTGCCAGGCTCCGCTGCAGACGGCTGTGACAGAACTGCAGGGGCACAGCATCTCTGCTGCCACCATGCTGCTGGCCTCCAGCCCTGCCGAGGAAGGCTGAGAGGGATTTATGGGCACCTCAGCCACTTTCTGAGTAAAACCAGCCTTTTCTTCCTTGAGCCTCTTTGTTTTCAAAGATGAGCCTTTCCCAGTGTAATATAGAGCCTTGCTCTCCTCAGAATGTGTAATGCAGTCATAACCTTGTCTGCAGCATGCAGCCAGCTGACGTGTTCACCATGAGGGATTTGCCTCCTGAGAGGAGCTGTGCAGACAGAGATTGTGAGCACAAAAAGGTTTCTTTCTGGGTTAATGACAGATTTGGTGATGGTGAAAGTTCACACACACAATAATGCCAGGACTTTCTGGACTGGGAGGTTTATCACAAGGCAATAAAGATGTGTCTTTGGTAGCTTGCGCTGGCTTTGACCTGAGCCCTGTGGGTGGACAGAAGGTCTTTCACCACTTGGACCCTCATTGGATGCAAGACTAGCAGGTTTCCCAGTTTTCCCCAGACCTCCTTGGTGGCCTGTTGCTTTTATTTTCCTTAGAGGCTTAGGCAGGACTCAGCACTCACTTATCCCATTCACACTGGTCAGGGCTGGAGATGTGGCTTATGGGTTCAAATGCAGCTCCAGTTCTGATCCATGGGCAGCTCACCTGTGCTGTGATGGTGGCCAGGTGAAGCACAGTCCCTTGCACCCCGGTTACACAGACAGTCTCTGCTCCATGCGTGTCTCTTGTGAACACAGGCGTCACAGGCAGGCAGGGGTGCGGGTGGGCACGGCAGAGTGGGGCCCTGGCTCCAGCTGGCACCAGCCTTAGAGGGTTTCTGTGAGTAGCAGTGGTGTTCACAGCGTTTTGCCTGGGCTGGCCCAGCAGGGGCTTGTTGAGCCCCCAGAGCTGCAGGGCCCTGCTCACAGATTATGGCCCAACGGGGCCATCCAGGCCTCAAGTGCCGGGCCTGCGTGTCCTGACCATGGCCAGCCACGGAGGGGGCAGGACGTGGCTCCCAGCAAAGGAAACAAATTCAACATAAGGCAGAGCATCCCTTCATGGGAATCCCAGCAGAGGCCAATACTGATTGCTCAAAACAAAGCTCTGCTGCCCTGGGAGGGAGCCTGACTCCTACCCCAGGGTTCACACATGGAGGCCCCCGCTGACCCATACAGCAAAGCCCGGCAACAACAACCAGCAAGGCTGATCCTACCAGCTTTGTTCAAACATTCTCCACCAAAGCCTGCAGGAAGTTTTCGTTATGAAGTCAGGCAGGATCGTGCTGCATGCTCTGCAATATGCTAACTTCCCCGTGAGCAGTTGCTCAATACGTGTTTAAGTAGACAGGCCACCACTACTCATTAACCAAAACAAATGGGAAAAGGGGAAAGCTTACAACACAACAATTGCTTTCAATTAGAGCATATATCTATTGCCAAAATATGTCAGTGGGATTTGACAGACTACATTTTTAACTGTGTACTACTGAAGAACAGGCTGCACTAAAATGCAGCCTAAACTAAACAGGAATTTAATCCCCTTCCCTTCCTCCCCACAGCATAATCATCAGCCTGTAAATATATTATTACAACCCATAGTACCCTTGTTAATTCCAACCAATTTGACTTACCTCAGTGGCTTCGGTGTTATTCTCTCCCATGTTCACTGAGCTTATTGAGCCTTCAGTGTTGATGCTCATTTTGTGCTTTGAAGTGAAAGGGTTAAATGTGTTTAATTGTAAATTTATTGTTTGTTTTGCATGGTTTAATACAATCCTAAGCATTTTGGTTAACATTTCATGTCGCTTTAAAAGATATACCATTTTGCACTGAGCTAGCTTGTATGCTTTTGGATATGTTGTATGCAGACAGTGTGATCTCGCTCTCAACATTTCCCTGGTGACCCCAACAGTTTTAAAGGCTTCCACATTGCTTAGATACAGGAAACACATTCATTAATCTTACAGATAAGTCAAAAGTCACACACACAGACACGTGTATAAAAACTACCTGTGTCCACATACACATTTAAAGCCTTGGCAAGCCCCACGCTGGACTTGGTTGCATTTTGAATTTTTAGGACAGAAGGAGAGTTCTCAGACAGTTCCAGTTCAGCTTGCAAAGATGCGGTCCCTGCACCATCCACATGTTTCTGTGCACAGATATGTATTTGTGTTTGAATTCATCACAAATTCAAGAACGTAAAATTCATTATGTTAGAAGTGTGCTGGTGGAAACAGTCACATGAATCCTTACACACTTGAAACCAGTTTTTTATACAGATATCGCAGTGTAATGGGCACCCAAAGTATTTTACCCACAGTGAATGTGACGCTGAAACTAAGCAGAAGTAGTGGTAAAGCAAAGGGAGATGAAGCAACCTCAGCTAATATGCCTGAGGAGAGTGGAAAAGGCAAACAAACTACCTAAGTAGTAAAAATGACCTTCTAACACTGTTTTAAAATATAAACACCATACAGTTAGAGACTGAGGTACTTTTATCACTTGAATGTCAGCTCAGCTGTCCCATCTGTCTAAGCAGTAGTGCTTTAGTGCTTGTGCTATTTCACATCTATGTATTACATTGTACACAGCTGTGCAGTGTATTTCAGGAGTCGTGGGTGTCCCTGGTGCTCCTTTTCTCAGCCTAGTCTGCTCCACAAGGGGTAGAAGGACTCATACAAATCACTCTGCAATCCTACCGAGCTCTGTGCAAGTGAGTCTGCTCACACAGGGTGCAGAATGATTTCTCCAGTGTATGAAATGACCCATCAGCCCTGCAAAGGCTGGGCAGCAGCAGCAACCCTTTGCTTTGTGGTGCTTGTCTGGAGAGCAGTGATGAGTTCTAGTAGGCAACAAGGACTGACGAGCTGCAGGTGCTGCACTGCAGGTGACAGCCTGGGTGCTGAGCTCCTCTGCCTCTCCAGATGAGGTGTGCATTGGCAGGATTTGTTCACCGAAAGCTGGCAGGAGGCAAATCCTGTGACACACCATCAGGTCAGATTTGGGCTCTGTCAGCTTTTGTCTCCTCCAAGAGCCAAACCTGGGATCCCCACCTCCTGCAATCACCAGCACAAGCTCCAGCCAGGGCAGGGCTGGGGTCAGTCTCCCTCCCACTCTGTGGGCTCAGCCCCAGCCCAGGGCTGTTTAACTTCTCCCTGGTAAATGCCAGCCAGCAATCTGTCAGGGGTCACAATGGGAAAACATGCATTTCACTGGGTGCCTTTAGGATGAAATATGGGATCATTCTCCTCCCTAAGAATAGTCCTTTCAGGCTAGGCAGCTAAATATCAAAGATTCGTTCACAAAGAGAGAGCCACTGGCATACAGGAATTAGCTGAAAGGCTTGGGTCAGTTGCTGGAGAAGGGGTATGAGCAGCACCAGAGCCATCACAGCCTCTCCCCTGCAACCCATACAGAGCTGCCCAAGATGGACAGATTTCTGTAGCCTGGAATCTGACCTCCTAATCTTCTCATCTCCCTCTTAGTGTTCTCCATCCATGCTCCTCTTCTAAGTGATGTTTTTTAAGCCTAGGATTTAAAAAAACACAGCAAAACTTACCTCCAAATTTAATCAAATCTGTCAATCCGTCACCTTGCTCATTGCAGCCTTGCTTAGCAGCGTTTAGACTTCCTTGTGCAGAACTCACAAAGCAGTCTGGGGGGCATTCTCCAAGATCTGGCACACATGGAGGCTCTTCCTAGCTCACAAACGACCCCACTGATTTTATCAAGCTCTTTGCTAAGCAGTTCTGTAACCACCACTGGCAGGCACACAGAGCACGGCCCAGAGCAAACTGCATCTTTGTTCTAGCTTGTTCCTGGGACTGAAAAATGGTGTGCACACGGTTCCCAACACCTCTGACCATTCTGAGGCTCTCAGTCAGACACCCACGTGAGTCAAGCACCAATTCTGCTTTGCAAAACTTGAATCACAGTAGTAGGTCCTGGCCTTGCTCCTCTCTCACTTGCAGAGCAAGCATGGCAGCTGGAGTGCAGGATCTGGCCATGGGGCTGTTCAGATGCAGAAGGTTGAATAAATATTAGTGGTTAAACTAGTAGTTAACCCACCAGTTGAAATAACCAATAAATTATCTGTTTTTCTCGCAGTTGATGCAAATGAGAGTTGATTGTAAACATCTCATGCCTAAATTATACCTTAGAGAATCCCAGTGACACAGTTGGCCTTGCCTGAATTATTTCAATGCCAACAAGACAGACAAATGAGTGTAATTGTCCAACTCCTTTGACTTGCTGGCTTTTACCCTGCTTGGAAACTCTTGCAGCTGGGCATTAATGCAAGTTTTCGAACGTAAATGCACCTCTGCTCCAGCTCTGGCACTATTAACAAAGCTGTTCTCTTTTCATTCTTTTTAAGATAGAAAGAAGTGGGGTTGTTTTAAAATGAGAAGACCTGTTTGTGGTCGTTATTTCAAAAGAATATTACACTCCAGCTCCAGAATGACCACTAAGAAACTGGTAGCCAACACTTTTGTTACTGTGCTGGGTCTCACACTTATTCAGATACAGATCTAATGGCTCTCATCCCATGCCACTGGGGATGGGGATGGGGAACAACAGCATGTAAAAATTCATCAGTTTCCATGTGCCACTTTACTTGCCACATGAAACTTTGCATCTGTTTCATCCTAAGACCTAATCAGACCAGTTCCTGGCTGGAGCTTTTTTGTTCCAAAATTGGACCAAAAAAAAAGTACTAATGTCTACTTCCTCCCTAAGAGGCCAGCTCTTCCTTCCTTTCATGTTCGCATCCTCCACACAGTCTTTGGGGGAAGGGGGGAGGGAAGTACCAGAGGAGCCAAGAGAAGAGTGAATGGATTCAGGAAATACAAAGAAACCGAGGAAGCTGGTCCTTTGGGCAGCAGCAGATGTGGATGGCATGTCTGAATGCCTGCTGCCCACAGGCGGGCGGGTGCAGCAGCCTTCAGCGCAGGTGCACAGGTAGCACGGGTAGCACAGTAGCACAGGTAGCACGGGTAGCACAGTAGCACAGGTAGCACAGTGGCACAGGTGGCACAGGTAGCACAGTGGCACAGGTAGCACGGGTAGCACGGGTAGCACAGGGGCACAGGTAGCACAGGTAGCACGGGTAGCACGGGTAGCACGGTGGCACAGGTGGCACAGGTAGCACAGTGGCACAGGTAGCACAGGTAGCACGGGTAGCACAGGTAGCACAGTGGCACAGGTGGCACAGGTAGCACAGGTGGCACGGTGGCACAGGTAGCACAGTAGCACAGGTAGCACGGGTAGCACAGGTAGCACGGGTAGCACGGTGGCACAGGTAGCACAGGGGCACAGGTAGCACGGGTAGCACAGGTAGCACAGTGGCACAGGTGGCACAGGTAGCACAGGTGGCACGGTGGCACAGGTGGCACAGGTAGCACAGGTAGCACAGGTAGCACAGTAGCACGGGTAGCACGGGTAGCACAGTGGCACAGGTGGCACAGGTAGCACAGGTGGCACGGTGGCACAGGTGGCACAGGTGGCACAGGTGGCACAGGTGGCACAGGTAGCACGGTGGCACAGGTGGCACAGGTAGCACAGGTAGCACAGGTAGCACAGTAGCACGGGTAGCACGGGTAGCACAGTGGCACAGGTGGCACAGTAGCACAGGTAGCACAGGTAGCACGGTGGCACAGGTGGCACAGGTGGCACAGGTAGCACAGGTAGCACAGGTAGCACGGCTAGCACGGGTAGCACGGTGGCACAGGTGGCACAGGTAGCACAGGTAGCACAGTAGCACAGGTAGCACGGTGGCACAGGTGGCACAGGTAGCACAGGTAGCACAGGTAGCACAGTAGCACGGGTAGCACGGGTAGCACAGGGGCACAGGTAGCACAGTAGCACGGGTAGCACGGGTAGCACAGTGGCACAGGTGGCACAGTAGCACAGGTAGCACAGGTAGCACGGTGGCACAGGTAGCACAGGTAGCACAGTAGCATGGGTAGCACGGGTAGCACAGGGGCACAGGTAGCACAGGTAGCACAGGTAGCACGGGTAGCACGGGTAGCACGGGTAGCACGGTGGCACAGGTAGCACAGGTAGCACAGTGGCACGGGTAGCACAGGTAGCACAGTGGCACAGGTGGCACAGGTAGCACAGGTGGCACGGTGGCACAGGTGGCACAGGTAGCACAGGTAGCACAGTAGCACAGGTAGCACGGTGGCACAGGTGGCACAGGTAGCACAGGTAGCACAGTAGCACGGGTAGCACGGGTAGCACGGGTAGCACAGGGGCACAGGTAGCACAGTAGCACAGGTAGCACGGTGGCACAGGTGGCACAGGTAGCACAGGTGGCACGGGTAGCACAGGGGCACAGGTAGCACAGTAGCACAGGTAGCACGGTGGCACAGGTGGCACAGGTAGCACAGGTAGCATGGGTAGCACGGGTAGCACAGTGGCACAGGTGGCACGGGTGGCACGGGTGGCACAGGTGGCACAGGTGGCACGGGTGGCACGGGTAGCACAGTGGCACAGGTGGCACAGTAGCACAGGTAGCACGGTGGCACAGGTGGCACAGGTGGCACAGGTGGCACAGGTAGCACGGGTAGCACAGTGGCACAGGTGGCACGGGTGGCACGGGTGGCACGGGTGGCACGGGTGGCACGGGTGGCACAGGTGGCACAGGTGGCACGGCTGGCACGGGTAGCACAGTGGCACAGGTGGCACGGGTGGCACGGGTGGCACGGGTAGCACAGGTAGCACAGTGGCACAGGTGGCACGGGTGGCACGGGTGGCACGGGTAGCACAGGTAGCACAGGTGTGCCGTGCTGCGGCAGGAGCCGCCCCGGTGCCGCACGCAGCTCCCGTCTGTTGTGGGGTGGTTTTTCCCAATTCCCGTCCACGCTGCCAAGCCAGGCTCTGCTCACTCCAGCAGCAGGTCTGTGGCTGGCGGGGGAGCCAGAATCTGGAAGAAGGAAAACTCTTGATGGCAGCTCCACCAGCTCCTTCTCACATATGCTGTTTACCAGGATGCAGCTCGCTGCTGTGAGGAGCTGCCTGCTGCAAGGCCACATTGACAAACAGCTCGCTGGCCAGAGCTCAGGGCTCGGCTGGCTGCACGACCAGGGCGAGATGGAGCTCCTTGCCCAGCCTGAGGTTGCCAGGGGCCCCCAGAGCCGCACACCAGGCTGTACCGCGGCCACACGGGTCCCTGGTCTGGGCACACCTGCCGAGGGGAGCACTGGAAAAGGCATTTGGACTGCACCTTCACACTTGCTGCCCCTCTCTAGGGAGCAGCCCTCTCTCAAGATGGCTAATGGTACCACTCTATTGAAGAAAATAAGTAATTCTTTAATTTCAGGAGATCTTATTGTGAGCTTAAAGCTAAAACAGACAACCAAACACTTTTCTGATTTGAGAAAGGAAGAGATCAGGGCATTCATTTTACAGCATCACAATGTGGGACCCTTTCCACTTAAGAAAAACAAATCTCTGTCTCCTTATCTTTTTCTTTGCTGCAGATTCATTGACTAATGAATTCTTACCAGCTGTAACATTCATCTGCATGCCTAAAATTCAACCTTGTAAAAGCCTACTTGCCCACAGTGAGTAATTCTTTTGGTGGGTGAATAATTTGTCTCCATAGAGGGCTTATGTTTGGTTTATGCTTTTGCTGCTCAGGATAACATGCAGTGGGAATCTAGATGTTTTGTACAATTCTGTACTTTACCTAAGTGTTGACGGAACTCAGTCAGGAGTGGGTAATTTCATTTTTTTTGTCCTTAACAGCAACTGAATACGTAAATACCAGATAAAGGAAAAAATCAAATTATTATCTGAGTCTTTGATTTTTCTCAGGATTATCCAAATAAAGGATGCAGGAGACAATGGGTTGGCCAGGATGGGAAATTTTCATGGCAGATTTTCAGGTGCTTCCTAAAATGTTTTCCATTAAGTGTCCCTAGAGGTCCAGTATTTGTGTAATTATCTGAAGAAAGAGTTCTTGACATTTCTTTCCTTCTTTGGTTTCCTTCATCTAATGGCTCCTTAAGGCTCTGCAACTCACATTTTTCTTTACAGAACACCAGAAACAACATCCCTTATTTTCACACTTCAAAGAGGAGAAAAAAGAGACCTTTTGGCAAAATGTCAGATTGTGTGACTGATAACATCCCCCATCATTACAGACTATGACTTGCGGCCACCTTCGACTCAGAAGTGAAAACAAAACCCATACATTTGATAGTGGCCACTTCTCTCCATCTTATTAATTTAGGACTAGTCATTAGCTGGTGGAGAGGGAAAATAATTTCCATCAAGAACACGGAGGGGGGGATAGAAGAGGAGGGTAGCATCTGACATTCCCCCTCTCCTCCCTCCCCATTTTCCAGCATTTTCCCTCCGGAGATGCTGGTGTGAAACCAGCTCACATGACAAATTAAAGTGATTCATACCCCAGCTGCAGTCCCTGCTGACAAGCCCCACTGCAGAGCAATCATGCAGATTTTATGCACCCAGAGCCCAGGGAAGGGCCTGGGTCATGGCACTCGCCACACTTCAGAGCAGTCTGACACAACTTGGCTGAATTCATCCACAGCACGTGAAGGCCAAATGGCTTTCTCTTGACAGCAGTTAATAAAGTGGTTTTAGAAGGGATATTTTCTCTGCTAAATTAAATTTTCAAGACACCATCCTGCATCTTCAGCCCTTATCTTTTTGTCTGGATTTTTTTTTTTGCACTCCTGTCAGTCTTTAAACACACAAGCAGGGATTACACAGATAAGCCTGCAGCGTGGTTCATTCTGGCAGTGGCTTATTAATCACAGTTAATTTACTCGGGGATCCATAAACTGGACAATTCAGCTGTGATTCTCTTGTCAGCAGAATAAAGTTAGAAGCAGCTCAGGGCCCGTTTCAGAGGTGGAGCTGCAGCCCCAGGTAGGCTCCATGGCAAGGGCAGCAAATCCCTCCCCATGTGGAGCAGCACTGGAGCCCCACACAGGCAGCGCCAGGGCCCGGGGCCACCCAGGGCATCCCCTCAGGGTGCATTAACCACACACTGCTGAGTAACAGAGACCTGGCTGTCCCTCAGGGTGAGCAGCAGCCACCAGGGGCACAGGAGAGAAAGCGCTGGTGCCCTGACCCTTAGGGGATGATTGTGCAAAGACTGAGGCCTGGCCAGACCTGCTAGTTTCAGTTTTATCCAATATGGGATATTGGTGCTTCTGCTCAGACCACGGGAAGGTCTAAACTGTGGGGAACACCTTGTCTGGACCTCAATCATCCAGGTCATGCTGACTGTGTGATGGTTGCTTTGGGAAAACCCCTCAGAAAGAGATATTTGGAAGTGTTTCCACTGATGCCTCTGATGAGGGAGAAAAGCTGCAGCAAAAATGCAGAGCAGGAAAATGAGGGATTTCAAAATAACGACCTAGGCTGATTTCAACTCCGAAGTAGATGGAAGGAATGGAGCTGGGACCCGCTCCCATCAGATGGAAATAAATTGGACTATTTCCCAGACAGATTGGCCCCAGCTGGGAAAGAGAAAGAAGGCAAAGAGGGAAGATGGTTCAAGTAGGAAAACAGAAGCTCTCATATATTGGGCATTTTCAAGAAAGTCAGATTAGATATATTATCAAATCAACAGGATTAGATTCAGCTGGCAGTATCCTGGGAGCCAGGAGACAAAGCTTGTCAAAGCTGATAGTGATTCAAGGTGGACGAGCAACAAGGCTTTGTGATTTTTATTTTTTTCTGACCATGACGAAAACTGATCTGCCCCTCACAGGACAGAGGGAATGCACTGGAGGATGGCAGGCGCTCCAACATCTCTCCCACCTCGCCAAGAGACCTTAGGCAATACCATCAGGGACCTTGTAATTTCACCTTCCTACACCTGGCTGGAGGAGGACTGGCCTCCCACACTGCTTGGCAGGAACCCTGAGTATTAATTAACACATTCTTAGCCAGAGTTCCAAGCCTGTTTTAGAAGCTTACTTGATTAAAATCTTCAGCCCTCCACAGAACCTCCCCTGAAAGGACAGGCATGGGTTGTCATGATCTGGATCTTGTGACGACTACCGGCACAGTCAGAAATTCTCTGGCGTTCCAGATGCTCCAGAAAAAAAACCCAAACCAAACCTGGGCAAGAGCCCACAAGCTGAAAGCCAACAATAAACAAAGCAAACTCAATCAGTGATTAGTATTGGCTCGCTGCTGCTCAGGAGGCCATGGGGGGAACAGTGATTAGGGGAGCCTGAACCTCAGCCTGTGTCAGTGACCTGACAAGTTACTGACGCTGCTTGTGCTGAAGGCAACAGAGCAAAGTACAGCAGCCCCTGCTTTGCCAGCCTCCAGGATGGGAACAGGAGGACATCCTTCAGCATTCCCAATGCCACAGCAGTAGGAAAGGAAGCGAGTCAGGGCTACAGCAGGCTAACAGAGAAGCAAAACCAGCACCCTTAAAAATCATGGTCTGGTCTCAGACAGGAGGGATGGCCACAGGCAGTGGCCACAGGAAGCATGGCAAGAAAAGCCCAGCCAGTTCCTGCTCTGTTCTGCCTTCTCTCCCTCCCCAAAGCCTGCACCAGACCTCCCACCTCTGGGAGCAAACAGGTGCTCGTCCAGTGGGGCCTTGAAGTGCTGCTGCCAGTGGAGCCAGCAGTGAGTCTTAGGGCCCCCACTGGCCATCAGAACTTTCCTGATGCTCAGTCTATGCCTGCAGCCTGGATGTGGCCTGGTGTCACTGGGGGAAGGCACTTGGGGCACCAGCACTGTCCACCCCACTCCTGCACTGGCTGTTAGAGCTGCTGGGGGCTGACACAGCACTGGGGCTGCTGGCTCCCTGACTATGCAGGGGTACCCTGGACTGACCTCTGCACACCCCTGGGCTCATCAGCCCTGCAGGGCAGCCGGCTCGGGGCTGTCCCGGTGTCCCAGCCCTGCAGGGCAGCCGGCTCGGGGCTCGGGGCTGTCCCGGTGTACCAGCCCTGCAGGGCAGCTGGCTCGGGGCTGTCCCGGTGTCCCAGCCCTGCAGGGCAGCTGGCTCGGGGCTCGGGGCTGTCCCGGTGTCCCAGCCCTGCAGGGCAGCCGGCTCGGGGCTGTCCCGGTGTCCCAGCCCTGCAGGGCAGCCGGCTCGGGGCTCGGGGCTGTCCCGGTGTCCCAGCCCTGCAGGGCAGCTGGCTCGGGGCTGTCCCGGTGTCCCAGCCCTGCAGGGCAGCTGGCTCGGGGCTCCCTGCGAGCCCCCGCGGCAGGAACGGCCTCGCCGGGGCCGCGGTGCCGGAGCCCCCGGGCCCGCCCGCCCCGCCGGGGCCCTGCAGCGCCCAGCCCCGGGCCCAGGCTCGGCTCTGCTGTGCGGACAGCCCGCCCTAGGGCTGAGCTTCCCCCGCACAAGGACCTGACACGCCGGCTCACTCACCTTTTACATTCCTTGAATTCTTGCACGGGGTTCCACCAGCAGCTCCCACAACTGTCCATACACCAGAGCAAAAAAAAACATTATCTTGGACAGCAGAACACCCAATTTCATTCTGTTGATGGGGAGAGGGGGAAGGATTTCAGCAGCTCAATTAAAAGCCCTTTACCCAGACCAGTCCCTGCATTTCCCAACTCACAGTTGTGCCCTGGCCCCACAGCCCTCACTTCACAGCCTCCCCACGTTCAGATGAGGCCACGCCTTGCCCCCAGTAATTAATGGTGTAGGTAACACCTGGAAAAAGGTGCAGCTCTTGGCAACTTCTCTAAGGGGGATGTGGCAGAAGGATGACGGGCATTTTGCTAATAGGAGGGAACACCTTCAGGCTGAAAATCTGCAGGTTTATCTTGCCCCGGGGCCACAGGCAGCTTGTGCTTGCCAGCTCTGTTTGCACTACCATGCGCCTGCTGAGCTGGCCTGTCTGCCACCTCCAGCCCCCATCACTGTGCAGTCCTGCCACTGCAGGGGTACCTCCTTCCCAGCCCGTGTCAGGAAACGGGGAATTTATCAATGTAGCCAGTGTTGCTAGGTTCTCTCTGTCCTGTTCTCGAAGAACCTCAAAATTTCAAATGATTTTTCAATTTCCTTTTCTCTTAGGAAGCTACCCTGCATCCAAGGAAAAGTTGCTTTGTGAGTTCTGTAGGTGGGGACACCACTCCAATAGAGCAGGGCTGAGGCTGGTGCTTGGGGAGCCTTGATCAGCATGGTTTCCCCTCTGTTTCTGGGACAAGCCAGCAAATAGGACAGGACGTTTTCTGGGAGCCAGAGGAGACACCAAGGCTCTAGAGCCAGAACTGTGAGCAAAGACATCACGAATGGGAGCAGGAATGGGAACAGGAGAGGCAGCAGCAGGAGATCAGGTCTGAGTGCTCAGCAGAGCTGCAGTGGATGAAGCAGGGAGGAGCTTGTCAGCAGATCTTTGTAGACTCCAGCCCCACTTTGAGGAGAAGAGAGGAAAGGTCTAGGTCAGACAAATGACTGATTTCCACTGTAATCACAGACCCAGCCATGCTTAACAACAGAAGCGGAGCATTCAGCCTTATGTGACTGCTGGTTTGAGGGCTGTCAAGCATGTCCCATGAACAATTACCCCTCAGAATGGCTCCCTTCAGAGCAGGGAGCACGAGGCATTGCAGAGCTGCAGCCTGTGTCTGCCTATTCCCTTTCCAGGTGGGACACGGAGCCGAGCGCAGGCCTGGCTGCCCTGTGCAGGATCGGGAGAGGGCCTGCAAAGCCTGAGCAGGGACAGAGAGGCTCTTCCCCATCTGAGCCAACACGAAACAGGACTGCACCCGAGCAGTAATAACCACTGAGTTACTGCTGTAATGATGCTGAACCATGGGGGAGAGGGGTCCTGCCCAGCAGAACCAGCACAGGGACTTCGGTGTGCTGCTGCAGCTGCTGCCCGTGGCCCTGCAGTGGAGCGGCCGGGACATTTGCATGGCAAGGCCGTTTGTGCATCCGGGATGCCCCGGAGCCCGGGATAGCCTCGGCGAGGTGTTTGTATGACCGAGCAGGTCCGGGACTGCACGTCCCCCCGCGCTGCACAGCGCTGCTCCGGGACGCGGCAGCGCTGACCGAGCAGTCAGCGGCAGAGCCGGGGCGCTCCGGCAGTGCCTGCAAGCCGGCGGGCTGGCTTGTGCCATCTGCCCCGCTGCCGGCGCCCGTTCCCATGTCCTCTACGCACCGTCCCGCCGATGCCGGGTGCAGCCCGGCCCGGCGGGGTGCAGGGGCACGGCGGCCAAGCCGCAGCCCCCGCGGCCAGAGCCCCGCGGCCCCCGGGCCCGGCCGCTGCCCGAGGGCTCCGCCCGCGCTGCCGGACGTGGCCGCCAGGGGTCGCCTGAGACCGCGGGCGCGCGCACGTGCAGTGCCAGGCATCGCCGCCAGGCGGCCTCAGAGCCGAGGGGATCGCGAGTCCCCTCAGGGCGCGGCGGGACCCGCGCGGGTCACTCGGGCCGGAGCCTTGGAAGCCTTCAGGGCCCCTCCGTTAACTCCGAGATCAAAAGGGTTCCCATCAGCCGGTCCAGATCCCGTCCCTGTAACTTCGCGGCAGCAGTGCCCCAGGCACCCCCTGGCCCGGCTCTGAGCACTCGGGGTAGCGATGACTTGGCCCCGCCTGGGCCAGTCTGGCCGCGCCCAGCAACAACCGGCCTTTGCCAGCTGGGAAAGCAATGGACGGGAAATGCTGATGTGCTCAATGGAGGTGGAGAGCTGATCTGAAAAAAGTGAACCATCTTTCAATGAAACATTTTTGGACGAACATAACCCAAGTTCTTGAGCAGTGTGGGAGAGGACTATTTTACCCATGCCAAGGGTCACAACTGCTTCAAGACGTGTGAGACAACAATCAGGAGGGTGGAGGGATGTTGCTTCCTTGAAGATGTTTTCTGCTGAGGAGTGCTCCATCAGTGAAATGTCACCTGCTTCCTCATTCAGTCCCTGTTCTCTTCTCAGGATCCTTTGCCCAGGTAAGCAGGATGGGATATTTGTAAAATATCTCGTTTAGTTCTCAGGGTGTGTCTGAGACAAGTATGAGCCATGCTGTCACAGCTCCTTCCCAGAGCAAACCAAGCAGCTGCCTCCCCCTCAGTGTGCTCACCTGTGTCAGCACCATCCCCTTCAGGGAATGCTCAGCAGAGCTGAGGAGGAACGGGGCTGGCTCGGCCCAGAGCTCCTGTTCACCCTCAGGGAATGGGGAGGCACCTCGGTGATGTGCAGATGTGTCAGTAGTGCCAGAAGCAGGTGGAATTGAGGAGCTGACTGACCAGATGGCGCAATGTGCTGTCACACTCTTCTCTATCCTGGCCAGACAGGCTCTCAGGCATCCTCCTCCCTGGAGGGCACAATCAGGATTAGGCGTTCTTCAAACAATGATTTGGAGCCAGAGGTGTCCTCAGGCTGTTGCAACAGAGGTCTGATAGGTGACCCCAATCTGAAAACACTGTTTTATGTGTAGTGGAGGAACTTTTAGAATGCCTTCAGACCTCTTGGTTCTAAGTCAAGGAGACTATCAGCTGAAAGCAGGCAGGACTACAGGAACAGCTGCACTGAGGAAGAGGGCTGAACACACACTGCATATCTTCCCATCCGGCTCTGGCCCTTCTCAGGCAATATTACTTTTTTTTTCCCCTTTGGCCAGGGTTGGCACAAGGCTGGTACAAAGGCCAAGAACACATTCAAGGTGACTCTTATTCCTAATTTCAGAGGGGATCTGGCTAGAGTACAAGCCACTCAGCAGAGCTGGTTTGCCCTGGGATATTCTATTTCATGCTAACTCAGGCAGCAAAGAACCCTCTTCCTATTTCTAACTCCAGTCAGTGAGGGAGGATCCACTGAGGCTGATGAACTACTGACCAACACTTAAACACCAGTTGATTTCGTGTTTAAGAAACAACTTAAAGACTGGTATTTTGTGGTAGGGAGCTGGCTGTTTGCAAAAATTTCCACTATTAGCACATCAAAGTGATGTTATTTGGCCGGGGAGAATGATTGCTCCAGTGAGAAATATGAGCCAATTCCTCACCTCCACTGCTGCAACCCAGCTTGGCTGTACCCTTGCCATATCCCTGTTTGTTCCTCAGGACCTGGGTGGAGCTATCAAACCACTTCCCACAGACTAACCAAAAAGCTGAGTAACACCACCTAATCCCCTGCATTATCAGATTAAATCTGTTGACATGGGAGTAGAAGGCCAGTGCTTTCACCTTTGTTCATCATGGTCCCCTGCTGCTCCTGAGCCACAGCCAGCACCTCTCAGGTGACCGTCCCAAAAGAATGCAGAACCATTTACCCTCACAACCATGTCCCATCCTGAGTCAGACAGCTCTAGCAAAAGCAGCACCATGCACTTGCTTCATCTATAAACTGCTGGAATTTGCATTCTGGTTGTGAGGAGATTACAGGGGGGAAAATCCTGCAAACAGCTGCTTTTGCTTTTTGATCTCTTGCTGGTTTTACAGTACTTGCATCTCTGTGAAAACAGAGAAAAGGACTCTGTACCTTTATCCTTAAAATATTGTTTCCATTCCCTTCTTGGTTCTTTGTTCTTGATACCACATGATCAAAACCCAAGAGGAACAAGTATCTTCTCCACACCAGTGAGGAATCTGCTCACTTTCAGTTTGTACAAATAATAAAGGATTCAGAAATTCTTCTATGAAACACAGTAGCCAAAATACCTCTTGTTTACAGCAGGGGCTCAACCAACATTGTGCAGTCTCTTGCCTCTGCTCAGGGAGAGGGAGCTTTCTGCTAAGGAGTGCTGTCCTGGCAGCTGCAGCCTTTCTCATCCAAACTGAGCCAGGCCTGGAACTGCTCCATCACCAGCTCCCTGAGACACACGGGTGATGCTACAAGTGCACCTGCCTCTAAATACGCATGTCACACAGAGTGGGCCCTGAAATCCCTTAAGGACAAAGTCCACAGAGGCAAGGGCTGTTCTCATCTGGGACAGGGCAGGCTACCGACTAGTGGTGGAAAAATACAGGACCAACTTCTGGTCCTTCCAAGGCAGACACTTGGTGGGTAAGTCTGACTGAACTGACCTGCAAACTGAGTCACAGTGTGGCTGCAGGGACCCTGCCAGAGGCTGTCCCAGGCACAAAGGGGCTGGAAAGGATCAATGAGGACGAATGCAATGCTGCTGCTCCTTTCCTACACCTGCAAGACCAGACACTGACACCAGCTTACTTTTGTTGTGCCCTAGTGGTGTGTGGCTGGCTGAGTGTAGGATAAAGTCTGACAATCAGAGCTATGGAGAACTTGCCGACATTTTGAGCTCTCAGGGCACAGCAGTTTTGACACACCCCTCTTCTTCTCCATGACAGCACCTCCCTTCCCCTGCCCTCGCCCCTCCAGAAAGATCCAAACTAGACCGGTGTTAATAGCTGAGGTCTTTATTTAAAGTTTTTTATATACAGTAAAATTGCCACAGATAAATCTGCGACAATCAGACAAGACAAATGTAAATCTCTCTCAACAATTAGCAGCTTAAGATCTATAAACTACAGTGTTACGTTCACAAGTGTCATTTCTGTACTTTTCAACCCGTGCAAGTGAGTTTTTCTGGTTTTTTTTTACACTTTTAAAACACACTTACAGCTAAGTCAATTGCCTACGACTATACCACCTGGCATACACAACACAGACACACAGGGTAACTCTTTAGCCACTTCCAGAATTCATTTTAAAACTGGCAAAACTACTCAATCTTGAACCCTTTGTAGCTTGGCTTCTTTTGTTATAATGCCTTTTCTTTTTTTAATTTTAAAAATGCATATTTTCAAAGCTGACAGACAGTGCTTTCCTGCAACACGCATGTAAGTCAGCAGTTCACCTGATCCCACCTAAGCACACATGGGATTGGAATAAACCAATAGAGTAACTGCTGGGAGCATGCTGAATACCCTTGAAATAAACTAATGAGGCTGAGAGAAAAAAAGAACTTTCTAAAAGCTTTAAATTTTTTTTTTTTTTGCATCAAGATTTTCTTTCTTCTTTATATTGAAGGAAATAGGGGAAACATGAACTTCACTTGAACTCTCAAATGTTAATGAGGAGGTGCTGCTCCTGGAACTTACACAGTCCATTATATTTTTCCCTTTTTATGTGCTGAGGCAGTATGTGCTAAACATATCTAAGCAATTTCTGAATCACTTCAACTCCGAATATGAAATGTTTTGGGAAACATTCTGCCACTCAGAGATGGTCACTAAAAAGTTTTTATCTACAAAGGAGGCTATTAAAGGTACTCACACACGCACGCATTCACATCCACAGCAGAAACTGTTCTCTACGCGTCACCCAGAAACACTCCATCAGGAAAGCAAACACAACCATGTACAAGGAAAGGGAGCTTTAAAGCTAGAATCACATTTCCAACAACATCATCATTAAGCTATCAGAAATCATCACAGGCTTTCAAATTGAAGAGGGAGGAAAACCCCAAAATATTCTGCTAGTGCAAAAGGCAAAACACATGGCAGTTGTGTTAGGATATGAGAAGTGGATGCAGCATCATACATGACGTTAGCAGCATCATACATGACGTTACTGCAGACAACTTTCTGGAATGGAAGAAACTGTTGAGAGAGAGAGACAGACACTTTGTCCAGACCCATATGTATATGGCCTTCACCAAAGAGTTCTGAGATGTCAGTTTCTATTAAGCCTGCACCTTCTGGCAAGCTAGCAAATGATACTGAATATGACAGAGTTGAGAAAAGAAATGAAATTAGGATATAAAGAAGAGGGACAACACTTCCTTAAATACTACCGACACTAAATGTCCAGAGCCACTGGTGTTTAACTCCTTCCTGATTTGACCACATGAAAACCTATCTTAAGCAATTGTAGTATGTACAAGACTGAGAAAAAGAGGTACAAAGGCCAGTTTTCAGGAAAAAAAAGGCAACGAAGTATTTCAGTTATGTGCCAAATCAGTTCTTACTGTTATTCACACATTTGTTTCTGAAAAAACCTGGAAAATGGCAAGATGATAGTTAGCCAAGAAATGTGAGTCACTAGAGAAGAGCCTCACCGGAGCCAGCAGCAAGGGAGGGAATGGCCACACACCTCTGCTCTGGCTGTGGCACTGCAGAAAGCACAAGCAGTTTGGGCTTGAGTCAGCTGTAAATGTCAATCTTTGTTTTAATTAGGACAGGAGCAGATTAGTGCACATGGTGACAGAGAGGTGTACTGGGATCCCTGGGGGAAGGGCACCTGAATTTCCTGTGACTACAGAAAAAAAGAACCCTTGGAGGAAGAAAGATGGACAGTGGAGGCCTTGCCTTTGCTGGAAATCAGAAAACGCTCAAGGTATTAACCTTGTTTGAGGGAATTTCTCAGAACCCAGAATCTGTACCATAGCACAATGCCTATGTATGTGTGTATATGTATGTTGTACATGTCTCATACATGCCCACGTATGATTTCAACTGGTTTAGGTCACTTGGGCAACATTTGATTCCTAGAGGGAAGTTGATCCTGGAATGAAGGAAAACAGTAAGATCTAACTAAACACCATAAATGGTTTTGACAGAATCCTGGAGGTTTTTTTTTTAGATTTCATGAAGACAAAAGATGAATCTTGGCACTGTTATGGTGAAAAGGACAACAGTTAAAAATCAGCACAGAATGAACACAGATTCCTTGGACTTGAGGGCTGCCTACCTGTACCAACAGGTCACCAGTAATGGCACATTGTGAAGACTTGGGGCTGCATTTGAAGCTGGCATTCCCTTTTGAGATTTGCACACACAGGTGTCTGCACCAAGTGCTGTCCCTTGTGGCTGAAAAAGAGGATGGCACACTACAGATACAGACACGTAAATAATCTTACCAGAGCCTGACAGGACGAAAACTTTGGTTTCACTTTTCAGGTTTTTTTTTTTTTAATTAGAACTATTTTTGTGATAACCATTCTGTTAAGTGAACTGTTGAGTCAGTACTTCTTTCCTCAAAAGAACTTGTCTTTTCCCTAGGAAGAGATGAACAGAAATTCCTTGCTCTTATCCTGAGGCCAGGAATGAGAGATGACACGCAAACAAAAAATACAAACATAGCATCCTTCACATGTGGAAAAAGGAAAAAAAGCCCTGCATGACAAAAAGGTATGGAAAAAACAGATGTTTTCCATGATGCTGCATCTTTAAGCTCAGGAGGACAGACAAATGGCATATGGACAGTGCTGCATTTGACAGCCTGACACTAGGAACTACTCTCTGCCCTTCTCAGAACTGCTTCAGGACAAGACGGCTCACAATTATTCACGCATTTCTTCATTTAAAAACATCACTTCTTTATTTCAAAGAAAAAAAGTAATGACCCTCCCAACCCCTTCAAAAAAAACCCCAATAATAATAATAATAATTATAATAAAAAATCCTATTAGAAACAATAAGGAAGCACTGAGAGTTTGAGTATTACACTCTTCAAGTATGTTGTTCGGATTTTTTTTAAATCTGTGAATATACATATATTAAAAAAAAACCTTAAAAGTGCGACCAAGGGCTTCTGCTTAAAGAGTATATGTATTTCAAGGACTACTTCAAAATAGTGTAGCACGACTGTGCAGTTACTGTATATGGCATGAGGCTTCCACTCCATATACTCAGCCAAGTTAGCCAGCCTTACAGAAAGTTACTGAAGTCAGGTTAACACAAACGGCGAACCCAGATGCTGAGCTGGGAGAGGGATCCACACGTTGTTGTTTTTCTCTTGTTAAGGAAAGAAACCACTCAATGCATACACTCGGACATGGAATGTGAGCAGACTTCACAGTAAAAGTTTAGTGTTACAGGTTTGCTGTGGTACCATCATTCAAGGCTGTGCACTAGATTGAGCTTTGCTCGTCTTAAGCTAACCACGTTCTCTTCTTCCTGACAGGTTTAGTACAGTAGTTCAAGCCACAATTTAAACTGCCCATTGGTATGCTCCAAATTTCTGTATTTTATTCATTTCTTTTGTACACTTTAAAGAATCTTAAGATTTGCATCCAAAGAGAACCATGCTACATAAAAATTATCCAGGATTCTCACGAAAAGAGTTCTTGAGTAAAATCTAAAAAATACTATTGCAATGCATCTTGCAGAGAAAAAACGTTATTCTAAATGTAAACAAATTCACTCGGACACTTTAAAACTTCAGCAGAGTAGTCGCTGACTAATCTTTGCCACACTTGCTCACCAAGAGCACCAGGAGCGAGCGGCGCAGCCCATTCCTGCCACCATCATCTGGGGGGAGACAAGAATCGTTCCAAGTAGCCGGTGATGGCATCCCAGTGCTTCCACAAAAAGGCAATGAAAACCACTATAAATAAAGTGCTGAACGTCCTATTGCGAGTCTTCATCAGGGGCACAACGCAGTTGGCCACAGTGGAGACAAAGACGAGGAGGACAGCCATGACAGCCAGCAAGATGTTGATGAACTTCCCCAGCAGGTTCCTGGCTGTGGCGTTCTCCAGTCCCTCCAACTGCACCACCTGCTGCTGCTGCTGCTGCAGCTCCATCTTGGAGATGCGCGTCTGGCACGCTTCCAGCGCCTCCTGCGGGCAAGAGCACGTACTGGGTTACTCAAGTTCACATCTGTTACCTCACCAACCAGGCCAAGCCAGGAGCATCCCCTCACCTCACACTGCTCATGCACTGAGCTCCCGCCCTGCTGTGGGAGCAGAGGAAGCAGTGCCATTTCCCATATCTGAGGTGAGAAGCCCCTTGCTGACTGGGCACTGCAGCCTGCAATACCCCAGGTGCCTCATCCACACCCAGAAAGCTTGACATGGAGATGCTAGGCCAGGAAAACCCACAGCTTCTGCCAGAAGGGGGCTACCCAGCCACCTGGTCACTTCAGCTTTTTCAGCAAGAGGCCACTCAGAGGACAGAAGTGCTGTGCCTAGCCAGAAAAATTAATCTTCTTCTGGGATGTGCATTCCCAGAACCTCAACTTCCATCACCTTCCTTGGAGTCACTTGTGTTTATCTGACCCCTTTGCAGAAACTAGGCAACCTTGCAGAAACTACATCAACAAAAATAATTACCAAAGGCTCAGCTGTGTTCTGCTTGCTTAATGAGCTGTGAGCTCAGAGAAAGGTCTGAGGGGCACTAGGGCTGGGACTGCACAGCTGCCATTGCAGGAAGGATATCTTCTCCAGACTGCAGCAAGCTGTGGCACTGGCATAGCTCCAGCTGACTGTGAGGGCTGGGGAAAGACATCTACAAGGGTAAGAAGCATGAGATTTATGGAACTGCCTACAGGAAGAGGCAAAATGAAAGGAGGTGGAAGGAGAAGACTACCCTGCACAAATCCACCTCTTTAAAGCCCCACTGACTCAAGCGGGATTTGTCAGACCTTTTCACCGGGCTGAACCCCAACTGGACCAACCCAACCTGCACTAAAATACCGGTGACATGCAATGCAGGGGGCTAGGGAGAAGGAGAGAGGTTTTCAGGCAATTAACACCAAGAGAGACTTCTGCTCTTGAAAATACCAAGTTACAGTATTTCTACCAATCTTCCCTCAAGAGTCACCTGAATTTCCGGACACATAGGCCGTCTGCAGCAGTCCTTCCCAGACTGATCACCAAAAAAGGAACCAGGACTGTTCCTCTGCAACAGTAGCCCATGTTCCTAAATAGTTTTTTATACAACAAAACACTTCCCTCTTCCCCAGCAGTGCTGAAAAATAGGCTGTCCCAACTTTTAAGATTACACTAAAAGTACTGAATCGTACGATGAAGATTAAAAAAAAACTGTTGAGAAATCCCACTTCAACTCAATCTTCCTGCCATCTGAATTTAGAGAGGAGAACAAAACCCGACTGTTCTAACACTCCTCCAAGGGACAGCCTCCTGTTTACACTGCCAGGGGCCATTGTACCACTGTCCACAGACACTGATTAAATTTAACTTAAAGGTCATTGTCACCTGTTACATTTCTCACTGCATCATGTTTGTGGGGGTCAATGAAACACGAATGCCTCTCCTTGGTTAAGACCCCTGAAAGCACAGGGCAGAATTGCTCAGCTGTCCGGAACAGCAGTGACCAGGAAGAACGTTTGATAATCAGTTACAGCTGGTGTATGAACAGCATAGCCTGCTTGGTCTTCAGAGGAAATTACCTGGCTGAAGTACCTCGGCAAGAAAAAGGGAGAACTCTTAACCAACAACTCTCTGCTCACACTACAAATATTTCCCATGAGCAATCAGAACTGAGATATCTATTAAAACTACCACAGCAAGTACTTATAATAGTCAAGAGACTTGTTTCTGAACAGGCCTTTTTCTGTAAGGGTCAGCAGCTGCTTTGCTTTGTAGAAGGGCCTCCAACTTCAAGATCTCGTTTCACAACCTTTTCTACATACTAAAAGAAGCTTTTCTTTTAGAAACACCTCCTTATTTCTTCAAAGCCAACAGAATGAACTGTTTCCTGACTCAATGCAGTGCACACACAAAGCCATTTTTCCTTAGAGGTATGTGACCATTGCTGTAAAATCAGTGACACAACCACACCCCAGGGCCGTGTACTGGGAACGTGACTGCAAAAAAGTGTTTGGGTCACGGCCCATTGAGTGTCTAATACAAAAACCTGCAGAAAAAGTGGGCTCTGTCTCCTGCTCTGCTCCAGCTGAGCAGCAGGTTCCCTTTGTGTGGGACACAGCCCTGCTTTACAGAGGATGTTACCTGGAGAGATACCCAGAGGTCAGAAACGGAAAAAGGATCTTTTGGAATGCAGTAGTTTAGCAATAAAGCTACAAGGATCAAAATCAAATACTGAAGTGCAGGCATACTTCAAAAGTGAATGAGTTCCTGAAAGAGCAGGCAAAGGGCAGGACTTGGGTCGTTGCTTCTATCACCCACCTGGATGTCCCGGGCTCGCTCGTAAGACTGATAGGCAATCTTTTCCTCCATGCTGGCCAGCTCCTGTTTTAAATTGAGAATCTCGTTCTGGTGGAGCTCAGTCAGGTCATTTAACTGCTCTTCAAGTCTTTCACATCTAGAAATGACAACACATGGTACAATGGCTTTAATGAGAAGAGGATGGCAAAATGACACCAGTGACAAACAAGCAATGAACACCATGGCTTGTGTCCTGAAACCAGCATGGCTGCCTCAGTCAGCACACAGCACATTCTAGCACTAATGCCCTCTTGCTGGGAATTCCTTCTTTCTACCAGGTAAACTCTGTGATATTGTTCCTAATCTGCAGAAAACACACAATTGCATGGTAACTGTTAAGTGATGCAAGAAATCGAGGACAGAATAAGAATAGAATGAGGTATTCACCAAACTTCTGTGTAAACCAAACAGTTCCCTTCTATAATACCATAAACTCCTAAGCATTTTTATCTACACTTGGAACAGTAATGGGCATAAAAATGACACGGAAATGACATGCGACTGATGCCTCAGAGAACACGGTGTTACTGTCTGATCTCTGCATGAGGTCACATGGATCTTTGATTTGCTTTTCCTTTATCTCCCACGAATGATGCAACTTAACAAGCAAATACCATCACATTATTTGTAAGAAGGACACATGAATCACTAACCCGCAGGCTTATTTTTCAGTTTGCTCCTGGTGAATGAACCAGGAGCAGTCCTGAGGAAGAGGGTTGCTTAAACAAATTGAGTTATAACAACTCAGAGAGATAAAGTTTTGCTTCTCCCTAAGAGAGTTATAAATTAACTGAAATGGTAGCTCTGATGGTAACAAAGGTATGGACACAGATGTGGTGGCCATTGGGCCTTTTCTACCATCTACTCATTGTAGCAGATGGAAAAAGTCCATGAATGAAGTTTACCACACAATCCTTATCATCTGAATCTTGATACTAATAACCAAGACATTTCTAAGGATATAACCACAGAGATAATTCCTTGTTTAAATTTTGGTTTTCTTTTGACTCCACTGAATTTAATTCCTACAAAAAACTCCCACAAGATGAGTAAGAAATATTTATCTAGAATGAAGAATTTAATTGCAAGTTCTGAAACTAAGACACAAATCCTGCTTCTCGTTTTTTTCAAGACTTTTTTTTGGGTTTTAGAATCTGTAGTCAAAAGCCAGCCTTTAAAAACAGTCTTAGTGTTTTGTTTTTAATAGACAAGTATGAAAAGAATTTTTGTTTATGTTCCTAATGCAATATTACTTTAAACTAAGGAGTCAGACACAGCATTTCTGACAGCATGATAATTTGCAGCAGTAAAATGCATGTGGTCAACCTGCAGTGAAACCAAGACAACTGCCGGCTGACAAGGCTGAGCCCAGAAAGGTGCCAGAAGAGCTCTGCAACTGTGCCGGGATACACCAGAACTGGTTTCCCAGGACTGACAGGGGAATGGCCATATGAAGACTGGCTAACAAAGAAGGAGCCCAGATAATTAATATTGCCCTTTGTTCCCACACGACTTAAAACTGACAACAAAACTTGCCAACAACCAAAAAATCACAACTAAACCCACTCCAAGCCCAAAAGGCAGCATCAATTACTTGAAACATATTCAGTTTGTTACTATATTACAAAATTCAGCAGTGTGTCTTTTACACAAAAAGAAACTTAAGCATTTCCGAAAATAGCATGATTGTATTTTTTAACCTCCTCTCACATAACACCTTTCATAAAGCAGCTGGTGCCAAACAGCTTAAATCCTGTTCTCTAACAGGAAACAATTGTATTTTAATAACTTCAAAACTACCTCAATCTACAGGAAACATAAGGAAACCCTGCTAATCTGTATAGTTAAGAGTTTAAACAGAACACGATTAGCAGAAGGGTTGGCTCCAGTCTTCCTGCCCTGAAGACTGCAGAACAACCAGCTCATTCCCAATCCACACTTCACTCCCTGCTCAACACCAGAACTGCTGCAGTTTGCATCCAAGAATCACCTGCATTTCCAGAACTCAAGGTGTCAGGCAACTGCTAGAACTGGGTTATTTAAAAAAAACCACACCCCTGCCCCCACTAACCTACCCTGACTTATTTTTTAAATGACACATCCTCCATTCAGCTTCTTTTCACTTCTTGTCCCAATATCTACAATTTAGAAAATTTTCTTCAGTGGCTTTCTACTGGTGTTCAAATTTACAAAGCACTTACGGGGCCCAGAACCAGGGTTTCCCTATTGAAAGCTGATTTGCATTTAAGTGGGAGTATTACACAAGTAAAAGGGATAGGCTACCTGTCAAGAGGGTTAAGATGAAATACATGCCTCTAATTCATCAGTGCCAGGGTCTACTGAACAAACTAAACTTGTCTGTGAATATAGCAGTGCCCTGAATAATCAAATCCCACTTCTCTTCATGTATGGAAAATGCCTCAAGGACTATTTTGTTACTATTTAAAATGTGAAATTTATCCTTAAAAGAATAAGGTCCAGCCCAGAAACATCTCTGTGCAGCAGACCAATGCTGCCTGTCACAAGTATCACAGAGATCATCAGACCTGTTCCTACGGACACAGTAAATAGCTGGGGTGCTTGGTTCAAGTGTGGGATATGGGAACACTTCATTTCAAACAGCCGTGTTGTATTTCCACATGTTTCTGAGGCTCACTGCGTGGGAGTTGAGAAAGTGGTCTGAAAAAGACTCGGAAACACAATTATGACCATCTCATTTTTTAAAAACAGCTTTAAGGCATTTTAAAGTAATAGTTGCAAAAGGCACAGCTAGCACAGCATATGGAAGGGAGGGATGTGATAAAAAAAGGCTTTGATCTGCACTCAGTGCTGTGGTGAGTAAAGAAACTCTGATCAAAGTAATGCTACAAAGACGTCTGCATTAGACTGTGAATGAAGTTTAGTACCTGTCTTCAAATGCCTCTCAAGATGGATCCTTTCCTTTTTATAGCTATGCCATACAAACCTTCATGTAATCTTTATTTTTCACTAAATACATCTTTATGCTACTGACCACAGTGCTTCCAATAGTGGAGTAAACAGGTAAAACCAGAAGTTATTTCTAGTATGCTCCAAGTCTTTGATCTGGCAGGACAGATGAAGGACAGAGCTTGCTCCCAACAGGGAGCACAAGCTGCTCGTGACACCCACACATATCCCTGTACTTCCAGCTCCGAGCCTCCCTGCAAGGAGGACAGACAGCTCTGCAGGGATGTTTTGGTGCTGTCCTGGCTGGGTGAGCACCACCATGCTGCTCCACTGCCTGGCCACACTCCAGAACAGCCTTGCCAACCCTCCCAGACCTCAGAGGTTTAGCTCCTCTGATCTGTTTTAAAACACATCATGAGCACAGACTGAATTGTGGCAATTAGACTACATTAGAACCCAGACAAATGGAAGCACCAGTGACTAGCCTTTAGGCTGAAGGTTTTCTTCTGACAGGAGCATGGGAGACCTAAATGCCCTTTCCAAGGCTGTCAGGCTTGGGAAGAAACCCAAAACCTTAGACTGGCCACACTCCAAATATGTGAGCTTATGGTTTTGCCATGTGCAAACAGGTTCCTGAAGAGACAAGCAAGATGAAAATACTCAGCAGGAACTTTATTTCAGTCTTGATAGCACAGAAAGTCCCTGCTCGTACCAGTAAACAACTGCCACCTTCCACTAATGAGATTAGCAACAAGCCATTCAGGCGCCTGCTCCGGGTGCAGAAGAAAACAATGATGGCCAAGCAGCGTCAGAGCCTTCCTTCCTCAGTGGCTCAGCCCCAGCGGAGCAGAGCAGTGCTCAAGGGCCACACGTGCTGGGCAGCACAGCCCACCCTGGCCCTGCCACGGGGCTGCCAGGCCTGCACCAGGGCGGGAGAACTGGAGCAGCTGGACAGGCGAGTCCCTGCCTCTGAGACTGGGCTTAGCAAACCGGTAGCCACAGGGATGGCAGACAAGATCGGGAAGCAAGGAGAGGGGAGGGGAGGAGGAGATGAAGGAGGTCATGGAAAACCTATGAGGCAAGCCATGGCTGATAAACAGAAACTGCACAAACAAAAACGGGAAAAAAGATCAGAATCTACATAACAGTAGACAATTTAAGAAAGAGGAAATGGATTAAGACCAGGTGAGAAAATGTCATGGCATGTTCATTCCAGCTTCCAGGTACAATGCAAGCACTCAGTGTCACCTGACAAGAAAAAGACTTCTCCAAAAACTTTTTTTTAAGCTCCAACTCAACTCTGTGTTTGTTTTTGAAAGCTTCCCATAAACAGAGCAGAGTTAGGAGATATTTACAACTTTAAAGACCAATTATGATTAATCTGAATCCTCAGCCTGCCAGCATTAAATCACAACTTCTTTTCCCTTCTTTTAGCTTTTTTCTGAAGAGAGCTGAGGAGCAAGACAGGTTCCAGTTGAAGGAACAGGCACCACACCTCCCTGCCAAGGCAGGAGCACCCTCTGCCCTTGGACACATTACATCACCGTCCACTTCTAAGGTGATGTTGGCTTTTATCATTGTGATAGTTCAAAATACAGAAGCTATAAAAACAAGAATCTACATGAGTCCTGTAGTCATCTAACTGTGATTAACCCATGAGCTCTTGCTGATCATGCAGTCACCCACACAGACAAGGGTGGTTTGACTGGTCCTTTTTAAAGGTCACACCTTTAATTAATTTGCATTAACATTCCAAATGACAGGTCTAAATTACTGTCTTAAGCTTTTATAAGCCAAATGCAGATTGTCCCTGCTTTTCACTCCAGGCTGCCCAGGTTAGTGCTTGGGGTCTGGGCTGACCTCAGGGGAGTGCTCTGCAAAGGTTAATGGCACATAACATAACAGATATGACTTCATGGTGAGCTAGTATGGGACCTATGTGAACCTTGCTCAGAGGTGCTGGGCAGTAAGCAGCCCGCTTAGCTGACAGCACACATCAGTCCCCAAGGTCTGCTATTGTACTTTCAGGCCACTCCTTCAGCTATGCTGTGCTTGCATTAGCGTTCCACCATGAATGGCTGCTGCTGTATGTGTGAAACAACAACCTACACAGCAACAGACAACAGCACCTCTCTCCTCTCTGAGGAGCAGAAGATCCATCCAGCTCTGCATTGCTTTGGGATGACTTGATGACACTGCGGCACAAGGAACCAAAGCTGCTGTGCTGGTTGCCGGTTTCAGTCAAACTGCTGATTATTACAAAGCAGGATTAGAAAGTAGTGTTGGTCTGGCTTTGTTTGCCCAAGCTCTGCAAAGCACATTGAGAGCCTGCTGTCTCTACCAGATCCTAGCAGGTTAGCCTTTTCCAGAGGTTTTTCTAATGATTTGGCATAAGCATGTCTAAAGAGCTGTAGGGCAACTCTATGTTACACTGCACAAACCAGTGCAGCAAGTGGCACAGGGCACTTCAGCAAGCCTGTACACACCCCCAGCAGCTCTGCTGTGCCTTTCAGGTTGTGTTTCACATCCTGGCAAAGCAATGAAGGCCATAAAGAACCTCATGACAACAGCGTACTGTCCTTCATCAGAAGGAGGGCTTGCGCTTTGCGTTTGTTATTTAAAGCTTAAGAATCCTGTCCGGGATGCCTGCAGAAGGGCAGCTAGTAACTCTTCCCGTCAGAGCCTGGAGTCAAGCCCTTGCTCCCAGCATGCGCGAGGGGGACATCAGGTGTTCGGCAGGACAGCACAGGGCAGTCTGCAGAGAGCCTCTCCTACCCTGCAAGGAAAGGGAAGTATTCCCTCAGTCCCTCTCCGTGGGCAGCTTTCCTCAGCAGGGAGGTGGGGGCAGCCGGCCAGGCCGCCTTTACTGAAGGCCACTGTCACCTCTCCCCTGCGACTTCATCAGGGATCAGCAGTCCTGCAGCAACTGCTCCACCTTTCCATTCCCTTCCAGTGAGGGGAAGACTCATGGAAACATAGGTCACCTGCTTCCAGTGCCCTCTAATCACAACAAGAGCACTGTCAGTATCTGACATTTAATTCAACTTCATTTCCCTGGGTGCTGCCACTGTGGACTGAGCAAAGAAGGGAAGGGGTATCTTAGTTTTGGCACATGGGCAAGATCATGTATTTTTAGAGAACTTGAAGAAAGCTGGAATGTTTCTTTCTCTGGTAGATATGGATCTGAGTGTTGGAGAAGGCAGGGTCAAGTCATGTCCACATTAGTTCCCTGTCATTTGTTTTGATCCAAATATTGTCAGGATTTTTTGCAGGGCAAAGCACTGTGTGATACCAGTAATTGCATCAACATACTACTCCTGGCTTTGGGACACCTTATTCAGCTTCACTTTCTATCTGGAAAACATTTTGAAATAACCTTTTTCCTTACAATCTCTTTATTGTACAGAGAGGGAGGTGAGCAGTAAGATAGAAATATTTATAAAAGGCAGAACTGGGAGGGAATAGTCCTGAGACGACCTCAGAACCATCCACTTGAATCAGGCTGCTGGGAACAGCCTGCCGAGCACTACCATCCACACCTCTGGTGCTTTGCAATCACAGCATTGGAATGTCAAACGAAGTACCACAGCACATACCTGTACCGCTCCTCCTGCAGGGTCTGCATTATCAACGTGTAATCCCTCTGGTAGCGAACCTTAAGGTCCTCAAATGATTCTTCCAGTCTTGCCTGTGTCTCTCGAATTTCTTGTATCTCATGCAGTATTGCATCAAACCCTGAGCTCTGCATATCCAGAGTGTTTGTTTTGGAGCTGGAAGCTCCCACAGGGCCTCCTGTTGTACTGTTGGCTCCCACCGAGCCTGATGTGGCACTGGAACAATCCTCTTCACTGCCATATTTTGGGCTTGACTGAAAGTTCTGAATAACACCTAGAGCCTTGCCACCTGTCCCATCTTCCTGGCCTTCTTCTAAGGAGTCTTTCAGATTAGCAATATTGTCTGCACTCCCAAACTTGTTCCTTATGAGGGAAGCAATCTCCCGGGGTTTGGAAACCACAGCTCCTGCTGCTGAATGTGTGGCCTGGGAGAAACTGGAAAGTCCACCTTTTACACTGTCAACCACTCCCTCACTGAAGCCAGTGACTTTTGCTCCAACGTCTTTCAAACCCTGATGCATATCCCTGAAGACATCCTTTGGCTGCCGAGGGATCCCATTCTGTTCAATCTCTCGCAGCTTTCGATGGTAATGTTCCAATTTCTTCTGCAGCTGCAAGATGGTCTGGGCTGACTTTTGATTTTTCTTCTCAAACACTTGCTTAATGCGGGCACTCTGCTGCTTGTCTGCATTGTTGGCCAATTTCAGGTACTCTGCCACGTTGTCATCACGGGCTGTTTGCTCGATTTTGATCTGCTCTGTCAGCTTCAGTATCTTCTGCTGCAGGTGTGTGATGGCCACTTTTGTCCGCTGCGGATCCGGGGTCCCATCAACGGAGTCTGCATTGATGCTGCCATCAGTGCTGGAGGCCACGGCACTGGAGGTCTGTGCCAAGCTGCTGACTTCCAATCGCTCGATCTAAGCACAGAGACAGAGAGAAACATGAGTGCTAATCAGCAGCTTCACCAACAGAAAAGCTTTCCTTCTTTATGCCAACCAATTCTGAAAAATTGTACCTTTTTTCAGCTGGCCAGGAGACAGTATCAATCAGGAGAGCTTCATATATTTTACAGAGATCCAGCAAAAGTTTAAAAAAAGCAAAACCTCTCATACTTGACTGCACTTAATCACCTCAAACAATTGAAAACTCAAGCACAAACGTGCAACAGGGCACCTCAGTTTGGCAGACCGAGCGCTCCAAGATATCAGTACAAGGGCAGGGGCTCAAGAGAGAGCGAAGAGACCAAGAAGGTAACTGAGAGCAGAAGTCACACGGTTTAACTGTACAGTACAGCACACCCCAGTCATTCCTAGTGCTTCACCTCTCTGAACAGCAGCAACAGTGAAACCTATAACCGATCTACTATGGTCAGAAAAATGGAGCCTGAGAGGCACCCTAATGCACACCTTGCCGCGGCAAACCCTGCGAGCAGGTGTCTCCGAGTGGGAGGAAAAAAGTGAGTTTCAAAAGACAAACCCCACGTATGGAGAAAAAAAAATAATAAAAAAGGTTATAGGCTGTTTCAGCGCAATCCACCCGCCAAGTACCCGCCGCGAACCCGCGAAGGACCAGGCAGGTGCGGCCGCACCGGCGGCTCCCGACCCGGACATGGCTCCCTGGAGCCGAGCGTGCCCCCCATCCCGGCCCGGCCCGCGGTGGGTGCTCCGGCGGAGGAGCGGCCGCCCCGCGGGGCCCGCGCGTACCTTGTCCCGGCGGGGCAGCAGCGCCCGCTCCCCGTGCATGGCTCCCGCCGGCCGCCCGCCGCCCGTGCATGGCTGCGCGCCCGCCGCGCCGCGGCCCCGCCCGCCCCCTCGCGGCACGGAGGCCTCGCCGGAGCCGCCCGCGTCCCGCAGGGAGCCTCCACCCCTGGTTTGGATCCCGCGGCCCCCGTCCCGGCGAGGAGCTGGGGAGCGGCCGCGATTGCTGCCCGCACGCTCCGCTCCCGCGGCTCGGCGGGACCAGCCGGCAGCTCCCCGGCTCGTTCCACTGACACAGCTGCCGGCCGACCCACCGCTACTGCCGGGTCGCAGAACCATGTCCGTGATTGGGAATACGCGCTTTACAAAACAAAAGTGCCGTTACACTTAACTGTAACCTCTCTCACGGTTCATCATTCCGTATTTAATGCAAAAAACCCCGCAGGCTGCAACACTGGCCGGCGCCGGGGGTTACCCGGGCTCCTTCCCATAACCCTAAGGTTCTCTGTTGCCCCATCAAGAGGAAAACCAGACACCTGGGGAAGCAACTGATTCATTTTCTACAGGAACTCAGCTGCTGGAAACTTCTATTATAAATAGAATATAATTTCTTGGTCTGTTGTGACTCCTGAAATATCAACTGCTTTCTCAAGAAGGTTGAGTTGTAGAAACCCTGGAGCTCTGGAGAGATCAATGGAAAATCGGTGCTAAGAATTAATATTAATCAGTGGGACCAACACTATACATGATATCAGTACTGCACATGTTGTCTCTGAGATGTAGGGACATGCATTTGCAAGTAATACACATTTGTAAAGACACCTCTTCTTGGAATTTGTAACTTCACTAACATTTTTCCAGGGCTGTCAGTGATCAGACTTCTCCCTATGGCCTAGACAAACACGAAGACTTGGCCTGTGCAGGGCATGCTTGGCCTGGGAGCATCACCCAGCACCCACGGCACAGCCGGGCCGTGCCTCGCCCAGAGAGCAGCGCTGCCAACCAGCCGCCACCCCACGAGCAGCACGGAGCATCTGTGCAGCACACCAGGACAATCATATTGCTGTTAACTGCCTATGAACCAACGGCTTCTCAATCCATTCTTAACAATCTCTACCTCCTCCAGACTGAGGACATTTTAGTATTTAATGACAGACGATGAAAACCAGAAAGATCCACAGTTTTGATGCAAAACTTCCACAATTTAATTTAATATAACTTTTTTTTTCTTTTTCTTTTCATAATTGATTTTTTTTTCTCCTCGGCAGTAGTAAGAGTGAGCGAGCATGGGACTGACCCAGTGTCTCAGAACCAAACAACAGCTCATCACCAGTTTTTCTGCAGCCCAGAGGCTCTGAGCTGAAATCTGCACAGATCAGTGTCACAGAACTACTGGGGCTTCAACACTACTTTGCAGTAAAGAGTTTCTATCAGCTTAATTTACTCCAGGTTTGGTATAATTAGTATGTGTGTATGGATAATTACCATAAATTACACCAATATAGTACACTCTTCCTCTCATGACACAAGTTTTGTGAGAGAAAAATTTGGCAGAAACTTTCTCTTCCCCACCTTTTAAAGTCAGTTGACTTCAGCAAATCTGCCCAGGTTATCTCCTTACACCTGTGGTAGAAAATGAACTAGAACAGCAGTAACAGAATAAACCAAGTTGGGATAATGCTTTATAATTACCAGCTGTGTGGATATTATTCGGAAATAACAAAAAGGGTTCTTTCCAATTCAAAAGGAAAAGGCTGAATAAGTGCAGTTCTGGAACAGAACTGAGATAATTTAAATACTTTGTCCATATCGACAAGGCTTTGTAAAGGGAAGACTAAGCACAAACTGGGTCCCTGGGAAATGCTGTTGACATATTATTTAATTTGAGATGATGGTCAATCTGTCCTGAAAAGATGCTGGTAAATTAAGTACTATAATGATCAATGTTTGTATAAGAATAGGGGTTAGAATTCAATAGCCAATCTCTCTTGCAATACAATTTTCCATAATATTTGACAGTCCAGTTAAGGGGAGCTGTGTGCCCTCCCACCAGGAGGTACACTGAGAACTGCTTTGGAATTATGCCACAAAGCAGGTGAAATCATGTGAGGGCCTTATGCTTTCTCTCTCTCAAGATCTTACCAAATTCTCAACTGTTAATGCTCTCAGGCTTTCCCTCCTGTACACGCTTTCCAATGTCTCGATTCTGCATCACACGGCCCAGAAAGCACCTCATGATTCTGCCTTTTGGTGCTGCTGAAGATTAAATACAGCAGTTCCTTTAAAGGTATTTCACCCTCCTAAAACTCCTCAGTAAAAGCACATACCGGTCATTCATAAAGAAGATGGATTGTTGCGTTTAAACACTCAGAGCAGCTGGCCTAAGCAAACAGCAGCTTTCAGAGCAAGCCTGCTGCAAGGGGGCAACTCCTGCTTCCTCCTCCCTCCCCTCGTGAAGCCTGGAGCTTCACAAGTGTGACTGAAAATTGTCATGCTACTTAAAATAAACACATGGAGGGCAAAGTGATTCAGGGGAGCTCAGAGTGAGACTGCACAGCCCCGGAAAGAAGCTAACAGCACCTGAGGTGCCTGGGCTAATCACCTTCCCAGTGACTGCACACCTGACTGGCAGCTAAAACTAACCATGAAAACATTCAGAATTTGTTTGGCTTCCTTTTCCCACTGTGCTGAAGGCAATACAGTCATACAGACAGAAAATCTATGAGACTCATAGAAAGTCATAGGTTTTAGACTTCCTGTTTGGAAACACCACTCAACAGCATCATTAGTGCATGGCAGGTGCAGGCTTGGGCATAGAGACTTGGCCAACCCCTCCACACGGGGCGGACAGATGGTCGCCAGCCTCAGGCAGGCACAGGAGCAGAGACTCAAAATCTCTGATGACAGTTAAAAGGGAGTTGGTTTGTTAGTAAGCAAGATCTCTAATCAATGCCTCAGAGGAAATAAAAATCACAGGGGAGAAAAAACCCCACCATTCTTTGTGCCCGACCACATCTGCAGAGTAAAAGCCCCCCCAGGCCCCATTTCATTGGATCTGCATTACCTAAGTGCACATTTGAATAAGCACACACAGAATCCCCAGCAGGTACAATGAAGAGATACTTAAACTTCACAACTTACTATGAGGTACCCATAACACATTAGATTAAGTGCCATCAACAATCACAAGTCACCTCCCTGCATGCCACCTGCAGCACATGACTCTTGAAACACATGGGTTGACGTGGCACCAGCCCCACTGTCTCATGAGCAGCCAATGTCCTGTTCCTCTGGATCCAACACAGTCATTGTATATGGCACAACTTACCGCAGGTCTCAAAGGAAACGAAAAAGTGTCACAAACTCTCCTGCCTCACCCACTTTGGTGATGCAATAAGCTCTTTATGACCTACACCTGATCTAGAATAAGAGTCTGTTTTTCTGATGCTTTGCTTTTTAAAGGTTGTTATTGAATCACAGATCAGTTGGGGTTGGAAGGGACCTCTGGAGTTTACCTGGTCCAACCTCCTCCTCAGGCAGGGCCACCAAGAGCCAGCAGTTGTCCAGGACCATGTCCAGAAAGCTTTTGAGTATCTCCCAGATACTACTTCCACATCCTGCATTTGTGGATCTGTCTGTCTGTTGCAACATTGCCACACGTCTGATACCAGCGACTCTGTGGGTCACTATTTACTTCTAGTTGAGTATTTCTGTGATTCCAAATCCTGCACAACAGCATATGTAAGGGAGAATATTTCTGTTCATTCATCTCTCAGGTAAATATAAACAGAAGATCTAAATACTGCTGCACTGAACCATCCCTAGGAACAACTGCTCATTCACATGTGGATTCATTTATAAATTACCTTCCACCTTCCTTCAGCAAGTGCTCAGGGTGCATATATGCTCCCGCTCTACAAAACAGCTGCCTTGGATTTACTGTCAAGAAAAAGGAAAAGCAAAAAACATGTCCAGTGTGATTCCTTGTGACACACTACAGTTATTCTGAAATACTGTATTGAGTGATTGAATCTTCAGAAGCTGCAGCAGCTTTGCTTTTTAACGGGCTCCAGCTACTCACCCACACAAACCTATGGTCATCCTTGACAGCAACTGTACTGAGGTGTCTCTAGCATGCTCCTAAATCCAAATCCAAATTAAACCTGGCTAAGGAAAGCACACAAACAGATGGACAGCTCAAGGAAGTCTTGCTGTGTGTTTTTCACAGCACAGCTCATTGTTTAGATTATAAAATGGGGATTTCTGAAAGTTATACAGCCTTTGCCTAAGAGCAATTAACCCTCAAAATGATGGGAAGATCACCATGGTTATGGGTTTAAAAAAAAAAAAAGTGAGAAAAAATGAAAAATTACTCTGAAAAATATTCAATAAAAAATTCCAGTACAATGCCTTTGCCTGCCTCAGACAACAGCTTGAGCAGGAAACCAACACTGTGACACCAAGAGGAAATGTCTTTACACCTTACTCACAATAGTTAAACAGTCACGAGTGATGATTGCTGCAACAGGAATGCGCTAATGGTACATCTGCCAACACAGAGCCCCACAGGCCTGCTCTGGAGAGAGGGGAGAGGGCATGTCCCTGCCCCGGACAGAAGGGCTGTGGGCAACCACAAAGGGGAAACATTTCACATATGCTGCATGCAGTTGGGCATTCCCTTTCTGTAGGGGGGTCCAAGCCAAGCAGCTCCCTGCCTAACCCTGTACTGGCACAGCCTGGGGACAGACAGGACAGCAGCTCCCTCTAGAGCCAATATGTGAGTTCACTGGGAGCCAAGTGATAAGATGCTTGGGGATGTTCTTACTACTTTCCGAAATGTGGTTCACCATCAGGCAAGACAGCAGAAATACCACTGGAGGAAAAGGTGACCTGGGACTGCTTCATTTGGCACTGGTGCCAAGAGCAGCATCCCTCAAGCAATGGCCTGAGGCACGTTGACAAACCCTCACTTGGGATTTGGTAAAGCCAGCTGCAGGGCGACTTGCCCATGGCCTTGTACCTAATTCAGTATGAAATGGAGATGTGACTTCATGTGTCACATCAAGTGCCAAAAATAGTTTAGCTGTAAAGCAGCCAGCTGTCTGTTCCTCAGAGTTGTCAGCAGCAGACCCATATTCAGCTGCAGCCCTTCCTGGTGTTGGGAGCAATGATGAAAGATGCTGCTGCCACACGGCATCATTCTCGCTGTCCCAGAGGCAGCTTCTGTCACAACCAACACCACTTGTTCCACAGGGGAGCTCCAGTGCAGCCTTGTCAGTGAAGGCTGGTCACAGAGGCTTCCCCCACAGCGCCTTGCTGTCAGCGCAGGGGGATCCAGGGGGCTCCACATGTTCCCCTGCTTGACTCCTCCTGCCCAGGGCCCCTGCCTCTCGGGAAGCAAATGTTTCGCTTACTAACTGGTTAAGAGGTAGCTGAAGCTACAAGCTGACCTCCCTCTTCCCCAACTGCCCCTCAGGCACATGCATCCCTGACGCCTACCAGCCCAGTATGGTGGGCTGAGGCAAGGAGCACTGCACAAGCTGTTCCCTCAAGCAGGACTGGAACATGTGGGACCAGGCACTAGCCTGGCCTGCAAGTACTCACTGACATCCCAGAGACAGAAGGGATTGACACAATGCAGTGTAAAGTCTCCCTTAAGAGGCTGTCTACAGCCCCTTTAATTCCTTTTAAACAACATCGTGGCCAAAGACATCACCTTCTTGACCTCAAATTTCTGAAATCCTGAGAAAAATATATTTTTGAGCAAAAAAAGTAAGGCTTGATGGCCCAATTCAGTAATGGTTTCCTAAAGCTAGACTAGTCAAGCAGAAAATCATCAGTGTTGACTGAATAAACAAGGCAACATTGAGGGTGAGGGATGTCCAAGGGAACGGACACAACAATCTGGTCGGAAAAATAGGAAAGAACTGAATTATACACAAGAACTCGTAGGAGGTGATAAGGGATGACACAGCAAAAGATGCGGCCAAAATAACAACCATGGATGTTTATTTTAGCAGCTCCTGATTTCTAGTGGGGAGTGCCAATCAGGCTAGAAGTTACAAAAATAAGGATAGGAAACGAGGTAAAGCTGAGCAAAAGTTAAGTACAGGAACCAGCAGAAGAGGGTGGATTAAGAAACAAGTTTATACAAGCTTTTATAAGAAAGTGACTATGTAAAATGATGTGTGGTTTTTTTTTGTTTGGTTCTGATTTTTTTAAAATCTCATCCTATTTTCCCCAGTGTTTGAGTCATATCTCATTACCTGAGAGACAAAATTTTTGTTAATACTTCCCAGACTTTTATGCTTCAAGCTGCTATCTGATGAACAGAGATTATTATTGCATATTATATATTCATTTGTAAAGAACACAGCTTAATTTTATGGTTGCAAGTTAACTTTGACTTGCAAAGCACTGGAGCAAACTGGATCTGAAGTCTGGAAGGACAAATGCCTCTGCATGATCCTTCTGCACAGAACAGCCGTGTGCAAGAGCAAAGATTCTCCCTTTTTCAGGGGATGTGTCTCTGCTGAGTTTTAACATGCACATCCCCTCCAAGTGTTTAATCTGAAGGGCTCCAGCAACTATACTTCTACACTTCCTTCATTTATTTTTAACTGTAGTATTTGTTGCAGGTACAACACATACTGTGACCATAACCAAAACTCCTCCCTGAAGTTTATCCAATCAACAATACAATATTAAGCAATTCAAAGCAACAAGATTCATGCTTCCTGTGAATATACTGCTTTGCCATTGCCATAGAGCATTTCTTGACATATTTCCTTATTTAAAGCCTTTGTAGTACAACACACACATAGTACCAAATAAGATCATACTTGTCACAAACGTACAGTACAGCTGCTTCAGACTCCTGCTTTGTTCAAAAGCAGCTTGTTTACTCCAAGTGCTGCAGGCGTTCCTGCATTACACCAACTAAATCTCTAAGATCGCTCCAAATGGCAAACACAGCTTGTAAAGGACAAGACACTGTGAGCAAGGGCAGTCCCCTCAGCCCATGAACATGCCCTCCTCAGGGCCGCTCACGTGTGGCACAGATGCCTTCTGGAAGAGAACAGCAAGCAACGAGACATCAGAGAGGAAGACGCATTCAAGGGATGACGAGCACCTGTCAGGGTCAGGCAACAGGGCACTTGTCCAGAAATCCACAGGGAACATTGAATTAGGTAAATACTGAAATCACTATGCTGCTTTCAGTATTCCTGCAAAAGCTAAGAATCCCCATTGAGAACTCCATTTTAGAGATAGCCCTCAGTGCAGCATCTCCTCAACATACGGTAGAAAGCTGTTCAGACTACCCTGACCTGGCCTAGAGAGCACAGAACATGGTATCCTGTGCTCACTATTCCTCTCTTCAGCTCTCAAGAGGTGATGCAGTAGCCTCAAGTTCGGTGTGACAAGATGCAAAGCATGCATATCTATCAACCTGTGATGTGGAACATCTGTAACCCCCTGGGCTTTCCTGCTGCCCTGTACCACCGCAGTCTGCACCTCTGCAACTCAACAACAGGCATTTTTCCTGAGAGTGACCTGTGTGTCGCTTTTGTTATGAAGAATAATGAATGCAGTGAGACAAAGTACACATATTGAAGGTATTATTTTCTTTTTGGAAAATCGAAGTTAATGAAATAAATATATTAGACATATGTGTTTCAAACACAACAGGAATACTATTCAACCTTTCAACCATGTCTTCTGCGGACTGTAACAGACCCCAGGTAAACCATCAGCTATGTCAAAAAACCAGTTTGAATCCCAGGTTTCTTTTTTCCTCAAACACTGGACCACAGAGCATGGAGAGCTAACTGCAACAATTCAAAGAGAAATAGCTCCTATTTTGTGTTGCAGATCAGAGCATCAAAGACCTTACTGTCTCTCTTTGGTATTTAATAAATGGGGGAGGAGGGGAAGATACAGTTTACTGTTAATGCAGACTGAAAAAGGGCAATGCTGAGCTACACAGCTCAATGAAACAGAAGAAAAATACTTAATCATTTCTGAAGGTCACTGGGTCTATGGGAGACAGCACATTTACTCTTTTTTATCTGGAAAAGAATATGGTTCTGCAGTTTGTTTACTACTTCCTGAAAATACATTTTGCACAGCTAAAAACAGCAAAACAAGAGGTCACATTAAAAAAGCTACCAATGCAAATACTTCTCTCTGACACTGGGCTGCATCTGCATCTTCTGCATCTCCCATCTCTTTCATCACTCACTGTATCATACAAACCAAACCGCAAAACAACAAAAACAGAAAATCCCAAAAAGCAGCACCACATTTGATCTTGTTTATGGATTGTAACACTCACTCAGACAGGAGCCTTTTTGCACTTCCCAGCTTCAAAAGCAAAGAAAAACTATATTAAAAAAAAACAACCACTGAAATTCAACAGCATTGCCCAGAGGAAAAATGGAGGGCTTCCAAGGCTGATGCACAAAATGAGGTCAAGTTCTACCGGAGACTTAAATAAAACAGCCAAACATGACAGCTACAACTGTTCCCGTACAACGTGCTCACCTTCGCGGGCTCGCAGAAGTCGCTTTCACAGCACACGCAGGTACAGCAGCACCACATAAGCATCCCCGCGCAGCCATGGGCGGGCGCGGCGCCGGGCAGCGGCCGGGCAGGGCCATGGGCCGGAGCGAGCGCCGCCCGAGCGCCGCTGCCGGGCGGGCATGGCTGAGTGCCGGCCGGCCCAGCGCGGCTCCTCGCTGGGAGCGCGGCTCCAGCCCGGCAGCACGGCCGGACACGGCATTTAAAGCTACAGCCCTTCCCGGCCACTCTGCAACGCCCGACGCTATTTTTAAAACTATACTTTGAGCCAGAGAAATAGTTCAGGGTAACAGACGGCCAAATCAAGAGCAGATCAATAGAGTCTAAGTGACACAGTTGCTCCTCAGCAACACAACATAACAGACCTGGGAGCAAAGGCCAAGCAGAATTGGCACTGGAGATTCAAAAATGCACAGCAGGACATAAATCCACCTATAAACTATAAGCTCTAATTATAGCAGTGCTGAAACGCTATTTAATATTCACTAAACAAAATTTTCCGAATATTAACGTGATCTCCTGGAAGGCTGAAGCTCTGATTTTGTCACAGAAGGACTCCAGTACACAACAGTGCCAGCACAGCACTGTTACCACAGCTGACCTTGGGGCATGAAGAAACCTCAGCACCTCTTATCCCCTACCCTCAATTTCTTTGTCAAAGAAAATGTGTTTTACTATCATATTTCGAAGAGGTAAAGCAAAGGCTCATCACCCTGTCTGACATCTCTGACTCACAGCACCTTATGCCACCCAGCCCCACTCCTTCAGACACATTTGTAAAAGGCCACCCTCACCTGCATGGCTATTTCTCCCCTTGCTCTTCTTTGTCTCACTGATATTCTGTTCATAGCAAATATTATCACTCACCCAGATGATCCGAAGACAAGCCATACATAATCTAAGTTTGGGATCTTCAGAACCATTATATTTAGAGTATGCGAGGTGCTCCCAAGGCTGAAATATCAGGAACCACCCAACCTGACAGGAATGGAGTGGCCTTTTAGGAGCTCCCCACTGCATGTGTACTGCAGCACGTCTGCCACCAGTATCAATACAAGGGCTGAACTTTCCCATTTTAATTTATGTCTGAACCTTTGAGACAATGACTCTTCGAGACTCTGACAGACATCACAGTGCTGGTAGGTTTGTGGTTTTTTCCAATAACTTTCTTCACTTGCAGCAATGCACAAGTAATGTGAAGAAATTCTGCACTGAAATGTTAACTCCTAAAATACAAATTTCAGGAATGTAACAGAGAAGAAACTCCTAACTGACTCAGATCACAGGTAATGTGAAAGAAAATATTCCTATGTGCAAAATTCAGTTTTCATTAGGAAAAAAGAGAAGAGGAATTAAAACCCAAAAATGTATTTTGTAAGAACCAAAATCAGAGGAAGAATAGCTGAAAATACATTGTCTCAAATTATATTGGTATGTCAGGTGGCATTTCTGAAAAAGCATTATGATGAAATGACAAGGGCATTGCACAGGCCATTTAGAACAAACAGGAACTGAGAATGAAAACAGTCCACAGGACAGGAGTGGTAACATGTGATTCATGAAGGAGACAAGCCACGTTGGGGTGGAGATGTTAAATAATACAGCCCTAAAAGCGTTTCTGTGGTCATTTCTGTGACATCACAGAACAGGACATAAAGGACAATGGATGAGGGAAAAGGCAAGAGGAAGGTGGCTCTCAGAAGAGTCTGTGGTGCAATTCTGCAACTGGGTCACCTGCAGTCCCCATCCTCCCATCGCTGACAGGTGCCTGGTGTACCTGGGCCCCAGTGGGGAGCTGCAGGGCAGCAGCACTGCTGCCAGCACTGCCGCTCCCGCCCGGCTCTGTCAGGCTCTGCCGCGGCACCGGCTCCCTCAGAGCTGCACCTGTCAGCAGCTCCATGCCTTGGGAAGAGCCCAGGAAGCAGCACTGCAGTAACCAGGGCCAAGATGTGCAAAGAACACAAATGAAAATGAAACGACCGCAACCGATCATAATATCATGGATTGCAAACTGCAACATACTGACGTGAAAATGACTGCAAACTCCAGAAACTACAGGAAATTTAATTCAACTAACATTTGCATTACTATTTCTCTGTGGCTATTTTCAGGGTTAAATGGTAAAAGGATCTCTAAAAATGTATCAACCTATGGTAGTATTAAATATTAATATTCTCTGACTATTGAGTCCACTAACAAACACATTAAAGGTGTAAAAAAGGCTCTTAAATAGAAACATTGGTATTAGTCACTGACCTGTACCAAACGAGGATCCCAGACCACATCTGCCCCATGTCTGTGATCACCCACTCACCCAGGGCCTGCAGCAGGGTCTCATCACCAACACCCTGACCGCGCTGCACAGCGCTGCGGAGAGCGCCTGACTCCATCCGCGGCGCCGCAGAGCGACGGGCAGCAACAACGGGCCAAGGGGCATCCACTCCATTGCAAGAGTCTAGTGAGAAATGTCTACTAAAAAGCCACTGTCCAGGCTAAATGCAGAAACGGAATAATTTCTATTCTTGCACAAGTTCAGAGCACACATTGGATTTGGAATCACAACCTAACACAACAGCAAGACATTTAGGGAAAAAAGAAGAAAGTCTCTTTTTCAAGGAGCTGTTTCAAATTCATATGGCAGATTTCCCTCTCAGAAAGCAGTATTTATACTGAGAAACCTCCAGATGCCCAAGATATTTTTTCCGTTAACAACAGCAGATCTGACTTAACAGGGGTGAGAGGGAAGGATGGTGAAAGTGCTTGTGCAGAAAGAATGCCATTAGACTTACTTAGGAAGCAGCTGATGTTAGGTACAACCCAGTCTGATTCACATGAATTTTACTACTATTCAGATAGATAATTTTACCACATAAAGCAATAAAACAGATCCATGAAAATATGCTAATTAGTCTTCTTAATATAATCAGAGAGTCTTCAAAAGTTTTATTGCTACAGAGCAATAAAACCAAACCTACCAGGGGGAATTTCACCATCAATAAGAGGACTCTGTCTCAGTTATCCAAAACGAATGCATGCTTTTCTCAGTGACTTTGTATGGCAACAGAGCACTGGTGTCCCGTGCCGTAAAAAAGAGACATCTACATGCACAAAGAAATAAAAACATCGTACAAAGAGCACCAACAGGCACTCTTCCATGCAAACAAAACTCAAACAGCTCTGGCATGCTGCAATCCTGCAGCAAGGCTGTGCAGGCCTCATTGCTGCAGGAACTCCTCACCTCCCTTCCGTGACAGCCTGACACAGCAGGAGACAGAGCCACTGCAGCTGGAGCCAGATGATGGCATCAAGCCTCAGCTGTGTGGGGGAAGACAGACATTCCAAGTGCCTCAGCCAAGAACCAAGTCTCCTCATTTGAGCCAGCACTGAGAAGGGCAGGGAAGGGATGGGGCACTAAGCACCCTGCTACAAGTGTTCTCAGTACAGGGATGCAGCCAGGGGCAGCTTGTAGCTTGCTTACATTCTAGAGTATTTATTTCCTGAAGTTACTCAGTAAAACTGGAAAGACGACTAATTGCAGGGGTGGGAGCAAATGAGCTTTGATAGAGGTTAAAAACTTACGGAGATTAGATGCTTATACGACCCCCTGTAACAAGATGAGAACTCTTTGCAGGACCCCTTAAAACCAAAGGTTATGGAAAAAAATACAGCAGGGGCTAAATCCATTTATGAAGAAGAGTCTGAATGCTGCCAAATATGAAGTAATGCAGAACATTATGTGAGAGAGTGAGAAATTAGCAGAAAATTCAAGTTCCAAGTGGCCTTTATTGACTAGAATGTTGTAGAGGCAGTGAAGACTTAATATCCCAATGGCACTCCTGGATCAATAACCTCAGTGATGTGAGGCCTCTTGCATAAGGCTTCCTGCTTAATTCTGTGGTGATTACTAAATTCCTGCACAGTTGCAAGACAATAATCAGAGATCCCTGGTCTTGATCCATACTAATCCCCAAACTGAAACCCCCCAGACTGTTCCCATGCTTACTGCCCAGGACAGGGGCTGAAGCCACCTGAACATTTTGCTGGCATATACAAATTATGGACCCGTATGTGATTACAAATGCTGCAATAGCCTAATCGTATGAGGTACCATTTGGGCCAGAAGCACTTTAAGCTAATACATTATTTAACATTTATCTTCTAATTTAAGATCCTAGACTTCAAAGTCACTGCACAGAGCTGGATTTCCCCTCCTCTGTACACACCCATTGGAATAAAGCCAGTTTTGACTATATTTGTCTTTTGCAGATTTCCCTCAGAGGATGCTCTGCACACAAACTTGCTTTCTTTTTACTAGTCACAGATTCTTGCCCCAGTTTTAATCATCAGAAGAAAAATAGCCTTCCCTTTCTCCACACCTGTTTCCAGAAGTACTCCAAATGTTTCCATTAGCACTTGGAATGGGGAGGGGGGGAAATGAGAGAGAGAAAGGTTAATTCATAATTCTCACATCCCATAGCACTGATGTGAAGTGCAGCCATACTGATGGGACTTTTCATAACCAGTTCAGCACAAAACCACCACGGTGAGTCTGAAGGAAAGAGCATGGCAGGCTGAGATCGTGCAGCTCAGGAGCGGGGTACCACCAAGGGCAGCCCACAGCCAGAGCAGCTGTCACTCAGCACATGTCCCCAGGGACGTGCTGGAGGGGGAATGGCTGCAGGGATGGGCAAGTCCCCCTTCAGGAGGGATCAACACCAGGGACATTTTCCAACAGCATTCTTGTGATCGCTGCTGCATCAAGTTGACTCACCCACAGTCATAATGAAGCAAATCCAGCTGCTACCAGCCAGATTGCTACTAGACCAGATCTGCATACATGGTTAAATGATGTCTAGTTAGAAATGGATTTCTCAGTATTTATAACAGCCTCTCTCTAGGGGAGACTAAACAGTTTGTCTATTCTGGCTACTCATGTGATGATCCAAAGCCTCACTTTAATCTGTTAGTAATGGTTAAGCTCCAGTTTCAAATACAGAATGGAGCTTTAAAGAATTACATCCAAAGGACATGCAAAACTGCACTAAATTCTGGTCCTGTCTCCTTTCCATTTCTCCAGGTACAGGAAAAACTGACAAGTCCAAGATAATTGCCTACACCTCATCAATGGCTGCTGCTTCATGATCACTGGGATCTGCTTCCAGCCACAAGGGAAAGTAAGGGGAAAACAAATTTAAACTTCAGCAGACCTGAGACCTGCAGCATGGGCTTTAAACCCATGCTTGTTTTGTCCATAAAGCATAGTGCTGTTTTTTTAATAAGCAATGAATTGGTTAATCTGTTACAAATCTGCATTTAAAACATGATCTTCCTCCTTCATGATACAGAAGATTAAAAATAAAGACTCTTAGCACACTATCCAATATGGCTCCAGTTCAGCAGAAACCACAATCAGGGCAAAATGCCCAGTCTGCATAAAGGATTAAGTTTATCAATAAAGCAACCTAAAAACTGCAGAGTGATGACATGGAACATTTTCAAGAAGACTTGGTTAGTCATTTCTCCATATTGCTGGCATGAACATTACCACAGTGTTTAATATTTAAGTCTAACTGACACGTAATACACACTCTCCCCAAAACTTACATTTCTTTTAGCCTTAATGCTGCTTTCTCCAATGACAACTTGGGAAGGTACACAGCTGTGGTTGAAATTGCTTGAATTTTCTTCAACCAGAATTTAATTTGCCAGTTTTTAGTTTTGCTGCACATCTGTATATCAAATTGATTACTTTTGGTTAGCATGTAAAGCTTTTTGAGCTACCAAACTTCACCTTTTCACATTTTCACTTTATTAAAGTAGTTGAAAAAAAAATAAATCACAAAAAATCAACCAAAGTACGAACCCACAAAAAACATCTCACTCTTCAGCAACTGTCTTAGTGGTTGAGTTTTGCCATTCAGTGACTGAAGCTCATAACATAACTAACAAGCCTACGCTGACACGTGGAGCGGGCTGTGTGTCCATCACCGTACCTGCCAGTGTGAGTCCTCCTGGTCACCACATGTGCGAGGCAGGATCCAAGGTTTTGTTTCTACTTTGCAATAAGCCCAAAGTGTGCAGCAAGCACAGGACGTGATGGGTTACTGCAGTTTAGCTGATACAGGCTTGTTTGTTAATTCAATAATATACCTGAGGCCTTATGCTCACTAAGTTGGCTTGGATACATTGAATTTGACAGCTCTCCTCTCAGCATAAAAGTGAAACCTTCTTCCCTTTAACCCATGTTTCCTTCAACTGCTGGAATATGAAGAGCAGAAAATCTGATCCTTTCTGGCTTTGCTGGAGAGGTGTTGAAGTCCCAGATACTTGTAGCTAAGATGACAACACAAGAAAGCTGAATTTTTAAACCCAAAGTATTAGTCATTGAAATAGAGTACATACCATAAACCACCTGAAACCAGATTGACTAAAAATGTTTTTTCCTTTTAAACAGATCAGTCAACATGTATCCAGGCATCTTAGCCTGACACTGATGATGTCCCCTATAAAAATACAAGAACCCTTAACTGAAAGCAGCAAAAAAACCAAAAAGCTTACGATTTTCCTTCTACTCCCAGCTCACCTTTGAATTCTGCCAGTGGCTCTACACACCGGGCTGGCTGCTTTGCAGAGCTCCACAAAAGGCTCCCAAATAAAAAGAAAATAGTTTGAATGCTTTTAGTATTTTCACATTTCGTTGTCCCAACAATGCAGCTCTGTGCTCTGGGAAGGAGCACGCTCAGGCTGAAGACAGAGCGTTATTTTGCCCATGCCATGCCCAGGGAGCAGCCTGGCCGCGTGGCACTGCCCCGGCTCTGCAGGGACGCCTGCAGCCCAGCCCGGACAGGGCCATCCCAGCACTGCCAGACCCAGCCCAGCAGAGCCAGCGCACACGAGGGGCACATCACAGAGCTCAACCAGCGCAGTGACGGCAGCGATTCCAGCAGGGACTGGATTTCCTCTGCACCAAGGGGAAAGAGCTCCTGGGGGGTTCACCACTGTTTTCTCTGTGAAACACCCCATTTTAGTTGACCAAAATATTTCCATTGAAATATGCAGGTAGACTTTCAAAGACCAGCACGTTTCTCTCCTGAAAAACAGGGAGTTTCCTAGAATTGTCTTACTGTCCTGATAAAATGCAGCCTTTATATGCTAAAGAAGTCTTAAAACACTACTAAAACGTATCTCAGCCATGTTTCTTCTGCCGTTCATATTCCCTCTTGTTCACTGAATCTGTACATAACACTTTCTGACAAACTCCCCACATTCTGTGCTGTTTGGGACAAATTCCAGAAGACTTTCCAAAGGATTCCCACGAGGAAGCCAGACCTTAAAGCTCCCTGGAAGAAATCACCGTAACTGGAGTAGAATTAACCATACTCCTGAAACGGTCTTCTGGTATTACAAAGTTTTTTAATCACTAAACCATTCAAACGACAGATTCTTTGCATTCATGGGGAATGTCCCAATGAGCAATTTTTACTGCCACATCCAGAAGAGATCAAGCATATAAAACATAACCAGCATCTCAGCAGCGCAAGTGGGTTTCCTTATTTTAATGCTGAGCACAAGATGAGCCACAAACATTGCTTGCTGTGGAGCAGAAAGACAGCAGCAGAAAAAACTAAATCACTCAGATGAGAGGATGGACAGGAGACACTTGATTTCATTCCCTTGGTGTCACAACACACAGCACCTTGCTGACTGATTTTTTAAAAGCAAACTCCAGCAGCAACAGCAAACAGACATGCAGAGCCAGGCTGTTCAAAGGTGACTCAGGGCTCTGCCCAGCAAACCAGTCACATCCACAACCCCAGCACAGCTGACATCCAAGAAAGGAGAAAGGCCCAGGACATACGGTTCCAGAGGCAGGCAGCGAGCTCTCCATGCTGAGCGTGCGGCGAGGGCAGCACGCAGTGCGAGGCCCAGCACCCCTCCGCTGGCCAAACACGCTGTACCACAGCCCTGGGCTGGCAGAGCCCAGAGCCAGCCCTGCCGGGCTCAGCTCTGCCTGCACAAAGCAGGACCTTGTAACACGACGCTGTAGTGCCCTGGGTGTCTTGGCAGGAGCCCCAAATGCGTGTTTGAAAGAGCAACTGCAACCCTGAACAAGCAAGGCATGAACACACTGCAAGCAGAGCCACTGAGCCTGCTAAAAATACCTCCTCCCTGCCCCTGTCAGAAACACATCTCAAGTGAGAGTCTGAAGAATAACAAAGTTTTCTGAATAATAATAAAACCAAAAAAGCAAAGTAGCTCTGCTATCAACTGTCTTGGAAGCTTATTTTAAAAAACAAGCAAAACCCCAGCATACTCTTGAACAAGAAAACACCTCATGTTTTATTTCAAGAGGAATACTGCTGAGTTGAAGGATATGCTTTACACCTCTTCTAGAGCTCTGGGCCAAGGTGCAACCTCAAGATCTCTTCCTCCACAACCTGCCAGAGGAGATTGTTGAGGCTCCTGTTACAGGTTAAGGAGTCAACTGCAGACAAATCTAACCCGTGCCCTGCTGAAGAGGGCACAGACACCTTGTGCACTGTGCAGTCCCACGAGAGATAGATGAACACCTGTCACCTGGCTGGTATGCTGCAGTAGGGGCCTTGTACCAGCCAAGGACCAGAGGAAAAAAATAAGAGCTGTCAGACTGGAAAGAGCTAAAAAACACACTGCACCTGCTCCATCCCTCCAGCAGGACAGACACGAGGCTCTCCCGGGGACCAGGAGGAAACCACATGAAGAACCACAAAGCACAAGGTGCTGAACCGATCCCAAGCAAGATACAGGGGAAACACTGTAAGATGAGGCTTATATTTCTTGCCTCTAGTAAGCACAGCAAATAGACCCTGTATGTTTTGAGAACTGTTGGGTGATGGTCTAGACAGTGTACTCTTCTAGGGAAGAAGTGAGAGACTGTCCACTCACAGCACACTGCCTTGCAGGTAGACAACTGTGTTCACCATCTATTCATAACAGATCTAGCCTCAAAAAGAAAGACATGTGAATTCATTCATTGAGCATGTTTCCACACAGATTGTGTTCTGTTAATTACTAATCAGCCTGGCTGGCTCTACCATGGTCATTCAAGAAATGCAGAGGTGAAAACCAAGTCCAAGGGACACCCTGCTGCATTTCCCTCCTGGTCACAAACATGGATAAGCTACATGAGTATACTTTCTGGATCTATAGGAACTATCTGTTTAGTAGCCATCTACCCTGATTGTCACAGAGCTGTTTCAGGGGCAGTCTGCTCTGCCACATGCTGTCCCAAGGGTGGTCCACCAGGATGCATCCCCCAACACCAACCTACCAACCACTCCCACTGCTGAGTCCTACATCTACCCAGTAGACCTGAGAAATAGCAACATCTGCAAAGGCCTTCTTTAAAGACAGAACAATGAAAAAGGGGCAAGAACTGCAGAAATACTTCAAAAAACTGGTAACAACAAGAGATGGTTTTAAAAAGGACAAATCTTGTACTCCTCCTTCTGCCCTCCTGCAAAGCCAAAACACGAGCTTGGGCTCGTGGGCTCTGTAAGCTCACTTGGGCTTACAGTTTGAGGAAACAAATGCACTTCCAGTTTAGGTAGTGAGCATACCTTTTGTTTTGACAGCAGTCCCTATCAGCTGATCAGTGACTATTACCAGTTTTTAAAGGGAACCTTCTCCTATCTTCTTGCTCAGCAAGAACACAGGTAGTTCCAGGACTCACATGCTCTAAATTCATATTTGGAGTGTGAACCTTTGCAGAAGTCACCATAATGGACAGCTTGCTGATAACCCTACAATGCATCAGAATTATCACATTATTTCTTCCCTTCACACTGTTTTAAGCTTTTATTCTGCGGAATATTTGGAAGACAAGTCCTTTCTTGTGATCACCACTTTTTCTTTTTTTTCTTCACTAAAATTTAAAATTTTCACCTGTCTCAGTCTCGGTTAACTCAAAGCATATTCTAAAAAAATTAGTAAAAATTATTTCAGGAGGCTCTGGTCAAACTCAGGTGGGTACACTTCTAAGGTTTACTGTAATAATGCATTGCTCCCAAGACATATTCATTCATTATTAATCTCAACTCACCACACAGGCCTTGCCTAATATTTGGTCTTGATGACCACTCAGATGGATGGTAAGGTCCCCACCTGGGTCACGATGAGGCCACACAGATTGGGTCACCTCCCCAAATCACCATTTAACAGCATTCACAGCTGCAGAGTCCCAGACCACCACCAGCCTGGCTGGGACACCGGTCACTAAGGGCCCACCAGGACAGCACGCTGCCAACAGCCCACCTGCACCAACGACAGCTCCCCGTGCACACAAACGCCCTCTGCACCGGCTGCTCCAAAAGGCTTTGTGGCTGCCTGGCAGTGCCACGGACATAACCCAAACTAACTAACACACAAGAGTGGGGCAAGAGTGAAATTCGTTGCTATGGCAATTAGCTTCCATTCCTTCTAATCAATACCTCAGAAACAAATGGCAAAGGCAGCGTCTTCTTTGGCCCGTGGCTGCTCCTTCCCCCAGGCAGCACCTTTCCAGCTGCCCCAGTTCTGCATCCCTGTCCTGCTTACAGCTGCTGCCACAGCTGCTCCCTGAGCTTTCAGTAACATCACCCAAGGTAGGTGAACAGTTCCAGTAGAGCATGTTTCACTAACCCAGCTCACTGGAACTAATGTTTGGCAGCTAAAGAGTACAGTAGGAGTTACACAGCAAATCCCACCAAAAGCACCACCCCTCTTTTCCAGCTGTGCAATCCTTGGCATTGATCTCACAGAGGGACTCACACTCAAATACAGCAGGAACATACTGACAGGCAGCGGTCACTGTCCTGTCTTCTCTGTCCTGACTGCCCCACAACTCTCCTCATCCCAAAACCTGGTCTTAAAGTAGGCAATAAAATTTTTCCAATAGTATCTAGTTGTTTTCTGCTTCCTAATTGGAGTATTCCCACACATTTTTAATGACAACTGTCATTGGTTAGCTGAAAAGAGCTGTTGTAAGACAACAAAGAGTAGCCACAGAGGACAACACATAAACCTCACCCAGAGGACAGTCCAGAGCAGTGGATGAAAACACCCCCTCATAAGCAACTCAGCCAAATAATTGCTGAAAAGTGTCTCAATTTGTTAAAAAGAGAACGAATTTCTGCAGTGGCAGAGGGAGTTTCAGCCAAAATATCCACTGAGCCACTTGAGTAATTAAGTGTTCCTTCTCCATGGCATAGCAAAGTAGCTAAAGTAATTTACTGCCCTTTCTGAAAAACAGGATAGAAATACTGTTAGATAATTTTTCAGCACAGAAATTACAACAATAAGGTTTACAGCACTGAGCAGCAAGCCTCTAGCTGAAATGCTGCCAAGTCATCAACACCATTCTCTTCATACACAGAATTTAATCTCTCAGGTAATTACCTCCTGGAACAGAAAAGTAATTTAATCTAGAAATCGGGTTTACTTAGGGGAAAGCAGCTAGAACTCTAGACCGGGAATCTTCAGTGACTAGAAAGACAGAGTTAGACAGAGGGCAGCTGATGGACAGTGAGGTTTTTTAAAAACTATACGTACAATTTTTGACCAGCTATATGTAAAATTCAGTCTTCATGATAATACAAACCCTGTATTATTGCCCAAACTGCTTACACTTCACAGGGTCAAGTTTTTTGTTTCAACTCTTCTTAGCATTTCATAGAATCACAGCATGGTTTGGGTTAAATTGCATATTAAAGACCATCTAGTCCCAACCCCTTGCCAGGGGCAGCTTCTCGGGGCACCATGTGCCAGGCCCTCATCACCCTCAGAGTCAAGAATTTCTTCCCCATCTCCCACCTAAGCCTGTTCTCTGTCAGTGTGTAGCCCTTCCCCCTTGTCCTGTCACTTCATTCCCTTGTCCAAAGCCCCTCTCCAGGTCTCTTGGAGTCCCTTTAGGCACTGGAAGGCTGCCCTTCAACACACCTTAACCTTAAACACTTTTTCTTTCTAAACTTGAAGTTAATAATGTCAAATTTCCCTTTACTTTGCTAAAACTATTAATTTCATACGTTTAAAAAAAATACAAGGTCACACTCCAGATGGATGAATTTACAAAAACATTTTGTAACACACACTGTAAATGGAAACCTGGCCATGCTGGGCCAGGACATGAGCAGGTAAGAGGAGGATGATCATTGAGCCATGTCCAAGCGTACTAAAAATTTTCCATGAGATGAACTGTGACAAGAATTCAGGCATGACTTCTAGAAACTACTGAACAGCCTGAGCAGTCAGGCTGAGTGCACTGCAGCACGTGTGTGCTGGCTAACACTATAAAGCCCTGGCACTGCAAAGCTGCACAAACTCCACCAAGTGCTCATTCCACGCCACATCAGTCAGAGCTTCTGAGGCTGTGCACAGAGCAGCAGACAAGCAGCTCAACTGCACTCGGGTGTCACTTCTCCCCAGCTGCCCCCAGGCTCAGTGACCAGCCTCAGCAGCAGGGGAGACAGCCAGGGCCCACGGGAACGCACCTGCAGCAGCAGGGAGAGCCGAGCTCCCTGGCCTCTGCTGGAGCAAGCAGCTCCAGGTAAGCCAGCCCCATGCAGCTGCCAGCATCAACCTGAGCACTTCTGCAGCACGGCCAGGTAATGGGCACCCCAAAAACCCACAGAGACATAGGGCAACGGCAGCAAAGCACCACACACAAATTGCACAGTACGTAGTGCAGCCACTTCCTTAGTTAAAAGCAGAACAGCATGAAAGTTTATCCCTTCCATTACCCTGTTTCCACCACTATGTATATTTAACCTGGATTCTAAAAGGATACAATTTCAATATTTATCGGTTAAACAATAAACATTTGGCTGACTAAATTCCAGCAGCTCTCCAGTGACATCTGCAGCAAAGTCCACTCTCTGCATTTCTGAGCAGTAGCAGCAAGTTCCATATTTCCCAAATTTTACCAATATTAGGATAACATGAAACCTAGCACAGTCCTGATTTCCAAATATCTAACAAAATAATTAAGTCTAGGCTCATGTAAAAGGATTTGCTTTGAATCTTCACTGTTCTGGCACAGGCTGTCAGTGAACTGCTAAAGTTGACCTGCTGTCCCTCCCAGTTATCCACAGTTTTTCCCACACAGTGAATGAAGGCATTCTCATGGTACTTTACATAAGAAAACTCTCGAAGACTATGTAGAAATTAAGTAGTTAGTGATGAACAAGAAAAGATCAACATACCTCAATTGTTTTGAGAACATTAGTAACAGAAGAACAAGTGCCCCTCCAAACTAGACTCTACACGGGAAGGATTTCCCTTTAAGGCAGATGTTTATAATTCATTCAGTGTGAAAAACAGCTGAACAACAGCTGATGAGCTCTGAAACCAAAAACCTGCAGCAACCAGCTTTCTGGTTTCGCTAGCCAGCCACACCACAGGCATTTGCTTGGAGAAACCTGTAGCACTGAGGCCACAGAGCTCTGTGGTGCCCCAGTCCTGCCAGTATTCCACGCAGCATTGCAGGGTTACACCTATCGAGTGATTCTTCATCTGGGTCTGCAAAGACAGGAGATTCAGCCACACTACCTGCACTCTGACTGAACTTCAGTGGCCAAGAAAAGCCCCTTGCCCAGCAGTTTGTGACACAATTATTTAAATCTATAACAGCACAATGACTTCTTTGCAGTCTTTAGCTTTCTTGCTCTCTTCTGGCATGAAAAGCAGTATTTTCTTCTTCCTCTTTACTTTTCATGCAAGCTAGTAAAATCCTATATTCTTCTTGGTGGGCAGAAAAGAAACTTTAGTCCCACTCCAATACATTAGTTCCACAGGCTCCAGTGAAGCACCACCTCTCCATCAACCTGAAATTCCTAATTTCCTCTGCTCCTGCTGCCAATGCCAGCAGGCTGAAATGATTTTTTCCTGATGATAGAAATATTTCTTTCCCCTCTAAGTTTTTGTCCACTATCAACAGGATCGTGGGACCTCTCACAGCACAGTGGGTTTCAGTGCACTTCCGAGGCAGACATGCCTGAACAAGCACAAACTGTGCCTGCACAAAGGCCATCCTGTGCTAACTGAAGCACTGCAACATTTCATTTTCTTTGGGAGAAGCTAGTGATTCCAGAATGGAGACTTTTACAAGTTACAGACTTTCTGAACATGACTTCAATGTTCACAGGATCCCAAGAGTTAAGTAAGACCACAAAATATGCAGATAACACAGAGAAAATATTTTGCTGCAGTTGAACATTTACCAAGGGCACTCCACGAAAAAAACTCAACAAAACCCCTCTTGTAGCAAAACTTCAGTTTGCCTTCTGGTGATCTTGGATTCTGTTCTTGCTAAGTGTGTGCTATTTGAATGCTCTATCACAAAGCTCAAACAACAGTACTTATAATATGCTGCTGAAATATTTTATTACTCATATTTCAAATCCAAATACAATTTTCTATTCCATGCATACTAAAACCTTCACAGCAAATCTTTGAAGGACAAGAACCTTGCTTGCTTCCTTAGCAATTCTTCCTATCTATTTTAAATTGTATCAAAGCTGAGAACTCAAGAAAGGAATGCTGACCTCCCTATTCCAATACCAGTTGATCTCAGGGAGATCCAAACTGTGTCTCAAGTTAGGAAAAAATCAAAACAAACAAACCCAACAACAAAACCAACCAACCAAACACCCAAACACATCAAAAACCATTTTGCTCCTTTACTCTTCCTGTCCATAGGAATAGGTTGCTGTAAGGTGAGCAAGTCAGCTCCCTCCACTTTGGGAACACTGAGCAAATATGACTGAAAGAACAGGCAAACCCCATCTTTGAACAACCAAAACCCTGTGAATGAAACCTCAACCTCATCTCTGCTCAAGCACAACTGTTCACAATTAATCTCTGATAAGAATTATTTTGGAAGCCATTGTCACATTCTTTGTCACAAGAGGGAGACCCAAACTGGATTCAAATAAATGTTAAGAACTAACTCCTCTGACACCATTATTTCATTTCCCCTGAACTTCCAAGGCCCCCCACTAGCATAAGGGTTTTTCTGTCCCTTCTGGAAAGGACCTGGTTTACATGTGCACCTTTATCACTGACTGTCACATCCACAACAGAAAGACTTGCAAAATGACAGCAAACTTTTCTCTGCCCCTGAAGAAATACTGGCTGAGGAAACAGCCAACGGTTTGTCACAAGGAATTGAGGGGGAAGGGGAAAATTCTACACAAGCCAAAATCTCTACAAAGAGCTCCTAAAGGTAACTAATTCAGAGTAAAGCCGCCAACACTTGTAATGCTTCTTTTGATCCCTGATGGGAGGAAATTCCAATTGTTACTGCCATCCAGCCACCCGTAAGCACCTATTACAAAGTATGATGATCTTCTGTAAACTGCCATAAGCTGCAGAATTTCAATATTACAAAGAAAGATGCCTTTATGTAAGCTGAATTCCCCTATAGTCTGTGTTTACAGCTTTATACATTCAAAGTCTATTTGGCAATGAGCCATTACATGCAATTTGCCAGACCTCCAACTGGCTCTGGATTATTGTTAGTAATGCTTTCTTCACAAAGAGAAGTTCCCAAATCCTACCTCTAACATCTCTGCAGGTGTAGTTTTACAGACCCTGTTAATTACCAATGTGAAAGGTGCTTCGAGTCTATTTTACTTCCTCACTGTCACGGCATTCATGGAGCTGTTACAGCAACACAGAACAAACTCCTCAGGAAAGCTGATATTCCAACTTGTTCAATCAGAGCACTAGAAGCCCATTTTCCTTTCGTAAAATGAATGTAGCATCTCTGTAACATCTTCCCACATATTCCTCTGAGCAAGACGATGCAGTGGAAGCTTCTTAAGAACCCATTATACCTAGAAAAGTTCACAGCATTTCTAGTCACTCATTCCAAACCAGCACAGCCAGCAATGCTTAGAGACCCTGTTTGCACATTGCCACCTCTCAGCTTTCTGTAGACAAGCCTTTTGCCCTGTACACCATGCAAAATATCTGCAAGAACAGATTCAAACCCAAGTAATGTGAGGAACAATACACTGCAATGCCTTGTTGGCTTGTATATAACAGGGCACTCAAATGGCCAACACAAGCCAACCTAATGCTACCTTTTCCTTAGAAGCAACAGGAAAATTCTGAATAACTGCCCTTGCACTGACTGGGAGAAGTTCATCCCCTGCACGACCCAAGCAAGGGCACACACCTGAGTTATGGTGAGGTGTGCCTGGGACAGAATTGCAGCACACTACAAAGGCTGCAGTGAGAGTGAGCAACATTCTATCAGACGCCCTCAGCAGTAAGTTGCATCACATCTATCAAGAGAAAAAGGTTAATTTAAAGGTAATCCACTGACCTACCAATGTGGTAACAAATATGTCCTTGTAGCTCAGATGATCTCATTAGATCTAACTACCCCACTGGCCTTGCTCAGCCACGGGTACAACAATGCCATTCCAGTTTCACAAGCGGGGCAAATTTGAAGAGCCACAGGCAAACTGCATGCCTGCTGCTCTGTAAAACATGAAAATCATGTTGATGCATAAAATTTCCAAATCTTCCTCTTACTTCTAACTTTTCCTCATTATTAAGTGTAGGCAAGCTACACCAGATATCTCTCCAAGGACAGTTTTACCGAGAACTCCGCAGGAGCTATTACTTGGTAGTGAACAGGCACATTCTATCCTGCGGTATCTGCCCGACACCACAGGCAACTCAAGAGCTAAGAGACCTGAGGAAGGTGGGGCAGCACTGCAGGAAGAAGTTTTTTTACCTGTGTCAGTGACAAAGATAAATGCAGCCTGGGCTGTCAAACACAGCCACCCCCTGTCACTTTCACACAGGCAAGCTTCTTTTAGCTCAGCTATTCCGACGCTATTTCAACATAAAACACTGAAGTTCCTCTCCCATAAATAAGCTCCACGCACACCAGTGGCAACACAGAGACAGTTCAGATGCTGATAAATCCAGATTGCACTTGGCAGCAAAAGAGTTTGGCCTGAAATTATTAATATTTTAATGTGCTGGATAAATGAATGGAGTATCAATCACAGTTCACAAAAATTACTTCTTTTGGCTTTTTCTTTCTTTAAATTGAACTTAACTACTTCTCTCACTGGAATCTTTCCCAGGAAAGGAGTACCTTTCAAAAAAGGGGAGTCATGACAACTTAGGAAAACATCCTCCAATAGAGTACAATTTGTCTCCATTATTCTCTTTTCATAAACCCATCTAAAACACCTGAAAAAATTCAAGTTGTGTAACAGCTAGATACAGTTTTGTACTACCACCCCAACAGTGAGGGATTTCTCCAAATGCAACACATCAGCAACTGCACTTCTTGGGAACTTGGGTGACAGTAACTGCAGGGCCTCCAAGGAGTACAAGATAGAGAGCAGTTTGAACCAAAATACTCTCAAAATACCTTGGATACTTAAGGAGGAAGGGAAAACATAAAAAAGAAGAAAAAAAGGAAAAAAGAAAAGAAAAGAAAAAAGGCATGGAGACCTCCCACAGAACCAGAAGATAACAAAGTGAACAAAGCAAATTTGGCCAGGGGACATTGGTTATCAAATGCAAACATTTCATAAATTAAGATACAGTTAAGTGCTTATACAGCCCTTTCCAGAACAATATTTTAAAACTGGATAGCCATTATGAAAATAAGAGAAAGGCATTAACCTCATTCATAGGTGGAAGATGGAGACTGGGAAAACTGAAATGATTTGATGGAAGTCATTCACTGCAAATAGCCCCGTAGAAAACCAGATCTTGGAGATTAAAGCCTGGATCATGAGGCCATATTTCTCCTTCCTGCATGAAGTCCTGTTTTTGCTTTGCTCAAGTTTTATAAGCACCGGTGGCAGCATTTTCAGTTTGCAGCTCTCAAATCTGCACATTCTATTTGAAGCGTCTACCATTAAAAGTGGTTAGAAACTGCAATTTTGACCTTGCAGCTGCATAACACACGCACACCACATAATAATGCCCAATTTCACACAAGAAGCAGACACACCCTGGGAGCAGGTGCTCCAGGTCCTACAAAAGGATTTGCCAACTCTGAAGTGTAAGTCACCATCCATAAAAGAATCGAGGATTTCACTGAATAAATACTAATAAAGTTACAGTTTATTTTTATACAGTCTGGCAGTGATTGCATTTCAGCTGATAAAGGTATCAGCAAAATCATACATATTTTCTATGCTTTCCTTCCAGCAGACAAAAGATGGTTTTAGCACCATTTGCCTCTCTTCCGCCAAGGTGTCCAACACACAGGGACTTCCTAGTCCCATCTAAGGCACAGTGAGGAGACAGGGAGATGCAGTTCTCATCCTACATCCAAACTGAGATAAACATAATCTCTTCCAATTGTTCACACAACTATGCTTTTTGTTTCGGTAAACGCAGACCAAGCTCTCATTTTCTCCTTCAGTTCACTATACTGTAAGAGCTGCGCAACTTTTACAATTAAAACAGAGAAGTCAAGAGTATATCAGGGACAGACAATTGTATAAAGTAGGTTTGACACAATCAGAGCTAATGCAGTGCGAGACACAATTGTGTCAGACAACACAAAAATGGACAGAGCCAGAAAAACAAACTGGTGAAAAATCAGTGAAAACATTTTTCCAAATCACCCTGCTCACCTAGAAAAACAAGGATTAAAATGGAGTTATCCAAATGAGTTCATTTTAAACTATTTTGGCTGCCCTACATAAATAAAACTTAGATACAAAGTTCATTACTAACTAGATCAAGTCTCTTTTGAGGGGAAGATTAAACTCCAAAGTGTCTGTGGAGACTTCTACTGCTTGCGGACACAGCTTGACACGTAAAAAGGCAAACCCTTAGAAGATGCAAGTTTCACTTTTCCCTGAAATGGCCACAGCAAGATGAGGAGGTAGTAAAAAAATTACAAATTAATTAGAAAGATACCACATTATTGCAAAGCTGTAGCATTTCCCAAGACAGTTTGCAGGATGCGAATTCTGACCCATTTTAAATGCTGATGACAGCATTTTAGAATTCTGATGACTGCATTTTAAAACCTTTACAAATACACAAAAGGTAGTGGGAGGGATGGAGAAGAACAGCTTAAATGTAAAGTGAAAGTTCAGCTTGCCTTCTAAGAGTCCAATACTGTAACTCCTATGTCCAGAGTAAATTCTGCTCATTGGGAAGGGTGTACAAACAGGGCTGTGCTGGCAGCTCTAGAACGGTTCATACATGCAGCGTTCTACACAGACTCACTTTTATTCACGGATGGATTTTTCCAAATGCTTTTGCAACTACATGCATTGGATTCAGTGACAATCTGCAAGACTACTTGGATTAACTATTCTCTCTCTTAAAGCAGATTCCTGAAACGAATTCGAACACTTTCAATTAATAAGCAGCAAAAGCTATACACGGCAGCTCCTTTGTTCTGAAGCCCCGTGTTGCCAGCGAGGGTTACTGAGCCTGCACAGGGCAGGGCGTGCCCCCCGTCCCTGCAGGTATGTCGCTGGGAGGCTCACACCGCTAAGGACCTTCTGCCCAGGACAAAGCACACGTGCGAGCGCTCTCACAGGCGCCTCTCGGGCACGCCCGTTAGTTCCGCTGCCCCCTCTCGCGTACCCCCGGCCCAGCGCGGGGGCTGCGCTGACCCCGCAGCCGGCACCGCTGCGGTACCAGCGGCCCCGGCGGACCCCCGCCCGCCCGAGCCTTTGTGTCCGCGCCGGCGCCAACAAAGGCGGAGGGGCTCCTCGCCCGGGCGCGGCTCTGCGGGGACCCGCGGCTCGCACCCACCTTCGAGAGCTGCCTGCGCAGGCTGAAGCGCTGCACCATGGTCCAGCGCGGGGCCGGGCAGCGCGGGGCGCGGCGGGCGAGGGGCGGCAGCCGGCGGCGCTCAGCGGGGGCTGCGCATCCTCGGGCGCCGGGACTGGCGCCGCGTCCTGGCGCAGCGCTGCCCCGAGGAGCCCGGCGCCGGGCCGGGCCGGGCCGCACAGGAAGGGACAGGAGCGGGCAGGGCAGTGCGGGGCGCGGCGCTCCCGCCTGCCGCTGCGGGGGGCGGGCACAGACACACCCGGTACCGCCCCGGTACCGCCCCGGCACCGCCCCGGCACCGCCCCGGCACCGCCCCGGCACCGCCCCGGCCCGGCCCTGCGGGGCTCGGGCGAGCGCCGCGCCCGCCCCGGGGTCCCCCTGAAGGGCGAGCCCGTCCCAGCGCTCCCGCCGAGCCACACCGGACGCGGCCCCCGCGCAGCTCCTGCTGCATTCGCACAGTGGCACGGGAGTGTCGACTCCGCCCCGGGAATCAGCACAGAGGACCCCGTTGCAATCACTAGAAAATAATTCAAGAAAGTATTTCTCCCTCCCCGCCATAAATATGCAATAAAGATGTGTGATAAAATAGGTACACTTGCAGTTCTTCAAATGCCGTGACAAGAGTGGCTTTCGGATCCTGAAAGTGTTCTTCCTCCGCTCACAGCACTGGTGAGTGAGGGGGACAGCACAATCTTGCAGAACAGGGGATTGCATGGCTCTAACCTCGCTTTGCAGCAATGCTCCGAGGGGCTGCAGGAGTCCAGCAGGCAGGACAGACACAGTGCCAGCCGGTGCTGTGCAGAGGGAGCCCGCTCTCAACCCATGGGCTCGGGCAGCTGCCAGGATGTTCACACACGAAGGAGGTAAACCAAAAACCCCAAACACAATGAGGAGCTCAAAATATCTGGGAACAATTCTGTTTCTGAAGTAGTCCCGTCTCACCATTTTAGTTTTGGACTTCTTAGGATTTTATTTCCAACTCATTTTGTAATTGCCTCCTGCATGCAATAGAAAGGCTTCCTTTGTGCACTACACTGAAATGGCCATGGCTTGATCACTCCAGTACATGGTCTTACCTACACAGAAAAATAGTTTCTCAGTAACTATCAGCAAAACTACTGGATAAGGAACAGCTCCCATGCCAGAGCATGTCCCTGATGAGTCTTGACTCAGTATCAGTGCTGGATTATCCAGGACTGTGCTGCTCACTAGCACTCTCCTCAGACCTTAGCTTCACTGGGTACCAAATACTGGCACAGTGGCTAAAAGGGATCCCATTGCATGCTTCAGCTAAGACAAATCTGGGGCTCCAGACAGCACAGCATGTATGGTCATGGTGTGCACCTGGCTGTTAGGAGTCAGCTGTGCATGGACTCCATACGAAACCCCTCCCAATGGCAGGTACTAGGTAAGTACAGATTACTACCATGCATGATTGTACAGTCTTGTAGAAAAAGGAAGGTATATTAGGCCAGAACATTTGCCTTCTTAAGGAAAATGTTTCTAGCCTATTTTTAAGGTCATCAGGTGATCTGGACACTAGAGATAGAAGAGACATTTGCAGTTGGGCCATGGAAGGTTATGAGAACAGTCAGTATGGTTCCTTAAATAGACCTTGAAGGGAAAGTTAAAAGAAGATTAAACAGGGGTGTTTATTTTATAACTGTTATTCAAAAGTAACATCTATAGATGCACTCTTCAGCACCGAAAGCCCAGCTATGAAATGAGAGCAGGATTCAGTAGCATTCTGCCCAGCCAGAGGTAACTCAGGGGTATTGAAAGCAGACATGTTCTGTACAGGGAAAGTATTCTCTGACAGAACTTGGACTCCTTTTCATAATGCCCTCCTTTTTTTGGAATATACTGAATGTACATTACCCAGTTACCAGGCCTCAGTTTTGTGATGACCATGGAGAGCTGACAGTACAGAAAACAAAAAGGACTGGGACACTAGAAGCACTTCCTTGTACTGGCAGAGAAGACACCAGATGCTATGGGGATTCTGCATCTAGCAGCTGCATCCTCCTCTCCCTGAACTGGGTCAGTACTTCTTGTTCTGCAGTTTGGCTATATTCAGAAGCCTCATGCACACTGTTCAATTCCTACTTCAGAAAATCCATACCAACACCTTGAACAGCTGTGTGCCCGGGAAAGCTCACGTGCCTACTGCGGCAGAGACCAAAAGGACAAGTGTGTGTGAGATGAGAATGAGAGCGTGAGTGTAAGAGAGTGTGAGTGTGTGCACATACGCAGTCAGTCAGTGATGCAGTGTGGGAGTCCACCATAGCACTGGAGTAAAACCCTGGAGCCTGGACAGCCAGCTGGGCACCTTATCTGCTGCCCCCAAACCTCGCTGCTTCCATGCTGCCTGGCAGCAGATACACCCCGAACGGCTCTGGGTGATCACCTCTCACCGCAGGGCTGGGTGCCCACTGTCCTGCACCTGGGACACAGAGTGCCTCATTTCCTGCACAGACACTCAGCTCTCCCTTCCCCAACAGGCTCCTGTGGCTCAGAGTCTGGGTCACAGAGATACAGATAAGGAATGGAGCCAGCTTGGCTGGGAAATAATCCACATCAGACCGAGATGGGACTGCCAGATTAGCAGAATTGATGGTAGTAACATTCTCCTTTGTCTCTGGTGCCAAGGCCTCACATTCAGCATTTCCAAACTGATGCTTATGATCTTCACAGTTAATTAATGGCTCCTGCTCGGAACATGTGCCTTAGTCCCCTGTTGCTGGGCTATCGTCACTTTTTTTTCTAATATTACCTTCCTACAGCAATTATTTCCTGTGCAATAGCTCAATTGGTGAATTCTTCTGTTTTTATCCAGGAACATAATGGAGAAAAAGCAAGATTTCAGCAAAAGGCACAAAATTTTATTTTCAAATTTAAAATGAACTTGACATAATGAACTAGTGCCTCTGCCTGATACCCCTTCATGAGAACACAAAACACAATTGGAATTAATCTTTGGTAAAAAATATCGTGTAAATAATTTTGTTTTCTAAAATGCTCAGTAAAGAAGATAATTACTGGTTTTAATATCCCTCTCACAGAGATCTTCTACAGCTTTTTACTTGTATATCAAATACAGAGTTTTTAGCAGTTTTTTAAAAAATTATCTTTTAGAACCATATAAAGCTAGAAGAAATATGTATGTATGAAGGCTACATCAATGCTTGACACATGTAAATGAAGAGGAAGGGATCTTCCTGATAACCTCTTACAGAGGGACTTTTTGAGATAACCAACAGGAGAGACATTTTCTTATTGCAGAAGGTTTGGAAGACTAAAACTTCATATTTTGAAACCTACACGTTCTCAGGATAAACCCTTTCGATAAACCCATTATTTTATATGTATTTCAAAATGAAACACTTAAAGACGCCTCAGCGCTCTGGATGCAGGCGGTGAGCCGCAGGTCTCCGCACGCAGCAGGTATGGCTGCTGTAGGTCACTCTGAGTCCCCCCCGCGTTATCAGACGCGGCCGCTGCACGGCGCGGCCCCGCGGCGCCCCCTGCGGGCCGGAGCGCCGCTGTGCGGCCCGAGCGCCCGGGTAGGGGCAGGGGCAGGAGCCGCCGCAGCTGCGGCACAGCACCGCGCTACCGCCGCACCCGCACCGCGCTACCGCCGCACCGGCGGCACAGCACCGCGCTACCGCCGCACCCGCACCGCGCTACCGCCGCACCGGCGGCACAGCACCGCGCTACCGCCGCACCCGCACCGCGCTACCGCCGCATCTGCGGCACAGCACCGCGCTACCGCCGCACCCGCACCGCGCTACCGCCGCACCGGCGGCACAGCACCGCGCTACCGCCACACCTGCACCGCCGCCAGAACGGCCCAGCACCTCTTCCTGCCACTGACCGGCGGGGCATTGCACACACCATCTCCTTCCACCCTGTTGCTGTGGGCAGGGATACCTTCCACTAGCACAGGTTGCTCCAAGCCTCATCTAACCTACCACGAACACTTCCATATTCGGGGTATATCAAAACCCTTCGCATTTAAAAATCACCAGAAACTCACAAACTTAAAACATGCCGTGTAGTCCTAAGGAAATTCTCAACAAGTTCACAAATTAGGCTGATTGAGAGGAAAAAGAAGCCTATGTCCCCCACTGCAGCACAGGCTGCAGCCACCATCAGCACGACTTTGCCTCTCTCAGTCCCGAACACTGCTAACCCAGGCCTCCGTGTCTGCTTTAGGTTAGGCAGTCTTACTTTGGGTAAGACTCACCTGTCCTGCCACATTCAGCGCTCACAGAAAGTGGGACATGGGCATAGCATTGCGCTGCTTAGAGTAAAAATTACTTTTGTTTTTTCAGGGACCATATTTCTGTTCCTGGCCAGCACCGGTTTGCTGCTCGAGTACAGCAGATTTCCACTTCTCACCAGGAAAGTCACAGCATTCCCATAGTTGTAAAATATTTGAACATGCCCCAGTAAAATGTCCTTCCTTCCTGCACACCATTTGGAACTGGGAGATTAGATTAGCTCTTTTATTCAGGACTTCCACCTGCAAACTGCACAAGGCAGATAAACACACCCAGTGGTGCCACAACCCTGCCTAATCCTAACACCCTGGCAGAGTGTCATGGTACCACTCAACATCTCTCCTCTCTGCCGCCCACTTCCTACATGGGCGGGCCACTGCAAAGCAAAAGCCCAGGTTTTATTATTTTAACATTAATTTCCAACTAAATTACACTTAGAATTTCTACATAACTGCTTCAGAAAGCACTCATGACAAGTTTGCAAAAAGGATGACAAATAAGATATATATTGTCGCAGACATCTTTTATGAAAAATCCTTTCTTTAATATTTTTCCTCCTGAGAAGCTGAGAGACCTCAGGAACAAAATGTAAACATTGATTATCTGCTGCTGTGGAATGCAACAGGTGGATCTTAGATTAGCCCATGTCAAATGTTTATAATTAATGGCCAATCACAGCCCTGATGAAATCTTTTCTTCTATTCTTTTAGTATAGTTTTAATGTAATATATATCATAAAATAATAAATCAAGCCTTCTGAAACATAGAGTCAGATCCTCGTCTCTTCCCTTATCCAAGAACCCCTGTGAACATCGTCACAATATATCACAGTCAAATCTACAAACAGAAATTACTTAAAATGTTTTGGACTTGCCATGAAATTTGATACTAGCACCGTAACTATCATAGGCAGTGTTGGTACAGTGAATAAGAGGCAAACAAAGCATTTGTCACTTTGGTGACATCCCTGCAGTTAAAAACCACGGGGATAAAGATGGTGCAGCTCCTTTCCCAATGGCTCAAAATCATGATTTTACTGAAATTGACCCCAGTCCTAAGAGAGATTTGGGGATGATGTTGGATGGTATTCTACCGTGGAAGATGCAGACCAGTCAAAAACATCGATGACACATCTGCAGTGGCTCTGCTACCTGCTGCAGCATGCACCTGTCTCCAGAGCTGGCTCTATCAAGGCTGAACACGTCAGCAGAAGATGCAGCACTGAGTTTTAACAGCACTGCCTAGAGAAGGTTACATTTTTAGCCTTATAATTGAGCAACCAAGTAACCTTCCAGTGAAGGACACTAGTTGTTGACAACTCGAGGTGATAACACCTCCACCCTGCCCAGAACAACATCACCAACTGTAGGACCTGAGGAACACTGGAGGGGTGACTGTAAACTGAGGGGAGAGATTATAAAATAACAAGTGTGTGCATAACATTTTAATACCAATAATACTTTTCCTTCTGCAAAAATTAGATCTGGACTAATAATGATGAGACCCTTCAGATTTCAGTTATACTAAAACTCTTGGCTCTTCCCATAGAGAGAGTGTGTGTGTGTGTGTGTGTGTGTGTGTGTGTGTATCCTTTGCCCACAAGACTTTGAGCCTAATGCCCCTCTCTGCTGCACAAAGGTCACTGCTCCCAGAGAGGGAAAACAGTGCCAGCTGCAGAACGGGCTTCTGGGGCAATTAAGCAACTGAAGACTAATTTCTGAGCTTGTGAAATAACCCTCAGCCTACTCCTGACCTGTCTCAACTTGCAATTAAGCCACCCCAGTGAACTGCCAGTATCTTATCTTGCTGCAAGACACAAACAGTGCAACCCTATCATCCTGCACAAACGCTGGGCTGACTTTCCCACTGGGAGCAGAGCGGCACAGGCACACGGCAGCCAGAGCTGCCCCGGACACAGTGACACAACCCTGTTCGGATACGCTGGGAGCCCGGATCTGCAGCTCCAGGGGTGTACAGGGCCCCTTTTAACAAAGAGATAAACTCCTGCTGTCCTGAAATGCTCTTTGTGCACTGTCTAGCGAGGTTTGTGTACACCTGGCTGTCAGGGTAGCCCCTGCTTCACCCTCCCAAAAGAGTACAAGTTCTCCCTTCACAGGAACTGCGCAAGTTGGTGCTGGCTGAGCATGATTCAGCTGCAGAGGCTGAAAGTGAAATAATTTTTAGCATTTCCAGTCCCTTACGACCAAAACTACAAATATTTTACTTCCATCAGTTACAAAAAAAAAAAAATTACCAAATGCACACCACCAATGCAAGCTGAACTGGAGAGCCAACACTAGAGTATGGTGCTAAGATTGCTTGTTCTTTGGGGAAATGGGTTAAAGCCAAAGTCATCTTTTAGAGATCCAGGACATACTGTTCACAGCCACAGTAGATTTTCCACATGGTTTTAATGTTATAAAAAACTCTTATCTTCTCCCTTTTCACAGGTGGTTCTCCTAGGTGTATTGCATGGTGTTTAGGACAGAAGAATTTGCAAAAAATACCTGGCAAATAAGTTACCACTAAGACTATTTACAGTTGGAGAGAAACTGTTCATTCTTTCACAACTGTGCTACATATACTGAACGGATGGCTCCTTGCTGTCTTGTTTATTCTATCATGCAGTGTGCAGACCAGTGTGAACACTTGGAAGGAGTCACTGTAAGTAATTAAGAAAAGCAAGCTTATTGCTGGTAGGTTTGTGATACCCATAGGATCTACTTTAGCTGGAAAATTATTGATGCAGCTGCAAGTTGAAGACTGTAAACTTATGCCGAAAGTATATGCAGTAATTTTCTAAAATGTGGACATTAACAGAATATAGATTTATGTTGATAACCAAAACCAAAGACATTTTAAATATTTATGAAAACTTATTGTCAAAACTGACAAGTGGATGAGGACATGTGAAGTTCTGCCAGGATATAGTAGGACTGAAACGAGTGGAGTCTTGAAAAGCGGGTCTATGAGAATCCCACTGCAGGACAGTAAATCCTTTCTCTCATCATTCCTGCAGCCCTAAGACAAACAAATGGCAACCAGAAAATGTCTGGGCCTATGGAGGCAAAAAGCTGCAAATCCACCAAATGGCTTCATACTAAATTAATCCAAGCTGGTCTATCTTCTCAGTGATGCCAGAAGGTGTCAGCCAAGGGCTTCCACCAAACATTCCAAACCAATTGCCTGTCCAGAATCCAGACTGAATAACCTGACCTCACTACAGCCACACTCCAACACCAGCACTGGTGTCATGCCCAGGTGACAGCAAGCCATACAGGGATCTCCATGGTAAAAATCACAGTGAGGTTCCACAAGGCCAGGTGCTGACCCATGCATGTGGGTCACATGCATGGATAAAAGTTCATGTGGACACAACTGCTCACCAAAGTACCAATAATTTCATATCTCTCAAACATCAATATTGTTCTGGTCTTGACACGTAATTAATTACCTCACAAAAAGCTCTGTAAGTACATGAGACCCAAATGAGATCCGTGCAGGCTCAGCCATTTTCAAACAACCACAATCCCGATTTTCTCAACTCAGTGGGTTGCCTCTACAAGAAAAGATCTATGCAAAAATATTTAGACTGCTTGAAATAAAAGCCCAAGTGAAGTATCTCAGCAAGATTTTAATTATTACACTTTCAATGCTATGACAATCTCATTTCTCAGCTTCTATACAAAGCCTAACAACATGTGGCAGGATTATTGCGCATGCAAATATATGTAAATGAGGTATTCAGAAAAATCTGATCTGTTGTTTTGGGATAACATTTGCCCTTCTATTTCAACAACAAACTAAGAAAACAGAGAATGTAACAATCGTGTGAACTGAAAACATTTTGTGTGCAGAGGATTATTAAGAATTTATTCTCCTTTACACTACAAAATACTCAATGTCCTTCATTCCTTCAATGAGAGTGGAAGACCTCAGCACCACAGCATTAGGCTCATCCAAAACTTATTATTCTGAAGAACCATACAAACATAAGGTCAACCTATTTACAGGCAAAGTTACAACACCACCAGAGTTTTCCACCTTTACCTGAAAGGCACTATCACAGCCCTTGCTAAACTCTGACAGTTGCTCCAGGCTTAACCTCGTTCTTCACATAAACCAGTGCTTAAAGCAGATTGTATTATGCTTCTGTTGTGTGGTAAGAGAACCTCTAAGCTCTCTGAACAGCCTGAGCAGGCAGCTCTGTTGCCTCTGTGAGCCCCAGTGCCGATGCAGTAACACTGCAATCTGGCCCCAGCACCCCGGCTCTAACCTTGGCCCAGGGGCTTTGCAGAACTGACGAGAAATAAAGACTCCTCTCTCCAAAACTTTGCAGCATCCACACATAAAACATTGGTAGGGGAAAGAAACACCAACACCTAAGCAACCCAACCCCCCACTTCAGTTAACAATACAACATTTTGAGGACATCACCCTCCTAAGCTTTCTGGCACAGTTTTTAGTGGGGGAGGTTGTGTGAGTGTGTCTGTAATGGGGTTATAGACATGAAAAGGAAAGTGTAGGTGTATCTAATCAGGAGACAGCTGGAAACTGACCCTGCCATGTGAAATAAGCAGGCTGGGGAAAGAGGAAGCTCCTGAAAAAGGAAGTGTGAGGCCTAAGAAGACATCTCACATGCCAGAAACTGAGGATCAGGAGTGAAAGACACACATTGGCTACACCTATTTTTAAAAATGCAACATAAATGACAAAATGGTGCCCAGCACATGAAGAAAGATGACTTCCATCTGGTTCATATAGCTGGAACAAAGACACCAGGAAAAAAAGGGGTGGAAAAACAGTAATGCGATAGGAGCTTTCAGAAGTTCAAAAAGTCCAAGACAAACTAATATCAATACCATATCTTGCACACATCTTCTCCTCGCACACAGTACTCTGCATGCGACTCAGGAAAAAGGGGACTCTGGGGAGCTGGCTGGAAAACTCAGCTCCTAGAGCTTCCCTGCTCTGAGCCCTGCCCTTCCACAGCTGCCGCATGACGGGCGCCTGAGTGTCTTAGTATACCACGGAATTTAATTACAAAATTTCCTTTTGCACTTTTGCAATTTACCTCGTGGACACGGCCAAGCTGATAAGGGTTCTTTCCTTTTCCAAAAGAAAAGTATCTGTGTTCAGACATAGCACTACTGCTAAAAAGGAAATGTAACAGCATTGAGCAGGACCAACCCAACAAGAAAATAAATCACAAGCTTTAGCCAAGTTCAACACAGCATTTATGTAGGCAATGTTAAGCATAAACTCTAATCACTGTGCAGCCTTGCACAGAAGGATGATGCTCAGGGCTCGAATCCACAAAACATGGTAGATATGGAAATAGCCCAGATGTGTTTAACAGGTCTTTAAGTTTCAGTAGTAAGCAAGACTGAAGCACGTGGGCTCCTGCTCATCCATGCCTGCAAAACAGTTCTGCAACAGGTAACGCTCCTGTCGTTCCAGTAAGAAGCACTGACAATTTCACCACCAACCACAAAAGCAAATCCTATGTTTCATAGTTCTTGTCATAATTAAATCACAACTTTTCCATTCTATGAGTTGTTTCTCTGTTCCTTGTAGCTTGTATAGCCCATATGTTCACAACAGATGGATCAATGCTGTAGCTCAGTGACATTTTTCTAATTATAGATGGATTTATGAAATTCTTAAATAATTTTGAAGGAAATACTCTCTGCTGAGGGAAGGTGAGTCAATGTAGCATCACTGTCAACAGCAAACACCAAAACCAAGGAAGTGAAATTGCTGTGGCTTTATTAAAAGGAAAAGGTCAAAAATTTATTTAAAAGATAACATCACAAAAAGCTGAAGGAGACAAATAGGCAAAGTGTTGAGAAAGTGAGTACAAACCAACAAAAAAAGTTAAGTGAAAGTTAGATGCAGAGATAATCCATACACACTTGGTAGAACCTGGGGGTCCAGAGGACTCTCAACCCTGATGAGTGAGCATTATCTGCCAGACACTTCAAAAAATTTATTTCTATTTCTTAAGCTTCATTATGTAATCTAGTCTCAGTGAGAGGCTAAATAAAATAGGAGAACTTAGGGTTAAACTAATACTGTGTGAAACAACTTCAATACCTCATAACTTAAAGACAGTGTTTAAAGTTTGAATTTACAGCAAACTTTAAGTTTGCTCCAACGATTTCAGATTTTTCCTGGCTCTTTACTGATTCTCATTTGAAGTGTGTTGTAAATAATTTTCCAATACAAATTGTTGAATGAAGAGTTAGTTTTTGCAACTTAACAACTCATTAATTTATAGTGATAAATTCCAGCAGCACAGCAGCCTGAATGCTAAGCTGGCTTCTCCAATGAAAACAGCACTAACATCTGTTATAAGGGTGATTTACCAAATGACTGCATTATGCTTTACTGATTTGACAAACCAAGAAGTTCTGCTAATAATTATATCAGTGATTTAAAATTTACATGGAGCTAATTTACAAATGCATTGCATCTCTATACTGAAAATTCAGTAAAGGCTGCTATATATTATTTAAAGCTGTACAATCATCTGCATTCAACCTGCAAGCTGTCTCCCATTAATTTGTAACTTCAACTGGCATCAACAAACTTTAAACCTAGTATGTATAGACACATGCCATAGCCAAGACAGTACGCCTCAGACTGAAATAATAGCAAGATATTATGTTAATATGGCAAAGACACACAGTGCCTTTCACAGAACATCAGACAACATTCTGCTGTTCTCCCTAAAAAAACCCCAACATTTCTATTTTTCAATTTTCACTTTTTGTTTCCTGTGCAAATTAAGTCAAGCATAGTTCATGTGATTTTTACAGCTCTCAACATTATACAGATTGCATAGCAATGCTGCAGCAGTCTTGACCTTTCTGGCTCTTGGAGGCATGAGAAAATAGAGATCCCCACATTTGAGAGGCACTAAACTACTAAATAACTCTTCCAACCTCTGTGCCACACTGTGAGATAGTGCTGTTACCTGCTCTCAAGAGAGTAAATGAGGTACACCACCCTGACCTGCGAAAATTTCCCAGGAAAAGAAAGAGTCCAAGTCTCCCGCCCATCCTTCTTCCCTCTCCTAAAGACTATCTGCTAAAGACAAAAGGTAGTAACAGAAAAACAGGCACATGCAACATGATTCCAGTACAAGGGATTGACACTCGCATCGCCCTCTCATTTTATGTCTCATTCTCCATAGCAGTATTTCCTTGGCCGTGTCACTTTAGACCTACAGTATACATTGTTATTGTCTGTCATAAGATGGTGCAAATATTATAAAGCAGCTAGAAATTCACCAAGCTCTACCAAGGGTCACCTGATCACAGAGGTCTCCCATGGTTTAGTCCCCAAAGGTGGCCTTTCCCCTCTCATTCAGTTTTCCTCTGTCAGACTCCAGTCCCCCTCTCTCAAAAGCCTGTGCAGCCGCTCTCCCTCAGGCCACAGCCAGCAGCACCAAGGATGGCGCCGGGGGCGACGGCCTGGCAGGCCAGGAACGATATGCTGCTCCAGAGGAGCGGCAGCTGCAGGGTCAAAGTGGTTGCTTCGCCTAATCACAAGGCCTTATATGCCAAAAAGTGACTCCTAAACCTGTTCTCACACCTGCAAGATGCTGTAGCAAAATGCTATCAGATTAACAATCTTCATTTTTCCTGTCACTCCTGCCACGTGACCCCAGTGGTTTCCAAATTTTGCACACTCAATCAGTACAAAATGTTTGAGCATGGACTCCCAATACATGTATGCTTATTTATAAACTATGTATATCTACCACTCAACTATTATAATATGCTTATTTTAAAACATACATAGAAACACAAACTATAAAGGAAAATAAATATAAAAACAAACCAAAAAATATTTCCTTCCTACACTCCAGTGGACTGTCCTACCCACATTCTGCTTTGGAAACCACCAATCCAGGCAAACATTTCATCAGACAAAGCTGCACAGTTGGGAGAAAAGGCCTTTCCCCATATTCCCACATTACTTACCTAATATGCTTCGGCCTGTTCAATCTCCCTGCTCATACATGAAGTAAAGGGATGACAGTTTGAAATCAACAAATCAGACCTTGCTTTATAAACTTCTGTTGCTGGATTTGGGTACAAACTCAAAAAACTAACAAATTTCCCTAAAATTCTCCTGAAACAAAGATCCTGAGTTCACTCACAATGAAGAGAGAGGCAATATGCAAGTAAACCCGAAGCTGTTATGAGGTCTCTTTCTCTCAACTTTTAATGGCTTGACTAACTGCAAAGTTAACCAGCCCAGGAGAGTGCATGCTTTTCACAACTACTTCAGTACTATCTCTGTTGTTGTAACAGTCAGCAAGAGGCAAAAGCTTCAGATACAGCTCCAGGCAGACTCCTTGCAAGAGGAAACACATAGACCCCTTTGTTATTAAGGGCTGTTTTTCAGAGGACTCTCTGAACCAGTTTCCTCAGCAAACTAAAATTAGCTAATCAGAAAGCTAGTCTTCCAAAAAGCAAACAAACAAACAAAAAAAACCAATCAAACTTCACGAATGCTTCAACTAAATTGATCTGGGAAAGGGGAGAAATGGTCAGACATGCTGTTTGCTTCTTGATATCATCAATAGGCTGATAGGCAAACTTTGCAAGAACGTGTCACAGAACGGAGACTGTCATTTCATCACTGCTTTTCCCACACAGGCAGGACAAACTGAAGGAGACAGCAGTGATCCCTCAGCAGCAGAGCAGCCAGGATGATCTAAACTACAGACAAGCAACCCAGCACTGAGGGGCTGGACAGTAGCGCAGGCTGCAGCCCATGTTCCCAGAGCCTCTCACAGCCTAAAAGACCAACAACACCATCCACTCACACTAGAACTCTTTACTTTTATAAAATACAAAAGAAAATAAGAGAGGAATTTAAAAAGTCATCTAGGTAAATGGAAGGTTTTCTTGCAGGAACTAGCTAACAGTTGCTAAGAAGGACCACTCTGGCTGCTGCTCAGCCTATCCCTCCTTGTTTGACAGAGGTGTGCCATCCAAACAACCTAATATATTTCAAATGTAGCTCTCATTTCAATGATCAAATACATGTAAAATCAGCCACCTGCCATGTGAGAAAATGACTAATGCTTGCATCTTTTAAGCTCTTTGCTTCACCACTGAAGAAGCTTTTGAACACAGCACCATTTGAATTTGCTGAAAGAAGCCTGCTTTTCAAAACAAGATTTCAAAGGGCTTAAGAAAACATACAAGGAGATGATAAAGATCAAAGGTAAATCTGAGTAACTTACTGCTGCTGCTGTGGCCTCTTCTCCACCTACATAGATAGAAGAAGCAATCTCCATCACAGACAAGTTTGTGGGAGCATCTGTAGTGGATGATGATCTGGGCCGACCCGACTGAATATCCTGAGCAGACCTTCGGTTGATCTGCGGGCTTCCTTTCGGGGCATCTCCCTTGCCCCACCTGCTGTGCAGGCTGGTCCCTCTCTTCATTTTGGGTGGCACTCTGATCTGCTGAAGCACCCGGTTCAGAGCTGTGGGGTGGGTGGAGACACCATCAATTTCAGCACAGACGCTCTGGCTTTCCAAATCCAGGTCAGGCTCCAGCTCAGCCTGAGCTTGCTGGACATCATGTGGAGAAACAGACGACCTCCTGCGCTGATGCTGGAACAGGTGCTTCAAGCCTTGACCAATGACATTAATGTTCTCCAAAGCATTATGCGTTATTTTGGATAATTTTTGCTCTGATTCATGTTGTTTTTTGGTTTCTTGATCTTGGGATTTGCCTCCAGGATCAGGGTCATCAGACAACTGTTCAGTGCCAGACGGCTCCATTGATGACACCCAACAAGTTTATTTGACTATTCATACATAAATACGTCCCCTTTCTTTAAAAGGCTTGTGTTTATTTTGAGAATGCCAAGATTGCCAGCCAATTAGGTGTGTAATTGCTTCAAGAGTGACTATACATGCAGCTGTGCCACGGTGATCTCATGCTTATCTAATGTTAAACAAAAGAGTAGTCATTATTATACATCCATGCAGCAAGTGTGGGTTAAAAATCCAATGTGCAAAACATGCCATTAACAAAATAAAATGTAGCAGTCCTTGGAGCACCCCTCCACGTGGCATTAGTTGCATCTAGGCTGTACGCAGAAGCCAAAGCTTGTGTGAGACAAGTCATTCATTGCCTGGGGGGAGAAGTCCAGCACAAAGGATGTAGGAAAGCAAGAAAGGTACAAATGCTGTTCAAAAAGGGGAGAAGCAAGAAGAAACCAGTGGGGTTTTGTTTATTAAGAACAAGCCCATAATAACATCTAACATGAGGCTAAATTTCTGAAAAGCATGTTAAGTCACTTAGGCAGAATTAATTTTGCTCTTTGACAAAGATCTGATACTAAGGCCCTAACTTAACAGTATTTAATACATGCAAAAAACCAGAACATTTCCAAATAAGTTATTCATTTCCACATAGTGAGAAATGGCTTATTACAGCCAGCATCCACTGATGGCACTGGAAACTTGATGTGAAAATCTATCTTCAAGCAAGAACAGGCAAGTGAAATGCTTTCAGTTGGCATAGTCTTGTTCCACAGCTCTCACAGGAAACAAGAATGCATTTTGAAAAGTAGATTAAGCAACCAAATCCGCAAGGGATCAGCACCAGGTATGTGCAGTTCAGCCTCTGTCACAGGAACTGCTGTTCTTAGAGATCTCAACCCGAGTCATTCCCTGGGCTGAGGCAGGACTGGATTATACAACAGCGCAGCTCAGCACTTGCTCATAGCAACAACTATGGGAGAAGGTCAGCAAAGATATGGGGAAGAAAGGGAGGAAGAAAGGAAGGATACAGTAACTGCAAGGGTTTTACATCAGCACCATGAGATCACATGCTCAGAAGCTGACCATTGTTTTCTGCAAGAGAAAACTTTGATTAGGCTTCTATAAATATAGAAATCAGCTCACAAAGGTCTACCTCAATCTTGGCAGAAAGCAGTCAGTGCTTTAGAAAAGAATTATTTGAAACTCAGCATATTTGGGATTTGAGAGTGTTCATTTCTATGCAAGAACAGCTGCAGAAACAGAATGCACTGGAGTTTACAACTGGAGTGCTCTAGATTCTGTGTATCTGAAACCTAACACAATGGGTTAAACAGATATTCCAAAATGCTTTTCAAATTGCCATCCAAAAATATCAGAAGAGCTGCCTCTCTCTTTCTTTTTTTCAAGTGTCACTGCTATTAGTTGGAGGCAAGAAGAAACTCAGTACTTACAGAAAGCAGAACACTGGAATCATGCAGGATTTTACCTCTGTGCTTTGAAGATGCTATAAGCATTGAGTGTAGATATACTGGCCAGTTTAATCAATAACACATTAAACACAAAGGAATAAACTACATCCAAGAAACATACATTTACCCACATTCATGCAGCAATTGTGTGGCAGAAGAAAACAACATACCTACATACTTAACACTATCTTAAATGAATTAAAGTGCCTTTCTGTCTAGTAGTGTGCTTTGGCTTTTGGGCTTCCTCTTTCTTAATCTTTTTTTTCCCCTTCAGGCAACAGGTTTTGCAGAAAGTTAGACTGTACTCAATTTATGTTTTGGGACAAAAAATTGCAAAAACCAACAGACCAAATGGCTCAGTGAACAAAACTCACCATCTAAAAAAGCAAGAGTCCCAAAACTATTTGGCACATAAAATACAAACCGGACAGCTGACCCATAACTGCCTTTTCCATTTTAGCTAATTCACTCAGCATTTATTTTCAGTCAGGACTCACTGAAGAACTGCAGCTCTTATCTAAGATGATGGGTAAACTCTCCAGCCAGGATCTCTTTGATCTCCTGCATGCTCTCTATTCACATTATCACTGGCAATGCTGCTGGTCTTAAAGAACACCACTTGAGTCTAACTGGAATTCCACGCATTATCTGCTAGAAAAAATTACCCCGCTTAAATTAACCCTATGGCAGTTTACAAACCAACCTGAAACAAACCAGCCCACAGTGAGCTTACAAACAAGATATGACCATCCTCTGTATTCTACAACATATTTCTGAAATTATACAGCCTCTCAGAGGTTCCTAATGGGACCTTTGTAGTCATCTCCTACTTCTATTTCCATAGGATGAGTCTGTTGTGAGCCTGAAAAGAGCTTTGCAAATTACACATCTGGTATGAAGGTCCTTACCAGTATTTATTTGTTCTAGTATCTACTTCTGAGGAAAAAAAATACTCTAAGTGTGAAGAATTGTGAATCTTCAAAATTGATTAGCACACTTATTTCATAAGGATTCAACTTTTGTGGCCACTTTTGTTTTCTCTACTTACAACCACTTTTATATTCTGTTAGTGGGAGGAAACAATACTTTATACCATAAAGTTCAAAAACATACATTTCTTATTTGTACAAGAATACACTACATCAGGAACAAAATTCACAATTACATATACAGCCAACTCAGCAGACGTTACAACATTATTATATCCCAGAACATTCTAATACAGCCCTTCATTTGTGCAATTATTTCCCAGAAGCCCTGGGAAACAAAACAGTTCAAAAGGAAAAACTGGCAAAATCAACATTAGACAATAGTGAAAGGATAAACTTGTACTTGCCTCCATCATACGCCCTTTAGCATGGCTGACCCACAGCAGTCCCTCCACTGAAGAGAACTGCAAAAGAAATTGGGTATGAGATACAATACTGAAAACCAGAGGAAAGATATATATAAACAGCAAAGAAAGAGCATGATTCCAACTTTTAATTTTTTTTTTAGTAATTTTTTTTCCATTGAAATGCAAGCGCCCCTGGAAGCTGTCCTGTTTTAAACTCTTTCAAATAACTGAAGGGATAAAAATATGACTGAAGTTAAAACTGAATCTTATGGAGTTAATCAAGAAGCTCTTGTGAAGGAGCATTTTATGTTGGGGTTTATTGCCACCACCACAGGCTGAAAGCAGAGGAAGATGCTAGGGCTCCAACCAGCACCATGTAGATTTTCTTTTCCTCTCCTATTTAGGCATTCTCCATGCTCCCAGCGCAGGTCAAACAGCTGGCTCTGGTGTTCACCTCACAGGAGGGAAAAGCTGTGGGCACTCGGACACACTTGCACCTGCCACAGCTCACTGCACAGGCAGCTCTGTCCCCTGGCAGCTCCTGCCTGCCAATTCCTGCAGAAGACCCAAAGGCCAGGTGCTGGCTAGGAGATGACAAGAGGACAGCTGAGACCAGACACGCCAACCACACTTCTCTAGGCAGCCTCAAGGACTAGTCTGAAACACAGCCAGATCACCCAGATTTTCTAAAGATGATCATTAACTCAAACAGCTCTTGAAAACAGGGAGCACACTATTCTTCAGATGAACACCCCAAGAACTCTGCACAAAAGGGGTATTTTGACTGTTTTATTCCTCATCAGATTCCCACCTCCAAGACAGAAAGAAAGGAAGAAAGGGTTACTCTGATCCACTGAAGTGGGATGCTAGAATATGAAGAAAGTGATGACAGCAAATATTAGGAACTTGGAAAAAATGAACGAACACATTTTTGAAAAATATCTTCCTTTAGAAGAAAATCCATTTCTATACTAGCATTAGTGGAGAACTAGTACAATGTGTGAAGTACTGGTCACACGAGGTGTCACTAACAGAACTTCAGTCACATTATTTGTCTACTTTTTTTTTAAGTTTCAATGTTATTTTTTATTCATAGTAACTGTAAGAGCTTTTGTCAGCAAGGTCTTCAGAGACATGACCTACAGCACTACAGGATGACCTACAGCATTACAGGACCTGCAGATCAGCAGCTGCTTTTAACTCAAATTGTTTCACAGCTGCCATAGTTCAGAGTCTGTGTCAAGGAGTGCCCACAGGTGGGCACTAACAGGCATTGGCACCAAAACTACCTGTACTGTCCCTCGTGTAAATCACAGCCCTAACTGACACACCACCAAAACTCCCATTTGCTGTCAGAAACTCCATTTTCTTCTGAACTTTGAGAAACTATTGCACCGGGCTAATCAAAATTCCTTCACTTTCACATACTTACAAAGCGAAGCCATCATCTTGGCTTTGATGTTTTTTGACAATTCTTCCCACTCTTTCACTTTTCTTTTTTTCTTTATCACATTTGTAACATGAACATTTCAAAAAATTTGACAAGTTTGAAAATACTTCTGCCCCTCTGATTTTAGACTTTATCCAAGTGAAAGTTTACTTTAATCAGTTTAATTAATTCCCTTCAAAATCAGAGTTCTTTGTAAACAAAGTGAACTCTGAAGCTACTACTGAAAATCAGTTTAGAGATTACTTATCTGCAGCTGAAGTACTCGTTACAGAAACAAACAGTACAGGACTACACAAATGGGGAAGAAAAATTATTTTCAAGCAAAAGAAACAGGAAAAATTCTACCTTCTTATAGAATATTTCAAATACCTTTCTCTTATGCCATATAAGAACACCATGAACCCTTAATAATAAAGATGCTGAAATACAATTAGCTATATAATCCTCACATTCCTTTTATTTCATAAACAGGTCAATTTAACAGCTCACTATAGACTTGTCATCACAGTTAGCAGGGATCTTAGGAAGGAGATGCTTCCAATTCATCCTATTTGGTAAAAGAAAAGCACTTTTCAGTTGTTTCAGAATAGAAGCAATTTTTGCTAAGAAAAAGCCCAGCCTAATTTGAGAAATCCCAGATTATTTTCAGAAACCCATCCCAAAATGGAGTCTGTATCCAGGCAAACAGTTTAGCAAGAAAGACTAAAGAAGCAACAGTCACACACTGGAAAGCCACCTGTTAAAGGCATTGGGAACCCTAGCAAGCGATTTATATCCAAAGGAGGATTAAGATATTTTAAAAGCATCATTGCTCAGCAGAGCAAATAAGGAGAGAAAGCTCTGGGTGTGTTAACAACTAATGCTATCAGAAAAAAGAACTCATGAGAAACTGGAATGGGTGTGAAATTCAAGAGGGCTGTCATCTGGAAAACATTTAAAGAGGAAGACACCAGTAACAGAGTAATTTGACTCAAGAAAACAGGATAGTAACATGGCTATCCAATATCTAGAGAAATGTATATATTTAGCTATTACAATAGAACAATTTTGAAAATGTCTGAGTGGAGAATTTGGGCCAGAATGGAAGAAGACATACAAGAATTAATTAAATACAAATACCTTAGGTAAATGGCAGAATATAGGCAGAAAGAAAACAGAAAACAATACTATACTATCTTTAATGGAAAAGATACCTACAGTTTTACATACATAATTCTTTATCATCCTCCTCCTCCAAAATTTACCCAAGAAAATATTTTTTGAATTCTACTGAAGTCCAAAAGGAAAACCAGAAACACGAGATATAGATACACAAAGACCCTCCCCAGGCCAAGACCAGAAAGGGAGTATGGCTGATAGCACTGTTAGAGGAAAAGACTGGCAGTGTGTTTAGGTATGAATTACATGATTTTTAAGATATTCAGGGACAAAAATGGCATTATGTGTGATCCCATGTGAAACATGAAATGTTTCTCCTAAAATCCTCACAAGCCTAAAATAGCTCTACACAGTCCAGGCACTTGTTTGTTAGAGGTGAGTATGTGACAAGGAAAAAGGAGTGAGAGCAGATCCCCTATTGTCCTCCTCTCTGAAGCAGGGGTGGGGAGGGAGACAGTCACTTTTTCCCATGCATTTCCATACACATTAACAAATAGCAACTTCAAAGGTTTCATCAGCAGATTTTATGCTTTGGCACACCAAAAAGAGTTCACCATTTCTATTACTATATCCATTAATGGTACACGTGTGCAAGGGCAGCATGCTCAGATCAAACATACCAGAAGGTGATCTTTCAACATCAGCCTCTTCTCAGATCCACATCCTGTTGAAACAGCTCCTATAACTTTATATTTAATAAATATATTATTTATATTTATATTTAATAAATATATTATTAGTTCTGCTGACCAGCAGAACTAATGCGTACAGTTTACGTTCCTGAAAGCTCAAATACTAATTCTGTAGATAAAACTCCACTTATTGTCAGTCACAGAGCATATACCAAACACTACCTTAGTGAGTGACAGATCCCTTTCTCCTTTCAATTTCTTTTTAATAAACATCTTCCTGAGTACACCTACATCAGAATCAAGTACCTTCAATAACACTTGTGGGCAACCACTACACTACTGATGCCCTCCCTATAGGAAGTATTGCTTGCTCATTGCTCTGAATGCGGAATAAAGACTGCTGGTTCTTCTGCAAAGTAGAAGTTCACATCTAAGAACCATAGACAACATCACCAAAGATGAGGCAATTTTCCATGTTTATTTGAGTAATAATAACTCAAAAGTGGCCTAAAGCTGAGTGACTGGTTTTCAGAAATGGTTCTGCTGCTTTGGAGTACAACCAATTGCCAGTGACATCTTTTCTACTCCTGACATCTTTTCCACTCCTCTCTGAACATTCAGTAACTCAGTGGTTACACTGTTTGAATCAAAGCTATAAAGTAAAGATCAAGATTCTCCAAAATTACTAACTATGCAGAGGTACCAATACATAATCATTCTGTGTTTGTGATATGTTAAAATCTCATGTGAAAACGAAAGCAAAATGTTTCAGCTGTATTTTTATAGCTGGTGACCTGCCTATTTATCAGAAGCCTTTCCCAACTGCACTGCTGCATCTAGAGCTGGTGTGCCACGGAGTCTGACTGTGAGGCAATGCTGCTGGTTCCACAGCTCAGCAGAACTTCATCCTTGATGAATTCCTTAGCTACATAAAGTATTTCTAGGTTTATATTACCATAACATGTGAGCAGTCTGTGAATTCACGCTTCAAATGCTCCTAGATTATGTTGAATTATCATTATTTCCCTAGTTTTCAGGCAACCCCCCCACCACAGAAAGATCAAGAAGCTGCCTAAAGGTCATGTGACACTTTTACAGCAGAGAACCAAACTTAAAATTTGCTCTCATAAGGTTATACTTCCGTGATTTCTCCTGTTGATAGCTTCAGATTCATTTATGAACAGTGTACAGCAGTGTAACTGGAACCTACTCAAACCACTTAAAAACGTTATTTTCTGGAAAAGGCTACATATAGGCTATTTTCCATCACATTATATAAAAACAGTGCTTCAAGAAAGCTAAGTGAATGTTGAAGAAAGATTTAACTAGAGTCTTCTGATTAGTTGACATTGACAATTACATATATCATGTACATTTCCTTGAAATTTTTGTGAACATAATTAAAATTTGGGAGACAACACTAACAGTACAATCTGCAGGGATTTTAGAAGAAAAACAAAGTGGATGAAGAATTATTATAAAGACAGCTGGCTTTACTAGGCTCAAGAGGAAACCTGCAATTCAAAACTGTGTGGTCTGCCACAGGAAGGCTGACAGTTGACACTTTCACTTAATTTAGTGGCCTGTTTCAGAAAACTGACATCCTCACTCACTCTTCCTCAAAACCAAACTGAAGTTAAGCCAAACAGAAGAATTTCCTCTAAAACACCTCTGATTTTTGCAAAAGGAAAAAATGTTGCACCCCTATTACGGTGTTCTAAAAACCAGCCAAGTGCATGCTCTGAACTCAGGGCTTCACTGAAGAACACTGAAGGGACACCTCCAGCCACTGTCCAAGCAGGGATCTGAAGCTGTCCTTTCACAACACCAGAAGTATTACAGAAATGACAATTTAAGACATTTCCAACCTCTTTTGTCCCCTGGGGCTCACTTTCAGAACCATAGCATGGCATTCAATTTTAGCTTTTGTAGGCACAGATATTTCCACGGCTGTGATATGAATCAATACAAAAGAAAATAACTCATATTTGAAGGAAGATAGGACTGAGGGACAAATCTGACCATAGACCCAGTTATAACAACTTTGGAATAACGTTAAAGAGAGGAAGTAGACAGACAGGGTACACAATTACTCCCAGATGGTGTTATCAAAAACCTCCTATCTGATGCTATGGCCATAACAGCTGCAGAAACAGGAACTTGCAAGAGCTTCAGCAAGGACTCATCAGAATACAAGTGATTTCACTTCTACAGTTCAAATACTGCATTTTGCAAACAGAGAAACTTCCTCCCCAAAGGAAAAGACTGAAGAAGTGTAAAGCAAATATTCAAAACAATGTGTCTTCCACAAAGAAAAGAATGGATTTAATTCCTTGAAGCATCTCAAATATTTTAGTGGTCAGTTGCACTCCTACTTTTAACTTCTCCTATTAAGATCTGCATTATCTGGATCTGATTCTTCAGTCTCTGGAAAAATGTAACAGTACTAGGCCATGGCAAGAATTTCGGCAGGATCTTTTCAGGAGAGAAAGGGGTGAAGGGAAGAGATCAAAGCTGCACTTATCTCCTCACTGCCTGTCTGCCAAGAGACAGTGCCATCTTCTATGTGTCAAAGCTGACTCAAATGTCAGGAACAAGTGAACCATAAAATGGAAATACAGATATTTTCATTTCATTTCCAAGGGAAGACAAAAGGTTATACCACACCTATTCCTGGCATTAAAGAGAGACGTCTAACCATGCTAGCGATACAAAGAAAAGAAGAGATGGCCTCTCATTTTAACTCCTAGCAGAATTATCTGTGATAATGCCAGCAGAGATGCTGGCAAGATTTAGCAACTCTAGTTCTAAAAGAAAGGTTTATTCCAGGCTTGCAGTTGTAAGGAGGTTAAAACAAGTTAAATTAGCAGGCTTGTAAAGAAAGATATCTACCATCAACCCACACCCCACACTATGTGTGATTTTAACATGTGCTTTTAGCCCTTTGAAAGTATCATATTTACAATGACTCGTGAAAGAAGTAGAACTAACCTCACACATAGTGGTAAAATAGTCCCCCTGATGACTCAAAACCAGCTCTTTCTACCAGTATTGTTTAAAATGTGACACAAATCTGGCAAGACAAATTCTCACCAGAAGTCAATAGTCATCGCTATTCTGACCGTTGATGCTGCTCAACCACTGACAGCTTCATCCTGCTCTTCAGAAGAAAACTCTCCTTCCTGATCCTTTTTCAAGACTGCGAGTCTAGGGAGCTTTTACTTAAGTGTGACTCTTCAAAAAAATTGTATTAGTATAACAGTAGTGGCCTTAATCTGGGGCCAGTTTGTTTACGGAGCCTTTTCTAATCAAGCATTAGCACATTCCTCCCTGCAGGACTACAAACAAGATGTTCAGGTTACCCAAACACTGAAGTCCTTCAGTCAGCTTGCATGAAGCTGGGAGGACCTATCAGTAAAAGACTACCGCCACCCACACCTTCTTACCTGTTCTCAATGTTAAAAACCTGCTATCAGCTGTCAACAGAAACAGGAGACATCCATAAGGTGCTTTTGACTTGACTCATTACAGCCACTTCTCCCAGTCCCAGGTAGGCTCAAGCAGAGCTTGCGACAAGGAACAATATAATTGCATTCCTACGTACCCTAACGAGTAGGAACAGCATCAGCCTGGCCTGTGTACCTCACAGACACCGTGTGAGCAGAACCATGGGCACCTGCCCTGCAGCACACAGACACGCTGCCAGGCCTCTTTTCAGGGGCCAGGGAACCAGCACAGCCACAACTCCCTATCCCCTCAGAGCAGCACCTTTTGGAACAGGACCCATGTCAGCCATCCATCAACTGCTACCACACAGACTTGGGAATTCCCTGCTTTGCTCACTTTTTGGACTTTTGCAATAAAAATACAGGTGCGTATCTACGGTTCTTTTCTTCTCTAAGATCTTATCATGCATTTTAAAGACACACACACACACAAACTGCACAAACTGCACAAACCCAGCACAGCAAAGCAGCCACTCACAAATATGCTGCTCTTTAATATCCACCTCCACATCCAGCTGCACAGAGGCAATAATCCGGTATAAAGCAATTGGGCTTGACTACTTTGTTGCCAATGGGAAACAAGTAGTCATGCATTTAAAACCTCAGCCAAAATCATGTTTCTTCCCACATTCACGGTAGAGTCCACATTAAAAAATCCGCAAATCTTCACTCAAAGCAGCATAAAAAAGCAATCTTATTTGAAATAAGGCTGAATTTCAGCTACCACTGAGAAGGTGTGGGCTTATAATCAGAGCCAAAAGCAAGACACAAGTTAATGGCTCCTTACAGAGTTGCTGTGCAACTCGGGCTTCTGCCAGAACACCCGTTTGCTAGCTGCAGAGCAGCTTTGCAGCTGGTCAGGCTCCCAGTACAGGTACATGATAGGAATTTCAGTACATGGGTGGTTACAGAACACCAGCTATACCAGGTGGGTCCTCCCCAGGTGCAGAGCCTCCTCTTTCCCTTCATTGAACCTCATGAGGTTCATGCCTGCCTATTCCTCAAGCCTATCCAGGTGCCTCTGAACGGCAGTACTATCATCAGGTCTATCAACTCCCCATCTTGCATCACCTGCAAAATTCTTCACCTGGCCCTATTAATATATTATTAATAAACAGATTGTACAGTACTGGACCCTGTACTTCTCCCACAGACTGGAATTACACCAGAAGCATTTAAAGGACTTCAGTAAACCAGAACCAAAACTTTCAGCACAACAAACCAGCTGAGAACTAACTCCCACAGCAAAAGTATGACCAGCACAGGAACTGCTCTGCAGAGCAGCAAGCAGCCACCGATTCAGCCCCCCTCTCTGCTCCTCTTACCACAGGATGCTCTGCAGCCCAGGCAGTAAAACTTCTCACAGGTACCCAATGCATAGCCAAGTTCTTCTGTTATGCAAAGGCTCACATATGCAGAATATCTTCCTCCACAAAGCATTTAATATAAATCAGTAGCAACCAGAGCTAGAGGCTACCCCAGCTGAAAGCCACCACAGGGAAGGACCGCAGCCCCATGCACCTAGGTGGGACTGGCTTTCACCAATAGAGATTTTGCCTTACTAGTCAGTCTGCCATTACTGGCGAGAATGAGCTAAGTTCAGTCTTAGCAGATTCTGACCCAAAGTCGCTCTGTGCTCATTTCTCCCATTTTAACTGCTATTCAACCTCAGGATCACAGCAAGGACACTCACTGCTTCTCACAGACAAGTCACACTACCCCTTATGACTGTGACCCACTAAAGCATGAAATGCTTGTTCAGCGGGCAGTGAATTTACAAACATGGAATGCTATGGGTGCAGCACTTCCAGTGATCCCAGAAAAGGCCACAGTCCTTTTGCTCAAAACTAGTAAAGCTGGGAACCACAAAAAACACATTTATTTGCCTTCAGGATAATCACCATGGCAACTGGCTTCCAGGAAAATAATAGTCAACAGCTTCAGTATCAAAGGCCACTATGGAATTTGTTAAGGACACCATCAGCTAACACAAATCCAAAATATACTGAAATTCGCCAAATTTATGCCTGAAAAAACTGTAAGTAGGTATCTGCAAACTTCCTGTCATAACCCATCCCACCAGCTGAATGAACAGCAGTACCATTCATCTCAACACTGCAGTGTCCTCTAATGTTCTTTGAACTTTTTAGACAACCTGTAGAACAGTTTTAATGCAACTTTCTCTAATGTACACAATTTCACCTTTCAGACCACTTCTTTACATCAAAAGAAAACTTTATCTTATACTCAATCTCCTTGTCATCCAGCATTTTAGTAATTCACTTTTAGTTAAATGAGTTTGAATAATTAAACTGCACTTATGTTTTTCATGAAACTTAATGTTTTACAAAGGTAGGTCAACATTATCTTACAGTTAAAGAAATAAAGACTAATACTCTGTTTAGGAATATACATTCATGGAGACATTCAGTCTAGGTATTCTTACAGGTATTCAAAGATACTGCAGGACTTGTTCTATTTTCACAGAATGGCAGCTTTTTTGGGAAATGTGCACCATTAATTGATAGGATCACAGAGATCACAATTTATATACCACCAAAAAAAATGCACCAAGTTGGGTTGCAGAATCCACATCCCTGGTACACTGCATAAAGCACCAATAAGGTGGCAATGGGCAGCTCAGCAAACCACTCCTAGTGTGTTCCTACAGCTTCTATGAAAGCAGCTTACAGGAAACAATGCTCTCCTTTCTGCCCAATGCTGCTTTTGCACACTGCCACAGCCAAATAACACTGTCCAGGCAGACTGAGAAACACATTTTAAGTGTGCTACACCAACTTCTGTCCAGTCATAACAGAGAATCTCACCAAGATGCCAATCCCTGGCCCCGCTCTGCTTGCAGGTGAATGAGTTCCTTCAGCACATGTAAGGGATCTCCTTCCCAACCACTGTGCTTCGCTGCCCATAACAGTTCAGACTTGCACTGCAACACAGCCCATTCTGCCTTCCTGTTACAGGAACACCATCAGGCTGTTTTAAGCCAGACAGGGAGGTAGGTCAGATTTGTGTCCCTCCAGCATCATCTCAGCCTGAATCACTGGAGCTTATCAACAAAAGCAGGCATGTTGTCTGCTAAATATATCCTGTACGGCAACTGTGCATGATGAATGATTCAGTCAGGTAGCTACTTTCAGCACAACTAGTTTTCCTTTTTAAACTAAACCCACTAATGAATGTCTCTTCTGGAAGCCAGAGAGGTGTGTGTTTGGCTGCCTTTCACTCTAACCCACCATTAACTGACAAAAGTGCCACTGCTCTGGAACGCTGGCATCTACATCACAGAAGGGATAAGGAGTCCAAGTAGTTTACAGAAGGAAAAGATGTTATCAGTGCACACCAGCCTCTTCTAAGCCCATACAGAGGCGGTTAGCCAGCTTCCTCATTCCAGGTTTAGAATATGTATAGACAGCTAAAAGCCTCCAAAGGAGGCTTTACGAAAAGGAAAATAAAACCGTGCATACTGGTTACTTTCCATGCTGCGGAAACAGCCAAGGCTGTCCATCTCTTGTTACCTGAGTGGGACAAATGTGCACAGCAACAAGGCAAATCCCACCCAGCTCTGCTTGTAACTTGTACATCACAGGCATATTGTCTAATGAGACTGCCTCTTTCTGGGAGCAGAGACCACTGTGCCAGCACCTGTGCACAGGTAGGCAAGCAAAATATCCTTCTTTCCTAACCTTCATGCCAGATGCTTCCAAATTCAGGGCAAATACTCTGTAACTTCATGTGAGTGCTTTACCTTAGCAAATAGAGCAACCACCATGGCCTCCCAGGCACATTTCAACGACACACACACTTTGAAGAAGAAAATTTCTGCAGACCATGGTGGTATTTAGGAACTGAATGGGTAGCAGTGGATACAGCTTTTCTAAATACAATCTTTTGAGTACTCCCACAGTAGGTTCAACCAAGGTCACCCTCCATAAAATGCCAGCTGGTGCTCCTGCAGCCTTACTATGTATATGTATATTCTGCTGCTAAAACCATGCAAAACAGTGCACATCAGCCTAAATCTAGAATATGTACACCTAGAACTCTCTTTGCCCTAATCAGATGGCTTCCCCTTCCATGTGTTTTAAGTCACAGAAGGCATACATACCTCAAAAGTGCTCAGGATAGCTTGTCTCTTTGCATAAGTATGCTCACAGTTGTAATTCAAATGCCATCAACAGACGTTTAACTTTAAAAAAATTTAGACGTATAAATTCCAGAGGAAACAGGAAAGTCAGGGGAGGGAAGAAGATATGATTTATCAGCTTCTACACTTGCAGGCATCTGCAGTAGGTACTCTAGGTCATTTTCAGAGTAAGTCTTGGCAACAAAGCTTCTTTGTAGAGGAGAAAGACCTGCCAAAATTAACAAGCATAATAAGAAACGCCATTAATACCTGATAAACAATAAAACAGCACACATATTCAGAGTCCCCTTCAGAGAAAAGAATTAACTCATTTGAAAAACTGGGTTTCTGCTAGCTTTGATGTATTTAAAATCAGAAGCAGCCTCTGAAGTTACCTCATACTCTGACTATTTTAACCTAATAAATTATCTCAAGGAGGGAAATCCTCTAAGCATTCAAATGAAGTTTGATCATATCACAGATTGCCCTGAGTCAGACAAACCTTCCCAGCTCACCAAATGCGTTGATGTTCACTGAGTATTTTGCCACAGGAGTGCCTGTGTGACCAGTGTCAGACTAAAGAATTAAGCCACTGTCCAAAACGGGGACCAACACAGAGTGTGATGGAAGCCCCAACACAGCATGCACATAAAGTACACACTTGGGGGGGGTACCTGCATGGCATAAATGTTCCGGAGTGTTGGCAAACTTCTGAATTTTTCAGGTCTGGATTTAAGTTAATAAAACGTAAACGTTTTTGGGGCAGAGACCTCCTGTTCTGTGTTTGCATTTCACATGGTGTGTCAGATCTAGCTTCCAAATCAAAGTTCTCAATCTTATTTTGGTAGAAGTGTTTTGTATTTTTGGTACATGAGTTTATAAATAAAAAGGGTCAACTAGATCTGCATTACCATTAAATGTTTCTGAAAGTACGAAGACATTACATTTTGCAAAAATATATTTAACTCTACACAATTAATTGTCTTCTTTCTTTTTTCCTTAACAGCTTGGCTGGAAGAACAATTTTGAGAATTTGGAGCTTAAATTCAAGACCAAACAATCAGCTTGGTCAGCTATCATTGTCCTGTAACAATATCCAGGGTCTCAACTGCTTAGGGGAGTTAAGTATTTTCAATATTTAATCACAGCAGAATACTGAGTTTCTAGAAGTGCAGACAATGCATGTCTAGACTGCCACCTTCATGTTCCTTTTCATTCAGCCATCTTCACTCTTTCTAGGGATGTCAGTTTATCCTCTAGGAAACATTGTGCCGAGTTCACAGATTTGCTGACCTTGGAAGGGACTTCTTGATGTCACCCAGGCCACCCAGGGTTCATTGCCTACACACCATTTTTACAAGTCTTGCTGTTGAGAGACCATCCTGTTCCTGGCCCCAGAGAGCTCAAGTCCACAGGAGCTCCATCCCCCATGGAGAGTGCACAACCTCTGTGCCAAACAGCATTCAGTGTGCTACAGCAATCAGCCTTCATCAGGCCTTAGGGGACAGCAAAACCCACTCCCTCTATTTCAGGGGTGAGGAGACTCCAGGTCTATCAAGAGGCAGCCAACCAGCCAGCTCACCTGAGAAACACCTTGCACTTGGTGAATTCAGGTGCCAAAACCCAGCTCTCACTGGCAGACAGACAGCTACAGAACCACCTGATGAGAACACGCCGCACCAGTAAACGTGCTGGGAAAGCCAGTGGAAAGGGAAGACTCCTCCTCCAGAGCTCTAAGCAAAAATTCCTAGAAACCAAGCCCAAGATATTATCACACCAAGTCTTTTTGAATGGTTCAAAACAATTCTCAGAAAGACCAGAGAAAACACTAACACAAGGTTTGCCCGACTCCAGAGAAGCCACAGTTGCTAGCTCACAGTCAGGCACAGGCCATTCACCCAAGCAGTGGAGGAGCTGACTCACTAGATACAACCCATTTCCTGCAGAATGCACCGCTCTAAACACAGGGAAACAAAATCTGAAGACTTCCAATGACTTCCACTTTGTATCTGAATTAGACATAGGTTTTAATTACAGGAACTTCAGCTGTGATTAAATAAGATGCGAGACAGCTCAAACTATGACACAGTACTGCTTGGAAAAACAAACTCAGCAATGTGGTAAATGTGGTAAATTTTATGTGGTAAATGGAGGAGGGAAACCCCAGATTTCATGGAAACCTGAAGTTCCAATTTCTTTCTAAAGCAAATTCCACACAAAGTAGATCTTTCTCCATCTTCAATTTGCTTCCATACTTTGGATGGCTTCCAGATCAGCTGGGTGGGCTTATCAGGCAAAAGAACTGGACACAGTGTATACAAAGCTCCAACAAACTTGTTCATTCGGTGCCAGAACCCTATGTGGCTGCAGAGCTGCTGAGCAGCGCAAGCCCTGCAAGCTGGGGAGCGCCACTGTCCCCGGACAAGAGAGGGAAGAGCTCTCCCAGGACCAAGACAAAAACAGCCCTTCCAGTGAGTACTCACCGGGCCTTCCTTGCCTCTAGACACTTCCAGATGGACCAAGAATTTACCCTAAGAAAAGGATCATGACCAAAAATGGAGTCACCTGCCACACGTTAATCTTGAGTAAAACAGAGTCAGCGGTGAGCAACAGGGACAGCAGCACTTACTCCCTGGGCTGAGGAGAACCCAGTGGCACTGGCTCAGATCAAGGCACACCTTTAGTGTGCTGTTACTAAAGGTTTCCAACCTGCAGAAACACCTGATTTTAAGGTTTGTGGATGATGGACACTGTTTACTGATGCAGTGGGAGTTCCATTACCCTCTTCTGTCTCCCCTTCCCCTAGCCTTCAACTCAGATCTTTGTACCTTCAGTTCAGACCTTTACACCTCCTACCCACCAAGAAGCCTCATTAAGTTTCCCTATTGATAGATTTTTTTAGTGAAAGCGATGCCTCCACCCACCATGGGAGTTTTGCTGGCCACCGCATTTGTCACTAATGCACACCAGGTACTTCCGTGTCTCCAGTGACAGCAGCTGCACACAAGTCACAAACACAGCGTCAGCTCCAAGTGTCGTGAATTTTGGCACTCATAAAGCTTCGAAGCTGCTGCTTTACCCCTTAAGCTCTTTACTTTAAAGGCCTATCACTGACAATCTGCTTTTAAGCCGGCAAATTCTGAGTCCGCCATGAAATAATTCGTGTCTTAACCATCTCATCAAAGACAGCCAAGGCGAGCAGGAATCAGTGAAGCGAACACACGCCTCAGCCCGCCCCAAACCAGAGCGAGGGCCGAGGCGGTGCCTCGCGAACCTCCGGCACAGGCCACACGTGCGTGGGGCCGCCCCCGGGAGGCCCGGGGGGCTGTGGGGGCCGCGGGGATCGGGGCGATCGCGGGGGCCACGGCAGGGGCCGAGGGCGCCGCTCGCCACCGCCGGGCCGGACATCTCCGCGCGAAGCCCGGGCCCTGCGTCCCGGACGACGGCCCGGAACGGGGCGAGCGGGCCGGCGGGGCCGCGACCTGGACAGAGAGTCCCAAACCGGCCGCAGAGCGGGGACGGCGAGAGACAGCCCGGCCGAGCGGCGGGTCTGGGGGTGGATGAGGCGCTCGCGATGGGCGCACGCGGGGCCGGTCGGGCGGGGTCCCCTCGCCCCGTCCCTCGGTTCTGGGTGTTCTCCCGCCCCGTTCCCGATCCCGTTCCCTCTCCGTTCCCGATCCCGCGGTCCGTCGGTCACTCACCGGCCGAGCGGCGGCCGCTCCATCCCCGCGCGCCGCCACCGCCCGGCCCGGCCGCGTGACGTCGCGCGAGAGGTGGGGCGGGCGCGCGCGGTGGCGTCACCTGCGCGGGCGGGCCCTGCGGTAGGGCACGCCCTCCCCACGGCGCATGCGCGGTGAGGCCCCGCCCCAGCAATGCCGCCGCGGTCACGTCTGGGCTGGGCGGAGTCATGTCAGTTCCCGGTCCCGCTGCCGCTGATCTTGGTCCGTCCCGTTCCCGTTCCGCGGGGTCTCTGCCCAGCCCGTTCTCGTTCCGCGGGGTCCCGGCCCGGCCCGGCCCGGCCCGTTCCCGTTCCGCGGGGTCCCGGCCCGGCCCGTTCCCGTTCCGCGGGGTCTCGGCCCGGCCCGCTCCGCTCCCGGCCGCGGCGGGCGCCGGGGCGGCTCTCGGTCTCTGTGCTGCGGTGGCGGCAGACTCGCACTCCAGACAGTTTTTCTCTACTCACCTCTTCCGTCTGCCGCAGCCCCTTCCCTCTGGGCCCGGCCCCTTCGGGCGCAGCCATGGCTGAGCTCCCTTGGGTGGCTCCTCGCCTTGAGACCCCGGCATCCCCCCCCAGGTGTGACCCCCGCGCAGGTGAGTCACGGCCCCCTCAGCACTGACTAAAGCACAGCCTTCCAAAGAGCTAGGAAAACCCACCTCTCCCTGCCAAACACCCTTGGCTCTGACCTCTGTGTCGAAGGAGCAGGAAAGGACAGTCATGCCAGGGTTGGCTCTGAATAGTTACCATGGCTTGAAATGTCCTTAAAAGGTAAAATCCATGCATTTCCACCACAGCAGACACTCCAGCCTGAGGTATCTCAGATCAATAGCATATTCCCAGCTGAGTATTAAAGGGGCTGTCATCTAATTTTCTGGTCCCTGTGACTAAATTACTGTAGCTTTGCTCTCACGGTCCAGAAATCCTAGAGAGCCTTCAATGAAATTATGGCTCATTATAACTTTGAAGGATGCACTTTACTCTCTAGATAATGGTGTAATGCAATAATATAATGAAAAGTACCCTTCCATTTGCATGATATTCTGTCTCTTGTAACTGCTCCAATGCAGCCAAAGAAATTAGTAAAAGAAAAGCGATTAATGCAAATATTAATAAAAATTTAGTCTTTTTCATGTGGCATTTCCAAGAAAGTCAGCCTCATATCATTGCTCTTGAGCTAGATAAATGTGATTAACCCCCACTGCAGATGGAGTATTAAAACACCTGTATTAAAAACACCTGTATTAAAAACACCTTTCTCAACTGCCCAGGTACAGGGCACCCGATGCTCAGAGGGCACAGGTCCAGCCCAGCATAATGCTCAGCGTCAGCAAGGGACACCAAGGCCCCACAGCTGATCTGCACAATTTCTCTGCATACACCAGCATGTGTCCTTGTTGTGTGACTGGATTGCCGTAGATGCCGGTGCTGTGCAGAGCACTGGAATGAAAGCCTGGACAGCTTTTCCCCTTGGTAAGGCACAGGTACTGCACAGTGTGAGTGTAAACCGACTGTGTGCAATCTCCTTCTACCCAGCGCTGTCAGCACCTCGCAGCACCTGGGCTCGCTGGGTCCCACTTCAGCGGCCCGTGCACCGCACAGCCGCCCTTGGGCACCCACGGCACTGAGTGGAACGCTGCGCTGCCTGTGGGCACCCACACCTTGCAGTGTGTAACCCCAGGGGGTGCCCAGCAGTCAGACGTGAGGGCAGACATGTCACACGCGTGTCGGCTGCACTCATGTAGGCTGAGCACAGGGCAGCGGGGGGCATGGGGAGACACAAGGAGACACGGGGCAGCAGGGGACACGGGGGCCGCGGGGGACACGGGGGACACACACGGGGCAGCGGGGGACACACACGGGGCAGCGGGGGACGCGGGGGACACGGGGGACACACACGGGGGACACACACGGGGCAGCGGGGGACGCGGGGGACACGGGGGACACGGGCAACGGGGGACACACACGGGGGACACGGGGGACACACACGGGGCAGCGGGGGACACGGCGGGCGGAGCCCCGCACCCCGCGATGGCAGGTCCGTCCGGCAGGGGGCAGCAGCGCCCCAGCCAGGCGAGCGGAGCTGGGACGGGGCTGGCATCGGGCTGGTTATTGCACTGAGATCTGGAAGAACAGTAGGTGACAGAGAGGTCCCGAGGAATGACAGGAAAACACTGCAGGACACCATCAAAGATATTATTGATCCAGTCACTGGAATGAGATGTCTCAGAATTATGATTAACTGCAGGGTTTACTTAAGAACAAAGGATCAATACTTAGCTTGGGAGGAATGCTTTGGTGGCATAATAAGTTTCTCTGTGACACTGAATGATAAACTCCCAGTTCTCATACACTGGGAGAGAAAAAACATGTTTTCATATTGTCCTCTAAGTAAAAACTGCCAGGCTTGCCATCTTTCTGAGGATGCATTCAGAAAATGAAGGCTGTGAGGGAGACAAAATGGATTCAAGCAGTGGCCAGCTTCATTTCTCAGACTCAGTGCTTTCAGGCTTCACAAGGGGAATACAAAGCCCATGTATATTCTCCCAGCTCATAATACTGGTGGGAACGTTTGTGAGAACAAAACTGGAGGTTCTTACAAGAACGACGCCAGCATACAAGAGAGAACTGCAGGAAAAATGCTGGAAGGAAGGAGAGCAATAATGATGAGGCTGAAAATTTTAATAACTAAACTCCAAAGGGTCTGAAGAACACAGAAGTGGTCCAGAAGAAGTAATCCAACTAGAAAGTGCTGAATGATGGTAGTGAACTACCTTGATATGGTTCTGCATTTGAAAAAACAATTTCTTTTGTTGCAGTTTACAACTATTAAGAAAGTAACAAGAGAGACAATTTGTAAGAGCATTCAGAATCCAACCCTGCCCTTACTCATCAGCTTGTACTTGTCATGAACACTCACAGGAGACACAAAAATGTTTTAAGTGTTTTAGTCAGGGATACAACATTTCTTCAAGCTTTCTTCGAGCCCTTCCACTTCCAAAAAAAACCCCCCAAAACCAACAACAAACAAACAAAAAGCCCAAACAAACAAACAAAACCAACAAACCCCCAAAAAAACCCAAACCCCCCCCCCCCAAAAAAAAAGTTAATATGCCTTGCTGCTTGGAGTAAAAGATTAAAGTGATCATTTACTCTAAATGCCATGTAATGCATAGTTTAAGATGCTTTATGACATCAAAGCAGAAAGAAATACTGAACACAAAACATGAATTATCTGTATAGCCCAAAACATACAGACATTTGACTTATTGCTTTGTTTTACAAAAATCACAAAAATTTGTCATGCTCCATACAGGAAGCTTTTCCTCTCACTGACTTGGTCAGATGTTAAAAATGTAACATAAAAGATTTTTCTGTTCTCATAAACACGACTTGCCAACAAAGAAGTTTGTTCTGCATGATGTACTACTGGATCAATAAGCAAAAGGCCGAGAGGAAATGTAACCTACCAAAGAATAGGCACATTTTGCTGGAACGATGTGTTGTCATTAGGTATAATTGGGCAAATGGCGGTGTGATCTCCAAAGCCTCAGCTGATCATATTCCCCTGAGTACATTAATAATTTTAGGGAAAAGTGCATTAACTATGCCTTGCTTTATTGTACTGCTGAAGTGGAGAACAGGTGTGAGAAAACAAACAAGTTTGTAATCTTTGCTTCCTTTGCAAATGAATTCTTAATCACTTTGGCTCTTATTTCCATACAAGATTTAACGTTTTGATAATTATGAGAGCAACTTGGCAGCTTCCCTTTTGTGGCTCAGGTAAGCAGATTCAAGAGGCTTTTAATTCCTAGTGCTAATACATATAGCTTATTCAGGTCTTTCTAAAAAGGCAGATAACATCACGCCTGCCCTTGACATAAGAAGCAAAGATCAACAACACAATTGTTGCCATTCTAGACTTACTTGCACTGAGAAGCAGGTCTTATTACATCAGGATGAAAGCAGAGTATCATTTCAGCCTTTGTCATGGGAATGTCTAGCTCTGTGCCAAATTTTGACCCTTCTTGATACGTCTGATCAGTATGCTGAATTAAATCAACTGGGGCTGAGCAGTCCCTACAATTTATGCAAGCATGAATTTGGAGCAGTGTGGATAGGAAGAAAGAGGAATGAGAGTGTCTTTTCAGTGCTTGTGTACAATTAGATCTGATTATGGTTTACAGTGACACAGATGACACTGGTCTAACACCAGCTGCTCCAATTCTACTCTCAGTACCTCCAGCTGGGTGACTGTGCTCCAACTCTTGCACCACCAATTCATTCTAAAACTAGTGAGTTCTTTGAATGAAGAAAATTATCACCAACTTCTGCTTAATTTCAGGGTCACCAAGTGAGTATTTTAGTTTTCTCCCTAGTCTTTCTGCTCCCCTAAAGGCAGTTGTTCCCTGTGACAGATGCCTAAAGGAAAAATGCTCCCCTGCTGAAGACCCCTGGTGGAAGCATACATGTCACCTGGCCAAACAACTCAAACTTTTTCTTTCCTCTTCAGTGGCTCAATTAGGAAGTCAGGGTGTTCTTGTTTCCAAGTCTCATATGAGATGTGAGACTTAATTTAAAGACATCTTGTTCAGTCAGAAGCACCTAAATGGTCATTGATTGTTTTTCCATAGTTGGATATGTAAGTCTCTTTAAAAACACAAACTGTTTGTTATTTGTGTTCTATTTCCATTGCTAGACAAGCTACAGGATTTGTGTTAATATTACTGGAATAAGATGAATACAAGTTTGAACAAGTCAAGTCTAAACTCTTACACGCCTGAGTACCAGGAGTATTGCCATGTTATCGAGACAAAATTGTTCAGGCACAGTCACATTAATTAGAAACATCTGCAAGGATCCTGGAGAAAGCACATCTGGTTGGAAAATTTCCATCATCATTTGGACGCTGAAAATTCAATAACACAAGGACAATATTACTTTATACCAGTTAAAGATAATAGGATGGCTATAGCTCCCCTTTGGTTCATTGGGCTCTGAACAGCACAGAAGAGCCTGTGCAGTGTTAGGGAAACTTCCGTCTGACCATCCAGGAGCTGCTCTGGCATTCACACCTGCATCACCTGAGCCGGGACTGAGGCCCCTTGGCAGTTTCTACCTCCACTCTCACAGTCAGACCAGGTCTCCTTACATGGCTCAGACATTAATATATTTCCTGAAGTAGATAAACATTAAATAAGCAAAGACCTTTTAGCAACCTCTGGCAATATCAAGTCAGATGACACAATATCATTCATTTAACTTAATCTTTTCACTTGGGTTCCTAGGAGATAGCAGTTAAATTCTGCTGGAATCACAAACTTACTCTACATCTATACAATTTCAAGGGTTGCAGTTGATTCACATGCTATAGTAGGGCTCGGCTTCTGCTCTCACAGCCAGAGAAAGAGGACAGTACCGGGTACCTAGAAGCTGCCACTGTTCCGTATGTTGTCAGATCTTCAAAGGATCAAAGCAACCAAGACAACAAATACTTGAGCAAACCTGGCTACTTCCTTTGTGTTTAAAATGGGAAAGATAACCCTTTGAAAATGTCACCACTTAATTGTAAATTCACTGTCATTACATTGGTTTTAATTTTTTGTGTTGTCAATTTGTCAGGAAGCTGAGAACTCTAAGAACAGAAGTTAGTGCAGAAGAAAAAAGAAGTTCTGTTAGTTCTGTTAGTGTAGAACTAACAGAAGTTAGTTCTGCAGACTACAAGTTTTATAGTCTGCAGAACTCGTAGTCTGCTAAATTTTTAAGTAGTCCAGACTATATCACCTTGGAGTCCATATTCTGAAGCAGAAGTCTAAATAAACCATGATCTACTTGTAATCAGGTACTGTTTTACATCATAAGATCCCCAAACTCTCTACTACTGTAGATCACTAACTCTATAATTAAATAATCTGTAGGTACCTGAGGCTGAAAAGGACTTAACAACTTTGCAATTTAAGTTTGCTACAGAGTGAGCACATTGCACCTGTCTTGACTGGTAAAACTGGCTTCTTTATCCAGACAAGGGAAAGAACAAGCTAACTCAGAGCCCTTTTTATGTATAGTTCAGAGCTCCTCTGTAACCACTCTGGCTGGGACAGAGTTAATGCCAGCGCCAGGCAACCTGCATGTCTTGATAAGCTATTTCAAATGTCAAAATATTGGGTCATATTTTTGATTAAAAGCTATAAAATAGAATGTTATGAACATTTTAACTTTGTATTAACCACATTCAAGGAAGACTATCACCAGCCATTCCAGGAGTGCATTCTAGAATTCCATCACACCATTTAGGTGTCAACATAGAACATTTCAAATCTGATAGCAGCTTCAACAAGGAAAGAAAGAAATCTGGAGGAGAAAACTGTTTATTAAAGGCATCAGCAATTTGTAGAAAGAATCCTGTGAAATTGCTGATATTTAATATATGTATGATATAAAATTGCGGTTTTGTCACAATTGACTACGACAAAGCTTCACCAGAGTCAGATTAAACACGAGTTTTGTATTCACCATTTTCTTTAGCAAGATTTGCATGCCCTGCCCACCGGGCTTGGTGAAATCTACTTGCTCCCTAGGGAAAATCCCAACAAACTATAAATAACAATTTTTACTTCTCTTGTCATAATTTGTGACTGTTAAAGCATATCACAAGCATCAAAACTCTCTGTTTCATAGCTTATTTGTGGACAGGGAACACAAAACTCTGATATTTAAGAGCTTACTTAATTCCAGTTACCATCTATGAAAAGTCTGACTCTGATTTTAACTATAGTTGGATTTTTGCCTCAATGAGTCACTGAAAATCACAGAGCAATTCAATGTAAGAGACAGAAACAAAATCAGCTCAGTTCTCAGGCTCCATTCTAATCAAATAACCATGTGGTCTCCCAGCTTGGTGCTTATAAAAATACAACATACATGCTGTAGTTTGCATCTGCAAACCATTCTCCAGCTACTTTTAAACATATCTTTGGTCATGCTCAGGCTTTGCTGAAAACACCCAGGGGAAGAGAATGACACAAAACCTGAGAGGCATACAGACTTTGTGCCTCACAGTCTTCTCAGCAGAAGCAGGTGTTAAATGACTCAAGGAACTTTTACTCCAGTGCTGCATGTTCATTCACTCAGCTTCCCTTGACATGCACAGAGTCTGCCAGCTGGACTAATGAGAAGAGAAATCCACAAGAATATCACAGAAGCTATTTCTAAAAATCAATACTACTCCTGGTCTCAGCAGATCACCTCATGTGTGTCTTTATTGCCCCATAAAGAACAATACCTAGTATTTGTTCAATAATTGCAATTCCTGCCCCAAAATTGGCATCTGAATACCTATTGATTCTCACTTTATGCTGTTTGCTCATAAACAAACCCATTAAGCACCCGTGGAAGAGTCTATTGTTATTACAATGAGTATGAAAGTTATAAAGGTGCAAATTAGATAAAGGTCATTGTTGTTATGTAGCTCACAGTACAATATGAAAATGGCCTTGAGCAACTGGTTGTGGAGACCTTCCTCCCCCTCCAAGTCTCTCAGCTGCACATCAAGCTCCATCTAAATGACTGTGCACAGTGGGCAAGGGAGCAGTTCTATACTGAGTACTCCGTAAACGTCCCTCATATTAACCAGTTAGTTCACACAATCCACCAAAATGAGTAGCTGAAAAGATAAAATGTCTAATCTTACTGCAGGAACGTGGTCAGCAAATTTAAGCCCTCACAAAATGAGTAGACCAAATAACTTAGTAACTATTAAGAAAGACAAAGATACTAGACAAAATAGACAGGAACGGTTCATAAGTAAAATCCAGCATTACACACATTCATCATCACAGGCAGACAGGAACACCTGAGAAGAAGGAGCAATACCTGAACTGTTACCTAATTCAACCAGATCAGCTGACATGACTGGTACCAGAAGTTAAGTTTGTTAGTTAAACCAGATTCCTGTTCAAAATTCCTCTCTACGTCTGATTCCAGGATGCTCCTCCAGTAGAAGAGCAGTTCTTAAGTGCTGTGTATAGATAGGCACAAACACATCTGCCTTTTTGAGGTGGTCCTTCCATGGGCCCATTTCCCTTTCTTAGCACATCAACATATACAAGTTAAGGGTAAATCACATTTGTGCTGCATCCTTAAAGCCAGGCTAGAGGTCACTTTACAGAATAATTTTAAATGAACTTTGAACATTGTCTTTTACAACAGTCAAATGCAACAATAAGATATACACATCTTTAATTTTAAAAGCTGCTATAGAAATATTTAAATTTTGAGAGGATGATGTTCTACAGTGAGGCACAAGGAACAGTTCTGGAACTTTTCATTCTGCTTTTACATCCTATTCTTACTTGTGCTCTCCGATTCCCAGTCACTGGGGATGCACCATTTGTGTCAAGCCTTCAGGAGCTTTGGAGCCTTGTACCTGACAACTGAAGCAGCCAGGACTGGCAGGCAGACTATCCAAATATGCTCTCTGCTGATTGCTTCTAGTGAACTGGACAGGAGTACTGGCTGCAAGCTGAGGATTGTGGACTTCAAAATCCAAATCAGCACTTTCAAACACTTGGTGCCAAACACTAAATCTCTTAGCAACTCTACCTCACAAATTTCCATCTCTTCACACCAAATTATAGCTTCTCTGTCATAATTAGTATGTCTTAGCAGTGAGTGTAAGGGACAGGCACAGAGCAAGCACATCACCATGTCACTTCTTTGATTTCTATGGAAGTAGTGATCTTCTGTCTACAACCATCCAAATGACTTTGCAATTTACCTCACAGTGTGAATCAGACTTGCTTCTGAAAAGTAAGCTGAATGTTTTCTACCATTCTAAATCAAATTTCCCCAAATCTATTCTTGCTATATGATGAAACTCGCCCCAGTTCAAACATAGTATTTTGGCAAGGTGAACTGAGCTGTAAATTTGCTTCATCTGATGACTGTTGGAAGTGAACAAGATCTCGAGTCTTGTCATCAGTAGCTGTGAAAAAACAACAGGCTGGGCAGCTGGAAGGTTTTTTTGGTGCTTGGAGGCATAGAGCCATGTCTGTTTCATTTGGTGACATTTGTTTTGAAAGATCCTGGACTGTGCCTGAAATAAGAATCAGGGCACAGAAATAGTCTTTCTGATGATGGCAATTTTCTTCCCAAATCACAGGGCTCACTTGACTAGAAAACTATAGAAATGATTCTGCATAAACATTGTGGAGATAATTACAAAATAAAGAATCACTACAATGAATCTATTGAGATCTTTAATTCCAAACTGCCACCCTCCCAGAAAGAATAAACTGTGAGTTAGTCTGACTCTTAAGTACACAATTAAGCCTGTCAAGTTTTGGCTGCCTAATATGCTGTTTAATATTGAAAGATCTGTCAGTTAACCAATATGTGGCATTAATGTCATAATGCTTTGGGTTTGCTTCCTCATGAACAATACAACTATTTAGCCGAGACAAGCAACATGTTATTTATACACCTTTTGGCAATAGTTTTAATGATATGTGGAATACTGCCCTTTCCTTCTAATATAATAGTTCCCTTTTTGGATTGAAATTGATGAGGAGAGCTGTGTATGTGTTCCATGTGGAATTTACTCAGTAATTCTATTAAGGGCTTCCTCACAAAGAAATAAATGTTCTCAATCTCCTTCAATACTCATCCTACTCATTATTTAAAACAGAAGGCCTAATCTCTCCATATATTAAGTTTCCTCAAAGGGTTTTCTATTAGTTTCAATGAATTAAAAAAATTAGGCTTCAACACTTTAATGTTTGCAAAACTATGAAAGTCTGGGCCTTACAGTCAGAGCAAAAGGTTTTGCCATTTCTGGAATTTTTGACAACGAGGTGTCAATTGAAGGTTACACAGCCTTCAAAAGGAATCCTTTACACGTCCTCACCATGTTCAGGTCATGCTTCAAGTGCCATTCAACATCAGCCAGCAGAGCTTCTAATAATTTCACCAGATTCTCCAGCCCAATTCTTTCATCTGGCTGTAACTAAAGCTCACCCCTAAAAGGCCGCACAGCTTACATCACAAACAAGTGTTTACCTCTACAGATTCTTGCACTAGGCAACAAGAGAAGTACTGTGGAGGGGGCTCAGTGCTGGAAGAAGGAGAACATGATAGACTAGTTACCTTTGTTTCCCTTCCTAGATTTTATATTCACAGCTAACGAAAATAAATAGGAAAGCTGTCCTTATTATTCCTCAAGGGTTTTGGTTTTGTGATGACTTGCAGCAAAACCAGCTGGGCTATGATAAGCTGATCTGCTGCCCATAGTGAAGCCTCCTGGCTGGGCACGTTTACACAAAGGGATCACTTTTGCTAATACTGGTGGTGACCCCAGTAGGCTGCATTTCAGAAACCTCCTTCATGTGTCATTACATCCACTCAGAACTGTCTAGGTCCATTTACCTAGCAAATGAATTTTGGGGACTAGCAGACAGAAGTTGCTTAAAACTCTCCCTTCATTAATTATTAATATTTAATACAAGGTTTGTAGATTAGGTATAATATCTTCTATTGTAGTGACATCTACTGCCACGAAAAGCTGACAGTTCTGGGAGATCACAAGTCCTTTTTTAATTCTAAGAGGAGAGAAAACTTTCAGATATTAATGCATTTCCTTTGGCCCTAAAAAGGTTTGTGCTCCTGAAGGCTTGCCTTCCTTGTAAAACTATATTATGCGTCTAAAAATATACCATCTAAAGATCATTGTGGCTGTACATACTCTGGCACTCCGATGTCATTAAAATCAAAACAAAGAAAAGCTGGAATTATACCTCTCACAAAAATACAATACATCCTCCTTCAGGGCAAACTATTTACCTGTTCTTATGCAGGAAGGATCATGTTAAGAAATCACATGGAAAGAGAGAATTGTCCACCTATTACTGATATCCATCTCCCTAATTTTATGCCTGAATAGTTCAATCAAGGAACAAACTGGGAGGAGTGATGTAAAGAAACTGTGCTTTTACATTTTCCAGAGAAAACAAAATAGCTGATTTGACTCTCATTTCTGTTAGCAAACATGTCATTACTAATTCACAGCACTTTCAACAAGAGGAAGTTCAGACAGAACAGCTTAGATTTGCAGTCATTGCAAGAAATACAATTCAGGAAATATCCAAGAGGTTAAAGTTATTTAAAGAGATGAGAAGATCAAAATTGCAGTCCTAGTGACAGTGTACAGTTAATAAAAATTAATGGGATGCCTTAAGTAGTCAGTGAAGGTATTTCTCTCATTCTTGCACACAGAAGCAATGCCATGTAGGTAACCTTTTAAATGGGAAAGATGTGTGTCTTGTGAGGTTCTACCAGAAACCAAACCTATTTTCTATAAAGGAAGGCTAACTTTAGACCAGAACAGATTCTGGTCTCACTTCCTAATTCTAAAACTACGGATCTGTGGCAAAGGGCAAACCACTTAAAATTCAGCGTCTCCTAGTGAAACTGGTAACAAATGCAATGAGCCATAGATTCCAAACAAGAGTATTTTTTATTCCTATAGGTAAAGAAAAGCAGTTCCCATAACAACTTCTATATTTCAGGATTCCTGGAGGGATGACTATACTAAAAATGAGCAATGTACTTCAGTTACTTATCTCTGACAGTGACAAGAGCAAGGCAGTCGAAATAAGATGTAAAAATTCAAAAATCTGCCAAGGAGAACTTTCTGCCCAACTCATGGCTGACTAACTGTACAAAACATGTCTATATTCTTTAAAATAGAGATGAGACTAGGGTTAGCAGCAGATTTTCTCATTATTCCCCTTTGAGATCTTTTTAGGGACCAACTCTGTGCCCAGTGACAGCCCCAATGTGAAGGCCCCACTGCTATGAACGCCAACACTGAGCTGGACAAGTGCTCAGCACAAATGGAGGCACCAGGGTCCTGGTGCCACATGGCGAGTGCCTGCAGTCAGCAACACATGCAACACGCAAGCTGGAGAGGGGAGCAACACAGACCTCAGTCCTCACAGATCACGTGTATGGCTCTGACTCTGGTTTTGGAGGAGTTGTCTTCCTCCCAGTTTCTTCATTTAGAAGCACCTTGAGAAGCTGGGGTGCCCTTGAGAATGCTTAAAAGAAAATTCAGGAACTTCCTCAACTGAGCTGACACAAAAGATCAAGGGACTTGATGCACTTGTGACAAAATACAGCAGCTGGACAAAGGATTGAGGATCACAGTGATGCTGAAATGCTGTATTTAGGTGTGAAATGTGGTAGTTCAACATCTCTGCAATTCTAGAACCTACCACAGACTTAGATGTGGACTGGGAGCCAAACCCTGTGCTGACAGAAGCTCTGGGCAAGTCTGGGTTGTCAATGTATTTGTGACAGGACAAAAAAGTATAGCTTGAAACACTCTGGAGTTTGAGGAAACAAACTCTCCCTCCTACCCATGAATTCATCTCAGTGCCATGAGTAATTGTGCAGTCAGGGGGAGGAAAGAATGTTTACACTCATAAAACAAACCTCCAGAAATCTTTTAAATAGAAAAATCACCTGTGGGGGAAATGAAACAGAAAAAAATGTAGCTGGAAAAAGGCAAAACAGAACTAAAAAAGAAAGGATATCATATAAAAATCAGATAGTTTTCCAGCTGTGAAATAGAAAAAGGACATTTTTCATTAAAAACCCTGACTCTCTGAGGTGCTGAATTTTAAGTTTCTTCCTTTAAACAAAGCACTAAAACTACTAAATGAGTCCAAAATAAGATAAAATAACTCTGAGCAAAGAGGCAAAGCTGGCCAGACTGGATGTCCTGGGCATTGCACTGTGGATATAATTTTGCACCTGCTGAGGAGCTTTGCATGGGGATGTAATTATAACACAGTGCTTTACACGTTCTCTAAAAGTAAGCTCAAAAGTGTGTCAAGAAGCAGATTTTAAGGAGAATGAAACTGGGCAGTTTCCCATTTCATCGATGCCCACTTTCATAGGGCAATACAGTAACTGTTTAAACTCAGGTGTTGTACCTGAGAGACCTTATGGGGTTACGACACCTAGGAGATGCCAAGGGGTTGTCCTGCCCTGTATGAACAGTACTGTGTGGAGCAGTATGTTAAGCAGACAACAGGTTAAAGACAGTCTTATTTCAAGTCACAATAGTATAATGCTTTTTGAAGCACATAGCAGCAACATAAACATGTTTTAATATTTAATGTTATGCACCTCATATTCTAAAATACTTTCTGTGGAAGCCTATGCCAAAAAAATATGTAACTGTGAGCCAGAAACTGTATAGTGTCATTCAGAATAAGAACCCAGGGTATACACTTACTTAAATTTAATCCATTACATTTTTGCCATTGTCTTTCTTCCCTAGCCTAATGAATTACCTACCTCTCTGCTTTTATTCCAAAACACTTGCTTAATAGAGGACGAACAAGCTTTGTTTTGTTAAGCAAAGAAAACCTCCTTTTCTTTATGCTGAGTTACATAAAGTTCAACATAATCTCTTTAGAGAATGGGAAAATAATGGTTTCTGGGAGCTGAGCATGGATTTATGGAGGCCAGCAGATAACTGTCTGAATCTTAAATGCATTCAAAATGCAGCTCTCTGAGAGCAGTAAAAAAAAAAAACAAAACCACAAACCAAAAAAACCCCCACATCATATCCCCTAAATTACCTCAGAGCTGTTTGCATAAAGGGTCCAGAGGCAGTAGACTATAAGTACAGAGACGTGAGCCCTGCAGAGAGCACACGGCAACGCTTCTGTTGGACACTCCGTGTGCCTGCAGCAGCAAAAGGGCAACTGAAGCTCAGGTGCACAAACAGCTTTAAAGGACTTGGCAGATGCATCAAGCAAAAATCTGAAACTACAAATCAGGTAATTTATCAAATAATTTCCTTTTTAGCAGATTTTACCTTTCTGTCTAAAGATTGCTCTGAGTCAAATTGCCTATGTGATGTTCTTAGGGCTATTACTCAAGGATTTGATCAGAACTGATAAAAACCTGCCAATAAAAAAAGGTAATGAACTCATTTTCTATTTGGGAAATTTGTAGGACTTCATAAAATTGTGCATTTCTTTTATGTTCTGAAGATATAAGATAAATGGCTTCTACAGTAGTATTAAAGATGTATTCCATTCTACTGAAGGAACTCTGCTTACTGTAAAATAAATCCCTAAGCATGTTAGGAATTCAGTGCTAGCTAGAAGAAATAGGAAAACACTTGGTATCTGGGCAAGACGTAATAGAGGATACAATTATTATTATGTTTCTGAAAAAAATATAAGGTACTTCCCTAATTTGTTTCCATGCAAGATATCTCCCTGCCACACAGAGCATAGCTGTCTTCTTAGCCTGACAAATACCCAGCACATGGCTACTTTAAATGTATAGAAAAAGACAGCAAAAAACTAGGGGATTATTTAGGTTTGCCTTTAACTAAGGGTGGAATGGAAGTGCTGCTAATCTCAGTATCATTTTAAAATTAACTCTTAGCAAAGGGAATTGCCTGATGGAGATAGCAGGTATAGATGTCTACACCTTGTGCATACAGAGTTCAAGGGGGAAATTATGTTTGCCTCTTGACAGAAGACAGAGTAAAATCACTGTTTTTCAGAATCACCTGTGCCTCAGGAAGTTCATATCATATTTATTCTGCCAGAAAAATGAACTACCTGGTTTTAATTATGGAGAATTTAAATGCTTTGAAGGATAAAAAACAAACGGAGAGGTTAAAAACAGAAATTAGGAAAGACCCTAAGAGACTTCAATCCCTGCAGCAGTGCCATGTTTGTTTTCCAGTGTCTGGAAATATTGCTGTTATTGCTTGGTTTGCTTGCTCCATCCTCCTCCCCTGTTGTTCTCTGTCCAATTGAAGTTGCAGGAACCCCTGTCCCAAAATGCCATCCATCCAGCTGCCACTGCTACTCCTCTGCTTGACCTCGTGTGGTGTTTGCTTCAAGGGGGGACATCTCCTTCCAGAGGAGAGTGAGAACATGGGAAAAAGTCCCCTGGATGACATCCTTCAGAGATCTGAAAGCCTCATTCTTCAGTCTGTCCTCAAGAAAGCTGAAAAGGAAGAGATTAATAAAGGTATATATATCACTGGGGACACCCATTTGGTAATAGCACAGCACTTGATTGAGATCATTAGATCTCAGAAATCAAGGTATGACTTCCAGGTCTTAATCTTTTTACTTAGCACTGGAACTAAGGGGAAGGGAAGGATAAGAGGGCTGCCACAATACACTGACAGACAGTTCTTCACAGATGCTTTCTTTTCTAAGATCTCTTTGCTCAGGAAAGGCTGTACTATCCCTAAGCAGCTGCTGCATAATAAAAAGGTAGAAGCTTGTCAGAGAAAACCTGCTTGTCCAGCAGGTACTTCCCTAGGGAAGCTCTAAGAGGTCCCATGAAGGACATTCTGCAGCTGTGGACCCTGCACCTAATGTAAATTCGAGGTGGGGGTGCTGCCATTCACCTGCTGCCCTGATCCACTGGTGCCTACCCCCCAACAGAGGCAGGCTTTTTCCACGGCTGGGAATGCTAGAGGCTGCTCCAGTGTCTGCATGTCCCACCTTGTAGATGCTCTGCTACCAGTTGTCACAGCAAGGAAGATCAGACTCAGGGATTGCAAGAAACAGCACAGAGGTGCCTTCCAGTAAATGGGAGCACTGGGTCCTTCCATAGTGGAAGACAAGCTGGCCCCAAGTGCCCACAGGAAAAGCCATTCTCTCTCTTCAAATCAATGCTGAGAATTGGTTGTGTTGATCCAAGCACTGAAATATTAAAAAGAGCCTAAGAATGAGTAAGATATGCTAATAGGGTTATGACTGGTAGCTGGAAATACTGAGTTGGCTTTCAAAAAGCAACAGATTATGATCCTGGTCCACAAATTCCTATTACAACTTCCTTAGGGAGGATTATGGGGTTTTATTAACCTTATTCTTTTCTTTGGACAGAATCAAATGCCCCTCTGCTACAACGGCTTTCCAAAAGACAACACCCCGGGAAAAAGTACCTAAGTAATCTGGAGAAGAGACAGCATCCTGGAAAAAGAGATGTTGAGGAAGAGGCATCTTATGGAGACATTCAGAAGAGGCAGCATCCAGGAAAAAGGGAGGTGGAAGATGACCTTGATGTCTATCCGGAGCTGAAAAGGCAACAGCCTCCCGGCAGAAAGTCACCGTTGGATCAGTTTGCTTACAGCCCTAGGGCACAGCTAACCTACACGAATGAGTTATCCAAAAGAGAACATCCAGGCAGAAGATATCCAATGTACAAGCACCAGCGTCCTAGCAAAAGAGGCTGGAATTATGAGGTAGATGTATATGGTGAGAAACGCCAGCATCCTGGAAAAAGGTACAGGAATTCTGACAGCTCAGATGACACAGGTCCCTGCAACTTTCAGGAGACATTCACTTGTCATGAAGGCAACTTGTTGCTTGATTTAGTAGATGATGTTAGCAGAGACAGGGTAGAAGAAAAGCGTCAGCACCCAGGAAAGAGATCAGAATGGGAAAATGAAACAGAGGAATGAGAAAATAATTGTGTAGCACTTGCATTTGGTGAAGTAAACTGCCAAAATCACCAAATCACCAAAACATCCCGTTCACTTCTTTTTGGCTTCCTGCTGCTGACCTCTGCACCCACCTTTAAGTGTGTTAATGCTCCCATCCAAGTTAATGGCTTTGTCACACACTTAAAGCAAAGGAACTAAAGGACCCATCTGAATGGAACAGGCAAGTACTGAGAATCTTCAATTTCCCCACTTTAGGAAGAGTGCTTATTTTCTTAGGAGCCCAGACCCCAAAATAATCCAGCTGTGTGTTCCTAAATGAATAAAACAGGCTCTTAAATTTCTGTTATGATGCTACTGAAGTAGAATAATTATATCTTTTCCTCTCACATCAGAGAAATCAGTAAATAGTGAGGAAGAAAAAAGAACATATGGCAATTGTTTCAAAATTAAACAGAGCAGGTTTTCAGTTCTAAATAATAACATTCTGGACACCTGAGTCCTTGTACACTACAATCTGTCCAGACAGTAAAGCACTACAGAGAGACAGGAACAGTTTCAGCTGGAACAAAATAAATTAGTGACTTTATAGTTTGTCTTGGAACTGGCACAGGAAAACCCTCTTCACCTAAGAGGCTACAGAGTGAAAATGGTTAATGCATCCCTGAACATCTCAAGCACACATTGTGACCCCTACTGACTGTGTACAGCCCACACAAGAACTCCCACCCTGGTGTGTCCACACTTCAGTCATGCCACTTGAAATCATGCCTTCTCCTCAGGCATTTAATAATAAAGCAAGAAGAGATCCTTCTCTTTCAGTGAGGATTTCTGATTTTTCTTCTCTCAAAGGAATGCTTTTACTTTCTGTAGTCAGATTTCCAAAAGTGTTTATTTTATATGAGTTATTCAATAAACAAGAATAGTCAACTCTGGTGTCCTTATTGGTTGTGCAAACACACTGCAATAATGTGAAAAACATACAACCAACTCAAGCTAAATAAAATAACAACAAAGGGTATTTTTCTATGTACAATCTCCTTGCATGCTGGTAGTCAGCACATGCTTGTACTTAAAACTATTTCATTATTGAAGTGGAAGGATGATAGGCTCCCTTTTAAGATCTTTCACCTGTATGACACACATAATTATGCATCTGGGCTAAACTCACATCAATTGTGTCACACACTTCACAGGGAACTTGACAAGAAGCTGATTTCCTGTTTGTGGGTCTAAACACTAGATTTACTGATTTTTGCAATTGATATGCAGTTACTGAGCACACTGTGTTACTCATATCACTTCTTGCACATTCAAAGAGGTTAGAGAACATCAATATTTTGCTAAAATGTTATTTTTACGAACAAATGAGTATATTTTCCATCAACGTTCATCCTCAAGATCATAGAGACACATCAGCTGACTTGGAACAACTCCTCAGTTACAGAAGTCAGCTTTGCAGAAATCAGTTTAGCTACCCTGAAGAAAAATAATTCATCATCTCACAAGTTTCACTGAAGTTAGATGCTCACAGGCTGATCAAGACTTCATGTGGTCTTTCAAACAATTTCTAACTTTGGAGGTAATATGATGTTCAGTATGTGACAATGGACAGACATCTTCTATTGACAGGTGGCTTCTAAAAAACAAGTGCTGAAATCCTTAGAGAAGATAGGTAGGGATATTCCATATACTTCAACTTCCTTCAGCACACTTTCTGTATATGATGCTTTTTAAAATTTTTCATTTGCATTTTATCAGGGAAAAACCGATTTATCTGAAGAATACCATTTCATATACCATTTTTGGCAGTGAATCAATGCTTCTTAAACCTTGGGGAACACTACTTGCTATGAAATCTTCAAAATAAGTGAAAAACAGAAAAGAAAAAAATACCAATTGGGTAAACATGTGTTACAGCAAGGATTACATATTTCAAAAGTTCTTTTTTTTTAACTCACTCCAGTATTTCAAAATGTCCAGATTCTTGTTTTAAGCAAAAGGACATTTTCTTCCACTATCTGCATGAAAATTTCACCTCTATTTATTAATTTCTTCCTGTTTTCTGCAGTGTTGCAGACATACTAACAGGCAAGTACACTCTTTCTCCTACAGACATCATTGTCAGAGCATTGACTACCACAGGGGATTTCACACTTTTGTGAATATGAAGCACACACACGCACAGGTTCAAAGTTAAGTATTTGTCAGATTTATCTACACCTAAAAAGCTTTTTGACTCTGGAGTTTGGCTAAGAAACTAAGCAGAAAATAAGCAGCTTTTATCCTATTATGCCATGCTTATTTGAATAGTAAATATAGTGCAATTTCTTAGCAATATGAACAACTTAGATACAAATATACTGTTTAGTTATAACATAAGAATTAGTTAATTGCACATCTCTCTTTCATCATCTTATTTTTATTGTACAACTTCCCCTCACTGTCACTTTTTATTAGAACTTAGGAGAATTTAATAGCCATGCAAACATCCACAAGTGACTAGCTTTGCTCTGTCACTCACACGGCGACAACTGTATCAGGCCTTACAGTTGCACTGCTCCCTGAGGAAGTGCTCTATCTGTCTGTCAGACAAGCTGGGGCTCTTCAGGAATGAGAACAAACCAGCAGCAGACTTGGTCCAAAGGTCATGGAAGTCAGTAGCAAAATCTGCAGAATCTGAATTAATTCCACAGAGCAAAGCTGTGCAGTGGCTCTAATGTGGCAGCACAGTCACACAAAATCTCATTTCTAGCTTTAATTGAGACTAAACCCACCTTGCACAGATGAGTTCTTTGTTGAGTCCACTGCAGTTTCATATATCTGGGTATTATTACCAGTTACTGAGACATAAGGGAGCTTGATTTGTAAAGCACAGATTTTACAAGTGTCTTCAAAATGAGTTTTGTTTTTAATGGGTCGAGAAAGTTCATGTGAACCAGCTGTATAATGAACATTCCCTGCAACTATTTTCAACACCTCTCAGTATTACCGTTCAATGCCCCCTCCCACACACTTATGAGCCTTGACCTCTTTGCTGACCCACAGTAATTAGCATGGGCTGAGTGTTTCCGAGGGATATGTGGCCCCAACAAACAACTTTATTACTACTTATAATGGCTCATTAGTTGAAGAAAGTTTGAAAACAGCATCATCATCACCACAGCTGAAGTAGAGTCACTGCTTCCCTGGTAACTCACTCAGTTAACATTAAAGGGTCAGCTGCAACTTTAAAGCATCAGTCAGGTCAGGACACCGTTATAAATAAAAAATATGATTGAAAAAAGTCAAGTAGAGAATGCAAGAGGGATGACACTGTGTGGGGTCTAGATTGTACAGAGACATGACACAAAAAAATGAAGACAGGGAAATCCTTTTGATTCTAGGAAATGGGTATCAGCATTGGAGTGCAGAAGCCTCTCTTCCCCTTCTGATAAGAACAGCGTGAACACCCCTGCAGGGTAATGAGGAAAGGCTGGACACAAAGACCTTCAATAAAACCAGATGGGAAACTCCTTGAGAAAAATGAGCTAATGTACCTGCCTTAAGACTACTTTTAGACCTATGTGAAGACATTTGTGCTTTGTTTCCTCGATGAAACCAATACAGCTTATATTTACTAAGAAGGAAACAAAGGAAAGAACATTTGTCAGGTACCAGCCAATTCACCCTCTCTGATTCCACAAGATGGGAGGAGCACTGGCTGAAGGAGTGTTACTAGATCATAAATTGTATTGGTACGCTAGAGCAGGATACCTGTTTCTGATACACATGGGCATTCAGATACCAGTACAATGGAATGATTCCAGCCAAAGGGTGAAACCAGCTCTTGAACTTATTTCAGACGCTGTGGTTTGAACTGACAGCCAGTGATCCAGACAAGACAGCAGTATGCCACAGAAGGGTTGACTGAAGGAACACCTTCCTCACTTACAGCTAACATTTCCTCACTTTCTTCCTGTTCATACACATTGGAAAGAGGGGGAATCTGGACTTCATAGATTGCACAAACACTCCTACAAAATGGAATGCAGGTAATCGAGAATCCAACATGCCATAGTTACTTCATTGCCATCTTCTCTCTATAATGGATGTAATTAATATGATGCAGCATAGACTGATTGGTATAGAAAACTAGGGGAACTGATCTGAAGAGTCTGCCTGAAATATGATTGTTGATTTAAAGTAATTTTCACAGAGAAGCATATGTTTTCACCATGAATTCCCTCTTGATTTTGAAGCTGGTACTGTGTGGGATGTCTGAAGAAGCTTTGTGAAAAAAGAAGAGGAAGAGGAGGAAAGTCAAGACAAATGAAAAATATAGTAAGAATTTATGAAAGGTTCTCTGAGTCAAACAGTCAAGACAAAGAGCAAGTGATGTTGAAACACCACTTTGAACAAGCAAGTGGTGTTGAAAAAGAGAGCAACAACCTTACAAAAAATCATAAATCTTTCCCTATAAAATACCAACTGGTGAGGGTATTCTACTTATTGCTTTTAGACATGCTGTCTTCAAGAAGGGCATCAGTTGCTGCACAAGCCTGTAGACAAAAGAGAAGACAAGAGGTTAGAAGAGACAGCACTCCAATATGGTGTACTTGACATTTGAAATGACCCCTGAATGGAATCCAGGCATTGTGGTGTATGTCTCTTACAGTTAAACCATTAAATTAAATGTAAATGCAAAGAAATTCTGAATCTTCCCATCTCTCCTCTTTATAATTCACCTACTTTATGTAAGTGCTGCCACTCCATGGCACTCAGGACCAATATGACAGATTATTCAGCAGTGTTAAGGGACCAAACAAACTTGAGATGATGACTGGCTTGCAGGTATCCAAGCAGTTAATCAACAAATCAGATAAAAGGGGCTCAACAAGCTGCCACTCTTACAAACCATGAGGTTGTCAGTTTGGATTGATGAGACTGCAAACACAGTAAAAATCGTGGATTTGGCATGGAAATGTGGCTTCTATCCTGTCTACAAAGACCAATTAAACAGATTTGTTATGTATCAAAATGTTTAGTATAAGCAACTTGAGTATACTGAATATATGAGCTTTGGTAAAATGAACAGCAACATGAAAATATTTTAGTTCTCTGAACAAAATGAAAAAATACAGGAAATTTTAGGTCAGATCCACCTAAACAAGCAAATAAACCATCTTCTCTGATAAATTAAAAAAAAGATCATTAACATTATAAGATGAGTTTTGTGCTACCTATTTCAATGTTAGGAAATTTAAAATTAATTTTTTAAAAACCTATCATTAAATTTTAAAATTGAATTTAGGTAAATTTAGAAAACAGCATTAAATTAAATTAAGTGACCGTTTTGTTTAAGGAATATTTAGGGAATACAAAGAACATTCTGAAGAACAGTCTGATTTTTCACTCTGCTTACACTCTGTTTAGAAAGTCTATACTGAACTCAATGCTGTTAAATTTCAGGTATTTTAAACCTTTTTTTCACTATGTTTGTGAAAAACATTCCACTTGAATACCCTGAGAAGTAGATAGGCATCATTAGCATTTACCTCGCCTGTGCAGAGGTCAGATTCCATTATTAAACATTCCAAATAGTACTGAAGGTATTACAAGAAGTCGAAGAACACAGATGACGCCAACTGGAACATATTTCCGATTGAGCTGTGTCATGGCTACAGGACCAACTGCATCCCCCTTCTCAGCCGTATTCCAAAATTCAGCCCACTGAAATTTCTCCTCTTGGACATCAGTAGCAATTACCAATTTAGCAACAGACCAGGTCCTAAAATTCACAGTTAAGAGTTATCACAACTCACAAACATATTTTACCACTTACTTTCTTACTGTTTGCAAAGGACCTTGACTGTGGCAGAGGAGTTACCTAAGAGATGTGGGCTTTTGTCATCCGAGCTTTTATATCCTAGGGGCAGGATGAGGCAGTACAAGTCCAACTTAACTGCTGGAGCGAGTCCTTCTGTGCTACTGTTTGCTTGCATTCATTCCCTGTGAACCATTACTGATAAAATGAAGCCCCCAAGAGAACCTGTAGAATTGCAGTAAGGTTTAATTTGTCCCCAAATACCTTTTCCTATTGCAACTAGCTGGATGAAGACAAATAAATTTTTGAAGCACTGTAAACTGAATTGCTATAGACTGATCTGGATGTTTTCACTTTGTGAACACTCTCTGTATGGGGAAGTGGGATGAGACTGACCAAATAACAGCAGCCAAAGTCTTTTTGTTTATACCAGCACAAAACTAGATCATGCTCAACATCTGTTAAGGGATATGGAAACTCAAATTTCCCTTTGAGGAAACTGATAGCATTCCACACATCACTGTATCTGGCCTAATTTTGTAGTATCAGTTCTCTAATTGTCTCTGAGATATTTCCAGTAAGTCTAATACCCTCATAAAGACCCAAATCATATTGAGAGGTGGAGTCACTTCATGGGGAATGAGTTTCTCAGGAAGGGATGAAGGCCACTTATATTCAGAAACAAGCAAACAAGTGGCATTTTTCTTTAAAAACATTGAATTAAATTTCTCTTTTCAAGAGTGATTGACACTACACAGTGTTTTATCAGTACTTGAAGAAGATTCATTCGGTGAGATGTGTTCTCATATCTGAGGTGAAATGTAGAACATGCAAAGGAGCACAATTAAGTGAAGACACAGTGAAATGTTTGATTTCCTGTGCAGACCCCACCATGCCATCTTCCTCCTCACAACTCACTGCAGGTAGTCCTCACTGCATGGTTTGTATCCCAACAGGAGGCTACCAGACTTCAATTGTTCTATTTACCACTTTAATTAGCTTTTAACCCTTTATTTTTGAAATAGAGCAGTTAGTGAAGCTGTGGAGAGACAGGGCTGAAGAAACAGCTTGCTGTTCTGTACAGCCTCGCTTTTCCTTACACACCTGATTCTTACTACCTGGGAACGGCAAGACAGGATGGACTGCCCGGGTCAACAGGGCTCACAGCCCACGGCAGGAGAAAAAACCTCTACAGCGAAGGCGGGCGCAAGGCACGGCCGAGGCCGCCACGGGCCCGCGCTCGGCTGCTCCCGGACGGGCTCGGGGTGCCATCTAGTGACCGCCACGGCTCCCATCCTTCACCCATCCCTTTTTATGCCCGTTCCCTACACATTCGTGACAAATCAAGCACATGAAACGGGAACCAGAAAACTGAAACACCAACAGAAACCTCCCTAAAAGTTCTGCGATATGGATCTTGCAGTTCTTCTAGAGACACGTGTAAAGGAGCAACAACGAAGGCAGCTGGTGCCACTTGGTGGCGCAGGTATGGCTCATCGCCAGGAAACTGCCCGGCTCCAGCAAATCCAGACACCACAGCAGGTGAATCCTCGAAGACGCTGAGCTTCAGGCTGGTTCTCTTCCACCCCACTCCATCACGATCCGGGCTTAATATAGAGGGTAGAAGAGCAGGGCATGATGAATCAAAGTCCACCTTTAATGGATAGGACTCAAGTGTAAATAGCATTGCCACGAAAAAAAATCTCTGCCTCCAAGAGCTTGTAATCCCAACACATGAAGCCAAAGTGTGGTCACACACTCCTATTGTTTCTATTCGACTGGGAGTGTGTGAGAGAAGGGACTGGTGCCAGCTGAGACTAAACAAAAGCCGGCATCAGAAAGGGGGACACTGGAAATGCCCTGCCGTTGATTCACACAAATCTTTGTCAGGACGCAAGTAGTGGGATTCCTGGGCTTCGTCTACGGCTGAATACGCCACCGGCTGTTCTGGTTTACAGTTTTGGGACACTTCCTTTAGGAAGATTAGGTAGGCTGGGAAAGGGAATGTGGAGCGTGTTGGTATTGGCAGCGGTGGTCCTCTCGAGCGTGCTCAGCGGTTAGGACACTCAGCACAGACCCCTCAGCGCTGTGGGAACGGTCCCAGGGCACCGGGGCGGGAAGGGGCGGCGGCGGGACGTGTGTCCCCTACGTGACAGAACCGTCCCGTACTGGTGAGGACTCTGTCACTGCAGCTCTGCGGGCCCGTTACCGGGGCCTACTGCAAGGCGGCTGGATACAGCGAGCGGTCCTGGCCTCAGAAGAGACAGCCATCACGCTGCCGGCCCTCCGCGTCCGCGCCCGACCAACATCGATAGCTCGGCGCTCGGCAGCCTCCCCGCCGTGTCGGACGAGCCCTCCTTGTCCCCGCCCTTTCCTCTCATCGATGGCTCAGCGCCCGCCCCGCCCTCAGCCGCGCTCTGCCGCTCCCGGCAGCCGGGACGGGCCGCGGCCGCCCTGCTTTGTAGACAGTCACCGGCCGCCCGGGCGCTGAGGTGAGGCAGGCCCTGCCCCGGGCGTTTCCCGGGCCGTCCCTGGGCTGTCGCTGGGCCACGGACCCTCAGGCGGGCGGAGCAGCCCTCAGCGGCCTCTCCCCCGGCGGGCGGTGCGCCTCAAGCCCCGCCCATCTCCCTGCGCGGCCTCTCTCCTGCCCTGGGCGGGGCCTGCGCGGGGCCGCGGAAGGGACCGGAAAGGACCGGAAAGGACCGGAAGGGACCGGAAAGGAACGGGAGGGACCGGGAGGGGAACCCTTGGAGGGGTTCGCGCCCAGCCCGGGGCCTTCTGCCTTCTTTCATGTGCCGCCGGTCGCACGGCCCTGGCCTGGTTCGTTTCAGGCAGTGCCTGATGACGATGCGGCCTCCGCATCCCGACAGCCGCTGAGGGCAGCGCGCGCGGCCGCGATGGCGTCGGGCTGCCCGGCGGCCTTCGGGGACCCGACCGAAGTGCGCGAGGGCTTCCTTTGCCCGCTGTGCCTGAAGGATCTCCAGGCGTTCCGGCAGCTCCAGGCGCACTACGAGGAGCAGCACTCGGGCGAAGACCGGGACGTCAGGGCGCAGCTCCGAAGTAAGGGTGGCCGCGGTAAACGCGTTCGGCTTGGTCGTGGGAAATCCCTGCTCGTATTTCGAGTGCTCCCGAATGTCTGACAACAATAAAATATTAATTGAAGGGACTTACAGGCGAGGTATGCAGTTCCATTCTTCCGTAAATCTCCTTGGGCCAAGCACAGTATTCACCTTCTCCCGATACTTTCCATAAATTGATTCTAAAGCAGGGGCTAACGGACGTTGCTCTTCAAATGTTTGATTTTATGCACAATTTTTACTATTGACATTTTTGGGTTTCTTGTTTGTTTTTATCGGAAAACTCAAAATTATACTAACCCAGTGAATACCCAAGAATTACTTGAAGACTGTGGAGAATATGGAGAGTCTCTGGTACTTGCCAGGTTCCAGTTCAATAATTTCTTGTTTTGACAGTAGATAAAACTGTGGTTGCAGTTAAAGTGTGAAGTTAAGAACTGTTGTTACATGGTAAAGTATGTGGATGGTGGAGCTAGCAGGAGATGCTGGGAGTGCTCCATATCTGTTATGAATTTCCACCTTTCAGTAATGTTTGGAAAATCTCTTTGAATTTTGTTTTACTAAGACATTTCCCTTATTTTACTCCCTTGTGTACCCAATGTCATTTTATATTGACAATGTCATTTTATATTGAGAGAAGAATGTTTAAAATCTAGTGATAATTCTCTGTGGTTCCTGCAAATTCTGGTTTTAGTATGCTCGAGGTAGTGGCCTGGCAGTCTTGATTTTTTTTTTTCCCCCCTCTTGAGATAGATTTTTGAAGTATTAACTAATTTTCTTGGTGAAACCCTAACCCTAACACTGGACTGTTACAAGCACACTGAAATTGGTAGCTTGTGTAATAAGACAAGGAATGTGTTGAACGTTCTTGAATCTGAAGAAAATAATAGGGAATTATGAGAATTAAGATAAAACTGTATGATGCCCCGTGCAGTGAGACAGGTACCGTAGTTTAAGATATGTTACTGTTTTACAGTGAAGTCTGACAACGGTCTTCTCTCTTGTCCTTAGGACCTCATGCTGCTTTATGACAGACAACAGAGAGCATTTTGTGTCGTCTGTGGTGCTCTGAACTGCATTTTTCTTCTAAGAATATTTTGAGGATAAATTTATCCAGGAAAAGTATTTCTGCTAAAAGACGAGGAATATTCTATACTGGCTTCACATGACAAATATTTGGTGACTACCTGATATGTTAGATAACTTGGGTTTATTTTTTTAGATTTAGTCCAGAAGGCCAAAAGAGCAAAGAAGAAGTTGTTGAAACAAGAAGATGATGACAGAACTGATTCTGGATCTCAGGAACGATATGAATCATTCAGCTATGGTGGAGTAGATCCATACATGTGGGAGCCTCAGGAAGTAGGTAGGAGAGCTAGGAAGCAATACACAGTGGGGATAACTTTTGGACTCAGTCGGGAAAGTGCTACATTATTGCTGAAGTGGCTTGGAATTGTGTCTGTGCTGCACTGGATTCGCTAGCAGGGGTTATGGTTTGCACACTGACTGAGCAGCCTATTTGCATTGGGTGGAGTGTGGGTAAAACATGGTTAATGGGGAGAAGAAAAGACATGTATAGAATCAGTACCCAAGCTCCCCTTCAGGGAGCTGTTAGTCATGTCATTGTTGCTGTCCTGCTGAGATCTGCTTAGTCTGTGTTTACCTCTGTGCAGCTAGCTTCATCTTGTGACCTTACAAAACAGAAAACCCACTAATTAAAAGCTAAGTTATAAGTGTATAAAATCTCTAGCTTTTGGGCTACACTTAAAGTAGCTGTTAGTTTGCATGTTCAACAAAAGGATTATCCATCTATTAAAACTTTTTTTCCTTGGATTAGCGGCGGCAATCACCTCTTATTAAAAGGGGGCTTACTTTAAAATGACCAAGTTATAAAACCAAACAACAAACAAACTCCACTCCTCTGAATATAAATCTACATTTGTAGAATTTCAAGGATATTGACTGAGCCTGTAATTATAAATACTGCTACTGGCAGTTGCCTGTACTATAACTGAAATACCATGGTTATTTTTGGAGAAGGAAGCAGCACCATCTTTTGTGGATCATGGGAAAGTTTCCACTATGGTGCTGCCAAACTAGGACTGAGTCCTTTGGGTCTGCAAGGTCTGAGTTCTGTATATTTCTTTACTTTTGACTTTGTAACTATCTGAGCAGCAATCATAGTGTAAATATTAGCTAAGAATAAGTTTAGGGAGAAGGTTTATGAACATTAGAGAAGTGAGAACTGCTTTCTGATGAGCGTTGAGAAGATAAACCATAGAGATTTTGGCATGTGATTTGATGGATCAGTGAAAGGGATTGTGTCTCCAAAGCAGTGGCTTAAATCAGTGACCCAGAGGGACTCTTTCGCTTCTATGAATGCATCTTTGGAGATTTTTGTTTACCCCGTTAGCATGAGGAAGTGAGATTCTTACATTTACATAAGTTGTAGCAAAAAGTAACATCTGATTTTGAATTTTGCCAGCTGGAAGAAAGATATTTTTTTGGGTTGGTTGGTTAGTTTGGGGTCTTTAGTTTTTTTGTCTGTAAGTTTGATTTTTAATACCTCATCCACCTTACTTGGAAAAGGAGTAATCTTAAACCAATATTATTGACTATGAATTGTAGATATCTTAGAGATGCTATATAGTTCTTTTCAATACTTGGTGACCAGTTTTCTGCAAATCTAAACTGTCATCAAGGATTTGATTCAGGCGAATCTAAACTGTCATCAAGGATTTGATTCAGGCCCCTAAAGGTGTAGAGATGATCAGAAATCTGAAACAAAACTGCTGCTGCATAGACCTTCAGTAATCCTTGGGTGTGCTTCTTCCCTTTGCTCAACATGTAGCCAGGAAACTAAAGGGAGCTGGTTTTGAGAACGCTACTAGTAGGTAACAGCTTACCAAATGTAATTGTAAATGTAATGAAGATGGAGAAAAAAAATTATTGCAGATTTTCTTTTTAACACAGTGCTGCTTGTTTTCTGTAGTAGAAGTAAACCACTGTTTATTGCTAGCCTGAATATTAGGCTTTAACTAGCATGTTTTATTTACAACAACACTGTGAAAATGTAGGGTTCCAATGTGTCTTTAAAATTGAATTTGAACATGACAAGGGTGAAAAGAAGAGATATCTGTCTTTCATGTGGCATTTAAATCCATACAGAGTACTTGGGTGATCAGGACAACTTTCTGTTATCCCTGCAGGTGCTATGAGAAGCCATCTTTCTGAATTCAAGAAACACCGAGCAGCCAGGATTGATCACTATGTAGTTGAAGTCAATAAGTTAATAATCAGGTTAGAAAAGGTAAATTTGGTGCTTCTTAATATTCCAGCCTTCTAAATGTTTCCTAGATTAAAAAAAAAAAAGCTATTTCAGTATGGATACATTTTATAAAAGATCCTAAACTATGACTCTCTTTATGCATTACCTTGAGAACTGTGCATGATTTGACTCTGTGCTATGGGTATTATTTCTGGCTCTATGCACCATTTTCAAGCTGAAGATGCTACTTTCACATGCTTCAAGAGCCATTTGTTCTCCTGTTTTATTTTCTCCATGTTTACTTCACTAAATTGCTCCCCAATATTTTTATCATGATTCTTCCAGCTTTTCATCCTTCAAAATCTGCCAATGGTACACCTGCATTTTGGCTCAGATGCAGTTATGTTGGCTGCAAAAGATTATGTCCAAAATGTCCTGATTTGTACAGGTTTGATAAGTCATTGTTTAGCACTGGTATGAATATGGAATTAGAAAAAAAATGAAAGTTGCATAAGTCTGGTGTAAAACCAGCTGAAACTCCTCTCTCTTAAAAAAAAACAGGTTTCTTTTTCTTGTTGGGCTGAGTTGTGTTGGGTTTTTTCCTTGCAAAAGTATAATCTTCTTAAATATATTTATCTTCAACCAGCTGACATCATTTGACAGAGCAAACACTGAGTCAGCTAAAATAAGAGGTTAGTGTGAGCTTATCTGAGACTATTTGCCCCTATAGTCTAACCAGCTGAGGAATCAATTGAACACTTATGTGGTGTATATTCCTGCTCACAGCTATAGAGAAGTCTGTTGTGCCTTGGGTCAGTGATCAGGATGTTCCATTTTGCCCAGACTGTGGCAGTAAGTTCAGTATCCGAAACCGACGTCACCACTGCCGCCTTTGTGGGTCTATTATGTGCAAGAAGTGCATGGAATTTGTCAGTCTTCCTTTGGCAAGTAAGTACTTAAGAGTTAATTCTTTGTTTTCTTAGCTCACTTTGGGTGCACCCTGGCTTTTTGCCATTAGAAAAAAATATGCTGCTAATAGTCTGGCTCTGCAGAAAACTTCCATTCAGTTTCATGCAGACTCTTGCCTGTGAAGCACAATACAAGGAATTATTTCTCCATTCTTTTTCTCTGTTCTTCTTCAGATTTGGAAGTGTTGCATAACACTGAAAAATTTACTAGAAGTAATAGTCATAATAGTAAATAAAAAAATACTAAGAAGTAAAAAAGTAGAAACTCCTGGTAAATATAGGTATTATTTATTCTACTGAGTACTATAACTATGGAGCTATTAGCTTTAGGAACAGCCAAGGTTCCAATATTTTGGATTTTTCCAGTTTTGTCTGTGTTGTCCAAATGTTAGACCTTGGGACAGCAACTTAGGGAAATTTATGTGTAGGTCTTTAAGAACCACTGGAAACTTTTATCTTTCTCATCTTGCACTGGAGAGCAGACTGTATGTTCTGTGGAGATAAAAGACATTAACTGTGCTTTTCAGAGTGTGCAAGCACAGTGCCTGGATGCCATTATCATACCTGTTCTACACATTGTTTTGTGACTGTGCAGGCTCAAACATGAGAATGCTCGCAGGCATAAGCAATGTCGGTGATGCTCAACAGTCTGCTCTCTAGCTAGTTTTAAATACAGCAAGATTTGCAGTGAAGACCCAAATTCTGACTTGCAGTCATGGTTGTCATGCAATCCTTGCATGTCTTTCAGCAGACTGTTTCAACCTAGTTTTTTAGTACCACCTGAATGTAAAGTTTCTGTTAAAGGGCAGTTTGTTTGTGTTGGTAAAATCTGTTGGCTTTTCCAGTTACTGTGAAATTACACGTGTATAACTTTCAGGCAAACTCACTAGTGCCAGCAGAGAGGCCTTGGGTTCTCATACAAGCCCAAACTCCTCACCCAGCAGTGTCCACGGCTCCCGCCGTGGCAGCATTAGCAGTATAAGCAGCGTGAACTCTGTTCTGGATGAGAAGGATGATGAACGAATACGTTGTTGTCAGCACTGCAAAGACACCCTGTTGAAAAGAGAGCAACAGATTGATGAGAAAGAATACACACCAGAGATAGTGAAACTCTATGAGGTAAGTCAAGCTCTGTGCTACAGCATATATGTCTGCATATATGGTCACTACTTGACTTTTGGCTTGTTACCTTATGTCTAAACTCTATGACTTAATACTGACTTGTATTAGAAGAGACCATTGGGTGTTCATGCCATGTAGCAAAGACATATCTGAAATGTTGGAATCAATTTCAATATAGTATTTATAGCCCACATTAGCTTCCCACGTATTTTTAAAATACGTCTTCATTCTCATCATCTGGAGCTAGTAGTTCAGACATGCCTCTCTCTTAAAATTGTGAACTTGTTTAAACCAGTGAGTGATATACTGTGCATTTGATAGCTGGGCTGCACTGGAACTTGACGTCACCACTGTTGCCATCAGTCCTTACACTGATGGGAAATGCATTTTTTGAACCATCTCTATCAACATTACATTCAAATTCTTTGCAGCAGGTACTGATGATCACCAGATATCTTTTCAGTAGAGTTCACAAGCTCCCCTGGTTAGAATTAATTAGAGTTTTTGTTGGTGCTCTTGTTGGTGAAGAGAGGTAAGGCTAGAAGTTGTCCAAGTCAGCCATTCAAACACCTTCAAGATTCAGAGTCCACCTTATAGGGGTACAGTGAGTCTTTCTCTGTTCCTGACAATGCCATATGTGTTCTGGAGATAACTGGAGAGTCTTGTCATCCTGAACAGTTAAAGTGCATTTCACCTGGTTATCTTCAAATCTGCACAAGCAGCATGAAAAGATTCACGTCAACAAGTTCTTGCATTAGTATTTTAATGTCAGTTCTTTTTTTATACATTTTGTTTTAATATTATAACAAGAAACTCCGACTCTGCATGGAGAAGGTGGACCAGAAGGCCCCAGAATACATAAGGATGGCAGAATCACTGAAGTAAGTCCCATTGCTGGCTAACATGTATTTTTCCTCCAAGTGTGAGAAGTAGTAAGGAAGTAGTGTACTAAGGCTGCAGGAGTGTGTAACTTTAAAGAAAAATCAGTGCTTTATTATCTGTTGTCTTCTGGATGCTCTTCAGCAAAGTAGTACTGAATTAATTATTAATGGTAACATACAGAGTATGTTGTTTGATTTGTTAATTTTTTAAAGCCACTTCCCAGTGAGGCATTGCTGTCATACTTTGACACGTCATCTTTGCAAAAAAGGGAAGTACAGGGCTTGCAATTACTGTGTAAATGAGCCTCTTCAAAACAGCTGCAGTAAGCTGTTGCTGTCCTCAGCTGGGATGCTCTGGCTTCCAAGGAGTGCTAGCCGTAGCAGATCATTAGAACACTTCTGTTCTGTGTAAAGCACCTTCACCTGGCAGTTGTTCTGCGTGTAGCTGGGTACCCTGTGCTGCAGTGGTTAAGCAACAATTTCATGTTTCAGTTTTGTGTGTAATTTCTCGCAGTACTATTCTCTGACTGGGGTAACTTAAGTCTCTCCAGCTCTATCTGCAAGAGGTTGCCAGGTTATAATTTTGGCTCATATAGTGAGAGAAATACATGCATTGGTCTTTGATAGGAAGCATTTCCTTTTGAAAAGTTAAAGTTAATAAATACTGTTATACCTGTCCTTTAGATCTAATGGTTGTAGAAAAATTAGTAACGAGCATGGTTGTAAAAACACTCCCTGCAATAGGAAGAAGTACAGAAGGTGAAAAACCTGCTAAGATGTTACTGCTTTTTGTCATGAGTTCATGAAAGATTGGGTTATGTGGCTTGGCAGCTGGAGAAAAGTAAAAATACAGATGTCTTGGATAATAGAAGTAAATGTCAGAAAACAACAGGCTTGTTATGGGTGAAATTAAAGATTTCTGACTAGTAGTGTGTCCTGGAAATCAGAATCCTGTGGATAGCAAAGTTGCTTTTGAGAAAGTGATGCTTATAATTTATTTTTGTGATATAAAAGGACAGGGAAACTAAAAACTCATGAAGAGTTTTCCCCACTAAGTCCTAGTTTGTTTTATCAATAAAGTGGTGACTCTAGTAAAGTGCCTGTAATAATTGTATCCCCATATGGTCAGTCATTGACAAGCATTTTAAATACTACACCCTGTCCAGCATAGTCTTTTGCTTTCTGACAAATGCTAGTGGAGGTAACTATTGTGCTTTAATGATGTAGTTAGTTACTTAGAGATTTTTCCCACCAAGTTGTCTGGAAAGAAATCCCCACAAAATAGATACATTTGCTAAGCATATGTATATTTTAGATATTACTTTAGAGTGGCATTTTTGTGTTAGAATACAGTTTCTCCTAGAGTAGTAAGTAATAATATATAAATAATAATAATTTTTTATATATTATTAAATAATTGCGTTTAATCATAAATACAGTTATCTTCTATGAAGTGTTTATGTTTGCAAAATTATTATAATTTTCCACTTTTGTCACAAAAAAAAAGTTTTTTTAAACATGAGCTTGAAATAAAATTATTCAGCCCTTTAGTGTTAGCAGTTCTTATCATTGTTGAATCTTGGTCATCTTGGATAACTAGTAGTGTTGTACATGTTGTTAACTGGATGCATGACTTACAGTAAAGTTCTGTTTATTCTTTAGTGCTGGGGAGTCAGCCTACAACCTTGATCATGCTAATGACTTGAGGGTGGAGATTCAAAAAATGTATGAATTTATAGATGCGTTAAGGTAAAAGATTGTCTCTCTCCCTTTTCCCCCCAGCATGTATGTATCTCTGTTATGACTTAAATGATTATATGGATGATCAATATATCTGCTCAGTTGTAAAGAGCATTTGAAAAGGTAGATGCTGTTCCTGTACACCACTGATTTCTACTTCTTCTCCAGCCTTAAAATTCATGCATTTCTCTTTGGGAAGAATAAGCATAGAGGAAACAAGTAGCAGCACCATTGAGGGGAAAGGAATTGTTTGTTTTGGTTTTTTTGTTTTTCTAAGGCTGAGAGTGGAAAGTGTTGCAAATTGTAATATCCAAAACTGTTTATCTAAAAGAACATCAGAAGTTTTTGATCCAATATTGTCTCTCCACTTTTGTGGCATTTTTCCTGATTTTGTTTTTGAACTGATGAAGCTGTATGTTTTCTTTGATTCAGTAAGAAGATTTTGAGTCTAGGCTTGCACGAAGATCCTCAACCTCATCCTAAAATACTACAACTTCAGCGAATGATAAGATACTCAGCTACACTTTTTGTTCAGGTGAATAGAGCATATGCTGTGAGATGAATGTACATTTTAGATTGTGTTCTCTTCTTTGCCAGGCATCCCTGTGGTTTGAAACTATTTTGACAGGGGCCTTAGTTCTATACATTTTCTGCATTTTCTGTAGTTCTCCTAATGACTGTCTTAAATAAGCTGTCTTGAACACAGATTTTTCACTCAGAGTAGCATTGCGCCTGGGGAACCCAAGAGGTGCCTTGGCTCTTCCTCTTGCTGAGGTATGAGCCCACACAGCAGTGCAGGTGTGGCAGCAGAGATGTGTGGAGACCTGCAGCAGGGACTGCAGTGTAGAAGCATCTTTGATGTGTTTGTGGGGTTTCTGCTGGTAGTATCTCTCTTCTCAAGGACTTGAAAAATGGGCTGAATACCTGCAAGCAATGCTGTAAATATTTCAATTTTTGCCAGGAAAAACTGCTTGGCCTAATGTCCCTGCCAACTAAGGATCAGTATGAAGAACTGAAGAAGAGAAGACTGAATATGGTAAGACAGGTTGGGATCTGTTACATCTTGTTTCAGGCTTTCTCTTAGATACAAGCCTGGGAGCTGTGTGGGGATATGAGTCGCCGCCTTCAACACTGGATTTCAGTTTTTTATTTTTTCATGCATATTGTCCCATCCCCTTTATCAGGGATTTGCCTAGCTGCTGCTTTGTTCTGCCCAGAACAGAAGTAGGTGGGCACAAAGGTGGACACTTCTAGGAAGCAGCAGGGAGTTGGGTGCATGGGCTGTTTCTGCTGCAGTGCGTGCAGAGCAAGCTCTGAAGTTAGTGTGTTAGTTTATACTGACTTCGAAATTGTGTTCAGGAATTCACTCACATAAGTAGAATTTGGAAAATTCTTTTGTTGGTGGAAAAGAACATACTAGAATAAGGATGCCTCTGCAGGGAGAGAGGCTTTTTTTCCTTTAGGAGGGAGGATATCTTTAATTATAAACTAAAGCCAACTTCATCTTGAAGTATAAGTTGAGAAATTAGAATAATCCCACTCCAAAAGCCAGTGATTCAGTGACCTTAAAAACTGATGTTCTATGTGATATGATTGATGTCCAGATCAATCTAGACCACTCTTTGCACAGCTGCATTAGGCTTTTTTTTTTCCTCTATAAAGAGAATTGTTGCTCCTAGTTTCCCTCAGGTTTGTAGAGGCAGATGTCATGAGTTTTTCATCAGTATCATCACAAACTCAAGGGAAACATGTGGTATGAAAGTAAGAATCTTCTGCAGAGTAACCAAAATGGCAGCTGATCCCTTTAAGCGTCAGCCAACAATGTCTTAAGATCGGCTAACTTGTATCTATGGATATTTAGAATGAAATTTTTCAAGCTTGCAGTGTTTTATTACTACATGTTTTTTGGTTTAGGTTGCTCTTGAAGCACAGGGAAGACAAGAGGAAAAGCAGAAGGAGTTTATCTCTGTATCTGCATCTGCAGTTAATGGTGATGAAACTCACATAAAAAAAGGAACAGTCAAAAAATCTGAAGGCTGGTTGCCCACATCTAGCATTTCGAGAGAGAGCGAGAGAGCAGACCCACTTCTTCAGCAGATTGACAATATCACATCCTTTATTAAGCAAGCAAAGGCAGCTAATAGGATAGATGAGGTCCATACGTTGCAAGAGAACCTGATGCAGCTTCAGGATGAATATGATCAACAACAAACTCTGAAAGCTATTGAGCTTTCTAAAAAACAAGCAGAAGAGGAGGAGATACAGAGGGAGGAACTTCAGGTCCTTCGTGAAAAAGAGTGGGAAAGAGAGCACCATAAATTCATGTCTCAGCATTCAAGGACACGCTCCTTAGACTTCAGAGAAGTCAAACAGCATTTGGATGTTACTTGGATCAAAGGGGACACAAGTTTTGAAACTCCTGTTGAGCAGCTGCCAGCAAAAGAGCACTCGACCTTCACACTCAAACCCCAGAATGTCCCACAGTGTGACAAAGACCGTGATCAGCCAGCCTGTCTAAACCCCTTTGAGGATGAAGCAGATACCCCTCAAGTAGAAGATCCTGCTAATCCATTTGCCAAAGACACCTCTCCAGTGGTTTCTTTCTCTAACACAGCTCAGCAAAGTGATAAAAAAGAATATAATCCATTTGAAAGTGAGGAGGAGGATGAACAAAGTAATGGAGCACCTGGCAGTACTTCAAACCCCTTTGAAGAGGACGAAAATCCATTTGAAAAGCCTGGGGGCAGTTGGAATTCAGGGAATCCATTTGAAGAGGGATCCTCTATCAATCCCTTTGAAGTGGAGGATGGCAGTGAGATCTCTGGGGAGGAGGCTATAGAGGAAGAGCTGCTTCTCCAACAGATAGATAATATTAAAGCTTATATATTTGATGCCAAACATAGTGGACGACTGGATGAGGTGGAGGTACTGACAGAGAACTTAAAGGAACTGAAACACACTTTAGCAAAGCAGAAGGAGAAATCTAACTGCTGAAGCAGCAATAGGGTTGTGTAATAATTCAGTCTGCTGTTAAATATGGGAAAGTAAAGCAGATACTTACAGACAGGAGTACAGATCACAAGAGGGAATTGGGAAAATCCTGACTTTAAAGCACTTTCATTTAGACATAGCCACTACTACGCAGTCTTGAAGAAAGAATCACTGAGGAATGCTGCTGGTCTCAAAAACTTAGAGTAAGAAATTTTAAAATAACTTTTTACAGCACTTTTTAATGCTAACTGGTCTTACTGAATGCTTATTTTGGTCCAGGGGTTAAGTGGTAATAGGGAACTATGATGTGGAAGTGGTTGGAATATTGGTTTGCCCTCTTTCCTGCTTTCTGCTGTAGTGTTGGCCTTTCACGTGTGGCTTTGACTAAAAAGAGATGAAAACTTTTCTAAAACTTCTTCATCTTCTCCTGACCCAGGATAGTTGAACTGCTAAGGGTGTTCTGGCAATGTGTTGTTATAGAGCTACTGTGATGCTCTGGGTGCTGACTGTACAGACTCACAGATCAAGTTTATGCAGTGCTAATCAATACATAAAAGGGATCTTAAGACTGAGAAAAACTTTCTAACTGATCTTAGTATGAGTAACTTTTTAGTATCTGTATAAAGATTCCCAAGTAAAATTTGGATGCTTCATCACTTCTGGTTTCCCATTTGCTCTGAGCGAAAATGATGGTGTTGTAGCATCATGCTGGCTTCAGGCCTGCTCATGAGGGAGCAAGCATTTGCTTATTTCCAGGGAAAGGAGCATCAGGCCAGCAACACTTCTATCTGTAATAAAAAGGGTGAACCTCCAATTGCTTATTACATTATGGAATCTACACATTCCTTTAAATCCTCTGGGTGACAGAATGATCATGTTTGTTATATTTGTGAGAGTGGAGTATTTTGTAGCACCCAAGCAACAAAAAATTTTCTTTATAATGGAAAGCTGAGATGCCACTGGAATTTTGTGAAAGCTGGGAGACAAAGTCTGGCTGCAATAGTGCCAAATGGCAATTCTCTCTCATGTTACATTCCCCTCAGTTTTTATGAAAATGAGGCATACCTATTTTAAATGAGGAACTTCAGATTGCAGACCTCTTGTTATCCTGTGGCCTGAGGGATGATCTGGTGACAACCAGTACCTGTGATGCAGGAGGACCTACAGCTGGGCAAATGCAGGGTTTTTGAGAAAGATGGAATCTAACTGCTTTGATTTTTATCTTTGAGAGGCACAGACCCATCAGCAGGAATCACTGTTTGCAGGAGTGGTGGTGGTGAGGTAATCTTGAAGGGTTTATTTAGAACTGAAATAGAGGAAAATCAGGCAGATCACACTGTATAGCACTAACAATAGTGGCCTTACTCAGAAGCGTGAAGTTCTGTGGAATGGGACATATCTTTTAATCATGTCTCTGATATTGGCATAGTTGTAACCCCAACACTGCGTAAGATTTTAGAGACAAGTAACTCTGTTACCTAAAGAGCAGGAACTCTGGTTCCTAGCTGTGAGTAAATGGAGGTAGGGACTTGTGGAACTGTTGTTTAAAAAGACCAAACCATCTATATCCTCACTTAATACAACTAGCAAGGGGTTGAAGTAACTCAGACCAGCCAGTCAAGGATGCCTGATGGTCTGTCTGGTGTAGCCTAATTCTGGGTTTAAAAGGTGTGTAGCAGAGGTTGGCTTAAGACCATGAAGTTCTTATACTGATGTTTTCTTAGAGCTGATTTAGTCCCCAAGTTTTATTTTGCACCAAGTAGAAGAACACAGGATTCTTAAAGGTCTTGACAGAACATAGGTGCTTAGCACCAGATTCGTGAAGGCAGCAAAAATTGTTGATAGCTAAACAGAATCCCTGGAATTATCTAAGAGATAGTAAAAGGCACTTATTTAGGATGGTCTTGGTTGCTAGTCAGGAGGATTGCATCCTGCACTATAACCTAATGCTTTTTTAGGTATCAACATGAAAAACTGTTTCAGTGGCTACAGCTTTCTCAATAAAAAGTGGTTTTATCCTGGTTGCAACTATCCTGCCTTGTTTATATTTTCTGGCTAATACACTAATACCTGAAGTATTCTTATTGTATATGTAATACATTATTTTTACAAGCAGGTAACAGACTAGGATACCTCATGATCTTTGTCAGTGTTAACTGTGATAGACTAGACACCTAATAAGAATGGTCTTCACCTCTAATGTGAAGACCTTTGCTGGTATAGGGACTGCTGTGTGGCTTGCAAGGCACAAGGGAATGAAGATGAGTTAAGCATAAAGCTCAATAACTAATAAGCATTGACTTTTGTTACAACTGCATGCACTACTCCGTATGAAAACTTTGTAAAAAGAGATGAAATAAAACAACGTGTTTATTTTGTGTTGTGTTTGTTCTTGGCAATTTGTACAGGATGCTTGCATCAGTGTGAAATTTTGTATTCAACTAATTCAGAAATGCTGCAATACAGTTCTACAGTGACTTGTACATATAAGACTGATGTAAAGGTCTGTAGAGTAGAGTACAATCTATCATGTTTATACATATTACAGGGATGGTGTAATTGGTGAGGCAGAAACTGTAATGATTCAGAAAGGGTTTTTTTGGTAATTGTAAAACTTGCCTTTTATACACCAATTTTCCCATTCTCCTTTCCTGCTGATACTGCTGACTTGATCAGTGCTTCTCAGAGCTGCAGTATCAACTGCAAAAGTTGTATCTTCCTGGAAATGAGACTCTGAACTGTTTCTGATTCATAACTACATAAATTAGGAAAGTTCAATTGAGACTGGAGTTATATTATCATTTGTCTGTCATTAGTTGGTACAATATGGACTTTTGCACCACTTTCTACAAATTATGGAATTCTGTGCTACTTTTAAGATTTAACTTTTTAGTCTAGCCACTCTACCCCAAAGAAAACATGATCTTAGTTTTGCCATAATTGACTACCTGCAGGCATGAATAAGAAATAAGACTATTAATTTTGTTTTCCAGTAATGACCTGCAGTACTTCGTAGAACCACAGCTTTTTTTTGTGCCAGTTTTAACTTTTATTTATTTTTCACTTAATAATTCTAGTTGTAGTTGTAAGAAGGCTTATGACGCAGAGTTCTCTGTATTGAATGAACTTGCTTGTTCCTGTTCCCAGGAACTGCTGCCTCTTGTCTCTCACTGAAGCACCTTCATTGTCCAGTCCTGAGGCAAAATAGCTCCATGACTTGAGATCTTGAAATGTCAGGCTCATGCCTCATTTTTCATGGCACCTTTGTATTTTCCCCTCATCTCTTTGGGCAATGGTACAAAAGCAGGACAGGGAACTTGGCCTTCAATCTCACACATGCATTCTCGCAGATGATACTTCTTGGGCCCGAAGGTTGCTGGATGTGATAGTTTTTTCCTTTCTCTTTCTTCTTTTTCAAGCATTTCTCTAGAAAAGAGATCTGTTTGTTACTATCAGAAGTCTGACTTGCAATATTTCCTCTCCCTTCCCTGGACCCAGGTTATTAGAAAGATGGAGTTACAGTTCCTACCTTGTGGACTTTATCTTGCTTGTGTCAGTTTTATCCAGGAAAAGTAGTATTTCCTTCTGTATTCCACAAAAGTTTGTAATATCTATGCTAGATGATGTATTAGCTTACTGCATGCTACTTACTTGCTTTTCCCCAGGATTTTTTTAATGTGCTCTGTTATCTCTTTGTTGGTTTTATCTTCCACGTCTACCAAAACTTGTTCTCCACTGTCTGTCAAGAAAAATTCATAATAGTGTATCAAATGATACCACTTCCTCCTGTATGCCATTTCGAGAGGCTTTTACACGCACAGGAATGAAGGATCTACTTCCTCCTGCGGTTAATGTGTAATGTAATATTTCAAGTGGAAAAGCAAAATCTCCATGAGGGTGAGTCATGGGGAGCTGCTAACGGCTGAAGCTCTATTCCGCTCAAGCAGCCGAGGGAGAAGGGCCCAGGCGCGGCGGTCACCACGCTGCGGCGCGACCCAGCCACTACTGCGCGGCTCCTGCGGTCCCCGCGGCCGGCGCCACCTACCCAGGTAGAAGCGAAGAAAGGGCGAGGGAGTCATGTTCCTGAACAGCATGATCTGCACCCAGGGGTTCTTGTACTGGATCTGGGGGATGTTGAAAAACACGAACTTTCTGGAAGGAAAGAGAAAAGCACACAACGGCTGGCCCGTTGTCGCTGTGGAGGGAGCGGCCCGTGCAAGCCCTGGTGTCTTTGCAGGGGCACCCCGCGCTCCCGCCGCCCCCCGCACTCACCTTGCGCCTTCGCTCAGTTCTCCAGCCGTGTTGTAGTTCACGGTCATCACCTTCACCGAGCTCTTGAACACGACGTCGCCCTGGCTGAGGTACTGCAGGGTCCGGCGCACCGGGAAGCGGCCCTTCATCGGCATCGCGGCGGCGGCCGGAAGGGGAGGCAGCGCTCCCGCGCGCCCCCTGGCGGAGGCTCCGCCGCCCCGCCTATCCCGTCCCCGGCAGTACCCGCGGAGGGCGCGCGCTGTGCCAGGGCCCGGCGGCGCGAGGGGCGCGCGGGCCGTGAGGGGCGCGGCGGGTCCCGCGCACCGCAGCGACAACTTCCGGGGTACTCAAAGCTTTTGTGTTCACGATGAATTAGAACCTTAGGAAAAGCCCTCTCTCCTCCTAGAGAAGTTCCTTGGAGTCAGTAAGTTAATGAGATTTCTTTTCTATACCAGACCCGGTTAAATCTCCTAAGATAATCACTGTGGTGAAAGCAAATTGCTGTTTCTCCCTAAAAGATACTAAATTATGTATTTGGCTTAGAGAGCTCCTGTTCAAGAGAAACTTAAATCAACTTCAAAATAAAACTCAAGAATGCAGTTATATTTGTAATTCACTTTAATGGTAGAAACCTCATTTAGCTACTAGTATTAACCGCAACAATATAATATCACAACAGCATTTAATAAAATGCATAAGCTAAATCATGCACTGCAATACTCTATATACAAACACAACAATGCAAATTCCTCTTTGTGACTGAAGACATTGCTTGGATATAAAATTTAGTTTAAAAAAACCCCATGCTATTGTTTTTAAATGCTATCACACACAATAATACTGATTTCACAAAAGAAGCTGTGATAAATGAAAAACTTTTGCAGTTTTAAAATAAACAATCGTTTTCTAAATTATAAGGAATAAAGGAATACAGACTTCCAGAAAATATCCCAAGGAACTGAAAGTAAATGCTTCCTTCTATAAAAATTTGCTGTTTTTTAGGAGCTCAGCATTCCCTAGTATGCCAATACAGATACAACTGTGCAGTTTTCAGTTAGGAAACTATGAACACTGGCTTCCAGTGTATTTCGGAGTACATATTAATTATTAAAAATACTTGAACATTTGATCTTGATTCCATATATGGAAAATTTAACATTTACAGTCTGTAAGTAATATGTTTTCTTCTTAAAGACTGTGCTTTTTGTTTTAAATTTACTTAGTCCTGCTTTAACCCACAATCATGAAAATACCATAAAGTGGACCTGTGTTGTATTATTGCAGAGCCTTTATTGCCATTAAATTTGAGCACATTTTGTCCTTCAGAATACAAACAATTCAAATGTGGATATAACACATTTGGTTTCACTGAACTTTGCCTTTTCTTTTTTTTTTTCCTGAATTGACAGTTGAGTTTTTAAACAGATTCAATCTTGCATTAATGCCCCAATTGGCTTCCTAAACTTTAAAACTGTTCCTGCAGAACAGTGACCTTAATAACTATTCAGCTTTAAAGAGAAAAGCAAGCATTCAAACACCACCAATTGTCCAGACACCAAGGAAGGAACATCTGTCACAGAAATTCCTGACGTTAATTTACACATTTTTCGTGCTGAAAATCGTAGAAATAAGGGTTTGAAATGCTACAGATTTATTCCTATATTTGAAATAAAAGCTTACAAATGCTCGCTAACCAATACACCAAGAAATAGAACATTCTCAGCATTTTCCAAAGCAAACTTTCCAAAATTCCCTCAGACTTGTGGTTCACTTAATTAATGCACAAAGTTAATGTTATTTTGATTAGTGTCATTTCATTGGATTAAACATACACAAGTCTTCGCCACAGTGAGCACAGAAGGTGGAAATAAATGCCCATAAAATTCTATTTCACCTTTTTAATGACAGAAACAAGACTTGCTGAACTACTGTCCTGCATGGTCCGTGAAATGCTTTTTTTAAAAAACTCACAGTTAACAGATTTACTTTATGGAAGGCTTCCTTTTTAGCTTCATCAAAAGAGAAGAAGAACAAGCTTTGATAATGTAAATGTTTGAGTCCTCATTATGAATAAGAAATGGTCTTACTTCGCATCTCATTTCCCAACTGTGTGTCCATGTCCCACATGGAGTGGGTCTGTCACAGGCAGTGCAGGGGCTGCACAGATTGCAGACCCAGGAGAGGACAGAATGTGGCAAGGGACATAGTCTGACAACTAAATTAAGAAACTAGCTGTGTTCAGTTTAGGCTGCAAAATAAAAAACTTTGGAAAGTGAATATACAATTGAAATGCATTGTGAAAATCCTGAAGATGTCTTGATACTTGCCAAGAAATAAACTACCTGCAATGTCCCTACTATTTAATTGTACCAGAGCTGCTTTTTCACTGACCAGAGCACACAGTCTCTATCTCACAGCTTGGTTTCATGAGATCACTATGACAATATGACTATTGACTTCTTAAACACCATCCATTACCTCCTCTTCTGTGTGCTGCAGTTCAGTGATAAATGGCAACTTGGTTTACTTTCAATTAGCCACAGATGAAGACTTAAAACCAAAAAATCAGTCTCTTACCAAGCTTCACAAAAAATACAACTTTACAAAAGTATCTCAGGAGGGCTTGGAAGAGAATGAGTATATAATGAGCAGGGAAGCATTTTCTATGACTATAGTTATTTATTCCTTATTTTAAAAAGGCTTTATATGCTCAATTAACTATTGACTTGCAGACCTCTATAGGTCAAATGAGAAAAGGTAAAGAGAGTAATGTAAAAGCCAGAAAATTAATGGAATATATTTGTCAGTTCTGAACAGCAAATAGTGAATTCAGACTGGTTTAGAAAAAAGGTGCAAAGCTCTGAAATTTGTGAGGATTCACCAAATTAGGAAGCTATGGTTTAGCAAATGAATAAAAAATTTTAGCACATAATAGATGAATAATGTCTCCATATCTGTACATATATACATACACTACACATTTCCTATACACTGTACAGAAAATATTTAGACAGAGAGGTATAAGCATATACATTCATACACGCATACATACATACAGCTATTTACATATGCATCATCTGCTCGAGTGAGTTCTAGAACTGAACATGCAGAAATGCACAACGGTGGGAGGCACAAAATAGACATGTACAACTCTATCAAACCCCTTAAAAAGAAAGGCAGGAATTTAACAATAATAAGCCATTTTCAAAGCATTCATGTAACAAAGAGGACTGAACAGACTGTGGGCATTAATGGAACATTACAACAGTACTACCTGTGATGAACTTAGCATGACTTCACAATAAAAACATCTAAACTTCAGATGCTTAAAGCATCTAAACTTTACAAAGAATTTTACTTTATCTTGTAACCCCACTATAAATAATGTTGTAATTTTTTTTTTCACAAATAATTTCCCATATGTTGATAACACTGATTGCACCTGAAGTAGGCTTGTAGCATTATCTAACAAGATGGGCTAATGGCATCAAACAATAAGCCTGAACTTAATTCAGGAGTATTTACTGTTAAAATGACTCAGCAACTTTAGAATGAAAAGGTGCAAAAAGTAAATGCCTTCATTTGCTCTCCTTTGCCATCCCCTCTTGGTAATTTTTCATATAAAGCTGTTTCTACACTAATTTCCTGTCATTTAAGATCCAGTAGATGCTGGCAATTTGTCCTTCCTCTGCCCCTCACTTTCCTCTCTAGGGTGACCATGCCCTCATTTCGCTGATCCCTGCTGGATGTTGGGAAGCGTTAGGACTGCAGACTGTTGTGTGCTGTTGTCAGCTGGCCCATGCTTATCACCAAAGCCATCTACTGCAAAAACTCTGCTGTATAGCTAGTGTGGCAAACCCTGGGAACAGGTGGGCATCTGCCTGTGTTTTCTGGGATTTATGCTTTTCCTCTTATGGACAAGAGTAGGTGAAAAAAACACCTGGTTTTGCACTATTAAGAGTAACAGGGGAGGAAGAGAGGGATCTCAAATAGAAAATCAACATTTTTGGTCTTTCCAGGATGGTATCATCCAGTAGATGTGTGCTGGTACACCTGTCTGACTGACCTGCCAATTTTACTGCTCACTTCTCCTGATTCAAACAGGGCCCTGACTGGTGCTGCTAGTGCAGGAAGCTGCTTTGTCACTGCTTGAGCAGCCCATTCATTTCCAGTTCTGTCTTCCTGGTTAAACTGCATTCCTGAAACCCTGTGCTAGTCATGCTATTTGGTGCTAATTTTTTTATTTTATTATTGTATTTTACTAATTAAACAACAGGTAATCAAGAAAGAATCCTAACTACTGTCTGAACTTTAATGGCCAGGAAAACCTACTGACACCTGCAGTATCCTGAATGAAGTAATTCAGGACTCTGTGAGTTCTGTGTACTATACAGAACAGTAAAAAAACCACACAAGTGTTTTACAGTCTCTGCCAAAGGAGAAACAAGAGTCACGAAACTGATTTCACCTGGGAGCTTCAGCCCTGACTTGGTTTCTCTATGGCAGCCTCAGAATTTGCCCTTTGCCAAAGGGAACTGTAATGGTGATGCGGAGCTGCTGGATTCTGCACACACTGGAACCAGAGCTCCTCACCAGAGGCATCATGGCTTTCTGGGGGCCACGGGCTTCAGAAGATGGTGAAAGGAGGCTTGGCAAATGACGCCAGCTAATCAGTGGAGAGCAACAATAGTTTCTAGCTGCAGTGTGCTCTGAAAACTAAGCCTTCTAAATGATCTAACATTTTAAGGCAGCTAAAAGAAAGTCTTGTATGACTTCTTAGAAGGATCTCTCCTTGGAGATAACTTTTTTCTCCTCTACCAGTTTCATGCCAGAGTAACTCCACAGACACCAAAAGCATTGCAGACAATTTATAAGCAATGTAAATAGGCTGAGAAAGATTACTTTTGCACATGGTATTAGTTCTGACTCTACAGTCCAATGTAAGTAAATAAAAGGAAGAAAAGAGTATACCTTCCTACATTTGTCAAAAATGTAATTAAAATCATTATGACAAAGCTAGTCCCAAATGCTTTTTATCTACAAGACTGAAATCCAGTTCCTTTGCAAAAGAGTTGGAAAACAAATGAAGCACAGTGGACATTACTGCCTCATTATCATTCCCAACATTGCCTCCTTATCATGCCCCGGTCTCACCAAAGAGTTCTAACATTTGTCTAACTGAATTATGACGAGTATACACATTTGCTCAGGTTCAGATAAATCTAATCAGATAATTCATTACTGTATTTCTGCCAAGTTAAAATATTTTCATTTGAAGAGCAGCAGAAATACAACCTCAAAACTTCTGAAGAGAATAAATTTTGGCACTAAGTAGAGCTTCAGTGAGATGAACTTTTCCTAGAATCACTTTGTGACTGTGATAGTTTGACTCCAACTTCTTGTGAAAACAAGTTTGGCATTTAAATTTCACCTTTATGAAAACAAGCTATTTCTATATTTAATACTCAAGAAATAGTTCTTCAATAATTGTTACAATATTAAAAAACTCTCCTGTCCCATATTCATAAGGAAAAGTTTGCACTTTCCAAGGAGAAAAATAACCAAAACTAATTTAACAGTAAAGCTAATAAGATTAGCCTGTTACCATCTTCCAGTCACTGTAGGAGGGATGGAACAAACCTCAGAAATTTGAAGAACTATGTCAGTGTTGCAGTATTATTTTCAGCAGAGACCGTGCAAAGCTTGCTTGATTGTGCAGCTGCACTGTATGTATCACAGCATCCTGCTGCCACTGAGACAGATTGTTATGGGGAGAAATGGGCCAAGGGGAAGCAAGAGGGGAAGCACAAAGTCCTTTTCCTGGGTAGGAAAAGGCACACACATAAGTTCAAATTTCTACAATCCAAAATGTTAGTCTTGGAATCAAAGTAGTGTATAGTTAGAAAGAGTACTTTTTATTAATGGCATCAGAACTAAGTAGCTTGTTTCTGACCTCTGCAAGCCAGCAAATCACGCTAATGATGCTGCACAGAGGGACTTTGTAGCTTTTAGGTGGTAATATCCAAATCTTAAGGATGGAACTGCTCCATTTCATCTATTAAATGCATGCACAACTATGGATTGCATGGTTATTACTTAGTTTACAAAAACTAATATTTTATCCCTAATAAGCTATTTAATAACTATTTGCAGAGTAAGTAACTAGCAGGGTTTGAGCAAGGATATAATTATGTGGCCTTGCATTTGTGGGGAGTGTAGTTTATTTGTAAACAGAACTGCATGATATTCATTGTTTCGATTTACATATGTAATGCAAGGCACACATTTTACATTTTATTTCGTGTGATCATTTTGTTCCCCAAAAACTAAAATGCCTTTCTTTTCTGAATTGTTATTATCACAAGTAATAAAAATTACAAACAAATTTTCACACAGAAAATGGGGCACTTTTACTTGAAAAATTGGAAGTTGAAATGATGTTTGTCAAGAAAAAACTAGCTGGTGTGTATTGAGATTTAAAACCAAATTTTCCAATGGCTAGTTTTTGTGCTAAGGACCATTTAATTTACCATTAAAATGCCTTCTTATCTGCTTAAATAATTTTTATTAAATTCTGAAAGAAAATGAAGTTCTGTAATCCTTTTGGCAATTAAAAAAATCAAAATATTTCAATGCATTCTTCTTGTAGAAGTGAAATTTTAAATTTTAACAAAAGCAGCGACTACTTCTTCCAAGGTAGCTACTGTTTCTGATTAATCACTTTTAATTTTTAAGTTATATACCCTTAACATAATGACTCTGCAGCAGAAGTGCTGACACAATCCCACAGCAGTTGCACTACAGTCAAATGGTTGGTACTAAAAGCTGAAGTCCAGCTGACTTCACGTGTAGAGAGCAGACTTTCCATCGCATGAACAATATGACAATTTCATTTGCTATAGCAAAAGTTGAGACAGATACAAGTGCTGTATTACAAATCTCTGCATTACTGGAACTCAGTAATACTCTTGTGAGAAAAGAAGATTCTGAATGTGCTAAAAATAGTAACTATAGAAGACTAAATCATCCAGAAGCTGAAATTAAATAGTCTTTTGTGTAACAGTAAGTGCTACAAATATCAGCCTCCTAACAAACATGAAGTATACAAGTTCTTTTTGTTACTTTAGAAGCCTCATCTAAAGCTGCTTAAGGTCTTTTGGCTACAATTCAGACTCTGAAAAGTCACAAACACCAACCTAGTTGATGTTTCTAAATAAATATCAATAACAGAAGAAAAACCAAAGTGCTGAACTTACCATTAGATAAGTTTTGTCACATAAATCTACTAAAGTAAGAATGCCTCTAACACACACATAATTAAAATAATTAATGCATCTAATGTGCCAGGATCAGGTAGATGAAGGTATTAATTGCTATGACTTAAAAAAAATCTTTGATTTTAAAATACTGAACAGCCATAACAGTAAATTATAGTAAAATGAAACCTATGCTAGCACCTAATGGCCAGTACTACTAGCAGACATATTGATGGCTCATCACTCGAGACAATTAAAAAGTAGTTCATTTTATACCTCCATGGTGCATCAGTCATCAACTGCAATTGTACATGAGTGAAAGTAAATCCTAACTATATTTTGGTTTCAAAGTGAGTGACAGGAAAGTTGAGAACACTGCAAAATCGGGAGTGCTTCATGAGGGAGGGAAGGAGAAATAAAGTGAGAGAGCTTTGTAATAAACTCTTGCTGACAACCAGAGGTTCTACGCATTTCAGGTCTTAAATTGTACCCTGTGGCTACATTATGAGGGTGTTCAAAGTACAGAGAGGAGGAGTAAATTTGCAGCATACAAAGAGCATACTCAAAGAGCACCACACAGCTCTATTTGAAATTTACTGCTCTTCCGGTTAATGACTGATTTTCCCCTAAGTAAAAAGGCTGCCTCTTAGAATAACGTTTGTCATGATTGTGTTTGTCTGAATAAACACTTTAAGGAACCTGCATATTTAAGCATTATTGTGACAAACACTTTTTTTCTTTAGTGTGGGGAATTCCTGTAGCACATAATATGACTGTACTGTACCGTGTATTACAACTGCACTAATTTAACAGATAAAGTTTCCTATAATGTGGATATCTGATTTAAGAATCCACATTAATATTTCATGCATAACATAACAGCAAGTGACTTTTTGTAGATTAAATGATTGTCTCCTTTAGCATTCTACATTTTTACAAAAATTGCTAGCATTTTGACTAAGGACATATCCATTTTTTTTCATTTTCCATACTCATAAACAGAATGTTGATGATGCTGTTGCTCTGACAAGAAGTGATTACAAAGTGCTAGTAATTATACCCTGGCATTTGCTAGACATTCATTCCAAGGATATTTTTAAATATATACATACTGTTCTTTTACTTTTAAAGTAATTTTATTACTACTCTGATATTATAAAACTCTTTTTAACCACTGATAGTTTCTAAATACAAAGCATGTGAAAAGTATGTTCAGTAATCTATGGCCTTTTAAATGAAAGGCATCCAAAATATTCCTTGTGGCAGGAAAGGTCCTATAATAGGTCTTTTAATAGCTACTTTAAATTTTGTCAACATCAAAAAAGACAACGAGAAATCTCTCAGGAAGCTGATAACAATTGGTATTATCTGCACATACTGAAACACTACTCTTTTAACTTCATAATTATACGGGTTTTGTGAAAATTACTTCAATCCCTCAAATTACATTGTTCCCTCTATGCAGATGTGCCAGTTATTTGTCCATTATATTCTGCTGTTTCCATTTTGAGAATGTAGGGGATTATGCTGTCAATGGGAACGTTTCCAATGAGACCTGTGAAAAACAGTTCCTCAGTGATGCTAGAGCTCATCAGCCTAAGTGCTGGCAGGCGAACTAGGATCCGGGCTAGCCTGAAAAAGAAGTTCAGTGGATTACAAATACATGTAAGACCAGTTTAAGATACTGTATGGCTAAAGAGCTAGATCTGCGTTTATAATTACCATAATTCATGAATAGGTGTAAAGAGGCAATTAAAGCTAATTTGGCTACACCACAAAAAGAATGGTTGCTGTTCTATCCTGCAAGCAAAATGAAACCTAAGTAGCTTTGTAGTTTTCCAATGAAAGGGACATGTTAATGCCCTTTGTAGATGGAACATGTACGTACAAACACACAATTTTCTTGGCCTGCTTTTGAAATTCCCAGCTCTGGACAAACAATGCTGAGACTAATGATATTTATGTTGATTAGTGTGAACATTTGCACCATTTTAAGAGCACAATGCTTAATTAAAATTTCAGCTATAAACAGCATAGTCCTCAGTTGCCTAGCAACTTCATGCCACATGAGATAGCAGGAAGGGGGCTGGATGTATATAAACAGAAAAAAGAGAATTGGCTTCTAATGAGAAAAGGAATTTAGGGGAATGTACTGTTAAGCATAAATATTCCCAAATTGCCCTGGTGTTTTATTTACCAAGATGTTAACAGATATCCAATACAATGAAGTGACCGTATTGAAATGCTAGACTTCCCATTAATATGAAATTTAGGACAGTGATGAAAGCATTTTGCTGCCATTCATATGGCAGATGTGCATCACAAATGCTAAACCAAATAAATTTTCTGAACCAGAGCCACGTAATAGCTAACCTCGAGTAGCACTGACCACAGGTGCTCTGGAAAATGCTTGAATATTTATGGAGAAAATATCTAAGGTCCATCCTGCTAATATACCATATCTTGTAAACTTTAGGGCAAAAAGATTGAAACTATGCTCTTGTTTTTATGAAAATTGTAACACTTGTCCCCTATCTTAATTTCTACCAGCACTCAGTTGCTCAGAAATAAACAGATTTGTTCTCTAAACTTGTCTATAGGGGAGCATGGAGATAGAGACACTATTAGTTAAAATACAAGACACTGCTTGAGGAATGTAACTCTGATTTTCTTCCCCAAGACACTATTATGAGAAGTAAGTATATGGAACAAACTTTATATTTAGTTTTATGGTAGATATTCAGCTCTCACTAATCAAACCAGAAGGCTCCATTGTACATGGAAGAATTTGGGATTTGAGGATATTTCTGAGGCAGACAATCCTATTTTCATTGCACCACAGTGTTAATTCTGCAAGATCAGGGCAGAAAACATAGATGGGAGAAGCTTCCTTTTTCAGACAGGTTTTTTTTCTTCTTTTTAGTTACTCCACCCCCACACAATGCTTAAGTGTATGGGATTTATTCTTTACATGAGGATGCCTTTCACAGTAAAAAACAGCATGTTCTAGTATATCTTACAGACAAAGGTGAGTAGTTCCCTGAAAATGCAGAGAATCATTGTGTTGATGAATTTTGAGTTTTGATGGAGATTCTTAGAAAATACAGTAATTGTTTCTAGCACATAACAAACAGAAGAGCTGAGAAGTGAAAAAAACCCAAGCTAAATAATTTCAGAGAAGTCCTTGGAAATGAAAAAAAAACCCACTAAACCCGGGGGAGAAAATAACTAGGATGTGGGAATTTCTTATAAACAGAAGTTTGAAAAACGGTTATTGTTCCTTGTTATATGTGCCATTGTTTTTCCAAGGGCTATAACTGACAGTTTTAACATTTTCCTGCATATGCAACTTAAAAACATTTCAAGGATGATAATCACCTTTTAGTTGTCAAAGAGACTTTAAAATAATAACTTGAAAAAAGAAGCAGTGTGAATTAGTCAGTTGAAGCAGTTATCCCCCAAACTTCTAAAAAATTGTCTGTTTACTTTTCGAAACATGACTATGACAATCTCAAACCCCTCAAAAGCCAAGATAGTACTAATAAATTTAATTTACATGGAGGAAGCTAGACAGCTATTCTTGTTTCTATATATCTTTAAACAAACCTGCTTTTATGAATTGGGTTTTAGTTCTTTCTCACCAACAGTCAGAAAAAAACCCAAACCCCGGATGTCAAAATCATCAATGACATTATTTCATACTTCTGTTAGCTACAGCCCACAACATTACTTTGGGTACTTTAGAGATAAATACCTATAAGTATCTTCTGGATAGGTTTTTTGTACATAGTCCTGCAATTCCATCTGTGCCTTCTCCTGGAATTTTTCTATTTGGGTTGAACTGGTCAGACCAGGGTGATCTAAAGAAACAAAACATTTCTGTATGTCGATAGTTTCCCTATACATTGTGAAATAAATGTATTTATAAGACTCTCACATTTAATTTCAATGAAATATTTCTCTGGTATTGTGATGTTTAACATGCTAGCTGTATAAAGGTAAACATTTACTTCCTGGCTTCACAATTAGCTTGTTCACTTTTCTCTCTAGAGCTGTGTGTATCCATAAGAAAGTGGACAAAGATTAAGCCTGTATGTGTGTACCAGGCAATGACATAGAATTTGTTTTTAGCTTTGCCTGTTTAAATGGTTGCCTCTGTGATTTGTTCTAACTAGGCTGGCTAAGCAGTATCTAGGGTTATTTTCTTGATAGATCAATGTCTTTATCTTCTCAAGTGTGTCTCATGTTTTAATTCCAGCTAGCTCAGCTCCTCAGACAGCCATGTTCTCAGAGCAAAAAAAAGCAAACCCACAAAATATCACCTCTCTTAGTATGCCGAAATATCTTCACTCATGTGTCCAAACTGCTTGTCCCTTGAAATAGGAAAGAGCTACCTTGAGTTTGGATAGTTTCTTGCTTTTCCAACTCAAAACCCCTAACAAACCTAACTCTAATGGGACAATCTCCCCCCAAAAATTCAAAAGAACATTTCAGGACACCAGTATCTTCTAATTAACTTTTATTACAAAGAGAAAAATAGTTACGAATGCAAAAAAACCCCAAGCAAACACACCAATAGCAATATATCCTTTTACTTTGTATTCTATTAAATACAAAGTAGTAAATACCTTTGAATTAAAGTAAATAATATGCATTTCTGAGCAAAACCTTCCCTTTTACTCAACCTGTCAGCAGTTTTAGATTAACCTTTGTGTGTCCTTGAAACATTTCCATCTTTGCTGAAAAGACTGCCACTTCTAGTTTCTTTATCGTTCCAGAAAATCTTAAGGGTCTTCTTTGAGTAAATTTTCATATTTCAGAAACTGCTTTAGCTGTCTGCTGTCATTTTTTAGTAACAAATGGAAGACAGCCTATTTACATTCAGTTTTCAAGATTTTGTGGAAGTTTCATATACAATAGGTATTTCTGCTTATATTTCAGCTATTCCTCTTATAAGTATATTAAAAATACTAAAATTGAAGCAAATTTCTTTTTGTCACTCAGAAAATGCATTTCTTCTAATCCCCCTCACCATTTACCTCGCTAATATTGCTAGCACACATTCCAGATAATTTTTTACTCATAGATTCTCAGCTGAAGGTAACTTGAGAATCTAATCTTCTAGGATGGATATACAGGAAACACCTGATGGATTTGAACTGTAAATAACACGGATATGTTGCTCTGAAGTTATTTTAAGACACATATTATGATAATCATTATGAAACAATAATTTTATCTGCAACAACTCCTCCTTGAGATGAGGAGTCTCATCTCAAGACATTAGTCTCATTTAAAAAATACTAAAGAATTTGCATATTAAGACTTATTATTTAGAAAGATATGATTACTAAATTCCTTACCAGGGCTAAAAAGGACTATAGCTTTAAGGTATGCATATTCATATCCATCAATATCAAGCTTGGCCATGCTGTTACAGAACTCCTGAAGTTTCCAGATGTGTTCCATGACTTGCTTTATTCTGTCGCCAGAAAGTTTATCTACAAAAAGATATTGCTTACTATTTCATCTGAGCTCAAGCATTTCTAATATATTAACAAATAAAGTTTTATAAACCAAGTCAATGATATTTGCAAGTCTTTTGCTGTCTTGGAACCACTTAACATATAAGGATGGCCTGAATTATTATGAAAGCAAAGTGAATTTTTAAAGTCTGAGACAGACCCGGAGCTAGCAAACAATGTTAAGAACATTCTAGCAACAGAATGTTATCCTGTCGCCAGGACAGCATAATCTGCCACACCAAACTGTTTCCAGTGAAGTACTGTTCTAAGCAGAGATTCTGAAATGATGCTGCATTATTCTAAAAATGGCTAGAGTGATTCTGGGAATGAACAGAAGCACAAAGCAAATACTAACGCGCTACCCTAATTTTAAATTCAAACATTATTGAATTAGCCTTTACAAAAGTGAATACAAGAACAGTAATGACAGTGCTACTTTCTCCTCTATCCATACTTTTAGGAGTGAACTTTTCATTAGCTATGGTAAATAGTCTTTTTCCCATCTGATAGGGTAAATGCACTGAAATACACATACACAGATTCTTCCATCATTTGAAAGATCACATTGCTTATATTGGGTTCATAATCTATCTTAAAATTTCAATTTAAAAGATGTATTTTATTTATAGATCTGTTACGAGTGAGTAGTATTAGCTGCTAACCTAGGAAGGGAGAGATTTCTATTTTGGTAAATAGAAATCCTTATATTGGACTCCATATCTAAAACTAGTCAAGGAATAAAAACATTAGAGAATACATTAAGACTTTTTTAAAATATATAATTACTATTATCAAACTTCAGAAGTCAGTTTACAAGGGATAAAAACCTTTCCTTGAAAAACACATCAGAAGAATTTTATTCCAGTCATAATCTCCAATGCTAGTATTTCAAATAATTTTAATTTGAATATTTTATTTTTCTCTATACAGCTTATAGTGCATAGAATTGCTTAGACTCCATGTGGCTTAAACAGAATCTTTGACATAGTTTATTATGATTTGATCTATTTTCTGGAACTGCAATAAGAAGATTAAATGAATGGAAGAACCATTTTTTTCACAGTCTTGAAATAAGAATGAAAGCATAATGTACATTTCTTAAATCATTAATTGTGATACAAATTTTTAGTTACTCGAGATGGATGAAGATAGACATAATGTAATGTTTTTATTTCTGTATTAAATGGGAAAATGTGGTCCAGAAAAACTCAGGAAAAGCAATTTTAGAAAATTAGAATTCCAGAGTTTCTAAGCAGCTTCGTCACTAATAAATAAAGTTCTGAAATTTCTTTACTTTGTTTTGAATTTTGAAGGTATAATACAAATGTAACATGATAACTTTGCAGAATAGATAAATAACACTAATGATCCTCTTTCATTAGCTGGTTTCAGCTAACGCAGTATGAGTGCAAGTAGAGGTTCTAGAAAAAAAATATTTTTTTTCAACATTGATGCATAAGAACAGAAGTGGAACCAGCTATAACAGCCCTCCCATTTACTCCTCTCCACTGCTTGGAACAAAGGTGGAATACACAGTTCTGTGCATTGTGAAACAGATATAAAGCCTAACTTTGCATAGAACATCCAGTATGCAGGTTTCCCTACTGATCTTTTCAACTCCAGGAAAGAAGCAGCACTCTGTTGTATTTTGGGACTGTCCAGGCTCTCTTAAATGAGAAAGCAAACCAAAACAAACAAAAACCAACCAACAAAAAACCCCCCAAAACCAAAACAAGGAACAACTCTATATTCATTATGAAAGCAATTAAAGCATAATATCCATTAAAGAATCAAATTTCAGTCTAATTTACTTTATCATGATGAAGCTAATAAAGTAGATTAAAGCTTGATTGTAGAACTATAAAATATACAAAGAAGACAGCTGGAAAAATATTTAATATCCTTCAGGTCTGGAAAAACACATCTGTTTTACTCTCCTCAGTAAAAAACTATTTTCTAATTTTTTCTGTGTGCAAAATAATGACACCATAAAAAAGTATTTTTAAATGGTACCCAATAGTATTCTATAACTGCTTTTAACGGACGTGTAAATTTAAAGTAGTTTTCAGGTATTATGCTGTCTTTGCAGAGTTTAAAACTGGTAGCATTGTTTTCTTCCTCCTTTTAAAAGTAAATATTATTTTCATTCCAATGAATCCTATTGATTGGAAGGTCTTTAAAGAATGAAAAAAAAGCAAATATAACAGATTTTCATCCATTCAGGATATAATCATCATTATCAATAGACCAATGTTGAATTAAAAAATAAAATTACATACATCTTGTTAAGAATGTCAAGAAATGAGGTTGCTTAATGCTTCAAGGGCACTTCAAAATACATTAATCATTACTGCATTACAGTAGTATCCAAAACCATTATACATGCAATAATATGCTTGTTGTGATAATTGGCAAATGCTGTGTTTTTACACCATAAAGAGGAGAAGGAAAGTTCCTGAAGGAAAAAGTCTGGTGTGGTTTGGAAGAGGATATCATTATTCTAAGAGGAAAAAACATACATCTGGATGGGAAGAAAACCCTCTGAGCACATCCAAGGAGTATTTTAGGATGTACTTTCTCTGTAATATCAGTCAGGCATAGAAGACCGCCTTGCCTCTATGGACACTTCTATCCCACGGATGTCTCTGTGAGGACAGTGCAACAAAATTGTCAATCACCAGGGGAAAGATAATTATGCAAGAGAAAGCTTCACCTTCTCCTGGTTCCTGGTGAACAATTTAGCCACTGATGGGGAAACACCTTTGGCCAAAGTTATCCAAACATCCCTGTATTGTTAGCAGCACTGGTAACATACCTTCTTGTATGCTGTTCTGGAGGTGGTTGACAATTGCTCCCAGGATGGTGGACAGACTCATCACCTGTGCACACTGTGCCAGCCCTAAGGTAAACAGTTCATTCCAGCAGGCACGCACAAGGCTCGTATTACAGTCCTGCCTATAAACAGCAGAAAATCAAACAACACTAGGTAGTTTGCATATCAGCTTGGTATTGCCCTATGTATAATTATGTTATGTATAACAATTCATAATAAGGATTAATCTGTTGGAAAACTTTTTGGTAACAGGCATATATTAGCATATTACAAGTATTTCAAGAAGCAAAAAGAAATTATAGACTATGAAACCATTTTGGGTTATCTGTGAAATGGTGCTCATCAGTTCTTTAGTAAGGTATCAAGCAAGCATTTAATTTCTACAAATTAATGCTTGCTTTTGATTTGGCTTTAGTTTATGTAACCACAGTAACATCAGATATTGTAGTTACTCTCCCTTCTGCCATCTTCTGTTTTATTCTTCAAAACAGGGAATATTGCATAATCTTCACACATTTTAAAATATTAATTAAAAATGAAAAAATATTGTAACTAAAAAGTTCAAAATATCTGGAAGCATTCAGATGAGTGCTTAAATTCATTCAAAAGCAAACCATTCAAACGGAGTATGTCCATTTACCCAAGAGCTTGAAACGCAGGTATGGACCTAGCCCAGTGCATAGAGAGGAAAAGGAGTCGTGATGCTGACTCACAGATGTAGTGTACATTAAGGTACTCTGGCATCGGACTGGGCATTGTCAGCTGCAAAAAATAAAAGTACAGTACAACACATATAGTTCAGACATAAACTAGTTTTTATCATTGGTGAAATAACCAGCAAAAACATTCAAAGTACTCTCATAGTCCATCACAATCAACAGTGCGACAAGAAGTTGTCAAAGGAAAATTGTACTAAATAACTCATTACTACTGGCAAGGAATGCAAATTGGGAATATGAGACAAGAAATTATGTAGGAGCTCATACATCTTAAGCATTAGTTTGTTTAGTCAGACATTTAAAGAAGCACCTACCTTAAATGTGACATGTGTATCTGTAAGTAGGGGTCCTTCCACTTCAATAATTGGTGTTGACTGATCTCTACTGATTACATGAATATTCCCTCCTCCTGTAGGATCCATCCCATCTGCCAAGTTATGAGCTGTTGTACCATCTGTGGTATTAAGTGCTTTAGCCAAAGTATCAAATGCCCTAAAATATAAGTAAACAATGAAAGAGTGCTTCCTTAGATCTTAAAAATTTCACAGTGCTCAAATTAAATGCTATAAAATATTTCCACTTAGAGGCAACATACACAAGAACTCTTCAGGATGACAGAAGGTCAGACGTTTCATTACAATTTTGTCCCTCTGTACTCTTTGGGCATTAATAAAACAAACAGATGTGGCCACATACTGCTGGTAAAAGATCTCCTCTATAAGGGAAGAATTTCATACTGTAAATCTTGCTCTGACAGTTTTATCCTAGTTTTGTACTAGTAAAGGGGCCTTGTGCTGTACTGGTTGTGGCTGGGATAGACTTAATTTTCTTCACTGTAGCTAGTATGGGGCTATATTTTGGATTAGTATTGAAAACAATGTTGATAATACAGAGATGTTTTTGTTATGCATAGCAGTGCTTGCGCTGTGTAAAGGCCTTTTCTGCTTCTTGTCCTCCCCCCAGTGAGGAAGCTGGGTGTGCATAAGAAGTTTGGATCTGACACATCCAGGACAGCTGACCCCAACTGATACAAGGATTATTCCATACTTTGTGATGTCACACTTATAAAAAGAAGGGAGGAGAAAGAGGAAGTGGGGGGATCTGAAGTGGTAGTATTTGTCTTTGGAAGTAACTGTTGCACGTGCCGGAGCCCTGCTGTCCTGGAGGTTGCTGAACCCCTGACTGCCCATGGAAGGTAGTGAATTAATTTCTTTACATTGCTTGTGTGTGTGGCTTTTGCTTCACCTATTAAGCTGTTTTTATCTCAACCCACAAGTTTTCTCACTTTTGCCCTTCTGATTCTATCACCAGTCTCACTGGACTGAGGGAGCAGCTGTGTGAGGCTTAGTTGTCTGCTGGGCATAAATCTCAACAGTCCTCTTGCACTTAGCATTTACTATTCCCCCTTCTCACAGATTCGGTGAGGATTACAGACCAGATGTATTCTGAAGAACAAAGTCCCTCTCCTTGTCCCCATCCTTGATCTCCGGCTTTTTGGAACAATGGAGAACAGTGTGGTTTTCTTCTAGACAATATGCCTGAATTTCCTTCCCCTTAAGATGAAATATAGGCAGGCATCCTGATCTCCCAGTATACATAGAGCCTTAAAAGCCTTATGACAGTAACACAAGAGAGACTGGTCCCTGGTCTTCTTTATACTCAAGCTGTTGCTGGATCATTACCCAAAGAGATCACTGTAAATTCTCTTTGGATTAACAGAGCTTAAATGTAAAGAAGAATTTTGTGTTCCAATTTCATACCAGTGGACATTGTTATGGTATTGTGCTTCTTTGCCATTTTTTGTCAAGATGTTTTTTTGGGAGAGGTATTTTAATAATTTTTTTTTTCTGCTTTAAAGAAGGAGTAAGAGGTTGACATAAGCTGACATTGCAGTGTCAAGTATTTTAAAATATTAATTCACTTCACTTGAAGAGTTCAAATGAAAGACTTAGAAAATGCTCCTTTATTTCTGTTAAATAAGACTGCTTTCTCTGGGTACAGTATCTTGTTTTTCTCATGTGTAGAACTATCCATTATACTTCCTTTAAACCCAGTCAGCCCAGATGGACATTAATTAATGTCCTTCTCGCTCTCGTGCTTTCTCTCTCTCTCTCCCCAGAGAGGTGTTTTCCAGTCAGTGTAGTGGGCAGACTGGTCTGGTATTTCTTTACTGTCAGGGGCTTTTCTGTGTAAATAATTTTTCTTATACCTTTTGTTATTAATGTTGTGGCTATTACTGTTTCATTTTGCTGTTACTGTTTGTTTGCTAGTCTCATTGCTGTTCCCAGTAAACTGTTCCTATTTCAACCTGTGACCTCTGCCTTTTGTGCCTCTGACTGGAGACGGAGGGGGAGCAAGTAGCAGCATAGTTTAAGTGTGAACTTAAATTGGAGAATACCATTCTTAAACCACGACAGTTAAGCTCCTCCTAAAAATCTTCTTTTTGAGAAACAGTGGACAATTTTGAGTCCAAGTATGTTGTCTTATTAACCTATACTGCTAAATTCAACCAATCTGCTTCCCCACACAAAAAACACAACCAAAAACATCCAACAAAAAAATCCCAGCCTTGCAAATCTCAAGCTGTGCTGGAAATTTTAATATTCCATGCTCCTTTTTCATATATTTTTCATTAAGAAAAGAAAGACTTCAAACTCTTTCTAAATCTACATTACCAGGAGATTTTATGGCAGCACAATCTCAAAAATAAATCTGCTGTAATACAGACTCTTAAAGAGCAGGGCTTAGGGCACAAGCATCGCACAGGAGAAGCTTACATAAAATACATCTGTGAAATAAAATGGCACTGAAATGTTGCTATTCTCAGAGTCTTTCATGGTCACAAACTAGTAATTGTTAATTTTTCTGAGACCCAAATCTGGTCTAGCGTTAGAACACTACACTTGTTACACAGGACACAGTTCTTCACAAGAGGACAAGAGCCAAAACTGATTTCTAAAGAGCTGGTATTTTGTTTCTAAGTAGGGGCAGTCTGGCAATCTATACTGTGTCTCATGCAACAATGGCAAATTAATTTAATGAATGAGTACAAGGATACACCACATAGAACACAAATTACTAAATAAGGTGTAAATATAAAGGCATACCGTGTAATCTCACTTGCAGATTGCTCTTCTTGTTGAACTTCAGAAGTATCTCCATTATTTAGTGACTCACTGAGATTAGCAAGAGATGTTACAACATTTGCTAGTGTTCCTAAGGCACCCTGGCTTGTTTCAGCCTAAAAAGGAAGCACTGTATTAGTAAATCAAAATTATAGTTAATATGTATAATTTCCCCCTCATTTTCAATCTTTTTGTTCTTTTTCCCCTATGCACCTTTTCCTTCTTCCTGAATGCCAGGAAGAACAATGGTTCACAATTATCTTTAAATAGGATTTAAAGATAATTATCAGTCCTAGTCACAGATGAGACGTCATATTGAGAACTAACTGTAGGTGACCTTTTGCAGAAATATGCTTGCCAAAAGAAACCACAATCCTATTGATCAATTTATTATATCCATTCATACAGTTCTTCACACTTATCACAACCTTATCTTTTCAAGAGCAACAACTATTTGAGACTATGTGCAACAATTGTTTGAGATATAGTAGATAGATAAAGTAATCTGAACAAATTAATAGATATCTCAGAACTGAAGAGAGACAGTAATACCTTGGAATCAGCAGCTAGAAGGACTGTACCATCATCCCTGATCAGAGGTTGCTGAATATTCACGAGCATTCCTGGATCAAGAAGACCGGCTGACCTGTTCAAAAGCGTAAGGCATCTGATGATCAACAGTATTTTCCATTAATCAGAAGCATGTGTAACAACTCATGAGATCATAAAAGGAATTACCAGTTTTTAAATAAACAATTTAGTGAAGCTTACAGTTTATTTAACAGGACTTAAGTCTTTCTGAAATAGTTCTCAAAAAGTAGCTTGAAAGACAGAAAGACTGAAAGATCTTATCATTTCCAGTACAAAAACAACAATAAGAACTTCCTAAATGCATATCTTCTCATTTGCTTTTTGTTCTGGTTTGGTCTGCTTTAAGGAAAGCTGTTGTCGTCTCATGCTCTCAGAAGTCACCTGGTAGCTTTAGTTTTATATTAGACTTAGGAGAAAGGCATAACTCTGTATTCCAAGCAAGACACCGGGCAGCACTAAGTAGAAGTCATAAAAATATTTTTTATATTTCAAAATATAGTCAGAAACAGTCACATAATCAAAGCCTGCATAAAATCTCTGCTGCCTTTACTTCTGCTGTTTTTTGATCAAATATCCTCCCCCTCTCCTGTATCCAATTTAGGGAGACAGTGGAAAGTCTTTACAGTCAGCAAGAAGTTTACTTATGTGATGCTCCAAGTGTCTGTAACATGACAGCAATGCACACAACACAGGTGCAAGGCTGCAGGACATTACAGTACAAGGGGTCCTACACTACAGGACCCACAGCTATCATTGTGAACAAGCACAGGCAGCAAATTATCGTGCATTATGCAAATCTACATCCTACATAAATAACAGAGTGGTTCTCAATGACTATAGTAGTGTTTATAGGTCTGTAATGGATCTGTAGCTCAAGGAAATTTTTAAGAAGCAAATGTCTCTGTGAGTACTTCTTTCAAACAAGAACACTGAAAAACAATTCTCCAAGAAACCTGCAGCCCAAACTTCCTAACTGCAGTGTCATTTGTTCAACAAGGAATATGTATATGAAAAATTAAACACACACACTTCTTCCCTTATAAAAACTGAATAAAAATATCCAATTTTTTTATGTAGTTCTCAACCATTCATAAACTACAGTTTTGAAAATGTCATATATAACCTAGACTTTTTTAATTCTATTCAGAAAAAAAAATAAATCTTGCCTTTGTTTGTAATGATGTGCATTTTCACACCCATTGCCTAAGGAGACACCTGACAGTGCAGGAATTGCTGCAGCAGCAAGGTACAGTAACCACTTTGGAGTATCTTCCATATAGTAAAAGGAAGCTGCTGTTTTGCTGTTGTTGAAATCAGTATTTGGGATGTGAATCAGCAGTCAATGAGTCTCCCTAACTAGTGTCTTTAGGAGAACAAAGCCTGAGTCTGCCATTTGCAGATCTGATTTCAGAGAAATGCTAACTCAAATGTATCACAGCATTAGCCTACATGCTTTCTGCTTGAATATCATTCAGTTGCTCTGCATTGCTCTGACCTGGCTGGACAAGAGCCAGCTCTGAACTGAAAACCACATACCTGTATGCAGACATAAAAACTTTCATGAGAAGCAGAACCTACATTGGCCTTGGTAATGGAAACAGATGATGTGTGCATTAAAGTTCTTTTCTGTTCCCTCTAAGAGCAGAGGGGAGAAAGCATATAGGTGTGACTGCAAAGTAATATGCACAAATGACATGAAAGAAGATACGTGGAACTGAGGTACTCACCGTGTCCCATCTTTATCTGCCACAAATGTTGGAGTTGCTATTAGAGGGCTTCGAAGATCTTTTCTTATATAGATTTTTTCAGTCGAAGCTGCACAGTTGGTTGGTTTTTCACGTTGCACATCAAAAGGCTTTCTTTCACTTTGAACCGCTACATAAAGATAGAAACATACAGATTTGAAAGGAAATATTTCAAACGAAAAATACAAAAAGTAAGTAAAATTCCTGCAGTTATGATAGTGTACCAGCTCAGTTAAAAACTGGAAATTTAATACCAAGAGGGAAGAAACGCAGGCTCCAATTTTACTATATCTGTGAGTATGTGTATTTTTACATATACTTTTAATTAAGAAAGTCAGAGATTGATCTTTTGCTTCAAGTTTTGCTGATCTGGAAGGAAATATTGCTCTTTTTTTGGCATTTGATAAGATGGAAGATTCTACAGATTGTGTTTTCAATTTGTTTTTTTTTTTACAGGCACAAGCTATATCTAAATGTTAGGCAGATTTCTATTCTGGATGACACAAAACAATGCAAACCCTGAAAAAGTCAAGAGAGGCAAGTTACCTGAGAGATGCAGGTAAATTCCTTGAGAGGATACTTTCTGCATAAAATACACTTCACTCACAGCCATTATTTCCTCCCAGTTAGGGAAGAGTGTTCCAAAACTAACCCTTTCATAATCTACATTTATACTTGAGAATTGAAACAAACTAAGTTCAGTCACTGAAGTGCCGAACAAGTGTAGGAAGTTTTTTAATGAAAAAAAAAAAAAGCAAGAAGCAATTTGTAACTTTTAAAGAAAGTGAAAAGTACATCTTTATAATATTAAAATATTATTATTAAACATATTACAGAAAGTTATCCTCACAACCAGCAAGAGTTACTTAGTTCCTGATTTTATTTTTACTATTGCTGTTACTATAAGCAAAATTTAGGGGCTTCCAAGTTGGCATATCAAATTTACTGGCTTGGTGAATACATATAAATTAATCAGAGGCCTGACTCAAAGCCAGTGAAGTCAATAAACATATACCCAAATCATATTGGAATAAGAAAGGTTTGCTGTCTGGAACTGCAGCAGGTTTTTCTTGCACAAACATCTCATCTTATATTCAGCACATTGTGCGTAAAGCAGCAGAATCGTCACAACAGGTCTGGAGTTTCAGAGTGCAAATACAACAATTATGTTCCTATTTACAGCTTAAAGTTTTGCTTCCCTTGAACTCAGTGGCTGGAACTAACCCTGCTTATATCGTATCACAAAACAACTTTGTAATTGTTTCACGTAGTGCTAAATTGAAGAACACGTGATATAAACTGAAAACAAAAATATATTGAAACAAGTGTTTGGCTGCTAGCACTGGAAATGTATGAAATACTACATACAAACATGAAAGCATATTTTAAAACATATGACATTTTGTACAATGCCTCATAAAACACTGCTCACAAATTATGAAATTAACATAAAAATTTAAAAAGGGGGGAAAAAAAGACTATTTTCTATCACTGGCTGAAAAAGCCACAAAAATAAACTGGAAGGAAAGCAGATTCTCAAAACAGAATATTAGATTTAGATTCATGTCAATCCACGTCAAAATATTTTCTGTTATAAACATACGCTGTGTTTGGCACATGCATTGTAAGTGCAGCTGTAACTGGGCTCCTCAAAGGCAACAGTACTTGGAGACGTGGTTCAGAACAAACCACTACTGCACCTCAGACATAAAATGGTGATGAAAGAAAGGTGCACTAGATGCTGCCAAAGCGTTCTGTTTCCTTCCAGCAACATATACCAAAACAGAAAGAACACACTAACAAATTGTAGTCCACATAATTGTTATTTGGTAGGAACAATATCACACTGAGTACTTAACACTCACATTCCATTTTCATGCCCATCTCTAGACATTTCTTAAGCCTACAAAACTGGCATCGATTCCGATGGTGTTTATTGATGATACAGTCCTGGTTGCTACGACAACTGTAGGTCAAATTCTTCCTTACACTCCTTTTAAAGAAACCTTTGCATCCCTCACAACTGACAGCACCATAGTGACGACCTAGGAAACATATATATTATCAGTTGAAAATTACTTATAATTTAGCATAGAAATATTAATTTTAACCAAGTAAAACACTGTAAGTCATCCTTTAAATTTGTTTTGGATTTATGCCAGCATTTTAGACCATGAAGGCATTACTACAGTCTCACAAGATATTTCTGGTTTACCTAATGTCAGGGGTTTTGGTGAGAGAGTGGAGAGAAGAGAGGAAGGCTCAGGCTATTTCTGAAGGTGTGGTTGATGAAGGTGTAGCTCCCACTCTGTTTAAGTACAGATACAATTCTATCTGCTGTTACAGACTATAGCATACGTTTAGAGACTATATCAGCTAAGAGCTCAAGTAATTTCAGAAAACAAGTAATTTTACACCAAAATTTAAAATGCAATCTTAATTTAAATTTCCTGTCCATATTAATTCTGGTATTGTTTTAATTTCATAAACACTTAAAAGAAGAAAAAGAAAGTGAGAAAAAGAGACAGAAGGGTGTCTTCTCTCTAGGATGAAAGCACAGAACACCCCCTTGACAAATAAAAAAATTTTATCTTAAGATTCCTTGTTACTGCGTGTTACTCAAGCACTGAGGTTTCACATAATCTCTGCTTGCCTTGTTTTGTGATAGTAGAAGAAAAAAATCTACCAGGAAGTGTTAAGTTTGTTAGAGAGCACTAAGAAGCATTTTCTTGGAGCAGTTACACATTTTTAGGTGACATGTTTATTTCATGGTAGCACATCACTGTGGGGAACTTGACTACATGCTTCAAGCAGTCTTTTTCAATTACCAGGAGTAATTTAATCATTATTTTATCTTTAAGCCAATTTATTGTATGCTTCAGTTCAAGGAGAAAACATAATATTCTTCCAGGCAGAGTTTAGCTATTTTTTGTGTATAGACAGAGAGTATATTTTTCCATTTAAAAACTCAGTTACTTTTGCCATGAGCATAACTTAAATCAGTTTAAGCACATGAAAAATCATCCCTTCATCCCAGTCATCCTTTCAAGCAAGTTTCTTCAATATCACTTTGAAGGCTTCCTTACCTGATGCTTTATCACCACAGACTACACAATATTCTACTACCTGGGGCCGCTGAACATCAGTTTTTCCTAGCAGACGTTCCACTGAAGCAGAGTCAGTCACTATCTAAAGCAAAATTCCGGAATAAAAAGATGTAATTAGCCAGATATAAAGGTAAGGAGTCTTGCCTATAGAACAAGATTGGTGTATCAGCTAAGAAGAGGGGACTGAATTTATGAATAAGTACGGCATTTGGAATGAAATTAAGTAGTATAAAATGCAATTTAATGAGAGTTCTTACTGACAACAGAGAGACTTTTGAAACAGTCCTATCAAAACAAATTACAAATAAAACTGCTAGCTTTGTTTATTACAAATGTTTCTTCACTTGTGCAATCAACAGTATTTTTCTCTTGTTGCAAATACTCTCAAGTGGCTGCTATACTTTAGCCAAAGACAGTTGGCTTTCAGATGCTGTTCCCATCTATCTCTTCTCTAACTATTAGGGATGTGTGGTTCAGAGAGGATAGCCTGGAGCTCAGATCTATAACAGAAACAGTTTAGCTTCCAAAGGCCTTGGATTCCAAAACTTCTGTTCTGAACATTCAGTTTAACCAAGAAAAATTTAAAAACCCAACCCCTCTGTAATGTCAGAAATCCTATTTATCATGGAAAATGAATTTTAGAAGACTTTTAATAACATTTTAAAAATATTTATGTAAAAGTTACTCTTCTTCCTGTAAAATATTCTCTATTGTAACAGTAATAAGAGAGACCAGGCACATTCTCATTTGTTTTATTCTTTTTTTTAAGACTGCTAGGAAGAAATCTGAAATTTCATGAGAGATAGATTATTGTTACATCATTGGCTTGCCAAAGCTTCTGTTCATATAGATTATGCTCAAGACCCACAAAAAACCATAAGAGCTTTATTGCAATGTCTTGATACTGAATGTAAAGTACGAACTCATGTAAATTTGCTCAGGTGAGTTGTATCTCTGTATATGAGTGAATCTTAGACTAAGAAATCCTGGCACTTCTCACAAGCACTATCTTAAGGATTCCCATATGTCTTTGGAACCTGAATGAGAACACATGATGAGGGATGATAAGTGCAATGGAATACATGAGGTAGGTGAAGACTGAAGGATTTGTGACTGAACAATGAAGCCTAAAATCAGTATGTCTGATCCATGTCATGAGAAAACTACTGCAATTTAGACTTAATTTAGAAACAAAAGAAACAAACAAAAAACAACAACCCCCCCCCGCAAAAATATTACATGGTTTATCTAAATTACTGTATTTACCTGAATTCTGCCTGGCACAATGTTGTCTGTGGTGGTAAAGATAAGCTGCTTGGCATTAGATGTCTCAGGTGCTGCCAGGATCACCTTTCCTGCACCAGTTCCATCTGGACTAGCTAAAATGAACTGTTGCTTTGGAGACACAGCTGAATCCACTGCTGTCACTATTTGAATTTTCTGACCTGTTTGCTGATCTGTCACAATCTGTAAAACATTGAAGAAATTAGTAAATTTTGTTTTAAAACCTTTCATTACATCTCAGAATTATATCAGTGGAAAATTACAAAGAAGGTCTCTCAAAGTTTTCTTTATAAATATCACTAGGGAGATGTTCCCCAGTTAACATTTACCAATATATTTTACATCAGATGTTACTCCCTAAAGTTATCATCAAAAGATGGAATCAGGCAGCTTTATTGTTTCACATGCCAATTTTCAAGATTCTGTTATGATTGAAGGTTTCTATTTCTGATACACTTGTCTGGTTGCATGATCTCTATTTTGCCTGGTAGAGTAACCATATCAATATGCACTAGAATTTCATTAAAATTTACTAAGTCCTATGTAATTTGTCATTGAATACATTCTGATACATTAATGACATCTTTTTATTATCTCCCAGTAACAAAGTTCCACTGTGCAGCATTCCCAAAGGCCAACTTCATGCTAAATAGATCAATCTCCTACTGGCTCCTAAGTAAGTGGAAGGGGAATCCACTTGGAGACAATCTCAGATATCTGTTGACAATATCTCACCCTTTGGTGTGGCCAGGGCTCTGGAGATTTGCTTGTGCAGGCAAGGTTTAACCTGTGTTAATACTCCTCACTGGCTAACTATTATATACAGCCATCTAGTCAGCACCAATACTGAGGGAAAAAGAATTTTCATTTTCACTAAAAATTACCTAATCTCACAAGACTTAAAGGAAGTATTCCATAGTCTTTAGCATGCTTTTGTATAAAGCTAAGTAGGAGGAGAAGAAAAAAAGAAAATTTATGATAGTTGGTTAATTATTGGATTTTTACCTGAATGCGTTGTGGTGAAGCTACAGAGGAGTCTGTGGAAATTATCTGGATACGCTGAGAAGGGCTGGTCATCACTGGAGATTCAGATAACGAAGTCTGAACAGTCGGCACCTGTAAATAACACACAGAAATTTAATTCAGTTTTAAGGTATTGAACACTTTTTAAAATACCTATATTTATAAAAGATCAGATAGCCCTATAGTTTAGAATCTAAATTTACTGGAAAGGTTACAGTCATTCAACCAACTTGGATTGGCTTTCAGTGAATTATCAGAATATTTTTCTTTTTCTGGAAATGGAGTGAACCTGACAAAACCAAACCACCACTACCACCACACGCTGCTCAAATGAATCACTAGGTAAGTACTGTATGATTCTTTAGCTTACTGAAATGCAGAAATACTTTTTTTTAACTTTCGATTATACACTTGTCTAATTTTTTTCTTCTGTAAGTAAAATGTTAAGTAGTTCCCCTTTTAATAATTTCAAAGTACTTTTGAATGACAGAGATTAACTTTCACACTGCTTCTGAATACTATTGTTTTTTGTCCTATTCCATACCTTTCTAGACACCAAACTATAATGCAAATTTAGTTCTGAATACTTAGTGCAAAAAACATCCCTTGCAAAGCTGTTTTCAGAGCAAAAATGTTAAATGTTGAATTAAACATAGATGACAACATTTAGATTGGATATTGGGAAGAACTTCTTCCCTGGGAGGGTGGTGAGGCCCTGGTACAGGGTGCCTAGAGCAGCTGCCCCTGGATCCCTGGAAGTGTCCAAGGCTATACTGGACAGGGCTTGGAGAAATCTGGGATAGTGGAAGGTGTCTCATCCAACCCAAACCATTCTATCAACCTGGTATCTGCATTAACATGTCCAATACTAGGATGGTCACAAGTTGTTTTTATCAAATCCTCTTCTAAACAATCTTGGGGTTATATCAGATTTTTTACAACTGGACAACAGGACAGTTTCAGTTTTCGCTTGCTTTCAAAAATCTTTGTTTAATATACAGAAAAGTTAATTTATGACATAAAGAAAAACCAGTTTGGATAGCAAGGAGCATGAACTGCAGTCCCTTTGGGGAAGCAGAGGTATTAAAATACACAAGACTTAATGAAATCATACCATTTACTCCCCTATTGCCTATACCATAAGTAGTTCCACATACTATAAAAGTGTATACAATCTTTAATACAGGTCACAAAAATTGCACGCTAAATGAGGAAAACAGACAGGAGAGATGTAGAAACAAGAGGTGTCTTCTAATTATTGGATGATCCAAAGTTTTCAGCTGCAGAAAACAAGATACCTATGTGAGAAAAAAAGACTCTCAAAAATCCAGACTCTTAGAGGACACATTTAATTGATGATCTTGTCTTCCATGCCGAATTATTAACAAGGCTGTGTGCCCTTTAAAAGATCTAAATTAGAGCAAGAAGGTCTTTTAAAACTGTTTTACAATTGTTCAGCTGTAGAATCCTTAGCCTTTCATTGATCCATCTTCAGACCTTACACCACAATGTACTCCAGGCAGCCTAGAGAAAAAGAATAGTCTATTCTTCTGTATTGTTCAAGGAGAAAGATAGACAAGACAGACATAAGGTACCCGCATGGAAATTCTTTAAACATTTTGGAATTGAACAGCCACGTTGTTTTCTGGGTTTGCAATGTATGTTTAACCTGAACCCCATGTGGCACAACTTGAAGCGATTTCTTTTTGTCCCGCACCTGACTCCACTCTCCTGTCAAGGAGTTGTCGAGATTGAAAAGGTCCCCCCTAAGCCTTCTTTTCTCCAGGCCTAACAAACCCAGCTACCTCAGCCACTCCTCAGTGACTGATTCTCCAGACTCTTTTCCAGCTCCTTTGCTCTTTTCTGGACACACTTCAGCCCCTCAACGTCTTTCTTGCACAGCAGGGCCCAGAACTGACCCCAGGATTTGAGATGTGGCATCACCAGTGGCCAGTACTGAGCAACAGCCACTACCCTGGTCCTGCAGGCCATGCTGCTCTTGATCCAAGGCAGGATGCCATTGGTCTTCTTGTGTGAGCTGGGCACACCCACCTCACATTCAGCCACTGTCGACCAGCACCTGCAGGTACTTTCCTGTTGAGTGTCTTTCCAGCCACCCTGCCCAAAGCCTGGAGTGCTGTGTGGGATTGTGGTGACCCAACAGCAGGACCCATGGCCTTGTTGAACACTGTTGGCCTTTGCCTCAGTCCCCTCATCCAGGTCATCCATAAAAATATTAAAGAGAACTGGGCCCAAAACAGCCCTAAGGAACCCCACTAGTGACTGAAGAATGGATGTGGCACCACTCCCCACCACTCTCAGGCCCCAGTCACCCAGCCAGTTCTTAACCCCATGAAGATGCACCTGTCTAAGTCCTGGGCCACAGCCTCCCTTGGACAGTGTTGTGAGACAGTATCAGAGGCTTTGCTGAAGTACAGGTAGGCACAATCACACCCTTTACTTCATCCACGAGGTGGGTCACCTCATCATAAAACAAGATCAGGTTGGTCAGGCAGGACCTGCCTTTCCTAAACCCACGCTAGCTGGGCCTGATCCCCAGGTCTTGTGAGTCCCATGTGATCTCACTTGGAAAAATAATTTAAAATTAACAAAATTGAAAGGAAAATCCATCAGATTTCCCATAGAGCATCTTTAGCTCTAAAAATTCATTCCACAACAAAACATTTTTATGAGGCTGCAGTGAAAGCTGACAAATGGATGAAAACAAAAAATATTTTTAAGATTTTCAAAAGTTAAATTTGTTAAAGTTATGGTACATGAAATTTTGTGAAAGTGACCATCTACTTGACAAGTTGTACAACAATAAACTTATTAACAACAATAAACAACAAAATCCAGTGGACTTCCACTAGGAAAGTTTCTGCAGCAAATGAATAATTTAGTTGTCTAAGTAGCATTAGTATTTTCTTCTAATTTCAAGGATTCCACAGCACAGAAGTATGCTCACTATTGAAATTAAGCACTTAACTTGACAGAAAACACAATCATCTATTGTATATCTCTCTAAAAATAGTATCCATACATAATTACCTACGGGAGTGTATTTACAGCAGGGGTACACCGTAAATGTTAGGTCAACTAACTGTGATCTAGTGTAGAAGAAAGTATTGTTTGTATCTAGAATATAACTGCTATTGCTCTCAGACCAGTAAGTACCACTAGCAATAATTTCATATGCTGAAGTTTATAGAAATTAATAATGATTTGCCTTAAGTGACACAGAAAATCTGTACAAAGCTCAAGAAATACAAAGACACACTTAAACACATACGCATCTACCCTTTTCATCATTAAGCTAAAAAGTATTTGGCAATTAGGTGCATTTTGAAGGCTGGCAAAATCAAATTTGGTTTCTTCTGTTTAAATTACTAATATTTTTTCTCTTTGTAAACATAAATATATATAATTGTATATTTACCCTATTTTTTCTACTTTTTTCAGTTTCTAAATTTTAGTTGAAATCATATTAAACTTCCAGTAGATGGGTGTATATATATAAAATATATATGTATATATAAAATCAGTAGTTTGAAGTTAAGTTTCTCCAAGCATTTCATTATTTTATGTCATTAGAAATAAATAAGGTTTCTTCATAGGCATATAGTCATGTTTATACAGTAATTGACTGATTTACCCATCATGTACATATGCATCTATGTGTGTTTGTACGAGCATATGTACATATATAATAAATATTTGTCCTGACTAACCAAATTTGCTGTACTTTCTGTAGCTTATTTCCCCCTCCGACACTGATTATAAAAACAGCATTTGAGAAATAAATTGAAGGAATAATCCATTGGCCACATAGATAGAAATTTTTAAAGCCTCTAATCTTTTCTAACTTAAGCAGAAAAACATTTTCTACACGCACTCCAGTAAAAGCCAAAGTAATTGTATTGCTTGAATACATTATGTGTAAACCAATTTCAGGCTGAATAATTTCTATTCTCTTTCCTATATTAATTAAAGCATAATTTAGCAATCACAGACCAAATATTTTTAACTGCACCCATAAAACAACTAAAGAATTTAAATGAAAAATATGGTACCAAGTTTTACACCTGCAACTCAAATCAAATCAGAAAGACTTATTTTTCCATAGATATTTTTCCTAATGAGTAGCTTTAGCTATTAAATTAATAATAGGCTTTTGCCAAAAATGTATATCCAAATATATTTCCTTGACAGTTGTAAGACACATCTAAAAAACATTTCAATTATTCTCCTTGGAATTAGCTCTCCTGACCACTCCCAAGTGGCCCTTTGTAGGATGGCAGATAAAAGTCAAATTCACCACTAGAACTCTAGTTTAACTGCCCTAATAGGATGCCAGTGCAAGATCTTGTATAGCACATAAAAAGGCAACAATCATGGAAGAAACTGCAATTGCCACATCTGCATGCTAAAGAAAATCTCAGACCAGCTCTTATGGAACACCCCACACTTCTATTACACCAGCAGCTATGCCACATCTGGCAACAGTCTTCAGTTCAAATGCTGCCCAACTGCCTAAACCAGATACAATCTCCTTATTCCCATTTGCACTTTCTGTGAATACCTCTCAGGCTCATGGTACCCTTAACAGGAACTTGAGAAAAGCTGTATTGAAACTTGAGAAAAGCTGTATTTGAACCAAAAATTGTTTAAGAAGACTTTGCATCAAAACTCCACTTTGAAAAATCATCAGAAATGAGCAAGTGGCCAATGACAGCAATAAAATATTAAATATAAACGGTCTTATGTCATACTTCTTAATTCTTAAAACAAAGTAAAAACTTGTTCTATCAGAACAACGGTGTTTCCACTCTCCTTTTCAAGCATATCTTCATGTGGACGAAAATCTGAACTGCAGAACTACTTATGATGTAACATGTCAGAGATATCTGAAGAGGGTCAAGAAAATATTTTATGTGACAAAGATATACAGTATTTTTTGAGTTTAATGGGAAAACATGCTTTCCAAAAGGCTTCAGACTTTGATAGTTTCCTTTCAGGACACTGAGGGAACTGAAAACAACTGAAAATTCTCCAGCACTGTAACTGTCATAAACAAGATCCAGGAAGCACAGGGCTCAACAGTCACCTCATGTAACTCTCTCCCTGAAGCCTCTGACAAGGAAAAGGATGCACCGGGAATAGTTTGTGGCTGCCAGAGAGCTGGCCAAGGACAGTTGTAGCAACTACTAAAAATTATTCCTGGTTACACCAGAGCTGCTGTTGGAAAGATGAAATAGCCCTTATTTCCACCACCACACATTCCCTCCCCTTCCTCCACACCCCACCCAAAACAGCTCTTTTTTTTTTTTTAATTTTTTTTTAATTTTGCATTAAAATCATAAGTACTACACAGGGAATGCACCTCCACTTTAAAAACAAACACGTTTTCCTTAAACAGTATTCAAGTCAGATCTAAGTTGGTGCTGGGACTGCAGCTAGGCCACTTGCATATTGTACAGTGACAGTACTAAATAAATACTTCAGAAAAGCAGCATTACTTATTTTTGCATTAAGGCTTAAGTATTTTTCCTGCTTTTCAAAAGCTCCACAGGATGAGGAGAAACTGGTGAAATTCCCTCCAAATCCCCTAGCTGCTCTTTGTTCTTCCATTTCATGAACTGTAAGTAATGGCAACTTCAAACACTAAAAATGGAACTCTCATCCAGTCCGTTCAGAAATGCACAATTGGAAAAAAAATTAACAAGCGACACTATATAAAGCACAAGGAAGCAAAAGCAGTGAAATCATTTGAAACCATTACAAGAACAATTTTTAAAAGTCCTAAAAATAGAATAAGTACAAAAATACATGCAACACTGGAGCACACTCAGCAACTTCTGTGAAACATTCCATTTTATGAAAAAACTGATGAACTATTGCTCAAGAAAGAGAAAGAATGTAGCCTACTTGCATGACAGTCTGGTTTGGTGCTTGGCATCACAGCTTTCAATAAACCCATGCCACTGCATATATGGCAGTTATGTTGAAAAAGTGATGGGGATATAGGTAAAGCTACTAATATTTGCATTAGGTTATTCCAGTTGCAACTTGTCTCTCACAGTTCATAACCTAAAATTCAGTGCATTGTCAATAACCCTCTTCTTCCATTTAATTTTCATTGACAAAAAATATCATATTCCAAAAGTCTCTAATTTTTTAAAGCCAGTGCCAAGTTTGATTTTCTCTAACATATGGTGAGTACAAATACAGAATTTTAGCATATTTAAAGAAAACTAGTTATGTATTTACCTGTATTAAAAACTGAGAAGACAAATAGCAGGCAGTCAGCCATTCATAAATTATTCAATATTAACATGGTCATAGTATTAATGAATTCCTAATGAGATAATGCTGCTTACAACTGGTTTTCCATGAACAGTTTTCATGGTGTTATGCAGTGGACAGGCATATCATTTAAGCAGCAGCTGAATACTATAAAGAGATGGAACCCTCTATTTACCCACCGGCCACGAAGAAATCACAGAGCTTCATACACTCTTGAGATGGAGCGATCTCTCCAGTGGCAAGATACAACCATCACACTATGTTACCACGGTGCATTTCCTGCACGAGGAATTACAGATGTCACATATTTTATGTGCTTTAGATGTTATACCAATATAGTATAAAGTTTTCCATTACAGGTTTCTCTTTCCAAGTATATTTGGAAGTGTTTTTAAAAAAATGCAGCTTGCCAAATTCATACCTGGTACAGAAAACTAGAGTGAAAAATCTCTTGTTGATTTTCACTGTGAAACTTGAGAAGTTTTTTTGAAACTATCCCAAGATGACAATTGCAGGACACTCACTGAGCCATTTTGTTAAAAAGAATGAAATTTCTTTTTTAAAAATGTACTTCTAAGTACGGAATCTCAAATCAACTTCTAAAATCAGAATTAAACTTATATTTTCTTCTTTTATAGGACTTCTTGAACTAAAAATATTTTTAATATACATGTATAATCTTAGATCATTGGGTGAAAGAAAACTCCACACTAATGTCTGAAAAGTGGCCTTATCTCTCAGCCCATTTGCCCTTTATTATTTATTAAATCTCTTAATTACGTAACTATACGAAAAATCACAGTAAAGTTCAAGGATGCTAAACCAAATAATTTTAATGAGACAAAAGATCTTGCTTATTTTTTGACTGAAGTTTGCATAGTGAGGGAGATAAATTACTTTCTATGGCCATGAACACTTGCAGTTTGTGTTTATGAGCTGATTTAAACTTTTTAGCTGTTGAGCATCCAAGCTTCAGTGAATATGTATCTAGACATCACTTAATCACTTAATATCACTTTAAGAAGGTTTTGTGCTTTTTTTCTTTAAAGTGTGGACACAAAATATAAAAACTGATTTAAGTTAACCACTTTGCTGTAAATTCAGAATGGTGCATAAGTAAAACAGGTAACTTCAAACACTGTGGTGGATCTAGATTACAATTGCAATTAGGTGCAGAAGCTTTCCATGTCCCAAAAGGTCAATCTAATGATCAAATGACAAGAAATTTTGTTATATCAATTTTTTAAACAATTCATAATACAGCCAAGTTTCTCTATAGCTCATGTTGAAGTTTCTACTTACAGTCTTAATATGGGGGCCACCAGAACAAAGTAGGGTGAACAAAACATGTTCCAGTTGGACTGTTTTCATGCTTGTCCCCAAGTGTAAAGCAGCACTTTTCTTTAAAGATCTTCCGTTCTGTTTATGCTTAATTGTAAACAGCAGGGACTCCCTAATAAGTTTTTAATTTCAAAATCTCATATACCAACTGTTGTGATATCATCTGTCACTCACCTCAGCCACCTGCTGAGTCTCCACTACCTGCTGAGCCAGCACCTCCATATTGGTTGCCATGGTGAAACAAGACCATTAGAGAACCTGTTTGGAAAGATGCCAGCAACCTCCATCAGGCACAAAAGTTTGGGTTTTTTCTTAGTATTAAAGCTCGCTCTGCTATGACTTTTTGAAAATTTACAACTCTGCTTGAAATATCTGGCAAATAAGAGAAGGTGCTATTGACGTGTGTGTGCGCGCATACATACATACACATAAACATATATGGGACATGCATACTATTCAAACTGCTGAGGTACAGTTATTCTTTTACTTAATTAAGCCTCTAATATACTCTTTCCAGTCCATTATTTAAGCTGTAAAGAAGAGATGTTAATTTCATAAATGAGAAAGGACTAATTTCAAAGTCAAGTTCTAATGCAGCTTGCAGAATTCATAGATCTCAAAGGCACTTTCCTCAGCTCAGGCAGGAGAAACCTTGCCATTAAACTGCTTCTACCCCACATGCTGAACCAGGAAGCAGCAAGCTAAGAATGCTGCTTGGCATTTATTGGAGTCATTCCATCAAACCACCACGTTCATCCACATTCTTAAGAGTAATCTTACGCAATAAGGGAAATAAACAGTTTCATCTAAAATGTATCTTCCATTATTTAGGCTATTTCTTTATTATAATGTGATACTGCAGAGTCATTTCATCCTATTCCAAGTAACTCCACCTTCAACTTTAGGGTTTAGAAAAAAAATACAAAGAAATCAAAGATAAAGAAACAATAAAAAACCACTTTCAATATATTTTTAATTATCATTATTATGGATGTATTTCTTCCAAGGTAAATTTAATTAAGATTTCCAATTAATGCATTCAGTTTTTAATTGTGACCTGCTAATTATAGGGCTAGACTTCAGATTCTGATTCAGGCGTAGGTAATAAAAAGGCATTTCTGGATTCTGGCTTGTTTGATGTTTCATTGAAAACCTCTGTTTAAAATTGCAAAGCAGTCATTTAATATAAAATTTAAAAATACAGCACACAATAGCAACACAGGTAGCAGAAAAACGTATGCACATCTCTCTAGCATCCATTCAAATGTAACTGCTACAAAGCTAACATTGTTAAATATGTCAGAATTAATTAAATTAAATGGATTCACTTATACTGTGACAAATGTGAAAGTAATTTTGTATATGTCAAGTATAGATTATTTGCAACAATGGATAATCAAACTTGAGACATCCCCATGGAAATTGTATTTATGCTAGGTTCTCCTACAGCTCGTCATTATTTTATTGAAGTGTTGACTTGATTAAGACTATGAACCATTTCCACCATACTCAGCTTATGGATGGTTTCTCAGTTGTTCAATGGTTCCTATTCAGTGTTTCCTCTTATTTTTTTTATGTTCAGCAAGAAGCACAAGAAACATAATCATATGCTTATAATGTGCTATTTTCTCAGCGCTTTATGATGACCGAAGCCCTTCAGATAGAGATACTTTGTTCATAATAGTAGCTTTCTGAGACACAAAACACAAGTGTTTGCTATAGAATGAGTCTGACAGATTCGCTGTTGTTGGTGCTATCACCAAGGCTTTTTGTACTTTCGACCTTCACAAAAGAACCTTAAGCTGAGGCTATCTGATCAAATCCAGCTGAAGCATAGAGACCATACACAGCCATGCCAAGCTTTTTAATGGTGTCAACTTCCAGAAGGCAAAATCAGCTTCCTAGCAAAAGCCTCGAGCAACAGTTTGTAAGGCAACCACAACAAAACCTCCCAAATCACCACAAGAGGTGAAATTTAAAACCTAGGAAGAGGCACCAGGAAATTATTTTCAGCATAACAGGGCGGCAGCCAGCTCAGTATACGCTGTCCAAAACACAGTGTAGAATCAGTAATCTTTCCCTAAGCTGCAGTGAAACCTCAGAAGCAAGTCATAAATTCAGCTTGAGAGGTTCTAAGGGTATGGCCCTACTGACAAAAGGCCGAATTCAAACTTATTGAAATTTTTCCTTTGTCTTAATGAAACGAGGTTCTTTACGCTGTGAGCTCGACTCGGCTACACCGAGCGGCCTGCAGCAGGCTGCCATCGGCGGGACGGGCGGGGAGCCCGGACAGGGCCCAGCCCTGTCGGCAGTCTCCGGCACATTGTCCCGGCGGCAGGACCCGACCCACACCCGGACACCGCCGACCGAGCGGAACACCGCGAGCGGCGCCGGCAGCGCGCCGGACCTGCCGCGTCGCCATTGGCTACGCCGCGCGCGCCGCCCGTGCCCATTGGCTGCGCCACGCCCCTTCCGCTGCTGAAGGGCCTTCGGCAGCTCCCCGCCGCGCGCCGCCGAGACACGCCCCCGGCCCGCCCCCAGGCCCGACCAATGACCTCACGACAGACGCAGCGCTCCCCCGCAGATCGCCCATTGGCCGAGCCACCCGCTTGTAACAGTGGCTGTACCGCCCCTCGAGCAGAGGGAAAGCCCCCCGGGGATTCACTGAGCACAAGATGGCGGCGCTGGCCGCCCGCCAGAGCCCAGGCGGGGCTGCTGCCGCCGCCATTAGGCCCCTTCCCTTCCCCTCCCCTCCCCTCCGGTACAGCCTTGTGTCCGCCTAGAGGAGGCCCAGGCATGGCAGTGAGGAAGAGGCCGGTAAGATGGCGGCGGTTTCAGCCCCGTATGCAAAGTACCCGCCGCCCCCTCCCCTCCGCCCTCCCGGTGGCAAAGGTAAAAGGGTCGGGTTCAAGCCGCCGCCTCCGCCCGCTCAGACTCCATCTTCTGTCTCTCTGGGTGTCCCGCGCTCATCATCGCCGCGACCATCGCCCTACACCCCTTGGACAGCAGACTTTGCTCACCGCGATCGGACCAGCTCCGACCTCAGCCGGCCCACGCTGCAACTAGCGGCTCCGGCACGGGACTGCCCCGCCGATCGACCCAGCACGCCACAATGGTCGTTTCCTCTCTTTCCAGGAGCTGTAGACCAGGCCAGACCACGGCCGGTGCTCGCTTACCAGACAAATACCGGAGCCGTGCAATCCCCCTCCCCTAAACCCACCGTCACCCCACCCCTCCCCTCGCGGGGGTGTCCAGAGTAGGGCCCTCTGCCGCCTCCCCGCGCCCCCTCCCTCGTCCTGGCCCCCACGAGACAAACCCAGCAGGCCGCTTCAATTTTAAAAAATGTTTTTTACCTCAGGATTGGGCGCCAAAGGTGCAGTGGCGGTGACCCGACCGGGCCCGGGCAGGCCGGTGCCCAGCAGCGGCCCTCCCTCCCCCCGCGGGGGCTGCAAGGGGCTGTGGGGCCCGCGGAGGGGAGGGGGCCGGGACTGTGTTGGGGTCGGGCGTGTTTTGTTGTGTGTGCCGTGCAGTGTGACAGGTCAGAGTTCGTGACCCCACCGCCGCCGCCCGGTAGCGCGTCCCCGCTTCCTCTTCCAGCGCCAGCCCGGCCGCGGCCCCTCCATCCCCCGCGGGGCGGGGCCGGCGGCGGGGAGGGGCTACCGGGCTACCTGGGCCTGCCGAGCCTGCCGAGCCCTGCACCGCTCCGGCTGCGCCGCGGAAGTGCCGGCGGGAACCTGGCCTCCGGGGCAGCGAGGGGAAGGTACGTTCACCGCCTTTGTCCCTCTCGCTCGGGAGGCTCTTCAGGAGCCGGAAGCCCGAGGTCGCGGGTTGGCGGTTGCTGTCCAGTGCGCTGATGGTATTGATGTTCCAGGTGTATCTTGGTTCTCGCTGAGGATGCAGTCAAAGGTGGGCTCACAATTGAGCAAGCTCTCACAAACGCCGCCGCCAGACTGTTGAGTTTTTATTTAATTTTGTAAAGTCAGTGTCATTGATTAGGGCTCTTACGGCAAAGCTGGCTGTGAGTGAGGTATGTTGTGCCTTCAAACACACAAATAGGCATGACACAAGTGTGGGTGTAGCTGAGGTGGTTTAAGAGTTTACCACCTTTCAATGCTTGTCTTCTTACAGGCTATCGGATGTTCACTCCCTGTCATAACTAGCTATCCTTAACCTACTCATATCAAAATGTTCTTAATGCTTCTAGTAGGTTTCCCTTGACTCTAATAATTTTTACAGAAGCTAATTTAAGGAGCAGTTAGATGAATAAGATAACATCTGAAAGGAAACATATGGAAGAGAGAGAGCAGTTAAATGCAACAATCACAGAATCAAGAGGTGCTGTTGACTATTCAGTATGTATGCTTTTTTTTTTAATTTTTCTTTGGAAGGTTGTTTGTAGTTTTTTTCTTAGAACTGACTCCTTGGGGTAAAGGTGTGATTAATGTACTAGACCTACAAATTACAGCCTTACTTTCACAGACCAGAAATTAGTAAAGCATGTGATGTGCAGATATGTTTGCAATACACAAATAAAGGAAAATGTTTCAAAAATGTCTTGGGTGTTTATTGCTGTAATGTTAAATACATGAAGAAATGTCAAATTCTCAAAATATGGACGTGCATACCTTTAGAAGCAGGTATTTCTTTTAACTTCAAAAAATATACATCAAAGTGTGACCAAATGAAAGGAAAAATGGAAAACGCTAAAGCCAAATATGAATGGCTGCTTTCCCCCCTCAGTGTTTCCTAATGGGCAAGTTGAGGAAAGGTTTAGAAGGCAGGAGGATTTGTCTCCTCTATCTTCCTTGTTTCTGGTGGAGGAGCAATCATGCTTGCTGTACAGCTCCACCACACAAACTAAGGTTGAGGAAAGCTGCATTAACATTGTGACAAATTTCACTGTGGTTTTTGCAAGAATTTCAACAAAGTGTAGAACAACAGTGCATGCCCTTGTTTAATAAGCAAGATTGTATTAGATAATGCTGAAATTTGCTAAATTTATATACACAGATATATAAAGGAGTGTTAGTTAAAACTGCTTTTTGGCCTTAGCTATGATTGGACAGAAATTAATAGAAGATGCCAGAGGTGGAAAACATCAAAGAACACTGAGATTACTCTACAAGTCAAGGTTAATAACTAGACTAGCAGCAAAGAAAATAATTATATCTGTCTACCACACAGTGGTGAGCTTACTGTGGATTGCAGCCACAGGATAACCCAGTCACTCATTTTCCCCTCCTCTTCTATAGCAGGATGGGGAGAAAATGACATGAAAAAGCTCATAGGTTAAAATAAAGACAGAGTGATCACTTAACAATTACTGTCGTGGGCAAAGCAGACCTGGGGGAAATGTATCTAACTACCAGTTAAAATGGATGTGGATGGTGACAAAGCCTAAAATTAACATACCACCTTCTCTAGCCACCGCTTTCTGCCAAGTGTAGTTTCACTCCCTCTCCCATCCAGCCCTCAGGATATGGGCGATTCCAGCCGGCATACATCAGCTCCTGCTTGCCCTTCTGCTCCTCACGGAAGGCTCCTGTCCTCATCCCGCAGTCCTGTCCGCGAGCGAGGGCCGCCCTCCTCAGGACCGCTCTCTTGACGGGACAACGGGCTGCTCTCCTCAGGGCTGCTCCCCTGACGGGACAACGGACTGCTCTCCTCAGGGCTGCTCCCCTCAGGGCTGCCCTCCTGACGGGACAACGGGCTGCTCTCCTCAGGGCTGCTCTCCCCAGGGCTGCTCTCCTGAGGGGACAACGGGCTGCTCTTCCCAGGGCTGCTCCCCTCAGGGCCGCTCTCCTGACGGGACAACGGGCTGCTCCCCTCAGGGCTGCTCTCCTCAGGACCGCTCTCTTGACGGGACAACGGACTGCTCTCCTCAAGGCCGCTCTCCTGACGGGACAACGGGCTGCCCTCCTCAGGGCTGCTCCCCTGACGGGGCAACGGGCTACCCTCCTGGCGGAGCACGGGCTAGCCCGAGGAGGCCTCGGGCCGCAATTCCTGCCCGGAAAGAGTGAACTACTCCCAGCCTTAGCTGAGAAAGGATTGTGTTGGTGGTCAGTTTCAAACGCACCTGCTGATAACAAGGACGTTTTAGCTCCTCCCATTAAATAGGATAGTTGCTCAGAAGAAAAAATGAGGCAGCTACAAAGCTGCCATGCAAAAAGAGAAGGGAAGAGACCCTGCGGAAATTGTTTCCTGCTCAGGAGAATGGACTAAATTCCCTATGGAACAGAGGTAAGATGTGCGTACTTCTAGGGAGGGAAAGAGGCTCTAGGCGTGGAAGGAGAGGACCTCTACAGTGAACGTGTGGGCTGCAAGAGGCCAAAGCTCTCTCTCTGGCCATGGTGGTGGCAGTAAAAGTACATAATGGACTAAGAGGGATTAAAACTTGGTGTGTGCCATGTAGTATAAAATATAAATAGGGTTTGAGGTTATTCATGTGTTTTGAATGTTTGGGATAGACAGTACTGTAGAACTCAGTTGTTTGGGGTTTTTATTAAGTTCTCATTTCAGTTGTTTAAATTTTTCTGGGAACTTTCAAGATAAATTGTCAGAGCAGAACCAATACTTAGTATAGAAGAAATCAACAATTACAAGTGACTGACAAAGTTTTAACAAAACTGTTTGGTCTTGTTAATACCACATTCAATTTAAGTCTCTCTTTTAAGTGTTAGCAGATGATTTTTAAAGTGTGAGTCCTCATGCCTTTCATTTGGGTTTGTGTGTGGCTGGGCCGTGTAGAAGGAAGCTGGTGACCTCCAACAAGTAGGAGGTTTGCCCTCATTTCTCCATGTTTGTCTCTGAGTAAAAGTGAGTTTGCTGTCCGCTGTAGGTTTTGTTGATTGCAGAAAAATATCACTACATAAAATCATTAAGGCTGGGGACGACCTCCATGATCATCAAGTTTTACCTTTGACCTCATACCACAATTCCCTGGAGTCTAGAAACTTTCTTGTCAAAATTTGATGAAAAGTGGTGTCACAGTGTTACCCAGGCTGAAGAATCCCACTGCTTTTAATACACAGAAGCTTGTATATTATGTTCCTAAGTTATTTGTGGAGTTAGACTAGTGTTTTTTCCCTTAATATTTAAAGGAATACCTTTTCCCCTCACTGAATATTGTCTCCTTCTTTCACCTTCCCAAGCAGTTATATTCACTTAATGTTGTTACAGCCAGCATAGTTTTTACTGCTTTTGTATCAAAGCAGCATGCAAATAGGAAAGTCTGGTTGGTATTCATAGCTGTGTGGTAAAAGCAGCAGAGAACCAGCTCAGGAAGGGCAGCAGTCAAAGGTCTTGACCAGCAGTGCTTGAGTAAGTGGTATAGCCTCTTGTCATGTTGGTATTCTCTATCTCCAAATGACTTGTACTTTGATTTGAAAAAGAATTTAATAACTTTTAAGATTTTTAACTAGGCATATACCATAAAATAGGTCTAAATATTATTTGCAGATATTAACTAATAACCTTAATGTTTTTAAATAAATCAATTAACAAACAGAAGAATTCTGAAACAAGAAATGGCAGAAGCTTGATCCCAGGTGTTGGCTGAGCAGCTCGTACATTGTGACTTAGTACTAAATTTTTTAGTGTATTTGTGAAGACATGGAACAAAATTTTGTTTTAAAGGAGTAATATTAGCGTTAAATTAGTAAGAAAAAGCTGTGTAAGTAAATGTCAGGTAGTAAACTGAGTATACACCCTTATTTTAATATGTTAGCATTTTCTAAAAGGTGATTACTGAATAACTCTGAAATTAAAATTTCTGTCTCTGGTGCCTATTAGCTTTTCTCAAATTCAGTTAACAGTAGGACTGAAATTGTGAGGACATTTTCTTTTTTTCCCTCTTTATGCTGCATTGAGACCATTTGTATCTGTAACTGAAGTCAAGATGAAGTAAAGTAGGTGGGCTTTACAGAAGGTAAATCAGTGTGATTGAAACATGTCATCATATCAATTAGGTATAAATCCTGTTTCTACCAGAAGGCCTCCAGTACCATCTTCAGATTTGATGTTTTTTCTTATTTGTCAGAGAACTGTTTAATAGGCAAGTGTCTGTTAACAGTAACTGAAACTGCAAAGCTGGAATTAAAGAAGGTAATAATGGTGTAAAGGAAAGGCCTGTAGAACTGCAGTTATGTTTTGCTCTTTTATTTCTCTACATTACTTTGACCAATGTTTAATAGCACTGTATCTTATTTTTTACAAAATATTTTCATGTTAATTTCCTGCTTCTAGCTGAAAGCTTCATACAACAGTCACTACATGTCAGCACCTAAATCTTCATAATATTGTCATTCTCTAGTGAGTTTTGTTTTTTTTCAGACCATGGTTAGAGATCTTGCTCTGTATTCAATGTTGTCTTATTTTTCTTGTCAGTGCAAAATGTTTTCAAGGGGGGATAAACATTTACAGTGTATTGGTAGCAAGGCCATGGCTCTACATGAAACAAAGTTAACCTTGCTGTTCATCCATTAATTAAAGAATACAAAAGTTTTCTTTTTCTCATTCTTGGTTTCTGTTTGCACATGACAATATATACTTAATGGAATGGTCAAAGTCAGATGTATGATCAAAAAAAACCAACCCCAAAATGAGCTTTTTATTTAGTGGTAGATGTGTATTTGTTTCTTTAAGTTTGTTTATCCTGGTGATAAACTGACCTACCTTACCATTTGGATATATATTATAGACCTTTAAAAAATATCGAAAATTCTAAAAAAATTGTTAGGGTCAAAAATTCAGATCTCCATTAAGTTCCTTGAAGAAAGGGAAAAATAAAAGCAATAAAAATTCCCACCAATATAATTTAATGTAAGTAAATTCTTGAGCATGTTATTTTTATGTAAAGATATATTTTAATCATAGATGTAATTCTGTTCCTCAGTTAAATATTATGACTGAGGACAAAATCACTGTATTGCAATGATTAGAACATCACTTCTCAATCTTCTTTATAAAAACTCCCACCCAAAACATAAAAAACCCCACCGCAACAACAATAACCAAAATAACAAAACCAAAAAAAACCCCACACCAAACCAAAACGACAAAAAAAATCCCACACAACAAAAAAAACCAAACCCAAACCAAACAAAAAACCCTACCCCCAAACTCCAGAGATCTATATCCTCAGCTGGTGTAAAACACCACATCAGTCTGACATAGGACAGGTGTGGCCACAGGAATTCCAAATTACTCCAGCAGAGCAGGTTCAGACAAGTGCATTTCAGTCCACCCAGCATATTTCAAATGCTGTGCTGGTCATGTGGATCAACTTTTGATGACATTTTTCATAACAAGAACAGCAGAAACAACAGGAGTTTTGAAAATAAAGATACAGTATTTAAATAGATGATAAAAATCTTAACACTACTAGGTAGATGTGTTAAATAAAAACTGTCTGTAGTTTAATAATAAATTAAAAATAACCTTTGGGTTTGAGTCTGAAGTATTTAGAGAGATATAATTCAGCATCTGGCTCTGTAGAGTTACTGGAGTGCATTTCAAAGTACTGCAGTGATATGAAACTAAACCTTTAATGTAAATTATATGGTGATTTGTGTAAAATTATAAATTGATAGTAAGTAACTATGTTGGATCACAGTGAAGTGTTGGTAGACCAGGTAAATTGTGTTTTTCCTTCATTTTCTGTGGAAGCAATTTAGAATACGCAGGGCATAATTTCATTCTGGTGCCTGTTAATGGACAATTAATAAATCAGGCCACAGAACTCCTTAGAAACATGAAGAAAATGAGGCTATAGTTCACTAAAAAAATGATAAAGTGCTTTAAATGATCATATGTTGTTTACTGCATTGTTTCTCATGTCACAGTAGACATCAAAACCAACACAATGAGATACAATAGTGCTCTGGAATAAGTAAAACTGAGTCTGTTACTTACTGTAGTCAATATTTCCAGGTCTTGATGTTAAACTTAGTTTTCTGTGGGATCAGAAGGGAAGCTTATAGTACAGGCTGAACTTGCACAGACATAAAGATCACCATAAATAATCTATTATCTTGATATTTTCATTTGCAACAATGTGTATGTAAGAAGGAAGAAAAAGAGCAAGTTGGAAACCGTTCAGATCCAGTGTGTGGGGCCAGCGAGCCTGAAATACATTGTTCAGTGTTGTAAGTCAGAAGATTGTTGCTGGAAATGTATAGAAATCTGAGAATTTATTCCAAGTTCATTGAGTGAAAGCTGCTATAATATGGATGCTTCTTCCATGGCTTCAATCCACCTAAAAAGTAGAGGAAAGAAAAATGGTACATACTACAAATTTTTTTTTTTTTTTTTTTGCATTTTAAGAAAAATAAGTACTTTAAGAACATAAAGCATTGAAGAAGACTATATTTTCCATCCCAGCTCTAATGAGGAACAATAGTTCTGTGATTAAAGTGGGGAGCAGAGTACTGGGACTCTTGCTTTCTAGTACAATCTTGATCAGTCATTTATTGTAAAATCTCAAAGTCAGTGCTGTCTTAGAATAGGAAAGATGAATATGGCAAAGTATGATTTAAAGCAACAAAATCTCCTATAAATACTAATTTCTTTTTCTGTGTGTCTTGGGGTGCTGGGTTTTTATTACAAATCTTGTGGCTACCTTATTATGTGAAAGCAGTAACATTAGAGTGGGAAATCCAAACAATTATTTGTGGATGAGAAAACTAAGAAATGGGTAAATTTAACATATAAATTGGAAGTTTTTCTACAGTAATCACTTTTGACAGACTTCTATCTATGACTCCTGAGGCTCAGTCTCTTCTTTACCTACAGAAGGGAGCAAATTCTCCTTCCTGAAGGAACTGAAAAGCACCAGGTAGATTTTTAATGTCAGTCAGGCCATGCAATCTGGCTTAATCAAAATTCTGAAAGCTGTTTTTTCATCTGTTACAAAGGCGTTCTGAAGTGAAGGAGGGAAAAATCCCCACATAAGTTCACTGGCTGATGTGGAAGTCTATCCCCATACCTATGTGCTGAATTGTTATCTTCTGCTCGGAAGCTATAAAAGAGGGTCTGCTTGTGGTAGAGATGAAAAACTGTATCCACGCTTCCTTCCTCCTTTTCTGGGGCAATGGTGAAACCCAACAAAGGCAAACTTTCTGTAGCAACTTTGTCCTGAAAGTGAAGAAGCGAACCAAAATGTAGAGAGAAGGCTTGTAACAGTTTGAGGGCTCTTTCTGAAAAGCAAATGATCCAACCCCTCTGTGACAGTTCTGCAAAAGCGGTAGTGTGGATATTCTGCTGGACACATGGCTTTTAACCCAAACAGGAGCAGTGCCTGTGTACTGCACATGTTTTATTGACTCTGAGTCTTGAACACTAGCTCTCAAAGTCCAGTTCTTCATGATCATCCATGTGGCCATGAAGGTCAAATTAGCCATTCATTTAATGGCTGCCTTTGACATTATGGTCCAGGAGACAAACTTGAGATTACTAAGAGTACAGCAGCAGTTCTGAAAGCCTGAGACTCACTTCCAGTTATGTTTATTTCAATATTTTTTATTTGCTGGCTGCAAGTAGTGGTTCTTTTGGTACCTTGTCATTTCTTTTCACAGCATGAGTGACTTTTTTAGAAATCTGCTCTTTCTCAAGCTGCACACATGCTTTCCAAAAGGCTGCTTGGAAATTCCCTAGTTAGTAATGCAATTAATCATTAATTTACTCCCATGAATTTAGCTTGGCAGACACAGCTTTGTACGAGTCAAAGAAAACCATAAGCCTTAATGAAATTGCAGTTAAGCTGCTACTGATAGCTGCAGTTTTTGGTCACTACGTTTAGGCAGATTATATGTGTATATTGCCTTTGTCTCTGCTTTTAGAAGGTAAATTGCAGCCTAGGAATGTAAAGTAACCCATTATTGCTTTTTTCCTATTGCTAAATGAGAAATAATCACTTTTAAGGTTAAAAGAGATAAGGCAATTGTGTTGGATACAGAATTTGATGCTAACAGTCTGAACTGCTGGCTTTGGCCATGAATCCTTTTGTGACTCAATCTCCTCATCTGTTTAAAGGGGATAACATTGCTTCATGTAACCAACACAGGGGTGGTGGCGATTCTGTTTAAATATCTGATGTTTGCAAAGTATTCTAAAGACTTAAAGTACCAAGTATTGCTTTGACAGGCTTTTGCATTCTATATCCTTTATTTGAGCAAAATAAATTTTTATGGTTTTTTGCTTATGAAATCTGTCAATTATAACCAAACTTTATATCACACTTCAAGTTCATCTGTATTACAGCTATTATATAATAAGGGATAAAATACATAAAAATTATCTAGCTGATACCCAGCCTCCTTGACTGTAAGGAAGGCCAACACAGAAGGCATTATTCTCACTTCTGCCTCCTGTCTTTCTCTGTTGGTGCTAGTTGGACAAGCATGTCTTATTTATATTTGCCAAAATACAAGATCCTCCTCCCCACCCAAAATGGATCATAGTACTCTCCCTCTACAAAAATATGTGACAGTTACTAAGTGCACCAGAGAATATGGAAGGATCTTGAAGTCTTTAGGTGTAAATATGTATGTTAAGGTTCCCAGTGGTTGACAATTTAAAATAGTATTAATAATAATAAATCAAATAATGAAGGGCAGCATGTGACAGGTCCAGGTAGGACTCAGGCCAAGTCAGTCTGTTAGCACCAGGTCTCAGTAGCAGGTAGTTGGAAGAACTACCATTTATACCTTTCCCATTTACTGGTCTCCAGCCTGTAGGAAGCAAAGAAGGAGTCTCAGATAGAAAACTATTTCAAGACAGATTACACAGTACCTCGTTTGCTAGGTAGGTGTAGAGAACTTTGCCTTTGATAACAAACCAGCGTTTCTTCCAGTGTCTTTTGCCTCCCTTACATCTGCTGAGGTAACCACTTATGGTAGCTCCCTCTCCTGAGGCTGCCACCTGGAGCACAGAAGGAGAAATCAGGATTTGTAACAGTAAAGTTTTTTCCCCTCTTGATTATGCATGTTTGCATCACACCAACCACTAAGTGAAACCTTAAAAGTATTGATACAGAAAAAATATAAGCATGCTATTATTGTTCTTTTTAACTGTTTGAATATTTATAGGCAAACTTAATTCTCAGTTACTCCAATGGAAAATATGCAGTTGAGTTATTATTGAGGTCAGTAAGATTACAATTGTTTTCTGGAAAGCCAAACTTGTCCCTTTTCCCACATCTGGTGGCTTTGGGGTGCTTTTCATATTTTAAAAGTACATGCTTCCAGAAGTGAATTAGAGTCTTGTAGCTGAACACTTTTAAGACGTAGGTATATATAGGGCCTTGTTATGTTTTTATATTAATTTTTGTCAATCACTTTGGTAATGACTTGGTTTCATTTTTGAAATAATATTTCTGAGAAGACTTGCTCCTCTTATAGAAATATTTTGAAGTCTGAAGGCTTAATGTTCTCAAAAATCCAGGTTTTGAGTAGATGGAACTATACACATGCACACATAGAATGCAGTGTACATCATTAGTTACAGCAGTAAACTATAGTAGTATTGGATTTGGAAACAAAGGACATAGATTCAAAAGCAGCTTTTGTAACACTGATACAAGAGATGACTGAGAATTAAAATAGCAGTGTTTTGCAGCAGAACAGAAATGTTCCCGGACATGGAGTAATGCTATTGTGAGATAGTTCATGTTAATAAAGATGTGCTGCTTCCCTGTGGATAAAAAGGTGATGCTTTTTTCCTCATGGGGTTGAAATTCTGCCTGCTAGTTCTTTTAGTACTCAATTTGTGTGTTTGTATTACGTGCTTGTATCTTTGGCATGGTTTCATGAACAAACCTCAAGAAATTTCAGTGTCTCGACTGCACAATGAGTTCAGCAAAATGTTTGCACCCTAGTCTCTTTAATACAATGATAAATGCCTGCAGAAATGGGAGTGCTTTACTGTACTCAAGTTCAGGGGGCAGTTTAGCTACCTAGAATCAATCATCAACATGATTGGCACCTTGTTCCTGGAAAGAATACTAACACAATTGGAGAGATCATGTCCCCATTGAAATTGGTGGAAATTTTGTTTACATTGGCGAAGTCAAGATTTTACCCATTTGATTTGAAATAGTTTTGTTTGAGCTGGAGGGGAAGTGCCTGGTGAAACATGCATGTTCTTGAATTGACTGCCAAGGACTACTCACTAAGTAAGTCTATTTCCTAAGTAAGTGTTATTTTATTTCTCTTGAAATCAAAGTAAGATTTCAGAAGTAAGGGCCTTCTTAAGAAAGGTAACTGATGACCAGTATATCGTGCTCTGTTGATCTGCCCTCTTGTTCTGTCTAGTACCTTGAAAGCATTTTAGTTTTTTCAAGACTTCATAGGCTGATGAGCAAATTAAAGTACCATACTCTCCCACTCTCTCAGTGGGCTCAAGACACTTCTGTGGTATCTCCAGAGCTCAGAGTATTTTTGTGAACACTACTGTGAAAAGCAAAAAAAAAAAGAAATTGCATGATGAAAGTAAACCAAGGCATGTGCTGAGCCCACTGCACACAATATAATTTAAAAACATAGCAGCTGAAATATGAGCACACACTTTTCTATAGTTCCTTGCCTTTCTCAGGCAGCTTGGTTCCTACCTCCATGAGAGCTGAAGGGATTTTCTTCTGTTTCTTAAAAGATGAATAATGAATATTGTGGAAAACAGAGGAGAAGGCACTGCTTGAACACCTAGATGAAGCTGGAGGGAAGCTCACACTTAGTGGTCGCTCTGCAAGATTAAGAAAATTCAGAAAGGGAAGGGGGAAATGGATAAGTTGGTATATATCAGGCTAGGGTAGAGACATGATGCACTAATATAAATAACTATGGAACATGCAATGTCTCCTTTACACACAGTTTTTACTTCAGCCTTTCTTTCAAATCACCTTTTTAAGTCTGATGAATGGGTTCCATGGCACCCTCAGTTAATGGTACTAACCTAAAGTTTCTTGAAAAGGCCTGCAAGAAAGCTGACAAAGCTCAAAACACAGCTTGTTTTCTTCTTGTTTAAAATGAGCATTAAGCAAATGGTTTTGATGTCTTTCTCCTTTATGTTCTGTAACACCTTTCCAGGATAGATTCACTAATACAACATTCTTTCTGTATGAACCATTCATTATATTTGAGTTGTACGTGGGAGACAGTTATTCTGTATCTAAAAATTTCCATTAGGCCCATGTGTCCGAGTTAATATCTTCATGATTTCACTTCTGGCAACACATTATTTGAAAGCTCTTAGTAAAGCAGAGAATTAGTTTAGCACAAATCTTAGTTACTGTTTCTGGACACACATTGGCTTGGGGATGCTTTTTTTGGCTGTTGTGACAGCATCTGTTGATGTGTTTTCTTGGCTAGCATGAATTTCTTTAATCAGAAGGGAAAAACGAAGCTTCATCTGTCCATGCCTTTTTTTCTGGCAATGTAGTAAGCTTACTGTTAGAGACTATCTACATGAGTAGTTGTGCAAGAAAATTATTTCCTGTTCACTCTCTGTTCATATATCTGTAACCCCTCTCCCCCTTTTGTCTTTTATTTGGATGTGTACTTAAATCAGAAGAGACTTATACAGTAGGATAATAATACAAAGTTCTAGATAGGCAGTAGCTCTTCTGCTTTGAATTCATACTTTCATCTATAGCTAGATAAACTTGCCTTGTAAAGCATCTCTTAGTGACTCTGCACTTAGCTTTAGTATTTCTTTTTGTAAAAGCAACCACATGGATGAGGACAGTGAAGAACCACAAAGACATGTTTTATTTTAATGGATAATTAATTGGAAATGACAGGGAATAGTTATCACCTATAATTACATCACAAAATAAAATAGTTCAGTTAGGAAGAACCTACAACAATCTAGTCCAATTGCTTGTCCAATTAAGGGTTGCCCAAATATTAAAACATGTTATTAAGGGCATTGTTTAAATGCCTCTTAAACACTGACAGGCAGGGGGTATAGACTACCCCTCTAGAAAGCCTGTTCCAATGTTTGACCACCCTCTGGTAAAATAAAGGTTTCCTCATATCAAGTCAGAGCCTTCCCTGCTGAAGTGCTGAACCTTTCTCATGTGTCTTGTCACGGGAGAAGAGATCAGCACCACTGTTTCCATGTCTCCTCCTCAGGAAGCTTCCGAGAGCACCTTCCAGACTCCTTATCTTCAAAGGAGGCAAACTCAGTACTCAGCTGCTCCTCGTAGGACATTGTTTTTATCATTATTCTGGTTTATCCAAAGGCTAAGGGAGGTCTCACAGAACTGGCTTATAATCATACAATCCCAGAATATTTTCAGTTGGAAGAGACCTTAAACTTCATCTTGTTCCATCCCCTGACATGGGCAGGGATGCCTTTCACTAGACCAGGTGGCTCCAAGGTCAGTCCAACCAGGCTTGGAACACTTCCAAGGGACAGGGCAGCTGCAGCTTCTCCAGGAATCCTGTGCCAGTGCCTCATCACCCTCTGAGCAAAGAATTTCTTCTGTGGAGCTAACCTAAGTTTCCTCTGTTCCAGTCTGAAAAAACAGTTTGCTAAACTTGATTTTATGGTTCATTAAGCAGTTTTAGCTGCTCTAGAGCCTGGCTTTCCCAGAACCTCAGTACACATGCCTCAAACTTGAGATGAGGAGTACTATTTAACAAAACACAATTTAGAAGGCAGGTCCTAAATCATCCCCATTATACAAGTAGGAAATAGATTTGTCAGCTTTGTCAAGAATGAAGGAATCTTACCTCTTTTCTTAAGTTCCACATAGCAGCTATCACAGACTTTGGCTACTTGATCTTTGAGGTACTTCATAGGGTACTTGTTTCTTGAACAATTTCGACATACAATCTGTTTCAGCAAGAGGAGAGGCACATAAATACAATATAAGTTTATAGATATGCACATACAAAACAAATCCCCTGAGCTGGCTGGGAGAGGAAGTCGGATAGTGGACCAGACATGACTCTCTCCTGAATCTGTGGCAGTCGGGAAACGCCTGCTGATTGAAATGTGATTGCTGTAGCTTTACACTGTTGCAAGCCAAGCAGAATTGGTCACTGTATTTGGTTGCACACCATTGCTGTGTCCTTCTCTCCAGGAATTTACACCTTCCCACCACTGAATCACAGAAAGACCGCTTTAATATGACTTCTGTTTTCGTAGCTTTGTAAGTAACATTGTTTTCTTAAACAAGTTTGTGTGCTCCTCCAAACCCTGTGTATGTACAGATTGATTTTCTCAGTGGAATTAGGAAAAAAAGATTAAGTTAAACGCTTTTTTATCCTATCAAAAATTGCTGTTGGTTTTATTAAAATAAATTTTAAAATCAGGTTAAAAGACAGCAGTGGTTTAAAACAGGACTGCAGTTTTATGTATACAGGCAAATCTCTTTAGTCAGAGGTCTAGGGATAAAACCAGGAAAGCTTATAGATCCCCTGAGCTTTAGGGCAAAAGGCAACAGCTCTTTGGAGCACAGAGGAAACGGTCCCTTTAAGTCACCGATCGAACCATGCTCTGCTGCTGAGTTTCTTCACTTTCCTTGGAAGATCATTTTGCCAGCTGTTATTAGGGACACGACATGGAGTAGTTGTGCTACTGCTCTGGTCCAGAACAGAGCCTTTATTTTTAGTCTATTTCTTCATTGTCTCTAGAGCTAGCTGTGTGTTAGATAAAAGGGCTGCACTCAAAAACAATTATCCTGTCAGCCTTTAACAACTAGCCTTTAGGAGGTAATTTGACCGTAAGGAAAAGTTACTGTTATTCCTTCTAGTAACAGTAGAAACCCAGCTAGGTAATTTAGCAAAGCGCTCACTGGTTCTGTTAGAAGTCGAATTGTCATTTTGATGTTGCTACAAATTTTCAGGTTACAGCAGCGGCCGCCAGTGCCCTAGAGGTGTGAATAAAACCCCCTTGAGAAGCTGGCACAGCTCTTACCTTCCCGCAGGCATGGCAATGATGTCGCCTCAAAGTGAGGGTAAAGTCACAGCCACAGTTCATGCACATCATGACATGGGACACGGGCACCAGTGTAGGAGGCCTCTCACCCAAGGGTATTCCAAGCCTTTCCCTTAGCTTAAAATCAAAGAAGAATAAATGAAGAAGCATCCACACTTCCTAAGTCCACTTAGTCAGCCCTGTTGCATTACATACAATTCTCTCATTTCAGTCTACCTTCACCTACTAAGATCCCCAAATTTTCTCATTCTTAATGCACTTCTATAAGTGGCATACAGCTGCTTCAGCATTGAAAGACTAGCACACGCTGCTGTTAAAGCGAGTCACAAAAAGTAAAAATCCACATAAATCTATTTTTGGTCAGGCCCTAACACTCTTCCACATCAGAAAAGTATCTGACTAATTGCATATGAAAATTGCAGGTAGGAACATGACTTAAAAACATCTTTTTGTTAGCAGCTTTTGAAATGATATCCAAAAAAAGGTCTACAACCTTAAATTGGAAAAGCCCCTGAGCTCATTGTCATTACACCTTGGGACAGCTGTGTGATAAGGGAAGGGAGGATAAAGAAAACAGTAGAGGCAAAGATGAATTTACCCCACTCCAAATCTGATCCATGCTTTCTGGTTGATCTCAATATGTGTAAGCAGTTTTAGAAAATGTATTTACTGTTCCTAGTTCTTGAAATGCATCACATGGCAGTGATGTTCAGGTGCCTTTGCTCCAAGCCCAGGGAGCCACGATCAGTGTGGAACTAAATGCAAGCTAACAAGGTGTGCTACTTCAGGTTCAGCACCAAACTATTATGAATGCCCCATTGTGATTTCACAACTGCTCAGCATTTTGCACAAGTAGGACAAATTTTGTGCTTTTGAAGGATTGTTTCCTGTATGGAAATCAGGCTTCTGCCGACACACAGGATCTAAACACAGACAAATCAAATTCCTCCAAGTTTCTCCATGCGCGCATTCAAACTTATACGAGAGGCAGAGATGCAAAATAAATTATTGTTTCATTTGTTGAAAAAGGATTTGGTTTAGATTAAACTGACTAATTTCAAATGTTTTTTCTGTTAAATATTTGAAAGTAGATTCAAATACAGGCCAGAAAAACAAGTCCGATTTGTTTTTGAATTAATTTTTTACTTTCTGATGTCTTAAAAAAATAATTCATAGAATGGTTGAATTTGGAAAGGAACTCTGAAGGTCACCTGGTTCAACCACTCTGCTCAGGCAAAGCCACATAGTGGCAGTTGGCAAGAACTGTGTATGGGTGTCTTCTGAACATCTCCAAGGGTGGAGACTCCACAACCTCCTCAGGCAACCCTGGGTGCCAATGCTCAGTTGCCCTCAGGGTGAAAAAGTGTTTGCTGCTGTTTAAAGAAATTTCCTGTGTTTCAGTTTGTGGCCACTGCCTCTAGTCCTGTTACTGGACACCACTGAGAAGAGCCCGGCTTCTTATTCTTTGTTCCCTCCAGGTATTCATACAGTAGATGATCCCTGAGCCTTCTCTTCTCCTGGCTGAACAGTCCCAGCTTTCTCAGCCTTTTCTCCTATCTGAGGTGCTCCAGTCCCTTATCAGCTTTGCTGCACTTTCTTGACTCTTCCCAAGGTTTCCATATGTCATACTGAAGAGCCCAGCATTGGACACAGCACTCCAGATGTGGCCTCAACAGCACTCTTCTGTATTTAGTAAAACTGGGGCTCTATGTAATCTAAAATAGCTTTTTAAATTTTTATCAGATGCAGGTTTTGCCTCCTTAACTGGGAGTAGAATAACTGAAAATAATGAGATAATAATATGCATAATTGCACTGATATAATTTCAATATTGCTGGTGGGGTTTGCACTGATAGTGACTTTATTGTGTATATGATATTAGTGTAATTAATGGGTAGGGTTTTTTTTAATCTGTGAAGTTTGTAGCTATTTTTAATAGATCCAAAATAACTACTTGTTTGTTGTTAGGACAAAACAATCTTCCTCCAGAAGAAAGAAGCAAAGGCCACAGAGTATGGCGTGTGATTAATATTTCAGAGGTGGCCCATGAGGTGTGATGAGTTTCACTGTTCAAGCTTGGTATGCTTATTTAAATGAAAATAGAATGTATGGCTACTAGGAACTCCATACTGTTCAACCCTCCTCCTTTCATGTCTCTGTCTTTCTCTCCCTTCCCTTTTCAAGCATTGAAAGTTTTGGCCTCCTTTTACCTCCACGCTACTGTGGAAAGTCGAAGTCTTGTGAGCTTTGCAGTCATCTGGGATGTGTTTGGTGATGCAGCTGTACCAGTCATCCCTTTCTGAGCAAGAGCTGGGGAATGAAATACAGCAGAGCAGTCAATGCCATGTACAGCAGGGACTGAAACAAACTGATCAGAGGAGAAAAGTTTCACTTCATGAATGTTTGCTTTTCCCCACAACTGCACTGAACTTGTAATTTTCTGACCAGGAACAAAATTGACTGTTGGACATATTCAGAGTGATAATTAGTGTAGCTCCATGCTTAGGACTGTGACTGAGAAGGAACCAAATACCCAGAAATTTTTTCAAAGTAGTCTCTGGCTTTGCTATAAGCTGCTCAATCCTGGATCACACAGGACAATATGAAGTGGCTCTTTTTGTCCTTGTCTGGCCTATCTTTTAGGGACTCTAGTGCATAGAGTGTTGGCATACAGGGGCTGCTCAAAACAAGCGTGTTTATGCCGATCTCTACAGTGGGCTGCTTAGGTGAATTGCATATCGGGAAATGCAGAAGTGTATTGCCCACGGTAGAGGTGTGAATGATTCATTTTCCTTTAGCTTCTTCACAGACAGCCTCCAGTCTCCTGGAACAGAAGAAGCCAGGATAGCAATTATTGAAGGAAGCTGGGTGTTCCCTGGAGCTGCAGTTACCCAGTGGAGGCCAGTCATTCTCCAGACTGGCCCCTAGATGCCCCCTGTGGACAAGGCAAACCAGCGAGCACTTCGCATTTGCCTGCTAGTCCAGCTATCCGCAAAAACCAGCAGGGTGGGTTCCTGTTATTTTACAGATGCATTTGCTGTGTTACAGCTGTGAGGTATCCTGCCTGTTTTAGCTGTTTTTTCTGCTGTGATTTCAAACTGTGCACTTCCTGTTCCTCTGAAACTCTGCACAGCTCTAGCGGTTTCTAGCCTGTCACTGGAGAGAATGCAACTCAGTATGGTCTCCCCTTTCCAGATCATACCAGCCACTCACATTAAAGCTACCCACTAGCCTTTGTTGTAAAAACTAGCAGTGGTATTGCCAGCTGCTGTTCAGCTGTGATTTCCTCACACTGTCCTCATGAAGACCACCAAACATGACATCTGAGAACAACTTGTGTTTATGGTCTTAAAAAATAAAAAAAAAAAAAAAAAAAAAAGGAGCACAAAAAGAGAGGATGTGCCAGATTTTCAGATTTTCTTGATGATCTTTGACTTGGCATCCCTCTGCACTATAAGCACAAGCCCTTGTCTGACAAACATCAGCCTGTGCAAAATTCAACAAGCCTGGAGCAGAAACTCTGAGCTAGTGTATGTACTACAAATGGGGTAGCTTCTTCTGGAAGCGAAGGAGCTAAGTTACAGGAGATCACCTCTGTCAAGAGTCACACTACTAGTCACAGAATCCCAGAATGGTTTGGGTTGGAAGAGACCTTAAAGATCATCTCATGCCATGGGCCTGCCATGGGTGGGGACACCCTTCCCTAGACCAGGTTGCTCAGAGCTCTATTTAGCCTAGTCACTCCTTATTACTACCAAAGTTACCACCTGTCTAACTACCCTTTCTAAGAAATCTGAAGATGTCTGTATCTTCCAGACAAATCATGTTCACTGCCTAGAAAACACTAAAAGAAGTCCTGATTTTCCTGATTTAAACATTTGTCTTGCTAATTCTTTAATGGAAATTCTCTTCACTTGAGAAATAATATATGATTAAAAAACCCAAAAGAAACACAAAGGAAATCATGGCCCATATAGTGGTGGAAATTAAAGCCACTTTAGGAAAAACAGGTAAGAAGGACAACATAGCAAAAGTCTGTATCTAATTGGCTCCTTAAGCCTCTTTTCCACTCAATTAAAAATATCTAGGAAGTAATTAGCAATTTTTAGTGACTAGATGTGGGAATAACACCCATATGCTGATAAGTAAAATCAATTATGTCAATTTGCATAGGCTTGTTCTTAATTAGATATTTGACTGGTTGCATGAAAGCTCAGCAGAGTTTTTGCTGAACCTCTGACACTCAGAAGCTCAGCCCTTAATCCACCATTGCCGCATTTGGTCCTTGTAGGATTTTTGGGATGCATCTTCTGTGCTGAGCTATCGGTTATCCATGTCAGCTCATATATTCATCATTAAGCAAGCAGAAAGAGGGGGTCAAGTTGCCACTGCATTTCACTAGACAGCAGGGGACATCCACAGAACAAAGAAATTGGACCAGGATGGGATTTTGTCAGAGCGCTACCACTATCACTTTAAATTAGCCTTGCAGGAGGTAATATTGACTGTGTTATCCTAATATCTTCTCTGGTATTTTATATAAGCACCACAGAGTTATACCTGTGTCCAAGATTAATATTTTTGAAATGTAAATAAACATATAAGAGCATATGAGCCTTTTCCATAAAGATGTTGTGCTCAAATCTGTTAGTAGCTCCCTGCTAAACCAATAACATGGCTCTTCAGGTGAATGAACCATTTTCAGCAGGAAATGCTAAGACTTTACAGTACTATCTGCTCATACAGCCATGCTGACTTCTGAGTTTTGGTCATCCTTGGTCTACAGCCTTTAGTCCTTGGCATTCATGTTGTATTTACTCAGTTCACTCACCTTGTCTCGTACAAATATAAAGGCTTTGAGGTTTTCACTTTATGTGTTAACCACTGGCCTATAGTGCAGCTTGCAGCCCCTCAGTGTGAGCAGTAAGATAGAGTCTTTAGAGATACTCGAAGCCTTCTGCACTTTTCTTCACGTCTTTGGTGCTTCTTTTGGTGAGTGTAACAGGCCAAGGATGTTGTGCAATGGAGTTAGGAGAGCGTGCTGGCTACTGGCTCACTGGTATCTCATTAACTCTGCCAGCCAGGTCAAAAAGGAGGAGGAATAATTGTTCTTGGGTGACTTTTGGCAGATTGGTCACAGAATGAGCAGCACAAGGAGACGGAAGGGGCTCTATCCCAGCCTCTGTCCTTCTGTTTTCAGAAGGATAATCTTAGTCTCAGATGCTGGTTCTATCTACAAACAAACGCAGCTCACAGTTGCCTCACATACTTTATTTATCCTAATTAAGCATGGACTTGATATGAGTACAAAAGGCAAAGAAGCAACCTAATAATGCAAGCAGTGCATCCCAATCTGCTCACTAGGGATGACAACCTCATTTGGTCTGGGGAAAGGGGACATGCAACAGAATTTCCCCTCTGCAACACAGAAGGACTGTACACATCTTGCTTTTATAATTGGCAGGTAATTCATTATTATATTTTGAGGATTGTGAAGAGTGTGGAGGTCTATGGAAATCTCAGATATGCCTGTAAAAGGAAATGGACCAAAAGGCTTTAACTGGTAGCTGAGCACTCCCCACAGACGATAAGTGCTCTGGGAAGGATGAGAGCTCCGAATGCTGATTCTGAGTAAGAAAGTGGCATCCCTGTCTTTTTCTGGCACTGTGTAATTTAGGAAGTTGCCTGTGTTTCTAGGCATTCTGTTGCATGCTGTAGTTGCAGACTGATGGTGGGAAAGTCAGTGCTTAAAAGCACTGAAGACCTTGTTATTTGGAAGAAATAATTTTAATACCCTCTGCCATGGACATTTGGGAACAGTACCTTGCTGACAGGGTCAGGCAATGGTCATCATATTCAATCTTCAGGATGTTTTGGGCTTTCTCTATCACTGGGCGACTGACCTAGAAACAAATGCCATGAACATGAATGTGGACATGAGTTAAACTGTCTATAATCAATACGCCACACAAGTTTCAATGCATATGACCTCTTATATCCCTACCATCTGTTTCATATTTCAATGCAAAAAGATGGGCATTAGGGTTTTTTGTATTGCTGTTGTAATGAGGTATGATCTCTATTTCAACATGATGGTGTGCTGAAGGGAAAAAGAAACCATAATCCAGCCTATAAGGATGAAGTATCTATGAGGGTTCAGTTTTAATATGACAAACTTAGGAGATGTTTAGTCTGCCAAGTGTCAGAGCATTTTGGTCTATGCTTGTAATGAATAGAAATCACTTTTTTTCTGATGTGTGGGCATTATACAGTGAAGCACTTCAGCGAATGCCTGCCTGCAACAAGGCTCTGTAACAGCAAAAAAAACCAAAAACAAAAATAAAAAAAAGCCCACTTAAAAGCTACAGCTCAGCTAAAATTTTTTCCCTACCATGAAGTATATTAGTAGCCTGCTAATAGCAACAGCCAGTGAGGAGAAACATAGGTTCATAGTTTCATACATTTTTATTAACAAGCACCATTATGTTACTCACTCAAGATTTCAAATGTATCTCAGTAAGAACTTACTCCACAACTCCTTTTCACTAAACAGTAGAATATTTTGGCAATTCCTAGGAATTTCTGGGATCCTTAAGTTAGTTTTAAACTCTCAGGTCCCTGGGGTGATCAACCCCTGCCAATTTTTCACAACACTTTAAACTTCCTATGTCATTCCACTGAAATTAATGATTAGTAATTCTCATCTTGTGTGTTTTCTAGATCATCAGACTCTTGACTTGTCACTTCAAACCTCTTTCACATAAAAACAACCTGGAATATTAGTTATAGAACAGTTATGAAGGTCCAATAGATCTCTTTGGCCCACTATTTCCTGTTGCATAGGTTCTGGTGCCAATGAATACTTAGGGAAAGAGTGTGAGGACAGCTTAATTGTGTTTGCAATTTATAAATTTATTGAAGAAGAAGCTGGTTTCGTATCACTACATGAAATTGTTCCCAATACACCTTTTCCCCATAAAATTGCCTAATTGTTTTTTGAACTATTAATGCTTTTGATGAAAACAGTTAAAAGGCACATGAAAACCAGCCATGTGTCAATTTTGAGTAGCAAGAGTTTAAAACCAGGCAGACTAAGCTCCAGTGAATATATTGAAAGGAAAAAGAATGCATTGGCTGGAGACAAAATAAGATAATAAATATTTTCTGTTTCATGTTTGGAGGGTAACTGATTTTGGCTTCTATTATTTATGCAGTCTCAATAAGGCTGTCATATTAAGTCACAGACTTAGAGATAGCATTTTTGCTTGTTTTCTACTGTTTTTCCTTCTGTCTCCTGTAAGAGACAAGGGAATGCTGTGATAACAGGTCTCTCCCCTCTTTCCCATTGCTTGATAGGAAACATAAACCAGCAAAGCACCAGCAAAGCACCCTATAAAACTTTAATTCAACCTTTTAATAGAGATGAAGTATTACCTTCATGCCTGATACAGCCCAAGTGTTTTTCAGTCGGTATTTGCCATCCTTCTGGGGATATGTATACAGCAGAACATCATTCATCTATATGAAAAGAAAGACAGAATCAATAATTTGCAATATGGCTTGCAGGCTTGCCTGCTTGCCCATTCTCCTGGGGGGTATACCGGAACAAGCTGTAATTTGATGAACTGCTGGAACTGTTACCTAACCCTAACCCTTTCCTAATATCCAGCCTAGCCCTCTCCTGACAGCTTCATGCTGTTCCCTTGGATCCTGTCAGAGAGCAGAGACTAGTGCTGCTCCTCTACTGCCCCTCCTGAGGGAGCTGCAGACCATGATCAGGTCTGACCTCAGTCTCCTCCGGGCTGAACAATTCAAGTGGCCTCAGCCACTCCTTGTATGGCTTCTCCTTCAGATCCTTACCCATCTGTGTGTTCCTCCTTTGGATGCTCTCTAACAGTTTTAGCTCCTTATGCTGTGGTGCCCAAAACTGCTCACAGAGCTCCAGGTGAGGCTGCCCCATTGCAGAGCAGAGCAGGACAATCCCCTCCCTTGCCCAGCTGGTGATGCTGACCCTGATGCGCCCCTGGACATGGCCGGTCCTCTTGGCTGCCAGGGCACTGCTGACTCATATTCCAGTTTTGCTGACCAGGACCCACAGGTCCCTCTTCACAGTGCTGTTCTCCAGCACCTCATTGCCTAGTCTACTCTAAAGGTTTTCCCCTCCCCAACACTAGTCCTTGTTAAACTTCATATGGTTGGCGATTGCTCATCTTTCTAATTCGTCCAGGTTTCTCTGCAAGGCCCCTCTGTCCCCGAGGAAGTTGACAGCTCCTCCCAGTTTAGAATGAATGGCAAACTTACTTCTTATCCCTTAGAGTCCTGCATCCCTGTTGTTCACGAAGATATTAAAGAGCACTGGCTCTAAAATGGTCCCTGCAGTACCTGGGCCCTAAACCCAAGGAAGTGAACTCCTGAGAGAGATTTTCAGGATCCTGACATAGTCTGCTATGAGGCTTCCTGAATAGCAAACTCAATTTTTTAAATGTATTTTAAAAGTTATATATCTCTTTAAAAACCTGCTTATTTTTTTATTACTCTTGATAAAGGATGACATTATGGTGTACATCATTAGCATGACGACCTTGCTTAATATCCCAAGATTTTACTAAATGTTACTTTGCTCTTAACTGCCCATTTTTTTTCCCCGTCCTTTTTTTCTCCCCTATTTAGCAGTAGGCTGTGATTTGGAGGTCTCACTAGCTACAATTTGACACGGTGAAATCATGACAAATATTTCAAAGCTTGTGAAGCAAGGCACACATATTCATGAAGAAAGAAAGGGTTTGCACTCACTGCTTTTTCCTTTGCAAAGACCTTAGTGATGGCCATATGAATGGTATGGACAGAATTAGTATTAGTACCAGTGGTTTCATGCATTCTCCTGCTTCAAATGTTCACTGTTCCCTCAAGCAGTGAAGACTAGCTGATGATAAAAGCTGATCTTGCAGCCTCTCAGAAATTTGCGCTAGAGGAGATGGACTGCTAGAACCCTCTGGGAAGATTGCCAGACTGCTCAGAGTTTGATATTGGACCACATACCCTTTTTCTGCACAGAGAAAGAAGGATATGTCTCATCCTTTGTTCCCTTTTTTCCAGTCACTGCTTTCCTTTCCTCCCACCTTCTTTTTGAAATTCTTTCTGTTGTGACAGTACCAAAAATGTTACAGTCAATGCAAGTTTTCTAACCTACAGTGTTCAAGTTGATTGATCCAAACAAATTTAAGCCCTGCTAAACTGCTGACATCCATACGTAATATACTCTCTTTCTAAAATCTTCTACTGTGTGTTTGGTTTTTCTGAATGTTTTAAAGGCTATCTAATTATGAACCCTGCCTTCTTCTATTCAAGTCAGAGTTAAACATGCCCTCAGTGTCAGTGGATCAGTCTGAATGTGTGCTGGAGCTGTGTTTTTCAAGCTGTGACTCCAAAAATCTCCTATACTTCAACCCTGCCAGATACAGCATTAAACAGTCTCCCATTTGATAGCAGCTTCCTGCAATCCATTTTCAAAACAAGTGGTCTTTGTAGAGAAATTCTTAGAAGGGTGAGATAAGAGACAGGCTCTGAGTTGCAAAGTCTTGTGGTGAGGGGCGACCTGCCAGTTTCAGCAGTCCATACTGTGCTGCACAGAGGCCACAACATCCTTGTAAACAGAGACTGGACTCAGGAAACAGACACACAGCAAAACTCACAAAACATCCTGCCAGGAAACACTAGATTCAACAATACCATCGCCTGCACAAAACAGCCAGCTCAAGTAACATTTTGATACACACAACATACACCTGCAGAAACATTTGAAATTTATCTTTACACTGTCATGCATATATGTGCTGTGCAGAGACATACAGTGCTTCTTAGGAGTAGATAAATATTCAGAGCACACCACTAAAGCCCATTTTGAAAGCACAGGCCAAGCAGAAGCCTAGCACACACCAAGTTTTACAGCCTATTCTAGCTACAACTTCAGTTTGATGGGCTCATCTCCTGGGATGTGTAGGGATTAAGTTCTCAGGGTTATCCTTCGGTGTGTACTCTTGCTCTGAAATTCTCTCCAGTTCCTGATCTTGATTTAGCTTTAGTCACAGCAACTTTGCTACTAAGAACTTCAGAAAATGCTATTCATGTAAAAATCTCCTTGGGATAGTGAAGGTAAATACACTTATTCCATCAAAGCCAATTGATGGAATACATGTTATCTTCTGGTGATCTTTTTGAGTCACTGCTGACATGTGAAGCATTAAAAAGAAGTTCTGAAAGGTATTTTTGTTAACAGACAAACCTGAGTTTTGCAAGTGGCTTCAAAGGATTACAATATGGTCATTAGAAGATAAAGGCCTTTAATAAATGTCAGTTTTAGGAGAAAATGTTTAGGAAATTATTCTAGTCTTGGGGTTTTGTCATGGATTTTTCTTCCACAGAAATCACTGAACCTGAAGGTAGATATTTGTCAATAAGTTTCAAGTAGTTTCAATGATCCAGTCACCCTCTCCCTGCCCCTACTGAAGGTACAATACAGAAAGCCTGAAGTAATTGCAACTTCAGCGTGTTAGATCAGGAAATAAGCCAGGTTTATGTCTCTTGGTTCTTGAAAGTGACCATTATGACTAGCTCCACCCCATTCTTTGCATGACAGCACATTTGGTCACAATTTGCCTTGCTGACTGAAAGGAAGAAAAAAACCCACTGTTTCTGGATAGTAAGAGCGTCTATTAACAAGACATTGGCTACTGTAATGTCTCCAGCTGTCAAGAGACACTTCTCTCTCTGCAGTTAACATCTGAACTTTCCCCAGGAAATAGTTTCCAAACTAGAGAGTGCCAGAAAGTAATTTCTGTGCTTGTTCTGTTCCAGTAATTTTGGCCTCTTGTGACTCATGACCTTCAAGCTGATACAACCATTTTAGATAACTTGAAATTTATATAAGTTTATCCCATGTGTAAATTACTTTCCTCTAAAGTGTTTATTATCAACTTGATTTTTGTTCTTCCTTTAAAATTCTCTGTATCAGTTACAACAGCTAAGTTTGTAGCACTTCCGTTTTTGCTATAGTAATGGGTTATGATGACAGCAGCAAACACATTGGAAGATTAAAGGGTAGTGATGTCTTGGAATTTTGCCCCAGCTTTAGCCACAATTCCAAAGTAATTTTGAAGACTAGCAAAGGCAAGCTCTTCAGAAGAGAGATCAGTAGGAATGTAATTTTCATCTGTTATTAAGTGGTTATCAGTGGACTTCAGAGTTACTGCTGCTGAGAACGTTGTTTCTTAACGCCAGCTCCTGGAGTTTCTGGCATAGCCTTTTTCCTGTGACTGCATCAAAGTCGTGATTCTACATGGGGTTTAGGTAACCATAGGTGTAGGCCGGGCTTTGACTACGAAGGCTAGAAGGAGGGACAGGCTTGCCGCTAGGCCTGATCAAGAAGAGTTTAGTGTAGTGAAAGTTTGAGTATTGGGAAGTATGTATTTGACATTTATTGCACTTGTTACAGTCCATTGATGCTGACTGTGTAAAACAGAACTGCAGCTATCTCACATTTGAAGATTTGCGTGAAATCCATAATTTTCAGTACATGAAAGTCTGAATTTTCACAGAAACCACTGAAACTATCAAAATAATGCAGCACCAGCACTTCATCCCATCCCATCTGATCTTTGATTATGATGGCAATATGTGATTGAGGCAGGAAAGAAACTTGTGCATACACTCAAGCACAAATAGGAGTTACAAGTAAGAGGGAGAAATATAAAGGATTAATGCAAAATATATGGCTTCTGTAATAAGCCATCTCTCTGCCTTACAATGATCCCATGGTGAAAAGCTGTCAGCATTTAAAGGCAACAGCAAATACATATGCCAGGCAAATAATTAATATATTTTAAAATCAATTCTGCAAGCAATATTGTAATGTTAATAGCATCAGTAATTCTCAGTTCTTTATGGCTTTTTTCTGGGAGGGAGCTCTGAAGAATTTTTCAAACATTAACAGGTAAGCAGGTAACAAAGTTCTAAGACACAGGTAAGTATCATAATCCCCTCAATATTGAAAAGTGCGTAGAAATATGTGTGGTTACAAAACACGCTACCTGAAAAGTTGACAACAGAGCTCAGGAGCCTGGAGTCTCGGATATTCTCTAACTGCTCAAAGTAGTGTGTGATGCAAAATAGAAAGCATAAGTGATCATAGCATATGTCCAACAAAACAGTGGGGTTTCATCAGTTTTGATTTGATTATGATGGCAATATGTGATTGAGGAGGGAAAGAAGCTTGTGCATACGCTCATGCACAAATAGGAATTACAAGTACTTGCAGGAGGGTTGTGGACCCTTGTAAAGGGTATTCCAGCCAAGTGATGAAAGGTCCATTTTTCCTAATTATCCTAGAAGAATGTTGCAAAGTGTCACTGAAAACTGTCGTTCTAATCCACACTAGGCTGGAGGTGTGTGTTTAGAGGAACGACACTGAGGCAAGGCACACAATTATCAGGACAGCAGGAGCTAAAAGCAAGTTCTTCAGTTTCAAAGATCCCTCCCAAGTGTGACCAAAGGAAATTTTCAGCTACTTCAGCAGTAGGATATTCTCTCTTGCTCCTGATTAAGTCTTCAAAGGTCTTAGGACTTTCAAGTGTGTAGCTTAATTCCTGAAGGTTTTCAGGAGTTCTCATCTTCCTCATCCCCTTGAGAACTTGCACTTCTTGGCAGAATTGCATCCCGGTGAAGGCTGTATGTAACTGTTGCACAACCGGAGGGTTGCACAGCACATATTTCTGGATGCGGGGCCAATGGGATGTGTGAAAGGACTACAGCCCTGTTGGCAACAGGAACTAACTCGCTACATCACTGTTGATGGTTAAATGACTTGCAGCCTAAAATCTCCTAGGCTTCAGGGTTGCATAAATGCATTGAAATATATGAGAGAAACAGTAAAATTTTAAAAAATTCTTACCAAGAACAAATGTCGAGGATGCCTGTTTTTGCCAGAGACTTTCATCAGCGTTCCCTCTTTAACAAAGATCTGAAGGAGAAAACAGCAGATTGTAATCCTGAGATTTCATTCTGAATCATTCTGAGAAAAAAAGAGTATTTGTCCTTGGGAAGGAGCTACGCCAACACCATTCATCAGCACAAGAAGACATAGAGAGCCTCAACGCTTGTTTCTAGCCTTACTGTCTATGATCTGGCTTACCAGATCCAACCCAGTCTTTGCCTGGGTTGCTCTGCTACCCTTCATGGCTTACATTTGTGTCAGTACAAAATGGGTTGGAATCCTACTTGTCCTCAGCCCACTCTTTCTGCACTGTGGACTGTGCTCAGAGGTGATTGTCACAGGTTGAAAATTAACATGTAATGAGCTTTCGAAAAGAATTCTTGTCCTTAAAAGTCCTCTGAAATAGGCAGACCTGAGAAAACCTGAAACCTTGGGTTTTAGTATGCTACACCATCTTAATTATACCTCCATATATAATTTGTATAATTTTGCAAGCACAATACTTTTTCAGTCCATCTCATTACTTAGTATGTAGGTAGGACTGTGTATGTGAAAGAAGCTAAACAAGCACACTAGAACTTCATTGCAGCAATGTTTGAAAAAGTCCGCCATAACTGACTGAACTACATCAGTGGATTAACACTCATGTGCCCTTTTCAGATGGAGAACAGAATCTAGTGTACTTCTCCACTCTAGAATAGTTTATACTCAAAGAGACAAATCCTGAAAAACCTGTGTGCTGGGCTTTGCAGAATTTGTTAAAGCATTACCTGGTAAGGGCAAGTGAGAATACGGATGTTAGAGAGAAAAATATTTGCAATATTTGGCTGATGAGTATTCTTATGCTATGAGTATGCATGCTTTGAAAATTGCTTCATGAATTTTGTTAAAGATATTGGTGGACTGAAGGGAAATTCAGAGTTGCAGACCTCAGGAAAGAAATCTTTTGAAGCATAGAAGCAGGTTGGAGCTGAGGGAACTGGACAGGTTTGAAAGTCAGAAAAAATTTGCATTTGATGTGGATAGCAAGACAGCTGTACACTCTCTCATGTTTGTGTTGATGTGTTGCTTAAAAACACCATCTTATATTAAAAGTACCATGGGGCAATGGTGAAAATATAAAATTGAAAAAAATTGAATTGCCCTAATTTAAGGTTCTTAGCCAGCTATATAAAGAGGCTTTTCAGGCTGAAAGCAATTCCTGCTAGAGTTGCAGCCTTTTGATAGGAGTATATAAGGAGGAAAGCAGTAGCTCCATCAAAATACCCTACACTTGGGGTGTCTGAGGACTGCTGAAGTGAAAAGCCAAAAGGCTGCTCTGTGTAAAAGCAGAGACAATGCATATCTTTCTCAGCATGACCTTCTTTTTGTGCACTGCCAGAGTGATGTTTTTTACATGAACCAGTGCTCCAACTTGTATCACAATAGCTCAGTAAACAACATCTGTAGTCATCTCAAACATGGCCATCCACACAGAGATATTGCTGGCCAGAAAGAATACCCTTATCAGCGTAGGTTTGCCAGCAGCACTCACCCTTCCTGGCTGGAGGAGGCCACTCTGCCCTCTCACACTGTGTTCAATGTGTACTAGCTTCTGCAAGTTTTCCTGGGAGAGAAAAACAGCATTTAGAAGGCTGCATGGAGACTGTTTTTATACAAGTGGGCAAATTTCCCCTCACCCCTCCTCACTGTTTTATTTCTTTAGAACTGGTATTACAGAATTAGATTTCAGAGAGAGCTGAGACCGAAGATTTACACCCAGAAAGTCTTCTTCCTGCCTTATGGATTTTACAGAATCTCATCACCTGCATTCACACCTGCTGTGACCTTCTACCATTCTTTTACCTGTGATTCCCCAGTGTACCTTCCAGAGGAACTGCTAACTTCATATGGTATTTATACATTGGCTTCTTTGCTGACTTTCTGGCTCTATGAACTAATAAAATAGGGACAAAGTACAGTACCTGCTCCGAAGGCCTTTGCATAAGAGCCATGACACCAATAATCCAAAGCATGCTTTGATACTTTCAGACTGTTGCTAGGTTTATCCGAAGATTTACATTCTGTGATAACAGATTAATGCCTTTGCAATAGGGAATGTAGAGGGTACACTAGTAAGCAGGCAATGAAGCTGCATTTCTGTTTGGATGCTCTGCAAAAACCAGGAAGTTTATGATTCAACTCTGATACTATTAACTATTTACCTGGCCTTAAGGCACAGTCAGTCAGTGGGCACTGGCACCAGGCATGAACTTATCCATGAAGATGGTAAATAAGATTAACCTAGATAAGTCTGTGCTCCCATAGAGAAAATCAGATGAATGTAAGAAGGAAGAAGGGATGTCTGTACCTTTGCAATATTGCTAGTCTTTTCAAATCTCCTTCCATTTAGCAGATGAGGCTGTTCAAATAGAGGCTTGTGCATAGGATTCAGCTGCGGTTTTTATCTGATCAGAACAGTAGAATAAGCTACCCAGGAGAAGTGAGTCCTCACTGGAATATGCCTAAAAATTAGGAGTCTCCTATCTAAGTCTCCTAGACTATAGAGCCACGTATCCTGTATCTTCAGTTATACACCCAGATAAACGACAGACTAAGGACCATACTTGATACAGCTTTGTGACCTGACAGCCTTTTAGAACAGTTTTCTGCTTCAACAGGCAGTGTTTTCCTTTGCTCCATTGACTGGCATTAATATACCCCTGGGATTAGTGAGACTTGATTAGATCATACACTGTATCTACCTGACACAAATCAGTCATGTCTACAGGATCAGCTAACTGAGAAAGTTATCACAGATACCAGAAGGAGCATATCCAAGTTAACATGATGATATGTCAAGGCTAATTTACCCTGGATTTCAGCTAACACAATTAACATACCTATCCAGGCTTGCTTTTTGAATAAGCCTGAAATCTCCCTATCTTACCACCCTAGTGAAATATTGCACTTGTTTAGCATGATACTTAATTCTTAATCAGTAACTGGGTGTCAAATACATGGAAATACCTACAAGCCTACAAGGCTTGACCAGCACAGGGCCTCACTGTGCCCATGTAACATAATTGACAGTTGACACATTTTCAAGAATTTGAGATGTCAAGTATCTCTTTTGGAATGCAGGAAGCAACAAATGGATTTTTTCAGGTCACTTCTAAAATACTATAGGCAAATAAAATAGAATCAACATATAAAGCAATAGCACAAGAAATATCAGGGATCATGGGGCAGCTAACTTTTGCAAAAGGTATTTGCAAAGGACTTTCCTGTCACTGAAGGATATTTTAGCCTGGCAATACCTGTCCAACTGACAGCTTCCACAATGAAAACCTGTTTTTTCATCTGCAGAAAAAGCAGTGTTCTCCTGTGAGCACACTCATGCCAGCGCTACTTCTACTCATCTGGGTTTCTACCAGAGAAGTTGCAGCAGCCCAGCTTCTCTCAGGACTGCTGGCAGAGGAGCCTCCTGAAATGCTGATGTTTGCAATATGGACACATGTTCACCAGGAAACAGACAGAGAAGTATTGAACTCATTTCCTGAAGGAAGTCAAACACGCATAACATGTGAAGGATAGTGGTTTATCTGGGAATGTGGACAGCTGAGGCAGGGCATAGTTTCCTGCCAGTTCCCCAAAATTCTGAGTTTATATAGCTTTTTTCATTGGTCTTAAAACTATCACTATTCTTCTTTCTAAGATCCTTCACAATCCTACAATTAAGGAATAAAAGCAAAGCTCTATAGTACTGCAAAAGTGGTGTCAGAAATACTGCTGTGGCCATTTTAGCAGTGAACTGCAGCTTCCATAATTTTATCATGATGTCTATGCAGCAGGAACACCTCCCCAAGGAATTCACCAGCTGTTAATAGCAACAGTGATTTATAGCTCTTAGCATCTCAGGGCCTCTAACAGATTATAGACATTCAGAGAGCAGTACAAACCCTGCTTAGTTCATCTCCTGGAATTACAGATAGACATAGACTCTGTGGTGATGGTGTGCCTTGTACTTCTTTTTGTACATCTGTAACTTGAAAGTAATATTTTCGTATATGGTGAAAATGCTGTGGAGAAGGTTATGGTCATAATTCGCTTGAAAATCCTGGGTTAATAGTCCCCAGGAAAAACTGCTAGAGTCTTATTATCATAAAACAACAACAAAAAAGCTAATAATGGGTCACTGATATTCTATAGAAAATGTAGATCCTAATTCAGTGCTCCTATGAGATTTTTGGAGTGTTGTTTGATGAGCTGGTACACAGGAACAGAAATCATCTTCCTTCCAGGTATACGCCAAGTCTAAATTATTTCTTAGAAATTCAGGCAGGTACATGACAATTTATTAATGCTCTAGAACAAGTGGCATTGTTCAGTTTCTTCTGTAATTACAGTAATTATTTGCTTTTATCTTTTACTTTTTTTAAACTGAGAGAAAGAAAAGAAGTTCTGGTTGTGGCTTTTGTGTCTGGGATGTTAATTCAGGAGGACAACCTCTGATTTAGCAGAAAATTGAACTCTGTTTCTCATGAACCTGCGTTTTCACAAAACCCTCCACATTCACACAAAAGGGAAAGAAGAAAATTTTGTTTCATCTCTTCCATAACAAAGTTTTGAAAAATAGTAGATGTGCTCTGATGATACAATAAAAAATAAGTGTAAAAATATATCTGGAATTTTTGAATGGAATTATTCCACAACAGACATTATTTATAGCAATTATTATAAGTCTGTGACATGTGTACGACTCAGATGATACAATGACATCCTTCAAATTGAAGCATGGCTTAGTTGAGACAAAATGATTTCATGGCAATGCAACACAAATTTGATTTTGGCCACTTACATATACTTCTGACTTCAGAAAAGTATTTCTATAAATATCCGATATACCTGAGTGAAATCTAAGGAAGCAGAGGTGCCAGGAATGTGTGGCCTTGATCTGTTTGAACTGAGCTCTTAAGAGTTCTGAACCTCTAACACAGATATCCCTAAAGCTCTGAGATTTTCCTGGAAGGTTTGCATGAGATCTCAGGTTTTGGATGAAATATTTATTTTGGTACAAAGACTGCTCTAATAATGGGAAAATATGATTATAAATTCTTTGCCTGAGGAGAAGGAAAATCAGAATCAGACCAGTTGAATCAAACCACTTTGCTTAGAAGACTGTAGTTTCAGAGTCTAGTTTACAGAGGGGTCAGATTACATTCCTTGTTATGATAAAACTCTAGGCTTGTTAGACATCCTCCCTGCAACCTACATCTGTTCTTTCATCTTCATAACCGATTAGTGTGTTCTTCCCTAACAATTTGAGTGCATTCATTTTTTCAGCCTCAAAAGCCTACCTGAAAACAAGCTCTTACTGAGAAGATTGATATTTCACTCCTTCCTTTCATCTGCATCATCTTAATGTGATGCCTTTTCACTTTGTATTTTGAATTTCATGTTCTGATGCCTGAATGATTATTAACAACCCTCTCATTGCTCAGAAAATGAAATAATAAAGAAGTGAGTTGAAACCTAAGAGGGAAAAAACCTCCTCTGTGCTATTTGCTATAGTATCTTACATCTTGCACAGCTGCATAAAAGGGCACAGACCAACTCCACATCTGCACTACTGTAAACCAGATCTGTATAAGCCCTTGAGTCTCACCTTGGAGGAGGCTTCAGAATCTAGCAGACATGTGTATTCACTTGAACAGGTGTGTAAAAACCACACTATTGATCAGGGGAGCATGTGTCATGGTAGGACTCACCGCTTGGAGCATGCTGTCATTGGCTTGGTCCGTGATTTCAGAAACAATGAATAAGGCAGCTGAGGGATGAAGGAAAAAAACCCCATGCATCACACAAAAGAGTAGAAAAATAACTCAAATCCCTCCTGATTGCAAGGGCATCCTTTGTCTTCTCTGCCATTTTCAGAATCCAACAGCCTAGCAACTCTGACATGGCATGGGGTGCTGTCTCCCCTTCCTCCCTTCATCATTTTCTTGTGTGAAACAGCATCATGCTTGTGCTGATCCAGAGAGCTTATGAGGTCCCTTTTAGGCATCAAGGATGGCACGAAGTCTTTTTTGTAATGTTTTCTAGTTGCAGATTCTTGTCGATATCTTGTTATATAGAGAGACGAATGTAAACCAACTTTAGCCACCAAATAGCATGGCAGTCTAAACTCTAACTCTTACTGCCGAGAGAGAGGATGTCATCCCTTTCTGATAGAAATGTGTGTGAAGTGGTGACACAAATTAATTCCTGGATTCTCCACTGGCAAATAACCTGGGCTGGGACATGTTTGCTGGCACTGAAAGCAGTGGCATAACACGGCTCAGGTCCCTATTTCACATCCCTTCCCCTGTGGCACAGGGCTTTCTATAAATTTCTGGTCATAACTTGGGAGCATGCTGGCTAGGAATGGCACAAGCATCTCCTAACCAAAATGAGATAGGCAATTGTGGTCAGAGGGCTTGAACATATGCCCCGCTAGTGTTTAAATTACTGGTATAGCTGTTGTGCTACTGTCAGTGACTAAATCTTGCACGAGTCTCTGCTCTTGGGCAGAATAAACTGACTTTCAGTCAACCACCGACTTTATTGCTATGAGTTGGTTTGAATTTATAATCAGTGTAAGAGGGCTGAATTGATTTCATTAATACAATGTTACTGCTGCTTACTCCAGTCTGGAAAATACTCCTACAGACATTACAACTAAACCTTGCTATGATTTTAGTGGGAGTAAGAGACTTCTGCTTTATCTATCTCATGTGTTGGAAAGGATGGTGTTAGCAGTAGATTTGTTCCTGATTTTGCAGAACTGCTTTTTATGCAATATCTTTCAACTTAATGTAACGTTAAGGAATCCAGAATACACATATGCAATTCAAATCTCCTTGGTTCCTCCCAAGTTCACAGAGTATAGCAGGCATACCATAGCTAATGGTACACAATCAGGCAGGGGGAACCATCCAAATGGATTTTACAATGACCAGGCCAAACATTTACAAAGTCAAAGAGGACTAAGATTTCCTCGGTGACCAGGGCAAAACTACAGTGTCTGCACTATGCCTGTATAGATGTTTTCTTCTTCCGTAAGTTCCATCATGCCAAAACTATAGGAAGCCCATATGTTTCAATTAAAAATAAAATTATACCATTCTTGTTCTAAATAATTTGTCTAAATTAGTAATCCATTCTTACAGATTTTACATCTAACCTATTAGCGCAAAATCTTGAAAAGAATCATCTTATATATACTACCAGTATAGAAATATTGCATCTCTTTGGAAGCAATGTTAGCAAAACAGAAGTTATCTTCTACCAATTTCATTTTACCTTGTGTGGCTTCATACTCTGTAGAATCAGGACAAAGATTATTCAAGTAATCTGTAGTAAATGATCAAATAAACACAGACATACAACAATCAGAATTCAGATCAACATAATTTGTGGTGTTGTTAGCTAAAACATTAAATCCTAATCACAAAATCAGACACTGGTTGGGGCTGGAAGGGACATTAAGTATCATCTTGTTCTAAGCCCTCTGCCTTGGGCAGGAACACCTTCCAGCAGACCAGGTTACCCCAAGCCCCATCCAACCTGGGCTTTGAATGCTTCCAGGAACTGGGCATCCACAGTAGTGTCCCACAGCACAGCAAAATTCATCTTTGATGGCATTTTACTTAGAGAATCAATGCAAAGAGCATTGATACAGATTTGGGCTCACATAACCTGGCAGGTACAAATAAACTGTCAAAAATGTTTCTCAAGAGAATTGCTGAGTAGCACCACTTTACAAATAACTCTTTTTTTTAATTAATTTTGATTTCCCATCTGAATGAATGCTGTTGGCTATACTTGCAGTTAGACTAAATGAATCATATGCTTTTTATGGGCACAGGAAGGAGACACTAGTTTTGTACAAGCAGGGTTTAACTAATTACTACCAAACTCAATCATAATTGAAAATAGGTTCTGTAAGATAGATACAATAGTGCTTAATGTGACAGCAATTATATTTGCATTATATACAAACCTTTAACCAGTGTTATTTTGGACTACTTTTCTTGGACCACCTGCTTATTCTGTGTCTGGGTCTTTATGCTTTTAAAGACTGCAGTATGTAAGTGCTACAGTTTAAAGACTCTAGCCTAGAAATACTTCCTTCTTATCTTGCTGATTAGTCCAGATTCCTAAATTCTGCATTGAAGAACTAGACTTCTGTGCTGAGAATGGTGCTGGGCATGGATGTCTGTTCCCTTGAATGTCTTATCCCTACACATTTCTCTTTCTAGTGCTGTGTCTTCCCTGGCATCTTGAACTTCACCTGGCTTTTACCTGCATTCTGGAAAGCATCTGCCTGTACTCAGGCAGGCAGAAGGGGCTGTGTGATGTCATCAGTCAATATTTAGTGTTCCTTTTCACCACTGCAAGCTCTGTTCTCAGCTGTGGACTGAGTGGACAAATCCTTTCAGTTGTGGTGCCATAAATGGTAACCAATACCCTCATAAATACCCCTCCTTATCTGGTAGAATCAGCCAGTTATCACACAAGTGCACCTGAGAATCTGAAGGACTGCACTGCTCCAGACTCCTTCTGTCCTAGCAGTCAAAGAGGGGCTTGGTTTCTTGAGGTGAAGGACTAAAGCAGTAAACCTATTTTCTGTAGTATCTTAATCCAGTAGACTTCATCTCAGTACACACAAAAGCTTTCATTTTCCCAGTTAGTGTCAGTACATGGGACAAGGAGGAACTCAAGTTGTTTCAAGCATAAATAGAATCCAGTCACTGGAGTTTCACTGAAGCCCTTCAGCTTTCTCACAAAATATCATGTTGCATGTTTGCAATTTATCTTGTGAACCACAGAAATGGGAAAACAGAGAATAGAAGGGCTATTTTAAAGTTTTCATATGGTCACTTTGTTCTGCTGCTTTTATAGAAGCCCCTTCTAGTACACTGTGCCCTTCATTGGCTGTATGGACAGGGTTTATGTCTTCCTTTTTACTGTCCCATGGGTAACTAAACCAAATCTTGCATCCTTGTCCACCCACAAATATGCATACTTCCAAAATATTTCTCTGTCTTTATGTCTATGGAACCTTGTTCTTTTGTATTCTGACTAAATTACGTGACAACACTGAGTTTCATTGTTACATTTCACCATTTCCTTCCCTAGCCAGTTCTAAACTTCGCAATTCTTTTTAGTGGCCACATTCTGCTTCAGAAAGCCTACTCTTCTCACAGGCTCAGACTTGGTAGATTTGGGGTGGCTTGCAGAGAAGGAACATAACCCCCCTTGGAGAGACTCAGGTAGCAGTTATACATATGGCTCTGAATGTAAAGGGAAGGTATAACTGTAAATGTAAAATCTGTAAGTTAAAGCTGTACTGTTAATGCAAATTTGTGTCTCTTCCTCCTATAATGCAGCAAAATTGCACTGTTTTTTTGACTATCACTAGCTTTCGGTACACTGTGCATAGGACTTATGATGTAGTACTGGGTACAAATGTTTTGTTGATAAGAAGATGGTGCTTGCCACTTTCATAGAGGATTAAGTGCAGAGTATCCTTGCCAAAGTCACCTGTCTTCTAGTGTCTCTGATAACTACCCTCAACATAATAAGAAATTAAACCTCTTTGTTGGTAGTGAGGCTGAACTCTGCCTCTCCTTATTCACAGAAGGAAAAAGCCAAGAAGTAATGGCTAAAAGCATCTGACTATGCTTTTTTGTGACTTTTCAACATGGCTGTCCTGTAGAAGTGCCTGCATCTCCCCAGGCTGCCTGACACTTCCTGAACTAAGCACATTGAAGTTCCCAGGAAATCCCATACTACTTTGGCCCTATTTTAGCTGTTATGGCATCAATATGTAGCACAGTGGAGGCACAGAACGTCAGGGCAGTGTTTCTACTGAGTTCTTTTCAGAGTGATTTTGCTGACCTGTGAGCATCACACGATACTGGAAGACACGGTGTACCACTTTCAGAAGCTGGTGTTTCACACTGTAAGGGCTGTCACTGGAGCTTTGCTGTCCTCAGTGGAAGGGAAGAAACACAGACATCAGGCGGAATGCGAGCTCAGCAGCACATTGTCATCTTAGTTTTAATTCTAGTTATTAACTCTAACACATCCTCAAAGAGCTTGATAAGTTAATAAGTGACTGAGAAACCACTCCAATATGTTTCAGCAAAATATGTACTCATGGATCTGTAGATTCACCAACACAAATTCTGTATGCACACACAGGAGTGTGTGGGCAACAGAGACAGAAACAAACACATCACACACAAGTGAACTTCTCATTTCAGTTTTAGCACCAGGTCTGTGAAAAAAGACTATTCTTCCATTCTACCCTATGTGTGAACACTGGTGGAGTTACCGAAAAAATTAAATCCTCGAGTAATCCCCATGGCAAAGCCATGCATTTAGTGCATGTAAAAAAACACGTGAGCCTCACCTCAAACTCCTGAATCATGGTAGCCAGTTGGGAATATTTAAGGCACATTTCATCTAGCAAAGCCAAATTCCTGTCAAACTGCATAATGTATGCTGAGTGGTGATGCAGCCTTGATTTTCTGGAGAGAAAAACATCAGCAACTTTCTGGTGTTCATCCCTAAGTTCACAGAAAGAAAAGAAGCAGCAAATAATAAATAAAAGTAAAGAAGTAGAGCCATACCTCTTGCTTATTGTATTAGATGCACAGTGGCTCTATACACTGTGCACTTAAAGCCTAGGCTGAACAGCAGGAAAGGAGGAGTCCTTCAGGACAGATTGACAACACCACAGGCTGCTGTAGCATGGGCACCATGGGGGCTGGTCCTTTGGCTGTGCCTCTGCCATAGCATCACTGTGAGGCTCATTTCAGGACACGGCTCCTGCTCCTGTAAATAGACCTTCCAATTGCTGCAGTGCTTTGAGTACTATTTGTGGGGGAGAATATAGCATTTGTTGTAATATTAGATCTTCAGCTCTCCTTCACTGTCTGTTTCTCAGCACTGCCTCACTGTCATCTGTCTCAGTATTCAGGTGCACAGTGTTGAAATATTTATAAAGCATATATAAGGAGAGACAGAACAAAACCTGAGTTCACAAAAGAGGAAGGAATCATACTTAAAAGAGGAACGTGAGTTCCAGAGCAACAGAGTGTCTTGAGCAGTGCAGGCACAGGGAAGGGCTTACTGGAAGCTTCAGGTGTGGTAATCACCTGGGAACCTATTTGAGTGCAGGCGTATAACATATATATATCTGTTGTGCTGGCAGCATTTGCAATACAGTCCTCTTTTATCCCCAGTGCCACAGAGTAGTTCTGGACAGAACACTCAGGGTATTTATGGTTGTGTTCTTTTTGTCTTAGGGAACTGGCAGCAGAGTAGGGTTGTGGCTTTTTTAGTACCCAAGACATTTGAGATCCCAGAAACACTGTGTCTGTTTGTGTTCTAAGTGTATAAATCATAAATCATCAGTGACACTTTTTAAGTCTTTCTCTCAACAGTCCCTTGGTGGGCACAAACCAAAACACAGTTCCCTTTAGCCTCTCCTTTCCTTCTTGTGTGCTTTGATTAGGAAGAGTAGGGCTGCAAGGAGACTTGCGCCCTACATTTAGGATTGTTACTGAAGAATTCTACTAGTTTTTAACTGATTTCCTTAATTGCTCAGTAGCTGTACAGAAATAGGATCATCCATTCTCAGTGACCAATGCCTCCTGGAGTTTGGCAAGTTGGAGGTGTGGGGTTTCATTCAATAGAACCTGGCAGCCTGGCTTAAGTCAGGGGCCTCCTCAGCTGAATGAATTTTGCAGCATTGTCTGTCCTATTCATGGTCTTATTCTCTCATGGAAAGACTTTTCCCTGTAAGGATGTTTGATGGAGTCCCATTAACAGGCTGCCAGAGTCCATTTGGCTTGGAAACCTAGGGTAGCAGATCCCTGCCTTGGTGCTGGGAGCAAGGGGCTGTCCCTAACTGAGACCTACACAACTGCAATGTAGATTTCTGTAAGCAGATGATCCTTAGGATCAGTTCTGATGTAAGTTGTTCCTGCTTTCCACAGCATGAGCCTGTGACCTTCAGGCCATAGGTGTGAAGACACTTGGTGATGACTGAGAAGTGGCAGGAGATAATGCATATGAAGCTGGCTGTTCTCTCACTGACTGACAGGGCCATTTCAAAGTCATCGGCTGTTCACTACACACATATTTCAGTATTTGATTTCTTAGCCTGACTGCTTCTACATTTACTTCCTTCCTGTCTGTATGCAAAATCTGCCAAAGTGGTTCAGATTGTATTCTTTTCATTTCTGCTGGGATGGTGAAGGGAACACCGATGAATTCACCCACCTCCTATGGGGAGGGTATGTTAAGGCCATCAAACTATGCCATTCTGTACTTGCCATTTAAGGACTCGCTCTTCCAGTTCTTCCAGGATGTCTTGGTGTAATTCATAAATTTCAGGGAGTTCACTTAAACCTTGCTTGAGTTTAACTTCCTCTTGTTCATTTTCATCATCATCTCCGAGCACTTTCAAGATACCTTCATAGAAATCCTGTGAACAACAGCATTGAAATGAGGCAAACAGACTTAAAATATCCTTTCTGAAATTATTATTACAATTTCTTGACTCCTAAACTATGCTTTCTAAGAATTAAAAGCTATGCTATCAACAGCAATAGTGTTCAGTAGGGCAAGGAGATCATAGAATATGTTTTCTTTTATCCATTAGTTCATACACTGTTTCAGCTGAATTCTACAATGCTATCAACCTAAAATGGAATGTTTCACCAGATCAAGCCATATGACCCTTATGTATACAACGCTTTGGTATCTTTTTATTTCCTTTCCCCCCTGCTTTCCTGGGTCTGGTTTGCCTCATTTTTACAGTGTTTCTTAACCCGAAACATAATTTTTAAAAATGAAGGGTGAGATTCTTACCTCATTGGATCCAACATCTTGACATGAAAAACATTAACAACTCCATGCCTTGTGCTAGAAATTGCACTAGCTATACTACTGAACTTAAATTTAAAAGTATGGAACAAATAATTTTCCCTATGAAACCTGAGTCCTTTCTTCCTCATCTAAGAAATGGTTTTCATCATGAAGTGGTTTATAAATTATGTAGGCATAGGGGCAATTTCCTCTATATTAAAATATAGCCCACTCTAGTACATAATAGGGCACCTATTTCAGAGCGCATAGCAAAATACTTCCCCAGGTTTGAGTTGCCCAGAAATGAATTTTTGTTCCCTGGACTTTTAGGGACAATCTTATGAACTTCCCTGGGCCATACTGGGATTTATCATGGCATTTCTCATGACACTGGCTTTTGTCTAGTTAATTTTTTAAAAAGTAGATAGAGTTATTAAGGAGGAGTCTAAAAAGAACAGACTTGCACAAAACTTGCGAATGTCCAGGTATGAGCAACACATCAGAGTATGCTTCACTGTGAATCTGTATTTTACGTTGGATTGTCCACTTTGGACTGATTAAATCAAGGTTGCTGTACTGATTTCGGCATGGTGAGATGTGGTTGGTATGACTGTGATCCTGCTGAAAGGTTCTGCTCTTACACAATAGGAAAGAGTCTAGTCAAAGACCTTCAAAACTCCTCTCATGGATAGGAACTGATTCCAGGCAATACCAGGTTTTAGTTTCCTCAGATTAATTCCTGGTTTTTCTGTTGTTACTGTCAACTGCAACGTCCACACTGGCTCTCTGTGAACTGGGATGACTGGATTATCTAATTGATAATACTCAAGAGTCACACATAGACAATGTTGGGGTTTTTTAGCAACTGTAACAGCTGAAACATTTGTTTTCTGAAAAGCCACTAGAACTAGGTAAAAAAAACGATCATGATGACAGTTTTCTTTTTGATTAACTATATCCTGGATAAAAAAATATCATAAAGATTTCTGAAAAAGTATTACTATGTTTCCTAATTATCTGGGTCTAATTTCTGCAACATGTCCTGCCCCAGTACCATAAATAATCCCAATGTTGTGCTATTAAATTTCCAATTTTTTCTGATGTGAGTTAGCCTATCTAAGTTCTTGTTTCAGTCAGTGTACAATTCAAAAGTTTTTCAAGCAACTAAACCAATCAATCTCTCTTCTGGATGCTTTTACTAACTCAAAGGAATCTGCAACCTTTCAAAATCCTCAGTCATCATAATTAATCCAGACCAGGGAAAGGGAAAGAATCTAAAGGGTTCTCTCGGCTTATTGTGCCTAGACAAGTGAATAGCTTGTAGTTCACTAGTGATGTGCTTAAGTAATCTATTACATTACAAAGATGTCATCTTTTCCAAATTAACATCAAACAGCTCTGTATCTGTCCACTTTCCACCACAACAAGCAACAGGATTAACACTCCTTTCCCACAGCATCTCACTAGATTTAATTAGTTATTAACTGTCTGTCCCCTTGATTATAATGAATTCTCAGACAAATAATTAAATTCCAGTTGCCTGGATAGCCAGCCTTCTAATGATTAACAAAAACCCTGCAGCATAACAGTAATCACTCTAAACATCCATTATAAATAATTATGTCACTGTTGAAAATGCTGAGTGTCTGTGAAGCCATTAATCAAATGCAAAGTGCTTTTCCAATCTCACTAACTGTAATCAGTCATGGCACCTGAAGGCCTCCAAGTCTCTCACAAAAGCCCAATGTCTAAGTACAGGAGGTAGTAAACACTGAGTCTATATAATTCCCTGATAGATCAAAACTTTCTTAAAACAGCTTCATGAACAGAAATTGTTTGGTTCAGGACTCTGGTGTGATAGCTACAAAGCTCAAACTCATCCAGGGTTGGATGAGCCTACAGATCTCACACAGTCTTATGCCTGTACTTGCATGTGCATGGAAAGCATAACCCAAGCTGCCTAGGTGACAGAAGGTTAGCAAGCCAGCTATGAAAATACATTTCTGAAACATAAACCTTTTTATTACATTTTGGGGATCCATAAGTAAGCCCTTTATAGCCGTCAAATGGCCATATCCTTAACATTCCTGATATAAACCCTACAAATAATGAAGTGAAACAAAGAGGCTCAAACCCCACAGCCACAAAGGTTGTTGGCTTGGTTTTTTTTCCTTTTGTTTGTGAACATCACTAATACACACAAGTTATGTCTTTTCCCTCCAGAAATGCCTCTGAAGAATTCTGTTCTCTGGTGTAAATGGGGACTGTAGTCTGGAGTTTGTTATGAGAGTATGAGACCAGGAGGAATGCAGGGTTTCAACAGTATCTTATGGTTTATGTGGAGCCCTGCCTAACTGACATATGATTGGCTCTTGGAAAAGAATCTGACACCCTCTTTGAGGTGATGAGCCTCCCCGCAGGATGCTGGGGTATGAGACGCTTTACTGATGCTGGGAGTGCTGGCTGACTTTACAGGAAACAGTTAGGGTGTGTGAAGTTTTGGGGAAAAAAAAAAGTATGTGGCTCTAGGCTACAGAAAAGTAGCCCAATTTACCTAGGATCAGTAACCTTGATACTTTTGTAACAGGTAGTTATTTCTAGATACTCTTACAAAAAAGTCAGCAATGCCAGCAACCAGAGGTTTTTGATAGAGCATTTATCAAGAAAGTTCTGTACAGGATTCAACATCTATATGAAATGTGATATTCTAATAAAAGGGCAAGAGGTGTAGTTAATTGGACAAGAGTTAATTCTGGGTTTAGCTTCCAGGATTCTATGAACAGATGCAGAAACAGTGAGTTTATGTATCATTTCTCTCCAACAATAGGGGTGAATGTGTGAGTCCACCTGCAAATTTCAACTGTGCAATCCTGTATATATGTTAGCCTTTATTAGCAAAATGAGTGAAATGAGAACACTTAACCTTGCAGGACCCCAGTGAAAGGAAGGAAAATCTCGTGTCAGACTTATGACTTATCAGGCAAGTAGGTTACCCTGGAGAAAAAAATTGCCTCTCTGTACGTGTATACATACATACATATATGCTATGCTGGGTGACTCCTTTTCTTCGACTTCTACTTCAAAAAAACTTGGAGTGCAGTAATTCATTCTGGATTCAGAATGTCTGTTTCTTTTTTTCTGTATATAACAGAACAGGCCAAGTTAGATCAGTTCATCCAATAGAGATGGATGAATCCCTGGGAACTGGGGACTACTACAATCAGTCTAATAGAGGTAGTCAGAAAATGATAGGACTGAAGTTATTTTCTACCTTTACTGTAAAAAGCTAATGGTTCTGCCATCTGCAGTGTGTTGAAAGCAACTATGAATATTAGAAAGCTGAGTACACTAAAGAAGGGAAAGTTGGGATTTTGACTTACAGGTGTAGCTAAACAGACAGCACTATTTGAAAGAAGACCTTTTAGAATTGTCCAAGAAATGCTGATCAGTTGCTAGATTTACTTGGGTTTCTTATTTTTCATCTTCTAAAGCACTAGCATAGACAATTCTAATCTAGTCATAATGAAAATCCTAGTCCTTGCATATTGACCACAATTGCAGGAGAACAGAATGGAGAAGGGAGTACGCCACCATTAATATTGTCTTTGCCAATAGTAATTTCTAGTCCTATGGTCTGACCAGAAGTTCCTCTGCAGGTGGGGATTGAGGTTACTTCTCACTGGCTCACAGTGTGTTTCTAGCATCAGGCCTGCATTTGATCTAGAAACTGTGACGTTCCAGTAGAAAATGATGATTATAGAGCAAAGCCACTCTTTAATAGGCCAAGAGAAATATCTGAAACAAATAGCATTTCTGTGAACAAAAAGTGCACATTGTACTCGAAGGAACAGATTGCTAGATTGTGGTTGAATTAGAAAAACTCTGAATGCCTGCAGTCTAAGGATTATGGGTGACCTTGATTCCAGGTCTTGAAAACAAAGTTGATTTGCTCTTTATTACATTGTCTCATTGGGAGGAACACAGGGCGTACAAAGCAGAACAGACCTGAACTGCTTCCCGAATTTTGAATTAGCTTCACATTTTTGTTAACAAGGTAAAGAAATCTTAACTCAAAAGGATGCAATGCAATGCTTTGAAGATGTTAATCATCTGCTGTTCTTGCCAGAGAAAAACTATGTAAATCTACATGAAGCAGAGGTCTGACCCCTACAGCTGTAATGGCTGAATCAGCTTTTCTGCATATATCTCTAGACTGTATTAAAGAAAAGGGAATGGTCTGATGGGTGAATAAATTCCCCTGGGATATTTCTACAATTTTTAAAATAGATGTGTGAGTTTCCATTAGGGAATAACACTGGGAAAAAAAAAAAAAAAGGGAGCAAGTGTACAGAGCAGATGCATTAGTGGAAAACTGCAGCTATTTTTCTGCCTTTGCCTTCATATGGGGATACCAGCACTTCAGCTACAGAAATCATGTCTACACACAGCGTGTTTTTACCTTCTTCACATCACAACACCCACTTGGCATCCAGACTTTTATGCTTTTCAGCAAAATACACACATACATCAACATACATGCATACAAAATAATTTTACATGTATATCTAGAATTGCAATTGCTTCCGTAGTCAAGCTGGTGTTTTAATGGACCGATACTAATGGGAAGTCATCATATTTGACACTTTTTAAGGCAGCTAGGGAGAACAAGAGAAAATCTTGTTGCAGCCCAAATTATGTAAATAAAGTCTACACTAATTGCATAAAATGGGGCAGGATTTTACAATCACTCTCACTTCTAGAATGAAGGTGGATTTAATAGATTCTGCATATTGCAGAATCCAAAGCTCCTTTGGACATCTATGCCTTATACCTGAGGGGAGGGTGAAGAGTTCAAAGGGGGAAAAGACAGCCTCCATATTAAAGCCAAGTACAGACATGAGGTGCTGTACAGTACCCTATGAACCGAGTCTGACTCATGGAGATTCTTGGAGGTATCTGCATCACAGTTAGCAGCCCCTCTCCGAATGATGAAAGTGGCACTCCTGAATTAAAGAGTGGCACATCATCTACAGCAGACTGAATGACCCCTGATCTGTATGGAGCAGCGATCTCACATTTCTCACTACTAGACTCAGCAGAAACAATGCCAGATGAACAGCAGAAAATGCTATCTCAGCAGCCACAATTAGTCCCTTATCCTGCCATACAGGGTACAATCTAGGTCAGGAACCCTGACCTCAGCACACATTCACATGCAGCCAAATAGACATATTCATCCAAAACACAGCAAATGAATTTCAGAACCAGCAGACTGTACAGTATGCACTGAGGATACTGTATCAGTGCAGCTTTTTACCAGGGAATTGTCCTGATCCAGATGTGCTGGTGTGGCTGCCTTCTCCTTTTAAGAGATACACAGGTTATCTGAAAGCTATTTTGGCTCAGCATTTCCACTGTGGAAGCTCCCCGGCCAATACATAGTTATTTTCTCACTGCTGATGAACACAAAAATGGATAAATATATGAGAACAAAAATCAGCCTAGTGTAAGTAAGGACAGGCTATTCTTTTGTAACAGTATGTCCTTAGGCTGTTGTAACAGCTTCAGAGGGCGTAACAGCAAGCTAGCTCTTTGCTTAGGCAGCACGTTGCATTCACTAAAACATTTTATTAGGAAAGTAATGACTTGATTGGTTCAGCAGAAGTTTGAACATCATCCAAGAAATTCACAGTCGTAAAAAAGGCTCAGCAAATCATTCACTGAAAGTGTAAATAATTAGAAAGATGGAATGGGATAATGAGATAGATGGAATTGTGTTTTTTCTAACATCTAGCAGTGGTTCCTAAATTAGGCAGTTAATTTTTGGTTTTGAGAATGTGCCACATATAAGAATTCTGAAAATAGAGTTTAATCAATGAGGTTTAACTCTTAAGTTAGAGGCTTGAGCACTACGATTATTTTGTTCTTTTTTAAGTCCTAAGATCTATTTTGCAGTCATGAACACTGAGATGTCCAGTGCAGGGTTGAATTCCAAACTGCTCTGAAGGCTGGAGAACTGGCACATATCGATCTTTATCATATTCATAGTTATATCTCCAAATGCTTAGGAAGCATAAATCTGGCTCTCTTTGTTTCTAACAATTGTGGTCAATTGTTTGAGGAAAATACAAACCAGGAAACAGGGTCAATTTTCTTTTTCAAAGGAGATGTTGGGGCTGATGTCTTTTCAGTGCAGAGCTGTCCTTAATTCAGTAAATGTCTTGGAGGGAAGTAATAACTTCAAAGGGGTTTCTGCACACACAGAGATTTTATTTACAAAAGCCAAAGGCAAAATAAACTTGAACACGGTCCACTATTAAAAATGAAAGGCAAAATAAATGTGATCATGGTACACTATCAAGGAAATGCTTGGTCCCATACAGACTGGGATCCTGAAGCAATCTAAGTCACCCCAAGTTTCATTTGTGTACATCTTGTAAAGCCATTTGAAACAGACCAGCTGAGGGGAAGCAAATAAACCATCTTGGTGATGTGTGAAATTTTAGACTGAGAAAGCCATCTGCAGCATTTTGTTCAGGAGGAAGTACTAAGAAAAAAATGTCAAGTGCAGCCTGCACTGCTGGGGAAGCATAATAGGAGACAGAATGATAAAGCTTGAAGATTAAGTGATCCTGAAAGAGATTCAAAGACTAATCGACTTTGAAAAAACTCTGAGTACCAAGAGGTCATCAGCTTGGACTAGAAGGCCCTGCCAGTTCCACCTGCTCAGACTAGAAGGACTCCTGAACTTACTGCTCCAGAGAACTGCATTACCGTTGAGTAGGGCAAGCAACAGCTAACCTTTTAAATTATTATCACTACTTCCACACCAACGGATACCAAGTTTGTGAGCTAACACAATGTTTCCAGTCTTTCAGTTCAATAGCAGAGTGGGTGTATGGAAATGTCATCATTTTGGCAATCAATCAGTGTATTAAAGTCTCCACTGAAAGGCCAAACAGAATCTGTTATGCTGAATGAACAGCAGCACTAGCCAAGCCTGGAAATGAGATGGGAAATTGCTCTTGCTGCAGGCTTAAGAAAAGCCTTTTTTTTCCTTTCTGAAAGTAGCTTGGGTGTGGTTTAGTTCTTTGCCTTTCTTACCAAGATGTGGATTTACATGAGAAGATGAAACTTGAGACATGATGCTAAGTTTCTAGAAACTGTTTTCTTGAGAAAGTTGGTGATGGGAAACAGAAATGCATGCCTGGATTGAGGAATGTTGTCAAGGAAGGTCCTAACTGGCCATGAATGTTGTGTTGTACCTTGAGATCAGTTTGGTGACTGTGGGCACTCTTGGTTGCTTCTGAAATCTGCCAGTGGAACTTGTGTCAATAGCAAGTGCACAGGAAAGCATGATTTTTTGCTGATGTGATTATTCTTAAAACTATTCAAATATGGAAAAAGGAACAATAATTAGAATTATTGTAACTTTTAGCGTTACGGCAGTATTGAAAATATTGCTTGGTTAGGTAATAATCAATGTTACCCCTACATTTTAAGGGATTTGCATGTTGTAATATTGGTAATAGTTTCTCTAAATATTCTGAACAATACACTGGGCAGCAGGTGAATACAAAGATTCAACATTAGTTGGGACAGAAAAAGTGACAGTGTTTTCTAGATTGAACGTGTTTGCAAATGTTTGGAGAAACCTGCAGATTATTTCTGAATGCCACTGCAGTAGGTAGGTATCATAGAGATGTCAGCTTATACCATAAGGTATCATAGAGATGTCAGCTTATACTTAGAGACGGGATACGCCAGGGTGACAGACAATCAATGAAACTCAGAAACATACCCTCTGAGCCTTTTCCCATAAAGATTTTTGACTTCTTCTAAACCAAAGACTTCCTGAACTAGCAGACAAGTGTGAAAACAGGCTGCCCGTTTCTCTCTTCTCCCTCATCCTCTGACACAGGTTCCATTCATACATCCTCACTAGTTAGAAAGCCAACTCATAAAAACAATTACATCTTATCTGAGAAACTTGCTTGTTGGCTCTGCTGAAAAAATGCCTCCTGTAATCCTGAAAGGAGTGTATGGGTCAAGACACATATGAACTTTTCCACTATATAAGGAAATAATTAATCAAAATTGTGATTTTGCCCTTCTTAAAATTCATACGGTTGGTGACTGCTCATCTCTCTGATGGGTCCTTCCAGTTCTCAAATTGATAAGGTTTTATTAAACTTTCTAACCCAGGGAATCGGGACAGGGAATGTCACAGTGCATGGTTATAGTAATTCTGACATTTCACAACCAATAAGTGGCTTAACTTTGCCCATGAGTGCATTCATTCAAGGGTTTGCTTTGGTCCATTTCTCACTTTCATTTGACATATTAACTTCTGTTTGTTTTTTTTTTTTATCTTTCTCTTTTCCTTAATTTCTTTCATAACTAGGGAAAAACGAGAACATGCTAAATATTCGTAAGATCCCTTTAATCCAGTGAATTGGGCAGGCAGGGAAACAAATTTCACTACACAGGGATTTACCAGAGGAAGCAGAAAAGGGAAGGGATGGGGAATAGTCCTGAAGTATTTTTTTCCTGCCTCATAGCATAGGCAAGGCAGCCTGACAGTAACATGGTGCTATAGCAGCCATGAGGGTGTGCAGCCATTTATACTGTGTGTAAAGGCACTGAAAGGCATTTCAAGTTCGGATATTTTATTGAAAAATTTTCTGGCATTAGTAAGTCACTTTTATCTCCTAGAGGTGAATGGAAAATGCCAGGATGTAATGCAAATGAGAGGCCTCTCCTAGACACCTCCACTAAATACTCTCACTCTACTGTCTATGTGCTTTCCACAGTGCTGCTCTCCAGCCTCTTGTTCCCTAGTCTATATATACAGACAGGGTTGCCCTGTCCCAGGCACAGAATCTGGCACTTGTCCTTGTCAAACTTCATGTGGTTGATGACGACCCACCTATCTAACTTGTCAAGGCCTGTCTGCAAGGCCTTTCTGCCCTTGAGGGAATCGACAACCCCTCCCAATTCAGTGACATTGTCACACTTAGTATCCTTTGAATTCCAACCTCATTACTTTTGTCCCCATCAGAGTTCCTGTTGCACTGCTAGTGCTTGAGACGTCCTCCAAGCACAACGTGGGGTTACTTTTTCCCTTCTCAGGAAATTTCTTTCCAAGCAGCAGTGGAAACAGCAGCAGTATGCTTTGTGTAGTGGCTATTATTCCTTACTACCTTTCAACTAACAGCAAAGGAAGATACTGACAGCAAGGCCATCTAAGCTCTGTACCAGTCTTTAGGGAAGCAGAGGAAGATCTGTTAAAGGGACACAGAGTATTCCAGGACAAAGTTACCAGTCAGTTTATGCCATGCAAGAATTCTCTATCAGGGACTAAAATTGATTATTTCTGTGTGTTCTCTCACATGTTTCTGACACCAGAATCTGTATTTTCACCATGGTGTTTAGCTGTGTGTCTTGGCTAACCCAAAATGTTTTGGTATTCTATACCTGAGACCAAAGTTGTTACTGTCTTATTAAGACTCCATGGCCAACCAGAAGCAGAACCAGAAGGTGCCTGTCTTTTTCATGTTCACATTGCCCAAGCAGAGCTCTTTTGCCTCTTGGCTCTGCTCTTTTCCCTTTTGTTCTTGCAGGGCAAGATAGCTGAGGCAGTGCAGGTAGAGGCTTTGGCTTGTTTTTGTTTCCCTCTGGCCTTAGAAGAGAGTTGCTTCAGGGCAGCAACCTGAGAGGCTGCATTTCAAAATGAAAAGCTTTCCGAGTGAATTTTGCAACATCTGCCTGCAACGCAAGGCCGGCACTGGTTGGGGTTGAGCCACTGCTCTTTCTGTGCTTGAGAGTCCGTTTTCTCCCTAGCCCCCATCAGAACAGGGACCCGAGAGAGCAGCACAGCATCAGCACCAGTGGCTTGGAGGACGCAGTGCTGATGCTGGTTGGCTGCCGTCAGCCTAGGGACATGCAGAGAGGCTGGCACTGCAGATTCACCGAATTCTTCAGTTCCCAAACTCCAGATGCCCGAGGGTGCCGACCACCTTTGTCAATGGAGCTGTTGCTGCTGGAGAGATGAGGCGGGGAGGGCTGCTGCCACCTTTGTCTCCCCACATGCAGTTGCGGAAGGCGCCGTCTTAGGGGTTTGTCTGACATTTTCCCTTTGTCTCCGACACGCTCTGGGCTGCAGGGGGCGTCGTCTTGGGAGAGGGGTTACTCTGCCCTTTGGAGTTAATGTTTGTTTCCGGTAGTCCGTGAGAGCTCAACAACTTTGTAACTAGTGAGGATTACTGTTATTTTTTGCCTGTTGTTGTTTCTTTTTTATAGAATGCTATTTTTTCACTTATATCTACTCCTGTTCCTTTCTCCTTATTGGTGGAAAGGGATTTGTTAAATCAATGGAGAGGTAAATAATTTTGGAGTATCTGCCTCTTAAATTGTCTTAAACCAAAACACTGTGACACAGTGTGGATACCCAGAGCACACTGGCTATTACCAATACTGCATTATTAGAAAACAAGAAGCTTAAATGCAAGAGTGAGTCCATTGAAACCAAATCCCCATGCTTCACAGCTCTAATCCCATCTGTCTCACTGTGAAGGGAGAGTGTCCACCCCTGTTTATCACCATCTCCTCTGCACTAGGGTTGTTATGCACCTTACACCAGTCTCAGCCTCAAGAAACCCCAACTGTTGGCCAAGGCTTTTCCCTCTAGATGACAAATAATAGATTAGAATGGTTCACAGTAAGCCATTCCTCCTCAAATTCACTTAAATCCCTTCAGTGCTTTTATGTCTTTTAAATTGCAGCTAAATAAAAGGGTATCTAGGTTTCAGTGATTAAAATTATTTACTTACCATACGTAACAACTGGAGCATTTCCACATATCTGGGGAGAGAGACAAACTTTTATTAACTGCCATCAAATGAATATGGAAGGGTGGTCTACATAGCTTTAATTTTAAAAGCGCAACAGGTAGATTATAAAAACAAACTCACATTTTTTCTGAAGACATTAGTTCCTGGGCAATGAGGTAAGCTCTGGACTGGCCTTCTTTCTGTCAACAGAAGAAGTCAGAAGCAATTAAGAGATTTCTCATTCTACAAAGTAAAGCAGTGTTAGAGAGCACTTTAAACTGACATATTTCTATAGTAAAAATAGTGACCAGACTTTATTCTTGTTCAGTGTCTGGTATCCTGGACTTTCGAAGACAGGCCATTTTCCTCAATTCAAATACTAGTAATACAGCACAAAGTAATAGCTGCTAATACAGATGGCAAGTTTGAAAAATGTCTTGTTATTGAAGGGGGAGTGAAATTTTCTGTGGATTTTTACAGGTCCAAAATTTGTCAAAGAAGCAGAAAGAGCTTAACTTTGAACAGGCTAGCTTCATAGCTGTTGAGGATATACCACCTGGAAAGGGGAGTTCTTTATCAAAATGGTCATATTCCAAACTGTTCTGACTGCTGTCAGTGAGACCTGTGGAAGCAAACAGGATAAAGGGCTTTATTGTGTACTAAAAAAAGTGTCTAAACTAAATGGCAATAAATATCTCCAGAATTAGTTCAGTACTTCACCAGACAACATTGTTTGAAATCTCAGAGGCATCTATTTAACTGGTTGGCATCTTGGAAGAAAGAGATAACTGTGAAAGAAGCAAACTGTATGGCTCTGAGGTGCAAGTGGCTAATAGTATTTTGCTCCTAATTCACGATTCATCCTTATGGTAAGAGATGGCTAAAGCATAGAAATATGTACTGAAAGGAATGTACTGGAAAAAGTTTGACTTTTTCAGCAGTGATGAAGTAAGGAGCAAAAACAGTGGTCTAGTAGTTGCAAAGAAATGCAGCCCTCAGTGACTAAAAGTGGACTCAGAGGAAATGAGTGCAGTATCAAGTCTTAGTGACATTGCTTGCCAGACCAAGTATGCTGGTAAGAGACTCAGCAAAGCAGAAAGTCAAGGGTCCCTACATGGCTGCCATGGCTTCCATCTGCTAAGCAAAGGCTTGGAGCAAGGCCCAGAGGGCAGCTACTGAAGAGGGAGCTGGGAGACAGCTATACCACAGGACTAGGCACATGACTGGCTGCAGGGAGTAAAGATTTTAAAATGCTGGTAGCTTTGCAGTCTTATAATAATCACTTGGACTTTGTTTCAGAGAGTGAATAGTTGAGGGACCTGCACCCACTCAATCCTCTGTTTGCAGAAATCTGTCTACAAACACTGTTTTGTATCTCAGAGTTAATTTCCTGGTTAAACAAACAGCAATTAAATAACCCAAGACAGGCAATGCATAGAGACACTTTCAGACTTGTTCTGGACAGACCACGTGACACTGAAGTCCCTGAATTTTGCCTGTGACATATTAATCATAAAGATTGATGGCACTTTGGTGACAGTGCCAGTCATTCCCCTTTAAACATAGTGCCAGTTCTCAGTTGTGCTGACCCAGCTGTTTGTACAACCTTTATCAGAACCAGACTGGTATCCTTAAAAAACTGAACTAAACAGATCCAGCTTAAAAAAGTGGTGGGGCTGGAGGCAAAACTGCCTCCATAGGGCTAGGATGGAGTTGTTTGGCCTAAGAGCTGCACAAGTAGATCATAGAACAATTTTCTAAATCAGAAGTATTGTGCAAGTCACTTCTCTGGAGTACTCTTTTGTACTGCATTTCAAAGCAGGGCAACTCGTGAAAACATGGAAGCAGAAGCTCCATCGCTGTGTGTGCCACTAACTTGCCATGCTAACATGGATAAATTTCATCTCCTCATGCATTTCCTATGTGTGTGCTGTACTTCAGAGTGTATTGCAGCTTGATTGTGTTCTGGTGTATTGTAGCTCGATTGTACTCAGACAAGAGCGCTACTGCCACAATCAGAGGCTCATAGCAGTTTTATAAGCTTCACAATCTGGGTGACTTTATAATGCCCCATTTGTAATTATTATGCACTATGTAGCAGTTTACAGTAGTGCTAATGGTAAGTAAACTGAGGCATTATGAGAACAATTCACTTTTTCAAGTTAGCTCTGCGAACCAGTGAGAGTGAAGGAAAAGTAGTCCATATCTGTCTTCCAGATCCATCCTTGAAGAGCTAGATTGCAGCTGTCCTGGAGGATCTGCATAATTATATAAATCAAGAGGTGTCCCTTGAAAGGCATCTGAAGTAGGTGCTTCCTCAAGGCACACAAGTCTGTAGTTCCCAACTGCAGCACATTTCAGTTTTATGTATGTGCACAGGAGTGCACATTTTGATATGTTAAATGTTTGCAAAACAGAATGATTCCTGGAGTCTGGAAACAGTGGAAATGTGTAAGGAGCAGCAAAGACATTCTTATGTACTGCTGCTTTTGATTCAGTAGCTGCCCTGCTTGTTTTGAGACCTTTGAGAGACTGCTTACTGGTCCCTGTTTGTGCACTGTGCAGGTCTTCTCCATATGTCTTTTTTGATTCAATGTAATTTTAAATTCTCAAGATGGAAACTAAATGCTTTGGAGTGAGACTTTTTTTCCTGACATTCAAGCTAGGCCTTTCTTGCTGTTTATGTTGTCTCCATTGTCCATCTTCAGACTACATTCTTTGCCTTTGCCATGTGCTGTAGAGGTAAATTTTTCCTAGTGCAGTGGGGGAGCAAAGGACGGATGGCTCTGCCATTTCGAAATGAGCACCAGACAAAATACACACAGCTAAGAATCCAGGATCTTCTGCAAATTGCTTTTCCTTCTCCAGGTTTCATGCATTAACCACTTTTAGAGTTTTTTTACCTTGTTGGTGAGACTGGGATCACCAAGGCTGCTTTCATCATCTTCTGAACTCTTTTGTTCCTCATCTGATGTGACTACTTCCATTGGTGTCACAGAGACTGGGCACACCTTGTAGGGCTCAGTGTAGGCACTGCAGAAAAACAGAACAGACTAGTTCAATTGTGTTATTCCCAGACTCACTGTTGCTCGGACATATAAAATCCCTGCAGAACTGCAGGGCTTGGAAAGCAAAATTTATAAAGCAGGTTTTTTTTTGGCTGCTATGTTCAAAGGCAAGCATTTGGGCAAGCAGAAGACTCTGAAAGGAGCAATGGGAGGTTAAACAAACTTGTTCAAGCTTCCCCAAGAGATGATTGTTCTGGCCCAGTTTGGAGTAAAAACTTCATACTTAGTTGGAAGCAGAATTGCTTTGTTCCTCCATAGTCAACCCCTCAAAATAGATTCAGTAAAATCACACTAACATTTTTAAATGGAAGTTAGATGCTGTGGCAATGGGTTTTCTGGGAAAACATCAAAAGGACAAGAAAAGTATAATGGTAATACCAATGTCATTTAAACTACAAGATACTCAGGTTCCAGAATCCCGGGATTGTTTCAAGGGAACATGAATTCAGCTCCAGAAACCCAGAGAAAGCTGTGCAGTAAGAGTACTGGACCTGGTGTGAAACACAGGCCAGCGCAATACAGGCCTGTGGCTTCACAGCATTTTATTAAAGAAATTTTTTTCCAATTAAAATGGCCAGTGATCTCAAAACCTCCACAAAGCATGACTAAAGCGATCTGTATATGCCTAGCTCCAAATTCCAGTTGCTGGATCTTGTTAAACCTTTGCTGAACTGGTGGCCAGTCTTTCAGATTTTGTTACTGTGTACTTACAAGCTGTATTCAAGTTGTCCCTTAATTTTGACTTTTATATGAAATAGGTGAAGATTTTGGTGTCTTACTCTGTCATGCCACTTATGGTTTAATAATTCTAAAATCTCTGAACTTCATCAAATTATTATTAGCATTAGCATTATTCAATTTACCAATCATTTTAACACCAACTTTTGCTGCCATCCAGTTTTGATACTGCTCTTGGTACTGCAACACGTAACTCATTATTCCGGCACTGGAAAAAAATGAGTACCAAGCTGTGCATATAAGCTGTAACACCCATCAAATCCTACCTGACTTTACTGAGTTTTCACATTCAAGGATCACATTTGGTTTTTTGACCACAGTGTCATTCTAGGAGTTTATATACAGCTTATACACCACAGTGCCCTAAGCGTTTTACATTTCTAGGGCAAGGTTCCTGTGTTCAGCCAAGAGGGTGAGTCTTTTGTCTTGAGAATCAAAATCTGACATGGCCGTGTTTTCTAGTAGACATGTTGGCCAGGCAGATCAGTCTGTAATGTGGGCCTGGATGAGTCAGTTTATATTATTTCTATACTTCCCATTTCCTCTGAAACACTAACTTCCTTTCACATCTCTGCTTCATCCCTTTAATCTGCTTGGAGATGCCAGATGTGAACAAACCCACAGCATCAAAGCCAATGCTAGAGTAACAGAAGGCTGGGCAAAGATGAGCTAATGTAAGTGAGAGGACAATGATGAGACTCCCAAGGTCACTGACCAGATTCTTACTTCCTTTCAGAAAGGAAACTCCTTAGATATCTGCATTTACCTCTAAGCTGCAAACAGGGCTATGTGTCTCCCATGCAAGTGTGGCTGTCAGCCTTTCTGTTCTGCCTCCAGATTTTCCCTCATGTGCAGAGTCCAGGAGCTCATATTCAGTTTAAAGAAGGGTATGAACAAGTGCAGCACTTGAGGAACCTCTGTTGTGTTCATATTTGAAATGAACTAATAATTTGTCTCCATAAGGTACATACTGCCTAAAGGATGATCCCAGCTAATGAAACTCAAGAGGTCAGCAAAGGATATCTTGCTCAATGTGTCCCAAAAACAGTGTCTAGGGTGTGCTGGTGTTTCAACCATTGTGACATCATTTGGTTAACAGGTATCTGTTCAGCATTCAGATACCCAGACTACCTGGATTACCTCCTTGCTGCCTCCCTGTGGTCTTTCACTCTATCTTCCCAGTCAGTGTCAGGACAGAGAAAGAGAGAATAGTTATTTTCTTTGCATCTGTTGCAAACTGCAAATTTGATGATGCAAATTAATTACCAGCAATATACATGAAGGCCAAAGAGCCCCCGATATATTTTCTCAAAGTTTCTTATGGTTTCAGAAGTGTCTGAAAGTAAAGATCATGAAAATATTTGGCCAAAAATTTCACCACAAGATGAAGAAAGCGGTAGAAGAGGCTAGAAATCACATCCCTGGTTCCATTCCTACCAGTACATTAAAGGTGCTTTTGTCAGTAATTATCAACACAGGGCTCACCATATTCAATGTTTACATGTAGTGGCATAGTCTGTGTTTATGAGGTATGCACCGACTTCTGCTCTGCCTGTTGTGGGGTAACAGAATGTCTTTTTGTCTAGGATGTTTCATCCATTCATTAGTGAGACCATGTTTCTCGACTGCTAAAAGACCATCCTTCAAATATTTGCCTAAGAGAGAATGGCTGCAGTGTTGAGTTCATTTAGACCTAGATCCACCAAAGCTCTAAAATGAACGAAAGTTATGACCCTAAATGTTTTTCTGTGTGTATTGGTGTTTTCACTGGCAATTATTTGAACTGAGTCACCAAACCAATCTTATATGAAAACTACTTTGGAAGGTACAGTTATTCTTTCTCTATAGAGTACATCCTCTACAAGTATATCTTCCCTGAAGCCAGCTGAGTGGTGATGAGCTTGGCATATCAATTCAGATAGCGCATGCTAAATTTACAAATGACTACTAAATTGCTGCCATAACATTTCCATCCACAGACCCCACCCTGTGCCCATTTAAACTCCCCTGTCACAGGAATCTTAGCTCATAACTAATTATAATGTATTCGATGCAAGATCAGAATCTCACCTGGACACAGCTGGATTATGCAAAACTCACATATGTAAAATTTATGCCATCCAGTGGGAAGGAAAAATAATCTACACCTGCAAAGACCCCAGCCCTCCATTGTTTGGCCAAGAGGATTGAATGCTGCTTTTTTCTGCATGCAGTATCCCTGTCCCTATCTCAAGTCCCAAGCCCAGTAGTTACCAGTTCAAACTCTCAGACAGTGACATTCTTATTGCAAAAAACTAAAATAATATGAACTCAATGCAGTGATTGAGTAATTTGGGAGATGCAATGGGGTGCTGAAGTACCCTGTTTTATTAAAACTGATTATTTATTTCCCTGTATCAATTTATAAATGATTGTTTTAATTCATTCTGCAAAAGGAAGGCTCATTAATAAAGGAAAATAAAGTCCAAATGCATTTAAAGATAATAAAAGGAAATGTCTATTAGTGCAGCATAATGCCTATTAGTGCAGCATATGTTTAGCCAGTCAGTTCCCTATGGCAGATCATCAAGGCAAATATTGTACCTGAAGTCTGAAAAGGTCAAGAAACACATGATGCCTGCTAATAACATACACAGACTGTAAAGGCAAGGTAACACAGGGATAATCACATTTCACACTTTGAGGCATAAGCTGTTTGTCTGGCAAGGCCAGAAAGGTGCTCTTTCTAATTCCACAAGCATTTCAATTTGAATATTGCTCCTTCTTACATTGTTGTGTTACAGAATACAGGCGAGGGGAAGAGGATTTTTGATCAGGTGCATAAGGCTTTTGCTGTTTTCGAGACAACTTTGGGGACAAAACTCTCCCGGCTTCAACCACTGCTCCTGGAGATGGTCACAGAACAATAGTGCTGGTACAGCTCTAGTTTTGGAAGGGAATGCAGGAAGCACAAAAGTGTTCGGGCTCCATCTTAAGGAATATCCTCTGGCCCAGCCTGGGGCACTATCAGTAGAGAAGGGATAAGAGAAAGCCTCAGAGTGAGGTTTCACTAGCCATGTCCCAGATGTGCCAGGATGGATAGCTTTGAGGCTTTTGCTTTGAGGCACCTGTGTAGCCAATCCACACTTCAGGCTCAGTGACGTACCCTGGGGTGCATCACTGCCTGTGAGCACCATTACTCTCCCCAGTCCTGTAGTTTTAAAACACTAGGTAAAACAAAGAAGCAGTAAAAGCTGGACATGCCTGGAAACAAAACAGTGTCCTTGGGCCTCAGACAAGTGGCATACCCCCTTCCTGCTCTCCCAACCATGAGGGAGAGGCAGTGAGCTGTGGTGGCCTCAGCTTGTGCTCAGCCCAGCCCTTCGGCCCTTGTCCTGCATTTCCTGTAAACAGCGAACAGTTCCTCCCCAGAGATGACCTGGCAATGAACTAGCAAGGGCTGACGCTCAGCTGCACCACACCCAGCGTCCCACCATGCCAGAAGGTACAATGGGGCAGCCAATAATACATAATATATTATTAAAGGCAGCTCTACCCTTTAGGGACTCCTTTGAACATATTAATCACATCACGTCAGCCATCACAGAGCTTTCACTTTCAATAAATCATTAGCTTCAAAGGCACCCCAGAGCTTTTATATCCAACATCCCCAGCAGAGGTTTCCTTTAAGATTCTTTTTATGCTTCTCTTTTCCTTCTTTCCCTTGCTAAATCAGAGCCCTGTTGATCTCCGTCACCCTACCATTCCCATCTGAGGTAACCTTTTGCTATGTTGGATCCTTGCAATGCAAAGGATGTGGGCATAATGAAGACCTGAGTGCTTGACGGTGACAGAAGTACTGTGCTGTGAAACTTCTTCCTTCCCAGACCATGCACACCGTATATCTGCGTTATGTTGAAATTCCATTCTGCATTTCTGTCAAGGGACAGAAGCTAACAAGGAACACATCCACCAATTATCAGGATAGGTTTCAAATGATTTGCTGAGTAATCCCTAGTCACAGTACAAATGGCCTCTGACTGTGAAACCACCCAACACTTTTGCTGTATTCTCCTCTATAAAATGACTTATCTCAGTGACAGTCTGACTGTGGATACAATGATGTAAAAATGGGGAGGGTTCATCCTGACTTCAGTGGACTCACTTTGTATTTGTGATCTTTGAGCAGCATAAGACCCTGTGATTTCATACAACCCTCTGTAAGACTTATTCCTCTCTATAAATCAGTGACAGAATAAGCCAACCACCTACAACATCATTAATAAAGGGAAGGAAAAAATATAAATTAGAAGCGACTTTCAGCTGGTCACCTGATAGTCATCTCAGAATATGATACGTACACCTCTCTGGGGAGACCACTGTCTGGGAAGCAAAGCTGAAACCACTGCTTTACTACAAATTATTTGTTTTGATCTTTGGCATGTTTCTCAATTTTGTGCTTAGGCAGTCAGTTGTGTAAAGTGGGTAATCCCAAAGCAATGTCACGTTTAGAGCACAGGTTAGACCTAAGGCTTTGGAAACTGTGGATCCCTGACAGGGTCTAAACCAGAGCTACTTTGTCCATCTCCCTTGAGGCACAGTTTTACTTCTCCTCATTCTGTTTACTGCAAACTAAAAGGGATTTCACTTTGTCCTTAAGAGAGAAGGCTGGGTACCCCAGGATTATGCCCATGCTTAAGGCACAGAGTAGTGTTTTCATTCTTATGGCCAAGCTGAGATGCAAAAATCTATCTGGAACTATTTAACAGTCATGTTTGCTAGCATTGCTGCTTTCTGCTGGCAGTGAGGTTTCTTGAGTTTAGACTGTCAGTGGCTTTCAGGCAGCCAAGCTGATGATTTCTGCACAAAGGCACACACTGGAGAAGAACAGCAATAATGAAAGATTTAAGCAGTACTACTTGCCCAAAGAATTAGAATTCATAAAAACATTGCAGATGGACAATTCAGAAAAAGATCTGCATCAATCATCGTGTGGGAGTTTCGCAAATGGAGCCAAGCAGAACCAAGGCACATTTGTCACACACAAACCTGGCCCTGGAGACGTTCTGTGTTGGTGGACAGTTCTGTTATCTAACAAGCATATTAAACAGGTTTAAAATTTTACATAGGTAAGAATCAGATCCAGATATCTTTCATACCTGCACAAGGAGCTTATTTACTATAGTGAGCTACGCAGAACTAGAATATCTTTACAAATCCTCTTCCTTAGTGAATCTAGGTCCGTATCCTACAGCAGTTGCTCTGTACTTTTGCACAAATAGTCCTGAAATTCAGAGTACAACCAGGACTACATTGTTGCTTCTGGAATCTAGTCTGGATGAGATGTGATTAGGTGTCAGTTAGGCAAATGTGATCAACATAGCAGCAAATGGATGCAACTCATTATAATCCTTTCAGAATATCCAGTTTGACATAATTGTAAGTGATAATAGTTGTGAAAACTCAAAGGAGGATGCCAGCTTAGGAATTGTGTCAGTGAAACACAAACATAAAATTCAACTTGAATCAATCATCATTTGCTGCAGACAGACTTCTTAGTGACCTGTTTATTAAACGAAATTTGAATGCTTGGCATCTGATTCCAAAAGACATAAGAACTGGTGGACAAAAGAGGCATTGGTTTTTGTGGTAGAGAACACTGCCTTTTTAAAAACCTTTTTAGAGTTGTATTGGGGAAAGACTTAAAACTAGTATTCCTAGAGCTATTTAGACTACCGAGAAAATGATACTACCAATGCAGGTAATGACAGTTTTCAGGGTTTTTTTCTTTCTTTTCAAAAAAAGCATAATTTCTTCTAAATTTAGGAAACGTAGAAGTAACATAGCACCAGTACTTTACAAAGTCTGAATCTGCTATGACAGACAAAATACTAATTTCTTACAAATAGTACCTTGTTTAGAAGTGAAGTTACAAACACCTTGTACAATAATGAGTCCTAATACAAGAATTATCTCTAAGCATTGTTATAGTATTACTGAATTAAATTTCATTCATGCATAAGTACAATAACAGTTGGTTACATACATAGCAGAATAAGGGCAGAACACGGAATTTCAAAACTGGTATTAGGAATGGGAGGACACCCTCGGTTTGTAATTGCCATTTCCAAATGGAAATTACACTTGTAATGTACGGCTTTAAGAGATCCCTTTCAATGCAGTAACAACATCTGTCTCTCAGATCCAGCAGTAGAAGAGTGCCCAAGAGGGCAGAATGTAGACTGCAAAGCTCTGACTGCTAGCTCAGTTCATACAGAACTTGACCAGGAGACCACTGTCTTTCTTTGTTGCAACATCTGAGGTGTAGAAATTTATTTTTGTACCTGAAAAGGTACATTAGGTACATCAGGTATATTTTTGTACCTGAAAAGGTTCATTATTTCACATGTTCTAGAAATGAAACAGGACTGTGTCCATTTTTGGGTCTTGCGACCAAAACCTGTAGGTATTTCCTTCTCCCTGTGGCTGGTGTTTTAGGCATTGGGTTGTGAGAAACTCATAATCTAATTACTACTGCTGGCTGATTCAAAGTCATCACTCAAAGTGATCTGGAAAAGCAGACCTGCGAGAAGCAGAGACTAGGTTTCCTATATCTTAGGCTACAGCATATAAGAGTTCCTTTAAATTCTGTCAAAACAGATGTATGCTTCACATACAATTCTTTCGTGAATGTTTCCCTTTTGGAAAATGTTTCAGCTCATTCTAATTTCAGGTTCTAGCACAAATCATCAAGGCAGTCAAATCACAAATTGCTGTTCACATCCTCAGATGTACAAATGTACCCCACATGAATATCTGGCATAGTATCATTTATCACCCAGATTCCATTTCACTTTTCCAACTATGACACTTTTACTAATGTCCTTCTGACTATGAGTCCTGGATCCTCTTAGAAAAAGATGATACATTTCACAAAATGAAACTGTTAACATGGCACATAACACAGACTGGCAATTATGGATATATTCCTGATTATTATTACTTTGTTTATTTTTTTGGCAGTGTAATTTAGACACTAAAACTTGATAGCAAAGTCTTTATGTTCTCTTTTCATTTTGTTGCCAGTTCATTATTCCATACTTTCCATGGAAAATACTCACAGTAAGTTCAACATAATGAACACCATTCTGCCCTGCAGGACTCTTAAGATGGAAGGCAAGTTGTTATTTCCCTGTACTACCAGGATCAATTGTTTTATCAACACTATGCAGCCTGGGAACAAACCAGGGAAAATTGCAGTGAAGCTAGGATCAAGTGAACTCAGTTTTCTTGCATTTCAGAGATTCACCCAGTTGTTAAAACAGTACTTCCAGAAGGAGAGAAACAGAGCTTAACTGCTAATCTGTAGAGCTGAAGCAAAGTGCTCTCCGCTGTCTTCTAAGAGGTTGGGTTCATTTCCCAGATTAAAATTAGAGTTTGCTGTACTTTTTGGCTGAGGTTTTTTTAAATTGGAAAATCAGCTTTGGAATGATTAAAAATGACATAGATTTGTAATATTTGGCTGGGATGAATACATTAAATACTTCTGGCCCCTCTCCCAAATAATTGTTGAAAATCAAAACCATCTTAATTCTGCAATTCAAAAATATGGCTTAGTTCAGAATTTACTTCAGTATCTATTTTTTTTCCTACTTGCAAATGAAACAATCAGAAAAATGTCATGAACTACAGAATTCCTTTATTTTGTTGGGGCTTTTTTCTCGGACTTTTCAATTAGGCATGCATATTTTATCTCTCTTTTAGCCACTGAAGCAATGTTTTTTCTTAAAACTGCAATCAAATGGCAAGATAAATTACTTGTCCAGACAACTTACTATATGTCACTCTCACTGAGTCCCTTTGCCCTGGATGTATTCACTGTGATGTAGTTTTATCTCACTGCCAGTGTCTGGATTTTTTATGGCTAGCAATGTGAAAGTAGAAAGAGTGAAGGAAAGATTTTGAGGTGCCCAGTTTTACCTCACATACTGCCCTTTTCTACTTAAGGAACAGAAGATTTGACTTCAAAGTTGTGTTGTACTGTATGCAGTCCATTACTTCTGTAGACATGTGTGTTAAGGAAGAATCTTTTCTGAGTTCTTCTAGCCAACTCTCAGAACTAAGAATGCAGACTGAGACCTGAAATGTAAGAGGATAAGAAACTCATCAGAAACACCAAACTAGCTGTCCTTGATGAGGTCCACCTGCCCTGAGGGCCCATGAGGGGGTTGCAGTGGGTTAATATCCAAGTTTAGTGAACATATTCAAGGCATAAGGACAAACTACCAAGAGACTGAAGAGGTACTTAATTTGGGACAGCTGAGAATAGCTGGATGGAAACTGTGCAGCAGACATATGCAACTATCCCTTGTCTCAGTTCATCAGTACCTAGCTGTATTTCTTTTGAGATAAAGAAGTTTGAGTATCCCTGTGATATTGATAAAGCTGGGGTAGCATGTGCTTTTAGCATTGCTTAAATCACACCAATATCACTTCTAGCTCCATAATCATCATCCAGGACAATTCTGCACAGCAGACTCTCTCCTCTTGTCTAATCCCACTGAAATGTATTTCTGGTTCATTTAATGGAAACAGTGAAGACAGAGAAGTCAACCCAGGCATAAAAGCTCTCAGGACATGAAGAGGGCGATGTGAACACATTTCTTCTTTTCTGCACTGTAATTTGATAATTAAAATAGCCATCATTATGGAGTCCATCTACTAATAAAGCAAACATCTGCTGAGGTTTTTGGACCATTTCCAGGGAGGTATATGAGACTGTGATTTCTCATAAACAAAGCCAGGGTGAGATCTAGCACGTTGTGTCTGAGTAGCGGCAGTTTTCTGAGGCTGTGCTATGTATGCAGGATGGTGATATGCAATGCAAAGCTATGCTGGGGAGCACACTGGCTTTATCATGACTTATACTGTCCCTACACATTTGCATCTCCAGCATGAACCAAGACAAACAGCTCCACAGATATGAGGAAACAGGACAGCAATCATGGAGTTGCTGGAAAATTGATACCTGCTTGTAGGCAATGTATTAAAATCTTTCATTCTTTGGTATTAATCTGACATTACTGATACTGTCTAGAGACACTTCTCAGAGGCGCTTCTTAGAAAAACTCTGCCATCCAAGAGCACTTAATATTTTCTGTCTCTAATGCCTGACAGTGCAAGGTGAAGCATGCCCCATTGCCCAGCAGCAATGGGTTATCTCCAGCAGACTGTTCCCTGTCTATGAGCAGCTTGAATTCTGCATTAACCACTGTCACCTTCAAATTCCCTGCTGCAATTCAGACAATACTCAAGTAAACAGAAATAAAAACGTGACTCATGTCAGAGCTGGCTGAGGCTGTTGTCAAGATTTTCAATAGGTTGTGCATGTCCTGAAGTCAAGTATAGTACTGAGATCCCTTATTCTGCAATGAACTTACAAAGCTTTCTTTCAGGTTTATGCTGCAAAATTCAAGAAGTGGTGAAAGCTCATGAGATTTTATTTTTTATCCTATTCACCCGATGACAAGTGACAATGTCTCTTTTCCTCATCTCTAGGCTTAGACCCTGATCCTTCTTCCCTCTGTGACAGCATTTTTATGGGACTTTCTCCCACCTACAAGATCTAGAGCACAGCATGTTTCACACTGACATTTAAAAAAAAAACAAGCCAAAAAACTATGTAGAGATTTTTATGAGCAATTTTTTTAAAAATTACGTTTCTTTTAAAAACCTCTCACAATGCTCATGATCACTTTGGTTCTCTTCAGCTAAATGATTGTCAGCAAAATTTCTTACAATTGACCCCTACAGGTCTTTAAAGGAGCTAAGCCCCATTAGTAGACCACTACCTCCATAATAAACATTAATGTATCACCAGTCCTGAGAAATGCTAGACCTACAAAACCAAAATTCTGTCTCTTGTAAAGCTTCTCATCAATGCTACACATGCATGCTATCTTAGTGTAGTCACAGAGCGGGGGTTTAAGAAGTAGAGAACTAGGAACTGAGTGAAATCAGCAGCTAGAATTTGTTTTCCTGTGAAAGCAAGAAAAAGAAAGGATGAGAAAATCTTTCCCAAATCAACTATCTAAAATCTATGCTGATTCTGTAGCTCAAAGCCTGCTTTGTGGAGATTTGCCTCCAGTATAGATATAACTTGCCTCTATTACAAATGCAGGGTAATGTCAGCAAAACTGTTATTATCATACATAGCAGTGAGCCAATAGACAGCTTGAACTGCGTTGAACATGTGTTATCTTGTTTGGATATCCTCTGTACTGAGCAGCTCTAGCTAGGACAAGCAGAAAAAACAAAGCATGAGTTGATTTTATCTTCTTGACAAAATTCTCCTTGAGCTTTACCATAAACAGGAAAGTATGGTAACTGAACTGTTCATTGGGATGAGAAGTCTTGATACGGCCACCATATGGGCAGGTGTTGTACAGGTCAAAACCAGCTAACTGCTTTTGACCTGTGTGTCTTTTTTCTGCCCATGTTTTCTATAAAACGTCAGAAACATCTGGAAACTTGGTGTTGCTTCTCCTTTCACCACTACTTCTTGTATATGAGGTTATTTTAATTATCTAGAAGCAACTAGAATGCTTCCCACTCATTTGCTCTTTGTTGGGACAGAAACAACTGTAGCCTTACGGTTTACTTTGGGCCAGAGTTCACCTGAATTAACTGTCATAGGAAGGGGCAAATTGCATCTGTATAAAAAACAATCACGTGCTTTAGCTGCACCTATTGCTTCAGCTGCACTTTTTATCCAAGGAGTGAAAGGCTCCAGGAGTTTCTAGTGGCCATCCTCCATGCCCATATGATGCAACAGGAGTTCAGGAAAGGTGGGTGAGTTTCAAAACAGAGATCTTGAGGGCACAGGAACAGACTATCCCTCTGTGCCAAAAGATGATTCGACGAGTTAAATGCCCAGCTTGGATGAGCAAAGAGGTTTTGAAGGAACTTAAGAATAAAAGGAGGATGTATCACCTTTGGAAGGAGGGTCAGGTCTCTCAGGAAGTATATAAGGGGGCTGCTAGAGCATGTAGGAAAAAAATTAGGGAGGCCAAAGCTTGGTTTGAACTTAAAATGATGACTTCTGTAAAGGATAATAAAAAATGTTTCTACAAATATATTAATGGTAAAAGGTAGGGTAAGACCAACCTTTGTTCTTTACTGGATGAGGGAGGGAACTTAGTAACTGCAGATGAGGAGAAGGCAGAAGTACTTAACACCTTCTTTGCCTCAGTCTTTAGTGGGAAGATGGCTTGTCCCCAGGACAACTGTCCTCTTGGGTTGGTTGATGGTGCCAAGGAACAGAACGGTCCCCCCATTACCCAAGAGGAGGCAGTCAGACAACTGCTGAGCCACTTGGATGTTCATAAATCTATGGGACCAGATGGGATTCATCCCAGGGTGACGAGAGAGCTGGCAGGGGAGCTTGCAAAGCCACTCTCCATCATTTACTAACAGTATTGGCTCACTGGTGAGGTTCCAGATGACTGGAAGCTGCCCAATGTGACGCCCATTTACAACAAGGGTGGGAAGGAGGATCCTAGTAATTATAGACCAGTCAGCCTGACCTCAGTATCTGGCAAAATAATGGAGCAATTTATACTGACTGTCATCATGCAGCATCTACACGATGGCCAGGGTATCAGACCCAGCCAGCAGGGGTTTAGGAGGGGTAGGTCGTCTCCTTTTATGACCAGGTGGCCCCCCTGGTGGATGAGGAAAAGGCTGTGGATGTCGTCTATTTGGACTTCAGCAAGGCCTTTGACACTTTCTTCCACAGCATACTCCTAGACAAGCTGGCAGCCCACGGCTGGGACAGTAGCACTCTGTGCTGGGTTCAGAACTGGCTGGATGGCCGGGCCCAGAGAGGGGTGGTGAGCAGTGCTGCATCCAGCTGATGGCCAGTCACTAGTGGTGTCCCTCAGGGGTCTGTGCTGGGGCCAGTTCTGTTCAACATGTTTATTGATGACATGGATGATGGGATTGAGTCCTTCTTTAGTAAATTTGCAGATGACACAAAACTGGGAGCACGTGTCGATCTGTTGGAAGGTAGGATGACTCTGCAGAGAGACCTGGACGGTTGGATAGATGGGCAGAGACTAACAACATGAAGTTTAAGAAGTCCATGTGCCAAGTCCTGCATTTTGGCCACAATAACCCCCTGCAGCGTTATAGGCTGGGGACAGTGTGGCTGGACAGTGCCCAGGCAGAAAGGGACCTGGGGGTGCTGGTGACAGCCAACAGAACACGAGCCAGCAGTGTGCCCTGGGGGCCAAGAAGGCCAATGGCTCCTGGCCTGTATCAGGAATAGTGTGGCCAGCAGGAGCAGGGAGGTCATCCTTCCCCCATACTCAGCACTGGTGAGGCCAAACCTTGAGTGCTGTGCACAGTTCTGGCCCCTCAGTTTGGGAAGGACATTGAGACGCTTGAGCATGTCCAGAGGAGGGCGACAAGGCTGGTGAGGGCCTTGGAACACAAACCCTGTGAGGAATGGCTGAGGGAGCTGGGGTTGTTTAGCCTGGAGAAAAGGAGACTCAGAGGCGACCTTATCACTCTACTTCCTAAAGGGTAGTTGTAGTCAGGTGGAGGTCACTCTTTCTCCAGGCAGCAACTGACAGAATGAGAGGTCACAGTCTCAAGCTGCATCAAGGGAAATTTAGGCTGGATATTAGGAAAAGGTTTTTACAGAAAGGGTGATAAAGTACTGGAATGGTCTGCCCGGGGAGGTGGTGAAGTCACCATCCCTGGATGCATTTAAAAAAAGACTGCATGTGGCACTGGGTGCCATGGTTTAGTTGAGGTGTCAGGAAATGGGTTGGACTCAATGATCATGAAGGTCTCTTCTAACCCAGTGATTCTGTGATTCTATAATACTACAACTGTATTTCTCAGAGCGGATTAAAATCCTGGTATTGCTGTTAGGATTCTCCTGATGACTGCATAGCAGCAACTTCAAATGTCTGTCCTTTTAAGCAAGAAACTTAAACAGTGAATCTTCTCATCAGAGAGTTTCTGCGAAGTCCCCTTTTGCCCTGCTGTTCCCCAGTCATTCACAGTAGGGAAGGTTCCTGGTTTATAATAATCTTTTATAACACTCATGTTCTGTTCTCTGAAGTGTGATAGAAGAGTTGAACTTGGTTATTCATCAAAAATGTAGCAATTCCATAAGGTAAACCAGATGTTAAACCAGATGTTTAGCACAAGTGCTCTACAGGTGAATGCACAAAAAAGAAGTTCATGGGCTCAAAAACCATGTATTGCAAGGGTTTAATCCAACACACTTGTAGTCTCAAACAGTTGAAAAAAGCCTCTGGATATGGGCAAGCTGCAGTTCAAAGAAATTTTTTATGCCATTTTGGTAGAGGTATGTTAGATAGATATTCTTACTAGAAATCTTAAATCCATGGCAAGGCATTTTAGGCCAAACTACTTTAGCAGCAAATAAAACATCCATGTCCATACATCATGTATGCATGTGTAAATAGGTGCACCTGCTTGTACAATTTGCTTTGCTTTTCAATTAGGCCATACACTGTTTCTTCAATTCTGTTATGCCACTGCATGTGTATGGACATGGGATGTGTATTTACATTTCATCAAAGCTTTTCAGGCATGTCTTTGTCCAAAACATGCTGACAAAATATAGCAAATAATAGCTATCTCAGCAGTAATTATGTCTGCCTGGTGCTCTTCCCCTCCACCCTGGTTATCTTGATAAAGGAGCTGTACAGGAGCCTAGCCTTCATTTCACCCCCAGTGGCAAAAACTACATGCACAACAAGCAGCAGGCTTAAGATTATGTTCATGCCTTGACCTCGCGACTTCCTGAACCAGTTTGGATTGGCTCTCCCTTTGAAACTACAGGCTTTCACAGGAAGTTCATAAATGGGCCCAAGTCACAGCAATTGACATAGTCCTAATATTTTTAACTTGGTTCTTCAAGAACTACCTACAACGGGTGGTGTTTCATGGATACAAAGAACTGTCCAGCTTTTTCAAAAGCAAATGTCAGTGTGCTAGGTAAAATGCAAACCACTGAAAGCAAGTGAGTAATGTAGCTTTTGCTGCTCTGTGGATGTGGTGGTGTGTGCTGTGAAGCTGCATTGCACTCCACCATGTCCCCATGTCAGCATCACTGGAGCTCTCAAAACTGCAGGCAGCCATTGTCTCCAAAGAGCTAAACCACAGGCCGGTGTTCCACACCCCTCAGCTTCAGGTGCATTTGGATCCACTGCTTAGGCCTTAATGCAATCTCTTTTCCCATGTCTCACTCACGACCCCACATCATTTGTGTCTTAGAAATGGTTTGCAAGACTCATTCAGAGGCATTACAGAAAAGTTCTTTTACTCCCTAAATCCAAAGTACCCTAAGAGGGGTTTGTGAAATGCCCATGGTTTGTTCTATCCACAATGACAAGAGAGACGAGCAGAAAAAATAAATGTTGCAAAGAAACACGAATATTAAATCTTTTAGAGAATGATGGATGCAAATGGGCATGAAAACCTTATTTCTAAGATTTTTATCTTTTTCATACAGCTCTAACAAAATGCAACTGCATTAAAGACATTCCTTTTCATTCGCTTTGCACCTTGTTATCTCATTACCTGTTAAACACAAACTTAATAGAAAACACTCTTCTTATTTACATCTCTGCATTCCACTGATTGTATGCTATAATTTGACAGCAAGTTCAAATTCAAAGGTGTTGAATGCATTGCTCCTACGTTCCTTTGAAAAAGACATTTTCATGTTTGCAAATAACCTGCTGGAATGGGGTGAAAGGTTGTTATTAATGTTAGCAGTGCATATGATTTCAGAACTATTTAATTCATTTCTAATTTAGCAGCTCTGTCCAAGGGCCATGACAGCCCTTAAAGCAACTTCTAAAATTCAATGTCTAGTCTGATTAGTTCATGATTTGAGATTTTCTAGTCTATATTTAACTGATGGACTTTGAAACACAAATTATGTATATATTATTGTTTTGAGAAATTCACAGGAATTAAAAAATGAAGCAGGGCCCCTTCCAGCATATAGGCTCTCTTTTCATTCAGTCAAGAAGTCAGAAACCCTTCTTACTGAAGAACAAAGCAAACTCTCCCCGTTTCCCCTGCCAGTCACTAAAATTAGATCCACTGGATAAACCAAATATTTTTGAATATTCTTTGGTTTCTGCCTGCAAATCATAGGATCCAGATCCAGTATTCATTTACAAAGTAAGGAGTTAATTTGATGTCTTTTATTTTTTTCACTGATAAAGGCTTATCTTGTATTCTTCCAATCTTTCTTGTAAGCATTTCCTGAGAGGGGTGTAAGTCAGCCAACATGGAGAATCTGCCTAGGATACCTAGGAGGGAAGGCCTTGCTTGTTTGGCCAAGGCTAGCATGTCTTACATAATAATTTATTACAGTACCTTTCTGTTTCCTGGTCTGTGGTTTGCTGCTTGTTTTCAAAGCCAGTGAAGCTGCTCATATCCACATAGCCATCATTCTCATTAGCAGCAGATAATGCCCTGCTGGGATCTTCAAAAAACTCAGTAAAAGTTCCTGCTCTGGTGGATCTCCGAGGAGGAATTTGTATGTTTTCATAGTCAGAACTCATAGCAGGAATGTTCTCATAGTCAGATGTGTCAGCATTTGGAAAAGAAATAGACCTAGGTTTCGTTAATGGCAGTGGCATGAAAGGAGGTCTGGACCGGTCCTCAAAGGACTCCACCCTTGACACACTTCTGCTGAAGGACTTGGGCGTTCCTTTTCTTTTACCATCCTTATAGAAAAGAACAGCTGAGGAAGACTCAGATGCACGGAGCTTACCCACATGAGATTTTAGTTGAGGTGAGCTACTTAGGCTCCTTCCTTCCAGCTCCATCAGCCTAGGAGGCCCATGATAGCTAGACTCTGATGAGGACCTTGAAGAAGAAACATTAACGTCTACATGAACTTTATTCTCACTTTTCTTCTTGAACTTTAGAGTTAGAAACTTCTTAAAAGAAGACTTCTTTTTCTTGGAATACTTAGTAGGTGAGTCATTCTCTATCAAAAGGGAAGGCGAACTTTTAGTGATTGGCTTTTTGGTGATGTAGGCAAGTTCAAACGGAGGTGGTATATCAACAACTGAGGATGGAGTAGATACCCCACACGATGAGAGATGATTTTGCTGGGAAAAACTACCTGAGGAACCATTGACACAAGGCAAGGACAAGTTATCTTCTGTCCTTTTTATTCTAACACCATCCAGTATACAGACATCACTTTCTCTGTAAACAGAGATAGGTATCTCTCTCCCTTCAACAGAATAAGATCGAGGATATAAAAGAAAGCGTCTTGACTTGGTTGGTAAAGCCCTGTTGGCTTCCACTGGTTTTCCTTCCAATGAAAAGGAATTATTGCTCAAGTCTTCTGTCCCACAGCCATTTCGGGAAGAGGGTAAATCAATTTCAGGACCAGTTTCTTCTGGAACAGTTTCTGGGACATAGCCTGGCATTCTCCCAGAGAGAGATCGTGTTCTAGTGACAATACTTTTACAATCAATGGGCAGCAAGTTGTTTTCACCATCCATGCCTAATTTACCCTTTTTACTGTGATCAGCTCCTAAATCAGTCTGCACATCATGGACAATTTCATTTTCTTCAGGAAGCACATAAGGATCATCTAGGTAATCACTGCTAGTTTCTCTTTCCTCCAATTCATCAGTCACAATGACCACTTCAGGGACTGCTAGATTTTCATGCAAAACACGTTTGGTCCCACATTCTACATTAATTTTGCCATGCTTACAGATTTCTATGTTGTCCTCAAGTGGGACCTCTTCAGGCAAACTTTGGACACTTTTGCTGAGGCTGTTTGCTTCCACCTCATTGCCTTTCAGTTGCAACTCATCTGACTTAGAGGTCTCGAGAGTATTTTCATTATCCTCTTCAACAGTTACAGCTTCTACCTCTGGCTCCGTCCCTGGACTACAATGTAGACTATCAGAAATCATGCCATCTTCATGCAGAGAGGCTTCTTCTGTTTGAAGACTCTCAACTGAATGTTCCACAGGTATTTCCTCGCGACATTCATTCTCACAAGGTGCAATCTGACACCCGTCATCCATATTCTCTGCATTCACAGTTTCTTCTTCCCCTTTCCCAGAGACTTTGCTTCCTTCACAGGCTGCCTCTGATGTCTTCTCACTTTTCCTCTCAGTGATCTGGCAGCCATCACTGGCATTTCCTGTGTTTGTATTATTGTGCTCATTTGGGTCTACTTCCTCCTCTTCAGCTGCTGCTTGATGGGTGAACTCTGCTAAACCGTTTTTGGCACTGCGTTCATCTCCACACAGTTCTAATTCAGGACTTGTTTCTTCACTGGCATCCTCAGGCAGCATGTCAGGGTTTGCACAGTCATCATTTTCTAAGTCCCCTTCCATGTTCAAATCAAGCTCTGCATGCACACTGCGGTCATCATTTTGTGCTAGACACCCATCTGCCATTTCTAAAATCTCAGGCAGTTCCTCCTCTTGCCCTACCTTCTCACAAGCTGGGATCGATTCATCTGCAGGCAGTGGCATTGCAATGGTATCTCTACAAGTATCATCCATTACTTTCTCATCTCTATTCAAAATGTTATCACTGTCAGTCTCACAATCACTACTGTTCTTGACCAGTTCCAGGTTGTAAGAAGTTTCTTGCCTGTTTTTGGTTTCAGCACAATCACCTACAAAATCCTCATCTTCATCTACATTCTTGGTAGCATTGCTATCCCTATCCGGGGCATCTAATGACTCCTCACAAAGTGCTTTGAACTGATCACAGTCTCTGGATGACTCCTCAGAGTCTGGTTCCCTTGATTCAGCAGTAGCTGAAGAGTTACGGTGCTCATCTCTGAAGACTTCTCGATTACTGTTGTTCTCATTACTAGCAATGTTATCCTCTTCCTTCTCTACCTTTTCTGGAGTTTCTGAGACTTCATTTTCCACAGAGGAATCTAGGTTTTGATCATGCTCATGCTCCAAATCATTAGAGTCTTTGCTGGGCAGCTCACCTTCAGGAACTACAATGTATTCATTATCTGCCTCAGATCCTAGGCAATCAGCATTGCATTGGTTTCCTTCACACAGTTCTCCACCAAGACACAGCAGTTTCCCATTTGCACATTTATTTAAATTATTGTTGTTAGAAACACTGGATTTGCCCTCAGTGTCAGCTGAGAATTTTGGCTTGGGAGCAATAGGTGGTTTCGGACCCCTAGACACAGAGTTCGGGTGAAGAATATCAGCTCTTGGCAGTGAAGGAGAAAATTTGGAGACAGGTGCTGGAGAAAGATGACCAATAATCTTTGGTTTCGGTGCTAATGGTGGTTTTGAAATTTCTGGAGAAAAGAGATAAAAGTCATGTCAGTCATCTTGGTTTCTTATTAAAGTCAGCAGAATATATCCTGCAATACACTTTATCAGTGACTTGTAATGCAGAAGCAGTCCAGCCAACAAAAAGCTGAAAAGAGAACTGAAGGAGCTAAGCATATGGATTGTCCCTCCATGTGACGCTGTAGCTATTCCAGTGAGCATAGTTTAAGGTCACATCTGAACTGAACTAGATCCAGCCCTAACACACTTGGGGAAAGATGTACAGCTGCAGAACCAAGGATGTATCACACTTCAACCCAAAACATGAAGACAGTTACTGGTTTAAACTCAAGTAATGTTTTGAGTGTACAGCTTCTTCAGCCCTTTAGTCAGAAAATCCTCCATCCCTCCTGTAAATGCCAGGATGCCTTGGAGGTACAAAATTCTCTAAACATCAAAATGTACTTTAAATGTATTTATGTAAATGCATTTATTGTTATGTATTTAACAGAAGGCCAGCCTTGTGTTTCTACTGGTAGTGCTGACACATATGTAGGGGAAATCAAGCAGACTGGCAATAAAGTAGATTGAAGCTACGTGAATTAAATTGTATCTATATCACCATTTTACTCAGTAGCTTGCCTGCCACAGTCATTTCCAGCTGTCTTGGTCCTGAAATTATTATTCTTCAAAAACTAAATGAAATGCTGAAAGACTGCACAAATAGGCAGCAATAGGGATCCTCCCTGGTGCAATTTTTTATGAGATAAAATATGTAGTGTGAAGAAGCCAGCATAACAAATGGTTACAGATGGTAAGAAGTAGGGAGAAGTGGCTTCCTCCTATTGCTGTTTCCTGGCCATCAATAGATAATTACATAGGTAAGCAATCAGAAATCTCTAATTATAATTTTAATTTACACATTCTGGTGAAAAAAGGAGAGCACTCCATTGTAAAGAAAAGCATAGAACAAACTACTTCATCATTACAAAGATAGAAGCAATTCTTCATGGATAATCTTCATGCACAACACACAAGAAATAACAGAACAGCATCTCAAAAGACAAAAACTGGTACTCTGTTCATATGTGAAATCCTACCCAAAATCATGATACGAGCTTCAGAAAGTGTAGCTACTGTGCTGTTGCATTTAGAGCATTTTGAAATGCGGACTTTAGATACATAGAAGTGCAGACAGTTAGAACTGAGCTGTGCACTGTACTGAGAATAAAGGAATACTGAATGTAAAATGCTTGAAAAAGATTCTCTGATTGTTCCAATATTTGGTGGCATAGTACTTTTCTTATTGTTATCCTAGTATAATTGGAGTAATTTGTACTGAAATAATACTGGCCTATTTGTTTGGTTATACTCTGGGAGACATAAAAGGCTGTTTCTTCTGATCTTCTTAACCTTCCTGAAATTTCTTCTGATACACAGAAAGAAGCTGACAATTTGGCATTCTGATGTAATCAGAAAACAGTCTTTCTAGAGTTATGAGACACCAGAGAGATTTTCTCTGGTTAAAAACTCAATCAGTGATCTCAGCCCAGAAGGAATGAAAAATCTGTTATAAGCAGGTGCCTTATTGCATATACCGCTTAAGAATTATTCTTTATCTGGAGTTTTATCCTATCCAGCTGCATGTGGGAGACTTAACTCATGAAAAAGGAGGGAGAGAGAACTGTGTATTCACCAGTCTGCAGTTACTGCGGTGTTTCACAGTATCCACTGCTGGTTTAGGCTGCTGGGTGTCTGTCTAATCACAAAATGGGTAACTTGTTTTTCCCCACCCATTAAATCAGAAGCCGTTGCTGAAGTAACATTGCTTCTTTTGCAGGCAGTGGTTGAAGGCTGTAGAGTACTGGAGACTCTTGCCAGTTAAAAACAGGGAGGCAACAGAAGTGGGTTTAGTATCTTGTAAGCCTGATGTCGCAGCGAGAGCTACCTTTTACATTTTTAAATTAGTTACTGAAATCATGGAACATCCTAAACTAACTTTCTGGTAGTAAAATGAATGAATTTGTTATTAGCTAAAACTGAGTCTTTACACCTTTACCACCCTAATAAAACATTTTCAGGACTAACTCCAAGAAAAAACCCATCATTTTGGAGGTACTACACCACTTTCTGCAGTGCCTAGCCTTTCCTAGGAACGCATATCCAAGAGTAGGATGCAAATATTAGTCTGTTCCTGGAATGTGACAAAACTTGAAGTTTCTCCATTCCCATCCTTGTTCTTTTCGGAGAGTGTCTGTACCAAAACAGCGAATAACGAGGAAAAGACTGGACTTTAGAGAGTGTTGGGACCTTCCAAGCTTTGTCGTATAAACAAATTTGAAATAAAATAATGACAGGAACTCATTTCCTTTAAGTAAAATAACCATGTAGACATCCACTTAAAAGAAATGCAACTTAAACAATTACCCACTTTTCCTCCAGTGATAATTTTGTACAGCAAAAGGACCAAATAATCTTGAGTTTTTCCTTCTGGTACCTTCAGTAACACTGCTGTTGGAAGAGAACATATGGTAATGGAGCCTGTTCACAGTATGATAACAGGCATTGTCATGTCCTTCTCCTACCCATTTGTGCTAGCTACTGGTCACTACTGTTTCCTTACATCGTTTTTTTCCTAACTGCTTTGTCCATTGATCTTGCATTTTGTGAGTCTCCTTAAACAATTTTCCTTTTTCTTTGGTGGCAGTGTGAGGAAGAGGTAACAGGAGGAATGCAAGTGTTCATTTAAAAAACAACCCAAACAAAAGAAACCACAGCTTCTTGCCTTTTATCACAACTTCATTCTGCTTCAATTTCTGCTTCCTTTGCTGTCTGAGCCACTTGAAAGGCTCTGGCTGTAACTTCTAAATGCAACATTGCACCATAAGTAACGTGTATGCTCCCAAATAATTGTGCATGTTTATTTTAGGATGTATTTTATGTTGGAGGGAGACACACCCACCTTGTGCTTAAAAGGAAACTCTTGGGGAATACAAATTCCTTTAGCCTGCTCCTCCCCTTATTGTTCAGTGCTTCCTTGTACTGACAAGGACCGCTTCCTCTCCTTGCCCACCTTCCTCCAGGCAACCCTGCATAATTCTATTCCTGATGATGCATATGAAATTAAATTACATTAGTCTCCTCCCGTCCAAGTTTCTAAGCAATCAACAGTAGTCTAGCAGGTCACCTGGTATAGCTCTCCTGGAATAGCAAGCAACCCATGCAGCCTTCACTGTTCAAGTGTTTCTTTGAAACAATATATAATTTGTAGTATGGTATTACCAGAAATACCGCAACTACCCGCTTTCAAATAATTTCAAATTTAGGATTTCAAATTTAGCCTAGAATTTAATTAGGGTTTATAAGGGACCATACCTACAAAACACCACCACTGAGAACTACTAAACACTGAGGTTTCACATTTGCCTGGATATACTGTACACGTGTCCCAGGGCCATGGTCTGTGCTAGCGACTCAAGAAAGTACATAGCTCCAGAGTGCATATAGTGGTTCCAGCCTTGACTGGTGCTGCAATCCAGTTCAGGCTTCTTTTAAGATGGTGAAAGTAGCATTTTCTGACCAACGAACTTTTGTGGACCTGTGCTTCCTCCATGCCTTTGGCACTAATTCAACTCAGACATTTGTTAAAATGGCAAAGGCACTGAGGACAGAGGGCAGAAATGCATTGTTCAGGGACTTGCAGAGCTTTTGGGTGGAAGTGACACGGCAGGTGAAGGGACAATACTGCAACAGTGGGATGGGACTGTGCCAAACTGGGAATCCTGGTAGAAACCAAGTTTTATCTGCCACTGCTTCTGCCCAGGAAGAAGGGATTGAAATCCACAGATAGAAAGTGTCTGAGAAATAGGAGGTAGAGGGAGACTATCCAGACAAGGACACGAGAAAGTCCTGTTCAGCTCTGATCAGGAGCTTTATAATTTCACATAGCTATATCAGAATGAAGTTAAAACTGATTTTCTAGATGATTTTGGTCTAAAGTCAGTGAAAGGCAGACTATACATCTTAGTATCACCATATTTTAATCCTGTAATTAATTGTTGATTTAAAAAATGAAGCCCTTATTTCCATTTAGCGCTGCCTTGCTTCTATTTCCAGCACTTAATAATGCTTCTTCCATTGAAACATTCCATTTATTATTGTTTCTTCCATTTTATTAATTGTGCAATATTTCTCTTTGTTCTCTTTGTTTTACAGCATACAAGTGCATAATTTTTTTCCCACTACTGGAGAAAAGTCTGAGATTACAAAAATTACATAAGAAGTGGAAACAGTTGCATGGGAGTCACTTGAAATGGAAAACGTATTCAGACTAGGATTTTCAAATGATATAGGACTGCAATTCTTCCTATTAAGTGGGGTTCCAGTCCAGATTCAGGTACTAGTTTGACTTGAACAGGTATTAGATATTTACATGGCTTTTGCAAATTTAAACTTCAGGAACTTGAAATACGAGGTCAAAATCAGCAGGCCCCTAGACGCCTCAGATATTTATGAAAATGGTATTTCATGTTCTTTGTAAATCTGATACTTTTGAGAAGTATCTATCTTATCAATATGTGTTCTTGTGATCAAAGGTACTCTCCATATAGCAAGATAAATCTTCCATAGTGTGAAGATAGACCTATAGTCACTAGTAATGGTCCCAAAAATTCCCATAGGAATTTTATCATCTTAAAAGTCATAGCTGCAATATTATCAGCTGGGCTGTCAAAGCCCACCCCACTCTGCTGCTACATACAGTTACAGGAACACGTACTCTATGATCAGATCAGTGCATTATGATGCTGGGATATCAGATCAATACCTTACAAATTTCTGTCACTATACAACTTTACTGCAGTCATCTATAATTATAATACAACAGCATAATATTCCACAATGAAACAGTGTTGGAGAAGGGGAAGAAATCAAAAGGCAATAAAATCAGGAAAGGGTATGATTCAATACCAAAACCATCTTGATCATAAAAATTCTCCCGTGTTTTCACTGTCTCTAGCAGACCGCACATATAAGTCTTGCTGGTGGGCTTAGCAACAAAAAACCACAGGTACATGACAAATAACCTTGGTTCTAAAGTACTACCATACATTTCTTTTTAATGTAATTGTAAGCGTTTGCGATGTTACCAGCTTGGCTCTGTTTTCACAACAGTAACTTAGCACTGAGGCAGACAACCTGTTGTTTCACATATTGCTTCCTGGGAGCCAAAGATGATGGTTAAAATTCTCTGACAGGTCCATACAACGTTTTTCCCTATATCACTTTCAGTAGCAGCTGAAAGAATATACAGTCTGCTTATATCTCTGAACAATCGGGAGTCTAACGTCTGTACGCTTTTCATTTTACATCATTTCACCACCTGGCAAAAAAATTACTAGAGGCTAGAAGGTCCTATATATGAAGCTGGTCTGGTCTCTTGTCTCTTACCACAGATTTCCTGTGGCCTTGGGTGGATTGCTTCATCTTTTCATATCAGTTTTGCATCTCTGAGGATAATCCATATCTCCCTTCCTGTTCTCAGTCTGTCATTATTTTAAGTTCTGTGGGATCAAGGCTGCCATATATGCCTGCACATATGACTCTACTTACTGGCGTTATGCATTACTTACTATAATACAATGATAGCCTAATGCTGGTGCCCAAGTTGTACCAGTTAATAAATATCCCTCTCCTTCAGATTCAGTAGGAAGTTCTGCTTTTCACTGATGGAGGAGACATTCTTTGCATTGTGCAAACATACAAAACAAAGGCTGAGAAGGGATATGAGCACTCTATAAATACAACCTGGAGGTAAACACCAGAAGAGGAGAAGAACTATTTTTAAGCAAAAGGACAATGTAATCACAAGAATAAATGGTGTTGAATCTGGTCTGGAAACCAGGAGTAGCAGGAGAGCTACCTGAAAAGTTTTTGTTTAGGATATAATTGGAGGAATTATTAAAAGCAGTAATAACAATGGGCGCCGCTTTTGATAATGAAGGCAGTCCCATTTGGTCCTACATTCCTCAAAACTAATAAAGTTTAGTGGATACATCTAATATTCCTTACCCTGCACTTCCACTGACAACAGGGGTAGATTAGAGCTGGTCTGTTTTAAATAATGGAGAGATGAAGAAAGACAGGTAGGGGCATCATTGCTGAAGTTATTTTTGGATGGCTTCATTTTCAAATGAGTTTGTCTCTTGGGAGGGACAGAATCCAGACCAGGATCAGAAAACAGAATGGAATTATCACCAGATTTTAGGACTACTAGAGGAAGAAGAACCTTTTTGCTTTAAATTCAGAGGAGTGGTATAACTTTGGATTTGACAGAAAGTAACTTTTCCAATCCTATGTTACTATGCTTTGGCAAACAATGAATCATAGTTTCCCAACATAGAACAGTTGTAGGGCAAGATATCTAGCGGTAAAATCTCTGGGCTTTGGGATGTACCCATACATGGCAAGTGAGGTGCCCAGCAATGTTTACCTGGAACAAGCAAACACAACGGAAATTTTTAGGGCTAACAAAGAAGATCTGTTGCTCTTCATCCTTAATTCTAGAAAGAGCTTTAAATTTTTCTAAATAATTCCAGTTAGCAATAACTGTTTCCTATATTGTTGTGCTTTTCGCACACATGCCTCATCCCTGAAAATTGGAAAGTCTTGGTGAACAGTTTAAAGTTTGCCCCAATTTTCCAGTGGCTTCTTTTTTCTGTGTCAACTGTTGAATGCCTGTTCCCTTATTCCGTCTCTTTCACCTTCCTAGTTTCCATCAAGGAAAAATTTGAAAAGTTAACAGAAAGGAGGAGGAAGGGTTTGGGTTTGCCTTAGAGAGCAAATTCTGCAAAAAACATAACCTTCCCCCAAAAATATACTCTTGGAAAGAAACTCACAGCAGATTTTCTAGGAACTTCGTGAACGGTTGAGTGTATCCAAGGGAGTAGTGGGTGCACAGCCATGTCCCTTAGCCTCCCCGGTCTGCCAGCCTGGTTGCCCTCGGAACACCTAACCTCGCCCGGCCTTGACCCTTCAATGGCTGGGCAAGCAATGGGCACTCACAGCCTCGGGGAGCCACCGAGCACCTGCTGGATTGCAGGGAAAAGGAGGGTCGGCCCTGGACGGAGGGTGCACGGGGAAGAGGTGGCAGCCCCAGCGGCACGGCCCAGAACCTGCCGGCCCCGAAGGAGGGATGCCGGGACGAAGGGGGACGCGAGCCCCGGCGGAGCTGTGCCTGTGCAGGGGGTCTATCCTGGTGAGAGGATGTGCCGGCCCGAGGGAAGGAGGGAGCCGAAGGAAGGAAGCCCGCCCGGCGTTTGCCGGCCCCGGGGAGAAGATGTCCAGAAGCAGAGACCCTTCCCGGCGGGCCCGCGCACTTACCGGCGTTGTTCATCTTCCACCCCAACTTGGCTCGCCGGCTGCTCCGGGCGCTCAGCGCATGGCTCCGGGGGCCCCGCCGCCCTCGCCCCTCGAGGCCGCGCCCGGCCCTACAGCCCCTGCGGGGGCACGGGAGCGCAGCGGGACGGCCGGACGCGGACGGCGGGCTGGGCGGGTGGCGGTGCCGGCCGGGGGCGGTCAGCGCCGCGCGCCTCCGCCCTGCCCCGCGCGCGGCCCGTCGGGGGGCGGTGGCGGCGCCGGGGCCCCGCACGGCCGGCGGCGCGCGGGGCCGGACCGGGCGGGGCACGACCGACTGCGTGCAGGCAGCGCCCGCCGCGGGGCGAGTCCGGGGGTCCCCGTGGGGAGTGCAGGACGTGGATGCGGCACGGATGCCCAAGCGCGCGAATATTTAAAGGCGCGGCGGGGTCCTCCGGCCTCCTTTTCGTGTGCCCCCCCCTCCCTTCGTGTCCCCACTCCCTTTCCACCGCCCTTGGTCCCCCTTTGCGCTCTACATGGTCCCTTTCAGCCCCTTCTCCATCCCCTCTCCCGCTTTCTCTACTCTCTCCGTGTCGCCTGCATCTCCCCCCTCTCCTTACATCTTTTTCCTTCTCCATCCTTTTCTTCCTGCCCAGTCGTCCTTTCTCTCCATAATTTCCCCCCTTCCATCCATCCCCCTCAATCTATTCATTCACACACACACCCACCCACCCACTCCATTCCCCTGAGAAACACGACGGCCCCAGCCTAGGACCCTCCAGAGAACGAGGTTCGGGGAGGCCCCAGCCCCGCCCCAGGCATTTTTCCCTAACCAGGAGCATCCCTGCAGGGCCGACAGCACCTGCTGCTGGAAGCGGGATCTGAGTGCAGAGGAGCCAGGCACGGTCCCTCGCATACAAACCACACTTGCTCAGAACAGTTTCAGGCAGCTGTAGGATGCTGTCTGCAGCCCTCTCCCATAAGTCAGCATCTGGCTCAACGAAGTTAACGCAAGCACCTAGTTTTCGGGCTGGTAGCAGCACTAACACCCAAACAAAATTGGATCGCCCTCTTCCTCTTAATGGAGGCATTATATCGCCTTGCTACGTTTCCCTGTGGGGCTGGTATTGCTCACGCAAGTAAGCACAACTTGGCAGATTCCGCCCCGCCCCCCCCAGGCTAAGAAATCTCAGGAGGGCTGAAGTTGACCTCGAGATCCGCTTCCCTAGTCTGGGACGGACCCTTCCTTCCCGGAGCAGGACGGCTGTTTGCAGCAAACCCAGAGTTTGGCAAGCCAGCAGAGAGAGGAGAGAAGTGGGGAGAAGTACCACATTATACTTGCCCAGTGTCCAAGTAGGGATATGAAGCTGTCAGTTCTTACTTTGACATTTTGAATCCCCCAGGAACCATGACAATTGCTAACACTATCCAGAGAAACTTAATTTTAAATGCTGTTGTGTTTTTGCAAAGAGCCTAATAACTAACATCATCCTGCTGGCAGGTGCTCTGTAGTACAGAAAAGGTCTTTTCTTGACCTTTCTTTTTCTTGACCTTTTTCTCATTGTGACTGATGGGGCGCAGGGTGCCTTGCACTGTAGCACACAGGCCTCTCAAGAGAGAAAGCAAGCAGAAATGGGAAATGGGAATGGGAAGCAGAAATGGGAATTCTTTGCACGGGCTTGAGTGACTCCCACTGAAGCTGGTATCCAGGAATGCTGAATTTGATTCTCTGGAGGACCCTGGTTGTCTCACTACGGCTCTAAGTATGCATTTGCAATGCTGTATGGTTTTGGAGGTGGATAAATTCACAGTAGCAGCTCTTTCCTTACTACTCTGACTGACATAAAGGCCTATATAGTCCCTCACAGCATAATGTGTCTGGTCTGTGCCCTGGTGCAGGGAACAAAATGGGTTTCCCTGGTCCACCTATGACCAGCTGTCATGCAAGCTTCTCCCATCTTCATGTATTGATCCCTGATTTTATTCTTGCCACCTGCAGCCTTGATGTCTGTGTCAAGCAAAATAAATAAGATGTCAATACAAAGCAGCATGTAAAATAACTTCAAGAATACAGATTTAAGATCTTGTAAATGCTGGGAAAAAGTTTATGGGACACAATGGAAAAAGAATGCACAATTTAAAAAAATCAAGCACAGTAAGAGTGATTTGGGAAAAATTCCTTGAATATGTTTTCCAGGAGAATAACATTTTGGTTAAACAGCTGAAAAAAAAAACCAACCCAAAAAACCAAAAACAGTAGGGAAAGGGGCAGCAGGAAGGCAAGAAACAAATTTTCACAGAAGAATTGAGAATATTTGCTGCAGAATTTGGGGTTATTTCCAAATAAACTGAAAAACATAGTCTAGACTACAAAGTTTCCTCAAACCTAAATACATAGTGGAAGAATGGTTAAATATGTTACTATCTAAACAAAGCCATGGTAAAAGAGATGTTGCAATTAGACTAGATGGTGTTGTAATTAATATAGTATTTCTATAGTGCCCTTCACACAAAATCTTTTTTGGTCTACTGTAGGACAAAGAACCATGATACTTCATAGGTTTTGAGCCAAACAATTGATTTGTGAAAAATTTCATTTTTCTGTGGAAGTAGCTGAACACTCCAGCAGAACCCTATATTAAACGACAACGAGAACTTGTCAGGAGTTAGGAACTCCCGTTCCTAACATCATGCCATTAGCTCAAAGCCTGGCTAAGGAGCAGACATTGCCCGAGGTTAATTTTGGGACCTAGCTCTGTACAGGCTGAGTGCTTCTCACAAGTTTCTGACTGCCTGTGCTCAAATCTGCTTCCTAATGGGAAGAGCATGGTGCCAGGGTACCTCCAAGAGTTATTGACTCCTTTCTTTTGTCAGATCTGATTGGTTTGAATTTTGAACTGATTTCTGGTGGTTAAAAATGTAACCAATACACTGCTACAAGATATTGTACTCTTCACCAAGGAATGTGTTCTTGAGCAGTTCAGACAAATTTTGGGCTCCAAGAACTGTTGCATGGGCAATTAGACTACAATTTGGATTCAACAGGGAAAACCCCCGAAAATCTGTGCAACTAAAGTGTACTTAGTAAGCAAAAGCCTTATATTCTTTTTATTATTAGCCTAAAAGACAATCCAGGGTGCAATTTCCTGTACTGAAATGATGAAATGTTGTGAGAATTTTGTAGTTAAAGGCAAGTAAGAACCATAAAATAACGGCTTGAAATTTGTCTGCTTACTCTGTAATCCTCTTGAAAAATAATGGGGAATGATCTGTATTATAAATGGAAGAATGGGAAGGTGAATGCATGTGAACATGTTCAGGAGATGCTTAAGGATCAAATCAAGTTTCAGCAGCCAGAAGAGGAATCTCTGCTTTTGCAAGCATATCCTGCAATTAAGGTTTTAAAGGGTGGAGTCTACACCACATAACACATTCCTTGAGGTAAGCAGAGTTCAGAACAGAAAAATCATTTTCCCCAGGGAGAACCCATGACTTAATTGATGGGAGGTGGAATTGACACATCTAATTTATTAAGTAATCTATAGCAATAAATGAAGCATATATTTTAAAAATAATTTTTACTAACTTTTAATACTGAGATGTCTTTTAACAAAGGATTACATAATATAATAGGGATTAACATAACCCAACTACCCATTTGACAAATTTTATGAATTTAAAACTCAGATGAATGTTCTAGGTTTATAGGTCCCCATCCAGCAGCTGTTTTAAGTACATGTTTAAAGGTAATCAAGTGCATATAATCTGTTTTAAGTAGGGTTACTCCATATGCTTGAGTGCCCTGTTAGATCAAAGCTATCTAGCATGCTGGAGTCTTATTTTTTTATCATTGTAACATAAGCTAGCACTCTTTTTGCCATTTTAATGGAGCTCTATAGAGTCTGTCTATCATAATATACTACCTAAGCATCCTAATTGTTATTTTTAAGCCTCTTTATGTTATTCCACAGAGGTGTTTGCCAAGATGAGGTCTGCTTCTTTATAAGCAGTGTTTCAGGGCATTTTTCATGACCTTTGACCCTTCTGTCTCTTTTTCTTTATGGTTTATAGGTTTGGATTTTTGGGGTTTGGAGTTACTTTATCACTATTTCTGTGTCAGTGGCCTTACTAAAAGAAATTTTCTGGCATTGAACTAACAATACTGGGGGTGAGGGAAGAGGGTGCATTTGACTTCAAAATGACATTGGGCTAAACTTAGTTCCTAGTAGGCAGAATTTCAGAAACCAACATTGCTTTATAAATCTTTATATGCATCTGGTCTTAGTTGCCTGAAAAATCACCTATTTTCATGTTATTTTGATATTACCTGGTACATTCTAGCTGGTAGTATGCCCCCCAAAGAAACTACAAGACACAGAGAAGTGGTTCAACAACACATCTGTCTTGGTGACCTGGCAAACCCAAGAGTGTAGATCTATAGCACAGGGTACATAGGATAGCTAATTCCTTGTGTTTCTCTTTGTAAGTGTGCTTGGGACATCTGAAAGGCTGAATGTGTTGGGAAAAATTGTTATATTGGCAGGGATTCATGCCGATCAGGCCTACTTTAACGTTATTCTACAAAAGCATTACAATTATTGCAGTAAAGTGGTGCTGCATGTTACAAAAAGTGAAATAATTTAGTAAAGCAGGATGAAAAAAGTTTAATAACCACAAGCATTCCTTGGTATGTCAGATAAATTTAAATGTAAAATATGGGCAGCTGTGATGAGCTGAGCATGGTAATAGGTAAATACAGTAAATACCGGTAGGTAAACACTTTTCAGTTATTTACCTTTTCTGTGATGTGGCACTGGAGCCAGAAGTCATTGCTACCTGTGTCTGTGGAACTTTATATCCTTCAGTGACTTGGCATGTCATCTCTCAGACTTTCTTGGTTTCTTTTTCCTCTCTCCTCAAAAGGCTGGCTGACACCAAGTCAGGCTCAGAGACAGAATAGTAGGGAGTGCTGTAGTGAGAGTCCTGACCAGTCAGTATTCCTCAGTGGCCTGGCGAACCACAAGAGATGTGCTGTATTAGAATTGGAGTTGCATCGGCAGGATGTGTCTTAAATTTGTAGTTCTGTAGTACTCCAAGTTTCTTCAGTGAGAAGTTAATATTCTCTTGAGAGTTCTTGATAGAGAAGGAAGTTGAAGGTCCATCACTCAGATGAGATCTCAAAGATTATTGGTGAAAATTTCTTTGAAAGACAAAAATGAAAACAAATGTTGTCATGTCCATTGGAGACTGAGATGAAATCCTTCACCCTGCAGGAGCCCATATTGCCTGGCTAAAACATAAGTGTCTGAAAGCAAAGCTTGTTCATATCAAAATTTTACAGTATTAGCTGCTCATCTCAGAACAATTCAGCACAATACTTCCTGGCATGTAATGGTAATTTTTCCTATTTTTGAGCACCAATATACGTTTTATGACAAACAGTTTGCTTGCTGCCTTCACTCTACATTTGTGTTCTTCTTTGCATCAAAACTGATTGCAAAGAATGTGTTGTATATATGTCATAGCCTGTCGCTGTTGTATTGAGATGGGTGAATAAAGCGACATATAGACTCTAAGGTCTCAGAAGGTAAAATGCTGAGTTTATTAGACATCAATTTCTTTTTATAGACTCTTCTGATAAAGCTGGACCTGATTGGTCCTCAATCAATACCCCTCACGTCATTGGTTAATTAGGAACAACATTTTTCTTGTAAACATCTTACAAGTGATTAACATGTTCAAAACACCAGCTGCAAAGGTAAGGGATTACTTTAATTCTTTCTCTGAATTTTCTCAAAACTTCCCAGGGCAATACCTGTGAAAGTTTATCTGACTATCTCCCTCTGACTATACTGTCCGTAACCACAATAGCTTTGGCCCCTGATTTTACATCCTCATTAAAGGCAAGAGAAGCTGAATGAAGACAAACACAAAGGAAGTGGAGAGGAAAAGAAGTATGGGAAAGTTATAGCTACATGATTAGTATTCTGTCCCATACAAGCAGTTTGTTACTTCGCAGCATACATTTTTTCACAGCACTATTTCACAATAAAAGAGAAGGGATTACAGTTACCAGTTATTAATGACTAACACTGCAGACATGCTGTCCATTACATAGTTAAGAGAGCTCATTTCAGACTACGAGAGATACTAGATTTTGAAAGATGGTTGATGTGTACAGACCCCAGCATGCCGTAGGAGAGGGAGGCTACAAGGATAGTGGTATCAGTTCCTGGAAAACTAGTCTGTGTTTTTATTCCTTACAAAGGAATTCTGAAATATTCCAAATATATCTTTGACTCTCACTTGATCAAATGAAGATCTGATTGCTTCACTCATCATTTTCAGTACAGAGCCTCTAGTAAGAGCACCAGTCCTCTCAGGATGGAGATTTACGTGTTTCCATTCAGTCTCACAGTGCCATTGAGGTTCCTCTAATGCATCAAGTTTATGAGCTTTTTACTTCTTAGTATAATTGTAAGAAAAGAAGATTTGTAGCCAATTGTGCAAAATCTGAGAAATGCCACATTTGGGTCTACTCATTGCTCATTGCCATGGAAATTTTCTTTGCCACTCAACTGCCCAGATACCTGATTCTCATGTCCAGGATTAGTTTTTGCCAATGTGTTACCCAGGTATGACTTCATTTAATGTAACTTTGCTTGGGCAAGGATGCGTCCAGAAACAAGTCTATCTTTACTCAATGGCATGTGACAGTTCTGCAGTCTGAAGCACTTGGTGCCTGTATTTGGAAAATGTCAATACAGCTCTACTGGCAACAAACAGAGGAGTAGCTAAAAGTACATTTTGATGGACTGGCCTACTGCAGTTACTTGTTTTTCTCCAGACTCTCACCTCCTTGCAGATGCTGTCTGTTATACAAAGCATGAGAGGAAATAGCATCAAAAGAATCAAATTGTGACCTGTGAGCTGAAGGATGGCAGACAGGTGCTTCAGACATCACTCAAAATAACCAAGCATAAGTGAGGAGCAGTACCATTGAGGGTCAAATGTTACGCAGGTGTAAATTTGATGTCAGTGAAATAAAAATTGGTCACCAAGTCAAAAAGGCTGAGACTTGGCTTTAAGAAACTCATCAGCACTGGGGACCTTCAAGAGCTGAATTTCAGTTCTTGAAGTCAGTAAACACTCTTGCTAAATTTCATTTCAAAAAGGGGAGGAAAAAAACCTCACCCAGCTGGAGAAATTTTGACTGGTTTCCCGTGTGTGATGGGACCATGCATTTGATATCCCCCAATAAATGCAACAGCAGTGGGTCATCAATGAGAGGAAAAGTTACAGCAATGATGGTTACTCTGAGCATTGTTTTGAACCACAACGATAATTACACACCTCATTTTATCATGGCTCTGTACTCGGTGCAATCTGTTGTATGAGAGCTACATATAGGGAGGAAGACAAACGCCCATTTCCTCTCAGTATTTGGATTTGTTTTGGTCTCGCGCCAGTGAAAGTCTCAATCCAGGCACCTTCCACCACAAATCCTCACTTTTACTGTGCAACCTACTTATCACTAGGGCCTTTTTTGGCTGTGGTAGACCTTGGCTGCATTGATTAGTACAACCACTGACCCAGAGTGGGGTTGGCAGCTGCATTCTCCATTTCCTGCCCAGGCATCTGCTGCCTGATTGGAGGAAAGTAGTTCTTAAACCTTCTTCAAAACAGGAAACTTCTCTTCTCTCTGCTTCCTGAGATACAGGAACCGTCTCCGAAGCAACCCGTAGACAAAGACTCATATTAACTATTGGGGTGCCATAACAGATATAGAGGGAGTTCATAATTCAAGCCATAACCTACACTGAAAGCTTGGAAAGTGCCTCTCTATGCACCACTGCTCCCACCTCTCTGTGCCTACATTGCTGCCTCTTTAAACAGTCTGGATGTTAAGTGGCATATGATAATCCTATCCACTGGAAGCATTTGTAAACACTTTTCATTTTCGTGATTAAATATTGATCTTGTGCCACCAATCTCTGGAATATAAATTTGTAATATTGCCCCTCTGACTTTGCATTGGAGAGGTTACTGAACACGGCAACATTGCCACTCTCTTTTTTCAAGTTTTTAATGACAGTACAAGTAGTGCAAAAAATATTGATATCTCATGCTTTGCTCTTTGATTAGTTTCCCTGTTATGATCAAGCCTCCTTTAGTAGTCAGAAGTGGAGCTTTCAGCAAATCACTGCAGCTTGAATGCAGTCCATTGTAGTCCTGGAGAAAACTACGTTCAGGCTTATAGTTTGCAGTTTGCATCACTGAAGGCCTGCCACTAGCAGAGCCAGTGAAGCATAGCTGAAATTAATATAAACATCTGTAATTCTGCATTCATAGACAGTGTCAAAAATTTTACCCTGAAGCTCTGATTTGGTGGATACTTTTAAAAGAGCCTGCTGATCAGCTGTATCTGATAGGTGGTTAAAGTGCACTTCAGAGCATAAAAACAAAAGCAGTAGATGAAAATCATAAACTGTGAGAAATCTTTGTTCTTATTATTGGGTTTGGACATAAATTCTACCTACATGATCATCTTTTCACAGCAAATGCAAAGCCCCTGTCAGCTCCACCCATAAAGCTGAGCAATTTGGATGTCTGAGTAATTTTCCTGGTGTTAGGTTTAAGGATAGAGCAGTAGGATATAGCAACATTCAGAAGTCACCCTTTTCTTTGCATTCAGCTACTTTCTCACCAAATACTTCCTGACAGTAGAGTGCTACAATGGAGGATTCCCATCAAGCTGTCTGATTTCCTGCCAGCAAGCTATGCTGTTAATCCTAGAGTGGCTGCCTTCAAAATCTAGACTAATTATTTTGCCTATGACTCTACCCCTGGTAATCAGCAGGTAACAGGGGAAGCTGTTATGTAATAGTGGCTCATGCCTGCTGTAATCCAAGCCACCTGAATTGCCAGTAGTGAATAGAGATGCCTTACAGAAGGGTTTCTCATTGTTTCTAGTGATTTTCATACACACAGAAGCCTGTCCTTTCACCGCAAGTGAATTTTAAAGGGAGAAGCAGTTTGCCAAGAGACGCAATTTATCTTGATAAGCTGACTGATCTGGGTCATAAGGCAGACAAGCTCTCCTTCAGTTCTGTCACCAAACTAGGGGAGAAACCAGTATGTTTTAAGCTAACTACAAGCTGTATGTAACTTTTCTTGCTTTAGCCTAGTCATAAATGCAAGAAGAATGTAATGAGACACAAGCTTGCTGCTATGGTCTTCCCAGTTCATGGGTGTTTCTTTGTTCTTTGGAGGAAAAAACTTAAACCTAGCTCTTAAAATGTGATGTTATGCTGCATGAGGAGAGGTAATACAAAAGTGGTGTGATCAGAATATGGAAACATTTTTCACAGTGGCCTGGACTGTGGGATAAACTGCTTGTCAATCTATCTTTTGGGGCCATTTATGCTGGGATCCTTATTTGAGATGAAAAAGTTGTGAAATGCCCAACATTTCCTATTTTGAGCACCTCCCTCCTTGTTTCTTCAGTCTCTCTCATAGGTAACCAAGACCATTTTTTCTATTCTGCCGTGTCTAGAGTAGGCCAACTGGTTCCAGGGTGTTATTCCATGTCCTGGCTGCAGTGCAAGTCAATGTGCTCCAAGTGGAAGTGCACGCGAGGAAAGATGTGAGGCACTCCTGCAGTTCTGACTTACTTCTCACTGAGCCAGGCAATTAACTTTTTGAGCATGCTCTCAGGCACTGGTATGGATGGTGAGAAACTCCAGTAATACTGATTGTAATTTGGTGAATAAGCAACACAGGATGCATGAAAGCCTCGTGGAACCAATGCACTCAGAAATGCTCCTCATGTGGAGCATCAAAACTGAAATCTCTCTTTTCTGTCTGGCATGGCTTTGCCTCTAGCAAGCATTTCTAAGTAATTATAGCTGTTTAAGGGTGCAAAGATCCCTTTTATTCCTAATTTTGACATTAGGTTTAATTTCACTGAAATTTCTCTGTGGAAGGTATTCGAGTAGCCTACTTTGGAGCACTTCTTTGATGTCCTCTAGGCAGAACTGCCAAATAAACACTGTTCCTGAATGAATCAGTCCCCATTTATATATTTGGAACATTTTTAGACATCACCAGGAGAAGAATGTGTACACAGCCACAAGAAAGTGTTTGTACAACCACTCTGTCAAAGCAGAGCAAGAGTATCTTCTGCCCATTTTGTAGCATACTTTCTTTCAAAAGCATTGAGCCCTGGAATGAATGAAGCTTGCCTTCTCATAAATTTGTGTCATCCATGGTTGTGTTTCAAGTGGAACATAGTGTGAAGTCTGATTTTAAGATCTTGCCTGCAGCTGGGCTGTAAACAAAAAACTTTCTGAATTCCCTAGTGTCTGATAAAGAATGGACTCATACTGCAGTTTCTCCTGTAATGATTCCTCCTCTCTGGTCTACATGCCAATCCCAGACTTTGATCTTCAGTGATGAGCATCAAAAGGAGAGTAACAAAGTTCAGCGGAAGGAATTTTAATGTGGAGGACTGAAGTGACAAGACACACAACAAGTGTATATGCTGGGTGGTAGCATTTATGAAGCTTTAAAGCTGGGTCAGAGCTCCTAGAGTCCACTTCTGATCCAAGCAGAGAAAAAGGGACAAAATTTAATCAGGTGACAATATTTAAAACTATTTAATTTTCTTAAGTGTTTTGATTCATGAGGACAGAATCACTGTCTTCATGTCATCACTGTCTCTATCCTTTCTCCTGTAACCAGGAGTCTTCCACAGTTTCTTAGCCTGCACCATTTTTCAGACTGTTTGCTCAAAGTTACAGAGACATTAGCTTATATACTCTCAATGTGGATAAAAGTATATTGCTTTCCTAAAATCAGGATATTGGATTTTTTTTTTTCCAGGAAGCTAGAAAATATTTTTCCTGAGTTTCCATCACTCCAGGACATCTCTATTTTTGCTTAGCCATGTCAGTAGCATACACTTTCCATGATTTTTGTGTATTCCTTAGTTAAGACAATAGTGATAAAACCATTTTGTACAGGGGTAATTATAGCTGATTATTTCCTATCCTTAAAACAGAGATACAGAGTTTTAATTGTTTAAAAACAATTTCTTGTTTTGCTCTGCATACCTTTTCACTAAATTAGAATTCAAGTCATGCTAGTTCTGGGACTTTTTTTGCAGTTCTACATATTTTCTAAGTGTCCTTCCTGTCATAATGAAGGGTATTTCAAAGTCTTGTAAAGGTCGGTGGTTTCAACATAGTGGGAACTGAGAAAATGATGGGTGGAAATTAGGAAAAAGAATTTGTTCTAGCATTTTTTCCCCTTCCTTGGGCACCTTGTAGTGGGAGAAGAGTTTAAATCCATTTTTGCAGATCCTCTTCAGCACTGGTATGGAAGGACTCTGAAAACAAGTGTGTTTCTTTTGAGAGGAACTCTCCTTTCTGTAAGCTGAGAAGAGAAGGGAGCCAGAGGGGCTGGGAAGAAAGAGGTATGTTTCTAGAGGTCAATGTGAACTGGGAAAGGATTTTGCTCCTAATTCACAAGACCATCCTGGACCCTGAGACTTGCCAGACTTCTTACATTAAACAAGGGAAAGGTTTGCTTTGATTGAACTGTGTATCTGGTGTATTCTACAGAGACCTCCCCCACTGGGGTTCCTTTGCCCTCCAAAACCAGGACCCTTCTGGGGGCAATCTGCCAGGGCTCCTATTGCTGCTGTTACTGTGAATGGTGCGCACACAGCACGTCTCTTCCTATGTACCCACCCTTGCCTGATTATCTAGCCTTTATTTACAGCACCTGGATAAATAAGTGGGTTTTTAAATTATTTTCTCTATGGTTAGTTTTGGTGATATTGATTCATGAAAAAGGAAGATTTTGACTGACCAAGGGGCAAAAACACACTGGATAATACTGCATATCTAAGTGGCCAAAGACCTAATCAACTTTTAGAGAGCAGTAAAAATCTCCACAAAATCAGCAAATGAAAAACATATTTTTCATTTTCCAACAACAGGGACTTCAAATGTCCTCCATTTTTCAGTGAAAAAAGCACCTATTTGCTCCTGGCTTTTAAAAAGAGAATATTATTTTGTATGCATTTTGCCAACAGCTGATAAATATTTCTGCAGATGGACTTTCAAAGAAAAACATGTTTTTCTGTCTCTACCAGCTTTTTACTTCCTTGCTTTACACAATTGCAGGAGAGAGAGTGAGCAGTGAGGAAGGTGGGGGTAGTTGTGGCTATTACTGTAAGTCTTTTTTTCCCACATCCAGTTTTGTTAACAGATATAAAACATGGCAAAACATCTTTTTCTTCATCAAGAAAGTAAATTTTATTTTGCTGCTGACTTCAAAAAATTTTATATATATATATATATACAATAGATACTATATATTTTTTTTTTTTTATTTTATATATACAGGAATATATATATATTCCTGCCCCCCCCCGCCTGCTCCAAAAGTCAAACTGATTTCTTGCATTTAAATAGTAAGCAACGTTTTGAGACCTGCTGGCACTTTTCAGATTGACAGCGGAACAAGTGCTTGTGAGAACTTGTGAGTTTGAAGAATAAGTGACAAAAAATATTCAGAATGATTGTAGCTAGGCATCTGTTGTATGTGTGAAAACACAATGTTCTTACACGTACTGGTAGGTCTGTGCAAATCCACAATCTGATTCTGAATTCAAAATTTTCACCTAAAGTTTTCAGCATGGTAAAAGCTGAAAAACTGTGTAGTATTGCCTTACTTATATTGCAGTTACTGTAGATTACAATTGTAACAGAGTGTCTTATAGCAAACACCTTGGTTCTTATTAAACACATGTACAACATCGAGGTGAGCTTTTTATTAATATATATGACTATATATATGACATAGATATACCAAATGCAACTATAATTAGACATGCTAATTCTATCAGTGTAAGACCTTATTAGGTCTTAAGTACTGCTCATGACCACAGATTCTAGAAAACCAGTATGTCAATGTACAAGCATATCTTATTGAGTGTGTATGAAATTTTCAGATGCAGTTAGTGGGCCTGAATGCTTCAATTTTGTTCCATTCTGAGCTGCAGAAATGCTGTCTTACAGCTGTAGTGGCAGCTGTAGGTTCTGTGGATGTTAAAGGACTAAAAATCTTTAATTTACCTTGCAAAAAATAAGAATCTGCATTTTAGAGGCCACTTAAAAAGTCTCTTTATGATTTTTTAAATTCTGCTTTTAAATTCTTACTTGAATTTACATATTGTATCTAATTAAAATATTTCAGCTTCTTGGTGGAGTGATATGAGTGAAAAGAAAATGACACAACTCTAGACAAAGCTATTGTTTTACATTTCCCTGGATAGCCATATGACCACATGGGACCTTGTGCAGATAAAATATGGCTCTTTTGCATTTTAACAAAGGTGAAAGTGAAATAAAATCTGGGGGCTTAACAAACCTGTTGATAGTGTAGTAGGTGTTGGTGAAATAAAAATATTTGGTCTGGTTTGACAGTTTGTCAACAGCACTTTCAATCCGTATTAAACATTGAGTACTGTCTTAAATATCGTTCCCTGTAGGGGACATAACTGTCATCTGTCTTCTTCAGGTGATTGCCTGCGCCAAAAATGACAAAATTTAAGTGTTGTCGGTGACATCATGCTGGCCAGCATGTGCTATACAGAGGGAAAGCCTTCTTTTAATAGGGTGTTGGAAGAATCAAAATTTTCATGGGGACTGATAACCTGGAAGCTGCTGTGAGTTGCTTCCTGTCTAGCTCCACATTGCAAAATGTGTTTCTTCCATCTGCCAGGGGAATCTCTTGGGATGCTACATAATTGTGCATGGTGCCACTGAATGGAATTAGGCAGTTTGTAAAACACAGGAGAGGAATGCCTAGATGGGCCAGCTAGCTCGTGACCATCATACATATTGTACTTTTGCCAAGGATCTGGCTTATACCCTGCTCAGTTTGTTCTGTTGGGAGTATTACTGTGATGGATGGGTAGACAAATTCTTTGGATTATGCAGTATGTGGCTGAACAGGTCATCTGTTATTTTACCTAACTCAAGATTCTTTGCTATCACTGACGGCTGTCTGAGCAGAGCTCACAGACCTCATCGCTATTTCTTGAGGTGAAGGTCTGTGGTTCATTTTAATACGTCCATTTTCCATGGGAAACATTGCATCTTTTTGCCTATTTTCATTCTGGTTGTCTTCCTCTTACTTGGATGCTTTTGGGAGAGCTGGAGGGGTCTATACCAATTCCGTGGTGCCTGACTTGCATTTAATGCAAGACACAAAGATTTAGGCAGAGATTTTTCCATCCAAGAAGTCAATAGAGACAGGCAGAGAGGCACACCGTCTTTCCCTGACTGGGTAGGTGCTACTCTCAGACATGTGCTACTGAATAAGAACTGCTGGCAAGCACTACAGTTGCCTTTGTGCACTTACTTAATTTCGTGCTTTTTTACCTGGGGGAGGGTTCTGGGAAAGCAACAGAAGTCTCCTCCCTCAAAACCCCAGCACTTCTATATAATTATTTCCTTGGAAAAATTAGCTTCCCATTTCCAGTCCCTCTCCAGAAGAGCTTCCAGATTCCCCTGTGGAACTTTGACTTTGGCAGGCTCAGGAGACCACAGCAGTATTGCTTTACCCGGGCGACAGAGGGTCCTGGGCCTCGCACACACCCTGGCGGTTCACGCCCTGCGGGCACCTGGCCTTTCAGGATTGTGCCTGGGACCATCAGCCCCACAGCCCATGCCTGCTCAGCAGCTGTGGAGCAAAGAGGGGCGCAGCTGTTTCTGAGGCTGTCTGACAAGGCAAGCCTTTGGTTTGGTACAGCCAAAAGAGACACTGCCTGTGGTACATTGCTTGAATGTACAAATACAGCTGCTGTTTATTGCCTTGTTTTTCAGGGAAAGCCGTCAGTACGTTCAGAGACTCAGGGAATTTCCACTATTTTTCTCAGTGCTCCCCCCACCCCCTTGGCCTTCAGACACACACATTGTGTTGTTTTGACGTAATTTCAAGCAAATATTTTGCCACCAAGAGGCAGTGCAGGGTCACAGAGGTCCTCCAGGCTTGGACTTCAGGCTTTCAGCCCTCCCCAGTAAACAATAGCTCTATAACTCATTAAAACTCCCTTTTGATTACTTTTTCCTGTTTCTGATTGTTTTGGAGCAGCAGGGGTGGATTCCACACTCAACAAACTTCTTTTTCCTGTTGCTAAATTTAAATGTCTCTGAACTGAAAGGATTTGCTAATCTCTTCAGCAATAACTCCATCAAATACAAACTATAACTTAAAACAAAATTTAGACTATTTCTGAATGCTACAAGGGAATTGTGACTTGGTTTTGCAGAACAATTTTCATGTCTAGGATTTTTATTTAGCTGTCCCTTTTTTTCTTTTTGTTCAGACAGAGAAGTTACCCAGACCCTAGTACCTTTTCTGATGGTTACTGTACCCTCTTCACTTTCAGATTTAGTAATAGTCATGTTTTCCCATTATGGCCTGCATGAAACCAAGCTGGTAATCTTGCTTATCTCCTATTTTCTTCAAATTCATTCATTATCTTCTGCTTCACATCATTGATTCAACACTCCTTTTTCTGTCTCTATTCTCTGAATGCTTTTTCATTGCATGGTTTTCTCCTACTTGCAAGTCATCTGACTTACATGATCTACCTATAAAACTCCCTCGCTCAGCTGACTTCTCTGACAATTTGCATATTCCATCTTTTATTTATAGCAGGGGTAAACTCCCGAATTGTTTTCAGCAACCTCTAGTTTCCTCGTAGGCCAGATATAGATTAATAAATTAACAATTTTCTTTGATGGACAGCAAGGAGCATTTAGGAAAGTGAATTGCAAAAAGTCCAATTCTAGGGAAAAATATGTGCAAATTTATCCATCCACATCCTTTTATCACATACACTGCCCACACATACATAGACACTAATCTGCTCAATCTGTACTAACCTAGCATGAAACCCGCTTTTCAGATATAGTGCAAAAATTATAAAATAACCAATTAAAATGTAATCTGTATAGCACAGGTCCCTATGTGGATTTAATTAGCAAGACAATCATTTACTTCTGTCATTTTTAAACCCACAAGTAGGATCTCTGGGAGAACAAAATATGAACATATATAAAGATCCAGTGTGTCCTGACAACCTTCTTGGAAATTTGCTGTTATTATTTGTTATGCATGCCAAGGAAAAATATATTTTTCCTGCCCAAAGAGCAGACATCTTAAACAAAAGCAAAACAGACTGCAAAAGCAGATAAATACTGTTGGGCATACCGTCCCTCACTTCGTGACTGCCCCTCGCTTCCCCTCATGCTCCTCCCCACCCTGCTAGTTTGTTCTCTGGTTTTTGTTTGTTTGTTTTACTTCTGTTGCCACTGGCTCAGTTTTAAGCACCCTCTGAGCAGAACAACTGTAAAATGACACAGTGTAGTAGATTCCAGAGTGGACTCTGTGCCCAGAAGGCAGAATGACAAAAAGACAACTTCCTCGAAAGAATTATACAGCTTTTTCTTTTACCAGCCTAGCTACTAAAGTTGTCCCTTGCAGAATAAGCCAGGGACAGAGACAGAACTGTTCTGTCTGTAGCAAATGCTGCGTAGTCTTGCAATGTTTGCTACCACAGAAATGAAACCATGTTCTTTGCCTCAGAAAAGACACGTGCCTCCACTGTAAAGTGGACAATTTTGCCATTGCTTTTTCTTCAAGGATGAAAGGGAACACCTTCCTGCACAGTCTGGAGGTGATAGTGCTTCAAGGTGACAACTAGTGGATTTTAAATCTGAATGGAAACTTAAAAGTCACCTTAATAGCACACTGAGATGTTGCCGCTTCCACAGCACGACTTGTTCCTGCCACATGAACAGGCATGCTTTGCTTGTGGTGGTCTTCAGAGAGATGCATTTTATATATCTGTCATGGCTTTGGCGTGACAGATATACAGATACACTACTGCAGAGTGTGAGATAGAGCTGAATCTATCTGAATTTCATCTTATTCCTAACTGCTTTATAAGGTATCTCAAGATGTGTAAGCAGTAAAGCAATAATAACACATCACAATGCACTCATCACAGACCATGAAGAATAATAGCCTATGAGTCCAGCAATATGCCCTCTCTAAATGATATGATGCTTCTTGCAGACAGGAATATTAATCACTCCAGGAACTGACAGGATCTGATGAGAGAGAGTGTTATTAATATTATCTCCCTTGGAAACATTTGCAATGGTAATAGTAATTTTAATAATGCTGGAACAAAATTAGCTGGGTTGGCTAGCTTTGTAGCAAATGGAAACACTGAGGAAGGCAATACATAAATAGAGAGACTAATTCATGAAGGAGGTGGACCAGATTTCTCTCTTGACAGTTCAGACATGATAAGGAGAGGGGGAGGGAACTTTTGGTTTTAAAGGTTGCATTTGCTTCATCAATTGTCAAAATCTTGTTAAAAGTATAATTCAGTTATGATGTTTTTGTTGCTGTCCAGAGACTGAACGTATGTAATAGAGCGGCCTTATATACAATTTTTGCCACAAGCAATTTACGATGATTATATTATTCCGATCTGTCTGGTTCCCAAGGAGCCTCTGAAACCAAATCGTATCAGAGGAAGATGAATATTAACAATCCTATCTCTCTCAGGAGAGCTAACAAAAGAATGGAGATCTCACATTTAGGTTCAACACAAAGAACTTTGAAATGGCCATGGAATTATTGACATCCGTTCTCAAGATTCCTAGTTCAGTTATTTACTGCTTGGCTTTTCTGCACCTGTGCCACAAGCCAGCAAGATTACAGTGGAAATAATGAATTTGTAAGCTAAATAATGAGTAACGTGTCATAAGGGTTTAGTAGGAAAACAAAGTGCCAAGAGGACTGCATTTGATTTCTTCCTTTGTTACATTCTGCTTTACCTGAATATGCCATCTGCCTTAGAGTACTATATACCAATTAATAATGAAAAAACAGATAAATTTGGAGCAGTGCTTTAGGCAGATAGCAAACTGCCCAATAATTTTTTAAAAAATATTAAACCAAATAACTCTATGACTTATCTTGAGACTTATCTCTGAGCATCCAGTATGATACATTCAAGCTGTGTTGATAGTTGTGACTGGCAGTGAATCCACCAATGCTGCATTACATTCCCAACTGGAAAACTATAATAAGGCATTTGGCTTTAAAAATTCTCAGGTAAAAGGAGGAAAAGTAAATTAAATTGTAGAAATTGAGACTTTTTCAAACCTTTCTTTCTGACCCAATTCTCTTTAATAGTGGTATCAACTGAAGAGAAAATTTAGGCTTCTCCCAATGTATTTATAAGACACACAGAAAATAGTTACCCATATATGAATTATCTTATCCCTGGAAAGGGTGTGGTAAGATGCTTATTTAGTTGCTCATGTAGGCAAAATGCTGATAAGAAATTCTGAAAAAAACCCTCTCTATTCCAGAGCTTAATAATTTAAAATGGGGGAAAATACTACAGTTCCTGCCCCTGCATATTGCTGCCTGAGATAGATATCAATCTCCATTCAATATTTTAATAGACTGGGATGAGACTTTATTGTTACTATGGCCTAATATCTCAGTTCTCTATTTACAAGAACAACTACTTAGGACTTAAAGTGGTTAAAAGGAATTTCTGTTGGAAAAGGCCAGTTTGCCTGAAATACTTTGAGGAGGGAGAAATTATTAATTTGCGCCTTTTCCACAAAACAAACCTCTTTTAAAATTAAAGATGTGACAAGGGTGGCTTTGCAATGCCTGCTATCAGTCTCTTTCCTGAGCATGAGAAATATCACATCAGTTAAAACAAGCAACAGTGACTATTCATTATTTCCTGCTGTCTACTGGGCATGGAGCTGATAGCAGAGCTAGAAAATTCTCCTTTGCTTTGCTTAGGTTTTTCCCAGTCCCAGAGTTAGATGGATCCTCATCTAACTCTGCCAGTCAGACAAAGATTCTCAGAATAACTGACAATTATGTCCCCAATAACTGGTTGCCTAATGTGGTGACTAAATTCTGAAACCAGGGTTAGTGACCACAGAGTGATCATATGGATAAACTATGCAATGGACTGTGCCTGTTTTGGATAAACAAGTTTCTGTTCAATGAATGCCTCCAGGTTCAGCACAGCATGTCCGTGTGATAAAAATCATGCATAATGTTATTTTCAGCTTGTGTTCTCCTTCTCTACCTGCACTATCAATAAACTTGAAATAAAATGTGGGTTCAACCATTTAATGTGGTAACATGAGGTGACATAGCAGACATGAGAAACGGACATATTTTCACATGGAAATAGCACTTTCAGCCTCTCCATTGCCATAGAAGCTACATCATAAAACTGCAACAAAAGCCTTTACAACGCCATAGTAGATATTTCACTCACAACTACTGCCTTGCCACCTGTTTTAGAAAGGTCAAAGAAAGGAGCCTTCACAAGTAGGAGCCTTGACACGAGTAGGTCAGTCAAAGAAGGAACACCTCTGCCAAAACCAAGAAGGCACTAAATAAAAACAACCACATGAGATGCCTGTTACTCTCAAAGGGACAGTACCTGTTTGGAGAGAAAGATTTCAGGAGCAAACACCTAACATTCCTACTCCTTCACAGAAATACTTTGAGTTCTGGAACTCCAATCCAGCAACACCTCAGTAGCACTGGTGGTCGCTTCATGTCAAAAGAGTCACAGCTAATTTTCTTGCACTTAAGAGCTATTGAAGGAACAGACAATACTGGGCATATATTGCCTATAGATCCTCCCCCTCTTTCATTGTGTTCTGGTTCATGTGACCTTATAGCGGCCCCTTGTATCTTTTTGCTTTTGGGGAGGAAAAGTCTCTGTGAGGAGAGAGGGTATGAGCAGCACAATGCATGGGATTGCATTTGTCTCTGTGTTTCTACCCAGAGGGGCTTCAAAGTAACTTACGCTAGGAAGGTGAGATATATATAATGTCCCTGCAGCTATGTGAGGAGGGTTTCTGTACACTAGATCAGTGTTTAAACACATCACCATTTCCTGTCTATGAGTGACACGGGAAAATTGCTTTAATTTATCTATTTTTTCTCAGATGTAGAGAAACAATTTTAAAGAAGGAACAGGAAAGTAGACAACCTAGCATAAAAAGAAGAGGACCTTTTCTGTGTTGATTACTCCTAAAGCATTTTTTCTCAGCACTGCTAAATATAATTGTCTTCTAGGGAGTTTCTATCTTTTAAAGGGCAAAGGAGATTTGGTATGCTTTTTCATTCACTTGCAGCCAGTCTCTGTTGTAGTTTGGTAGTATTCGAAGATCTTTGTAAAAGGGTTCTGAGCCGAAGTTAAATTTTGTGCTCCAAACCAGTGCCCACAAAAATATGTTCTCTTCACTTTCTGCTCCGTCAGGTTCACTTACAATCTGCTGGGAAGAATCAAGAAAATCAGTAAATTCTTTTGGAGCAGAGAACTATTTAAGCAGTATTGAGAACTGGCAGCTGCCAGAGGCATACTGAGGAATGTGCCCAGGTGGCATGTGCCATAAAATTTTTGATGCCAGAAGAATTTGCACACCTCCTTTCACCTGGTAGGAAATAGCTAATACGCAGGAGGGTGACTGCAAGAAGTGACATGCTTCACATCAGAGAGGCTGCTTGGAGCCTCTGCTTGTCCCAACAGGTCCATACTGAATCTCCAAAATTATGCCTGGATGAGCAGAGGATCAACAAGTGCTCTTGACTTGTATTGATGTCTTAAAAGTACGTGTGGTATTTTCCTGGCAAGGAGAATGTGGAAAGGCTGCAGGCAGCACGATGCTAGTTAGGAAGAGCACGTGCGCTGAAATTCAGATCTGTCTCAGAAACAGATTGTCTAGTTTTGATACTCCAGACCAAGCATACACTGGGTACAGGTAGTAAAAAGAGAGAAGCAGGAATTAGGCACAGACCTACAGCAATTTTGTTTTTGTGGTCTAATCTTAAGGGGCTCAGATCCTGTGCTCCGACTGGAGCCATCCACTTCTTTAAAACCCTCTTCTTATTCCCCAGCTTTCAATTCCTGTGAGTTGTGGTGATGAGGAGAATGGCTTTGCCTTGCCCTGCAAGAAAGAAAAGAACTACTTCAGCACCCTCCAGCCTCTGCCATCTCCAAAACACACTTCTTCATCATCGGGCTTCAGCTACCGCTGTCAACTAAAAAAAATTAAAAGCATTAGATATGAGAAGTACCTCCACCAGGCCGGCTCAAACAATGACAGAGCAATCTTTAAATGTTCAGGCATAGCCCGCTGTATCTCTGCCCACTGCAGCACCAGCCAGGAATTCCTGATAACTTTTTACTGAATGCATTAAGGTATTTTTTCTGCATAAATAAGAGTAGGTCTGTGACGTCAAGAGCTTGTCTTTACTTTGCAGTAACTTATTATCTTATTATCACCGTTTGCAAACATCTGTGCTCAGCATTTCCTTCCTTGTAGTACTGAAATACTAAGTGTTCAGAGAGTCTAACCATCAGCCATAAAAATCAGTAAACTGCTGTATGCACTAATGTGGAATTAAAACCATTATTTGGGTGATTTACTTTAAGCACATATGTGACAAAGGAGCCTATAAAAATTACAGGCTGCTTATTTTCCTTTTTCCTCTGCTGCTGCAACACTTGCAGCGATTAGTTGGCATTTTAAAACGTGTTAGGGTGTAGGGGAGGGTTTTTCTTGTGGTTTTTTTTTCTCTGGGGTTTTTTGACTCACAGACAAACATAGGTAACCCATCAAAACTGAAAGCGGAAAAGCGATGTATGTTTTACAGCTGGAATCTTGGCTTGGATTAAACGTCTTCCTTTTCCTGTTTTGTCCAGGGCTCCCAAATCTGTATTTTCTCAGTATCTGGAGCTCTCAGGGCTGCACATTCTTCCAAGCTGGAGATCGGGAGCAGCAGCGAGGGAGGCCGGGAACAGAGAACCGAGCACTTTTTTGTGCGCCCGTGCCCAGCGGTAACACTTTTTGGCCACTCCAGACCTGCGCCCTTCCAACCGGCGGGCGCACGCTGCTGTCTCTCCGGAGAGCGAAGCCGCCGCGCCTTCCGTCCGGCCAGGCAGCACCCACCCGACGCCGAGCGCGGCCAGGGCCGATAGGACACGAGCGCGGCTCAGCCGTGAGCGCGGGGCGGGCGCAGGCCGGGCGCCGGAGCCCCGCCGTACGCTGCGGTACTTCCGTCCGAGCCGTACCCGCTTCCGCCCGCGCTGCCGCTCTTCTCCCAGCTGCGGACAGCTCGCTTGGGCCCCGACCAAGTAAGCGCATCCCCGCGGACGGCCACGGGCCTCTGGATGTTTCCTGGCCGCCGTGCCCGGGTCCCCCCTGGGGCAGAGAAGAGCCCTGGCACTGCGCCGGGCGAGGGCTGCTCGGCGCCCCGTCCCCCGCCAGGGTCTGCCCCGGCCGCTCGCCCGTCTCGTGGCCGTGCCTGCGCTCGCTGGCGAGCCGTGGGGCTGGAGCAGGGTCGCGGCCGGCGGGCGCGTGGTCCGGCCGGCGCTGCCGGGGCTGCTCGGCCGCTGCCACCCCGGCGGCGGCTCCTCCCGAGCGAGGGGCCGGCCTTGGCCGCGGGTGACGCGCGCGGTGCCGCGGGCTGTGTGTACTGAACCGTGTCTGAGCGGGGTTCAGAGCTCTGCTGCCGTGAGATGCTTTCTGCCACCTCATTTCCCCCCCCTTAAATTCTATCAGCAAACTAATGCAACCAAGCTTCCATCTCTGCTGGATCATTCTAGGTATTTTAGTATCCAAATCGTTAACTTAGTGTTAACTTACGCTGGGTGCTACTGTCATGGATTGAGTATATCCTCCCCTGACTACTGCTGGAATTAGCCACGCTAAGCACTATATAAAAGTTGAATTTCTGGCTTAATTAAGTTTTGTCCCTCTTATTTTGAGGAAGGAGAGTAGGAGGGCACAGCATATTGTATGTTCTACTGAGTTTTGATTTGAAAATGCTGCATTTTTAGGACATGAGATGCATTTAAGAATTAAGTTATGTGATTACTGAAGGTTTGGGTGGGTGTTGCAGTCTGCTATTTAATATTATAAAATCACCTTTATTTCCTTTACTCATCCTAAAATGCTTTAATTTTCACACATTTTTGTCAAGGCTTCTGATTACACTGTGTTGTTCCGACAGCTTCTGAAGATGACTCTGAAGACTGATGCTGGTAGAACTTTCATACTGCAAGAAACAAACAGAATTGCTGCAGAAATGCTGAACTGGCAAGAACAACATCAACATGCATTTGTTTTATTCCTCTCCTTAGTAAAATGCGCATTGAATATTACTGTAGTTTTTGAAGCATTGTTGAATTCAAAATCAACTGCTGCACAGTGGAGCTCAGTAGACTTGAAAACTACTCAGCATGTGTGCAGATTAGATACATAGAAAGCAACTTCCCTTTTTAAATTATGAGGATGTTGTGCTTTGTTTTGGAAGACGTCAGATTCTGAATATTTAAGGAAGCTCTATCTCCCTTTGTGTTTTCTTCTTACTGTAGTCAGACTTCTGGCTTTGTCTTACCGAGTTTTGCTCCTGTACTGGCACTAAGTGGTTATAGGGGGTTTCAGCGGGAGGGTGGGGATGCCCATGTACTTAAATAGGTTTTGTTAAGGTGTTCTTAAATGCCTCTTTTGCTGCATCATATAACTGATTGCTTCCATTGTTAATGAATGAACAGGAGGATAAGCAAGATACCTTAGAGATTGTTTGGATTTAGGCTTATATGAAGACTATTATTTAATTCAAAAAGCAATAAGAACTTGCAGTGGTCTTTTAATACTTGGTGATGGCTTTTTTATGTACCAGTTTGGAAATCTGAGATTATATTTGATATCATGTGGCTGTTCCATTATGGAATATTGCAGGTGTAAACTCTTGCATTTCAGCATTCCTGGCAGATACGCAACTTGATAAAGACCTTAGGTTGTTCAGTTTAATCAGACTTTTTTTAGGTCCCACCCTCACTGTTCAAAGCGCCGGTTATCAATGTGTTTTCTAGTGTTGTCACTTCTTTATAAATAAAGATGAAAGAGGTATGCATCTCTACTGGTATTGTCTATTTCATTTAAATGTGGATATCTACCAGAACTTACACTTGAAAGCATAGAAAGCTGGAGTCTGTGGGATATCTTCACTAATGTTTCTGAATTCTTACCCAGATATTTTAGATTGTTCTGACCATTTTGGATTGAAATGCTTTCTATAAATGGTGGTACAATAAATTCTTATACATGTATTGGAATTGTATGTCCTACAGATATGTGTTGTTTTGTAGTTGCCTCAGTAAACAATGTGTCAGCAAAGAGTGCAGTATGTTGAAATGCTATGAGTTTAGTTTATTATTGCGCTATGTAAAAATAACTTGTGCAGAGCAAAGGATGTGCCTTACCAGCTGAAATGAACTCGTGATTTGCAGTTAACTTTGCTAGCATTACATAAGTTAGCCTGTCATCTGTAAGATTTGAAAGAAAATGGAATGCTAAGGAAATGGCACATTTCTCTGCCCATTCTGGTAACTTTAGGCATTCAGTGCCAACACTTACAAGCATTATTCAGTAATTAGTTGAAATACAGCTCCGGGACATTGATCTGAAAAGTGAAGGTCCAGGCATATGTGGAGATGTTTCTAATTCATTTCTGAAGAAGGTGAATTGAAGTTTATAATAAATGTTCAATCCTTGCTGAGGTAGATGGTACTGCTTAAGAAAATGTCCTACAGTGAAGTAGTCAGTATTTTATATGCATTCAATACATTTAGGGTTACAAGCCTGATACCCTAATAGGGTTACAAGTTCTGATACCCTAATAAATATGTGACTTGAAGGATATTGAAAAAAAATTTCCCTCAGTCTTTGTAACAAAACACCACTCCACGAAGGTGAGCGATGTAAGGAGCTCCACGTACAAATGTGGTTGAAGTGATGCGTTAGTTCGATGTTCTACAGCCTTGTCGAGCTTCATTGCAAATGAAAGAGTGACATGGGTGAATGCCCAGTGGAATTGGTGAAGAGTAGAGGGTCTGATTGCACCAGTTGGGAAGAATGGTGCCACCAGACCCAGCTGCCTTCTCCGAGGAGGGCTGCCTTGCAGATGGGTGGACACTGGCAGCAGCCAGATTAGTTGCCATTTATGTGGCTGTGCTGTGAGATCTCTGTCCATGAGTGCACCTATCTGTGCAAGCTCTTGTGGGTCCATGCCAGCGGATTTTTGTTAGCACACCGCACGTGTGTCCATGCAGGTGTCTGTGCAAACATGCATTTTGTCTTGTTCGCACATGCACGCGCCCTGCTAGTTCCCAGGGTTTTGAGACATCGGGAATAACTGTGGCTGGTTGCTGGATCCAGCAATTCAAAGTCAGACCTGATCCTCAGTGGTGGGCCCAGATCTCCCTGATGAGGCCACTGATGACAGATCCATGTGTGAATGGGAACACGCTGCAGGATTGAGTGCCTCATCCCATCCTGGGGCCAGTTAAGAGCTGTGAGGCTGACAGGATGCAAAGGTGTTGAGTGCCACCGTGAGTATTCAGGGCTGTGGCTCCTGCAGAGCGCCTTGGTGCTCTGCCGGATGTGCTCCAAGTGTCCATCCTGGGCTCCTGTGTTGGGGGTAAGAAGCAGAGTATACTTTTCCACGTTACTGGAAATTCTGACTTCTGCTACTGTGCAGTAGTCTTTTGTTCTGTGCCACCCTTACATGCCAGGGTGTTTGCACTGCAATGACCTGCCTTGTTTGAAATGTCCATCTTGTGCATTGATGCGTTCCTCCCAAACCTAAGCACGGGCTGGGCTCTTCTGCTTGTTAACGCTGCAGATAAGAAGGCTGTACGTGTGCCGCACAGAGGATTATAGTAGGAGTCCCAGTAAAATATATGTATTGTATTTGTATAATTGTTAAAAGTAAAGGGGGAAATAATGTACTTGAATATCTGTATTGTATTTGAATATCAGTATATAGGCCTTGCCCTGATAAACCCCGGTTGTTTTTGATGGGCTGCAACTTCGATGTCCTTAATTGGGCTGCAGCTGTACCTAGTGAAGATAACTGGGATAAAAGGGGGTGGGCTTGGCCAGTCAGGGAGAGCCTGGAACGAGCCCTGGCTAAGAAGCAGCAACAAGCAGAAGTCTGTACTACGAAGAACTGCCCCCAAGAAATATCACTGAGAAGGTACGAGACTTTAGAAATATGATTGCGACAGTACGGGACTCTAGAAATATGAAATACAACGAGATAACAACAGAGGATCCCACCCGTGAACACGAACTCTGCAGCGCCGTGCATGCGCAATTAAAAAGCAGTAATAAAACTACTCAAACATAAAAACACCCAGCAAAAACGCGTGCACGTAAGCAGCAGGACTCAAAAGAGCAAAGGGACGAGCGACGACTCGCAGAGCGGCGCACGCGCAGCACAGTGAGTTACTGCGCATGCGCACGTGGCGGGGGAAGCTGCGTCTGGTGCAGCTCGCTGTCCCCACCTGCTGGTTGACAGGAGGTGATGCTGACTCGGGAGAGCCGCGATGTGCAGGGAGCGGCCGCAGCTGCGCACGCGCAGTGCCCCGGGCCGGCGGCGCGCACGGCGCGGCTTCTTCCGCTCGGTGCCGCCGCCTCACGCTGTAACAAACGTGCCGTACCGCAGCCGGGACCTCGCACCTTCCCTGGGTGCCGCCGCCTCACGCTGTAACAAACATGCCGTACCGCAGCCGGGACCTCGCGCCTTCCCTGGGTGCCGCCGCCTCGTGCTTGTCCTGCCCTTGTGCGGCCACAGTGCCCTGAGTGCAAATCGCGCAGTGGCGCTGCTGCTGCCAGGCATTCGTAGTCTCCTCTTGCTTCTGTGGCCTGAATTGCTTCCAGTCAGCAAGGATTGTTCCCAAACGTCATCCCCTCTGGAGCTCGATAAAGTTGTGTTCCCGAAGTCCAGGTGCTGCTTCTTGGTGCTGTGTGCACCTCTTGCCTTTGCCTGCTGTGAGCAGCTTTGTGTTGCCGCTCAGTGAAGTCCAGTTCAGAGGTTTCTATACCAAAAACCCCTGTAGTGAGCCATCAGAAGGGAGGTTTCCTGTTCTCCTATATCTTGGCTTTCTGAAATTGCTATATCCTCTTGCATGCTGTATGCGTGAGAGAATTCATGCCATGATTCCTCCAATTTGGCACTAGTTTGTACCTTGCTTGGGGTACAGAGCATTCTTGAGTGCATTGTTAGGAATCTTAGCATGGAAGATACTTGAGATGTGAAGCTGGAGATCATGAACATGTTTGAGAAGCAGAAAGGTTTACTGGACTATGGTCATGTTGTTTTGAATGCAGCAAAGGAAGGCCATCTGTTGGCTGGGCCTGTCATTTGCACTGGCTTAGCTCTGCTGTGCAGGAAAAAAAAAAGTTCAGTGCTTTGGTGTTGTGCATTTCAACTGTAATGTATTGTCAAGTTTGTCTAATGGGTCTTGCATGAATTTTATGTGTTAATCTTGTTGCCATGCTAAAGGCTGAGAGGGGATGCTGTCAGTAATACAGAAAATATTACTGTGGGCATAGAATGCATCTGAATACCTCTGAAGAGACTGTGCTACCTCTTACCTGGACACTCCCACTCAAATAGTTGACTTGAAAAAGAAAAGCAGACAGTATGTCTTTTGTTTCTCCTGGTTGCTGAGGTCTGTTACCTCCCGTTGAGACTCTTGAGACCCTGCAGCTTCTTTTGTATGTTGGCAACTCTGTCATGCCTTTAATTTGTTCTCTACCCCTGTAATAAAGGTGGAGTATGCACGACTGTACACACCATCTCCTGAGCTGGTTGGATGTTATGGGGAATGCTAAGAAGGTGACAGATCAGTTGTTGTTTTAAAACCAAATGCAATTATTTGGGATGATTCCAGAGTACAAATCTCACATTCAGTTGTTGCTTTATTGCCATTGAGGGTGGTTGCTTTCAAGTTGATGAACACTGGTAGACTGTCTTACTTTGTTTGAACAGCCATGTTTATTTTGTCCACCTCCAAAGCTTGGGAAGAAACTGTAACAGTGTTTGGAAATTGTTTAGAATAAAGCTGGTGTTCCAAGAGTGGAGGAGTAAGCACTCAGGAGTCACTTAAGGAATCAGCTTTCCTCAGCATGAGAGGAACCAGCCATGGGTGCTGCTGTGTAATATGGAGGACATGCAACCACTGCATCTCTCTGAGCAGCTGAGAACACACCCTCCAGTGTTTTGCAAGCCAGTGAGCTGTTTCACTTTTGTGTGTAAATATTTTGGCAATAGAATACAGGGACTCTCATATCTATGTGTGTGGCTGGGTGCTTCCCTGTGCATATTTGGGGACCTCAAAGAAATCTGCCTGTACTTGTGATTGGGACCATTCTGAGTTCTTTCCTTGCTGTCCTTCACAGGAGGCTATTACTTGAGAAGCGCTTATGGAGCACTTTCGCTGCTCAAGAAATCCCAGGAAGAACAAGCTGCCCAGCTGTCAGTGCCCCAGAAACGCTGAGACCCTTGTGCCTGACCAATCTGTCAGCATCCTCTTACAGGGACCCTTTGTTGAGCAATCCTGCTGGATTGGAGGGAAGTCTGACTGATATTCAGGGAAATAGGCCAAGAACGTAATGGAGACTCCTCAGCAGGTCTTCCCACTTTATTACCCCTCAGTAGGACTTCTTATTTGAATATGTTACCTGCTGCTGGCAATTGCTAGCATCCATGGAGTCCCACTTTGGAATTTTATGGAACAGTTTATGGAACTATACTCTTTATAAATATAAAATTGTGACAGGTTAAGGTTCAGGGATTCTTGGTGATGGTATCTGTCAGTGATAGTATTTGACTGCAAAAGCTTATTTAAAGCACTATCCATACAAGCTGTAGTTCCCAATAAAAATATTCAGCAGGCAGAGTGCATTTCTAACCCAACAGGCATTCCTATAGGGGAGAAGACAGCCCATTGACTGATCCCAGCAGTTATGGTGGAGCCTTCAATAACTTTTTCTCCATTCTTGGCTTACTTTTATAGTATTTCTTTATATTTAGGTGAAGCTTGAATGACTCTACTCATGCATATATTTGCTACTGATTGGTATAGAATCCTCTCACTTCAATTTCAAAGATACAGCCAAAAATGTATAGAGCTCATGTCCAATGAGAGGTTGTTGTAATTTGGAGGCAGTTAACTTTGGGATGGAGGTGTGCATTAATATTACAATTAGGCTATAATGAACCACATTCATCTGAGGAAAGCGATTTTGCCATGTTGCTGGCTTAGCAGCAAGACACCTCTCTCACAGCTGCTATGCAGTTAATCAGCTTCAAAGTACCATCAAGTTGCTGCCAGGGATTTTGGCAGAGTCTGGTCGTGGTATCTCCATTCCACTGCACCCCTCCTTAGCAGGTCCTTATGGTTGTATGGGGAATCATCGTGGAGCATGCCAACCCAGCTCCATCCTGGGAACAGCACCTGTATTTTACCCTAAAATTTCTGTCCCATTATAACTCCTGTTAGGATACAAATGTAACTCGGTTTCCACTGATTTTACCCCCAGTCATCTTTCCATACAAACATTGCTCCACTCTCCAGAGGATTATTGTGAGCAGATGTGAGCTCTGCTGTCCCTTTGGACTGACAAAGACAGAGGTTTTGTCCCAAGTTCCTTTTGAACCTGTCCTGCACCTGTTACGAGTCCTCAGTCTTCTGCAATTTTGTGGGTCAGTGACATGTAAAACAGCACAGCTGGCTGGCATGCTCTGCTCATGAGGGGAGACAAGAGAAGAATCCCTCTGCTCACACCAGACCTGCAGCTGCCAAACCTCACCAAAGCACCTGAGGAGCCCCCAGGGACTGATGGTACAGAAGGGAGGTGATGGAGGACAGCACAGCAGGCAGCCTGCCCTCCATCTGGGTGTGAAGAAGGCAGGGCTGGGAACTGTAAGCAACATCCCAGCAGGTCTGGCTGATGGTGCCACCCTGAGGGCTTCCCCTGCCTTTGGGTAGTCCCAGCTGCTGCAGCTCACTTGACAGAGACTCATTGTCTATACTGTGCTTGGCTGCACTGGAGATGATGAAGCCGAGGACAGCAATGGTTGCCTTCACATCCCCTGACTGCAGGTGGGAGGGAGGGCGAGCTCTGTCACCTTGGGAAGGCATCTGCAGATTCATTGCTGCCCGTCTCTGGAGCGTGGCTCCATCGGGGCATCGTGGTAAGGACAGCAGTGCTCACCTAACTTTGCACCTGAGGACAGCTTCAGGACCTTGTCATACTGTGGGAGAGCAGAGCTTCACAGTAAATACCAGCTAACATAATTACTACCAGTGTTGACACTAACAATTCTTACCTAAATATTAATACTAGTAACACTTACTATGCGTATTATTAATCCTAGTAGAGGCTGGTAGCGTTCTTAAGGCTGAGGCTTGCATGAAGAACACAAAATTAATTAATGTTGCTGATTATGCTATTGTGTTGAAATACTTGGCCTCCACTGCAGTAGCCCCACACTTAGCTCGATGGCCTCCCCCAGCAGGTCCCAAAACACCTGGATGTAGATCAGCTTAAGCTTCACTGATGTGATAAACAGAGTTCATTCTTTAAAATTTTTAAAAGTTTAATAAAGGATAAAAGGACAAAATAATCCAGCACTGGGATGCTTTTAGCCACAGCCAAAGAGCACAGAGGTAGCTTAAAATCATGTTCACTATATACTGCTACATTGCTGAGGTTACATGCATATTCATTAACTTACACATTATTCAAACATTCCTTTGACTTTTTGATGTTCCAGGAACTCTCTCATTTGGTTTTAACCTCTGACTTGTCTGCAGAACATTCTGTAAATTAGGTCTACACATTTTATTTCTTCCTGTAGTTTTATCCTGTTGCTTCACACTCCCTGATAACACTGATAAGAGTCGATAAATGCTTCCTGGATGCTTAAGCTCTTTTTGTCACTATTATCACTTGGTAGGGGCAGTCTGCAGTTATAAGAAACAGAATAATTGCTTTACACCATTTTCTGAGTTAGTTACATAGAAGTACTTTAGTTTCTATTTTAACATTTTGCTAAAGCCTTCGATATATTTATCACGCTAGTATTCATACGAAATATACAGTGCATACATAAACTGGCATATTACACTATACAAAGCAGTTAAAAGTAAGTATAAGATTTACCATATCAAAATACTTGTAACGCAAAAAGCTAATCTATGAATGTGAAAGCCAATATTGTTTTATCATCTATAACATCCGACGACGAGAGTGAGCAGCGAGCCCGCAGCAGGCGGAGGGCGGGCAGGGGGACGCGGGCACTTAACTTTGGCCAGGATGCTGATCTCGGCCAGTCGGGGCAGGCCAAGTCCCCGCAGAAGCGGAAGCGCTGCGGTAGAAGAGGCACCCAGAGCCCGAAGCGGGCGCTGCACGCCCTCCCCGCTCCCGAGCCTTCCCCTCACCAAATCGCCGCCGCTCCCCGGTCCGCCCTGCTGTCGCAAAGACGACCCGGAACCCCTCCCGGGCTACACTGCTCTCCGCCTCCTGCCCCGAGTGCCGATGGGGCGCTCCGGCAGGGGCTCTGCGGGGGTCTTTTCGCCGGGACCTGGGCACGAGAGAGGGCCGGAAAAGGGGACGGGGGTTTCGCGAGCGGCACCACCGCCGCCTGCGAGCCCTGCGGGCAGCCCGAGCTCCGCCCCACGCTCCCACGGGCCTCAGCCTGACGGCTCCCAAGCCTGCCAATCACGGCCCGCCTTTCTGCGTCCGCCCTGTCCAATCACAGCCGCCCTTTCAATCCGGAAGCGGTCCCGTCAATCTCAGCCCGCTCAGTCGCGGCTGGACCCCTCAGACTGGCCCCGCTCGCCCGTACGTCTGAGGCGCCGCTCCCGCCACCGCCGCTTTGGGAGCCGGCGGAGCAGCGTCCCCGCTGCCGCTGCCTCGGCCGGCGCTGTTGCGGACGGGAAGGGCGGCCGGGAGCTTCCAGTTCAGGTCCTGGTCGGGATCAGGTTCTGGTGCAGGGAAACGGGCAGGCGGCGGGGAGCGGGCGGACGCGGCCACTGCAATGGCGGCGGCGGGAGCAGCGCTTGAAGGGACCGCGGGGAGTCGCGGAGCCGAACGCGGCGGGAATGGGCGGGCTGGGATTGGTGGAGCCGGCAGGCGCCGCCTCGGGTTGTGATTGGCTGGCTGTCTGCCCGTGGGCATAAATAGCGTGCGTTGGGGGGGGGGGGCAATGGCGTCAGTTCGGCGGTGAAGCGGGGAGCGACGGGAGCTGCGGATGCGCGATCCGAGGAGCGGCGCTGCGCCAGGACGGGACCCCCGCGGCAGCTGATCGGGGGAGCGCCGGTGAGCACGGACGCGGCGCCTGCGGCGGTATCTGGGGGCCGGCCGTGTCCGGTTCTTTCTGCCGCGCCCTGCATGGCTCGGGTAGCCGGCGGCTGGTATGGGGCGTGGAGTGGCGGGGCGGGGTGGACGGACCACCTGCTGTCACTGGGGGCTGGGAAGTGAGGGGGACCGCCTGCTGTCACTGGGGGCTGGGAAGTAGCCGCTTCGCGGTTTCTGGATTTAAAGAAATGTTCAGAATACGAGGAATAAAGCTTGCTTTTTGTATTTTTATTACTTTATTTTGTTTTTACTTGTAATGTTTTTTTTCTTAATTGTGTTATTTTATTATTGCCCGTTTTAATACATCTTTTTGGTTTGATTTGTTTTCTTTACTAGATATCTTGTGTTAATTCGGTAAGGGTTGTGGGACTGGGGCTGAAACACCAGTTGTGAGAGCAGTGGGGACATAAAACCGCAGGGTGTGGAATAATGATTTTGGCATGAGTCAGGCCCAAAACAATGTGGAGTGGTGGAAATGCTGAGGCTAGATAAATGCCATGGGAGGAAGGCATGGAGCTGCAGGACGGGGCCTGCAGGTTATGCCTGGGGGTTCCCAGCCCCTGCCCTGTGGTACCAACGAGGGGCTGAGGGTGTGGGGGCTCAGAGGGTTCTAGGGCCCGAGAACCAGCCCGACAGTGCCTTTTGGGATGGGGGGGCAGGAGTCCAGTGGCTATTCCCAGCCCCTGGAGCTGCCTGAGGGGAGGTGAGGGGGCCTTTGTGCAGGTGCTGGGCTGAGAGCCAGGGTGAGGGGGAAGGTGGATGTTGAGCTTCAGGCCTCCAGTGTCCCCAGAGTTGGGATGCCACTTAGCGTTGCCACTTAGGGGTGGGTGGGTGGATGGGACAGCTTCTAGAGATATTGAAATTGAAAGCATGGCAGTAACTGATTTGTGGCCTTATCAACAGCCCCAAGGTGCAGTGAGAAGCATGAGCAGCTTTTAGCTGCAGCCAGTAGGAAGCTGAGGAGCTGAAGCTGAGGCAGCAGAGCTGGAGGAGACAGAAATATGGTAGGGTTTGGTGTAAAACCCCTGTGGGGCTGGGATAGGGATTGTGGAGCGGGGAGGTGAACTGCATGGTTGGAATTGAAATTGCTGTAAGGGCTGTGATCTGAGCTCAAGAACTAGAGCTAAAACAAAGATCCTGTCCTGAGAAGCAGAAGTAGTATTGTGTGGCACTACTGTGAAGATGTTGAGCAGGAAGTGCAAGAGAAGAGCTGGCAGTTAAATAAAGCTTGTGGGACTGGAGCTGAAATCACTGGGGACGGGGTGGGGACTGCAGTGCTGCAGAAACGGTCACTGCTACAAGGGATTCTCACTGTGGATCTGAGGAATAATCACAGAATGGGACACAGAGCTGGAAGAAGAGAGCTGGCAATAAAATAAAGCTTGTGGGTCAAGAGCTGAAAGAGCTGAAATCACTGCGGCTGGGCTTGTCATCATTGTGGGACTGGTATTGCGGCTTAACACATCACAGCAACCTTAAGGCTGGTAAAGGGACTGGAGTGTTCTTGCGCCGAGACCACTGTAGGCCTGTGACATGGATGCAGGGGCTGGGTATTGTGACTAACAGTAGACCAGGATGTGTGGAGTGGGAAAAGGGGGCTGCAAGCTTGCGCCTGAAAACCCCGTCAATGGCAGAATATTGCCTGCCCCTGTGATGGCACCTCTTGGGGCGCATTGTGGGGCTGGGAAGTGGACTGCGGGGCTGGCAATTTGAATGAAAATGGCAAAGGCACTACAGCTGTGAACGGGGCTGTGGGCATCCAGAACTTATGCATGGGTTGGCAAAGTGACTGGGGCCTGTTCGGTGGGAGCTAAAATCACTGCAGGGCTAGGATATGGATGGTGGGATGGGCTTCCAGAGGCTCGTGCGGGAGCTGAATTGTTGCCGAGCTGGAGCCAAGAGCCAGATGCTGCCATTTGAAGCTGGAGAAACACAGAGCTGGAGCTGGAAGAAGAGAGCTGGATGTAAAATAAAGCTTGTGCATCAAGATCTGAAAGAGCTGGGCCTAGAGCTGTCATTGCATGGCATCAGAGCTGAGTAAGGCATGGGAACCATAGGGCTGGCACATAGACTATAGTGTTCTTTCCCCACAATCACTGTAGGCCTGTGACACAGATGTAGGGGCTGGGTATTGTGACTGAAAGTAGAACAGGATGTGTGGAGGTTGCACCTCAAAACCCCAGTTATGACAGGATATTGTCTGGGCATGTGATGGCAATTCTATGGATGGAGCTAAAAAATCAATGCAGGGCGGGGATATCTGTGGTGGGGTGGGCTTAGGGAGTCTCAGGCGACATCTGAATTGTGTTAGAGCTGGATCCAAAACCAGGATGCTGCCATTTAAATGGCAGCAGAACTGCTCTGAAGCAGAGCTGTAGAAATGTGCAGCTGGAGCTGGAAGAACAGAGCTGGCAGTGAAATTAAGCTGGTCAGTTAAGATCTAAAATCATTGGGGTTCAGAAAGGGGACTTGTAGGGCTGGGACCATAAGCACTGCAGGGCTGTGATCTGGGCTGCACACATACTTCGATGTGGCCATGATGGCAGTTGAGTATTCCAGATCTGCAAATATGCATTGCCAACACCATGTTTTAGATACATATTATAATATTGGTTTTTCACAAATCTTAAAATACATTTTATATGTGTGATAGTAAGGTAACTTTGTTATAAAGATATAGCTTGCATTTCTACTGTTAATTAAGCTTAGACATAGTAGTGAAATAGCTATGCTTGTGTTCAAATGCCTGCTGGGATGGGATAACATCCAATTAACACAGGATGAGGACACCTGCTACAGATATGCCAACTGTCTGCACTCTCCATCTGAATAAAATACAGACCAAGGCCTGTGAAATACAACGCTGTATTTTGTGTCAGGTACAAACAGGCAACGTGTGTATTTGTGAGTGTGAAATGTGTGGGCCCCAACAATGGGAGAGCTGTGAATTCTAATCATAACGGAGGAAAATAAAGCATGGAAAAAGGCCTTTGAACCTATCTTGTGTTTGTAATTAACCCTGGTTGATTTAGGAGCATTGGAATTAAACTGTTAAGGATGTTGCTTTTTGCTTGCATTTAATCCATAAAGAGCTCTGCAATAATACCCTTTTGAAGATAATTTTAGAATATTACTTATATCCTTGAAAATATAGCTTTGGGATATATATAAAGGAAATATGCTTATCTCATGCTTTATTGAAGCAGAGAAAAACAGCTTGAGAAAGGAAGATGAACATCACCTTAAGGATTTATGGTTTTGACCAAAGGGAAGCTGGACATCACTGTTATGAGATTTATAGTCTCTGCAATTAAAAGGTGGACCCACCTCTGGGGAGCTGGACTCCACCAGATGGGATTTGTCCTTCTTTAGAAACTGGACCACCACCATCTGGGGACACTCCTTTGAGATACATCCCGAGAAACTAAAATCACAATAGTGTATAGAATTGTGATGTAATAATTTGGAACAAAAATTGCTGATGAGTAAAAATTGGAAATAGAAACTGCTGAAAAAGCTGATGAGTACCCCTATAAATACCTATAACCACCAATTATCAGTGTGCAGTTGGAGGGACAACTTCCCCCACAGTACCCAGCGCTGTATTGCTCATACTTTACCATATTAAATAATAAATTGATTGCTGCTTGAATATTGGCCTAGTCAAGCTTCTTATTCATAACAGGCCCAAACTGGAAGCAATAAAGAGAAGGAGCCAAAACCACAGCCAAGAAAAACACATGCTCTAAAAAGCAGGCTCAAGGAGGGGCCATGTAAAATAGTTTCTGGAAAATGTAAACTACTTTATGGATATGCATAAGGGTCTATGAATATGCAACAGGCAAAAGGAGAAAAGGTATTTAAGGGGTATCCCCAAAGGTAACAGTGTGGTCTTGGCTCAGTGCCACGATGCAGCCAGCCCTAATAACGTTTGCTTTATGGTCCTTGTCTCCTATTGTCCCTTAATAAACTTTTTCAATTTTCACAGGAGAGTGAACATGTTTTTCACAGTGATACCCTTTGAAATGTAAACCAGGATTCCAGGATTTATTCCATTGAATCATGACTGCGTGCTGTGTCCAAGTCCTTTGTACAAATAGTGTACAGGGAAAAACCAGAACTGCACATCGCTTGTGATATGTATTGAATTATTGGGGATTAAATAAAATGAGATGAAAGTGAGGGAATTGCTTCTACATGTAAATATTCTTGTCCTAAAGGAGCTATCAGCTCTGTCCCAAGACTTGAGTTAAAATTATACCCCTCCCAAATTGTCCTATAGATCAGGGGACCCCTCAGCACTCAGCGATGGCTGCCAGTGAAACCTCAAATTTTACTCACACAGAGACTGCAGTCAGTTGTAGCCCAGATTCACTTTTTTCTGCAGTGGGGGCCTCCCCTCCTTATCTCTCTTCAGCTTGGACACCTGCATTCCTTTCTAAGTAGCCTTGAACTTCCTTTGTTCTCTCTGCAGGCCTTTTTGCAAGCACACCAATTAACAGACTACACAAGTTTGACCAGCAGACTTCAGCTAAATCCAAAATTTGTTTCTACCCCAAGTAAAAATTCCACCCCCCTGTCTCACCTGTGATGTTTGGAATTTTAGGAGGTGGCAGCCCACTCGAGACCAAAGGTCCTGGGCAGGGTGCAGGCCCACGGACGCAAATGCCATCCCTTTTCCATGGGAAACAAAACTCACCACCCCAGTTTCCTTACATCTGTTTGCCTGGCGCTCCCAGGTCACTCAGAGTTCTCGTTGGCTGCAGACTTGGTCTTGGAGTTATGGAGTTATGCTTCCTCCTAACACCTCCTCACCTCAGCCCCCTACTGCTGCGTCCCCCTCTCCGCCCCTAACCCTACTCTATTTTCCAGCCCGCCCTTGCTCCATCCCTCACTCCGCCCTTAACCCGTCCCACCACACTTCCCGCTCCATCCATTACTTCACCCACCGCCCACCTGTGAGTCCCCTCCAGCAGCACGCAGGAGCCTGAACCCTTGGAGGACAGCGCAGCTCTCGCGGCAGGACAACACCCAAGTAAGACAGGCAGGGACAACGTCTGTGGGCTGCAGGGTGTCACAAGGGGCTGCGGGCTGAGGGGAGGGGGCTGCAGGGTGACACAGAGCATGGGGGGAGCTGAGAGCAGAAGGGGGCTTTAGGAGCAACTGGGGAGCTCCAGGGTGGCACAGAGATGCTGAGAGCGGGGAACTTGAGGGTGACAAGAAGAGGGTGAGGGGGAGCAGATGCCTTGAGGGGCAAAGTGGGGGCTGCTTGAGGGTGACAGGTGAACCAGCCCTCACACCACCCCTAACCTTAGCCTAAAAACCACCCCTAACCAGGTGGAGAGTGCACGGTGGAGGCCAGGGGGCCAAGGGACGATGTCAGAGGTCTCAGGGTGACACACAGACATTGCGGGCTTAGGGGCAAGGAGGGGAGGCTTGACAGATGGAGAGCTCACACTGAGAGTTAGGGGTACAAAGGACACAGGGTACCAGGTCGGGTTAGGGTACAGGTGCAGCAGCCCTCAACCCAACGCCACGGTCACCCTAAACAGCACCCCTAGGACCCCAGTGTTCCCCAACAGCAGCACAAGGCAGTAAGGCCAGTGCTGGGGCAGCCCCAGAACTCTCCCAGCAGCTGCAGGCGGCAACCCTAATAAAAAGGTAGCAATGATGTTTGTGGTCTAGAGAGTGACAGGTAGGAGTTGGGAGCTAAGCAGTTTTTTAGGGTTTTTCTTATGGCTTTAAAAGGATATTTTAGGGCTTCTTCGGAGGAGTTTTTCAGGAATTTTCTGGGAATGTTTAGGATACTTTTAGGACTTTTTCAGGGCTTTTAAAAGATTTTGTTAGAGTATTTTAAGGGCTTTCTAAGTACTTTTAAGAATTGTGTGGGGACCAGGGTGTTCTTGGGGTTTTTTTAGGACTATTGAGAGTATGCGGAGGACTTTTTAGGGCTAGGGTATTTTGAGGGCTTTTGAGGGAATTTTTAGGTTTTTTTAGGGTCTTATCAGGGCATTTTAAGGATTTTTGTGGTATTTTTAGAGCTCTTTTTGGACTATTTAGGGTATATTTAGGGATTTTTAAAGGTTCTTTGGGGATTTTAAGGGTTGTTTTAGGGGTTTTATAAAAGTAGGGTACTTTCAGTGTATTTTAACAGTTTTCTGAGGCTATTTTTAGGTTTTCATGGAGTTTTTAGGACATTTTGAAGATTGGGGGTTTTCAGGGAATTTTTAGGTTTTTTTGGGGTCTTTTCATGGCACAACACATGGAGGCTGAGGGGCAGCTTGAGGGGCACTGTGGGGGCTTGAGGATGACAGAGGCTGGGAGCTGAGGGAGGAACAGGGAGAGGGGACAGTGAGTGACACACAGAGATGCCGAGAGTGGCAGGGGCAGCTGTAGGATGAGAAGCTGGGGGCTGAGGGGCAAAGGAGAGGGGTTGAGGGGTAAAGAAAGAGGGCTTGAGGGCTGGACAGTCCAGTGGAGATCAGGGGTACAGGGTACAGCTGTACCACCCCTCACCCCAGCCCTAAGCTCAGCCTAACCAGCCCCCCTAAAAACAGCCTTTTCCCCCAACAGCAGCACAGCACAGCAACCCTAACAGCGAGACCAGACAGCAACCCTCACACACCAGGTCAATGACAGAACCCTCAGAGGACAATAGACCCACTGCAAAAAGGTAGGGATGACATCTGTGGGCTAGACAGCAAGAGGTAGAGTTCAGAGACTGAGCATGTGTTTTTGAGGTTTTTTTCCAGGACTTTTAAAGGTATTTAGGGGATTTTGGAAGGGACTCTTCTGGGACTTTTTAGGGTATTGTTGGGGCTTTTTCAAAGCCATTTTTATGATTCTTTAGCATATTTTGAAGATTATGGTCAGGGTCAGAGGAAACACCCTCTGAAAAGGCAGAGTTTTAGGACTGCAGTGGAATGCTTTAGAAAGGGGCCAGCGGCGGCACAGTGGGTTGGGTCCCACACTGCCAGTCCAAAGGTTGTAAGTTTTAGACCCAGCTAAGTTGTTGTGGTTAGGGTTAGATGCTCTCAGCTTTGGTCTGGGAGAACTTCTGCACAAAAAAAACCCCACCCCCTGAGTTTCCTGAGTTTGCAGGAGGTGCTTAGCACTGCCAGGGCACCCCGAGTTCTCGGTGGGGGCAGCTTTGCTCCTGGAGAAATCCTGTGCCGGCCCTGTACCCTGTAAAACCAAACTCACCCCTGCTGAGTGTCGACGTCCATCCGCAGGAGGCACGTGGCACTGCAAGGGCAGCGAGAGTTCTTGGTGTTGGCAGCTGCGGGCTGTGAGAAATTGTCCTCTGCAGTTTTGGAGGCCGAATCGCAGTTTCTGCCATGGGCACACAGAGAGGAAAGGCTGTTAATTTGCTTAGAAAGGAAAGTCTGGCACCCCATGGTTTAAGGGGCAGAAGAGGGGCTGTGTAGGGGAAGGAGCTCCTCACAGGATCTTTCTTCACCTCAACCCCCAGTCCAAGGTCTAGCAGCCCCCTGTGTGACCAGCTGCTTTCAGAGGGTTACCCGGGCACACCTGCACAGGGAGCTGCTAGGCCAGAGGGGCTAACAGGGGTATCCCAAGTGTCTCTCCAGGAACTATGGTCGGAGCATCCAGCACAGACTAGGGAGCAGCCGGACCCACCCGGGCACGGGGCATCACTTTGAGAAAACGCCAAGGGAAGAGCCCTTTTACCAAGGGGCAGCATCTGAGCAGGCCAGGCAGCATGTGGAGTTCCAGGAGAGGGCTTTCAACTTTCCCCTTTTATTGTGTCAGTCCCTCTCCAAAGCCCCAGACCCTCCAGAGCACTCCCAGAAAGGAGAGGGGTTATTAGGAGAAAAAGGGTTTAGAAGGAAAGGAAAAAGCTTCCTTTTCCATTATTTTTTGTGTTCAAACTGGTAGGGACTCGGCTTCCCTGCAATTTTAATGGTCTCAGTTGAAAGAATCTCTGCCTTTTCTATGCTGTTAGGGGTGTTAATTGACAGTGAGTCCCCATTCTGTATTATTTGGCAGTTTAAAAAGAAGGGGAAAACCTTGACAGTGTTTCTTATGGGTTTGAATTAAGGGTAGCCACCCCCTTTTTGTTGTTCTGAGACCTAAATTGAGGGAGAAGGCCAGCTATCCCTCCATCCTAAGGGTTTGAACTGAGGGAAAAATCCTTCTTTTTTCATCACTGGAGAGATTTAAAGCGTGGAAAAACCCCTCTTTTCCCAATATTTAAGGAGAGCAAATTAAAGGGCAGAAACTATTTATTTACCATTGTATTAGCTTCAGTAGAGGTAACTGCCCCATTTCCTCTTTTTAAGGAGTTCACTGTAAGGAAGCTCTGCCTTTTTTAGCATTTAAGGGTTTAAAACTCCATTTCAGGGCACTTCTTTCTGTGCTGTAGGACCAAGTATCTCAGAGAAAGGTGAGCCTGACATGCACTTAACCCTTACACTGCCTGGGAGGCTTTTATTTTTCTTATTTTTACTTCTAATGTAGATAGCCTGAATTAGAGGTCCCAAGGAGACTTAGACTACTCATATCATTAATATTCTTCTCCACACAGCTTAGTCACATGGGAAGTACTATTTAGTAGTCACTAAGGAATAATTATGTAAGTTAACAGCAAATTACCCAATTTACTTAGTTATGCCACCTAAACAAAAAGTTTTATTTCTTACCAGTTTTCTGCCCTTTTGCTCCAAGTAGTTGTTGCAAAAAAGAAAGCACTGTTATTTTTCTGAAGTGTTTTCTTCTATAACAAGCCCTTTACTCCCCTTGAATTCAAGTCAGAGGGGCCAAACAGCTGCAGCTGCTCTGAGGGCTTTTATACCCAGTGGGATTTGCCCCCTCCCTTTTCCCGGGTGCCATGGGAACGAGAGGCGGGCACAATCAGGGGTATATTAACCCCAGCCTTGGCTGAGGGGCTTCATTCCCTCTCTGGGATGTGCTGGGGTAAGAGCTCTCTTCTCATTTCAGTGAGGAGACTCGTTCAGCTACCTCAGCTTCTTTTCAGCAGGTGTTTCTGGGCATCTGCAGCACAGAGGCTTGGAAAATACTGTGAAGTAAACAGCATGGAATACAGAGAGTATTTAGATTCATGATTTTGGGTTTTGTGTTTAGGGGTGGTAAAGTGCATTTGTAATTTCTGGTTTTGTTCTTGTTTTGTTTTGTATTTTTTTTTAGGAGGAGTGTAGCTTCCAGAGATTCCCAGTTGTGTCAATTACATTTTTTCAGCAGATTCATCATGTCACAAGAGGCATCTGCCCAGTGTGAAGGATGATGTTTGAGATTGAGGCTTCAGGTGAGTTGAGGGTTGTGACTGGGAGAGGGAGGGTGAGCAGGTATCCAGTTAGGAGTTATTGTGGGTGGGGGAAGGTTTGAAGACAGCCAGGTGAGAAAGGGTGTTTATTTGTTTATTTGAGGCACCCCCACCCCCATCCCAAGGCTTTCAGAAGCGTAGCAGAGGCATTCCCATGTCTTACAGCACACAAGGTCATCCACTGCACTCACAGCAATGCCATTTAACTTTGCCTTTCTCTAACCCAGGTGCCACTCCTAATAAAGGCCACATCCTTGGAATCAGGATGAAGCTGGAGCCTGAAGGCGCCAGGCAAACTCAGGAGAGGGCAAGTAGCTGCCTTGGTGGGATTTGGCCCACGTAACTCTGGACTCACACTTTGGTTTTGGTTGTCTTTATTGTAGCTGACCAAGAGGCTCACAGGTGATCACAAGGCCCTCTGAGGCAGACTCATTTCAGGTGCAACGTGGATTCCCATCACCGATCATCCAAAAGATAAGTCAGGGGCCACGGCCTGGAGATGGTAGAGTAGCGGGTTGGGAGTTCTTGGGACGGGTTTAAAAATTAGCAGAGGGAAAAGCAATCTTCTCCAAGGGCCTCTTAGGACAGCTAAAGGGAGAGGCTCTACTTTTGATGGCAGCTTTCAGGCGGGCAGTGCAGAACAGCTCTGGTCTGTGTCATGTTGTCCAGTGTTGTGTGTTACCTAGTGTGTCTTTGAAGTCCCTTTTGCCTTTTCCCCTCGAGGCCCTCACCACAAGCATGACGTGTCGTGTTTCATGTCCCCCTGTTTGTCACGTTCTGTGTCACGGGTGTCTGCACACATTTGTGCCGGAGCTCTTCTGCCCTGCCGCAAGGCCTGCTGCAATGGGACAGGCCTGGGGAGTTGGAATTTGTAATGTGGGCTCTACTTGGGCTCTAGGTGCTATTCCTAGGTTGACATAAGGTGTTATGTAACCCTAACCCAGAACCATCCCAGGAAAAAAAACTCAAGAGGGGCAAGAGCAAACCCAGGAAAAAAAGCTAAAAAACCCCAAGATGGGCAAGAAAAACCCAGAAAAAAACCAAGAATAAAACCCCAACATGGGCAAGAAAACCCAGGGGAAAGAAAAACCAAGGTGGGCAAGAAAAAGACCCAGAAAAAAAACCAAGATGGGCAAGGAAAAGATCAACAAAAAAACCCAGAAACATCACAGAAAGAAACCCCAAGATGGACAAGAAAAAACCCAGAAAACACCCACAGAAAACCTAGTAAAGAAACCCAAGATGGGTGAGAAAAATCCCAGAAAAAAACCCCAAGATAGACGAGAAAAAACCCAGAAAAAAAAACAGGGAAAAAAACCGGAAAAAACACCCAAGATGTGCAAGGAAATCCCAGAAAAAACCAAGGAAAAAAGCCCAAGATGGGGAAGAAAAAAACGCAGAAAAAAAGCCCAAGATTGGCAAGAAAAAACTCAGAAAACACCCACAGAAAACAAAGAAAAAAAAACCAAGATGGGCGAGAAAAATCCCAAAAAAAACCCCCAAGAGGGACCAGAAAAAAAACAGAAAAACCAAGAAAAACAAAAAACAGGAAAAAAAACCGGAAAAAAACTCAAAGATGGGCAAGAAAAATCCAGAAATAAACTCAGAAAAAAACCTCCCAAGGTGGGCAACAAAAATACCCAGAAAAAAACACAGGAAAAAATCTCAAGATGGGCAAGAATAAACCCGGAAAAAAACCCCCAAGACTGGCAAGAAAAACTCCAAGACGGGCAGAAAAAAACTGTCGTAAAACCAGCCGTAAAGCGCGACTGTCGTAAAACATGCCGTAAAGCACGACTGTCGTAAAACCTGCCGTAAAGCGCGACTGTCGTAAAAGGTGCCGCAAAGCGCGACTGTCGTAAAACCGGCCGTAAAGCGCGACTGTCGTAAAAGGCGCCGTAAAGCAAGACTGTCGTAAAAGGTGCCGTAAAGCAAGACTGTCGTAAAAGGTGCCGTAAAGCGCGACTGTCGCAAAACCGGCCGTAAAGCGCGACTGTCGTAAAAGGTGCCGTAAAGCGCGACTGTCGTAAAAGGTGCCGTAAAGCGCGACTGTCGCAAAACCGGCCGTAAAGCGCGACTGTCGTAAAAGGTGCCGTAAAGCAAGACTGTCGTAAAAGGTGCCGTAAAGCGCGACTGTCGTAAAAGGTGCCGTAAAGCGCGACTGTCGCAAAGCCGGCCGTAAAGCGCGACTGTCGTAAAAGGTGCCGTAAAGCGCGACTGTCGTAAAAGGTGTCGTAAAGCGCGACTGTCGTAAAACCGGCCGTAAAGCGCGACTGTCGTAAAAGGTGCCGTAAAGCGCGACTGTCGCAAAACCGGCCGTAAAGCGCGACTGTCGTAAAAGGTGCCGTAAAGCGCGACTGTCGTAAAAGGTGCCGTAAAGCGCGACTGTCGTAAGAGGTGCCGTAAAGCGCGACTGTCGCAAAGCCGGCCGTAAAGCGCGACTGTCGTAAAAGGTGTCGTAAAGCGCGACTGTCGTAAAACCGGCCGTAAAGCGCGACTGTCGTAAAAGGTGCCGTAAAGCGCGACTGTCGTAAAACCGGCCGTAAAGCGCGACTGTCGTAAAAGGTGTCGTAAAGCGCGACTGTCGTAAAAGGTGCCGTAAAGCGCGACTGTCGCAAAACCGGCCGTAAAGCGCGACTGTCGTAAAAGGTGCCGTAAAGCGCGACTGTCGTAAAAGGTGCCGTAAAGCGCGACTGTCGTAAAACCGGCCGTAAAGCGCGACTGTCGTAAAAGGTGCCGTAAAGCGCGACTGTCGTAAAAGGTGCCGTAAAGCGCGACTGTCGCAAAACCTGCCGTAAAGCGCGACTGTCGTAAAAGGTGCCGTAAAGCGCGACTGTCGTAAAAGGTGCCGTAAAGCGCGACTGTCGTAAAAGGTGCCGTAAAGCGCGACTGTCGCAAAACCGGCCGTAAAGCGCGACTGTCGTAAAAGGTGCCGTAAAGCGCGACTGTCGTAAAAGGTGTCGTAAAGCGCGACTGTCGCAAAACCGGCCGTAAAGCGCGACTGTCGTAAAAGGTGCCGTAAAGCGCGACTGTCGTAAAAGGTGCCGTAAAGCGCGACTGTCGTAAAAGGTGTCGTAAAGCGCGACTGTCGTAAAACCGGCCGTAAAGCGCGACTGTCGTAAAAGGTGCCGTAAAGCGCGACTGTCGTAAAAGGTGCCGTAAAGCGCGACTGTCGTAAAAGGTGCCGTAAAGCGCGACTGTCGCAAAGCCGGCCGTAAAGCGCGACTGTCGTAAAAGGTGTCGTAAAGCGCGACTGTCGCAAAGCCGGCCGTAAAGCGCGACTGTCGTAAAAGGTGCCGTAAAGCGCGACTGTCGTAAAACCGGCCGTAAAGCGCGACTGTCGTAAAAGGTGCCGTAAAGCGCGACTGTCGTAAAACCGGCCGTAAAGCGCGACTGTCGCAAAACCGGCCGTAAAGCGCGACTGTCGTAAAAGGTGTCGTAAAGCGCGACTGTCGTAAAAGGTGCCGTAAAGCTCGACTGTCGCAAAACCTGCCGTAAAGCAAGACTGTCGTAAAACCGGCCGTAAAGCGAGACTGTCGTTAAAGGTGACGTAAAGCGGGACTGTCGTAAAAGGTGCCGTAAAGCGCGACTGTCGTAAAAGCTTCCAGGCGCGGTTCTAGGTATGTTCTAGATCAGGCTCTAGGCGCGTTCTAGATTAAGTTCTAGATTAATTTCTAGATCAGGTTCTAGGTGCGTTCTAGAACAGGTTCTAAGTGTGTTCTAGATTACGTTCTAGGCATTGTCTAGATCAAGTTCTAGGCATGTTCTAGATCAGGTTCTAAGTGCAGTTCTGGGCACGTTCTAGGTATGTTCTTGATACAGTTCTAGGTACGTTTCAGAATGTTCTAGATAAGTTCCAGATATAGTTCTATGTATGTTCTGTATATGTTCCAGATATGTGTTAAGTATGGTTCCGGATACGGTTCTAGGTATGGTTCTATGTTATATAGAATTATGTATAATGTATATTCATAATATGTAGTACATACAATATATAATTCTATATAATATATATAATACTATATATAAAGTATATATTCTATTTTCAAATATTAATTGGTTTCACTCCAAGGATGAATTGAATTTGGCTGCTCAGTCATGCAACAAGCCGGTCCTTCATCTGAATGGATGTGCTTGCTTGAATGCTGGCCAGTGCCTGATGGCTGGAAGGCAAATGAAACTTTCCCTCACAAAACTGTGCAGTGGTATCATGGGTTGACTGGGAAAAAATAATGTATTTTCCTATGCCTGTTTGAGTTACTGATGATTATTTTCAGATTCAGAGTAGAAGCATAAATTGTCAAAGCAAAATACCAGGTGAGAATTCTCTGAGGAAGAAGGAAAAGCCAGGCGTTTTTATAATCCCTAAAAGTTTGTGTTTTGAAGAATCCAAACATAAACTTAACCCTTGAGCATTTATGTTTATACAATTCATTGTACTCACAGGAAACAACATTAGGAATTGATTAGTGCTGCTATCACCCCCTTCATAGCTGTGTGGACTAAGTTGATTCCAGTCATGTACAGAACTTGTGGCATTTTACTTCTACAATTTTAATTGTTATCCCAACCTCAATTTGAACCTGAAATGTCACCAGACTATCCTTTTTAGGTTAAAATAGAAAATAAAATATTGGAGCCTTTTGACTTCAGTAGTCTAACTCTGCTGAGTTTTCAGGATCCGTCTGTAAATTAGTTTGGCTTTCAGCTTCCGCTGTCCATAACATGTTCACTGTTCATGATTTTAACTTCAGACAGGGAACTGATGTTCAGGCAAAAATGGATGGTTTAACACATAGCTGTAGATATAGCTCTAGATATAGTTCTAGATATATAGAATTAGATATAATATATATTAATAACATATAATATATAAAATATATAATTATTTATAATAATAGATATAATATTACATATAAAGTATATATTCTATATAACATATATTTCTATGTATACTATATATTTCTATACATATTTTCAACTGCTTCTCAGATGAAAATGATTCAAGAACACTCCTTTTTCCAGACCAGTGACAAAATTGGATTTTCAGCAGAACAAAACACATGTGAGCTCTCAGGTGGGGAGCTCCTGAGTCCTGAGCCCCCAGCTGATTCCAGTGCTGCCTTCTGTCTAATCCCAGCCTGTGTTGGCAACCTGCCCTCCCATTTCAGCAGAAATTCAGAGAGGTGAGCTGGAATCACTGGGCATAGCACAGTGGCTGGAGTTCATCAGCCTGTTCCATACAGAAACCAGCTCTAGCAGAGTTATTCTGCTCCTGTGGTGTGCTCAGCTGGGCTGAGGTGAATCAGTCTGTTTGAATGGATTGCCTGGGAGCATCATGCAGTAATAGTCTCAAAGTGCATTGTCACCATATCCTTACCTGCTCAAGGAAAATTCCCTGGAGCTTTGAGTGCTGAGAACATGGAGTGCATGGAGGAATGGTTTCCTTCAGGCTCTCTGGTTTCCCAATATGTTTTTGGTGGCGACTGGTTCATGGAGAGGATGAAACAAGTATGATGTTCTGTAGAAGAAGGTTTATTAGTTCTGTTGGTCTCTGACTATATTTCTGTTATTAATCTGTTTTAGTTAGTAATTGGACAGGTCACCTGTGCATAGGACTGGGAGTTGTTATAACTCCTCTAGGTGAGGCTGTAGCATGTTTCTTCAATCCTTGGCATAGAGAGGAGTCAATACCATGTTATTTAATGGAGGCTGAAGAGTGTTTGTGCTCCTAAAATATTTGAGACAAAGAAGATCCTATCCATAGTGATTTGATAAAGGACAGGGATCCTGCCCTTTCTGTCTGTCAGTGCTGACTCACATGTGTTTGTTATTTGCACCATACCACTGCCTGTGTAGCTCTTAAGACCCCCTTAGGCATCCAGACACAGTCTGTATCTCAAACAGCCTAAAAATTCAATGATGGGATGAATTCTTTTGGAGAATATTTTTCTCTTATTAGGTTCCTATCTCAAGTGAACAAACTGCTTGATTTACAGCACTGTTGTTTGAGAGGTTCCCTTTTGTAGCTGAAGATTCGTGTAATTGCTACTTTGCAGCAAATAAAAAAAATTTCTCTGGTTCAAACTGCAATTTGACTATTTCTGCTGTGTAGAGCCCATTATCAGAGCCTTGATGAGGCGCAGAACAGATTTGGATGAAAATGATGAGATTTGGATGAAATGGCCCTCCATCAGGGCAGGCTACAAAGATCCTCCTCTTTGAGGTATTGGCCCTTTTGATGCATAAAATGCATGAAAATTTGCTTGAAAAGTGCAAATTGATGAGTAAAAGAGAATTCACAGTAATTGTAGTGAAATGAAAAAAGAAAACAAGGCAAAAACATTGGAAAGAATATGTTTAATTGCATGTAATTACTTGATGTGGGTTTCAGTCAGGGAAAAAAGGAGAAAGGAACACGCTAAATAGCGCTGGTGTGGCAATTACTCTTTGATGATTTTCTCAAATGACTGAACTTTGTGTATTATTAAAAAAAATAAAGATACAGCAACAAAAAAAAAAAAAAAAAAAAAACCCAACCAGGAAAACCACACACACTACTTTATGTCGTAAGAACTTTGCTGTATCAGTCAAAATGCTCTGCCACGTCTTTCACCTCATGATTTTTGCATGTGTAGACAAAATGAACTTTGTTTCCTGGTAATGCTGTGTCAACATGCTAGGTGGGATGCAAGTTTAATAGTTTTAACTATCAGGGTGTGAGTAAAACATTGCCTGGGTTATCTGATAGCCTAAGCACTTTGAGATGGAGCTTCTCAGTTGAACAATTTTTTGACATGCCAGATTTGCTGACAAGCAAATCTGAACAAGTTGCAGTCTGGTGAAATAAAAATACAAGAGAAGCAGAAATAGAGGTCCAATAGAGGTGGGACAAGGTTCCTAGCACTAATTCAAATGGTTTTGTCTCTAAACAAGTTATCAGACTGTGGTGGTGTTTGAGGGTCCCCAGGACAAGGGAAGAAATGACATCTGATAATGCCTCATCTTCCCTGAGGAGGCTTCCAGTAAGGAAAGGACAAATGTGGGAGTCTGGGGCTTCCCTTCTGGGAAATTGAAAATCGAGGAAGAAAACTAGATAGGGACAAAGAAAAGTGATGCTATCCTTCTGATAACAGAACTGAACTCATAAATTAATTTAGGACTGGTCCTCAGCATCTTTTAGGATTCTGTCAATGCACCTGTGACTGAGACTGGCAGTGATTGCTGTGCTGGGCAAGAAAACTGGAAGTGAATTCCAAAATGTTGAGGAACCAATCCAAGACTTTTAAACATGTGAATACAGGAGGTATTTCCCTTCTCTATCAGAATAGTTTCTTTGACTATACTTATTAGAGTTTTCCCAGGTACAAAAATACAACTTCATTTCAATGTGAAGGATTAGTCAAGGTCCAGCTGTATTTTGCTTGGAAAAAAATTCTGCCTGCTATATCTGCACCAGAACAGGCTTATTGGTGGAATTCTCTTCTGCAGATGTGGCAATTTTTGGGGGGGCTGTTTTTGGTCCTAATCTGGATTATTTCTTCTGGTTTTTGTGATAACTTTCACAGATAGGCAGGTAACTGGTAGTATTCTCCCAGTCTAAGTAGGTTTCTAGGAAAATGGAGTAGTAATAAAAAAGTAGGCATAGCAAGCTAAGGAAAGAAAAGACCTGTGCTGCATCTTTGTAGCCTTTTTTTTTTTATTTCACTGTGATGGAACACCACTCCGCTGAGTAGGGAAATATTGTCCAGTTCAGACTGTAATTGAGTAGAATCTGACTTATTTGGGACTGAACACAAAAGTGAGGATAAATCAAGGAATTAACAAGACCAAGAGAACAGACTAAATCCCAGAGTGCCAGTGCTGGAAAGTTTATTGTAATGGAACTTCAAGCCAGGACTTCCAGGCTCAGGAGGTTTAGTTATTTTGGATGCATTTCAGATCAGCAGTGCCTGCTTGGCATGCTGTCTGCTCCTGTTGCAGCATTTAGTTTTGTGACAGGTTCTGTGTGAGAAACAAGAATGGCCCATATCAGCACACCTTGGCAGCTTTATTTCAGCTGTAGCATTTTCAAGGAGAAGTTCCACAGCTGTTATTCCTTGTAACCCTGGGCCCTTGTCTTTGCTTGAAATGGTTGAAAAGGACGTGCAAACTGAAGGCTCTTCCCCATAGAAAGGTGTCAGCTCAGCTGCTCTCGCTCCCAATGTGTGCAGAGTTACAAACACAGAGCCCTGGGGCAGCAATGCCATCAGCTGGCAGTTCAGCAGTTATAATTTACCACAGGGGATGGAATGGTTTTTTTGTGAGGGTTATCTTAGCAAGGTGCTCGCTGGGGGACCCATCTGTTTCTGCTCATGTGCTTCCAAGGGTGACGTTTGCTAGCAGGGCCAAAAACCCCCAGGGAAACTGCATGTGAGCACAGTTCTCAGGCGTAACCCATTGTAACTGCATTTCCTCCTGTCTGTGATCTGCAAAACTCATCTGATAGGGAGTTTCTTTCCCAGTACTTTGGGTGAGTAGACTCACTCTAAATCCTGCTTCCTCTGTTTCTGCACTAGGGTTCATCCAGCACTGAGTACTGTGGGAATGTGTAAAATCAGAGGGGTTTGGGAAAGCTGCAAAAGGCAGGCCTCAGAGACAGCAGAACTGTGATCAGAGCTGAGCAGCAGCCATGAGATTGGTCAGCAGAAAAACTATTTAAACTGTGGAAAAGCAAGGACAAATAGAACAATGGTCTGTGTATTAACACTTGCCTAGAATAACTCCCTAAGCTACAGAAAGTTTATCTAGCAAGATATTAGGAAGTTCTAGGCTTAATACTGGAGCTCTGTGCATTGTGTTTAAGGCTCACAAGCAGGTATTGTATTTGAAATAAGCAAGCATTGTTTAACCAAAGGTACCTGTGCTTACAGTGGTTGGATAGAGCTACTATCAATGTGCTTTTGCTTTGTGTGATTGGGCAAAAAAATGATAAAGTGAGTTGTGACATTGAGTTCTTGGTCTGCTGCCTGGGATGTGAGCTGGTGGCATCTTCCCATTGCCATAACCATGGAATGAGGCTGATGCTGGAAAATCAAACAGCTCAAGGCAGTTCCCAGCAGCCCTGCCCTGTTTGTGATTTGTGCACAGACCCCTGCAAGTGTCAAGTACTTGGCACAGAGCTATGGTGAGAGGCACTGTGAAACTCCTGATCTCCTGCCTTCCTGCTTCCTCCCCATTTCCCTGATCCCTGAAAGTGTTTAGCCATGACAGCACTTCTCTTCACTTTAGCCATGACAGCACTGCACTTCATGTCCTAACAAGTGTTGGTTGCACAGAGGTAGTGCTGAAACTGTTGATGGTGCTGTTATTAGATGACCCCTGACACTCACCAACTAACTGAGAAACTGGAGACCACGAATTTCCCATTTCTCCTGAAATCACTTTCTTTCAGAAACTGCTGCACAGTCTTCCACACAACGCATTACTTAAAGGCAGAGATGAGAATTCAGGGAGTGGGGTCTGACTTCCAGCTGAGGTAATTGTGCAAGGCTACTGCCAGGGAAGAAGCGAGGCAATCCTGGCTGGATTGAAAGGTGCCTCACTGTGAGCAGCCCCTGAACCTGGAGAGAACATCTGAGTGTTTGTTAGGCTGCTGAGAGGTGGGTCTGACAGCTGCTCCTTGTGTGCATAAAGACACAGAAAGCACACAGTCCTGAGGAAGGGAAAGTTGGATGTTAATTGGCTCCGAGTGACTTCTGGTGCCAGGAATGCTCAGCATGGGATGATGCTGGGGATGTAAATGGCAGGAGAGAATTAATTGCATATTGTGAGTGAGGAAGGACTATGGTGCTCAGAAATGAGTTTAGCTTGTTTTGTTGGTTTTCTGGTAATTTTTCTACTTTGGGTTAATTTTGTGGTAGTGATTACGCCTAAATATTTTTCCAAGTCTGAAATTAGTACTGTGGTTATCTGTTGAAAAAGTTCTTAGTCTCTTATCAGGTTGTTTTTGTATATATATTTGTATATATTTATTTAATTGAAATAAATATAAGTAAAAAAATATATAATACAGAAAATATATATCTATTATTATATTAGAAGGTATTCTCTCTAATATATATAATATCTATGAATAAAATAAATAAAAATATCCATATAAATATCATTATAATTTTGAGAAATAAATTTACTTCCTACATTTTAAATCTGGTTCAAATAAAGGGTTATTTGGTTAGAGGCAGGAGTTTTATTTTAAATAATATAAGTAATATAGAAATGTGGATCTTAAGATAGAAAGATATAATAAATATATAAAGAGAAATTGCTAAAGTATGAATATAAATTTATATATAAATATATGTAAGTAATATGAAGAGTTGTAGTATAGAATATAAATAACATTATACGGCAATATAAATTATAAATGGGAATATAAATATAAAAATATGTAAATATAGCTTAAAAGAAAGGGAATGTTTTGGCTTTTACTTAAGTAGAGGCAGGGGTTTTATTTTGAATATTATAAGTCTTCCAGAAGTAAAAATCTTGACGCAGAAATATTTAATCAAATATAAAAAAATATGAATAAAAATATATAAAAAATATAAATAACTACTCGCATCATATGCAATATAGAATATGAATTTACTCATAAATTGACATTGGTAAAGATAAATGTATAAGTAAGCAATATACATAAATATACATTATAAATACAAATATGAATATAAAAATTGAACATTAGGATAAAATCTATTTAAATATTGTTTAAAACAAAGGGTTGGGGTTTTTTTTATTCTTATTGTGTTAGAGGCAGGGTTTTTATTTTAAATAATATGAATGTAGATATTATTGTCATATATTTCTAAATATTGAGATATACAATCAAGATATAAATATATCTATAAACACAAAACACAAATAAATACAAATAATAGGAAGAGATGTAATAAGAATACAAATAACAGTATACATAAATATACATTTTAAATGTAAATGTGAATATGAACCTGAAAAATAGAATTTTAAAAAATATTTAAATACAGTTTAGAAGAAAGGGGTTCTTTTTGGCTTTAATTTGGATGGAGGCAAAGGTTTTATTTTAAATAATCCAAGTGTTACAGAAGTAAAAATCGTAACAGAAATATATACTTATTATGTAAAAATATGTATAAAAATACACAAATAAATTTAAATTTTAGGGATATATGCAATATGGAATAGAAATGTATTTATAAAAAGAAATGTATAAATGGACAGTGTACATCAATATACATTGTAAATAGAAATGTGAATATTAATATGAAAAAATATTTTAAAAAGTTTTTTTTTTTTGTGTTGTGTTTTGTTTTGTTTTGTTTTGTCTTTTATCCTGTTAGATTAGAGGCAGAAGTTTATTTTTCCTCTTCCCGGTAGTTTTGGGACATTTGTTTCAGAGCAGTTTTCGGCGGGGGCCGCCCCTGTTCTTTTTCGCCGCCTTCCCTGCCCGCAGCCCCGACGCGCGCTGCGCCCCCGGCTGGGGCGTGCGGCAGTGCTGCCGCCTTGTGGGCAGAGCGCGGTACTGCAGCCCTGCACCGAGAAGCCGCCACCTTGGGAGTGGCGCGTCGCGGATGTCGCGGACTTTTAATTGACCTTCTCAGCATGGTGGCGAAAAGGGCAGGGAAGTGGAGGGCCGGGGTGGATGTAACTGGACTGCCTGCACGGAATACCGACGTCATGGCGGCCCCAGTGGGAATTTCTGTGGCGTTTCATGTGTACCCGACACATGCTGTGGGCTCAGCGGCGCCGCGGGCGGGCGTATTTTGGCGGGTTTGTGACAGGCATCTGGGTAAACGCCTCGCTGTGCCGGGGTCCTCTGACGGCCGCTTTCCCGCCCTGAGGGAGCCGAGCCGGGCCGAATTGTTCCGAAGAGCCGAAGAGCCGAGTGTGGCCGAAAATAGCCGAGTTTACCCGAAGAGCCGAGTGTAGCCGAACACAGCCGACTTGAGACGAAGAGCCGATGATAGCCGAGTGTAACCGATAGCCGAGTGTAGCCGACATTGGCCGCATTTAGACAAAGAGCCGAATATGACCGACTTTAGCCCAACCGGGCCGAGTTCAGCCAGTAGTTAGCCAGTAGTTAGCTTTTTTCTTAGCCAGTAGTTAGCTTTTTGCTTTATTTTTGTGGTATCATTATTTTATTGTTTAAAAAATTGCTTCAAAATAACTTCAGTGGTCGCCCACCAGGACCTTGTTCAGATTTGCCTATTTGCTTGCAGCTAAAATGTTCACATCTTGTTTATCATTCTATTTAAGAAACTGCTGCCCAGCCAACTAATAACTGAATATCCATCTGTCTGGGACACGGAGAGAGGATTTAGGTAATGTCTTTGTTTCCAGAAAAAAGTTCCAGTGTAGTTTCTAAACAGATGAAAAGGGGGTGAAAACTCGGGGCTCTGATGCCGTTGGGGGCACCCCAAGGTCCCCAGGAGAGGGAGCCCCACTGGGGTGAAGGAGCAGGTGTTTTCTCATGTAATATAGAACAAATTAGAAATATAAATATGAAAATTATAAATATAAAAATATTTTAAAAATACTTAAATAAAGCAGGTTTTTTTTATTTGTCAATAGGCAGGGTTTTGATTGTAAAAATTATAAGTACGAATAATATAAAGGTAGAAATCTAAGTATAGGAATATATCATAAATAAATACGGATATATATATAACGTTTAAAAACATAAGAAAAAAATAGTTGTAGCAGTAGATATTATCATATAAATAATAATTTAAATACATTTCTAGAATTTTATATATATTATATATAATTATTAATACACTGCATCAAAAGAAACTATAAGTATAAATGGGAATATAATTATACTAAGTATAAAAATATTTCAATATCGTTTGAAAGAAGGTGGTTTTTTGTATTTATTTGGTTAGAGATGGGGATTTTATTTTGAATAAAAGAAGTATTATAGAAATATAAATCGAAATATGGAAATATACAATATCAATCTAAATACAGAAATATACAATAGAGAAAGATATTTGTAAAAACACGAGCGAATGACGCCTCCTTCGGCCGAATGGAACGAGCTCAGCCGAACCAAGGCGAGACCGGCCGAACCTGACGGGCTCGAGCGAACCGAGGCCAGGCTTGTGAGGCTGCCTGAACCGAGCCGAGCTCAGCCGAACCGAGCCCGCTGCTCTCGTGCGCGTTAATTAGCGCGAGTGCGGTCACAGCCCAATGAGCTCCGGTGCCACCCCGCGCTCCCGGTCGTGTCCGTGCGATGGCCGGGCCGCCCGCGGGACGCGGCAGCAGGAGAGCCCCGAGCCGGGCGAGTTTAACGTGAGGCGGCGCCGCTTGCCCGCCCTCGGGGAGGTGAGCCGAGCCGAGCCGCGCCGAACGCGCAGAGAGCGGCTCCGAGTTCGGCCGAAGCGAGCCGAGCCGCGCCGGGCGCACGGAGCGGCTCCGAGTTCGGCCGAAGCGAGCCGAGGCGCGGCGGGCGCACGGAGCGGCTCCGAGTTCGGCCGAAGCGAGCCGCGCCGGGCCGGGCGCACAAAGCGGCTCCGAGTTCGGCCGAAGCGAGCCGAGCCGCGGCGGGCGCACAGAGCGGCTCCGAGTTCGGCCAAAGCGAGCCGAGGCGCGCCGAGCGCACAGAGCGGCTCCGAGTTCGGCCGAATGAAGCCGAGGCGCGCCGAGCGCACGGAGCGGCTCCGAGTTCGGCCAAAGCGAGCCGAGCCGGGCCGGGCGCACGGAGGGGCTCCGAGTTCGGCCGAAGCGAGCCGAGCCGCGGCGGGCGCACGGAGCGGCTCCGAGTTCGGCCGAAGCGAGCCGGGCCGCGCCGAGTGCACAGAGCGGCTCCGAGTTCGGCCGAAGCGAGCCGAGCCGCGGCGGGCGCACAGAGCGGCTCCGAGTTCGGCCGAAGCGAGCCGAGCCGCGGCGGGCGCACGGAGCGGCTCCGAGTTCGGCCGAAGCGAGCCGGGCCGCGCCGAGTGCACAGAGCGGCTCCGAGTTCGGCCGAAGCGAGCCGAGCCGCGGCGGGCGCACAGAGCGGCTCCGAGTTCGGCCGAAGCGAGCCGAGGCGCGCCGAACGCACAGAGCGGCTCCGCTTTCGACCGAATGAAGCTGAGCCGCGCCGAGCGCACGGAGCGGCTCCGAGTTCGGCCGAATGAAGCCGAGGCGCGCCGAGCGCACGGAGCGGCTCCGAGTTCGGCCGAAGCGAGCCGAGCCGCGCCGAGTGCACAGAGCGGCTCCGAGTTCGGCCGAAGCGAGCCGAGCCGCGGCGGGCGCACAGAGCGGCTCCGAGTTCGGCCGAAGCGAGCCGAGGCGCGCCGAACGCACAGAGCGGCTCCGCTTTCGACCGAATGAAGCTGAGCCGCGCCGAGCGCACGGAGCGGCTCCGAGTTCGGCCGAATGAAGCCGAGGCGCGCCGAGCGCACAGAGCGGCTCCGCTTTCGACCGAATGAAGCTGAACCGCGCCGAGCGCACGGAGCGGCTCCGAGTTCGGCCGAAGCGAGCCGAGCCGCGGCGGGCGCACAGAGCGGCTCCGAGTTCGGCCAAAGCGAGCCGAGGCGCGCCGAGCGCACAGAGCGGCTCCGAGTTCGGCCGAATGAAGCCGAGGCGCGCCGAGCGCACGGAGCGGCTCCGAGTTCGGCCAAAGCGAGCCGAGCCGGGCCGGGCGCACGGAGGGGCTCCGTGTTCGGCCGAAGCGAGCCGAGCCGCGGCGGGCGCACGGAGCGGCTCCGAGTTCGGCCGAAGCGAGCCGCGCCGGGCCGGGCGCACAGAGCGGCTCCGAGTTCGGCCGAAGCGAGCCGAGCCGCGCCGAGTGCACGGAGCGGCTCCGCTTTCGGCCGAAGCGAGCCGAGCCGCGGCGGGCGCACAGAGCGGCTCCGAGTTCGGCCGAAGCGAGCCGAGGCGCGCCGAACGCACAGAGCGGCTCCGAGTTCGGCCGAATGAAGCCGAGCCGCGCCGAGCGCACGGAGCGGCTCCGAGTTCGGCCGAAGCGAGCCGAGGCGCGCCGAGCGCACAAAGCGGCTCCGAGTTCGGCCGAAGCGAGCCGAGCCGCGGCGGGCGCACAGAGCGGCTCCGAGTTCGGCGGAATGAAGCCGAGCCGCGCCGAGCGCACAAAGCGGCTCCGAGTTCGGCCAAAGCGAGCCGAGCCGCGCCGAGCTCACTGAGCGGCTCCGAGTTCGGCCGAAGCGAGCCGAGCCGCGGCGGGCGCACAGAGCGGCTCCGAGTTCGGCCGAATGAAGCCGAGCCGCGCCGAGCGCACAAAGCGGCTCCGAGTTCGGCCAAAGCGAGCCGAGCCGGGCCGGGCGCACGGAGCGGCTCCGAGTTCGGCCGAAGCGAGCCGAGGCGCGCCGAGCGCACAGAGCGGCTCCGAGTTCGGCCGAATGAAGCTGAGCCGCGCCGAGCGCACGGAGCGGCTCCGAGTTCGGCCGAATGAAGCCGAGGCGCGCCGAGCGCACAGAGCGGCTCCGAGTTCGGCCGAATCGAGCCGAGCCGCGCCGAGCTCACGGAGCGGCTCCGAGTTCGGCCGAAGCGAGCCGAGCCGCGGCGGGCGCACGGAGCGGCTCCGAGTTCGGCCGAAGCGAGCCGAGCCGCGGCGGGCGCACGGAGCGGCTCCGAGTTCGGCCGAATGAAGCCGAGCCGTGCCGAAGAGGCGAGTCCACCGAATGCAGCCGACAATAGCCGAGTTTAGCCGTTTACAGCCGAATTTAGCCGAGCAGCTGTGAGCCTTGCACGCTTGAGTTGAGCGTGCATCGTTGCCGGCCTGGGATTGAGTGAAATGCACTAAGGAAACTAGCTCTGGGGAGGAAGGCAGGGAAATCCTCTCTTAACGTTTACCAATTCTTCCGTCAAACTCATCACGGCAGGACAGCGTGAAGACTGGAAGTGTAAGAAGATGTGGTGGGAAACAGAGAATCTGACAGGAGCATCGAACGCACAAGTGCACGAATTTTGCTTTTTTCTTGGATGTAAACTCAGAAGTTGTAAGGAATTTGGGAATGAGAAGGGACATTTCAGAAGGAGAAGAAGGAGAAGAAGTTGTTGTTGCAGTCCTGGCAAAAGGTTTTGTTCTAGCTAATAAAAGAAGTTAGTTTAAATTAAAAAAAAAAAAAAAAAGTGGTTTCTTTTTTCTTCACTATTATATTCATTGGTGGTATATGGTGTGTTGTTTTATTTCTTGGTGTTATTAGCTCTGTGTAAATTGTTTTTTGAGTCAAGCTAACTTTGCATGGGTTGTTTTGTATTTGAGATAGGATCAATTTCAATAGGTTTCTTTCATAGACTTCTGATAGGTATTACTGGGATTTTGGTTTTGTTTACTGTATGCATAAACATAGAGATTTGGTAGGGCCAGCTGGGCTGCTGGAGTTTTGGGTGTGAATTTATTAGATGGCTTTTGTTAAACACAGAATAATTATGTAAGGTAACAGCAAATTACCCAATTACCCAATTGATCTAGCTATGTAACCTCACCACAAAGTTTTATATCTTGCCAGTTTTCTGTTCTTCTGCTCCAAGCAGTTGTTGCAAAAAAGAAAGCACTGTTATTTTTCTGAAGAGTTTTCTTCTTTAACAAGCCCTTTACTGCCCTTGAATGTGAGTCAGAGGAGCCAAACAGCTGCAGCTGCTCTGAGGGCTTGGTGGGATTCGCCCCCTCCCTTTTCCCGGGTGCCATGGGAACGAGGGGCGGGCACAATCAGGGGTATATTAACCCCAGCCTTGGCTGAGGAGCTTCATTCCCTCTCTGGGATGTGCTGGGGTAAGAGCTCTCCTCTCATTTCAGTGAAGAGGCTCTTTCAGCCCATCTCAGCTTCTTTTCAGCAGGTGTTTCTGGGCATCTAAAGCAACAGAGGCTTGGAAGATTCTGTGAAGAAAACAGCATAGAACACAGGAAGCATTTAGGTTTGTGAGTTTGGGTTTTGTGTTTAGGGCTGGTAAGGTGCTTTTGTATTTTTTGGTTTACTCTGGGTTTTTTTTTTTTGTTGGATTTTTTTTGGTGGAATTTTTGGGTTTTCTTGTTTTCTTTTTGGTTGGTTTTTGTTGGTTTTTTGGTTTTTTATTGTTTTTGGAGGTTTGGTTTTTTGGGGGGGTTTTGTAGGTTTTTTTTTTTTGGTTTTTGTTGGGTTTTTGGTTATTTTTTTTTGCTTTTGTGGGTTTTCAGGTTTCAGTTTTTTTTGTTTTTGGTGTTGTATTTCTTTGTTGTTTTTTGGTTTTTGTTTTTTTTGGGGGGAGGGGGGGTTTGTATATGAGGAGTGCAACTCCCTGAAATTCCAAGCTGTGTCAAGCACAACGATTTTTCAGCAGATTCATCATGTCACAAGAGGGATCTGCCCAGTGTCAAGGATTCTGTTTGAGATTGAGGCTTCAGGTGAGTTGAGGGTTGTGATTAGGAGAGGGAGGGTGAGCAGGTATCCAGATAGGAGTTATTGTGGGCAGGGGGAGGTTTTCAGGCAGCAGGGTGAGAAAGGGTGTTTATTTGAGGACCTTCCCCCCCCCCCCCCCCCCCCACAAGGCTGTTCAGAAGCCTAGCAGAGGCATTGCCATGTCTTAGAGCACACAAGATCATCCAGTGCAGTCACAGGAATGCCATTTAACTTTGCCTTTCTCTAACCCAGGTGCCGCTCCTAATGAAGGCCACAGCCTTGGAATCAGGATGAAGCTGGAGCCTGAGGGAGCCAGGCACACTCAGGAGAGGGCAAGTAGCTGCCTTGCTGGGATTTGGCCCACATAACTCTGGACTCATACTTTGGTTTTGGTTTTCTTTATTGCAGCTGACCCAGAGGCTCACAGGCCATCAGGGGCCCTCCGAGGCAGACTCATTTCAGGTGCAACGTGGATCCACATCACCAGTCATCCAAAAGATAAGTTGGGGGCCATGGCCTGGAGATGGGAGAGTAGTGTGTTGGGAGTTCTTGGGGCAGATTTAAAGATTAGCAGAGGGAAAAGCAATCTTCTCCAAGGGCCTCTTAGGACAGCTAAAGGGAGAGGCTCTTCTTTTGGTGGCAGCTTTCAGGCGGGCAGTGCAGAACAGCTCCGGTCTGTGTCGTGTTGTCCGGTGTGCCGTGTTCCCTGGTGTGTCTTTGGGGTCCCTTTTGCCTTCTTCCCTCGAGGCCCTCACCGCAAGCATGACGTGTCGTGTTTCATGTCCCCCTGTTTGTCACGTTCCGTGTCACGGGTGTCTGCACACATTGGTGCCGGAGCTGTTCTGCCCTGCCGCGTGGCCTGCTGCAATGGGACAAGCCTGGGGAGTTGAAGTTTGTAATGTGGGGTGTACATGGGCTCTAGATGCTATTCCTAGGTTGGCATAAGGTGTTTGCAGCTTGTGAGTTACCCTGGTGGTGTTTGACATATGTTCTAACTTTCTTTCAGGTGCAGATGCATTGCATCCTTGGCAGAGGGTCAGGGTTAGGAGGGGCCGGGCCTTCATAGGAGCACAGTGAGTAGGAGACTGGTGGGGTTTTGGCCAATGTGGTGCCAAGATCAGGCAGTGATGTTTGGTTTTCTTTGATATAGCTGTCTGAGGGACACCAGCCCAGTGACAGCAGGACCTTCCCAGCTGGCGAGGTGGCCTTTCTTTGCACCTGACACAGACTGGCATCCCCAGATGTCTGAGAGATAAGTAGAGGGCTACGACTCACAGAGGGGGTGGGAGCAGGGTGCTGGTTTGGGAATTACTGGGAGGGGTTTTTGAGTCCAATTTGGAGTTGGGGGGTGTTCATGTAGTGGCCCCTTAGGCCCCATAAAAACCACGTCTCACTTTTGATCACAGTGCTGAGGTGTGCAGGGCAGAGCAGTCCCGGTGTGTCTCATGTCTCTTGTCTGTTGTGCCTTATGTGTTGTTTGTGTATCCCATGTCTTCTACCTTAGGGGGCCCTGTCAGAAACCTTGGCATCATTGTTAGCATCTGTAATCTCTGCATTCCTTGGCCTGGCACCCAGGCCATAGAACTTTTGACTCGGGAGCTCAGACAGGCATCAGACTCTCTTCTCTCTTTGGAAGCATCCAGTCAGGTGTCTTGTCAGGTCTTGTTCTGAGCTGTTTGGCAGCTGTACCCCACCTGGATCCATTGTGGTGGACTAGGACTTGAATGCATGTCATGACAGGTAGAGCATTCTGACCATAGGATTCCTAGGCATCCATCTTTGCTGTTCTTGGAATAAATCATTCCGTTAGCATCTTCTTCCTCCAGGCTTCTCTGAGCCTCATCAGCTCACCATCGGTCTTAGCTTGGTCATCTTCTTTTGCAATCTGTCAGTCCTTGCAGCCATTTTCCTTGCCCAGGGATTTCTGTCTGTGTTGTGTCCCCATTGTCTGTCACGTCCTGTCCTGTGTCACGGGTGTCTGCACACATTTGTACCGGGGCTGCTCTGCCCTGCTGCACAGCAATAGGAGAGGGCCCGGGGACTTGGAATGTGTAATGTGGGGTGTAGTTGGACTCTAGATGTGATTTGTAGATGGACACAGGATATCTGGAGCTCTTCAGTTTCCTGCAGCAGTTTGACTCTTGTCCTAAGTTTTTTTCAGATTCAGATGGATTAAATCTGTGCCAGAGGGCCCCATCCCGGTTGAGGGGATTGCCCCGAGCAGGTGAGGCCCCATTTGTCTCTGCAGCAGAAGTGTATATGGTGACTCTGTTACAGCTCTGTTCTTTGTCTTTCTTTTTAGGAAGCGAACCTGGATACCAGCAGCCATGGTGAGCAGTGGAGAGAAGTGGTTGTTATTGCTCAGCTCTCAAGCACAACAATATTTCAGCAGATGCATCATGTCACAAGAGGCATCTGCCCAGTGTGAAGGATGATGTTTGAGATTGAGGTTTCAGGTGAGTTGAGGATTGTGACTAGGAGAGGGAGGGTGATCAGGTATCCAGGTAGGAGTTATTGTGGGCAGGGGGAGGTTTGCAGGCAGCAGGGTGAGAGAGGGTGTTTATTTGTTTATTTGAGGGCCCCCCTACACAAGGCTTCTCAGAAGCCTAGGAGAGGTTTTCACATGTCTTAGAGCACACAAGGTCATCCAGTGCAGTCACAGGAATGCCATTTAACTTTGCCTTTCTCTAACCCAGGTGCCACTCCTAATAAAGGCCACAGCCTTGGAATCAGGATGAAGCTGGAGCCTGAAGGAGCCAGGCATGGTCAGGAGAGGGCAAGTAGCTGCCTTGCTGGGATTTGGCCCACGTAACTCTGGACTCACACTTTGGTTTTGGTTTTCTTCATTGTAGCTGACCGAGAGGCTCACAGGCTGATCACAGGGCCCTGCGAGGCAGACTCATTTCAGGTGCAACATGGATTCCCATCACCAGTCATCCAAAAGATAAGTTGGGGGCCACGGCCTGGAGATGGGATGATGGGAGAGTAGTGTGTTGGGAGTTCTTGGGGCAGATTTAAAGATTAGCAGAGGGAAAAGCAATCTTCTCCAAGGGCCTCTTAGGACGGCTAAAGGGAGAGGCTCTACTTTTGATGGCAGCTTTCAGGCGGGCAGTGCAGAACAGCTCCGGTCTGTGTCGTGTTGTCCGGTGTGCCGTGTTCCCTGGTGTGTCTTTGGGGTCCCTTTTGCCTTCTTCCCTCGAGGCCCTCACCGCAAGCATGACGTGTCGTGTTTCATGTCCCCCTGTTTGTCACGTTCCGTGTCACGGGTGTCTGCACACATTGGTGCCGGAGCTGTTCTGCCCTGCCGCGTGGCCTGCTGCAATGGGACAAGCCTGGGGAGTTGAAGTTTGTAATGTGGGGTGTACATGGGCTCTAGATGCTATTCCTAGGTTGGCATAAGGTGTTTGCAGCTTGTGAGTTACCCTGGTGGTGTTTGACATATGTTCTAACTTTCTTTCAGGTGCAGATGCATTGCATCCTTGGCAGAGGGTCAGGGTTAGGAGGGGCCGGGCCTTCATAGGAGCACAGTGAGTAGGAGACTGGTGGGGTTTTGGCCAATGTGGTGCCAAGATCAGGCAGTGATGTTTGGTTTTCTTTGATATAGCTGTCTGAGGGACACCAGCCCAGTGACAGCAGGACCTTCCCAGCTGGCGAGGTGGCCTTTCTTTGCACCTGACACAGACTGGCATCCCCAGATGTCTGAGAGATAAGTAGAGGGCTACGACTCACAGAGGGGGTGGGAGCAGGGTGCTGGTTTGGGAATTACTGGGAGGGGTTTTTGAGTCCAATTTGGAGTTGGGGGGTGTTCATGTAGTGGCCCCTTAGGCCCCATAAAAACCACGTCTCACTTTTGATCACAGTGCTGAGGTGTGCAGGGCAGAGCAGTCCCGGTGTGTCTCATGTCTCTTGTCTGTTGTGCCTTATGTGTTGTTTGTGTATCCCATGTCTTCTACCTTAGGGGGCCCTGTCAGAAACCTTGGCATCATTGTTAGCATCTGTAATCTCTGCATTCCTTGGCCTGGCACCCAGGCCATAGAACTTTTGACTCGGGAGCTCAGACAGGCATCAGACTCTCTTCTCTCTTTGGAAGCATCCAGTCAGGTGTCTTGTCAGGTCTTGTTCTGAGCTGTTTGGCAGCTGTACCCCACCTGGATCCATTGTGGTGGACTAGGACTTGAATGCATGTCATGACAGGTAGAGCATTCTGACCATAGGATTCCTAGGCATCCATCTTTGCTGTTCTTGGAATAAATCATTCCGTTAGCATCTTCTTCCTCCAGGCTTCTCTGAGCCTCATCAGCTCACCATCGGTCTTAGCTTGGTCATCTTCTTTTGCAATCTGTCAGTCCTTGCAGCCATTTTCCTTGCCCAGGGATTTCTGTCTGTGTTGTGTCCCCATTGTCTGTCACGTCCTGTCCTGTGTCACGGGTGTCTGCACACATTTGTACCGGGGCTGCTCTGCCCTGCTGCACAGCAATAGGAGAGGGCCCGGGGACTTGGAATGTGTAATGTGGGGTGTAGTTGGACTCTAGATGTGATTTGTAGATGGACACAGGATATCTGGAGCTCTTCAGTTTCCTGCAGCAGTTTGACTCTTGTCCTAAGTTTTTTTCAGATTCAGATGGATTAAATCTGTGCCAGAGGGCCCCATCCCGGTTGAGGGGATTGCCCCGAGCAGGTGAGGCCCCATTTGTCTCTGCAGCAGAAGTGTATATGGTGACTCTGTTACAGCTCTGTTCTTTGTCTTTCTTTTTAGGAAGCGAACCTGGATACCAGCAGCCATGGTGAGCAGTGGAGAGAAGTGGTTGTTATTGCTCAGCTCTCAAGCACAACAATATTTCAGCAGATGCATCATGTCACAAGAGGCATCTGCCCAGTGTGAAGGATGATGTTTGAGATTGAGGTTTCAGGTGAGTTGAGGATTGTGACTAGGAGAGGGAGGGTGATCAGGTATCCAGGTAGGAGTTATTGTGGGCAGGGGGAGGTTTGCAGGCAGCAGGGTGAGAGAGGGTGTTTATTTGTTTATTTGAGGGCCCCCCTACACAAGGCTTCTCAGAAGCCTAGGAGAGGTTTTCACATGTCTTAGAGCACACAAGGTCATCCAGTGCAGTCACAGGAATGCCATTTAACTTTGCCTTTCTCTAACCCAGGTGCCACTCCTAATAAAGGCCACAGCCTTGGAATCAGGATGAAGCTGGAGCCTGAAGGAGCCAGGCATGGTCAGGAGAGGGCAAGTAGCTGCCTTGCTGGGATTTGGCCCACGTAACTCTGGACTCACACTTTGGTTTTGGTTTTCTTCATTGTAGCTGACCGAGAGGCTCACAGGCTGATCACAGGGCCCTGCGAGGCAGACTCATTTCAGGTGCAACATGGATTCCCATCACCAGTCATCCAAAAGATAAGTTGGGGGCCACGGCCTGGAGATGGGATGATGGGAGAGTAGTGTGTTGGGAGTTCTTGGGGCAGATTTAAAGATTAGCAGAGGGAAAAGCAATCTTCTCCAAGGGCCTCTTAGGACGGCTAAAGGGAGAGGCTCTACTTTTGATGGCAGCTTTCAGGCGGGCAGTGCAGAACAGCTCCGGTCTGTGTCGTGTTGTCCGGTGTGCCGTGTTCCCTGGTGTGTCTTTGGGGTCCCTTTTGCCTTCTTCCCTCGAGGCCCTCACCGCAAGCATGACGTGTCGTGTTTCATGTCCCCCTGTTTGTCACGTTCCGTGTCACGGGTGTCTGCACACATTGGTGCCGGAGCTGTTCTGCCCTGCCGCGTGGCCTGCTGCAATGGGACAAGCCTGGGGAGTTGAAGTTTGTAATGTGGGGTGTACATGGGCTCTAGATGCTATTCCTAGGTTGGCATAAGGTGTTTGCAGCTTGTGAGTTACCCTGGTGGTGTTTGACATATGTTCTAACTTTCTTTCAGGTGCAGATGCATTGCATCCTTGGCAGAGGGTCAGGGTTAGGAGGGGCCGGGCCTTCATAGGAGCACAGTGAGTAGGAGACTGGTGGGGTTTTGGCCAATGTGGTGCCAAGATCAGGCAGTGATGTTTGGTTTTCTTTGATATAGCTGTCTGAGGGACACCAGCCCAGTGACAGCAGGACCTTCCCAGCTGGCGAGGTGGCCTTTCTTTGCACCTGACACAGACTGGCATCCCCAGATGTCTGAGAGATAAGTAGAGGGCTACGACTCACAGAGGGGGTGGGAGCAGGGTGCTGGTTTGGGAATTACTGGGAGGGGTTTTTGAGTCCAATTTGGAGTTGGGGGGTGTTCATGTAGTGGCCCCTTAGGCCCCATAAAAACCACGTCTCACTTTTGATCACAGTGCTGAGGTGTGCAGGGCAGAGCAGTCCCGGTGTGTCTCATGTCTCTTGTCTGTTGTGCCTTATGTGTTGTTTGTGTATCCCATGTCTTCTACCTTAGGGGGCCCTGTCAGAAACCTTGGCATCATTGTTAGCATCTGTAATCTCTGCATTCCTTGGCCTGGCACCCAGGCCATAGAACTTTTGACTCGGGAGCTCAGACAGGCATCAGACTCTCTTCTCTCTTTGGAAGCATCCAGTCAGGTGTCTTGTCAGGTCTTGTTCTGAGCTGTTTGGCAGCTGTACCCCACCTGGATCCATTGTGGTGGACTAGGACTTGAATGCATGTCATGACAGGTAGAGCATTCTGACCATAGGATTCCTAGGCATCCATCTTTGCTGTTCTTGGAATAAATCATTCCGTTAGCATCTTCTTCCTCCAGGCTTCTCTGAGCCTCATCAGCTCACCATCGGTCTTAGCTTGGTCATCTTCTTTTGCAATCTGTCAGTCCTTGCAGCCATTTTCCTTGCCCAGGGATTTCTGTCTGTGTTGTGTCCCCATTGTCTGTCACGTCCTGTCCTGTGTCACGGGTGTCTGCACACATTTGTGCCGGAGCTGCTCTGCCCTGCTGCACAGCCTGGTGCAATAGGAGAGGGCCCGGGGACTTGGAATGTGTAATGTGGGGTGTAGTTGGACTCTAGATGTGATTTGTAGATGGACACAGGATATCTGGAGCTCTTCAGTTTCCTGCAGCAGTTTGACTCTTGTCCTAAGTTTTTTTCAGATTCAGATGGATTAAATCTGTGCCAGAGGGCCCCATCCCGGGTGAGGGGATTGCCCCGAGCAGGTGAGGCCCCATTTGTCTCTGCAGCAGAAGTGTATATGGTGACTCTGTTACAGCTCTGTTCTTTGTCTTTCTTTTTAGGAAGCGAACCTGGATACCAGCAGCCATGGTGAGCAGTGGAGAGAAGTGGTTGTTATTGCTCAGCTCTCAAGCACAACAATATTTCAGCAGATGCATCATGTCACAAGAGGCATCTGCCCAGTGTGAAGGATGATGTTTGAGATTGAGGTTTCAGGTGAGTTGAGGATTGTGACTAGGAGAGGGAGGGTGATCAGGTATCCAGGTAGGAGTTATTGTGGGCAGGGGGAGGTTTGCAGGCAGCAGGGTGAGAGAGGGTGTTTATTTGTTTATTTGTTTATTTGAGGGCCCCCCTACACAAGGCTTCTCAGAAGCCTAGGAGAGGTTTTCACATGTCTTAGAGCACACAAGGTCATCCAGTGCAGTCACAGGAATGCCATTTAACTTTGCCTTTCTCTAACCCAGGTGCCACTCCTAATAAAGGCCACAGCCTTGGAATCAGGATGAAGCTGGAGCCTGAGGGAGCCAGGCACACTCAGGAGAGGGCAAGTAGCTGCCTTGCAGGGATTTGGCCCACGTAACTCTGGACTCATACTTTGGTTTTGGTTTTCTTCATTGTAGCTGACCGAGAGGCTCACAGGCTGATCACAGGGCCCTGCGAGGCCGACTCATTTCAGGTGCAACGTGGATTCCCATCACCGATCATCCAAAAGATAAGTTGGGGGCCACGGCCTGGAGATGGGATGATGGGAGAGTAGTGTGTTGGGAGTTCTTGGGGCAGATTTAAAGATTAGCAGAGGAAAAAGCAATCTTCTCCAAGGGCCTCTTAGGACGGCTAAAGGGAGAGGCTCTACTTTTGATGGCAGCTTTCAGGCGGGCAGTGCAGAACAGCTCCGGTCTGTGTCGTGTTGTCCGGTGTGCCGTGTTCCCTGGTGTGTCTTTGGGGTCCCTTTTGCCTTCTTCCCTCGAGGCCCTCACCACAAGCATGACGTGTCGTGTTTCATGTCCCCCTGTTTGTCACTTTCTGTGTCACGGGTGTCTGCACACCTTGGTGCCGGAGCTGTTCTGCCCCGCTGCATGGCCAGCTGCAGTAGGACAAACCCTGGGGAGTTGGAATTAGTAATGTGGGGTGTACTTGGGCTCTAGATGCTGTTCCTAGATTGACATAAGGTGTTTGCAGCTTGTGAGTTACCCTGGTGGTGTTTGACATATGTTCTAACTTTCTTTCAGGTGCAGATGCATTGCATCCATGGCAGAGGGTCAGGGTTAGGAGGTTCTGGGCCTTCTTAGGAGCATGGTGAGTAGCAGACTTGTGGGGTTTTGGCCGATGTGGTGCCAAGATCAGGCAGTGATGTTTGGTTTTCTTTGGTATAGCTGTCTGAGGGACACCGGCCCGGTGCCAGCAGGACCTTCCCAGCTGACGAGGTGGCCTTTCTTTGCACCTGAGACCAGCATCCTCAGTTTTCTGAGAGATAAGTAGAGGGCTACGGCCCACAGAGAGGGGATGGAAGCAGGGTGCTGGGTCAGGACTCGCTGGGGTGGGTGGGGGGTTTGAGTTGGCTCTGGAGATGAGGGTAGCCAAGACATGGCCCCTTAGGCCTCATAAAAGCAAAGTCTCACTTTTGATCACAGTGCTGAGGTGTGCAGCAGGGCAGAGCAGTCCCGGTGTGTATTGTGTCACTTGTCTATTGTGCATTATGTGTTGTTTGTGTATCTCATGTCTTGTACCTTAGCCCTTTGAGGAGTCTGTCAGAAACCTTGGCATCATTCTTAGCATCTGTGATCTCTGCATTCCTTGGCCTGGCACCCAGGCCATAGATGTGATTCTGATACCTGTCTGAGCTCCCCAGTCAAAAGTTCTCTCTTTAGAAGCATCCAGTCAGATGTCTTGTCAGGTCTTGTTCTCAGCTGTATGGATGGCTATGCCCCACCTGGATCCATTATGGTGGAGTAGGACTTGAAAGAATGTGAGGGCAGGGAGAGGATTCTGACCACAGGATTCCTAGGCATCCATCTTTGCTGTTCTTGGAATCAATCATTCAGTTAGCATCTTCTTTCTCAAGGATTCTCTGAGCCTCATCAGCTCACCATCGGTCGCAGCTTGGTCATCTCCTTTTGCATTCTCTCTGTCCCTGCAGCCATTTTCCTTGCCAAGAGGTTTCTGTCTGTGTTGTGTCCCCATTGTCTGTCACGTCCTGTCCTGTGTCACGGGTGTCTGCACACATTTGTGCCGGAGCTGCTCTGCCCTGCCGCATAGCCTGGTGCAATAGGAGAAGCCCCGGGGATTTGGAATTTGTAATGTGGGGTGTAGTGGGACTCTAGATGTGATTTGTAGATGGACACAGGATATCTGGAGCTCTTCAGTTATCCTGCAACAGTGTGACTCCTGTCCTCACTTTTTTTCAGATTCAGATGGATTAAATCTGTGCCAGAGGGCCCCATCCCGGGTGAGGGGATTGCCCCGAGCAGGTGAGGCCCCATTTGTCTCTGCAGCAGAAGTGTATATGGTGACTCTGTTACAGCTCTGTTCTTTGTCTTTCTTTTTCGGAAGTAAATCTGGATACCAGCAGCCAAAGTGAGCAGTGGAGAGAAGTGGTTGTTATTGCTCAGCTATCAAGCACAACAATTTTTCAGCAGATTCATCATGTCTCAAGAGGGATCTGCCCAGTGTCAAGGATGATGTTTGAGATTGAGGTTTCAGGTGAGTTGAGGATTGTGACCAGGAGAGGGAGGGTGATCAGGTATCCAGGTAGGAGTTATTGTGGGCGGGGGGAGGTTTGCAGGCAGCAGGGTGAGAAAGGGTGTTTGTTTATTTGAGGGCCCCCTTACACAAGGCTTCTCAGAAGCCTAGCAGAGGCATTCCCGTGTCTTACAGCACACGAGGTGATCCCCTGCAGTCACAGGAATGCCATTTAACTTTGCCTTTCTCTAACCCAGGTGCCACTCCTAATAAAGGCCACAGCCTTGGAATCAGGATGAAGCTGGAGCCTGAAGGAGCCAGGCACACTCAGGAGAGGGCAAGTAGCTGCCTTGGTGGGATTTGGCCCACATAACTCTGGACTCACACTTTGGTTTTGGTTTTCTTTATTGTAGCTTACCGAGAGGCTCACAGGCCATCACGAGGCCCTGCGAGGCAGACTCATTTCAGGTGCAACGTGGATCCACATCACTGATCATCCAAAAGATAAGTCGGGGGTTAAGGCTTGGAGATGGGAGAGTATCGGGTTGGGAGTTTTTGGGGCAGATTTAAAGATTAGCAGAGGGAAAAGCAATCTTCTCCAAGGGCCTCTTAGGACGGTTAAAGGGAGAGGCTCTACTTTTGGTGGCAGCTTTCAGGCGGGCAGTGCAGAACAGCTCCGGTCTGTGTCGTGTTGTCCGGTGTGCTGTGTTCCCTAGTGTGTTTTAGGGGTCCCTTTTGCCTTCTTCCCTCGAGGCCCTCACCACAAGCATGATGTGTCGTGTTTCATGTCCCCCTGTTTGTCACTTTCTGTGTCACGGGTGTCTGCACACATTGGTGCCGGAGCTGTTCTGCCCTGCTGCAAGGCCTGCTGCAATGGGACAAGCCGGGGGAGTTGAAGTTTGTAATGTGGGGTGTACATGGGCTCTAGATGCTATTCCTAGGTTGACATAAGGTGTTTGCAGCTTGTGAGTTACCCTGGTGGTGTTTGACATATGTTCTAACTTTCTTTCAGGTGCAGATGCATTGCATCCATGGCAGAGGGTCAGGGTTAGGAGGTTCTGGGCCTTCTTAGGAGCACGGTGAGTAGCAGACTTGTGGGGTTTTGGCCGATGCGGTGCCAAGATCAGGCACTGATATTTGCTTTTCTTTAATACAGCTGTCTAAGAGACAACAGCATAGTGACAGCAGGACCTTCCCAGCTGACGAGGTGGCCTTTCTTTGCACCTGACACAGACTGGCATCTCCAGATGTCTGAGAGATAAGTAGAGGGCTGTGATCCACAGAGGGGGTGGGAGCAGGGTGCTGGTTTGGGAATTACTGGGAGGGGTTTTTGAGTCCAATTTGGAGGTGGAGGGTGTTCATGTAGTGGCCCCTTAGGCCCCATAAAAGCTAAGTCTCACTTTTGATCACAGTGCTGAGGTGCGGAGGGCAGAGCAGTCCCGGTGTGTCTCGTGTCACTTGTCTGTTGTGCATTATGTGTTGTTTGTGTATTTCATGTGTTTTACGTTAGCCCTTTGAGGGGCCTGTCAGAAACCTTGGCATCATTGTTAGCATCTTTGATCTCTGCATTCCTTGGCCTGGCACCCAGGCCACAGAACTTTTGACTCGGGAGCTCAGACAGGCATCAGACTCTCTTCTCTCTTTGGAAGCATCCCGTCTGATGTCTTTTCAGGTCTTGTTCTGAGCTATATGGACAGCCATGCCCCACCTGGATCCATTATGGTGGATTAGGACTTGTAGTAATATGAGGTTAGGTAGAGGATTCTGACCATAGGATTCCTAGGCATCCATCTTTTCTGTTCTTGGAATCAATCCTTCAGTTAGCATCTTCTTCCTCCAGGCTTCTCTGAGCCTCATCAGCTCACCATCAGTTTGAACTCAGTCATCTCCTTTTGCATTCTCTCAGTCCTTGCAGCCATTTTCCTTGCCTAGAGATTTCTGTCTGTGTTGTGTCCCCATTGTCTGTCCTGTCCTGTCTGTCCTGTGTCACAGGTGTCTGCACACGTTTGTGCCAGAGCTGCTCTGCCCTGCCGCATAGCCTGATGCAATAGGAAAGGGCCCAGGGACTTGGAATGTGTAATGTGGGGTGTAGTTGGACTCTAGATGGGCTTTGTAGATGGACACAGGATATCTGGAGCTCTTCAGTTATCATGCAACAGTGTGACTCTTGTCCTAACTTTTTTTCAGATGCACCTCCTCATATGACTGCAGTAGTTCTGTCGGTTCCTTCTTCTCAAAGGGAATAGGGCTCAAGAATTCATCTTCCATGGAATTATTGCAAATCCTGGCTTGTATTGTATCTGCCTATGGTGGCTTATGTTGTATGTACCTATACATCTGTTTTCTATTGGATTTTGGGTAGAAAATTTATCAGTCCAGAGTGGGGACGAGTCCTAGCTGTCAGATAGCCACTCGTTGACCCTTCCTATTATCTCACGGGTCCCCGAGGCTGCTGATTTCCCCAGAATCTACCATTTGACGTCAGGGAGCAGCAGCCAGAAGATGTGTCACAGCACGTTCTTCAGCATCTCGAGTAAGGGCCGCAGTGAGCGTGTAAGTGGAAAGAGTGTGTGAGCGTGTGTGAGGGCACGTGACTGTGTCTGTCTGTGTCCGCTCGCCTCTGCGTGTGTGAGCGCATGCTGACTGGATTTAACCTTGTGTGTGTGACTTTTGCTTTCCAGGTTTTGCGACTCCTTGTTAAATTTAGAATAAAAAATCCCCAGCCGGGTTGTATTGCATGAACTGACATGGTATGTACCTATGTTGGCTTAAAACACAGAAAAACAGATGAAGATGAACAGGAAAGAACCAGAAAAAAACCCCATGATGGACAAGAAAAAAACCCAGAAAAAGTCCAGGATGGGCAAGAAAGAAACGAGAAAAAAAGCCCAGAAAATAATCCAAGATGGGCAAGAAAAAAACCCAGAAAAAACCCCAAGAAAAAAACCCTGAGATGGGCAAGAAAAAACCCAGAAAAAAGTCTGAAGATGGGCAAGAAAAAACCTGGAAAAAAACCCCAAGATGGACAAGAAATAACCCAGAAAAAAATTCCAAGAAGGCCAAGAAAAGACCCAGAAAACACCCAGAAAAAAATCGCAACCAAAGTATAAATATAGAAATGTTTTTCAAGTATATGCAGATATATAAAGAATTGTTAAATTATTTAAAATATAAAATAACTTAAATATAATATATATACTGTATTACTTGTATTATGGATCATATTGATTTATGTTTATTTCCTATAATACACTACAATATTTATATCAATTTTACATCTATCATATCTATCATTTGTTATATGTTACACCATCTTGATATACTCTAGGTTTTTTTAAGTAGTTTAAAATAAAGGGGAGTTTTTTATTTGGCAAAAGCAGGTGTTTTAGTATAAAAATTATAAATTTAAATAATATAAAGGTAGAAATCTAAGAATAGAAATAGATCATAAATAGCTGAAGGTTAATATAAAAATTAAAAATATAAGAAAAAATAAGTTGTAGCACTAGATATGGTACATAATTAAAAAAATAATTTATCTCTATTATTTGAATAGGATACATAGTATATATAATGATTAATATAATACTTAAATATAAACTATAAATATAAATGTGAATATGGTCATGCGAGCTATAAATATAAAAATATTTCAATATAGTTTAAAAGAATAGAGCTTTTTTGTATTTATTTAGTTAGGATGGGATTTTTATTTTAAATAATGAAAGCATGATAGAAATGTAATTTTAAACTTAGAAATATACAATCAATTTAGAAAGATATTTATAAAAGCACAAAATATAAGTAAATATAAATAATAGAAATAGACAGAATGTAGTATATAAATTACATGCTTCATCAATGTCTGCTATAGATATGCATGTGAATATAAATTAGAAAAATAGAAATAAAAAATTTATTTAAACATGGCTTTAAATCAAGGGGGCTTGTTTGGTTCTGGTGGGGTAAGAGGCAGGTTTTTGGCATTTATTTCAGAGCAGTTTTTGGCGGGGGTTGGCCCTGTTCTTTTTTGCCACCTTCCCTGCCCGCAGCGCCGAGGCGCGCTGCGCCCCCGGCCGGGGCGGGCGGCAGTGCTGCCGCCTTGTGGGCAGAGCGCGGTACTGCAGCTCTGTTGCTACCGGCAGCCGCGAGGCCGCCATCTTGGGAGTGGCGAGTTGCGGATGTCGCGGACTTTTCCTTGACCTTCTCAACATGGCAGCGAGAAGGGCGGGGAGGTCGAGGGCTCGCCTCGGTCTAATCGGCTGCCTGCATGAAACACCGACTCCATGGCGGCCCCGATGGTTTTTTATGTGGCATTTCAAGTGTATAAGACACGGACTATGTGGTCAGCGGCGCCGTGGGCGGGCATATTTAGGCGGGTTGCTGAGAGGTATCTGTGTAAACCCCTATTTCTTCCGAGGGTCCTCCTGGGCCGCCATCTTGGGAAGGGCGCGTCGCAAATGTGGCGGACTTTCTTTGACCTTCTCAAGGTGGCGGCGAAATGGGCGGGGAATCGCACACCCCGATAAATCCCCTCCCCCTGTGGCCACAGAGCGGGACCGCACCCCCCCGAGCCAGCGCGCCGCCCCTCGCCGCTGAGTGCCGGGGCGGGGCAAGGACGCGGCTGCCGAGCGAGGGAAGGGCGAGGGGCGGGAGCCAGCGGCGGTCGGGCCAGGGTCTGTAAATGGCGGGGACGGGTGAAGGACATTCGGTAGGGCAAAGGGACGCGATGGCCGAGAAGAACGGCCGCGCCGGGGCCGGTTTCGGCGGGCGGCGGAGGTGCGGTCGCAGCGCTCCGCGGGCCGGGGCAGCGGGCGGGGGCGGGCGAGCGGCGTCGGAACAGGGCGGCAGTCCCCGAGCCCGCGCCCGCCCCGCTCCAGGCGCTGGGAGCGACCGCGGGCTGGACAATCCCGGCGGGGCGGCCCCGGGGCGGCGGGCAGGCGGCGGAGCGGGGCCGTGGCGCTCCCCGCCCTCGCTGCCGCCAGCTTTGGAAGGTCGGGCCGGGCGCCCGCCCCGTCCCGCCGCCTCCCGGTCTCTGTAAACTCCTTTCTGGCTTCACCGGTCCATGCTGGAGAGTGGGACAAAGGGCCCTGCTGGTTGCCGTGTCCTCGGGGGGCAGAGAGTTCTGACCTTGGCCGCATGGGCTGCTGAGTGTTGGAACAATGGGGATGCGCTTTTATGTATTTAGTGACATTTATGTATTTTTATTTATGTACATTTTATGTATTTAGTGACATTTAGAGATTTATTCCCCTGCTTCAGGTGAGCGTGCATCATTGCCGGCTTGGGATTGAGTGAAATGCACTAAGGAAACCAGCTTTGGGGAGGGAGCCAGGGAAATCCTCTCTTTACCAATTCTTCCAACAAACTCGGCACGGCAGGACAGCCTGAAGACTGAAAGTGTAAGAAGATGTGGAGGGAAACAGAGAATCTGACAGGAGCATCGAACGCACAAGTGCACGAATTTTGCTTTTTGCTTGGATTTAAACTCAGAAGTTTTGAGGAATTTGGGAGTGAGAAGGGATATTTCAGAAGGAGAAGAAGAAAAAGAAGTTGTTGTTACAGTCTTGGCAAAAGCTTTTGTTCTAGCTAATAAAAGAAGTTAGTTTAAATAAAAAAAAGAAAAAAATGTGGAGTATTTTTTTTCCTTCACTATTATATTCATTGGTGGTATATGGTGTGTTGTTTTATTTCTTGGTATTATTAACTCTTTGTAAGTTGGTTTTTGAGTGAAGCTGACTTTCTGGATGGGTTGGTTTGTATTTGAGGTAGGATTAATTTCAAGAGGTTTCTTTCATAGACTTCTGATAGGTATTACAGGCATTTTGGTTTTGTTTACTGTATGTATAAACATACAGATTTGGTAGGGCCAGCTGGGCTGCTGGAGTTTTGAGTGTGAATTTATTAGATGGCTTTTGTTAAATGCAGTTTTTAATTTTTGAAATGTTTTTCAATGTAGTGGTTTTAAGGTTGTTTTTAAGAATTCATTGTATTGTTTTATGTTGTTTGTAGTTGGTGTATGATAAGGGATGTGGTGTGACTTCTTGAACGCTATGGTTTTAGTGTTCCTAACTTCTGATTTCTTTCTGGTTCATTAGGTGCTTTTAGTTTTATTGTTGGGGAGAGGGGCATTTATATGGTGGATTTTTATAGGCAATATTTTTTAAATTTAGTTAGTGATATTTTGTAGTATTTTAATAGTTTAGATTTTTTATTTTCATGCTTTTACTTAATTTGTAACATTTTTTCAAATAACTGTTCCAGATTATTGGTTATTATTTGTGCATAAACGTAGAGCTTTTTTTTGTTAGTACTGTTTTGGGTCAGTTGTACAGTATTGAGTATAGTGAGTCAGTTTGATTTAATGTTTAATGGGTGTTTGTTTTTATTAGTAGTTGTGTCATTTTCAAGATGTATTTGAGTTTTTTGGGTGTTTGAGATATTGGTTTAGGAGGAAGTTTATGATGAGAATGTGTGGAGGCTTTGGGCTGCTTATAGTGGGATTTAAAATTTATTTACAGTTAGGTTTATTTGAGTTTTTATTAGGGTTCAATGACGTTGTGGGATGTTTGTTCCCTTAGTAATAGAAATAGGTTTTGTTTTGATGTGCTGCAATGGGATGAGTGCGGGCTGCGTACAGGTCCTGACAAAGGTACAGTATTGTTGTGGTTCTGGTGTGTCGGGTTAATGAACTTATATGGTCTAATATATACATGAAAATAGAAATAAATATAAATTTAAAAATAAATATGAAATAAGAGTGGTAGACATAAATATAGATAACAGATACATGCATAAAACTATAATATATGGTATATAATTGTAACATACATAGAGTATAATTTATATATGTTAAGAAAGATATATAAATATAGAATGTGATAAAAAATGTTAAAATAAATTGGAAATTTTTTTCGTTTTTTAAAGGTTATAGGCTGTTTTTTTTAATAAATAATATAAATAGAAATAATATAAAAGTAGAAATCCAGATATACAAATATATAATTTATATACCGATATCTATAAATATTTAATATGAATAAATATAAGTAAAAGAAATACATAATATAAAAATAATACATCTATTATTATAATAAAAGGTATTCTCTCTAATATATATCTATAAATATAATAAATAAAAATTATAAATGTAGATGTGAATAGAATTTTAACTGTTGTTTAAATCAAGGGGTGTCCTCGGTTTTTATTTGGTTAGAGGCAGGAGTTGTATTTTAAATACTATAAGTATTACAAAAATGTGAATCTTAAGATAGAAATATATAATAATTATATAAAGAGAAATTACTAAACTATCAATATAAATTTAAATATAACCATAAGTAAGTAAAATGCAGATTTGTAATGTAGACTATAAATAACATTATACGGCACTATAAATTATAAATAGGAATATAAATACAAAAATATGTAAGTATATTTCAAAGGAAAGGGAATTTCTTGGCTTTTATTTAATTAGAGGCAGTTGTTATTTAAAATAAAACCTAAGTGTTACAGAAGTAAAAATCTTGACAGGGGAATATATAATCAACATATAAAAATATGTATAAAATAGATAAATAAGTGCTTGGAGTAGATATGATATAAAATATAAATTTATTTATAAATTGACATTGATAAAGATAAATGTATAAGTAAGTAATATACATTTATATTTATAATGTATATTAATGTGAATGTAAATACAAAAACATAAGGATATATATATTTAAATATTTTTAAGAAGAAAGGGTTGGGGTTTTTTTCGGTTCTTACTGGGTTAGAGGATGCCTCCCAGACCCAAGCTGCCACCTCAGCCGAGTCAAGCAATCTGCAACAAGGAAAATGGGGGGCTGAGTTTTGCTTACCTGGGGAAAGCGTCAGCATGAGTGTTCAGGAGCCTCCGGCCAAGAGGGGCCGGCTGTCTGCCTGCTGAAATTGTCCATTGCGCAGAGTGCCTCCCGGACCCAAGCTGCCAGCACCGCAGAGTCTGGCTGGGTTGAGGGCCCCAAATGTGTCCAGGAATCTGCCATCAGGAACCTGAGCTGGTGAGTTACACTTCCCTGTGTAAAGGGCAGCATTGGTGTCAAGGACTCACAGGCCCTTAGTGACCGGCTGTCTGCTGAGATTCTGCATTGCGCAGGACGCCTCCCGGCCCCAAGCTGCCACCTCAGCTGAGACGAGCTCGTTTGAGAGTCCCAAGCGCCACCGGCAATGTGCAACAAGGAACCCGGGGGGCTGAGTTTTGCTTCCCTGGTAAAAGGGTCAGCATTAGTTTTCAGGAGCCTGTGGCCCGGAGTGGCCAGCTGACTGCTGAAATTCTGCATTGCACAGGATGCCTCCCCGACCCAAGCTGCCAGCATCGCAGAGTCAGGCTGGTTTGAAGGTCCCAAACGTCCCCAGCAATCTGCCATCAGGAACCTGAGCTGGTGAGTTACGCTTACCTGGGGTAATGGGCGGCATTTGTGTCCAGGGCGCAGGGGCCCTTAGTGGCCGGCTGCCTGCTGAAATTCTGCATTGCGCAGGATGCCTCCCGGATCCAAGCTGCCACCTCAGCCGAGTCTGGCTCGTTTGAGAGTCCCAAGCGCCTCCAACAATCTGCAACAAGGAACCTGGAGGGCTGAGTTTTGCGTCCCTGGGGAAAGGGTCAGCATTAGTTTTCAGGAGCCTGTGGCCCGGAGTGGCTGTCTGTTTGCCTTCTGAAATTCCGCATTGCGCAGGATGCCTCCCAGACCCCAGCTGCCGCCTCAGCCGAGTTGAGCTCTTTGAGAGTCCCAAGCGCCTCGAGCAACATGCCACCAGGAACTTGGGCAGCTGTGTTTTGCTTAGCTGAGAAAAGGGACAGCACTAGTGTTCAGGAGCCTGTGGCCCGGAGTGGCCAGCCGTCTGCCTGCTGAAATTCTGCATTGCGCAGGATGCCTCCCGGACCCAAACTGCCACCACCGCAGAGTCTGGCTGCTTTGAAGGTCCCAAATGGCCCCAGCAATCTTCCATCAAGAACCTGAGCTGGTGAGTTACACTTACCTGTGTCAAGGGCAGCATTTCTGTTCAGAGCCCAGGGGCCCTTCGTGGCCGGCTGCCTGCTGAAATTCTCCATTGCGCAGGATGCCTCCCAGACCCAAGCTGCCAGCACCGCAGAGTCAGGCTGGTTTGAGGGCCCACAAATGTGTCCAGCAATCTCCCATCAGGAACCTGGGCTGCTGAGTTTTCTTCTTCTGGGAAAGGGCAGCATTGGTGTTCAGGACATAGGGGCCCTTCGTGGCAGGCTGCCTGGTGAAATTCCGCAGGATGCCTCCCAGACCCCAGCTGCCACCTCAGCCGAGTCGAGCTCGTTTGAGAGTCCCAAGCGCCTTGAGCAATATGCCACCAAGAACTTGGGCTGCTGAGTTTTGCTTACCTGGGAAAAAGGTCAGCCCTAATGTTCAGGGGCCTGTGGCCCGAGCAGCCGGCCGTCTGCCTGCTGGAGTTCTCCATTGCGCAGGATGCCTCGCAGACCCAAGCTGCCACCAGTGAAAAGTCAGGCTGGTTTGAGGGTCCCAAAGGGCTCCAGCAATCTGCCATCAGGAACCCGGGGCCCCTGAGTTTTCTTCTTCTGGGAAAGGGCTGGCATTGGTGTTCAGGAGGCCTCGCCTGGACTGGCTGGCAGCCTGCTGATATTTCTGCATTGCCAAATGTGCCTCCCAGACCCAAGCTGGCACCAGTTCCCACTCCAGCTGCTTTTGCCTCGCCACGTGTCTCCTGCCATCTGCCATCAGGAACCTGAGCTGCTGAGTTACACTTCCCTGTGTAATGGGCAGCATTGGTGCCCAGGGCCCAGGGGCCCTTACTGGCCAGCTGCCTGCTCAAATTCTGCATTGCGCAGGATGCCTCCCCGACCCAAGCTGCCACCACCGCAGAGTCAGGCTGCTGTGAGGGTCCCAAATGGCCCCAGCAATCTTCCATCAAGAACCTGAGCTGGTGAGTTACACTTACCTGTGTCAAGGGCAGCATTTCTGTTCAGAGCCCAGGGGCCCTTCGTGGCCGGCTGCCTGCTGAAATTCTCCATTGCGCAGGATGCCTCCCAGATCCAAGCTGCCACCTCAGCCGAGTTGAACTCGTTTGAGAGTCCCAAGCACCTCGAGCAATATGCCACCAGGAACTTGGGCTGATGAGTTTTGCTTACCTGGGAAAAGGGACAGCACTAGTGTTTAGGAGCCTCTGGCCAAGAGGGGCTGGCTGGCTGCCATCTGAAGTTCTGCATTGTGCAGGATGCCTCCCAGAACCCAGCTGCCACCTCAGCTGAGTTGAGCAGTCTGCAACAAGGAATCTGGGGGGCTGAGTTTTGCTTACCTGGTAAAAGGGTCAGCACTAGCATTCAGGAACCTGTGGCCCGGAGCGGCCGGCTCTCTGCTGAAACTCTGCATTGTGCAGGAGGCCTTCCGGACCCAAGCTGCCACCACTGCAAAGTCAGGCTGGTTTGAGGGTCCCAAAGGGCTCCAGCAATCTGCCATCAGGAACCTGGGGCTCCTGAGTTGTCTTCCTCTGGCAAAGGGCTGGCATTGTTTTTCAGGGGGCCTCGCCTGGACTGGCTGGCTGCCTGCTGAAATTCTGTATTGCGCAGGATGCCTCCCAGGCCCAAGCTGGCACCAGTTCAAACTCCCGCCGCTTCGTCCTCGGCACGTGTCCCCTGCTACCTGCCATCAGGAGCCTGGGCCGCTGAGTTACACTTACCTTTTTAAAGGACTAGCCTTGGTCTTCAGGCCCAAGGGCCCTTAGCGGACGGCTGCCTGCAGAAATTTCGCATTGTGCAGGATGCCTCCCAGACCCAAGCTGCCACCTCTGTAAAGTCAGGCAGGTTTGAGAGTCCCAAGTGGCTCCAGCCACCTGCCACCAGGAATCTGAGCTGGTGACTTACACTTACAGGTGTAAAGGGCAGCATTTCGGTTCAAAGCCCAGGGGCCCTTTGTGGCTGGCTGCCTGCTGAAATTCTGCATTGCGCAGGATGCCTCCCGGACCCAAGCTCTCACCACCGCAGAGTCAGGCTGCTTTGAGGGTCCCAAATGGGCCCATTAATCTGCCATCAGGAACTGGAGCTGGTGAGTTACACTTACCTGTGTAAAGGGCAGCATTGGTGTCCAGGGCCCTGAGTGGCCCGTAGTGGCCTGCTGTCTGCTCAAATTCTGCATTGCTCATGATCCCTCCCAGCCCCAAGCTGCCACCTGTGCCTAGTTGATCTTGTTTGAGACTCCCAAGCACCTCCAGGAATCTGAAAGTAGGAACCTGGGCTGCTGAGTTTTGCTTACCTGGGAAAAGGGACAGCACCAGTGTTTAGGAGCCTCTGGTCCAGAGGGGCCGGCTGTCGGTCATCTGAAATTCTGCATTGCACCGGATGCCTCCCGGACCCAAGCTGCCACCTCTGCCGAGTCTGGCTCGTTTGTGAGTCCCAGGCGCCTCCAGCTATCTGCAACAAGGAACCTGGAGGGCTGAGTTTTGCTTACCTGGGGAATGGGTCAGCATTAGTTTTCAGGAGCACGTGGCCCGGAGTGGCTGTCTGTTTGCCTTCTAACATTCTGCATTGCGCAGGATGCCTCCCAGACCCCAGCTGCTACCTCAGCCGAGTCGAGCTCGTTTGAGAGTCCCAAGCACCTCGAGCAATATGCCACCAGGAACTTGGGCGGCTGAGTTTTGCTTAGCTGAGAAAAGGGACAGCACCAGTGTTCAGGAGCCTGTGGCCCGGAGTGGCCAGCCGTCTGCCTGCTGAAATTCTGCATTGCGCAGGATGCCTCCCAGACCCAAGCTGCCAGCACTGCACAGTTAGGCTGCTTTGAGGGCCCCAAATGTGTCCAGCAATCTGCCCTCAGGAACCTGAGCTGCTGAGTTACACTTCCCTGTGTAAAGGGCGGCCTTGGTTTCCAGGAATCAGGGGCCCTTAGTGGCAGGCTGCCTGCTGAAATTCTGCATTGCGCAGGATGCCTCCCAGACCCAAGCTGCCGCCACCGCAGGATCTGTCTGGTTTCAGGGTCCCAAATGGCGCCAGCAATATTCCATCACGAACCTGAGCTGATGAGTTACACTTACCTGTGTCAAGGGCAGCATTTCTGTTCAGAGGTCAGGGGCCCTTCGTGGCCGGCTGCCTGCTAAATTCTCCGTTGCGCAGGATGTCTCCCGGACCCAAGCTGCCACCACCGCAAAGTCAGGCTGGTTTGAAGGTCCCAAATGGCCCTGTCCATCTGCCATCAGGAACCTGAGCTGGTGAGTTACACTTACCTGTGTAAAGGGCGGCATTGGCGTCCAGGGTCCAGGGGCCCTTAGTGGACGGCTGGCTCATGAGATTCTGCATTGCGCAGGATGCCTCCCAGACCCAAGCTGCCAGCACCGCAGAGTCAGGCTGGTTTGAGGGCCCCCAAATGCGTCCAGCAATCTCCCATCAGGAAGCTGGGCTGCTGAGTTTTCTTCTTCTGGGAAAGGGCAGCAGTGGTGTTCAGGACATAGGGGCCCTTCGTGGCAGGCTGCCTGGTGAAATTCCGCAGGATGCCTCCCAGACCCCAGCTGCCACCTCAGCCGAGTCGAGCTCGTTTGAGAGTCCCAAGCGCCTTGAGCAATATGCCACCAAGAACTTGGGCTGCTGAGTTTTGCTTACCTGGGAAAAAGGTCAGCCCTAATGTTGAGGGGCCTGTGGCCCGAGCAGCCGGCCGTCTGCCTGCTGGAGTTCTCCATTGCGCAGGATGCCTCGCGGACCCAAGCTGCCACCACCGCAGAGTCAGGCTGCTGTGATGGTCCCAAATGGCCCCAGCAATCTTGCATCAAGAACCTGAGCTGCTGAGTTACACTTACCTGTGTAATGGGCAGCATTGGTGCCCAGGGCCCAGGGGCCCTTAGTGGCCAGCTGCCTGCTCAAATTCTGCATTGCGCAGGATGCCTCCCCGACCCAAGCTGCCACCACCGCAGAGTCAGGCTGCTGTGAGGGTCCCAAATGGCCCCAGCAATCTTGCATCAAGAACCTGAGCTGGTGAGTTACACTTACCTGTGTCAAGGGCAGCGTTTCTGTTCAGAGCCCAGGGGCCCTTCGTGGCCGGCTGCCTGCTGAAATTCTCCATTGCGCAGGATGTCTCCCGGACCCAAGCTGCCACCACCGCAAAGTCAGGCTGGTTTGAAGGTCCCAAATGGCCCTGTCCATCTGCCATCAGGAACCTGAGCTGGTGACTTACACTTACCTGTGTAAGGGGCGGCATTGGCATCCAGGGTCCAGGGGCCCTTAGTGGAAGGCTGGCTCATGAGATTCTGCATTTCGCAGGATGCCTGTCAGACCCAAGCTGCCACCTCAGCCGAGTCGAGCTCGTTTGAGAGTCCCAACCACCTCGAGCAATATGCCACCAGGAACTTGGGCTGATGAGTTTTGCTTACCTGGGAAAAGGGACAGCACTAGTGTTTAGGAGCCTCTGGCCAAGAGGGGCTGGCTGGCTGCCATCTGAAGTTCTGCATTGTGCAGGATGCCTCCCAGAACCCAGCTGCCACCTCAGCTGAGTTGAGCAGTCTGCAACAAGGAATCTGGGGGGCTGAGTTTTGCTTACCTGGTAAAAGGGTCAGCACTAGCGTTCAGGAACCTGTGGCCCGGAGCGGCCGGCTCTCTGCTGAAACTCTGCATTGTGCAGGAGGCCTTCCGGACCCAAGCTGCCACCACTGCAAAGTCAGGCTGGTTTGAGGGTCCCAAAGGGCTCCAGCAATCTGCCGTCAGGAACCTGGGGCTCCTGAGTTTTCTTCTTCTGGGAAAGGGCTGGCATTGGTGTTCAGGAGGCCTCGCCTGGACTGGCTGGCTGCCTGCTGATATTTCTGCATTGCCAAATGTGCCTCCTAGACCCAAGCTGCCACCAGTGCAAAGTCAGGCTGGTTTGAGGGTCCCAAAGGGCTCCTGCAATCTGCCATCAGGAACCTGGAGCTCCTGAGTTTTCTTCTTTTGGGAAAGGGCTGGCATTGGCGTTCAGGGGGCCTCGCCTGGACTGGCTGGCAGCCTGCTGATATTTCTGCATTGCCAAATGTGCCTCCCAGACCCAAGCTGGCACCAGTTCCCACTCCAGCTGCTTTTGCCTCGCCACGTGTCTCCTGCCATCTGCCATCAGGAACCTGAGCTGCTGAGTTGCACTTCCCTGTGTAATGGGCAGCATTGGTGCCCAGGGCCCAGGGGCCCTTAGTGGCCAGCTGCCTGCTCAAATTCTGCATTGCGCAGGATGCCTCCCCGACCCAAGCTGCCACCACCGCAGAGTCAGGCTGCTGTGAGGGTCCCAAATGGCCCCAGCAATCTTGCATCAAGAACCTGAGCTGGTGAGTTACACTTACCTGTGTCAAGGGCAGCGTTTCTGTTCAGAGCCCAGGGGCCCTTCGTGGCCGGCTGCCTGCTGAAATTCTCCATTGCGCAGGATGCCTCCCGGATCCAAGCTGCCACCTCAGCCGAGTTGAGCTCGTTTGAGAGTCCCAAGCACCTCGAGCAATATGCCGCCAGGAACTTGGGCTGATGAGTTTTGCTTACCTGGGAAAAGGGACAGCACTAGTGTTTAGGAGCCTCTGGCCAAGAGGGGCTGGCTGGCTGCCATCTGAAGTTCTGCATTGTGCAGGATGCCTCCCAGAACCCAGCTGCCACCTCAGCTGAGTTGAGCAGTCTGCAACAAGGAATCTGGGGGGCTGAGTTTTGCTTACCTGGTAAAAGGGTCAGCACTAGCGTTCAGGAACCTGTGGCCCGGAGCGGCCGGCTCTCTGCTGAAACTCTGCATTGTGCAGGAGGCCTTCCGGACCCAAGCTGCCACCACTGCAAAGTCAGGCTGGTTTGAGGGTCCCAAAGGGCTCCAGCAATCTGCCATCAGGAACCTGGGGCTCCTGAGTTGTCTTCCTCTGGCAAAGGGCTGGCATTGTTTTTCAGGGGGCCTCGCCTGGACTGGCTGGCTGCCTGCTGAAATTCTGTATTGCGCAGGATGCCTCCCAGGCCCAAGCTGGCACCAGTTCAAACTCCCGCCGCTTCGTCCTCGGCACGTGTCCCCTGCTACCTGCCATCAGGAGCCTGGGCCGCTGAGTTACACTTACCTTTTTAAAGGACTAGCCTTGGTCTTCAGGCCCAAGGGCCCTTAGCGGACGGCTGCCTGCAGAAATTTCGCATTGTGCAGGATGCCTCCCAGACCCAAGCTGCCACCTCTGTAAAGTCAGGCAGGTTTGAGAGTCCCAAGTGGCTCCAGCCACCTGCCACCAGGAATCTGAGCTGGTGAGTTACACTTACATGTGTCAAGGGCAGCATTTCGGTTCAGAGCCCAGGGGCCCTTTGTGGCTGGCTGCCTGCTGAAATTCTGCATTGCGCAGGATGCCTCCCAGACCCAAGCTCTCACCACCGCAGAGTCAGGCTGCTTTGAGGGTCCCAAATGGGCCCATTAATCTGCCATCAGGAACTGGAGCTGGTGAGTTACACTTACCTGTGTAAAGGGCAGCATTGGTGTCCAGGGCCCCGAGTGGCCCGTAGTGGCCTGCTGTCTGCTGAAATTCTGCATTGCTCATGATCCCTCCCAGCCCCAAGCTGCCACCTGTGCCTAGTTGATCTTGTTTGAGACTCCCAAGCACCTCCAGGAATCTGAAAGTAGGAACCTGGGCTGCTGAGTTTTGCTTACCTGGGAAAAGGGACAGCACCAGTGTTTAGGAGCCTCTGGTCCAGAGGGGCCGGCTGTCGGTCATCTGAAATTCTGCATTGCACCGGATGCCTCCCGGACCCCAGCTGCTACCTCTGCCGAGTCTGGCTCGTTTGTGAGTCCCAGGCGCCTCCAGCTGTCTGCAACAAGGAACCTGGAGGGCTGAGTTTTGCTTACCTGGGGAATGGGTCAGCATTAGTTTTCAGGAGCACGTGGCCCGGAGTGGCTGTCTGTTTGCCTTCTAACATTCCGCATTGCGCAGGATGCCTCCCAGACCCCAACTGCTACCTCAGCCGAGTCGAGCTCGTTTGAGAGTCCCAAGCACCTCGAGCAATATGCCACCAGGAACTTGGGCTGCTGAGTTTTGCTTACCTGGGAAAAAGGTCAGCCCTAATGTTGAGGGGCCTGTGGCCCAAGCAGCCGGCCGTCTGTCTGCTGGAGTTCTCCATTGCGCACTATGCCTCGCGGACCCAAGCTGCCACCCGTGCAAAGTCAGGCTGGTTTGAGGGTCCCAAAGGCTCCAGCAATCTGCCGTCAGGAACCTGGGGCTCCTGAGTTGTCTTCTTCTGGGAAAGGGCTGGCATTGGTGTTCAGGAGGCCTCGCCTGGACTGGCTGGCAGCCTGCTGATATTTCTGCATTGCCAAATGTGCCTCCCAGACCCAAGCTGGCACCAGTTCCCACTCCAGCTGCTTTTGCCTCGCCACATGTCTCCTGCTACCTGCCATCAGGAACCAGGGTGTCCGAGTTACGATTTCTTGAGAAAAGGGCTGGCCTCCATGTTCAGGGGCCAGGGGCCCTTAGTGGACGGCTAGGTCCTGAAATTCCCCATTGCTCAGGATGCCTCCCACATCCAAGTTGCCATTTGTGCTGAGTCGAGCTGCTTTTCAGACTCCCAAGCGCCTCCAGCAATTTGAAATCAGGACTTGGGGTTGCTGAGTTTTCTTTACCTGGGAAAAGGGTCAGCACTAATGTTCAGGGGCCTGTGGCCCGGAGTGGCCAGTTGTTTGCCTTCTGAAATTCTGCATTTCCCAATCTGCCTCCCAGACCCAGTTGGCACCTATCCCAACTCCAGCTGCTTAGGCCTCGGCACGTGTCTCCTGCTATCTCCCATCAGGAACCTGGGCTGCTGAGCCAGGCTTACCTTAGAAAAGGGCTGGTGTTCACATTCAGGGCCCAGGGGCCCTTTGTGGCCATCAGCCTGCAGAAATTCCGCATTGCACAGGATGCCTCGCTGACCCAAGCTGCCACCACCGTAAAGTCAGCCTGGTTTTAGGGTCCCAAATGGCTCCAGAAATCGCAACAAGGAACATGGGGGGCTGAGTGTTGCTTACCTGGTCTGCCCCCTCCTATGGGAAGCTCTTTTAATGGAAATAGACCAATTCCTTTATCCCATTCTTTTTTGATTTTTATCCTTTATAGCTTTTCTCCCGTATTTTTAGGAAGAAGCAGGAGAGGGCTTTCTTTTAACTGAACTTGCAGTGTTTCGAGAAGGTGATTCCTTTAGAAAGTTCCCCTGAGCAGCCGGAGCTGTGGTTACCAAGGGAACGGAGCTCAGGGCGGGACGGGGGAACTCGGCACAGCTCAGGTTTCGGTTCTCCAAAGGCGGGATCTGCAGCCGGGATGGGCTGAGGGGATCGGCACAGCTCAGGTTTCGGTCCTCCAGAGGCGGGATCTGCAGCCGGGATCGTCGGAGGGGCTGTCCTGGTGCAGACCGAGGTGGAGCGTGCATGGCTCCCCCATGGCTCACGGCGGCTGATCCGGCAGAGACAAAGCCGGGACTGACCCCGGCTGCAGCGGAGGGAGCCGAGCAGAGTGAGGACAGACGGGACCCCGCTCCGTGCGGTGACCACGGTGCACACGGCAGGAACGCCCCCCCCCCCCCCCCCCCCCCCCTCCCCGGCACGGCCAGCGGAGCAGCCACGGGCCAGGTGGCCAGACCAAGACAGCCCTAACCTCAGCCTAACCAGCCCCCCTAAAAACGGCCTTTCCCCCCAACAGCAGCAGCACAACACAGCAACCCTAACAGCGAGACCAGACAGCAACCTTCACACACCAGGTCAATGACAGAACCCTCAGAGAACAACAGACCCACTGCAAAAAGGTAGGGGTGACGACTGTGGGCTAGACAGCAAGAGGTGGAGTTCGGAGACGGAGCACGTCTTTTTGAGTTTTTTTTCTAGGACTTTTAAAGGTATTTAGGAGATTTTGGAAGGGACTTTTCAGGGTATTGTTGGGGCTTTTTCAAAGCCATTCTATGATTTTTTAGCATATTTTGAAGATTATGGTCAGGGTCAGAGGAAACACCCTCTGAAAAGGCAGAGTTTTAGCACTGCAGTGGAATGCTTTAGAAAGGGGCCAGCGGTGGCACAGCGGGTCGGGTCCCACACTGCCAGTCCAAAGGTTGTAAGTTTTAGACCCACTTAAGTTGTTGTGGTTAGGGTTAGATGCTCTCAGGTTTGGTCTGGGAGAATTTCTGCACAGAAAAACTCACCCCCTGAGTTTCCTGATGCCAGTTTGCACTAGGAGGTGCTTGGCACTGCCAGGGCAGCCCGAGTTCTCGGTGGGGGCAGCTTTGCTCCTGGAGAAATCCTGCGCCGGCCCTCTTCCCTGTAAAACCAAACTCACCCCTGCTGCGTGTCGACGTCCATCCGCAGGAGGCACGCGGCACTGCAAGGGCAGCCAGAGTTCTTGGTGTCGGCAGCTGCGGGCTGTGAGAAATTGTTCTCTGCAGTTTTGGAGGCCGAATCGCAGTTTCAGCCACGGGCACACGGAGAGGAAAGGCTGTTAATTTCCTTAGAAAGGCAAGTCTGGCAGCCCATGGTTTAAGGGGCAGACAAAGGGCTGTGTAGGGGAAGGAGCTCCTCACAGGACCTTTCTTCACCTCAACACCCACTCCAAGGTCTAGCAGCGCCCCGTGTGACCAGCTGCTTTCAGAGGGTTACCCGGGCACACTGGCACAGGGAGCTGCTAGGCCAGAGGAGCTAACAGGGGTATCCCAAGTGTCTCTCCAGGAACTATGGACGGAGCATCCAGCACAGACTAGGGAGCAGCCAGACCCACCCGGGCACAGAGCATGACTTTGAGAAAACGCCAAGGGAAGAGCCCTTTTGCCAAGGGGCAGCATCTGAGCAGGCCAGGCAGCATGTGGGGTTCCAGGAGAGGGCTTGCAACTTTCCCCTTTTACTGTGTCAGTCCCTCTCCAAAGCCCTAGACCTTCCAGAGCACTCCCAGAAAGGAGAAGGGTTATTAGGAGAAAAAGGGTTTAGAAAAAAGGGAAAAAGCTTCCTTTTCCATCACTTTTTGTGTTCAAACTGGTAGGGACTCAGATTCCCTTGCAATTTTAATGGTCTCAGTTGAAAGAATCCCTGCTTTTTCTATGCTGTTAGGGGTGTTAATTGACAGGAAGTCCCCATTCTCTATTATTTGGCAGTTTAAAAAGAAGGGGAAAATCTTGACAATGTTTCTTATGGGTTTGAATTAAGGGTAGCCACCCCCTTTTTGTTGTCCTGAGGCCCAAATTGAGGGAGAAGCCCCGCTATCCCTCCATCCTAAGGGTTTGAACTGAGGGAAAAATCCTTTTTTCCTCACTGGAGAGATTTAAAGTGTGGAAAGTCCCTCTTTTCCCAGTATTTAAGGAGAGCAAATTAAACAGCAGAAACTAATTATTTGCCATTGTATTACCTTCAGTAGAGGTAACTGCCCCGTTTCCTCTTTTTAAGGAGTTCACTGGAAGGAAGCTGTGCCTTTTTCAGCATTTTAAGGGTTTAAAACTCCATTTCAGGGCACTTCTTTCTGTGCCGTAGGACCAAGTATCTCAGAGAAGGATGAGCCTGGCATGCACTTAACTCTTACACTGCCTGGGAGGCTTTTATTTTTCTTATTTTTACTTCTAATGTAGATAGCCTAAATTAGAGGTCCCAAGGAGACTTAGACTATTCATATCATTAGTATTCTTCTCCACCCAGCTTAATCACATGGGAAGTACTACTTAGTAGCCACTAAGGAATAGTTATGTAAGTTAACAGCAAATTACCCCATTTATCTAGTTAGGCTGCCTAAACAGAAAGTTTTATTTCTTACCAGTTTTCTTCACTTGTGCTCCAAGTTGTTGTTGCAAAAAAGAAAGAGCTGTTATTTTTCTGAAGAGTTTTCTTCTATAACAAGCCCTTCACTCCCCTTGAATTCAAGTCAGAGGGGCCAAGCAGCTGCAGCTCTTCTGAGGGCTTTTATACCCGGTGGGAGTTGCCCCCTCCCTTTTCCCAGGTGCCATGGGAACAAGGGGCGGGCACAATCAGGGGTATATTAACCCCAGCCTTGGCTGAGGGGCTTCATTCCCTCTCTGGGATGTGCTGGGGTAAGAGCTCTCCTCTCATTTCAGTGAAGAGGCACTTTCAGCTTATCTCAGCTTCTTTTCAGCAGGTGTTTCTGGGCATCTAAAGAACAGAGGCTTTGAAGATTCTGTGAAGTAACCAGCATGGAATACAGGGAGTATTTAGATTCATGATTTTGGGTTTTGTGTTCAGGGGTGGTAAAGTGCATTTGTAATTTCGGGTGTAGTTATTGTTTTGTTTTGTGTTTTTTTTTTTTTAGAAGGAGTGCAGCTTCCAGAGATTCCTGGCTGTGTCAAGTACAACGCTTTTTTCAGCAGTTTCGTCATGTCACAAGAGGGATCTGCCCAGTGTCAAGGATGATGTTTGAGATTGAGGTTTCAGGTGAGTTGAGGATTGCGATTGGGAGAGGGAGGGTGAGCAGGTATACAGTTAGCAATTATTGTGGGTGGGGGGAGGTTAGAAGGCAGAAGCGTGAAAAAGGATGTTTATTTGAGGACCCCCCTAAGGCTTCTCAGAAGCCTAGCAGAGGTATTCCCATGTCCTACAGCACACAAGGTTATCTACTGCACTCACAGGAATGCCAATCAACTTTGCCTTTCTCTAACCCAGGTGCCACTCTTAATAAAGGCCACAGCCTTGTAATCAGGGTGAAGCTGGAGCCTGAAGGCACCAGGCACACTCAGGAGAGGGCAAGTAGCTGCCTTGGTGGGATTTGGCCCACATAACTCTGGACTCATACTTTGGTTTTGGTTTTCTTTATTTTAGCTGACCGAGAAGCTAACAGGCCACCACGAGGCCCTCCGAGGCAGACTCATTTCAGGTGCAACGCGGATCCACATCACCAATCAACCAAAAGATAAGTTGGGGACTATAGCTTGGAGATGGGATGATGGGAGAGTAGCAGGTTCAGAGTTCTTGGGCCAGATTTAAAAATGAGCAGAGGGAAAAGCAATCTTCTCCAAGGGCCTCTTAGAACAGCTAAAGGGAGAGGCTCTACTTTTGATGGCAGCTTTCAGGCGGGCAGTGCAGAACAGCTCCGGTGTGTGTCGTGTTGTCCGGTGTACCGTGTTACCTAGTGTGTCTTTGGGGTCCCTTTTGCCTTCCCCCCTCCATCCCCTCACATCAAGCATGGTGTGTCCTGTTTCACGTCCCCCTGTTTGTCACGTTCTGTGTCACGGGTGTCTGCACACGTTTGTGCCGGAGCTGTTCTTCTCTGCCCATGGCCTGCTGCAATAGGACAAGCCTGGGGAGTTGGAATTAGTAATGTGGGCTGTACTTGGGCTCTAGATGCTATTCCTAGGTTGGTATAAGGTGTTTGCAGCTTGTGAGTTGTCCTGCAGGTGTTTGACATATGTTCTCACTTTCTTTCAGGTGCAGATGCGTTGCATGTGTGGCAGAGGGTCAGGGTTAGGAGTAGGAGGTGCCGGGCCTTCTTAGGAGCACTGTGAGTAGCAGACTGGTGGGGTTTTGGGTGATGTGGTGCCAAGATCAGGCCCTGATATTTAGTTTTCTCTTTAATACAGCTGTCTGAGAGACACCAGCGCGGTGACAGCAGGACTTTCCCAGCTGACGAGGTGGCCTTTCTTTGCACCTGAGACCAGCATCCCCTGATGTCTGAGAGATAAGTAGAGGGCCATGACCCAGAGAGGGGATGAAAGCAGAGTGCTGGTTTGGGAATTACTGGGAGGGGTTTTGGAGTCCCTTTGGAGATGGGGGTGTCCATGAAGTGGCCCCTTAGGCCCTGTAAAAGCCAAGTCTCACTTTTGATGACAGTGCTGAGGTGTGCAGCAGGGCAGAGCAGTCCCGGTGTGTCTCGTGTCTCTTGTCTATTGTGCATTATGTGTTGTTTGTGTATCTCATGTCTTTTTCCTTAACCCTTTGAGGGTCCTGTCAGAAACCTTGGCACCATTGTTAACATCTGTGATGTCTGCATCCCTTGGCCTGGCACCCAGGCCATAGATGCGATTCTGATACCTGTCTGAGCTCCCCAGTCAAAAGTTCTCTCTTTAGAAGCATCCAGTCAGATGTCTTTTCAGGTCTTGTTCTGAGCTGTATGGACAGCTATGCCCCACTAGGATCCATTATGGTGGATTAGGACTTGTAATACTATGAGGTTAGGTAGAGGCTTCTGATTGTAGGATTCCTAGGCATCCATCTTTGCAGTTCTTGGAAAAAATCATTCAGTTTAGCATCTTCTTCCTCCAGGGCTCTCTGAGCCTCATCAGCTCACCATCGGTCTCAGCTCGGTCATTTCCTTTTGCATTCTCTCAGTCCTTGCAGCCGTTTTCCTTGCCAAGAGATTTCTGTCTGTGTCTTGTGTCCTTTGTTTGTCACGTCCGGTCTATCCTGTGTCACGGGTGTCAGCACACATTTGTGCCGCAGCTGCTCTGCCCTGCCGCATAGCCTGCTGCAATAGGAGAAGTCCCAGGGACCTGGAATTTGTAATGTGCGGGGGACAGGCCTGGGGAGTTGGAATTAGTAATGTGGGGTGTACTTGGGCTCTAGATGCTGTTCCTAGATTGACATCAGGTGTTTGCAGCTTGTGAGTTGTCCTGGTGGTGTTTGACATATGTTCTAACTTTCTTTCAGGTGCAGATGCATTGCATGTGTGGCAGAGGGTCAGGGTTAGGAGGTGCCAGGCCTTCTTAGGAGCGCGGTGAGTAGCAGACTGGTGGGTTTTGGCCCATGCGGTGCCAAGCTCAGGCCCTGATGTTTGGTTCTCTTTAATACAGCTGTCTGAGAGACACCAGCCCGGTGCCAGCAGGACCTTCCCAGGTGACGAGATGGCCTTTCTTTGCACCTGACGTGGACCAGCATCCCCTGATGTCTGAGAGATAAGTAGTGGGCCATGACCACCCACTGAGGGGATGAAAGCAGAGTGCTGGTTTGGGAATTACTGGGAGGGGTTTTTGAGTCCAGTTTGGAGGGTGTCCAAGAAGTGGCCCCTTAGGCCCCATGAAAGCAAAGTCTCACTTTTGATGACAGTGTGCAACAGGGCAGAGCAGTCCCGGTGTGTATCGTGTCACTTGTCTGTTGTGTGTTATGTGTTGTTTGTGTGTCTCCTGTTCTTTGCCTTAGCCCTTTGAGGGTCCTGTCAGAAACCCTGGCACCGTTGTTAGCATCTGTGATGTCTGCATTCCTTGGCCTGGCACCCAGGCCATAGAACTTTTGACTCGGGAGCTCAGTCAGGTATCAGACTCTCTTCTCTCTTTGGGAGCATCAAGTCAGATGTCTTTTCAGGTCTTGTTCTGAGCTGTATGGACCGTTATGGCCCACCAGGATCCATTGTGGTGGGTTAGGACTTGTAAGAATGTGAGGTTAGGTAGAGGCTTCTAACTGTAGGATTCGTGGTTATCCATCTTTGTAGTTCTTGGAATGAATCATTCAGTTTAGCATCTTCATCTTCCAGGCTTCTCTGAGCCTCATCAGCTCACCATCGGTCTCAACTCGGTCATCTCCTTTTGCATCCTCTCAGTCCTTGCAGCCGTTTTCCTTGCCAAGAGATTTCTGTCTGTGTCTTGTGCCCTTTGTTTGTCACGTCCTGTCCTGTGTCACGGGTGTCAGCACACATTTGTGCCGGAGCTGCTCTGCCCTGCCCTGCCGCATAGCCTGCTGCAATAGGAGAAGTCCCAGGGACTTGGAATTTGTAATGTGCGGTGTAGCTGGAATCTAGATGGGATTTTAGATGGACATAGGGTCTCTGGAGCTCTTAAGTTATCCTGCAAGCGTTTGACTGTTGTCCTAACTTTCTTTTCAGATTCAGATGGCTTAAATTTCTGCCAGAGGGCCCCATCCCAGGTGAGGGGATTGCCCCTAGCAGGTGAGGCCCCATTTGTCTCTGCGGCAGAAGTGTTATGGCAACTCTGTTACAGCTCTGTTCTTTGTCTTTCTTTTTAGGAAGTAAATGTGGATACCAGCAGCCAAGGTGAGCAGTGGAGAGAAGTGGTTGTTATTGCTCACGTCTCAAGCAGAACAATTTTTCTGCAGGTTCATCATGTCACAAGAGGGATCTGCCCAGTGTCAAGGATGCTGTTTGAGGTTGAGGCTTCAGGTGAGTTGAGGATTGTGACTGGGGGAGGGAGGGTGAGCAGGTATCCAATTGGGAGTTATTGTGGGTGGGGGGAGGTTTGAAGGCAGCAGGGTGAGAAAGGGTGTTTATTTGTTCATTTGAGGACCTCCCTCCACACAAGGCTGTTCAGAAGCCTAGCAGAGGCATTGCCATGTCTTACAGCACACAAGGTCATCCACTGCACTCACAGCAATGCCATTTAGCTTTGTCCTTCTCTAACCCAGGTGCCACTCCTAATAAAGGCCACAGCCTTGGAATCAGGATGAAGCTGGAGCCTGAAGGAGCCAGGCAAGGTCAGGAGAGGGCAAGTAGCTGCCTTGGTGGGATTTGGCCCACATAAGTCTGTGCTCATACTTTGGTTTTGGTTTTCTTTATTGTAGCTGAACGAGAGGCTCACAGGCCATCACGGGGCCCTCCGAGGCAGACTCATTTCAGGTGCAACGTGGATTCCCATCACCAATCATGCAAAAGATAAGTCGGGGGCCATGGCTTGGGGCTGGGATGATGGGAGGGTAGGGAGTTGGGAGTTCTTGGGCCAGACTTAAAAATTAGCAAACGGAAAAGCGTTCTTCTGCAAGGGCCTGTTAGGACAGCTAAAGGGAGAGGCTCTACTTTTGATGGCAGCTTTCAGGCAGGCAGTGCAGAACAGCTCCGGTCTTTCTGGTGTTGTCCGGTGTGCCGTGTTCCCTGGTGTGTCTTTGGGGTCCCTTTTGCCTTCCCCCCTCCAACCCCTCACATCAAGCATGGTGTGTCGTGTTTCACGTCCCCCTGTTTTTCACGTTCTGCGTCACGGGTGTCTGCACACGTTTGTGCCGGAGCTGCTCTGCCCTGCCGCATGGCCTGCTGCAGTAGGACAAGCCTGGGGAGTTGGAATTAGTAATGTGGGGTGTACTTGGGCTCTAGATGCTATTCCTAGGTTGACATAAGGTGTTTGCAGCTTGTGAGTTGTCCTGGTGGTGTTTGACATATGTTCTAACTTTCTTTCAGGTGCAGATGCATTGCATGTGTGGCAGAGGGTCAGAGTTAGGATGTGCTGGGCCTTCATAGGAGGACGGTGAGTAGCAGACTGGTGGGGTTTTGGGTGATGTGGTGCCAAGCTCAGGCACTGATGTTTTGTTTTCTCTTTAATACAGCTGTCTGAGAGACACCAGCATGGTGACGAGGTGACACCTTCCCAGCTGACGAGGCGGCCTTTTTTTGCACCTGACGTGGACCAGCATCCCCCGATGTCTGAGAGATAAGTAGAGAGCCATGACCCACAGAGGGGATGGAGGCAGGGTGCTGGTTTGGGAATTACTGGGAGAGGTTTTTGAGTCCGCATTGGAGGTGGCCGGTGTTCATGATGTGGCCCCTTAGGCCCCATGAAAGCAAAGTCTCACTTTTGATGACAGTGCTGAGGTGTGCAGCAGGGCAGAGCAGTCCCGGTGTGTATCGTGTCACTTGTCTATTGTGCCTTATGTGTTATGTCTTTTACCTTAGCCCTTTGGGGGGCCTGTCGGAACCCTGGCATCAGCGTTAGCATCTGTGATCTCTGCATTCCTTGGTCTGGCACCCAGGCCATAGAACTTTTGATTCGGGAGCTCAGACAGGCATCAGACTCTCTTCTCTCTTTAGAAGCATCCAGTCAGATGTCTTTTCAGGTCTTGTTCTGAGCTGTATGGACAGCTATGTCCCACCTGGATCCATTATGGTGGATTAGGACTTGTAATACTATGAGGTTAGGTAGAGGATTCTGATTGTAGGGTTCCTAGGCATCCATCTTTGCTGTTCGTCGAATAAATCTTTCAGTTAGTGTCTTCTTCCTGCAGGGTTCTCTGAGCCTCATCAGCTCACCATCGATCTCAGCTCGGTCATCTCCTTTTGCATTCTCTCAGTCCTTGCAGTCATTGTCCTTGCTAAGAGATTTCTGTCTGTGTCTTGTGCCCTTTGTTTGTCGCGTCCGGTCTGTCCTGTGTCACGGGTGTCAGCACACATTTGTGCCGGAGCTGCTCTGCCCTGCTCCATAGCCTGCTGCAGTAGGAGAAGTCCCAGGGACTTGGAATTTGTAATGTGGGGTGTAGCTGAACTCTAGATGCTATTCCTCGATTGTCATAAGGCGTTTACAGCTTTTGAGTTATCGTGCAGGTGTTTGACGTATGTTGTAACTTTTTTTCAGGTGCAGATGCATTGCATTCGTGGCAGAGTAGCTCGTTCTGGATGAGGGGGTTCCCACAAGCAGGTCAGTCACTGTTTTCTTTGATAGAGGAAGCATAAATGATTGCTGTCACAGCTCTGTTGCCTTTGCTTTTAGGAAGTCAAGGCAGAGAGCAGCAGTCCAGGCCAGTGGGCAAGGTGAGTGTTGCGTAGCATACAGAAGCAGTTTTATTGCTGAGGTCTCAGTTTCTGGTGCAGCTCTAACTATCTCCTCTGGTTTGTTTTTTTTTTTTATTTTAGGTGGTCCACTTTGATCTATCTTGGCCGCGCATGCCCATGCCAGGTGGGTGCAACCTTAAGGTATCGGTGTGGCATACTTGTCACGGTTGGGAGCTTGTGTTTTCATATTACCTCAGCATGCTTTTTTGCTTTGTTTCTTTGCAGGTGCTGTCACTGCCATAAGCGTGACCAAGGAACAGAGGAGGGCAGGTGAGTCGGTGTTTAGGCAGGCTGACTCATAGGCTAGCATTGTGCAGCAGCATGCTAAGCGTGTGCATTTTCTTTTTGCAGGCGTCTTCTGGGCAGCCTCCGGAGTCAAATCAAGTTTTGAGGTGAGCTGGGGCAGCGGTGCGGAGGAGTCCTGGGGATTACTGTTTTTGAGGGCAATAGTCACGTTTTCTGTTGCGTCTTAGGTGCCCTGAGGAGGCTCGTCGCCACAGCTTGCAAGCGGCAGCACCGAAGGACACACATCGAGAACATCTCAACGTCCACGTCTGACCGAGGATGGATTTTGTCCGCTCGTCTTCCAAAAGCTAAGTGTTGGGGCCAGCGGTTGGGAGAAGGGGAAAAGCCTTTACTATCACAGGGGGCAGTTTCATGTCAGCTTAGCGGAGAGGTCTGTAGCAGGCCAGGCTCTCGGGAATTAAAGGGAGAGGGTTTGTCCTCAGCCTCACCAGAGCCTTTGCCGGGCAGGGCAGTTCCAACCCATGTCCGCGTTCTCGTTAACTTTGCGTCGTCAGCCTTCCTCGACTCGGCATCGTCACGGCTCTTTCCCCCGAGGGGCTCGCCTTCGGGTCCGGAGCTATCGCCACGGTCATCCGGCCGTCTGCTTCCTTCTCTAGGCTTGCCGAGCATCTTCCTAACTGCTTTGACACTAACTTCTTTTCGCGAGCTACATTTCATCATCACGTGCCGTCATCATAGGGCTTCCTTTCCTTTGGCATCATCAGCCTGTGGCTCATCTTGCGTTTGCAATCTCAGATCCCTAAGGGGATAGTTCCCACTCGTCTTTGTGTTAGGTTATCCGCGTCTGTGTTACGTTGTCCGTGTTACGTAGTCTGTGTCCATTGTCTTTCACGTCATAGGCCTTTTTTACATCTCGACGCTTTGTCGGCACTATTCTGTGCCATTTTGCCTAAATTGCGCTCATGTTCCTTTCTGGATCTTCCTTATTCTGCCCTCTTTATGTTTTTACTCTTTGAGCCAGGTAGGATTACAGAAGATGTTCTCATCCGTCTTCCTTCTCACTACCAGCTTTGGTAGTGCCTTTTTTCCCATGACATTTTCTTGGACTTGTAGAGCGGTGTCTTATACCCTCCTCATGTGATTGCAGTAGTTCTATAGGTTCCTTCTTCTGAAAGGGTATAGGTCTTAGGAATTCATCTTCCAGAGTTATCATAAGTCCCATTTTATATTGTATCTATCTACCTATATTGTGTGTACCTGTGTTGGCTTATACTGTGTGTACTTACATTGCATGTACCTGTGTTGTCTTATATTGTATGTACTTATATTGTATGTACCTGTGTTGGCTTACATTGTATGTACTTGTGTCAGCTTTTACTGTATGTACTTAGGTTGCATGTACCTGTGTTGGCTTATATTGTATGTACCTGTGTTGGCTTATACTGTATGTACTTATGTTGCATGTACTTGTCTTGGCTTATATTATATGTACCTGTGTTGGCTTATACTGTATGTACTCATGTTGTGTGTATCTCTGTTGGCTTATACTGTGTGTTATTACATTGCATGTACTTGTGTTGCCTTATATTGTATGTACCTGTGTCGGCTTATACTGTATGTGCTTATGTTGCATGTACCTATGTTGGCTTATATTGTGTGTACCTGTGTCAGCTTATACTGTATGTGCTTCTGTTGCATGTACCTATGTTGGCTTATACTGTATGTACTTACCTTGCATGTACCTGTGTTGGCTTATATTGTATGTACCTGTGTTGCCTTATACTGTACGTACTTATAATGTATGTAAGTGCATTGCCTTATATTGTCTGTACTTGCACTGTATGCATCAGCTTATATTGTGTGTACGTATCTTGTACCAGTTATGGTTGTAGCTGCCCTGCCCTGGCAGGTAGTCCCAGTTAGGTAGAACAGTTATAGAAACTTTCCTGTTGGTCTGTGTTTTGTGGGATTTTGGGTAGAGAATTGATCGGTTCAGAGCAGGGACAAGTCTTGGGTGTCAGATAGCCACTTGTTGACTACTTCCTGTTGTCTCACAGGTCCCCGAGGCTCCCGATTTCCCCAATCTACCATTTGATGTCAGAGAGGGGCAGCCAGAAGATGTGTTGAACCACAATCTTCAGCGTCTCAGGTAAGGGCCGCAGCGAGCGTGTAAGCGGGAAGAGTGTGTGAGCATGTGTGAGAGCCTGTGGCTGTGTCTGTCTGTGTCTGCTTGTCTCTCTGTGTGTGAGCACAGGGTGAGTGGATTTAACCTTGTGTGTGTGACTTTTGCTTTTCAGGTTTTTCAACTCATTTTTAAGTTTAGAATAAAAAATCCCCAGCCGGGGGGTTTTTTTTTTTTCCCCCCCGGCTGGGTTTTTTTTTCCTCGGTCCCGGTCGGTCCGCGAGGCGACGTTCATCGCCTAAGTTTGGGCGCAGACTGCCCAGGGACCGGGGTTTTCGTCAGGCAGGAGGATTTTTTGGAGGCTCCCGGGAACCATGTTCCCGAGGAGCGGCGTGAACGTGTGCCGAGCGTTAGCAGAGCGGTCGAGGTGTGAATCGGTGTGGGTTTGTGTGTAAGCTGAAGGAAGTGTGTGTGTGTGTGTGTGTGTGTGTGTGTGTTGAAGGGCTGTATGGTTGTAACCTTGTATGAGTTTTGCTTTTCAGGTTTTTCAACTCATTTTTAAATTTAGAATAAAAAATCCCCAGCCGGGGGGTTTTTTTTTTTTCCCCCCGGCTGGGTTTTTTTTTCCTCGGTCCCGGTCGGTCCGCGAGGCGACGTTAATCGCCAAAGTTTGGGTGCAGACCGCCCAGGGACCGGGGTTTTCGTCAGGCAGGAGGATTTTTTGGAGGCTCCCGGGAGCCGCGTTCCCGAGGAGCGGTGTGAATGTGTGCTGAGGGTAGGCAGAGCGCTTGAGGTGTGAATGAGTGTGGGTTTGTGTGTTAGCTGAAGGAAGTGTGTGTGTCTGTGTGGAAGGGCTGTAGGGTTGTAACCTTGTATGAGTTTTGCTTTTCAGGTTTTTCAACTCATTTTTAAATTTAGAATAAAAAATCCCCAGCCGGGGGGTTTTTTTTTTTTCCCCCCGGCTGGGTTTTTTTTTCCTCGGTCCCGGTCGGTCCGCGAGGCGACGTTCATCGCCAAAGTTTGGGCGCAGACCGCCCAGGGACCGGGGTTTTCGTCAGGCAGGAGGATTTTTTGGGGGCTCCCAGGAACCATGTTCCCGAGGACCAATGATTGCTGGGGTGTGATTTAGTAGTTGTGATGAGAGGGCCGGTGGATTTGTGTGCTATTTGAAGGGAGTGTCTGTGGTAGGTGAGTGTTGTTTTCTCTGTGGTTTTGTTGTTTTGGGTTTCCTGTAACCCTAAATTTAACATGTAATGGAAATTGCAAAAGGTTATCAGTTTGTGTGTATTGCTTTGTATTGCTTTGTATTGCTTTGTATTGCTTTGTATTGCTTTGTATTGCTTTGTATTGCTTTGTATTGCTTTGTATTGCTTTGTATTGCTTTGTATTGCTTTGTATTGCTTTGTATTGCTTTGTATTGCTTTGTATTGCTTTGTATTGCTTTGTATTGCTTTGTATTGCTTTGTATTGCTTTGTATTGCTTTGTATTGCTTTGTATTGCTTTGTATTGCTTTGTATTGCTTTGTATTGCTTTGTATTGCTTTGTATTGCTTTGTATTGCTTTGTATTGCTTTGTATTGCTTTGTATTGCGATTTTATCAGTGTGTCTATGGATTGTATTTGTGCTTGCATTTGTGTACACTGTTTCTATGTCTTTTGCTGATGTGTAAATAAGAACATTCATGTAATAAAGTTGAATCACCCCTAATAAAGATACCCCTGCCCTTCCCTAATTCCACCCACCCACTCCCCCCCCCCCCCCCCCCCCGTGGCTCCTGTCTTTTTTTGTAATTTCTTTCTGCTCTATTTCTTCCTTTTGCTCCTCACTTTGCTTTCTATTTCTAACTTAACTTCCATCTGTCTCTAACCCTTTGTTTCTGTTTCTGTAACTCTGTTTTATTTTTCTCTCTATTGCTTTGCACCTTATTTCTTTTCCTTTATAACTTTCACCCTTGCTCTTCTTGCTTCTTTTTCTCTCTGTGTTCTTTGCCTCAGTTTGTCTTTTTTTGCTCTTAGTCTTTTCCTTTTTCACTCTCCCCTGAGTTTTCACTTTAACTCTAACCCTAACCACTTTTTTTCCCTGTAACTCTTTTTCTTTTCTCTCTCTGTCTTGGTTTCTCTGTCTGTGTTTTCTTCTCCTTTGTCTCTGTCTTCTTTTTTTCTCTGTCTTCTCTTCTGTCTCTCTCTTCTCTCTCTTACTTTTCTCTTTGTCCTTTGTTTCTTTTCTCTTTTTGTCTTTCTTTTCTCTCTCTTGTGTCTATTTTTCTTTTCTCTCTTTCTTTTCTGTCTTCTCTCTCATTTCTGTCTCTCTTCTCTCTTTTTTTTCTGTCTCTTCTCTTTCTTTTCTCTCTCTTTCTCTCCTCTCTCATCTGTCTTTTTCTTGTCTCTCTCTTTTTCTTTTCTGTCTCTGTCTTTTCTCTCTCCTTCTCTCTTCTCTCTCTTTCTCTCTCCCTCTTCTCTCTCTCTCTTTTCTTTGTCTCTTCTGTCTCTCTCTCCTGTCTTATTTTCTGTCTCTTCTCTTTTCCTGTCTTCTCTCTCTCTTCTCTCTTTTTCTTTTCTGTCTCTCTTTCTTTTCTCTCTCCTTCTTTTCTCTCTTCTCTCCTCTTCTCTCTCTCATCTTCTCTCTCTCTTTTCTCTCTTCTCTCTTTTTCTAACTTTGTTTTCCTTTCTAGCTTTAGTTTAAAAAAGCAGCAGTAGAAACTTTCAGGCTCCCTGGGAGTAAAGCAAAAAATAAAAAAATTATAAAGCAAAGCATTTACTCCCCGGGAGCCTGAAATTTTCTACTGCTGCACCAGACATATAGTTTTTCTTCTTTTTACTATATATACAGTATATAGACACCCCACCCCCTCCTAATTAGTACCCCCACCCAGGTGCTGCCACTCAAGCCTCATCAGTCACCCCTACACCCCACCCCCAGCACCCAAGCACCCCCTCCCCCTTGTGCGCCCAGGCCCCTATGCCCCCCTGGGGTATTGCACCCCCCGCCCCTAGCTGCCACCCCCCTGTTGCCACTCGCCCTGCACACCACTCCCCCGTACCCCAGCACCCACCGCGAAGCATTGCCCGCCGTCGCTGATTCCCCCCCCCCGGCGCGTGTTGCCCCCCGCCCCGCTGTTTGAGCGCCCCCTGCTGTTGCAGATCGGGTAGTGCAATTATTACAGCGCCCCCTGCTGTTGTGCTTCAGGTACTGCAGTTGCAGCGCCCCCAAATTACAGCGCCCCCTGCCGTCCACCGAACCGCATTGCACTACAGAGCGCCCGCGCGTGACGTCACGAGAGCGACCCACCCCCTGGAAGGACCCCCAGAGGCATAGCCGTCCCTCCCAGTGCCTGACCGAAAACCCCACACCCACCCCGCACCCCGGAAACCCCTCCCCGCCACGCCGCCGGCCGCACCCGCACCGGAACAGGGTTCCGCGCACCCCCGAAACCCCCAAAAATCCCCCAAACCCCGAAAAAAAACCCCGGTCCCGGCCGGCTGCCATTTTACCGGAAGTGACGTAATTCCTCGTGGGCGCCGCCATCTTGTCCCCGGAAACCACGTGCTTCCCTGGGCGCCGCCATGTCGTTGCTGCCGGAAGCAACCCCTTGGGCGCCGCCATGTTGTTGCCGGAAGCAACACCACGGCGCCGCCATCTTGCCACCGGAAACCACGTGCTCGCCTGGGCGGCGCCATCTTGTCCCCCCTACCACGTGGTCGCCTGGGCGCCGCCATGTTGTTGCCGGAAACCAGACCCAGGCGCGGCCATCTTGTAACCGGAACCCACGTGACAACATGGGCGCAGCCATGTTGCTCCTTATCACGTGACCGCCGCCATCTTAGAAAACAGTCACGTGACGACATGGGGGCCGCCATCTTGGATCGGGGTTAATTTTACCGGCGAATTTTAACAACTAGAGTTGCATTTAACTAGGGGGTGGACCCCACCCCCCAGTTAATTAGGGGGTGGACCCCACCCCCTAACTAATTAGGAGGTGGAGCACACCCCGTAATTAATTAGGGGGTGGGGTCCACCCCCTAGTTAATTACATCCCCAACCCCATTTCCCTTACCTAACCCTAATTAGTACTCGGAGTAGCTATCCCCATTCCCCATTCCCTATCCTAACCCTAATTAGGACCCGAACTCAATGCGACCCCCCCTGCCCATTTCCCTACCCTAACCCTAATTAGTACCCTAACCCCATCCAAAATCCCCTACCCTAACCCTAGCCCCAATCCCTAACAGTAGCCCTAACCCTAACCCCAACCCTAACCCTAGAGTACTAGGGTTTTCAAGAGTACCATTTTTTGCAGAGTACCCCTTTTCCTGGAGTACCATTTTTCCAGGAGTATCATTTTCTCCAGAGTACCTTTTTTCCAGGAGTACCTTTTTCTCAGGAGTACCCTTTTTTTCAGGAGTACTAGTTTTCCAGGAGTACTTTTTTTTCCCAGAGTACTGCTTTTTCCAGGAGTATTAATTTTTTGGGGAGTATTAATTTTTTCAGGAGTACTCCTTTTTTCAGGAGTACTGGGGTTAGGGTTAGGGTTAGGGTTAGGGTTAGGGTTAGGGTTAGGGTTAGGGGTTAGGGTTAGGGTTAGGGTTAGGGTTAGGGTTAGGGTTAGGGTTAGGGTTAGGGTTAGGGTTAGGGTTAGGGTTAGGGTTAGGGTTAGGGTTAGGGTTAGGGTTAGGGTTAGGGTTAGGGTTAGGGTTAGGGTTAGGGTTAGGGTTAGGGTTAGGGTTAGGGTTAGGGTTAGGGTTAGGGTTAGGGTTAGGGTTAGGGTTAGGGTTAGGGTTAGGGTTAGGGTTAGGGTTAGGGTTAGGGTTAGGGTTAGGGTTAGGGTTAGGGTTAGGGTTAGGGTTAGGGTTAGGGTTAGGGTTAGGGTTAGGGTTAGGGTTAGGGTTAGGGTTAGGGTTAGGGTTAGGGTTAGGGTTAGGGTTAGGGTTAGGGTTAGGGTTAGGGTTAGGGTTAGGGTTAGGGTTAGGGTTAGGGTTAGGGTTAGGGTTAGGGTTAGGGTTAGGGTTAGGGTTAGGGTTAGGGTTAGGGTTAGGGTTAGGGTTAGGGTTAGGGTTAGGGTTAGGGTTAGGGTTAGGGTTAGGGTTAGGGTTAGGGTTAGGGTTAGGGTTAGGGTTAGGGTTAGGGTTAGGGTTAGGGTTAGGGTTAGGGTTAGGGTTAGGGTTAGGGTTAGGGTTAGGGTTAGGGTTAGGGTTAGGGTTAGGGTTAGGGTTAGGGTTAGGGTTAGGGTTAGGGTTAGGGTTAGGGTTAGGGTTAGGGTTAGGGTTAGGGTTAGGGTTAGGGTTAGGGTTAGGGTTAGGGTTAGGGTTAGGGTTAGGGTTAGGGTTAGGGTTAGGGTTAGGGTTAGGGTTAGGGTTAGGGTTAGGGTTAGGGTTAGGGTTAGGGTTAGGGTTAGGGTTAGGGTTAGGGTTAGGGTTAGGGTTAGGGTTAGGGTTAGGGTTAGGGTTAGGGTTAGGGTTAGGGTTAGGGTTAGGGTTAGGGTTAGGGTTAGGGTTAGGGTTAGGGTTAGGGTTAGGGTTAGGGTTAGGGTTAGGGTTAGGGTTAGGGTTAGGGTTAGGGTTAGGGTTAGGGTTAGGGTTAGGGTTAGGGTTAGGGTTAGGGTTAGGGTTAGGGTTAGGGTTAGGGTTAGGGTTAGGGTTAGGGTTAGGGTTAGGGTTAGGGTTAGGGTTAGGGTTAGGGTTAGGGTTAGGGTTAGGGTTAGGGTTAGGGTTAGGGTTAGGGTTAGGGTTAGGGTTAGGGTTAGGGTTAGGGTTAGGGTTAGGGTTAGGGTTAGGGTTAGGGTTAGGGTTAGGGTTAGGGTTAGGGTTAGGGTTAGGGTTAGGGTTAGGGTTAGGGTTAGGGTTAGGGTTAGGGTTAGGGTTAGGGTTAGGGTTAGGGTTAGGGTTAGGGTTAGGGTTAGGGTTAGGGTTAGGGTTAGGGTTAGGGTTAGGGTTAGGGTTAGGGTTAGGGTTAGGGTTAGGGTTAGGGTTAGGGTTAGGGTTAGGGTTAGGGTTAGGGTTAGGGTTAGGGTTAGGGTTAGGGTTAGGGTTAGGGTTAGGGTTAGGGTTAGGGTTAGGGTTAGGGTTAGGGTTAGGGTTAGGGTTAGGGTTAGGGTTAGGGTTAGGGTTAGGGTTAGGGTTAGGGTTAGGGTTAGGGTTAGGGTTAGGGTTAGGGTTAGGGTTAGGGTTAGGGTTAGGGTTAGGGTTAGGGTTAGGGTTAGGGTTAGGGTTAGGGTTAGGGTTAGGGTTAGGGTTAGGGTTAGGGTTAGGGTTAGGGTTAGGGTTAGGGTTAGGGTTAGGGTTAGGGTTAGGGTTAGGGTTAGGGTTAGGGTTAGGGTTAGGGTTAGGGTTAGGGTTAGGGTTAGGGTTAGGGTTAGGGTTAGGGTTAGGGTTAGGGTTAGGGTTAGGGTTAGGGTTAGGGTTAGGGTTAGGGTTAGGGTTAGGGTTAGGGTTAGGGTTAGGGTTAGGGTTAGGGTTAGGGTTAGGGTTAGGGTTAGGGTTAGGGTTAGGGTTAGGGTTAGGGTTAGGGTTAGGGTTAGGGTTAGGGTTAGGGTTAGGGTTAGGGTTAGGGTTAGGGTTAGGGTTAGGGTTAGGGTTAGGGTTAGGGTTAGGGTTAGGGTTAGGGTTAGGGTTAGGGTTAGGGTTAGGGTTAGGGTTAGGGTTAGGGTTAGGGTTAGGGTTAGGGTTAGGGTTAGGGTTAGGGTTAGGGTTAGGGTTAGGGTTAGGGTTAGGGTTAGGGTTAGGGTTAGGGTTAGGGTTAGGGTTAGGGTTAGGGTTAGGGTTAGGGTTAGGGTTAGGGTTAGGGTTAGGGTTAGGGTTAGGGTTAGGGTTAGGGTTAGGGTTAGGGTTAGGGTTAGGGTTAGGGTTAGGGTTAGGGTTAGGGTTAGGGTTAGGGTTAGGGTTAGGGTTAGGGTTAGGGTTAGGGTTAGGGTTAGGGTTAGGGTTAGGGTTAGGGTTAGGGTTAGGGTTAGGGTTAGGGTTAGGGTTAGGGTTAGGGTTAGGGTTAGGGTTAGGGTTAGGGTTAGGGTTAGGGTTAGGGTTAGGGTTAGGGTTAGGGTTAGGGTTAGGGTTAGGGTTAGGGTTAGGGTTAGGGTTAGGGTTAGGGTTAGGGTTAGGGTTAGGGTTAGGGTTAGGGTTAGGGTTAGGGTTAGGGTTAGGGTTAGGGTTAGGGTTAGGGTTAGGGTTAGGGTTAGGGTTAGGGTTAGGGTTAGGGTTAGGGTTAGGGTTAGGGTTAGGGTTAGGGTTAGGGTTAGGGTTAGGGTTAGGGTTAGGGTTAGGGTTAGGGTTAGGGTTAGGGTTAGGGTTAGGGTTAGGGTTAGGGTTAGGGTTAGGGTTAGGGTTAGGGTTAGGGTTAGGGTTAGGGTTAGGGTTAGGGTTAGGGTTAGGGTTAGGGTTAGGGTTAGGGTTAGGGTTAGGGTTAGGGTTAGGGTTAGGGTTAGGGTTAGGGTTAGGGTTAGGGTTAGGGTTAGGGTTAGGGTTAGGGTTAGGGTTAGGGTTAGGGTTAGGGTTAGGGTTAGGGTTAGGGTTAGGGTTAGGGTTAGGGTTAGGGTTAGGGTTAGGGTTAGGGTTAGGGTTAGGGTTAGGGTTAGGGTTAGGGTTAGGGTTAGGGTTAGGGTTAGGGTTAGGGTTAGGGTTAGGGTTAGGGTTAGGGTTAGGGTTAGGGTTAGGGTTAGGGTTAGGGTTAGGGTTAGGGTTAGGGTTAGGGTTAGGGTTAGGGTTAGGGTTAGGGTTAGGGTTAGGGTTAGGGTTAGGGTTAGGGTTAGGGTTAGGGTTAGGGTTAGGGTTAGGGTTAGGGTTAGGGTTAGGGTTAGGGTTAGGGTTAGGGTTAGGGTTAGGGTTAGGGTTAGGGTTAGGGTTAGGGTTAGGGTTAGGGTTAGGGTTAGGGTTAGGGTTAGGGTTAGGGTTAGGGTTAGGGTTAGGGTTAGGGTTAGGGTTAGGGTTAGGGTTAGGGTTAGGGTTAGGGTTAGGGTTAGGGTTAGGGTTAGGGTTAGGGTTAGGGTTAGGGTTAGGGTTAGGGTTAGGGTTAGGGTTAGGGTTAGGGTTAGGGTTAGGGTTAGGGTTAGGGTTAGGGTTAGGGTTAGGGTTAGGGTTAGGGTTAGGGTTAGGGTTAGGGTTAGGGTTAGGGTTAGGGTTAGGGTTAGGGTTAGGGTTAGGGTTAGGGTTAGGGTTAGGGTTAGGGTTAGGGTTAGGGTTAGGGTTAGGGTTAGGGTTAGGGTTAGGGTTAGGGTTAGGGTTAGGGTTAGGGTTAGGGTTAGGGTTAGGGTTAGGGTTAGGGTTAGGGTTAGGGTTAGGGTTAGGGTTAGGGTTAGGGTTAGGGTTAGGGTTAGGGTTAGGGTTAGGGTTAGGGTTAGGGTTAGGGTTAGGGTTAGGGTTAGGGTTAGGGTTAGGGTTAGGGTTAGGGTTAGGGTTAGGGTTAGGGTTAGGGTTAGGGTTAGGGTTAGGGTTAGGGTTAGGGTTAGGGTTAGGGTTAGGGTTAGGGTTAGGGTTAGGGTTAGGGTTAGGGTTAGGGTTAGGGTTAGGGTTAGGGTTAGGGTTAGGGTTAGGGTTAGGGTTAGGGTTAGGGTTAGGGTTAGGGTTAGGGTTAGGGTTAGGGTTAGGGTTAGGGTTAGGGTTAGGGTTAGGGTTAGGGTTAGGGTTAGGGTTAGGGTTAGGGTTAGGGTTAGGGTTAGGGTTAGGGTTAGGGTTAGGGTTAGGGTTAGGGTTAGGGTTAGGGTTAGGGTTAGGGTTAGGGTTAGGGTTAGGGTTAGGGTTAGGGTTAGGGTTAGGGTTAGGGTTAGGGTTAGGGTTAGGGTTAGGGTTAGGGTTAGGGTTAGGGTTAGGGTTAGGGTTAGGGTTAGGGTTAGGGTTAGGGTTAGGGTTAGGGTTAGGGTTAGGGTTAGGGTTAGGGTTAGGGTTAGGGTTAGGGTTAGGGTTAGGGTTAGGGTTAGGGTTAGGGTTAGGGTTAGGGTTAGGGTTAGGGTTAGGGTTAGGGTTAGGGTTAGGGTTAGGGTTAGGGTTAGGGTTAGGGTTAGGGTTAGGGTTAGGGTTAGGGTTAGGGTTAGGGTTAGGGTTAGGGTTAGGGTTAGGGTTAGGGTTAGGGTTAGGGTTAGGGTTAGGGTTAGGGTTAGGGTTAGGGTTAGGGTTAGGGTTAGGGTTAGGGTTAGGGTTAGGGTTAGGGTTAGGGTTAGGGTTAGGGTTAGGGTTAGGGTTAGGGTTAGGGTTAGGGTTAGGGTTAGGGTTAGGGTTAGGGTTAGGGTTAGGGTTAGGGTTAGGGTTAGGGTTAGGGTTAGGGTTAGGGTTAGGGTTAGGGTTAGGGTTAGGGTTAGGGTTAGGGTTAGGGTTAGGGTTAGGGTTAGGGTTAGGGTTAGGGTTAGGGTTAGGGTTAGGGTTAGGGTTAGGGTTAGGGTTAGGGTTAGGGTTAGGGTTAGGGTTAGGGTTAGGGTTAGGGTTAGGGTTAGGGTTAGGGTTAGGGTTAGGGTTAGGGTTAGGGTTAGGGTTAGGGTTAGGGTTAGGGTTAGGGTTAGGGTTAGGGTTAGGGTTAGGGTTAGGGTTAGGGTTAGGGTTAGGGTTAGGGTTAGGGTTAGGGTTAGGGTTAGGGTTAGGGTTAGGGTTAGGGTTAGGGTTAGGGTTAGGGTTAGGGTTAGGGTTAGGGTTAGGGTTAGGGTTAGGGTTAGGGTTAGGGTTAGGGTTAGGGTTAGGGTTAGGGTTAGGGTTAGGGTTAGGGTTAGGGTTAGGGTTAGGGTTAGGGTTAGGGTTAGGGTTAGGGTTAGGGTTAGGGTTAGGGTTAGGGTTAGGGTTAGGGTTAGGGTTAGGGTTAGGGTTAGGGTTAGGGTTAGGGTTAGGGTTAGGGTTAGGGTTAGGGTTAGGGTTAGGGTTAGGGTTAGGGTTAGGGTTAGGGTTAGGGTTAGGGTTAGGGTTAGGGTTAGGGTTAGGGTTAGGGTTAGGGTTAGGGTTAGGGTTAGGGTTAGGGTTAGGGTTAGGGTTAGGGTTAGGGTTAGGGTTAGGGTTAGGGTTAGGGTTAGGGTTAGGGTTAGGGTTAGGGTTAGGGTTAGGGTTAGGGTTAGGGTTAGGGTTAGGGTTAGGGTTAGGGTTAGGGTTAGGGTTAGGGTTAGGGTTAGGGTTAGGGTTAGGGTTAGGGTTAGGGTTAGGGTTAGGGTTAGGGTTAGGGTTAGGGTTAGGGTTAGGGTTAGGGTTAGGGTTAGGGTTAGGGTTAGGGTTAGGGTTAGGGTTAGGGTTAGGGTTAGGGTTAGGGTTAGGGTTAGGGTTAGGGTTAGGGTTAGGGTTAGGGTTAGGGTTAGGGTTAGGGTTAGGGTTAGGGTTAGGGTTAGGGTTAGGGTTAGGGTTAGGGTTAGGGTTAGGGTTAGGGTTAGGGTTAGGGTTAGGGTTAGGGTTAGGGTTAGGGTTAGGGTTAGGGTTAGGGTTAGGGTTAGGGTTAGGGTTAGGGTTAGGGTTAGGGTTAGGGTTAGGGTTAGGGTTAGGGTTAGGGTTAGGGTTAGGGTTAGGGTTAGGGTTAGGGTTAGGGTTAGGGTTAGGGTTAGGGTTAGGGTTAGGGTTAGGGTTAGGGTTAGGGTTAGGGTTAGGGTTAGGGTTAGGGTTAGGGTTAGGGTTAGGGTTAGGGTTAGGGTTAGGGTTAGGGTTAGGGTTAGGGTTAGGGTTAGGGTTAGGGTTAGGGTTAGGGTTAGGGTTAGGGTTAGGGTTAGGGTTAGGGTTAGGGTTAGGGTTAGGGTTAGGGTTAGGGTTAGGGTTAGGGTTAGGGTTAGGGTTAGGGTTAGGGTTAGGGTTAGGGTTAGGGTTAGGGTTAGGGTTAGGGTTAGGGTTAGGGTTAGGGTTAGGGTTAGGGTTAGGGTTAGGGTTAGGGTTAGGGTTAGGGTTAGGGTTAGGGTTAGGGTTAGGGTTAGGGTTAGGGTTAGGGTTAGGGTTAGGGTTAGGGTTAGGGTTAGGGTTAGGGTTAGGGTTAGGGTTAGGGTTAGGGTTAGGGTTAGGGTTAGGGTTAGGGTTAGGGTTAGGGTTAGGGTTAGGGTTAGGGTTAGGGTTAGGGTTAGGGTTAGGGTTAGGGTTAGGGTTAGGGTTAGGGTTAGGGTTAGGGTTAGGGTTAGGGTTAGGGTTAGGGTTAGGGTTAGGGTTAGGGTTAGGGTTAGGGTTAGGGTTAGGGTTAGGGTTAGGGTTAGGGTTAGGGTTAGGGTTAGGGTTAGGGTTAGGGTTAGGGTTAGGGTTAGGGTTAGGGTTAGGGTTAGGGTTAGGGTTAGGGTTAGGGTTAGGGTTAGGGTTAGGGTTAGGGTTAGGGTTAGGGTTAGGGTTAGGGTTAGGGTTAGGGTTAGGGTTAGGGTTAGGGTTAGGGTTAGGGTTAGGGTTAGGGTTAGGGTTAGGGTTAGGGTTAGGGTTAGGGTTAGGGTTAGGGTTAGGGTTAGGGTTAGGGTTAGGGTTAGGGTTAGGGTTAGGGTTAGGGTTAGGGTTAGGGTTAGGGTTAGGGTTAGGGTTAGGGTTAGGGTTAGGGTTAGGGTTAGGGTTAGGGTTAGGGTTAGGGTTAGGGTTAGGGTTAGGGTTAGGGTTAGGGTTAGGGTTAGGGTTAGGGTTAGGGTTAGGGTTAGGGTTAGGGTTAGGGTTAGGGTTAGGGTTAGGGTTAGGGTTAGGGTTAGGGTTAGGGTTAGGGTTAGGGTTAGGGTTAGGGTTAGGGTTAGGGTTAGGGTTAGGGTTAGGGTTAGGGTTAGGGTTAGGGTTAGGGTTAGGGTTAGGGTTAGGGTTAGGGTTAGGGTTAGGGTTAGGGTTAGGGTTAGGGTTAGGGTTAGGGTTAGGGTTAGGGTTAGGGTTAGGGTTAGGGTTAGGGTTAGGGTTAGGGTTAGGGTTAGGGTTAGGGTTAGGGTTAGGGTTAGGGTTAGGGTTAGGGTTAGGGTTAGGGTTAGGGTTAGGGTTAGGGTTAGGGTTAGGGTTAGGGTTAGGGTTAGGGTTAGGGTTAGGGTTAGGGTTAGGGTTAGGGTTAGGGTTAGGGTTAGGGTTAGGGTTAGGGTTAGGGTTAGGGTTAGGGTTAGGGTTAGGGTTAGGGTTAGGGTTAGGGTTAGGGTTAGGGTTAGGGTTAGGGTTAGGGTTAGGGTTAGGGTTAGGGTTAGGGTTAGGGTTAGGGTTAGGGTTAGGGTTAGGGTTAGGGTTAGGGTTAGGGTTAGGGTTAGGGTTCGGGTTAGGGTTAGGGTTAGGGTTAGGGTTAGGGTTAGGGTTAGGGTTAGGGTTAGGGTTAGGGTTAGGGTTAGGGTTAGGGTTAGGGTTAGGGTTAGGGTTAGGGTTAGGGTTAGGGTTAGGGTTAGGGTTAGGGTTAGGGTTAGGGTTAGGGTTAGGGTTAGGGTTAGGGTTAGGGTTAGGGTTAGGGTTAGGGTTAGGGTTAGGGTTAGGGTTAGGGTTAGGGTTAGGGTTAGGGTTAGGGTTAGGGTTAGGGTTAGGGTTAGGGTTAGGGTTAGGGTTAGGGTTAGGGTTAGGGTTAGGGTTAGGGTTAGGGTTAGGGTTAGGGTTAGGGTTAGGGTTAGGGTTAGGGTTAGGGTTAGGGTTAGGGTTAGGGTTAGGGTTAGGGTTAGGGTTAGGGTTAGGGTTAGGGTTAGGGTTAGGGTTAGGGTTAGGGTTAGGGTTAGGGTTAGGGTTAGGGTTAGGGTTAGGGTTAGGGTTAGGGTTAGGGTTAGGGTTAGGGTTAGGGTTAGGGTTAGGGTTAGGGTTAGGGTTAGGGTTAGGGTTAGGGTTAGGGTTAGGGTTAGGGTTAGGGTTAGGGTTAGGGTTAGGGTTAGGGTTAGGGTTAGGGTTAGGGTTAGGGTTAGGGTTAGGGTTAGGGTTAGGGTTAGGGTTAGGGTTAGGGTTAGGGTTAGGGTTAGGGTTAGGGTTAGGGTTAGGGTTAGGGTTAGGGTTAGGGTTAGGGTTAGGGTTAGGGTTAGGGTTAGGGTTAGGGTTAGGGTTAGGGTTAGGGTTAGGGTTAGGGTTAGGGTTAGGGTTAGGGTTAGGGTTAGGGTTAGGGTTAGGGTTAGGGTTAGGGTTAGGGTTAGGGTTAGGGTTAGGGTTAGGGTTAGGGTTAGGGTTAGGGTTAGGGTTAGGGTTAGGGTTAGGGTTAGGGTTAGGGTTAGGGTTAGGGTTAGGGTTAGGGTTAGGGTTAGGGTTAGGGTTAGGGTTAGGGTTAGGGTTAGGGTTAGGGTTAGGGTTAGGGTTAGGGTTAGGGTTAGGGTTAGGGTTAGGGTTAGGGTTAGGGTTAGGGTTAGGGTTAGGGTTAGGGTTAGGGTTAGGGTTAGGGTTAGGGTTAGGGTTAGGGTTAGGGTTAGGGTTAGGGTTAG